>NC_135622.1:60907884-62177051 GCF_053574225.1 Canis aureus
ACATATTATTGCTGGATTTGATTAACTTATAGTTTATTATGGATTTGTATATCTGGTTCATAATTGAGGTAGATATATATTTGTTTCATTGTATCCATGGTTTTGGATTCAAGCTTATCTAGTTTTTACTCTTTTACCATTTTCTTAAACTTTTTCTATAAGACAAGTGTTAAATTTCGGTTCAAGGTTTGGTAGCAATCTCTTACAAGTCTGGGACTTTTACAAAGTAGATATATTTCTTAACTATTTCTATTTCTTTAATACTTCCTTTTTATTCAAGTGTTTGATTTCCTGCTGCACTGATTTTCAATGATACTGAAGTAAAATTTTTATAAATAAAGGGCATGTATTTCAAGTATAAAATATGATGACCTTTAATTTTTTTAAGTAAGCTCTACAGGCCCAATATGGCACTTGATCTCATAACCCCAAGACCAAGAGTCACAGGCTCTACTGACTGAACCAGTCAGGAGCTCCTCAATTTGATGATCTTTGATAAAATAATATGCTCATGTAAATACTACCACAAACAACATAAAAACAATTGCTATTGTTCCTCCCACACTTAACCCCGGACACACTAATCTACTTCCCACCTATTTACTTAGATCTTTAATTTTTCTCAACAGTTTTCTGTAGTTTGATAGCTTATATATCTAAAAAAGATCTGATGTTTCATATTTTCAAAGCCATCGTAAACATATTTTAAGTTATATTTTCCAACTGTTACTTCCTAGTGTATACATAATTTTTTTTTCATATTGAGTTTACATCCTGTGACCTTGCTAAAACCCCTTGTTTGTTTCAGTAGGTTTTATGGATATATTCTTTAGGGACTTTTTTATATTCACAATCATGTCTTTTGCTGAGATATTGGAAAATATATGTTTGCCTTTTATTTTATTTTTTTAAATTTATTTTTCTTATTGCATCATGTTTGCTAGAATTTCCAGTATTGTGTTGAATAAACATAGTAACAGCAGGTATCATTGTCCTGTTGCTGATTTTTGGAAGTCAGTGTTCAGTCTACCAACATTAAGTATGTTGCTACTTGTAAGTTCTTCACCAATGTCATTTCTCAATTTGAGGACTTTTCTATTCCTTGTTCCTTGAGAGATTTATATAAAAGAGTGTTGGGTTTGGCCAAACACCATTTTTATATTGATTGTTATAACTATATTTTTTCCTTCCTTCTCTATTCTGTTGAGATTGTGCATTACATTGAATGATTGATTGAATCTTGTGTTACAGAGACAAACTCTACTAGGTCATGGTACATTATTGATTTTTTAATTGCTGGACATATATTAGATTTTTTAGTTATAGCTATTAGTTAGGGTAAAGCTATTTTTCATTTTAAAAAGTCTGAAAGATACAGTAGCTTTAAGAATTGATGAGCTTACTTTTCTCTCACATAGCAGCAAAGTGGAACATTTTAGGCTGGCAAGCAAATCTGGTTTTCATGTGTTCCCAGGAGTCTTTCAAGACCCGCATATGTTTCAGGTCTTCCACCATCCACTGTGGCAGGGCTACCAGTGGCATGACTGAACTTGAGGTATCCCTTTACCCAGGAGCCCCCACATCTGAGCTGTGGCCACTTAAGAAGGTGAAAGTGAAGGACATACAGTAGACTTAGGTCTGCAAGGTTAGGCCCTAAGTGTCATGGTGGCATGCTCCATATCTGGTTCTATCTCATTAGAGATTTAATCATGCCCTACAGAGGAGACAGGAATATGAAATATAAATCATGAACACAGGAAGGCAGGGAAAAGGATTTTTGGTGGACAGGTAGCTGTACCTTCATGAAAGGCTATCCTTTGCTCTTGTTTTCTAGTTTTATTATACTATGCCCTGACACATTGCCTGTGTGATACTGGTTTTGAGTTCATAAAGGCTCCGATGGTTTGAAATTTGAAATTTCATAATTTATATACCATTTAGATAATTTTATCTCTCCTTCTTATATTTGTCTTTTTTAATTTAATTTTATTTAAATCCCATTAATTAATAGATAGTGTATTATTAGTTTCAGAGGTAGAGTTCAGTAATTCATCAGCTATGTAAACATCCAGTGCTCATCACATCATGTGCCCCCCTTAATGCCCATCACTGACTTACCCCAGCCCTCCATCCCCTCCTCTCCAGCAGCCCTGTTTGTTTCCTAGAGTCAAGGGTCTCTTATGGTTTGTCTCCCTCTCTGATTTCATCTTATTTTATTTTCCCTTCACTTCCTCTCGGATCCTCTGTTTTGATTCTTAAATTCCACATATGAGTGAAATCATATGATAATTGTCTTTCTCTGATTGACTTATTTTGCTTAGCATAATATATATTTGTCTTTTTTTATTAATTTGTGAGAAGCATATATTAAATTTTTCAGGTAAAAATAGGGACATATTTATTTTCCTATGGATTTCTGTTGTCATTTTATAGGGTTTAAATCTGTATTGTTAAAGGCATGTAAGTTCTTAACAGTTATAACTTCTCCGTCTGTCTGTCTGTCTGTCTCTCTCTCTCTCTTTTTAACCAATATATAATGCCTTTATTTGTCACTGGTATATTTTCTGTTTTACTAAAACAGAGGCTTTAATAAGATCCAGAGTCTCACAGCACAATTCCTACAAGGTCTAGGCTTTAATTGAAAATCACAGGTCATACCACCTGCCTGAAAGATCTCAAACAAAAGGCAATCAATAGATGAGGGAAAAGACAGAAATAATGTCAGGATTATCTTACAAAGATTTTGAAGCAGCCATTGTTAAAATATGTCAATAGCCAATTACAAATATGCTGGGAATAAGAAAACACACACACACACACACACACACACACAAATAAAATAAAAATAAAATAAAATAAACACAGAATCTTAGCCAGAAACAGAAAGTCTCAGCAGATAAAAAAAGAAAAGGGAAGATATAAAGAACTGAATGGAAATTTGGAAAGTTTTCAGCTTTCAATACAGTGACTGAAACATATTTAAATGAAACTCTGATTTTGTCATATAGATTCTGAGAAAATGTAAAAGACCTTCTAATAGTTTGAGAGTAGCAATCTCTCTTTTGTAATTTGCAAACGTTTTCCCCCTCTCCCAAGCGTTTAAGTGCCTGCTAAGGAGGCAGAGTCTGGTTCTGAAGGTGAATCATCAGCACAATCTGCAAGGGATCTGGTCTCTAAAATAATAACATCTGAGAAACTAACCAGAGAGAGGCTCTTCCTGGGGCACATGTGGGGACACATCACAGTGACAAGCTCAGTGACAAGCACAGGGAATATTCTTCTGTTATTTCTCTCCCTGCCTTACATGGGGAGGTGAAGTGCTGTCCTTCCACCATAGAAAAGAGAAATTAGCAGCAATAGCTCAGGATCACATTCCGCCTTCCTTCTTCCTTTCTCCCTTCTGCCCAGCCTCCCCACCTCCTTTCTCTTAAGTTTTTTTTATTCTCTTTTCCTTTCTTTCGAACATTATCTCTAGGTTGAAATCGTAACCTAATTAATTCATTCAGAATTTGTTTTGCAACTTAGATCAGTTTAGGTAGATGGAATTCTGCAACACCCCCCGCCAAATTGCAAAAACCTTCGCTCAAGTCCTCTCCTGCATGTCTGATAAAAAGCTTTGCTGTTTCCCCAGTTCTCCAACCTGTGTCAACTATCACCCAGCAAACATAGCCCGGTCTTTTCCAGAATTCCTCTCACTGAATGAACTTTGTGTCTGTCCAATAGTGTCCCTATATGGCTGAAGAATCAGGTGGCTAATCTTCTGTCCACTTACATTTAGTCAAAACTACCATGATTATTATTGCGTTCCATATTCAAATGACGATTTGTTGAATTATTGATCCATATCTGGCCAAATTCGTTCTAGGCTCTCTAACTAGAAAGGGGAGCAGGAAGGATGTGATCGTCACTCCGGGTGCTTCCAGCCTCGTTGGGAAGCCTGACAATCAGCCACTCAAGTATATTATTGTCGAAGAGTCAGTTGGAAGAAACTTGCTTTGAAGAGAGAAGGAAGACAAAAGTGAGGTTTTGCACATACTCTGACTTCTTGGTGTTTGATATTCTTTTCTTTTCCCTGCTTATCCCTGAATGGTGTCTTGTGCCTCATCTTTCCTTCATACCCTTCTTTCTTGCTTCCAACCCAAAGTGAAAATTTTTTAGACTCAGAATCTGGAACTGGAAAGACCCATATAAATCGATTAGTCAGATTTCCTCATTTTAGACCAAGAGAAGGACCGGAAGGACAGGGAGACACCCTGCTCTGCTGTGGTTCCCGCCCTCTGGGCACAGAGCGCTGGCGAGGTGTAATGTGGCACACCTGTCTGCTTGGCACTCATCATTCCTGCCCTTGCAGTAAATCATCCGTCGTGTGCATATCCTTCAGTTGTACCAGAAGCTTCTTGAGCCCAGGGATTCCCTTTCAGCTCTCTCCCAGCATGTGCCAGTCTACAGGAGAGCTTCTCCCTCCCCTGTGGGGCATTTCAGGCTTCTGGAGAGACTTAGATTCGTTTGCAGGCTTACTACTTAGTACTGTGGCAAGTTGTTTACCTTCGACAGTTTCCTCATCTGTGAAAGAGAGAAGAAAAGGACTGACTTTCATTTAAAAAGTTGTTAATAAGATCATATGGGCAGAGTTCACAGGTTTGTTCTGGAGGTGATCACAGATTGGCGGGGTCCTCTGGCTCTCCTTCAGCCACTCCTGCTGCTCATTCAACTTCTTTCAAAGCACACCCTCCAGGTTTCCATGTCACCTTGTGATTAAAACCTGGCATTCTCTGTCCAGTCCCCCGGGCTGCAACTCACGATGGCTTTCAGACCACGCACACCACATTTTCCTGAACATTCATTAATTCCCTGTTTCACCTGGGTCTGCCTCCAAGACTAAACTGTAAGAAACTCAAGGTCAGAAGGTGTAAATGATTTATCTCAGTATTACCTCAGTGTCTACCTAACATTTTACTCACAGTTAAGTGCCAACCAAATGCTTCCACGGTGACATATTATTATTCATTGGGCTAGTCGTGCATGAAGCATCTACTGAACACCAACGTCAATCCACTTTTCATACTACTGCTTGACACTGGATTCTTAACGTAAAAGGATCCTGAAGAATTGTTTTTAATAAACCTATGGTAGAATTAGTAATAAAGCCAAATCATGTAGGCTTGACTTGGTAGCTAAATATCAAGCGCAGTTCTTGGTCTCAGGGGTGGCGGTGGGTTAGGTTTCCAAGAGTATCTAACTTCGACTTCCTATCTCCACCTCAGCAGAGCTGCCAATGACCAACGATGGAGGAGGTACAACATGCGTCTCTGGAATGAGAAGTGCTATACTCCTTAAAGACGAAGAGCCCTCACAGCTAGTTCAAGTCACTGCAAAGACCAGAGAGTAAGTTAGGGACCACACATACAACGGCATATACTCTTCTGGTCAGAGCAAAGAGCTCCGCTATCTGCACAAGTCTATTCCGAACTTTTTATGAACATTAAATTGGCCTCTCTCTCTATAAATACCAAATCCTCCTGGCTAGAGAGAAAAGCTATAAATCACCAAAACAAACCAGAGAAATAGATGAAAAAGGGAAAGAACCCTTCTTTTAAGGTCTTAAAACACCTTCTTGTATTTCATCTCTGTGGCCTGTTTCTGTTTTGAGTTCATCCTTGGTTATAGACTCACCAAGTATCGGTTTTACAGATTTTGCGGAGGCCCTGTGTCAACCTTTGCAGGTTGGGCCCAGACATCAGCATGATTTAAGTAGAGAATTAGTCTGGCAAGCATCTCATCAACCTACACTGGAGAATAAAGATGAAGGGGGACAGCCTTATCCAAAGCGAATCGCTTCTAGCTGCCTGAGGAAGTCTGTACAGAAAAGACCTCTTTTTTGGGTACATCTGTACAGATTTCTTTTCTCTGTTTATCTTACTTCCATTTTTTTGTTACATGACTTTCTCACAGCTTTTTATGATGGACATATGTGTATATTTAAAATGTGCTAACGCATACTTAAACACCCCAATGTGTTACATTGTGATATGCATTCAGAGCTTCATTAAAATAGCGGCAACAAAAGGCTAACTACCAGAAAAGTCCAAATTCAGAATTAGTTAGGTCCCATGGAGTGAGAGTTCTCTTCTGACAGTGAGCAAGACATGCACCGGGGAAATATTTATGCTGGTGGGCTCTTCCGTCAGCTGTCTGTGCTTTCCCTTTTGTGCTACTGCTTTACAGGTGCCGAAGAGGAAGGACACCTTTCCAAGCACACAATTGACAATAGTGCCCACGGTGAGGCTTTGTCTCAGGAAGGCTTTCGGGATTGTGCTTAGGTCATGTTCTCCCCCTTGTGTGTACACGAGGGGCTCCCTCAGAAAGCAGTGACGGGACACGTAGTTGGGAGGACCTTGGCCTCCTTTTGTCTTTGAATCCTCGTCATTCAGCTAAGCCTTGATTCCCATTTGCTGAGATGAGGTCTGAGCAGCATCAGGGAAGAGAATGGCAAGCCTGAGAGGAAGACCCTTTGTCTGCTTTCATTAGGATGAGGCAGGGAGGAACTACCTCCCTCGCTGTAGAGTGCAGTGATCGTGGTGACTTATATCAGAGTGCTGTTATGAAGAATAACTGGGGAAGGATTGCAAATTCAATGAGAAATGTTTATTAATTAAATGATAATAAATGTTGCTTGGAAACTGGCAATTTTTTTCTTGATTGGCAGGACAATGGGGTCATTTTTTTTTTCTTCTTCTTCTCTTGGTTTTGCAAGATTCATTGCCAGCAAGGGATATGTGACTCTTCCTTTTGTCAATTTATTTTTCTAGCCCCATGAAATGCGGCTCTCAATGGCAGGGGCCAAAGACACAGTCGAACTTATCATGTATGAAAGGAGGCCGTCCGATGCCAAGGACAAGCACGCAGAGCTCCATGGAGACCCAGAGGCCGCTGGAGGGTAGAGGACCTGCCTCCATGATGCCTGGTGACGGCACCCGTGGCAGGGAGCCATCTGCCCAGAGTAGCTCACAGGCAAAGGACCAACCTTTTCTTATTTGAGGGCTGGGAAATGGGAGGTCACAGCATGTAGGGTTTCATTGTAACAAAGTAGAGCTGGCCTCATTTGTCAGCTGCTAAGGTGCTGGTATTACAGAGAGCGTTGAAACAGTCTGAGAATTTTCTTCACAGAGCACACGTGGACCTAGTGAGGCACCTGTAGTTTGGAGAACACTTCACAGCCCGGACCCAGGCTTCCCAGGGGAGCAGGAGTCAATGTCCAGCATGGAGCATTTCAAGGGAGAGGCTCAGCCATCTAAAGTACACCTGGGGTCTACCACTTTATTCTCTTCACTGTTATCTTCCCTGTCTTCTTGGTTTTTCTGCCTCACTGTCTGAACCCCTCCTGACCCACTCCTCTTTGGGGGGCCTCGAAGAGCCCGGGACTGTGCTAGCTCCTTGACGTGCGCCAGCCAGGATTGCAGGGAGGCCCGGCCCCTCTTGGTCATGTCAACGGCTTGCTTCCTCCATGTCACTCCATTCCACTGTTGCTACTTCTCTTATTCCTCTAATTTCTTCTAAGCTTGTTGTTTTTTTGTTTTTGTTTTTTTTTGTTTGTTTGTTTGTTTTGTTTTTTTCCTGGCCCTGACCACTGACTCTCAGTTACCTAGGGTTACCTAGGTTTGACTCTGACTTTCTCTTTACACCTGCTTGATGCAGAGATGGAGAATATCCACCACCAGGGGCTCACCCAAGAATAGTCCTGGCCATCAGAAAGCAGAATGGAGGAGGCACAGCCAGTTCATGGGCCACCCTAAGCTCCTGAGGCTGGGGGCAGCTTACTTCCCAGAAAACCCAGTCCTTTAATTTTTCAAGGAAGGCCCTTTGGGTACCAGACCCTTTCAGCCTGTGTTCTTTCTATAGGACTAGCTCTTAATTTTCAGGGACCATGCTTTGCATTTTTCAGCCTAGTTTTCTGAAACATTTAACAATTTTTGTGGATCTATATATTAGTATGAAACCCAGAAAGTCTAGCAGATATGGTTTCACAGGAATAGAGGTATGATTCATTTGAAGCAGGATGGAGGGGGTGGGAAGGTGGGGCAGGGTATGGAAATTATGGAAAGAAAAAGGTATCATAGCTATGAAATAAAACTATATTTTTAATCATCCCTTGAAAAGTCAGCAAGACACAACGGAACGAGCATAGACTGAAGTATTACACCTTTGTCCAAATGTGACACGTCAATTCCACAGCTCAACGACCTGAACCTCTTTACCTTCACATTTGGATACTAATACACACCCCACAATACTGTGGTATAAAGTCACATGGTAAGGCACATGATCCATTGCCGGTGCTTGGGAAGGACACAAGCTTTTCTTCCTCCTCCACATTCTTATTAGATTTTTCAGAGTGCGTGTATGGGGGTAATCTTTGTTTTTGTTTTTGCTTTTTTTCATGATCTCCTCAGTTTATTTGAACTGAACTTTGGGTTTAAATTTTGGGGGTTTTTTGGCCAGCCCTTCCTCCCCCAAACAAACACATCATTAAATAAAAAAATGCTCGGTGGTTTTAGTGTGATTATTAATAAAAATAAAATATTCACACGGGGATTTAGAGGAATTAACATAGGTCCATGCTGATCCACACTTGATTACCCATTACGCTTCCATGCCAAAGATAAAGAGGATCTGGGGAAATCCTTCCTCTCCCTTGGAAAGTTTATTAAAATGATAAATGAGGTTTTGGTGGCAGTTAAGCAACTATAACGTATTCTCTTGAGATCAAATTCCACCCCTGCTTGTTAGGGGCATTCTGAGGAGGAGAGCTGGTGGTAGCACCAGCACGTTGCAGTCAAGATTACCAGGACTCCAGGATTGCTGGACACGGAATATGCCAAAACTACCACTGAATATATCATAAATATTTGACATTCTGAAACCTCCCTCTGCATGGATCATTTTCTTGGGATTCATCTCAAGAGAAATAGTCAATATATTAATTTTCCTAATGGAACTCAGCAGTGACAAGGAATAATGAGGAGGCTTCATTATGGCCTCATTTTCCATCTGTCTCAGCCACCGTTGACTATATTCCCATTGTAGTCATAGAACCAGTTAAAACTAGGAAACAATGCTTCTTTCTGGACTGTTATCTTCCCCAAAAAGGCAGGAAGACTTTGTTCAGAATTGAGTATCATAAATACAATCTCATGGTACATGTATGCATTTTGGAGAATTCCTGGGCCCTCAAGACATGTCTACATGTATATATGTAGCATCTTCTTTCTACATCATTTTTCTGTAACGTACTAACATGCTGCCAGAGTTGGTTGTCTGGTAACTTCATAGGTAGTGGCATGAGAATGTTTTGGTATGCTTGCTTTCATGCTTCCAACATATGCCCCCTTGAAGGATTTGTGTGTGCCTTTGTCGAGCTATTTATATCATTAAATAGCATATCCAAGCACAATTTACAATCTAATAGAAAATAAATAAATAAAATGTACCTCCCAGATCATTGTTAAGATTAAAACAAGGCACAGTATGTGCCAGGCATGATATAGCTGACGGAGGCTCGTATTTTACCTCCACAATTGTAAACACAGGGGCTTCCTCACTTTCTGGTTTACAGAACTAAACAAAAGTAGCTGTTGAGGAGTGTGTGTGGATGTCTCAAAGGAAAGGGCAACGTTGTCCATTGGTCTGAGCAGCTGTAGGACCTGCTGGTGGCTCCCCACACTTAAAAAATGTGCTATAATGTTTCTAGTGTTCAAAAGATTGCACCAATTGACCCAAATTTATGTTTTATCTGCAGACCACAGGCAGATTTAAATAATGATGTTATTATGCACATCATTTCTCTTGCTTGAAACCTCCTATACCCACTCCCCATTCCCAAATTCCTACTGTGCACCCAGGATCTTCCCTGTGTGTAGCTTTCCTGATCACATCCGGAAATCAGCTCCCTGTATTGTAAGCTTGTTTAAATGTCCATGTGTGTGTATGTGTGTCTGTCTGTCTGTCTGTCTATATGTGCAGGCAGGTGCACGTGTGTGCATTTAAAGTGTACTTATCCTAAAATGCCTAGTAGTGTAATTTGCCTATATAATCTCCTGTAATGGGTAGCACTCTCTTAAGTTGGTACTATCTAAAGACGTCATTGGTCATTAGAAAGCCATGGTCTAGGGAGCAAACAAAAATTTGCAAACAAACAAAAAGAAAACAAACCTCGGTTTGATGGTCTTCTTGGGAAGACCATCAGCTTTATAAACCAAGGTTCCTCTTCCAGCTCCATCTGTGAAAATAAGCTATTATGTATTATCTCTTTGAGCCTGAATTTCTTCATGTATAATAATGTAATAATGTATATCTTGCTGGATGATTGCAAAGATTACATAAGATAATGCATATAAAGCACTTGGCAACTGGCAGGCACAATGAAAGGTAGCTGCGATTATTCCACTTACTGAGGCATGGGGATAGGAATCCTTTCTTGTCAAACGTGTGCTCTGTACCTGGCATTGACAGGTTAGCTCTTGCAGCTGTCACTGGGACCTCCTTTTACAGATGAGAAACTGCATTCCTCAAAGGGTAAGAAATGCACCTAAAGCCAATCTGTGTTATAGCATGCCTAAGACAGGGGACGACCTTAGGTCTGGACCCCACCATCATCTCTGTGCCATGTAGCTTCTCTGGGAGATTTTGTCAACTAGGGGCAGAAGATATTAATCCACTCGGAGTATCTGTCACAAAACTATTCATATAGCAAAGAATTTTAAAAACAGAGTCAATTGTTTTAGGTTGAATAGTGTGCCCCCTGCCAAGGTCATATGTTGGAGCCCCAACCCCCAGTATCTCAGAATGTGGCTATATTTGGAGAAAGGGTCTTTATAGAGGGAATCAAGCTGAAATAAGGGCATGAAGGTGGGATCTGACCCAATCTGACTGATGTCCTTATGAAGAAGAGAAATTTGTACATAGAGATACAAAGAGGGAGTTTGATGTGAAGACACCAGGAGAGGACGGTCATCTGCAAGACAAAGAGAGAGACCCCACCCTCCAGCACTGTAAGGCCACACATTCCTGTTGTTGAAACCTCTCCCTCTGTATTACTTTGTTACTTCAGCCCCAGGAAACCCAAATAAGTGTTCACCAAAGGGAATGTGACATCATTTAAAGTTGCATGAGTGATTTCTGCTTTGCATCATGCCATGCATCTTTGTGATTCTGTTTGTAACTGAAATTAACCTCAGAAGTCTAAGCACTGAGGCCACTGCGAACATGACGCCTGGTGTATATATGATCTGACGCAGTCCAAAAGCTGAGCACTGGTAGCAGGTGCATTGGCTTCATGCAGAAGACAGCCCAAAGCCACTGGGGCCCCAATCTGCACACACTCATCCTACACCAAGAGTTCACAACTTGCAGGTTGTTCATTCTTTCCTAATTTATCTTATCACATTGTAAGTAGAGTCATGAAATCTAAGTTTTTAGATCAGATCAGCTACATGACCTTGGGTCATGCTGTGGCCTAAAATGTTTGCTGCCTGTCCCCCTCAAATTCTTATGTTGAAATCCTAATCCCCATGGTGAGAGTGGTAGGATGTAGGGCCTTTGGGAGGTGATCAGGTCTTGAGGGCAGGGCCCATGATGAGATTAGCCCTCTTGTAAAGGACACTACTCACCTCCTCACCCATGTGAGTTACAGTGAGAAAGTAGCTTCAGTGGGCTCCTGCCAGACACCAGATTTGTTGATGTCATGTGCTTGGATTTCCAGGCTCCAGAACCTTGAGAAATAAATGTCTGCTGTTTATTAGCCACCCAGTCTGTGCTATTTTGTGATATCTGCCAGAAGAGACTAAGACAGGCGAGTTGCTTCTGCATCCCCAGGATGGCCCATTGTTCCCTTCCCCCACACCAACCTCCGGAGGGTATATGAGATGAAATTGGCCTTTCTTGGGAAAACACTGCACTCTTTGGAATGTTCGAAGCTCGTTCATGGACTTCAGACTCTTGGAACTTTGTGAAGCAAGTGTTTTGTGTTTCTGGATCTCTATTGTGGAAACTCTTTTCAAAAGAAGCAAAGTCAGTGGAAACCCAAAATGTACAAGTTCTAACCTGAGCAGAAGGCTTGGCAAGCAATGTCCTGTAAGAACGAAGCAGCCAGCATCCTCCCTCTAGAGACAAAACACATTATTTCTATGACATGCTTAGTCTCCATCTGCTCAGAGAAAAGGAGTGACTCTCCCATATGCCTTACCATTGGGCTGTGCCTACCCAGGATCATGGCTCGCCCCACAATGCAGAATCAAATACTAAGTAACTCTAGGCTGCCCTAATGGAAATAGCATATGGGTACTCAATGAGTGAAAACAAATGAATACCTTGATTATTTTGCTCCATTTCTGTGTTAATAAAAGCAACTGCCACTAATCAGTGATCAGTTTCTAACAATTTTGGTAGATCTGTTATTCATTTTATCTGAAGAATTCTCAAGCAACACCCATCGTACTCATTGTTGAAATTATATATTCATGAAAAAAATTTAAATACCCCCAATTATGTTATATGGTCATATTTTCCACATAAACATAGGCATTTGTTTCCTCTAGCAGTACCCAGAGCCAGTGCAATATGTAATTTGCTAGGCTATTTGGCAACTAAGAATGATTAAGACCCTGCTGTTTGCAGTTAATATGGTGCATGACTTGAGTTTGAGGCCAGAAAAGGAAGAAAGGGTGGTATTGAACTGTTGCTTTGTTTGTGACAGTGAAAGTTCTGTAGCACATTGGGCCTCATTAGGTAGGATATTGCCACAGAAAGGACAAAAGGAAAAAGCTAGAAATAATGATTGCTTGTAATATTTGTATATCCCATTCTTATTTTTTAATAGTTGATTCTAAAGTTGCCATTATAAAGGAAAACATTAGACTCATTGTCTGGATGTGCCTTCCTGTGCCACATGGGACACACCATGTCATGATCACAGACAGCATCGCTCATCCTGCAGAGTGGTGTTGCCAGTCTTGTTCAGCAGTATAAAGAAGGTGAGGCAAGCTAGTGTCAGGATCGAGACAAACCCATTGAAGACGATTAACTAGAAGGAAGTGGGCAAAAATCAGAGATTTTAGGAAGCATTAAAGAAAGTCTGAAAAAAAATAAATGTTTATAAAATGAATGAATGAGTGACATTATTATTATTTTCTTCTGGAAGAGGAGTTACAGAATCCTTCAGATGAAATTATCAGGGAAGGAAAGGCTCTCCTAGGAAATAGGACAAGGCAACAGAGAAAGGCTGTCTCCCAAGGGCTGAGCTTCATCTAGAAAATTTTTTTTTTTTTCATCTAGAAAATTTTTTCCCTGTCCCTCCAAACCTCCCAGTGTGAAGAGAGGTCATTTGGGCTCAGTCCTCTAAGCTGCCTAGAGACAAAGGGAATGGCTCCTATGCAGCTCTGTAGTCAGGATGCTGAGTGACTCTGTGGAATGATAATGTCACATTCCTGTGCTCAAGTGTGGCCCCCTAGAAGGTCTGATTGCCAACCAGACCCATAGATGATAGTGACCAACATAGGACAAAAAGCTAGGGCAGGTGAACCTACAGATTGTGCATTAGTGTATCACACTCCAAATGCAAAGTAGGATGAACCCAAAATAATTGCATTGTTTATTTACAAGTGGACTTTTGTCTCCAGTCCTCCAGGACTATACATTAAAAACAATTGTTCAACAGGAAAGAGAGAGAGAGAGAGGTGGAGGGTGGTGCACCAGCAATAGATAGCACACTCATCTTGAAGGCACAGGAAGCTGCGCTGACCATTAGGAGTAAAATGAGCACAGTTGGAATGGAGGCATTAGCAGCCAGTGCGCTAATCAACTCTGTGGCCCTGTGGTCATCGTTACCACCACTAGAAGTAAGCTTGATGGAGTAGTCTCATGTCATGCAGTTAGGAATTGATGCAACACAGAGTTCTAGTCCAAAATATACCAAAGTTTAGCTCCACATCAATACTATTTGAGCCAGGGCCAGATTGCATACCACAGATCTCAGGGAGAACCGAAAAGCAGCAGCCTTCATAAGACCACAGGAGCCACCTTTGCAGGGCTGTACTTCAGGTGGACTTCAGGAATGTTTCACCTTTAAATCTTCAGCTGTGGCATGCCTCTGACCTTTGCCCTGGCTCTGTATTCACCCAATCAGTGCACTAACCCTATAGGGCTACATTATAGTACACCTACGCCAGCTTCATTCACATTTAATTTTGAGGTACCCCAATACACCAAAAGGCAAGCCTCTCTTTCTGAGACAATGAGCCATTGGGATGTAGGAAGCTTCTTTCTGAAGATGATATGGAAAGCATCATCTGGAAGTAATTAACTCTTGACCACATCTGTTTTCTCTGGGGCCAGGGCTGTCGCCTCCTTGGAGGGGGTCCATTGCAGCAGAAGCAGGTGGTCCCTTAGGCACACTGCTGTGTGGTAGGTTCTAGCCTCAGGTGGGATCAGAGGGCTACGGAATAGGTGGTTTCTGAGATCCTTCACAATACTTGGATTCTATGAAACTGTGGTATCTTAGACTCTTAGACTTTTTTTCCTTTTTTTTTTTTTTCCTAAACACTTGGTTTTGGCAATGACTGAAGGATTCCAGAATATAGCCCTGGACTATTGCCCTGGCTTGGTTGCCTAGGAATAGATCTGCAGAAAACCTCATATTAAAAGAAAGCGCTGGATATGAAAAAATGTTCAACATCACTTGGCATCAGGGAAATACAAATCAAAACCACAATGAGATACCACCTCGCACTGGTCAGAGTGGCTAAAATGAACAAGTTAGGAAACAACAGATGTTGGCAAGGATGCAGAGAAAGGGGAAACTACATACACTACTGCTGGGAATGCAAAGCACTCTGGAAAACAGTATGGAGTTTCCTCAGAAAATTAAAAATAGAGCCGCCCTATGACCCAGCAATTGCACTACTAGGTATTTATCCAAAGGATACAAACAGTGATTCGAAAGGGCATTTGAATCCCAATGTTTGTAGCAGCAATATCCACAACAGCCAAACTACGGGGAAGAGCCCAGATGTCCATCGACAGATGAATGGGTAAAGAAGATGTGTTATATATATCACAGATGTGTGTATATATATACACACACACACACATATATATATATATATATACACACACACAATGTAGTATTACTCAGCCTTCAAAAAGAATGAAATCTTGCCATTTGCAACAATGTGGATGGAACTAGAGGGTATTATGCCAAATGAAATATGTCAGTGAGAGAAATATAATTATCATATAGTTTCAGTCATGTGTGGAATTTAAGAAACAAAACAAATGAGCATAAGGGAAGAGAAATAAGATGAAAATTGAGAGGGAGGCAAACCATAAGAGACTCTTAATCATAGGAAACAGAGGGTTGCTGGAGGAGTGGGAGATGGGGTAACTGGGGGATGGGCATTAAGGAGGGCACGTGATGGAATGAGCACTGGGTGTTATATGCAACTGATGAATCACTAAACTCTACCTCTGAAACTAATGATAAAAGACAAGAAGGTGCTGGAAGTAGCAGGATGGATTGTGGGTTGGGTTGCAGAATCCACTGAGGTTAGATGCAGACCATTCATGGTCAGCAATATCATTGAGGTGGTGCCTCTGTGGGTCCAATATGTTTTTACCACCTCATCTTTATACATCAGAGGTGAATGATGACAGTACAGTGACTTGGACGGTTACTCTTAGATATTTCTGTGCTAGGAGAGAGAGTGGGATGTGCAAGAATCATCAGATTAGCCACACATGGAATTAATTAAAACCACCATATAAATGCACTGACACAGAGATACTCTGCTGCTTTGGTAACATCACCACCACCAAAGAAAACAAGGTTAAGATAATTTAGGTCATTAGAACCTGTTCTAAAAGGTTGTTTTGGAACTTTTATCCTCAAGGAGGTGGGAATTCGAAACATCCAGCACTCTCTGATATTCTAGGCTTAGTCTAATGTCTCCATCCACTGGAGACTATAGATCTGTCCCTGGGTTTCATCTCTTTAGGTAGTCAAGTGTGTGTGTGATAGTTCTCCTATCTGACTAAATAATCTATTTTTTTAACATGCTTCTAGGTGTGACTATCCTACATTTTTTTTTTTTATAAAATACTATTGAAAAATAACCTCTTTAAGAGAAATGAGACATTTGCAATTGTGAGGCTTTGCATTCTGATGAAGATCTGGAGACCAGTATTCTGAAGCTGGCTGTCACCTAGCCATTGTGACTCCTCCTATGAAGCTGGCCAGGGTGGGCATGACTCCCCACCTACAAAGCCTCTACTGCCTGGGGCACACAAGGCCTCTAGTAAGCAGGGCTGTGTGGTAACGGTGTGGGGCTGATATCTTTGGGTTGAACCATGTTTTTCTTAGGCATGAAAGACTAGAGGAAGAATATTTCTCTATCTTCTCTCCAAATATATTGTGCTTTTTGAATGTAAGACATTGACTTGTATTAAATCAATGTAAGCATGATGTAAACATGACCCTGAATCAGGTTTATGTCTCACTTTATTTAAGATGAAGTTAGATCAAGATATTGAAAAATGAAAACACCAGAAGTTGTAAGATTTATTTCCAACTCTTAGTGTTAATTTCTCAATATAACTCAAGTCTTGAGCTGCTGACCACAGAGAAACCAGCACCTTGAGTCACTAGCATGAAAGGCAAAGCCTTCTGTGGTCATAGCCAAGAGAGGGCTGGAATTCCCACTTCCCACTGTCTGCTCTCTCGGATGATGAACAGAAATAAAGAAGAGATCTGGATGCTATGAGGCTGATCATCCCCATCAGAATAATGTCCTCTGATTTTCTATGACCACTGCCAAAGACAAACCTGGACAGTTGTTAAAGTGGACAGAACAATTTTTTAAAAAAATTATTTATTTATTTGATAGAGACAGCACAGAACAAGGAGCAGAGAGAGAGGAAGAGAGAATCTGAATTCAACTCCCCACTGAGCTCAAAGCCCTACATTGGGCTCCATCTCATGACCCTGAGATCATGACCTGAACTGAAACCAAGAGTTCGATGCTTACTGACTGCACCACCCAGGCACCTTGACTGAATAGATTTTAATCAATAGCACACTAATGCAATAGGGAAAGAGTCCATTGTGAGCTGAACTCAACTTCCATTGGTGCCGAGATGACTGGGCTTTTGGGATGAAGTGAACAGGAGCTCCATGGAGCCAAGGAAAGAAAAAAATATTAAGAGCTGGAAGGGGGGTGGTTTGGGTGTGCTAACTGGTGCTCACTGAAGTAGGTTCCTGCCCTCCACAGAGATGGGGCAATGAGACCTTGTCTTCAGGTGTCAGCTGCAGCACATAGTGGGTCATCTGTCTGCCTTGAGTTTTCTCGGGCAATTTAAGGGAGGCTGGGGTGGCCCTAGGGACATGCCCTTCAGCTGTTAGAAACTGTTCCTATTTGTTTAGGTCTTTACAGGTCAAGATTGAGGCCTCCTGTAGAAGACAGCTCCATGAAAATGGGATAAAGTTTGGTCAAGAGAGAGTTTTGCTACCTCTCATGGAAAAGGGTTTTTCTCTATTGAATTTTTTCATTGTTTTTTTCTTGACTAGTCTCTCTTTCCCTCTGCCTGTCTTGTTTTATTTTTAGGTGTTACTTCTCCATCCTGCCATCTGCCATTCTCTTTGCATCTTCCCAGAATCCTTAAATCTGTTCATTAAATACTTCCTTTAATAGATATATTTTTCTACCTGCAGTTCCCATTCCTTAGACTGACATCAGAGAGAGCTTGGGTTATAGAAAGATGATTCCACTGGCATTTAGTTTTAGAAGGGAAGAGACACCTGATTGCTCAGGTGACACATAGCATGACTTTTCTTCATAGGACATAGTGAACATTTGGAATCACAGCACTTTATGAAGTGGCTGTTTCATCTAATAGAGGAAGAAATTAAGGGCAAGAGATGAACATATTTCTTTTTGGGGTGCTTTTGACAGCCATTGAGTCATGATGAATTGAGGGAAATTCCAAGAGACTCCTGAAGACCCTCTCACATAACCATTTCTATGCTGACAGCGTGCCACATCCATGGGGGCTCTGCTCAGGCCTGAGTGTGCTGATTTCCCAGACCCTGCAGACCACCTGTGCACCCTGCCAGTTTCAAATCTCAGCTTTGTAATGATTTCTGTTTCTCCCAGCCATGCCTTTTATTTTAATTTTTACCCTGTGTCCCAATTTCCTTCCCTCCTACACTTCCTTCTAATCCAAGACTAGACTTTTGAAATTTTACAGCAATGTTGATTCCTTCCAATTTTGGAGATTCTGTTGTGACATATTATTGGCTGGATTGTGTCCCCAAATTTATGAGTTGAAATCCTTATCCTTAGTACCACAGAACATGACCTCATCTGGAGAAAAGATCTTTGTATCTGATCAAGTTAAAATGAGGTCATGAGGATGGCCCCAATCCTATATGACTGGTGTCCTTAGAAGAACAGGAAATATGGAGGCAGACATAGATGAGAGGACAAAGATGTGGAGAATCTGGGAGAGGATGGTCATTCACAAGCAAGGAGAGGGGCCTGGAACAGAGTCCTCCTCCTGGTCCTCAGAAGGAACCAGCCCTGAGATACCTCGGTTTTGGATTTCCAGCCTCCAAACCAGTGAGAAACATGTTCCTATGTGTAAGCCCAATAGCCCTTGGTGCTTTGCCATGGCATCTCTAGCAGATGAATCCATGTATCTTCCTGGGATATGAAGTATATAGGTCCAGGGAAACTGAATGACTGGAAGATTCCAGCTCACATTTCAAGGTATTTTCCCTATGAAATGAATTGAAGCTAGAGTGGGAAACCCTAAAATCTGCCACCTTGGTCTCCACTGCTGTCTATCTTCTTGGTGTGCAGGCTGTCTCTAGGGGGGACTTCATGAAAGCTCGGCATTTCTCAGAGTGTAGTTAGAGAAAGAAACAAGGACTGCCTCTTACAAAGCAGGGTGCACATATCTACAGAAGCTGTTATTTCTCAATAAAAGCTTGGTTTAAAGGAAATGTAGTTGGTTTTGCGCTCAGAGAGATTGTGTATGTCTGCTGATCTTTCTTTTCAAATAACTGTGCTTATTGGTAGAAAATAGAGTTGGAAAGATAGCCAAAGGCGTGCTGAGGGTAGAAGAGAAAATGTGACTTTATAAAGGTCAGCAATGAAGTAAAAAAATTGATTGCTAGAGTAGGATTTCAACTTTTAGGTCTATATTTATTTTTATAAAAATAGAGATACCAAGTAGATTCTAAAAGCCATGTGAAAAGTCAGCAAATACTCTGTCAAGCCGACTTATTGCTGACTACTGTATAAGTCCGACAGTGGATGAAAAGAAGAATAACACAACACTGACTTGTCTTTTGGCCTTTTCCTTTGGTTAGTGTTAAAATTATGAAAAAAAACATATACAAAATGTGTGAAGGAAAAAAAAAATGTGTGAAGGACAAAAGTTATGGTAGGTGTAGCATCAGTGTTGATGAGCAAACATTGCATCATTACCTTATTTTAGTCCTAACACTGACTTTCAGAGGGACACATTTCTATTTTCAGAATGTGCACAAGGAAACTGAGGGTTGGAGGGGATTGGTGACCTGATAGTGTCATCGAGCCAGGGGGAGGTCACGCTGGAGCCAGAACTAGTCATGGACCTCAAGTCCACGGCAGGGTCTGCCTCAAGATACGTGACCTGCAGTCACGCAAAACCCCATGGTCAGACATCCCTGAGGACTGCATAATGCTTTGCTCTCACTCGCTTGAAATTCTTAATGATTTTCAGACAAAGGGATTCCCTTTTCATTTTTCGCTGGGTCCTGCTAATTATTTAGCCAATCCTTTATCCAGGCAGTGATGTGTGTGTGTGTGTGTGTGTGTGTGTGTGTGTGTGTGTGTTGAAGTCAGATAAATTGCATGAGTTTTTCTGCCGTAGTTTTAGTGTTATTGCTCACTTTGAAATGGCTCAAATTTATAAGTGATTATTGAATATAATTGGATGACTGGGAGATTTCACAGTAAAGAAACACACATTCCTTTGGTGGCTGCCAAATCCTTCAACCTCTTCTGGAAAAGCAGCAATGATGTATTCATACTTCTTTAACCATGACGTATAAACTTGAAGATTCTTAGAAGAAAACTGGGCAATTATATCCCTTTGAGGTATATCAACATTTTATCACCATTTAAACTTGAGAAAAAATTTAAATATTTCACTAAAAAGTGTATTCCAAGAGAGCACTTTTTAAGAATTAAAAAGCAAAATAAAACACTTGATTTTCCTGTACTTAGTTATAAACAGAAACATTGATTTTCATAGAAAGACAGGGAGGTTTTGAATCATTGAGTCAGATAGACTTGGGATCAAATGCAATTTCTAGAATTTACTAGCCTATCACTTAGACTATCTAACCTTATTTATTTAACCTATAAAATAAAAGAATAATACTTTTTTGCAGAAATATTTTTCACATTCGATGCTGTATGGCTACAAATTAATTACAAAATTAATAAGGTACAAGCTATCTCCTTAAAAATTATTGTATTTTATTTCATGGAACCATTTCTTTAAATATTTGGTGATATAACTAGGTGTAAAATGTTTAATACAAGTGATTAATCATAAAACTTTTATTTTTTATTTTATTTTTTTAATTAATTATTTATTTATTTATGATAGTCACAGAGAGAGAGAGAGAGGCAGAGACACAGGCAGAGGGAGAAGCAGGCTCCATGCACCGGGAGCCCGATGTGGGATTCGATCCCGGGTCTCCAGGATCGCGCCCTGGGCCAAAGGCAGGTGCCAAACCGCTGTGCCACCCAGGGATCCCCAATCATAAAACTTTTAATAAAGAAGTTGAAATCATGAGGGTATCTGATGTATACTCTTAGGACACTTCAGAAAGAATTTTTAAAAATTGGTAAAAACTTGTGACCAGGATACAAGTCAAAATAATATGCAGCCTACCTCAGTGCAAGAGTTGTTTCTGTAACAAAGTAAAGAATTAAAGGCCACAAAAACCCCTGAAAATTTTAAAGAATTAAAGGCCACAAAAACCCCTGAAAATTTATCAACAACAATTATTAAATACTGTATTGGTCAAAAGGGGAACCAATCTGAGACTGTGGGTCATGTCTTTCAGTTTGCTAGGGAGAAATTCTTCTCTTGCTCCTGATAGTTTCTTTTGCTCATTGGCTGGTGTATCCTAAATTTACAATCATAATTTAAGCAAGGAGGATAAAAACCGGGATCTATTTTCATTTTACTTTGAATGACCAGGTCTGATGCAGTGTTATTTCTCAGAATATTTCCTCTGCTTGGTCCCCTGCTTGACAGAAAAGCTAATTAATTAATAAATGAGTAAGGGGAATATGATGCAATCGTCAAGGGAAAATTCTGTGTAAGAACCAAGGCCCTCTGACATCATCCTGTAATGAGACTTTCTTCCCACAGAAAGCTGAACCTGGGTCTATTATTCTTCATCTAGGTGTTATGACAAAGTTCAACTCCTCTCAGAAGCTAGGCTATGTCCTTCACAGAGAAAGAGAATTGCTAATTCCCTGTGTAAAGTTCTTTGCATTGTTGTTATAAAAAAAAAAAATGTTGGCTAGCTTTTGCAGAATTGGATGAGGAGAAAGAACAAGAAAGAATGTGTGCCGTTCAGTTGTGAGAAATGAGGATATGACCAGAGTCCTTGGTGGCTTATAGTTTCTGCTCTGAGAATGACAACTGAAGAGTTCACAGCCATGCTTGCAGAGAGCTGGTCCTTGCTCTTTGATTGCTCAGCTCTAAAGTTTCACGTTTCTCCAGGTCATCTGACTCCAGAGACCACGTGATTAGATAAGGGCATGGGCCCTGTACCATTTGCATCATTGGATTCCCATCTTCGAGCAGAGAGCAAGAGTAGCCTAGGCACTATCTGAATATATTTGAATATATTCAGCTGATGGGGAATAAAGGGATGGGAAACCTCAATATGCTCCCTGAGTGTGTTGCCATAAAACTTGTGTCATTGCAAGCAGGAAAGGTATCTAAATAGATCTGATAGCAGCCAAAGTACTATATCCTAATGTTTCCAAAGTCCAAAATTAGAGACTATTTCTATGTTGGAATGTGTGTGATCTTGGCGACTTAATGAAAAATTGGTTTTCCTAAGGCAAAATTTAACTGAGTTGGTGCTATGCTCTTGGAGACTTCTGCTGTAGCTGGTGATATACTGAATATTCTAAATGCCATTGTTTGAAACCAGGGAACAGTGGATTCAGTGTAGACAGAAGTGAGTTATGTAAACACCTAATATTTACATTAGGTGACACTATAAAACAGAGGCAATGAATTGTAAGGTGGTAAGACTATTTGTATCTTATGTCATTCACTGCATTTCTGCGTGTGTTAGGGAATGCAGTGCCTACAGAATTTTACAAGTTCTATGAAGAATTATATTTCTCTGATTTTTTGCCTGCTGAGTGCCAGTGTTTTGACCCTAGGATTTAGGTAGAGCACATCAATTCCATGTACCTGCCTAAACTAATATTTACAAGGCTCATAAATCTAGATTTTACAAAATGTAAAAACAGTGAATCCACCCTATACAGTGAGAGGCACATTTTACAATGGAGCTCCATCCTGTCCAAAGTAGAGCTCCCATGGGCGCCACAGAGCCTCCTCTCTAAAGGCTGGGGACCTAGGACAGGGTTGTGCCTGCCTGTCTAGCTAGATCTCTCTTCTTGAATTGTCCTTATCCTACTGACCTTCTTAAATGTAGTCTAGGATGCTCTATACTTGGTTGTGGTCCAAGGTGATATCTATTCAACATCTTCTCTTCCTTCCTTCCAAACAGAACTCCAATTTGTTCTAGTATCCTGCCTCATCCTAGGCCAGAAGGTGATCTTGACACATTCACACCAGTCAGCAGATTCCTCTTAACTATTTCTGGTCAATGTAAGAGCAATTGCCTACATAGTCCAATGTGAGGAAGAAGGGAAGATCTCCTCGTGTCTTTCCCATTGCACACGGATGAGGAAGCATTTTGTTCCAAGTGGGTCAAGGAGATGTGAGGACCAGGAGAGGAACTAGGCTTTTGATTAAACTGAGGCCATGATACACACATTTTTATTAAAATACCTGTTAGACATGTGGCATACATGGGACAGATCCTGTCAATAATGTTAACAAAAGAAAGCTTGGGGCCAACATAAATATTATTTATTCTAGAACATGTCTGCGGATCTCACCTTAGAACTGTCCATACAATTCTTCGAAATAGTATCAAAGTAGAACCAAAACAAAATAAGCTTTGTCTATAGAGAATCACAAAATTACTCTATTTCTATAGTAAGACCATGATATGATGTGCTCCACTTGTAAACCAAAATTTAAGTAAATTTTATATCGTTCAAATCAGAGGTCGCTTGCAGAATTTTTTGAATGGAATGTTCATAGTCCTAGTGCCAGGGTCCATGTGCAGGTCCATGTGCAATTGTTGGATATTGGACTATCTAGCATTATTTAGGGTCCAGAGAAAAGATTCTTTACTGCTATCATGAAATATTTATCCAGACATTAAGGTTCTGAGCTTCCATCTACCTCAGTTGAGGTGTTAATTTTTGGCATCAGTAGCATCCCAGAGCTCTCCTGGGTGGTCTCCTAACTTCAGTTTGTTTCCCACCACACAACCTTCCACAAAGTAGGGATATCTCTAAAACACAAAACTGATTACATAATTTCATCATGTAGAACTTGCGCATCACTCATCTTGCCATAGAAAGTCAAGTTCAAGCCCTCAGCATGGTGCACAGGGCCATGTGAGGTCTCACCTCTGTGCTCACACCTAGCCCTTCATCCCACTCACCATGCATCCTAACGTCACTCACATGTTGGCAGTGCTCCTGACACACCATGCCTCCTTTACTTGACCACCTAACAGAATCTTAGCCTTTAAAAAAAAATCCTAATCATCATAATCCCTGTGATTCTTTCCCACACCACCCACCACAAGGCCGGAGGTACTAGTGCTTCTTCTTTAAACACAATGATGTTTGTGCATGTAATGTATCTGTTAGTCTATGCTTCTTAAGAATCTACCTTTCATTTGGAATGGTGGTTATCAACTCATCCTTTTGCCTCTTTCCTATCTTACCATAGTGCATAAGGGACCGATAAATTGTGATGAGTGGACAAAATGCTACTTTAACCAAGTTAATCCTTGGATATGCAAATAACTCTACAACATGCACAGATTTTGGAGGAAAAGAATAATTACAGTTTAATTGCTTATTTGATATGAACATGTCAGGAATACATGTATATATACCTTATGAAGGCACTCCACGCTTTTTAAGTGCCAGTAAGCATAAGAAAAATACTATACCAGCGATGCCTGGGTGGCTCAGCGGTTAAGTGCATCTGCCTTCAGCTCAAGGTGTGATCCTAGAGTACCAAGATCGAGCCCCACATTGGATTCCCTACATGGAGCCTGCTTCTCCCTCTGCCTATGTCTCTGCCTCTCTCTCTGTGTCTATCATGAATAAATAAAATATTTTAAAAAAAGAAAAGTACTATACCAGAATCAGTAAAAGATATACAGATTATACAAAACAAAATAAATGACAACAGACCATGTCTCTGCTAACATCTTGTGGAAAACAAAAACCAAAAAGAAAAGTGAAACAACTTGCACACAGAAGTGCATGAATACAACATCTCCCAAACACACACATACACAAAATCACCATCTTCTGTATTCAGTTCTTGGATACTACTGGTCACTAATGTAATAGATATTATTGAGCACTTGGTCTGGTCAGCCTTGGAGTATGTGCTAGGAATAAATGCAAAGGAGATTCAACTTTTATTTTCAACATTACAGTCTAGGGGCACCTGGGTGGCTCAGTGGTTGAGCGTCCACCTTTGATTCAGGTCATGATCCCGGGGTCCCGGGACGAGTCACACATCGGGCTCCCCACAGGGAGTCTGCTTCTCTCTCTGCCTGTGTCTCTGCCCCTTTCTCTGTCTCTCATGAGTATATAAATAAAATATTTTTTAAAAATCACAGTCTAATGGGGCAATGAGTCAAGAGCCTACTGAGGCTAGTGGGCGAGACCAGCAGTGCCAGAGGTGTCTGGAGAAGACCTTTTCTGTGTCCTGGGAGGAACTAGCTCGGCTCATTCTCGAGGGGCAAAAAGTAGTGTCCAAGGGGAGTCAGGAAGTCGTTCTATGTGCCTCTTGCAAAGGACCTGAGGCAGAAGGTTTTTTGCCACCTGAGACCTCAGCTTATTGTTTCCATTGCTGCTGAAAGGTATTATCCCTTGATGCCAGTAATGATTCTGAAATATATTTTAATAAACAACTGGTTTTATGGGCATTTGTACTTACCAAGTGCATGCACTGACCTAACATGTGTTTATATGTCTTAATTATCTAATCCTTAAGATTTATGAGATAAATATTCCCATTAATCTCTGTGTTATAGTCAAGGAGACTGCGATGCAATAAACCTGCGAAATTCACCAAATAGCATTCAGTCCAAAAGTGACAGTATATTAATGAACCAGGATGGGAACCCTCACATTCGGATACACTGATTTCAGGTGGCATAAGACTGGGATATGGATTTGCTCTTCTGTATATTCTCTGCTGATTCTTGCCAGGGACTTCCTTTGTGCCTGGTCATCTTCAAATACGTGAAGGTTTTTCATATGCTGCCATATGTTATATGTTATTCATATAGAATAAGTAATTAAAGTCTAATAAACTAAGGAAAACCTTGCCCTCTAAACTTTGTGGGTGTCTGGATACTGCATGCTATAAATAAAGTGGAACCTAGAAACCACTACAATTTTTCTTACTTCTTCCCATCTCCTGGTGAGATTACCAAACTCTTTCCAGACCCCTATGGGAATCCCTAGGGCACATTTCTATTTTCCTGGCAGGTTGACTTCTGCTTTTCAGCTCCTTGGTTCTTGGCATCTCTATCTTTCCTGGTGTCCTTCAAGTGGTTGGTGGTCCCATTCCTTCTATACCAAATCTTCCTATGGCTGTCCTCACTGGGTCCTCACCTGCGGAGTATGGCTGCCTTGTTTTCTCTCACGCCTGGGACCGGCACTCCCATTGCAGCTGTTGCGGGTACAGTTTCACTCTAAGCCATATTCATTGAAACTGGAGACAGTCCATCTAGCCGCTTCCAGATTTCCCGATTTTAGGACTCACAAGCTAAACTCGGCTTCCATTTTCCTTGTTCTTAGTTCTAAGACAGCTTTGCACAGGACGGGGATTGTCATGAAAACCCAAGAAAAAGAGTGTTCCAAAGAAGAGTGATTAGGCTACAGCCCATCAACGTGCTTCCTTCTCCCAGAACAAAGGCACAGATGTCATTATAATAACCTAGAAGATGCAACCTAGAATACTAGAATGACCCGAAATATTTTTAAAAGCTGTTTCTGCAGCCTTAAGATAGTCCCAAGACCTGTCAACACAGAACAAACTCTCAAGTGCAGGGACCTCCCACTGCTGTGCATCAGGAAAGGAGAGCTCAGAGAATTTCAATCATTTCCCCGAGATCACACAGCCAGTGGATGCTAACCCAATGATTCCAACTGATCCCAGAGCCTCTGCCCCTCTTCCCTGTCGCTGTAAAACTCAGTAGCTCTGCTACTCCCAACTGTGTGCCCTTGGGTAAATGAAACCTCTTTCTGCCTCAGTTCCAGGGGCCATCTTCAGGGACATTTACAGCCTGGGTCTAATAACTCCCTTCAGGGGCCATCATGAACTCAACTGAATGAAAATGGAAATCTTAGGTCTCAAACACATTAAAGGATTTTCTCCTCCAAAGACAAAGCACATTTTAGCAAAAGAAAGAAGCTCTTCTCCGGAAGGACGGAGGTAAAAGGAGAGGTAAGCAGAGGAGGCCCCCACCCAGCTCTTTCACTCCCAGCAACTTAATTGATTGGATTTTTCTTTTTAACTTGTTTGTTTGTTTGTTTTAACCTGACTCTCATTTTCACTGGATTCCTTGAGAAATCCCAGATGGAATAACAAAGCTCACAATCTCCGCCTAGCCTCCAGGCTTGCTAAAACAACCCCAAGAAAAAAAAGCTGTTAAAATCCCTGTTGAGAAGGGATGGCCATCTGCTTTAACCAGCTCGATCACCTTTCAAATGGCTGTTGATAAGGCAGGATAGGGCTCCTTTCCTATCTCTCGGGCTGAGGCTTAGAGGGAATCTGAGAAGTCAGGAACTCAGCAGAGCTTTAGAATGTGAAATGAAGACTTAACTCTTACATGGCCAGGAACCACATCTCTATTCCCCTGCCTTGTTTTGAAGAACGATTTATCTTCCACCTTAAGTATCACAGGGAAGTATGTACTGCAGAGGTTTCTTTGGAGACATGGTTGTTGTAGCTGTTTTGTCCCTAAGAAAAAGCGAGAAAGAAGAGAAGCAAGCAAGCAACAAGGAATCAGTTTCAGAAGGAGAGAGAATGGGAACACCTGATCCAACTCCTTTTTTGGAAGGTGTACTGGGGGGGAGACGTGAGTGCTGGAATATTTCCGCTTTCAGGATGGTAGACTCACATTTATAGTCAGTCTGTTTTTGCTATGTCATATGTGGTAGGGTAGGATATCAGAGGAGGAGGGGCCACTGCCGCCATTTTAAATGAAAAATGTCTCTTCTCCTCACGCATGGTGCTATAATGTGGCACAGATGGAAACGTGTGCTTTTCTGTTTTAGTGTTTCTGTGCATTACCCAGGCAATAAATACCAGCCAAATCAAGCTGTAATTTCTAAAGTTCCATATAACCTATTTTACCAGTGTCAGCTGCCACAGCTTACAGATCCCCTAGAGAAAGTGGCCCAAGCTCCCAGCTTTTTATAGGCCTTTTCAGGGAGATCTGACAAATAAAATGTATGGAGAGCATGGCTCATACTTTTACTATCCATACAGTTAATGCTGCATTTGCTTGTTACAGTTTACACACTTGCATTGTGCAGACTCTTTCTCTTTGCACTCATATTTATTTATTTGTTTGTTGGTGGGTTGGTTGGTTGGTTTATTTTCTTTTTTAAAAGTAGTTTTCAATTGTTGTGAGAGCTTTGTCTCTCTTTCTTTCTTTTTTCTTTTTTTTTTTTTTAAGATTTTATTTATTTATTCATGACAGAGAGAGAGAGAGGAATAGACACAGGAAGAGGGAGAAGCAGGCTCCCTTGGGAAGCCCAATGTAGGACTCAATTCTAGGACCCTGGGATCATGACCTGAGCCAAAGGCAGATGCTCAACCACTGAGACACCCAGGTGCACCCTTTTGTCTGTTTTCTAGGACAAGTACACCCTGGGTGAGAGCCAGGAGGGAAGATTGTTTTACAATGGAGTAGTTGCTTCCCCCAGGATTCAGTCAGGGTCCTATGGGCTTTGAACACAAGAAAACTGGGCTCCTGCATAAAAAAGTAAGGAGATTTTTTTTTCCAGTCTTAATGCAATCCTTGAAAGAAAAGAGACAAACAAAAAGATTAATAGATTCAAATCTGGCCCAGCTCCACGTATAAGAGATGCTCATTGCCTATCATGAGCAAGGTGGTAGGGGTTTTAGAAGGCTTATCTAATTTACTCACAACACACCACAAATTGGGGGTAGTTATTGTCATTTACAGATCAAGAAACTAAATTTCAGAGCTGCTGATGACCTGTAATTCACACAGCCGGGATTGGTGTGGAGCTGGAAGATGGCATAAGGGATCAGAAATACTATGTAAATAGATGATAGATGATGGATAGATAGATAGATAGATAGATGATAGATAGATAGATGTATCCAATGCTGCCTTACATATTCTGTTTCTGATAACTGAATAAGCCTTAGTGTGGCCAGCAAAAGTCCATCTTCATGCATTTGGGTTCAGTATGTGTCCTCGGTGGTCACATTTTTGCACTAATCCAGTGAGCTGCTTCCACTAACATGGGCTTCTGGTCTGGCCCTCCTAGACTGGTGGGCATCTACCTTCCCACTGTCCAGGAACCTGGGGTGTCAAAGTCAGTATGTGAGAAGGATAACCTTCAGGGAAGGACTGAGAGGATCAGGGAAGACCCTCCATTTTTCTTTTTAAATGAAAGTGGCAGGAGCAGTAGGATCAAGGCAAGTTAACAGCCCCTCTGCACACAGTTGACTGAGCCTTTACAAGGGGCACTTCCCAGATGAATTTTCGACAACCTTCCAAGATGACCTTGTGCCTGCAACAAACTGTTCCCACAAGGGTGCCAGTGGAGAGTTAGTTGTCATTGGGATTTTAGAGCTGTGGAGACTAGACTTTTACTTATTTGCAGAAAAGTTTCTCAGCTTATTTTGGGGGAAATTCCCAGTGCACACATGGGAAAGGCTTGATTCTCAATCAATCAAAGGTTTCCAATGGTATGTGATGGATTCTGACCTGCGTTTAGTAAATTCTTCTTTTTCTCAATTATCACTGGGAAGAAAATAATTTTAAATATGAAAGGCATTTCTAAAAATTAATTTCCAAAAATATTTCTAAAACCCATAATGTTGCAATGGCTTCACTTTTCCCCCTAATGATTAAATCCAATTCTTAACACACCCAGCCTTTCTGACGCTGACCTTGCACACTTTCTCCATCAACATTTAAGTCTTGCTGTTTGGCCAACATTGGGGAAACTTCCATCAGGCCCCTCTGAGCATTCTTCTGTCCCGTCTTTGTTCTGCAGCCCAGCGAAGGCTCTGCTCTTTCTTGCATCATGTCTAGGTCCTTGGTCTGCCTTAGCAAGAACCCTCCACCCTGATGTCCTCCATTAGCAATTCTGCGTGGGCAGGCCCCTCTCACTGTTCCCTGGCTCAGTCCTCCTCCTCTTTGCCCCAAGAGGAGCTCAGCACAGTCCCTCCACCTGTTGCATTGTATTGACCAAACTCTTCTTTATTATCTTCATAAGGGTCAGAATAACTTTTTCTTTATCTTCTTTCCTTGTCAGATACCCTGTTTTTAACAATACCAAGATACTTTTCATTTTGTGAAGGAGCCGCACCATGCCTTTCCCTGTTTCTGTACCTTTTTATGCACTGTTCCCTTTGAAATGCTCCTTCCTTCCTTCTAACCCAGGAAACCTTTGCTCTGTACTTAAGGTTCACACCAGATTTTATTTCCATTGAGTCCCTGAGTACTTTGAATTTACCCTTACGAGGCTACTTATTACCTGCCACCTGAGTTCCTTCGTCTGTCTCTCCCATTTCCCATGGGCTCCTCGAAAGGGGTTCTGCTCCTCATAAGGCCTGTTGTACCCTTTTCCTCTGCGCCCAGTGAGGCTGGGTCCAGGACTTGGCTTCCCATAGGGACTCTGGATGCTCATGGCTGGAACGGATGCAGCACGACGCAGAGCTTCACGACACAGAGCTTCCTTTCAAAGCAATCACACTCCCCTTCTCTTTATAGTAATTACATGAGATTTTCACTGGGAAACTTTTAGTTCCTGTTTTTTTTTTTTTAAGTGTTTTTTTTTCCTTAAAAAGAATAATCCATATTTAAGACTTGTCACCAATGTATACTGGCCTCTCTAAATGTTTCAAATTGTTTTTTTTCCCCCTTTTTAATATTTTGGAATGTGTGCCTTTGTGTTCTACTTTGGGATTAGAAGGCCCCTATTTACACATTCCAAACATAAGTTATCTATTTACTCTGGACCCTAATTGGGAGATCCACAGGATATCCTTTCTCACCTTTGTGACTATTCTTTTTTTTTTTTTTAATTTCTATTTCATGAGAGATGACATCTTGTATATAATTGGCGGAAAAATTCCTTGATAGACCCTAATTTTAGGTTTCCCTAAAGATATATTTCTTGGCTACTTAGTTATGCAGGCTGATCGCATCATATTCAGATGACCATCACCTGCATTAATTGTGTAAGATGCATGATTGGCTCCTTCCCACCTCCCTGTTCCTTTTCTTTTATCTTATTTTGAATAAGGATAAAATATTATGATATCTAATCATTTTAGTTTCACTTGAAAAAAAAAACTTTTGGTAACAATTATTTTAGAACTCTCTTTGTATCAGACAGAGTTAAATTCTCTTTTAAAGGTGTCAATAACCCTACCATGTGTTATTAAAATATGTTTTTAGGGCAGCCCGGGTAGCTCAGTGGTTTTTCAGCCCAGGACCTGATGCTGGAGACCTGGGATCGAGTCCATGTCGGGCTCCCTGCATGGAGCCTGCTTCTCCCTCTGCCTGTGTCTCTGCCTCTCTTGTTCTCTCTGTGTCTCTTGTGAATAAATAAATAAAATATTTTTCAAAAAAGAAAGAGAAAACGTCATTATTAAAAATATATATATGTTTTTAATTCTTATTTTGCAGAGCAAAATAAGGTGGGTGATTTGTCCTGTAACATGAGGCTGGGGAGGGCAGTGCAGGGACTCCAAAGCTGGTCAGAGTCGCCCCAGCTCAGACCTGGCCACAGCCCCACACCCCAGCTTAAGCTGATGGGCCTGTTTTGTTACTCATGATTTTATATAACTTTAGTTCTCCTCTAAATTGCTTATCTAATGATATATTTTACATAGTTTTGTATCAGTTCACACTTAAAGAATAAAAATGTTCTTGGTTTGCTCTTGGTTTTATTAAGAGCTGATAGAAGGGGATCCCTGGGTGGCGCAGTGGTTTGGCGCCTGCCTTTAGCCCAGGGCGCGATCCTGGAGACCCGGGATCGAATCCCACGTCAGGCTCCCAGTGCATGGAGCCTGCTTCTCCCTCTGCCTGTGTCTCTGCCCCTCTCTCTCTCTCTCTCTCTCTGTGTGACTATCATAAATAAATAAAAATTAAAAAAAAAAAAAAAAAAAGAGCTGATAGAAGGAATTGATATCATTATCTGGGTACATGGCTGGGTTCAGTTTAAACTCCATCTGACCAGCTTGTATTGGGTCCTTCATGGCACGAGTGGGAAGGAGAACTGGCCGATTGTGTGTAAAAAGTCAGCTAGACCTTCCTAGATTAAGAGCACAGGTTCTTATTTCCAGATGTAGATAGAGAATGTGGTGACGAGCTTTGATGTGAGGTCGCCGTGGGTGAGGGTGTCGTCTGTAGTGACTTAGACTTGACCAAGTCGTTTGGGCTCTCAGAGTGCCAGCCTCCTGATCTGAGGCCTACAGCATCTGTCGTGTGGGATCATTTGGAAGGAATCATGTAGAGGGCCTAGCCCCGTGCTCATACTCCGTAAAGCCTTTTCCTTTGGCCATTAATTAGCTTTGTGACCTTTAGGGCAGTTTCTTAACTTCTCTGTGACTGGCTTTCTTCTTGTCAAGTAGCAATATTAATACTTGTTTTATCTACACTTAGAGGTTTTTATAAGGGTCAAATGAGATAATACACTTGAAAGCATTTGGAAAATATCCAAATGTAAGCTGCCAGGATTAATGACAGCCATTGTAACTACACCAGAGAGGGGGCGCTGGGGAGAAGCAGACTGGTTGTTGCTCTACTCCAGGGATGGCAGTAATTGCAGTGATGCTATTGTATTAAAAACAGGGTTTTCTTCCTGTTTGTCAATATAGGTATAAAACAGGAACCTCATGGATTTTTCCTCCCAACTTCAAATGAAGTTTTCTGCCTGTTATGTCATGTAGTCTTTTTCTCTTCCTTTGCTATACAACTTTTATGATAAAATTGCATAAATCTTCCCTTTTAAATCTGTTGTATTATTTGGTATTAAACTGAACATATGTTTATTTATGTATCCCTCACCCTTTGAGGATGTGAGCATATGCTTTATTTCGACACCTAATATGAAGAGAAACCTACTTTATTTTTCAGCGTGGTTTAGGCTTCGAGAAAGTACCTTTCCTTAGTTTATGTGCATATCCCTGTAAGATTTCCCAACATCCTATAGCATTCTTATGGAACCACAGACTAATAGGGACATTTTGACGTCTGGGCACAGATGTCTCTGTTAAATGAGCTATAGGAATCCATGGATTAAGGAACACAATTCCCTGAAGAATTTACCCCTATCGGGTGTTGGCTTGTGATTGCAGCAGAAAAACAGAAAGTTGAAAGCAGTGTGTGGGAAGAAAAAGAATCAGAAATACTAGATGATGCAATCTGCCTAAATGTAATCAGATGGCAGTAGATAACCAGACGCAGGGGACGTCTCAATGCTCACCAGCATCACCTTCCGTAAAACGCACAAAAATAAGTAAATAAAAATTCTGCAAGCTAATAGAATTTAGAAAGATTCCTTTTTTTTTTTTCTGTTTGAAAATGATCCTGCCATCTCTTAAAATTTCTAAGCGACTCCAACATGGTGCATAGATGCTCTTCAGTGCACGGTTCTGAGTAGATCAAACCCTGACCGGCCCTTTTCTCTGGGCCTGGAGAACACGTGTGGCCATGTTGAGAGCCCATCCAAGCCCAGTGGTGTGGCCTTTTCAAATTGAACTTAAACCATTTGGTATGCAAGTTCTTTTGGTCCTGGCCAAACATGACTTCCTGTTTCTGAGGAGAAAGGCTTAAAAAGTCTCATAAAAAGACTCAAAGGGCTTCTTGGATATCAAAGGGTCCTTACAAAACATTGTTTGACGAGTTAAGTGTATGGAATAAGAAACACACGGAATTCATTTCCTTTAAAATGCACATGGGATTAAGAATTATGGAGAAAAGGGCTTTAGGAAAATACATTTGAGTTTTTATCAAACTTAACTTAAAATGTGTAAAACATAACTTGAGTTGCATTAAATATATAAATCATGGCTAAAATTATCTCTTAAAATATATAACTGTTTATACACAAGAATATACTCATACAGAAGATGAACTTATAAAATAATGTGGTAGATTTTCAAGATTCAGGATAGAAATTTACATCCCAAAGGATATTCCTTTCGAAATGGACAACTTACAAAGAAAGATCTTGCATGACTCTGCCTCCCACCACCAGCATCACCACAAAACAGCATGCCTTCTTTGTTTAGAAGTTGTCTTCAGGGTTTGGAAATATTATTTTGAATAGCTTCAGTCTTCATTTTATGGCTATATTTGGAAAAATCAAATTTCATTTAGAGTCAAGTCTCATGTATAAATTAAGTGATAAATCTGGGAATTCTAATTTAGGCTTAAGAAAATCAGATGTGATTTCATTGTGGGTCTCTTAAACTGGTTCTCTGACAGTCAAAACAGAGGAGATCCAAAAAGTATTTAGAGCAATGGAATCATTCTTAGAAAAAAACATTCAGACTCATCAGATGATTATTTCAAAGGATGATACCCATTTACATGGGTATATTTTATGACATCTGTTCAAAACAAATCCCATTGCTTTATAATGGTTATGTGTTTTGATGTGTGTGTTTATGTGTTAGCATAGAAAAGATAAGAGGGAAAACATCAAAACATTGACAAGGGGCTTCCCCAAATGGTAGGATTATGGGTGATTTTTTATTTTTTGTGCTTATAAATGAGCAATTTTTAAAAAATTGTTTGTTAGTACTATGCTGGTAAGAGTTTAACCACCAACTGTCTAAACAGATAAACAAAAGCAAACTCAGATTTGTAGTGTTTACCAATTTCCATGGTGTAAATATTCCAACTATGGCTTATTTTGTTATCAACATGACATCAGTGAATGGATCACTAGGAAGAGACACCCCTATTTGCCTCTAGCATACCACTGGCACACCCGTTTCTTTCACAAACAGGAGGATATTTTACAGCAAGAGAAAATGAGAACATAAGATTACACATGACTATACACAGGGTATCACCCTAGATTTTTTTTTCATATATATGTGTTTAATGGGAAATATCACATTAAAATATTTAGAACAGCTATCTCTAGATGTATGGCACGTTTCATCTTAGAACTAACTTTAATTAAGGTGATCACATATTTTAGTTTCTAAATTCTAACAGCCTTAAGAGTGAAGAGGGGCATTATTATTAGTTTTGCAGGGAAATGGGCATTAGCTGGAACTCTCCCTAGAAAACCAGGAAATATGGTCATCCACTGTATCCTTAGCATTTCGAGAACCCCTGGTCATGAGCAGAACCTGACTCTTAGGTTGGTATTGGGGGAGGTGCTGTGCATTGAATCCTGACCTTGCTGTTTCTGGTATGTCTATGTGCATTAATGCCTGCTGTGTGATAAGCACTGTGACAGGTGCTAGGAAGGAGGACCTGGCAGGGTAGTTTGGTAAGCTCAACAGAGATATTTCATAAGGCATGGAGGATTGTCATGAAGCCTGAGATTTCAGAATGGAAGGGAAGGCATGCTCTCTTGTCCCTATGGTGTATTTGGACAGAGTGGAGGCTAGTATCCCCCAGTATTTCCTCACTTTTCCTGGAGACAGGTGATCAATTCTCTGTTATTTAGTAGGAAGAAAGGAAACACTCTGGATTTCAAGCCTGAAGCTTCACTTTCATTTACGTGTTGAATCTGGAAAAACCACATCTTCCTACTGCCTAGAGAAAATCTATATGGTTCTGAGATGGACTCGTATGCGTTATTTAAACTTTACCTCAATTCTCATGCCCCCTCCCCCCCGAAGGGCTCTCTTGCATGTTGATCAAAATCTCTATCTCTTAGGGATTCTTATAGTACTTGTCATTGGTGCTCTCCTGTAGTTGATCCTTGCTGTAGGTATAGTATCTTATCATAGAAGGTTTGTTGTTAGTTCTCAGTATATATTCTCTTTTATTCAGTCAATCCCCCCATGTTTTAATTTATCACCTAAACTGAAACTCGAAAGCTCTGTGTAGACACGGATTTTTAATATAATATCTACCTTCCTTTACAAACTGCCTAGGATCATGTTTTGCTCATAGTAATAGCTAAATAAATCTTCATTTCTTAATGGGCTGAAAACCACTTTGGAATGTGCACACCAAGCGTGGCATAGGCTGGCGAATTCCTGTTAAAATTCAGAATGTCTTAATATAAGTAAGAGATTTAATAAATTCAGATCTAATTTTATACAACCAGGTGACAACTCTGATAAATCAGAGGGAAGTGAGAAATGTAATCTAGCTCAAAGAGAGCAAAGCCTTGGATTCTATCTCTGCAGATGTGCTCATCAATAAACTTGAAAAATGTAGTCACACTCAGGTAGCTGTGCTTTGGTGTGGGTGCTGTTTGGGTAGTAACTCTTGATATAATATTTCATATGAATGTTATGCATTAACGGAAGTTCAGAATAAGGAGTCCAGAGTTGCAGAGCCAGTCCCTGTCTGTCACTAGCTGGCAGGGCGACCCCACTGCAGGAAGCTTGGGCTTAGCTCCTTCCTCAGCCCCGTGGGATCTTCACTGATAGGATTCCAGGCTGACCTTTGGTTATGTTGTCTGGCTCAGTTCCCCTGGTAACTTGGCAGGAGTACAATTGTCCTTTATGTTCCTAAGCAACCTCCTTAGGATAAAATGGCTACTGACTGGACCTTGCAGCTGAATGAGAAGAAACAACAAATCAGCCTTAAATACCTGAAGGATACCATGCTTTGGGCTTTCCCATGTCAGTTCTTGTAACTGATCTGTCCTCATGCCTGTGAAATTGTGAATTGTGAAAGGTACTGACTTCTTCGAAGGCCTGAGGCTTAAACCCAGAAGGTTTTAAAACAGGGCAACTCCTGCATCTGCTTGATGTGGAGCCCTCTCCTGAGACCTGTACCTCTGCTGGGACCCGGCTGGGGGCGGCTTAGGGTCCCTCCTCTATTCCTCTGAGTAAACAGGAGCAAAGTTGGCTTTTGTATGGGAATGTTTACTCCTCGGTGGGCAAAGTCCTAGTACAGTGTGGAATCTGGAGTTATTGCAATGGATTTTATTTATTTATTTATAGAGAGTTCATTCGTGTGTGTGCACAGGGGGTGGGGCACAGAGGGAGAGGGAGAAGCAGACTCCACACTCAGCATGGAGCCCAATGACCCTGAGATCCCAGGTCCCTGATCCCAGGGTCCCTGAGATCACAACCTGAGCCAGAATCAAGAGTTCCACACTTAACTGACTGAGCCACCCAGGTACCCCTGCAATGGGATTTATTTATTTATTTATTTATTTATTTATTTATTTATTTATGAGAGAGAGAGAGAGAGAAAGAGAGAGTGAACAAGAGAAAGGGAGAAGCAGACTCCTCCCTGAGCAGGGAGCCTGGTGTAGGGCTCTATCCTAGGACCTTGGGTTCATGATTTGAGTCAAAGGCAGATGCTTCACTGACTGAGCCACCCAGGCACCCCTGCAATGGGCTTTTAAAATGCATTTTTGAATCAAGGGTTTTTTTTTGTGAATTGGAGTAAACATGTCATACATGTTTATATAGCGATGTTTTAAAATGTATATGTAAGCTGCAAAAAAGTACATTAAAATACCAAGAAATTTATTATATCTTGTTATAATTGGATACTTACTCATCATATTATTATTATATGGAAATTACATTAAAATATTGACTGAAATAATTTTTTTGCTCTCAATATTTCTTCAAGATCTAGCATTCTATAACCTTCATGCTTATGTGTCCTTTGATAGTGTGCCTATTACTAATATTAAATAAGTGTGTTCACTAACATCTTTACCAACTGAGAAATCAACAAATTCTCAGAATTCCAGGCAAAAACATTTCCCTCAAATGTTAACTTACAAAAACTAAGATAACCAAGAGTTGGCTTCAGTTGTTTTGAGGAGTAATGATTTCTTCTGAATTAAACCAAAGGATGAAAATGTGTCTGTATTTATTGCATATTAGTTATATGTGTGGAGGTACCACATGCATTCATATATGGGTGCGAATATCTTCAAACTCTAAGATATAGCAGCTTTTTAAAAATTAAGAGCACCTATTCCTTTCTCATGACCCCTTTTGGCAGAGCTGAAGAGGTGGTATCTGGTGGCTGTCTGGCCACGTGAGTGGACCAAGTGCTTGAGAAAGTAACTAGGGGGCTCCTGGGGGGCTTAATCAGTGAAGTGTCTGCCTTCAGCTCAGGTCATGATCTCAGGGTCCTGGGATCAAGCCCCACATCGTGCTCCTTGCTCAGCGGGGAGTCTGCTTCTCCCTCTCCCTTTGGTGCTCCCCCTGCTTGTGCTCTCTCTCTCTGTCAAATAAATAAATAAAATCTTAATAATAAAAAGAAGAAGGTAACAGGATATCTAAATACATAGAGTTTTGTTGACAAAAATCCTGTAATTGCACCCAGAAACATGCTGGAAGGCAGCCCTGAGCGGAATGGGGCAGGGTAGCCAGTACTGTGAAACACATTCTTAGCTGTCTCCTACAAGAGCAGATGCTGTACCAATACCGCTATAAGTAGCACCATCAAAAAAATTCAAATTTCACCACATATTAAAGAGAAATTTAGACACAGATGAATAGGCTCACAGGGGTGAGGAAGTTCCATATTCTCCAAAAACCAAGAGCCACTCAGCTGCTCCAGGCTGGGCCCAGGCATTTAATGAACAAAAAAGTTGGCATCCGGAGCATCTTTTGCTCTCCAAAATCATTGTGATTTTCCTTTTCAGAGACGGCACATTATTTTTAAGACACTACCCCACCTAGTGAAGACACGGGCAGAGAAGCTCCCTGCTTCCCAGTCCAGCCTTCATCAAGATTATTTAGAACATGTGTTACAGTTAAAAAAAAGAAAGAAAGAAAGAAAGAAACCCTCCAAAGTGTCAGAAAACAGAAGACGAGGGTGCTGGGAGAAGGGAGGCGTCAGGAGAAAAGGAAGCCGGGGTTATTAGGGTTTGAGACATCACACACACAGCCTTTCTTCTGCGAGGGCCAGGGCCTTATTTCAGCTCCCCTTCCCACAGACTTTCCTAAGCAGCAACTACAAAGAGGCTGGGGATTTCTGAGCATCTTGAATAGATCAGAGGGAATCCAGATGAATCGGGAGGAAAAGTGCCCCAATCATTTGAAGGTCAGGGCCTCCAGGAAAGGAATGGCAGACATTCGCCAAGCAGCACGATTACTAAGGAACTAGGGGGAGGGGAGGAAGGAGGAGGAAGGAGCCTGCGGGGCGGCAGCACAAGTGCAGGGACAGGGTGGGACGGAGGTGCCAGGGTGGCCCGGGGAGGGAGGGCCAGGCAGCAGGGTAGAGGCGCCCAGGCTGGGAGGAAGGAGGTAGGGACGCAGAAGGGGAGAGGAGGGAGGAGGTAGGGACTGAGAAGGGGAGAGGAGGGAGGAGGTAGGGACAGAGAAGGGGAGAGGAGGGAGGAGATAGGGACTCAGAAGGGGAGAAGAGGGAGGAGATAGGGATGGAGAAGGAGAGAGGAGGCAGGTGGTGACACAGAGACAGCCCATCTGAATGCAGATCTGTCAAGAACACCGCCACCACTCACCCTTGGCTTGTTGCAGGCCAGGTGTCCAGATGCAGACCATCGAGGTGGCCCCAGGACACCGGGCCGAGGCTCCTGTTTTATCCCAAAGTTGCAACAGACTAAATCGTGAATCTGACGTCTATTAAGGCATTTTCTGAGTCACAAAACCTCTCTCCTTAAATTTATCGGTGCTTTTAGCAACTAGAAATCTGCTTCATGTCTTCAAGTGCCACATCCTTTCCTTAGCAGGGACCCAGGTCCAGTGACAGCAACACAGGACAACACCGGTGATCACAGCCTTCGTAGAACTGAGCAGCTACCCTTGATCACAGGGACAGAGGACAGGCCACCGTGGGGCGTGTATTTGCAGTTTTTTGGAGTTTTTTTGTTTTTTTTTTTGTCTGTGCCACCTCTATGCGATCATTTGTCCCAACAGTAGAAAATTACTCAATTCTTTTAGGTTGAAGTGCCCCAGTTATTTTACCCTGAATTCAATAATCTTGATCTCTGATTGCCAGCATTTTTGCCCCCCAGAGACAAAATAGATACAGGCTAAGAGGAGAACAGAAGCCTGAGACCCACACGGTGGCCCTGGGTGCGTGGCGGTTCCAGCCACCTCGCTCTTCCTTGTATCTTCTGGGACTTTGTTCCAGGGAACAGGTGGAGTGAAGCATCAGGGCCACACCGCTGTCCCTGGGATGAGGACTCACGTGGGGCAGGAGGCGAGGAGGGAGCTTGTGTGTGACGAAGCCAAGAAGGGATTTCCATGAACAGCTCCACAACAGGGCTCTTCAGAATTGCCTATTTTGTGGAGTATTATCACGATTCCGTGCACAAGGAGGCGCGGCCGTCCCCAGTGCGTACATTTGTTGGGAGGTAATTACCAGTTCAGACTCCTCTTCAGGCAATCCCTGTGACCCCCACCCAAGCCACTTTCTACAGGGATTGAGAATTGCCAGTTAAGAATGCTCAGGAATGTTTGTCATAGATGTTTCAATATGCAGATCAGCCCTGGAGACTTGAAAATCCGTCAAAGCTCCATTGTGTCAAGGACCCATTTCTTTAAATTAGTTCTTGCATATGTATTTAGAATTCAATAGACTAAATCAGCTTCAGGGAAGCAGTCAAGGGGTAGTGATTAAACAGTATATACTTTTCAAAACTGTTTATGTGACAAAAAGTAACATTGCAGTCAATTATTCAAATATGACTTTCTTAAGAATTGAGGAAGTACACATGTTAATAGTCTCTTCTGTATGTGGCTGCTATAGAAATTAGAGTATGAGCAATGCGAAGAGGTGCTAACGGAGAAATAATCACCCCTCATATCTCAGTTCTTAGAGAACAGAGGGCAGATTTTTCACGATGGTTGCCCAGATGGCCAGTCGGGGAAACGGGGAGTCGCTAAGATGTGTGTGGGGCCCTCCACCCTTGTCCGCCTCCCATCCATCCATGTCTGCTCCACGCCAAATGGAACAGGGACTGTGACACCAGCCATGCATGACTCTTTTCTTTTCTTTTGCCCTCCTTCCATCTGGTCTGGGAAGTGCTCTGACACATGGGTTACCTTCTAGCCCTCCCCACAAATTATGCTACCAGCTGGCAGAGGGGCTGAGTTGGCGAGAAGTCGGCATGCCATGGACCATGGCCAACCGTCACCATTCAACTCAACATCTTTCCTTCCTTTACCTCTTTTCCCTCTCCTGGCTTCTCATTTCTCTCCTGGAAATTCTTAGCAGAATGAAGCTAAAAAAGTAAATAAGCTAAAGCAAAGCTGACAGTAATAGAGTAATAGTAAAGCCTCCAGAATGTTACATCTTTGAAAGACATCGTTGATATTTTCTGGAGTTTGTCAAATTCAGTGATGCTTTTTTACCTCCCCACCAAACACACTCTAGGAGGGCAAAGATTGTGCTGATGAATTACTATGGTGATGTATTCATTGTATTCACACCACACTTTTGTTCATATTCTTTTCCCCAAACTGGTGGAAATCACCCCCTACCCACAGGCATTTTTTTTTTTTTTCTTATTCAGCCAAACCACAGCATTTCATTGACAAATTCCTTGCAGGATGTAGAGCTCGCTCTCCACTGGAAGTTTACAGAGTTGACTGACAACGCTTGCCAATGTTGTGGTGATTTTCTCTACCTTTGTTTTGTTTTTAATGATTGGATTCTCCACTACTGGGGAGGGGCCCATGAACACAATGTGGAGAGGAATGGTCCTTGCCATTTCTTCAAGTGGAAAAATCAACAGCATTATCAGAGCATCTGAACAACAAAAATGACTTTCCAGAAACTCAGTTCCTTGTCTAAAGGGAGTGTTGGCATAATGGTTACTGTCAGGCAAGTTCAGCATCTCAGTGTTTTCATTTCCCAGTTGCATGGTCCTGGGCAAATTATATGATTGTGTCCATATCAGTTTCTTTATTTGTAAAATGAGAAATAAAGGACTGTTTACCTAAAAAGGTTTTGGTGATTTTTAAAATTAATCCGTAGTATGTGTTTAGAATAATGTCTGAGGCAGAATAAATTCTCAACAATTTTTAGATATTCTATCTTGTTTTGTTGTATCATTGCCATGCCTATGATCTCATGGCCACTAGCACAAATTTATATTCCTGGCTCAATATAATTATTGGCTGATTCTTAGTTCCCTTGATTGATGGGTTAATATTCTTTATTTAATGTTTGAAAACACATATATTTAAATGTGAGTATTTGAACAATACTGAGAATATACACCAAACCTTAAATTTTCTACTCTACCCTCCAAACTTCTTCCCTCTGAGGCAATCACTGTCGGCAATTACTTATATACCTTCCAAAATATGTGTGCTTGTGCATTCCTTTATGAAAAATCCTACCAACGCTCTTTCTATCCCTCCTGGAGCTCACACTTTTGTGTTCCCACCAAAGGTAATCATTGTTTCAGATTTTATATTTATATACCTTGTTTTCCTTTTTAATACTTTTATCATACGTGACTCTACACAGTAGTTTTTCAGCTATTCTTATTTTAAGCTTTGCGAAAAAAGGTTATCATTCACTTTTTTTTGTTTACTTTTTAGTAAATGAGAGCACATTATATAAACTTTTCAGCCTCTTTTTCTCTTAACAGTATTCATTGATTTTTTTTAAAGTATTTGAGCCAATTGTCAGATCAAAACAGTTTTCCTAATTGTAGACTGATGATGATAAAAATAAGATTAAATTTTCAAACCCATTATGCCTAGAAATAGTATCATTTAGTTTATCTTTAAAACATTTTCTTTCTTCTTCTTAGGTCTCTTAACATATCTGGGAACTAAATGGTTAAGCATTGATGTCACTTCAAAGTTATAGAGGTAGTACGTGACATGAGAGCTGAGATTAATGTCCACTTCTCATCAACACTGGAGTTGAGGGTTCCACCACATTTATTAGAGGTCCGGGTATATTTATTATTTAAGATAATAGCTTAATAATAACTCTCATACTGATATGAATGCTGTCAGATGATCTTAAAATGAAATTAACAGTTTTGCTTCTAATCGTTCTAGTTAACCCTTCAGGTTATTATTAAAATGGGCACAATGTTGATGGTGAGTATATATTAGCTGTTAAAAATAAGCTTTCAGTACCTTCCATGCAAAATCAATTAGACTAGCAGCCCTAGAGATTTGAGAACACAAACTCTAAACCTGTGGTGCTTACAATTCAGTATTGAAACAAATTCCATCCACGTAAAGATGCTAATTATGAGATCTCTTGGAGTTAGCTGAATATCATAGTGGAATGGTGAGCAGGCAAGGGAACTTGAAGTTAGCACCTAGGGACCCTTTAGGAAGTGTAGACATCTCTGAGTGCCTTTGTAGCCAAGGAAAAGCTAGAGGCCATGGATGAATCAACTCCATAAAAATGCATGTTTTGTAGTTTGCATGCATTCACTTTACCAAATTGCTTTATATTCAGTGTTTAATTTGCCTCACCCTTCTCAGGAAGAAAGAGAAAATATCTCACTTAAGAGCATCCAGATAAATACAACTAAAACATTGAGATGAGACCTGTGTATGTTCATATGTAAGCCAATTTAAGAGTTCTTCCAGTCTCAGGTTGCTGACTGGTTTGAGGCTTTATTTTCATCTACTCCTCTGCCCTCGCTTCTCCTCCTTCCCCTCATCTTTCATTCCACACTTGTTGAAAATCTACTACGTGCCAGGCTTAATACAGGACAATGTTTAGGCCCTGGGACAACATATTGGTCACAGTCACTTGAATTCAGAGTAAAAATGAAACACATGATTTTTGGTTAGTTTCAATGTGTGCATTTATGATAAAAGAGTGTGTTTGGCAGATAAAGGGTGAAGTCAAAGGTATGTAGCAAATGATTTCAGCATTTGAACATAACTAGAACTCCATCTCCTCACACACTTGATTCTTCTATTGGCTTTATTTATAGCATGTCTTAAAAAAAACACATTTGGAGGAAAATTAAACCGAGAGATTCCCTTTCATGATGGACAAAATAACCCTGTGTTTTGTATATAACCTAGCCTAAGGAACAGAGGAAATAGAAGCATTGGTTTTCTCATGAATGGAGAGACTAGGGAAACATCTCCAATATATGAACCATGACTTAAAACACATTTTAAATTCCCTCTTCTTTCTCCCCTCTACCAAGTGGTTATGTGCCATGCTATTAACAGACTCAAAGGGATTATACGAGCCAGGGTAAGTTGCTTGATTCTGGGGTTGCTGGTAAGCATAAGTATTCTCCTTCTTTCAGAGTGGCTGGGTAGAGGCATAAATAACCAAAATCATTGGAAAAGGAGAGCAAAGTTACAAAGACAAAGTAGGTAAGCAATTACAGAAACACAGTCTGTGCTTGACCTGCTGGTCCTGTCATTGGGCTACTCATTAAGCAGATACGATAATAAAGAATCTTGAAAACATCATGCCAAATGGAAGAAGTCAATCACAAAGGCCATATCTCGCATTATTTTGCATATATGGAAGGTACCAGGAAAACCTATACAGATGCAGACAATGTATTAGCGGTTGCCTGGGGTAGGTAGAAAGAGTAGGAAGAGGTGGAAAGAACACCTGATCATGCAAAGGGGCTTATTTCTGAGTGATGGTCATATCCTAGAATTATATTGTGGTGCTAGTTGCATGACTCTGTGAATATACTCAAAGCCACTAAACTGCACACTTTAAATGGATGCATTTTATGTCATATGAATTATACCACAACAAAACTCAAAGAAACTCCAACCCAACAACAGAAAAGATGAGTAACTCTACGATGAGGGTCTTCTCCAGCCCTACTAGCTAGCACAGTTTCCTGAGTGGAATGGCGGAAGAGTCACCCTAGAGCAGGATCTGGCTTGAGATACCTTCCTGGGCTCACCACTCTGTGATCTGAATTCGGACCCTTCCTTGTTGGGAGACCTTGGTTGGAGGTGGCCACAAGTTGCATCAACACAAATGAAGGAAAAAAATAGTATAAATGACTGGTCAAGGAAAAAGCAAGAGAGCTAAGGGATATTTTCTAGTTGTCTTATAATATCTGTGTTCTTTGGAGAAGCTCCTTCCCCGATCCCAGTGGCTTTATTGTTTCTTTATTATCTGTTTTTTTCTTGATCCCTCTGACAGAATTTCCTCCCTGGAAATGGATTGACAACACAGAACAATAGCATTTGGCTTCATGGAGGAGGGAGGATCTGGGTTTAACTCTGCAGAATCCTCCTGTGTGTGTGTGTGTGTGTGTGTGTGTGTGTATTCTTCAGGTCTAGAGGTTGAGCTCATAATACTCTTCAGTTCATGGTTCTCTATTGTTATCGATTTGTGCAAAAGTCCTTTTTTAAAATTCTATTTTTATCCTTTCTGATACTCATGATCTATTCTCATCCCTCCCACTTTTTTTTAACCACTCAAATGTGGTTCTTGCCTGTCACTTTGTTTTTATGTGCTCTTTCATAATAAGAGTGTGTATTTTGAATAAACATAAATAATATTTTTTAAGATTATATTTATTTATTTACTTATTTATTTGAAAGAGAGAGAGAAATAGCGAGACAGGGAGCATAAGCAGGGAGGAGAGGGAGAAGCAGACACCCCGCTGAGCAGGGATCCTTGCTTGGGGCTCAATCCCAGGACCCTGGTATCATGACCTGAGCTGAAGGCAGATGCTTCATGGACTGAGCCACCCAGGCGCTCCTAAATGGTATTTGTTCTGAAGTCATTGTTATGATTCTTTTAGTCTCTTGCCTCATTAGCACCATACAACTATGTCTGAATATCACCTATTAAAGGATTTGAATGCTTATTTAAAGCAACTATGTAAAATAAACTAAATTATATAGAATTAATCATGTTACTATACTCTAAACTCCTTGAGGGAGAGCATATGTGCCTTGTCAATGTTCTTTGAATGTTGAAAGAAAATAAGAATGGAAGAACAGAGAGATGATGGAAGGAAAGAATGAACGTGTCTGAGCTCTCGCACACCTGTCCTCCCACATTGCCGTCCTTCATTAATCCTGCCCCCTTTTACACTCCACTGTTGCCCTCCTTTTCGTGGTCCCCTTCCTTCTGACCTAAGTACTCAAGCATGTTGTTGAATAATAGCAAATGTTTCCCATCATGGCCTCTCTTTATTGATACAGTCAACACTTGCAGTATTCAAAAACAGATTGGTCATGTTTAAGCCAAGTGTTTGCTGATCGCTCATTAGTCCCAGATGCTCAGACTGTTTGTTAGTCTTTCTACTTGACACCACCTCCTACAGATTTGGTACCAACGCAGCAGCTTAAGGGAGCTCTGGTGGGGCTGTGATAGATACTGTTCAGCTTGTTGGATAATTAAAATAAAAACTTATGGTAGCCAAGATTTAGCTGAGATCTGAGGCTTTGACAAAAAGGTCATATTCACAGGACCCTGTCCAAGCCTTGCTGGCTCTCAACTAAAGGGGGTGTTCAAACTTAAAGTCATGAATCCAATGATCACAATCTTGCTTAAAGGAGTCAGATACTCAAAGTAATTGAAACAAGAAGCTAGAAAAAAAAAGTAGCTAGAACTATAGCTTCAAAAGTAGATGCAACATGGGTTTGTTTTTTCCGCTCTTCATCTAGATTTTCACCTTTTTTCAAAGTTGTGACTCATGATTCACATCCCTAGTGAACTCTGCCTGGATTCGTAAACTCTCAGTGGCCATTCTTTCATGGAAATATTCCCATAGATTCTCCTATGTCTAGTTTCTGATGCTTGCCAGTTGGTATGCAGGAGGTGGCACTGTCTTTATAGAAGATGGCACTTTGATATGTATAGACTTCTTACTTATGTTTGGTTCTCCAGAAAATGAACTTGGGAGGAGAGATTTCTGTGCAAGAGATTTTGGGGAAGTGCATTCAGAAACAGCATCATTCAGGGAATTAGGGGAGCATACTGGACAGAAAGCACTATTGAGCTACAATGCAGTGCCACAGAGACCTCAGCTAATAATGTAGGGAGCTCAGGAGCTGGTGTGGCCCAGGGAGTCGTCCTGAATCAAGGCAAAACACCAGAGGTTTGTACCCCAGGGACCCAGCGATTCCTGAATTGGTGGTTACCTGTTAGCAATGAGCCAGTTCTTCCAGCGCCTGAGGAAATACGTACCTTCATCTTGGAGGTCTGAATAGCATACCACAACATTTTGCCCAGTGCATTATTTTACCAAAACAATGAGGTTGACATTATCAATCTCGTATTGTAAAGGAGGGATTCTGGACTTATGGAATATATATGAGGCCATTATTTCACACTCAGGTAACACAGCTATGTGGTGACAGGGGCAGCTCTTGAAACCAGGTTTTGAATTAAAAAAAAATAGGTAATTTCATGGACAAGTTAGGAAAAAAGAAAAGGAGGAAGGTAAAAAAATTGTTCCAGAAAACTGAAGAGATTTGAAACTTGTCCTAGCATAATGTCACATCTGTGATAAACAGTGAAGAAGGTATTAAAGCAGTTTGCTTGTGCATTTCAAGGTCAAATCTCAGTGCCTCCCCATCACCTCCTTCATTCAGTTCTGGAAATTCCAAAGGAAAGATGAGTGCCAGTCAGTTAAGGTACAACAAACTAAATAGAAGTCAGAAAAAAGCCTCTGGTTCTGGTGTAAGTGTGAGTGAGTGTGAAGGTGTGTGTGTGTGTGTGTCGAGGGCTGGGAGGTATTAGGGGAGAATAATTGGCTAGCAGGTCACAGTGGGGAAGTAGGTGAGAGAACACTTTGTGGGTGGGTCCCTTTCCCTTACGATGTTATTTGGAGATGCCACTGACAATCTTATTATTCTTTCAAGACTTAAAAAAAAAAAGAAATTTTGTTTGTAACCTGCAGCCTCCGAGCATTTGCTCCTCAGCACCAAGAGCATCAAGCCTGCAGGTAAGACTTGATTACAGGTAAGATAAATGACTCTAGAACACAGTAGTGAAGTCTCAGGAGCAGGTGCTCATTCCATAGGCTTTTTCACACAGGTGTTTGCCTACACTTCTCCTGACCTAGACGAGGAAGGACACACGCTAGCATTTCTCTTTTTCCCTGTCATAGGTGCTCAGCCAAATAACTAAAAATCTCAGGTGAAAAAAAAAAAACAAAAAAAATAAATAAAAAAAAATAAAAATCTCAGGTGAATATAAACTTCAAAGACAAATAATGAGGCATTTTAAGGATAATTCACTGAATGCCCTATTCCAAAGATAGCATAATTATGAAAGCAGGGAGATTAGGAATTCACAGTAAATGTTCTTAAGGAGAATATCTTATATTTGAAGCAAGAACAAGTAGTTATAAAGTAGGAAGAATACAGTACGTATAGAAAATATAGTAGTTAAACAAAGGTGTCTATAGATGAGTTTATTAAAGAGTCAAAGAACAAATCAGCAAGTTGTAATACTAGCTACAATTTTTCCCAAGGGCATGGAGAAAGAGAAAGAGTAAAATAAAACAACAAAAATACAAACATAAAAAGTTAAAATATGTGCAGGAGAGAGCAATAATGCCCTAAACCTATTCAAAGGATGCTCTAGAAGAATCACAGAAACAACACATCAGTTTCTTAGAGTGAAACAAACACTTAGAGCATAAAACCTTTCCAAGGTTATTACCTATGAGAAATGGTACCTTCGCCCCCACACCACACAAAGAATGTTGATATCTGACTTATTCACAACAGCCAAAAAACTAGAAAATTCCTAGTGTCCATTAATATGTAAACCGATAAAATGTGATACGTCCATGCAATGGAATGTTATTTAGCAATGAGCATGATAAAAGTCACATGGATGTATTCCAAAATCATTATGCTAAAAAAAGAGGCAAGACATAAAAAGTGCACACCATACTATCTCATTGAAATGAAATTCTATAAGAAAGGGACTAATTCATAGTGATGGAAAGATTAGTGGTGGCCCAGGACTGGGGGGAGGAAAAGAGTTTCATCACAAGGGTGCATGAAGGAAATTTTTGGGGTGAGGGAATGTATCTTGATTTTTGTGGTGGTCACAAGAAGGGATAGATTTTCAAATTCACTAAACTTCACTTAAAAAGTATTCATATTATGACATGCAATGATACCTTAATAAAATTAACATATTTGTAAAGGAAAAGGAAACAGAGAAAAATGCATTCATGTAGGTAATGTATTTTCTACCAAAACTCTCCAGAGATGCAAAAACGTTGAACATAAATACACAACAAGCTATTTTTCAAACTAGCTCAAAATAAGGTCAAGTATGAACATTTAAACTTAGTCTAAATATACCTGGAAGCAAAAAAAAATATGTATGATAAAATATTATCTAGCTAAATAAATTGTGCATAAGAACATAAATTATCCAATACAGTTTAGCCCTCAAATAAAACATTTTAGTACCAGAAAGTTCTGTCAATATATTAGTAGATTAGTGGAGTAAAAGATAAAAGATCTCAAGAGAGGCAGGAGAAAGCATTTATAAAATTCAGCCTTTAAAATAAACCTCAGAAGATTTGAATGAAGAATAACTATACATAAAAGTCTTATTATTTTATACAAAAGTCCTAGGGCAAATATCATTTGTAATGCTGTATCTTTGGTTTCCATGCTGACTTTGTGAAAGTGGATATTTCATTTAGTTATTTGAGTTATAAGGCCTGAGACCTTTATTTGCTACATGGAAATTTTCCTTTGTTATTTTTTCTCTTTTCTTTTTATGATGTTTGTTCTTATAACATTTTACTATTTTTATTTAACTATACGTGCAACGATTAAAAAGGAATCAGGGCAAGATCCTCCATGATTAGCATTTGCTTTTGAATACACTGAGTTTTTCCTGGGTGAGCAAGTTTTCCTAGGTGAGCAAGTTTCCTGGGTGAGCAAGTTAAAGGAGGGTGGATAGACCAACAGGCAACACCTGAGAGCCCCATGGTGGTGTGCACGGTGTCAAGCACCAACTACATTTACCAGCACAAACCATCTTTCTGTCAGGGCAGGAATCTAGTCCTTGATGGAAGTGTAAAGAGTAAGAACAGGTGCTTATTTCCAGATAAATAAATTAGGGATCCCTTTGCCAGCATCAATCACAAAGACTCATTCTTCATAAAACTGTAGAAGCCTGGAACACCTGGGTGACTCAGTGGTTGAGCATCTGCCTTCAGCTCAGGGCATGATCCCGGGGTCCCCAGATTGAGTCCTTTATTGGGTTCTGCATGGAGCCTGCTTCTCCCTCTGCCTGTGTCTCTGCCTCTCTCTGTGTGTCTCTCATGAATGGATAAATAAAAATCTTAAAAAAAAAAAAAAAAAAAAAAAGCTGTAGAAGACTAATTAACCAGAACTGAATTACCTGGTCCTGAAAGTACTGAAAACAAGGCTAACTAATCCTTGGGGCTTTGAATTAGGCCTTTTAAAATACTCTTAAGAGAATAAGCAAAGCCTTCAGATGAGAGGTGACAGGACACAATGCGAGGACCTCCATAAGATGCAGTGTGCTGGCTGAGCGTGGTTCATATACTGTCATCTCAAAGAAAGCTCGGTGAATTTCGATTCCGTGCTTTTCTAACGATATCTTCCAATAAAAAAATTACAGCCTCCCAGTAGATATCAAGTAAACACTTCCATCTAGAAGAAAGAAGCACACTTCACATGGGAAAAATGAGGATGTTGTCATGACAACTATGAAGAGTGTTTTATTAGATGGCTGAATTGAATGCTGTGCAGAGCTCCTGGGCTCTATGTTCTTATTTGAAATTCTGGAAACCTGCTTGGTGTCTCATACCCTTATAATCATACAAAAGGTGGCTACAGTGATCCCCAAAGAGTGACCTAGTGAAACATCTTAATCCTAGCATCTGTTTCAAAACTGATAAACATCCAACACATAGAGAGGCCTCTGGACTGCCACTCACTTGTGTACTGTGCTACTGTGTTGATCAAATGAAGCCTCCCATTTTATAGAACGTTTTGACAATGTTCTTGGTGCTCAAAGGCCCCAGGACTGTCCCAAGAGCTGGAGTTTTCACGGGGAGAGAGAGAGAGAGAGCCACAGATCTGAATGGAGAACCAGATCGGGATTTTCTTGGCCATACCAGATTACTTATCTCAAAGATCTCTGTTTCCTTTTGTTCAAATTCTTCATAGTTGGAACCAATATTAAGTCAGTCTTTATACACGTTTAAAAGCTGGTTGGCCAGAAAACTTTCCTACAAATGCGTTGGTTAGTCTCACCTGCTCTAATTGTATAATTGCGGATATCTTATTTTTGCTTTGAAAGGATTTAAAATTAACAATAAATACTCTAAACACCCTGTCTTAACCCATAAACAGCTAACTTCAGAAAAAAAAATCAGCTAATTGTGATTATCCACAAAGATTGTGTACAAGGATGATAGGAACATGGACCATTTGTATAAATTGCCTCGTTTTTTCCCCAAACAGTGCTCTGAATGATCACTCAAAATGATATAATGTGTCCCAGGAGCCTAGAACAACACATAGCACATGAGAGGCTCTCAGTGCATAGTTTTTGAATAAATTGATCTGATTCTCAATTTACTCACTGTCATGAATTGCAGAACTCAAGTATTCTGACTTCAGATGCAGGATTTTGATCTATATGCTGCACTATATTCTGAGTACTCCTATTTAATTATGATTTTATTTTCTTTTGCATTAGAATAACATGTCAGCTTGTTTCCCTCCTCTACTAATTGGGAAGGTTTTAGGGAATAGAGAGGATAATCTATAGACTTGCTTGTCTTTTCTCTTTTTCTTTTTAGATTTTATTTATTTATTCATGAGAGACACACAGAAAGAGGCAGAGACACAGGCAGAGGGAGAAGCATGCTCCCTGCAAGGAACTTGACGTGGGACTAGATCCCAGGACCCCAGGATCACGACCTGAGCCAAAGGCAGATGCTCAACCACTGAGCCACCCAGACATCCCTAGATCTGCTTGTCTTAAACTCTAAAGGAAGAAACCTGTCTCTAGCCACTGGAGCCAAGCATCATGGGTAGAACATGTGGGTGTTAGATGCAGATAAAATTCGAATTTTACCTTGGGCGCTGTTATGGGCTGAATTGTATCCATGCAAATCATACACTGAAGCCCTTACTCCCAGAACCACAGAATGTGAATGTATTTGGAGAAGGGGTCTTGAAAATGATAAGTAAGTCAGAAGGCTGTTAGGATGGGTCTTGATCCAATATGACTGGTGTTTTTATGAAAAGAGGGAGAGACACCAGGGGCACATACACACACAAAAAAGACCATTTGAAGACACAGAGGCAGCTGTCTGCAAGGCCAGGAGAAAGGCCTCAGGAGAAATCAAAGCTGCTGACACCTTGATCTTGGACTTCCAGCCTCCAAAACTGTGAGGAAATTCATTTTGGCTGCTTACACCTCCCAGCCAGAGGGAGAAACAAAGCTGGAAGTTAGAAGCCCACTAAAGCTCAGAATGCAAGAAAAGCGCCATGACAGTGAAATAAGTCAGACAGATACTCAAGACCTCACTTAAATGTGGAATCAAAAACAACAGAACTCAAAGAAACAGAGAATAGATTGGTGATTGCCAGAGGCAGTGGGTTTGGGTGAAGGTGTCAAAAGGTGCAAGATTGCCAAATATAAGGTTAGCAAGCATGGGGATTTAAGGTACCACATGGATGCTATTGTCCACATCTTTGCATGGTGTACTTGAAAGTTGCTAGGAGAGTAGATCCTAAAAATCCTCATCATAAGCAAAAAACAACCAACACTTTTTTTGGAACTATGTAAGATGATGGATGTTAAGTAAGCTAATGCTATCATCACTTTGCAATATGTATGTCAGGTTATGGGGTACACCTTAAACTTATACAGTATTGTCTGTCAGTACTATCTCACTAAAGCTGGAAGGAAAAAAAAAGAAAACAAGCAAAAAAGTCAAGATGAGTGGCTAATTCGGGGTTGAAGATAGTGAACTGAGTCAAGAGTGCTACCAGGAAGATAAAGCAAACCAGGTCTGCACAGGATGAAGCCAAGAATGAGGTAGCTTTGCGAAACATGAATGTCTTGCTTTTTAGAGTCTCCCTGGAACATAATGGTGGGTGGGCATGTCAGACCTACAATAGCAAGAGGTAGTGAAGGGCAAGAGGTGGAGACTACCAGTAGGAGGAGTGGCCAAATAGCCACCTTGTAGGGGATAACCAAGTGGACTGAGCTAATTAGCCTTAGGGGTGTATAAACCCACAGTAAACGGGTTTTACAGACACGGTGTTTCCTGGCTTGCCTGGACCTGAGGCAGGCTGGGTACATTATCCACTGACAGAGGCCTGATTGTAATGATTTACTCTCGAGATCTGAAGTGACTCAGCCAATACAATTCTTCTTTTGTCTCACTAAAGTGTCCCTCTCTCACACAATAATTTGCTAGACTCTTCATTCATTATGGCCAGCCCTCTCATTTTACCATTATTTCTTTCTTATTCTTCTGCACTGAGCCCTCATGCTACCAAAATCAGAACATCTCCATGTTTACAATAATGCATTGAGTTTTATTCATTTCAAGGTAATATAGCCCGGGAGAAACTCTTTATACCACTTAAGTGCTATCGGGCAGGACGGCCATAAGAAAGGGAAAAATGGAGGCTTGTTATCTGTGCAGCCTGAAAACAATCCCTTCTGTTTTGACTTGAAAGGCAGCTGGTTTACAGGGATACCTTTTCCCGGGAAGAGCTTTCAGCCTTTTCTAAAAGTAAAGGCCACGTAGATCTTTGAGACCCTGACGCTGTGATCAAAGACACAATACACTAGTGTCTTATAGTCATTGACATAAAGGCATGATCAAATTAAGAAGACTCAGAACATCTAATAAAGTAGTCCTTGTTAAAGTGCATACATGTTGGCCAGGTTCTGTTCAGACTAGATTCATTTGAAGCTCACAAAGGTCCTAGTTCTGCATTCACATATTTTTACTTCACAGAATTTCTGATTATTTGGAAAATGTGAGCTGTGTTGTACTTCTAAGTGGTTTAATTTTTGAGCTGATTATCAATTATAGACTGGATCCCTAAATAGCCGCAACATTTGAGTTCAAGAGTAATTCTTTGCCAGTATAGTTTCTCTCTGTGATGTTTTGTAGAGATTTTTCAAAGTTCTTGTATCACAGCAAGAATTTAAAATATTAAAATATTAGAACTGAGGGATCCTGAAATCCTCCCTAAAAGAGAAAGACCTTTCAGAGGAAAATTGTAATGTTGAAAAATAGGCTCTAAATACATATAGATGTAAATTTCTTTACACCTTAAATTAGAACTTGTGGTAAGATTTCTACATATTTTTTTGCTCTTCTTAAGTTTTAAATATCTGACTCTTCATTTCTCTGCACACAGCTTAAAAGCATTTTATACTTTCTATCCTGTGAGACATCTTTCCCCTCTTCTTGCTTCCAACTACTCACCATTTTTTATAAAAAACAAAAAAAGTTACCAAATGTCTTGAGACCATAGCCCACACATAAATTACACATGGTTTCATAATAAATTCTTTGCAATGACTTCCACCACCATCATCGGGATGACCTCACTGGTGACTCAAGAGGACAACATTGCATTTTGTGTAGAGTTGTTTGGAGATGCCCACATTGGCCATGTCTGCATACTCCAGGGCACTAATGATGAATGAACTGCCAAGTCAAAGAGCTTTTCTTAGTTCTTACTATCATTGGCTCATGGTCCCCCACCCCTTCCCTTAAGCAACTGTTTTTAGTTTTGGTGGATGATTTACTCCTTTGTATTGTGTTCCCATTCTTGCTAGAGGTCAGATATCAGAATCCTCCAGTGCTGATTCTTCATTTCCTTAGACTTTTTTTTTTCTTTTTTAACAACAGCTAATTTTAAGATCTACTAATGGCAAAGTCCAACTCTATCCTTAATAATTTGGGGTGTGCGTCAATGTCACATCTCCACCCATTTACTGGCAACTTCATTGCACATACCTTTCCTTCCCAACCTTCCCCTGCCCATTGACAGATGCATATCACACTGCATAGCTACAGCTCTCTGCCACTGGTGCTATCATCCTGTCAGTTGCTCAAACTTGAAATTTTGAAATATTTTTTCTTCCTTTTTTTACATCTCTTGCATGTATACTTGTTTAAAGTCTATGTAAACACCCATTTAAAACTTGTGCTTTCAATCTTGTTTACCTGATTCTGGTCTCTTATTCTTTTTAATAGGACAGTTGCAAATACTTCATTTTATCATTCAAAAAGAAATTCCAGGCTAGATAAGTGCTAACACTGCTTCATGACAAAAGATACTAAAAAACAAACAAAAAACAAAACGTAACTGTGAGAGCCAAATTCACACCAATGACAAAATACTACAAAATGATTAAAATTGTATACAAGATCAATATTAATTATTTGCTCATTGCATATAATATATTCTTGCATTTGGGTATTGATAGTGAAGGACATTTTCAGGTATGGAAAAAGTACAGACATCAGAATTCGGACAATTCCATTTTTTCAACTCAACATTCACATTGCTCTGCTAGGGCTACCATAACAAAATACTATAGACTAGGGGGTTTAAACAACAAACATTAATTTCTTATAGTTCTGAAGGCTGGGGTTCCTGGCAGGATAGGTTTTATTCTGAGGCTTCTTGTCTTAGCTTGTAGACAGCTGCCATCTTTCTATGTGCTCACATGACCTCTTCTTTGTACTTGTGTGGATAGAGAAAGAAACCTCTGGTCTTTTCCTCTTCTTATAAGGACACTAGCCCTTATGATATCAATTTAGCCTTAATTACTTTCTTAGAGGTTCCGTCTCCAAATAAATCCAGTCTAGGGGTTAAGGCTTCAACCTGTGAATTTTGGGAGGACACGGTCCATAACAAGGTCCATAACAACACTAGCAGCAGAGTGTTAGGACATGTGCTGTGAAATTCAGGGGTGCAGAGGTTAACAGACTAATACTTCACAGAGCTATGCCTCTCAGGTAGAATGGACCAAACATGGATTGGAAGCAGAAAGGACGTCTACCGATGGTGGTAACCTTCACGTAGCTAGCAATGAAATGTGTGTCCACTTCCTTTTCCTACCCATATGCTCCTTTGGTTAGGTGAATGAACTTCCTCTTTCTGGCTGTGCTGTGGGATCTCTAGCCAATGAGCACTTCCTAAAATCAGCTCCTAGAACAATCAATCTCCACAGACAAAGAAATCCTAGTGTTCCTTTTGCCATACCATACTAGTCATTACCTTTGCTCTAGCAGCCTTCAGGAATAAATTGTTTTTTTTTTTTTTTTTTTACTTTTCTTACTGGAAAGACATAGACATCCTTGATGCAGGACTTCTGCTGCTATCAAGAGTTGATTCTCTAGTTATCTGGAGAACAGAAAATTTAGGGTGACAGGGCTTTATTGGATAGGGAAAAAGTGCATGCCTAAGGAGCTACACACTATAATCTGGCCACACACACTGGAAAAGATCATCTCCATGGACCTAGGAGTTTCCTAGATCAAAAAATATTTAGGCCCTGAAGAGAAGAATGACTTCAGAAGTTGGTGTACTCCTTCCAATTACATCACTGACATGAATTTATTGGGTGCTCAGTTTTGTATACTCATGGCTCCCTGACCACAAGGCCATTAAATAATCTCTAATGCACATATTAGTTTAATGATGCTTATTTATTTTTCTCTTTTGGTCAAGCAGACCTCCTCTAAGAGTCTCTTTCCCTCCAGAGTCTGGGAGGAGGGAGGACAGTCTTCCTGAGCCCATGAATGTGTTGGAAGCTCAAGGTTAAGGGAGGGAGTGATGTCTATTGACTTGAGGCTTCAGATACATTGGATAGGGCAGGCCTTTGTTTTTTTATTATTTCTTGAATAAAATGTGGGGATTTTGAGTAAATATTCCTTAATTCTATTCTCTAACACCTCTAAAATGAAGTATAGAGGTTTTTTATTTAAATTCTCTAGGGATATATATATATATCCACTGTATATATGTAATGTATTATTTATATTATAATATATTTAGTGTATATATAACATATTATTTGTATTGAAACATATATAATATATACAGTTCCTGCTTGAAAAAAAAATACATAGTTCCTGGGATAGTCTCAACAATTTTGAAAAAGAACAAAATTAGAGTACTTTCATGTCATAATGTCAAGCTTATTATTGAGCTACAGTCCTTAAGATAGCATGGTACTAGAGTAAGGGCAGACATATAAATCAATAGAACAGAATTTTTAGACACTAATAGAAGAGAATTGAGAGTCCTCAAATAAAACCATATATTGATGACCAATTGATTTTTGACAAAGGTGCCAAGGCAATTCATTTTGAAAAAGATAGTCTGCTCAACCAATGGTACTAGGACAATTGGATCCTCACAAGGAAAAAGATGAACTTCGACCTTTATATTAATCACAAAAATTAACTTAATCACATGACTATACGAAAGAGCTAAAATGACCCCACTTCTGCAAAAAAACAGGATAGAATCTTCAAGACATTGAGTTGAGCAAAGTTCTTACAGGCAACACCAAAACAGGGCCCATGGGAAAAAAATAAATTAGATCTCATCAAACTTAAAATGGCACTTAATACAATATTATTGGGAAAACAAAGATGCAAGCAATGGATTGGGGAAAAATTGCCTTAACATTATCAGATTATATTTTCACCCCAATGAAAGTATGTCTGGATTCCTTTGTGATGTCTGAGAGAAGCTTGAGAAACAGTTGTGGGACTCCCCACATTTCAGTGATAAGTGAAGGAAGAGGAAGAAGAAAGATGGGTGGGAGGTAAGAGAAGACATGAGCAGGAGTCCTTTGGGGGAGGCTAAGACAGAAAGAACTTCAAGCAAGAGGATGATCATCACATAGACTTGAGGCTGACATTAACCTTCGTGCTTGGGAAAGGAGGGTTCAGAAGAATTATTTACTGCTTATTTCCAAATGATGAGAAGAGCAGAGATATACATGAGGAGGCGGAATGGTCTCATGGTAGGAAATCTCTGGTTGAAGCTGTGTGGCCAGGACACCTGAAGGACTCCCAAATTTGGGAGGACGAGTCCCCAACATAAGAAGTCAAACGTTGCTTACCTGAGTGCGTTGGTGAGGATGTCTGATGGGAAGATTCTGATGGGAAATGAGACAGCTGGGGAGGGCGGAATGCACGTGAATTGGACAGATCTGTGGGCACCAAATTAAAGTTGGCTCCACCAAGGAAGGGCAGGAAGTGTTGATTGATGCTGGGTGTGGCACACAGAGGTTAAGTGCTGCCCTTGTGGAAGACCCTCTGGGCTCTGTAGCGCTGCACACCCCTCTCAATGTGGGAGGGCATAGCTGGGGGCTGGGGTACCAGGCTGTCCTTGCCTAGCAAAGGGATGGGATGGAAGGAGGAAGGGGGAGAGCATCTGGGGGGAGAGCCTAGGAGAGGAGGGGTTATGATCTAGAAGGCTACACAGGTAGAAGCAAGAAAAATACAAAGCATCCTGTACATAGGGATTTGCTAACAATCATGTTAACAGAGGTGAAAGCAGGAAACATCTTTTTTTTTTTTTAAGATTTTATTCACTTATTCATGAGGGACACACACACACACACACAGAGAGAGAGAGAGAGAGAGAGAGAGAGGCAGAGACACAGGCAGGGGGAGAAGCAGGCTCCATGCAGGGAACCCAATACAGGACTTGATCCCAGGTCCCCAGAATCACACCATGGGCCGAAGGCAGCCCTAAACTGCTGAGCCACCCGGGCTGCCTGAAACATATATTTTTGTCCAGATAGTTTTGCCGGCCGCTGTTGGGAACATGGGATTAATAGCTATGTGTCTTTGGCAAAATCTACAGACAGACCAAACTGTGAAAAGGCTCCGGGCTGCGCTGGATTGCAGGAGACCAGCAAATGCAAAACTCTGCATCTCTCTCGCCCTCTGAATGTGCCACCTGGAAGGTGGGGTGAGAGGTGAGGGCCACAGGTATCTGGGGGTCATGAACCTCAACATCAGGAGAACCAGCAGGGGCTCCCGAGCTCCTTGAAAAACTGGGGAAACAAAGGATGCTCCATATGCCTGATGCCAAAGAAAATATGGGTGATTAAAAATAGTTTAGAAACTGTTAAACAAATTAGAAACTCAAATTCTCCTGAAAGAGATCATTCTCTTTGATTTTCAGAATAATGCCAAATTCAACAACCTTCATGAGGCCAGAGCGACCTGATAAAGAGGCAATTTGTGAGATGCCTACTTCAATATTTGAGAATTTCGATTTTTATTATGTGTATTCATATATCATTTTCTTTGTTCAAACAATTATAAGTCCCAACTCCAGTCTAAAGGTATACAGTAAAACAACTCTGATGATTCCTCGGTGGGTAGAGGAGCTCAGAGGGGTCAGGTGTGATTTGTGTTTTTGTTTGAGAACAGAGTCTGTCACACTTTCAGCACTCGCAGGGCAGAGAAAGTCCTCTTGATCTTCTTGGTTTATATCTTCTGCTTGCACTATCTACCACCTCTCAGTATTTTACGATTTCAGCGAGTCTTCTTCCATCCGGCTTGTGAGAGCACACAAAAAGAACAGCTCAGTGACTTTGGTCCTGTGGGTAGGCTAGATGAAGCCACCTGCATTCTGGGATAAAGTCAGGATAATCAGCAAATCCTAGCTGCCACTTAACCCCCAACCTCATCAGTGGGAAGATGACTCCAGATCAAAGGCCAGTCCTCAAGAATTGCCAATTCCATGTCTAAAGCCCAGCTCCTGGCTCTGGGCAGCTTTGCTCAGCTGATGATGTCCTGAGACCCATTACTATACGATTCCCAAGTTGAACATCGACTTGGCAGACTGCTTTCCCTCTGCAGAATGAGTCCTGGAGGCCTTTCAATACCCTGTGCCAGGGGATTATGCAGAGGAGTCAGCACCACCGTCTTGGTCCCGCATTGTTGAGGTTGCCCCGAGGAAGCTGTCAGCACCCCCTCCTCTTCAGGCCCTGCAAGCTTGCAGGTCAGAGAAGGGAAGAGCAGAAAGACCCCCCAATGCTGGTTTTTCACAGAACTGTCCACCCCACCTGTGCCTGACTTCAGTGGGACCTGAGGGATATTGTGCAAGACTTTGGAGAGGGAAGTCCGATCAAGTGAGTTTATTTAATTTCCCTAGAATGCCCTAAGTGCTTTCTAACCACTCACCACTTTCAAAGCTCTCATTTTTATTTCCTTACAAAAGTTCTAAATTACGCCTTTGACTCTCATTTCTTTGTGTTCTGGCTTTTAATTCAAAAACTTCAATTTTTAGATTGGATCTTCATTTGCAATCTCTAAATCTATCACATTTTATCTGAGGATCTCCTATATTTTGTCCTTCTTTCTTCATATTTGAAGGGAGAGTAGCATGTTTCTCCTCTACATCAATGATTCATTATTTTTGCAATTCCACTGTTGGGTGTCTTCACTGAAGGTTTCAATTCTCATGCTTTTCTTTATGCTTTCATTATGCCCCTACTATTTTTCCTTTCCTTGGGACTTTAGATCCCAATTTCAAAGAGAAGCTCTTTTTGTTTTTCCTCATACTGAGCAATGCAATATGTTCTTTAAAAAAAGGAGAGAGAGAGAGAGAGAGAGAGAGAGAGAGAGAGAGAGAGGATGATTCCAGCATCAAATTATTTTCATATATATGAACTTCCTCTGAGCCTTCAGGATAATGTTCCTTTTTTCCTGATTATTATTTAACAAATGTGATCTTTGAAAATTACATATTTTATAGGAATGAGAATTTTTTTAAAGATTTTATTTATTTATCCATGAGAAACACAGAGAGAAGCAGAGACACAGGCAGAGGGAGAAGCAGGCTCCTCACAAGGAGCCCAAGTAGGACTCGATCCCCGGACAGGATCACACCCTAAGCTGAAGGCAGATGTTCAACCTGTGAGCCACCCAGGCATCCGAGGAATGAGAATGTTCAGTGTAGCACTATTTAGAATGCCAAGAAACTGTTAGCAATAAATTCCAGTCCTACATTACAAGAATGTTACTGTACATTATATAATTTTAATACAAATAGATAATAGATACCTAGGGGCACCTGAGTGGCACTGTTCATTAGGCATCTGACTCTTGGTTTCAGCTGAGGTCATGATCTCAGGGTCCTGGGATGGAGACTTTCATCAGAGGTTTGTGCTCAGCAAGGAGTCTGCTTGAGACTCTCTCTCCCTCTCCCTCTGCCCCTCCAGCTCATGTTCTCCCTCCCTCTCTCTCTCTCTTTTTTAAAGATTTTATTCATTTATTCATGAGAGACACAGAGAGAGAGAGAGAGAGAGAGAGAGAGGCAGAGACACAGACAGAGGGAGAAGCAGGCTCCAAGCAAGGAGCCCGATGTGGGACTCGATTCCGGGACTCCAGGATCATGCCCTGGGCCAAAGGCAGGCACCAAACCACTGAGCCACCCAGAGATCCCCTCTTTCTCTTTAAACTAAATAAATAAATCTTGAAAAAAATAATACATGCCTATCCAAAAGTATAATGGCTATAAAAATAAGAGACATATTTGTGGCATACAGTTCCTTGAAAATGAAGTATAAAAAGAGAAGTCCCATTATACATGGAAATGCATAAGATAAAAACAATTCAACTTGCCTGGTGGGGGTATGTCAAGATTGTTTTTTCATATTTACCTAAAATACAGTTTATATTTTATTTCTAATAATTAAAAAACCCACATTCCTAAAGGTAAATATCAATGGGTTCAATTGTTTAGTCATACTATCAGTTAACTTCTATAAGGATAATAGCTGGAGAGAAAAGCTTGGATTTAGTGACATTTAATCCACTTTGCCTCTAGGATATAGACTCTATGATCATTGACTGATTTCTCTCCACATGTTCTCCTTACTTGCCCAAAGAAAAGTAAACTGAACCAACGCTGGTCCAGCAATGACTTTGTCTCAGAGATATTCAACTAATTATGTAGCAAACAAAATTATTATGATTTTGAATTTCTTTCATTTGTGGGTGTAGCAAGAAGATCAAAGACATCTAAACAAATAAAACATAGGCTTCACTTCCTCCACCGGGTCCCTGTTTCCATATCTATTAAAAAAAATACTGGAGTTGTCCTATAACTCCAAGATTCCTACTAATTCTTGCATTCTGTGATTCTAATTACTATAATTTTCATTACTGATAACTAAAATAAATGACAGAGTAAACATGGGAAGATAGCACTGGAGCTGAGTTTCCCAACCGTGGTAGAGTTCAGAGAGTAAAGCGTTCATCCCATGTTTACCAGGAGTAGTGAGAGGGGGCGTACTTGCCTGATCTTCTGGGGGAAAAGTGCTGTTCTTTCACCTTTGTTGTTGTTTCAATTTATTTGTTTTGGAGATGACTTCTCTCTGCTTGGGGAAGTTTCCTTCTATGTCTGACTTACTGACTTTTTAGTACATGGATTTTGAGTTTTATCAAAGGCTATTTCCGCATGTATCATGATAATCATGTATTTCTAGTTTTTTTCCTTTATTTTTTTTTAATATGGTGAACTGTATTGATTGATTTTTGAATGTTGAACCAGCCTTGCATTCCTGAGGTAAACCCCACTTGGTCACGTTATAGTCTCTTTTAAAAATTTATTTCCTTTATTTTGTATTTTGTGGGATTAAATTTATTACCATTTTGTTGAGCATTTTTGCATCCAATAAATTCATAAGTGATTTTGTCCTATAGTTTTGCTTTCTTGAAATATATTTGGTTTTGGTGTCAGCAGAATGAGGTCCTCAAAAAACAAGTTGGGAAGTATTCCATCCTCTTCCATATTCTGGAAGAATTTGTGTACAAGTGCTGTAATTTTTACCTGAAGAGTTTGGTAGCATTCATCAGTGCATTCATCCATATCTTGGGTCTTGGGTTTTCTTTTATGGAATGTTTTTAACTCCAAATTAAATCGATTTAGTGGAGTTAAGATTACTCACATTATTGGGCTGCCTGGGTGGCTCAGTTGTTGAGAATCTGCCTTTGGCTCAGGTTGTGATCCCAGGGTCCTGGGATTGAGTCCCACTTTAGGCTCACTGCTGGGAACCTGCTTCTCCCCCTGCTTATGTCTCTGCTTCTCTGTCTCTCATGAGTAAATAAATAAAATGTTTATCTAATGGTTGTAGACTTATCTTTGGTCATTTGTGTCCTCCAAGGAATTTTTCCATTTTTATAAATGTCACTTTCCAGCTTTACTCTAAAAGCTGTGAATACTAGTGGCCCTCCTCACCCTCCCTTCCATCACCTTACTGCCCTACGTGAATGATGTCTTCCCATCAGGAGAGATGGGACTGATTATCATCTGATAGCATCTCACTTTTTACAGGGAGAAAAACTTTTTTCCCTGAGGCCACTTATCTTCCGGAAAAGCAGTCTATACTGTAGTGTCTAAACCGCTAACCTGAAAGCCTCAAGCAAATAGGCACATTTAAATCCAATAGGGTTCATGATCCCCCAGGCTGGTATTTTCTTCTCTGCTTTGATACTGACCTGATTCAGAATTCCCTTTCTTCCTTCTACATTATGATGGGACAAGAAGAGAGAAGATGAGGGTGAGGCCAGAGAGGTACCCAGGATACAAAATTTTAAAAGGTGCTCTCTCTTGGGGTCCTGTAAGCTCAAGGTCTATACCTGTAGGAATCTAACAATGAGCTCCTCCTTCTCATCTGTGTCCTGGATGCCCCATTTGCCTCATTTAATTCTGGCCTTTTAGATTTTATTACTTCTTTGAAAGCTGTAAAAATGTAAAATCCTTGTCAGTGTTTTATCAGAGGTAGTTTAGGCATCATTTCCAAGGAATGAACCAAAACTATCATGATTTTTGATCTAGTCCTGTAAATCATCAGTGATATTAAGACATTATTAAAAAAAATTATGCGGGCCTAATAACCATAACAAATGCCACAGGCCCTGATTGTGTCCTTCATCTCCTCCCCGCCACCAAATCATATATGTGAAAACACTTCTACTTTCACAACTTGCTCCATTTAGAATGATTCTGGAATATGTGCATTTCCTGCAGTGCTATCTAAAACCCCATCCATTTTTCTCCCACTCAAGAAAGCACATGACAATGTAAGTAATGGATGCTGTTATAGGAATAAATTTAAATATTTTCTAATTTACTATTTACCATTCATAAACTGTTCTTTATTTTTATAACAAATTATTTTTAGATTAAATCACAAGTGACTACCACATGTACTACAGACAGAATGGTAATGACTGTTCCACTGAATACTTTACATTAAACAGTATTACACACTCAAAATATTGCCAAGGATTTAGAATTTTGATCAGCAGTTTCAGGAAGCCGAGGGCTTTAGGCTAGCTGATGAATCATAGAGAGGGTCCCACCATTTCTCGTCAGAGGCTGCTGCCTCTGTGTCAGTGGGCCGTGGGATTTCTATGATCCGACCTTAGGATGACCCCTTTTTATGGCGAAATAAGGTATTAAGCAAGGTCGTTCTCTCTGGAGCCGTAAAAGATTGACGAGGGAACACTGAGCTGTGCTTTGTTTCGAGCAGGGCTGCTGCATGTCCTCGGCCTCCCCTGAGCCTGGTCCAGGCGGTGGTCATTCTAACAGCACTGTCTCCCAGCCTGGGTTTGGCTCTGTCTTCATACTCAGCCCTTTTTAAATTGTGAGACTTCTTTTTTTTTCTTCATTGTCTCAGTCCAAATGCACATAACAAAACACCAACTGTATGTCAGCCTTGAAAATGTAAAACTGACCTTAGCACCCTGTGCTTCCTGTGCTTAGCACTTATGTCTAAAATCCTTCATCTACACTTTCTTTGAAATATTTTGCACCTGAGAGTTCATTATATGTCTCTATGTCATTTTGACCTATTTTCAATAATGAATGTATTCAGTGTTAGAATGGTATTGCAATATAGATACTAAAAGTGCAACTTCACACATTCTTTATATTAACTTTAATTCAATGCTTTCCATTTCTCCATTGCTCCAGACCCAGGAGTTTAAAAAATTTACATTTGTCTGTTAAAGAGATTATGAACTCCTTAACTAGCACATGCCATGTGCTAAAAATTTTCCCATTTTAGTACTTACAACATCCAATTAGGTATATAGTTAAATTCCCAGTTTTCAAAGGAGCAACCCAAGTCTGAGTGAAGAAAAGTAACTTGTCTAAAGTCACACAACTAACAAATAGAAGAGCCAATGTTAAATATAAATCTATCTCACTCCAAAATTCATGTTTTTTTTTTTTTTTTTACGTAAAATCCTGCATCTCCTTCCAGGACTTGCTATGGAAGAGAATGTTTTTCTCAAATTTTACTTTGTCGTCTATCCCCTAAGAAGATAAACAATTTTCACATATGAAGCTTTTTAAAAAAAAGCCTCAAAACTTCTTGCTGATTAATTAGCAAGACAAGTCAGAGAGGACAACCAAAACAAAGAGCTCCCTAAACCCAAACACTAAAGCAATAATCCAGATTGAAGTATTTTAATAAACATGAATATATTGTTAATACCATTACCTATCACTGGTATCCCCATCGACATGGTGACATCTCACTCCTGAGCTCCTCGTGTTTGCTGGCATCTCCAGGCCTTGCTTTTCTCCTGGTTGCTGGCGATAGAGTTTGCTAGATCCTCCTGCTGCCTGGGACATCCTTCTTCACTCAGTCCCTATATAGATAGGGAGTTCCTTGCATTAAACTTCTGTAAGAGATCTGATTCTCTCCTGAAACTGGGACCTGGAAACCACACGGAAGTCCATTTTAATTATACTCTTTTTAAAATATTCTTTTTTTTTTTTTTAAGGGATTCCTGGGTGGCTCGGTCATTGAGTGTCTGCCTTCGGCTCAGGGCCTGATCCCAGGATCCAGGATCGAGTCCCACATCAGGCTTCTTACAGGAGAGCCTGCTTTTCCCTCTGCCTGTGTCTCTGCATCTTTCTTTCTCTCTCTCTGTCTCTGTCTCTTTGAATAAATAAATAAAATCTTAAACAATAAAAAAAATAAAAGTTTTTGGGCCGCCTGAGTGGCTCAGTAGTTAAGCAGCTGATTTCTGCTCAGGGCATGATCCTGGAGTCCCAGGATCGAGTCCCACATCCGGCTCCCTGAATAAAGTCTGCTTCTTCCTCTGCCTGTCTCTGCCTCTCTCTCTCTCTCTCATGAATAAATAAAATAAAAATCTATTAATTTTTTTCTTTTTTTATTTAAGTCCAATCAACATATAATGTATTATTAGTTTCAGACATAGAAGTCCGTGATTCATCAGTCTTATATAACACCCAGTGCTCATCATATCTTGTGACCTCCTTTATGTCCTCAGTCTTTCCCAAATCTTAAGAATATGTTTGCAAAATTAACACGAGAATTTCAATTGTCTACACTTGCAGGGGGTATAGCTACAAGCACTAAGCTTCTGTGTCACTCCTGAGAAGGCTAACCAGCCCGTGCATGTGTGGTGCAATGTCTGCTTTTCTTTTCTTTTTTTTTTTTTTTAAGATTTTATTTATTTATTCATAGAGACACAGCTAGAGAGAAAGACAGAGACACAGGCAGAGGGAGAAGCAGGCTCCATGCAGGGAGTCCGATGTGGGACTCGATCCCGGGGTCTCCAGGATCACACCCTGGGCTGCAGGCGGCGCTAAACCGCTGCGCCACTGGGGCTGCCCAATGTCTGCTTTTCAAATCCTGAATTATTAAGGTCAAAGAAGTATGGCCATATTCAGTTCCTGTGCACAGACTTTGCTCAACTAGAGGCTCAATTAATTAGCAGATCAAAATCAGGCTGGGATTTGTTTTGTCAATTGCTAACCAGTTTAACTGGGTTATAGAGAAAGACTCTATATGACATTAAATGACCTTCCTAAAAGCTTATTTCTCTCCCAACTGCTCATATTAGAATCAATTTCAGGAGTCATTCAAAATGCGCTGTTTATGAGCTTCCTAAATGCAGTTACTATTTGCCAGATGTCCGTGTCACACCAGTCGGCTGCTTGCCTTTCACTGACCCCTTCCATAGATGTTCCTGCCTTGGATCTAAGACCCAGGAAACTCCCACCCCAGAGCAGGGTGGTTGCCACGCTGGGTCCTGGGGAGAAAGAAGTCCTCACTTGGGTGTGGGCAAAGCAGACAATGTTATAAGTTGAGCTTATAGTGGTGACAAAATTAGATTTTTTTCAGGTTGGATTTAGAAGTATATTATTTTTTTAGACTTCTCAGTGTGTTTCAAGAATTTATAATTCCTTTGATTAGATCTAAGTTGATTAGAAATGAATGTGAACTCCCCGCCCGCCCCCCTGATATCCTAGGGTTATTCTATAGCTGGCTGGGACCTGGTTGTTTTGAATGTCTTATTAACCCAAATACTCTGCATCAGAGGCACACACATCTTCGTTTTTTCTACTTATGTGATGAGATCATCATCCACTGTCAGTGGCTCACTCTGAACAAAATTAAGTTGATCATAAAATGATTTCTACATTTAAACATGACATATTTAGATAAAAAAAGTAGAGCTTAACTAGTACTTCTCATTAACCAAGTATCCTAACTCTTTAATTCTTTAACTAACAATCTGTTTCACAGATTTCCATAAAATGAAAAAAAAAAAAAACAAAAACCCAAAACAACAAAGTATTTGTTTTCTCCTTCACATTGACTTTTCTATATGCAATGACAACATACCCATTGCTCAGAAAAGAACCTAAAAATTCTAATAGATGATATTAAAATTTCCAAAATAATTTTTAAATGTTCCTGTGACATATAAACAAAACTGGACCAAGTAAAAATAATGATGAACAAGCAAATGTTCATTATAAAATAAATGTAATTTTACCAATATTGGAAAATATTGGTAAAATGCCACATTGGAATAAAGACTAAAATGCTTTACTTGTACTTTCTTTATTGTTTCATTCCTATGATAAGAACTGAGAATACTGCGAAATATATATTTATTTTGTAGAAATATATAATAAAAGAGACAAGGTAGGCATCAAAAAATAGAAGCAGTAACAAAAGATCGACCAAATACAGAATAATAAACACAAATTCTCCACTTAAAATATCAAACACTATACCTGTTTTCCTGACTTTACACAAAGACAATTGCTTTCTATATGCTGGGTCTACTAAAATATCACAGTTAATGATTTTTTTTTTTTTTGATGTCATGGGGTAAAACTGAATTATGTAGTTAACCGTAATGAGCATTGTGCGGTTATTTCTAAATTCCACAGGGAAAGGGTTAAATTACTTTGTTGTTCACTAAATTGTCATGTGTACCCAGGCACTCAGTTGAAGCTTTTTAACGGTGATGATGAAAAACTTGGAAATATTAAGACATGGAAATTACTCAGATTAATCTAAAAAATGTTAACATAGATTTTTGCTGTTGTTGTTGTTTTCTTTTTCCAACTGAAGAAAAAAATCAGCCCAAAGCTCTAGCAGTGAAATTGGTATTACTTTTTTGGGGGAAGTGTAAGACAAAAAAAGAAACATTTAGGAGACTGGTGTAGAGGAAGAGTGGTATGAGTCAGAAAGGCCTAGAAACGTCAAATAATTTTCTTGAGCCTGTTTTGTTGTCTATCAAATGGAGGTAATGAAGTACAGATGTATATAGATTACCTAGCTTTGTGCCTGGCATCTAGCAGAGCTCAGTAAGGATGAGGAAGCAAACGTGCCTCATATCTAGTGGTCCTTAGGCTTTTCCCTGGTTTTGCCCAGTAGGGAGCATGTTAGCTTGACCTCCTGGATCTGTTTCCTTCTTTTGTTTTCGATGGTGACCTCTGTCTCACCAGGCATGGTCCCTTCGGTCAGGTGCAGCATAACCTGAAAACAGGAAGAGGATAAGAATGAGAGGTGGAGGGCTTGGGATGGAAAGGGGTGTGGGGTATTTGGGTACAGGGAAGGCATGAAAGAGGGAAGGAGATGAGCAGAGGAGGGGGAGGGAAGAGAGAAATGAAATAGAAATGAGGCAGCATGGTTGCCGGTCTACTCACATTTTTCACGGTGTTTATGAAAAACAATTAAAAGGCAAACTGTTATGAAAGCATTTTCGGTTCCTAGAATGTGCCCTTTCGAATTCAACACTGCTCCAAGACTGAGTTACGTCGATCCTCACTCTATTAGCACTAAAATCCACATGGTCCTCATTCTCTACAGGGATTTCAGTGTGTTTCTGCCTCTTGACTAATGTGGGAAGACCTCTCCACTCCTTCTCCCTACCCACATCCTTCTTATCTTAGAAAGACCCCACCTCCGTGATAACTACTGTCCCTGATTCATCTCACTGTCAGAAACATTTTGCAAGAACTACTCTTGTTTGATCTGGACCTATCTTTGATCAGGTTGCTCAGGAGCAAAGCTTGAAATGGAGATTCAGGTGAGCATGATTGACTGAGGGAATGTCAGCAGAAGCAGGGCTTGGGGAGGTGGGATCCAGCCGGGGAGGAGCTAATGACAGGTGTGATTTCAGCAAGACTCTGGCTCTGGCCTGGTCACACAAGATGTCCTGGAACATTAACTGTATCACTGCGTTGTTGATCCTGCCTTGAGGCAAGAGTATCAGTCTTCGGATGTTGAAGTCACTCAATTATTGGTTTTAGGTTCTGCATCACTTGTTGGGAAAGACAGCAAGCCTTCTGCATATTCAACTGAGGGATAGATATTCTTCAGAGGACGAGATGGCATCTAGCCAGGAAGTGGCTGACACTCACTGCAGCCCAGTCGAGGGCACCTGGATGGCCCATCCATTGCACCTACTACTGTGTCTATTGAGAGCCTCACCCATTCTTTACTTTGTGTTGCAGAAATTTGTTTCTGTTGTATTTCTACTCATTTGTGAGTTTCCGGGGGGACAAACTAAGTGCTGTGTTTATCCTTGCAGTTCACAAGACACATAGTCCAGCTCCCTTCCTGTGAGCCTTGGGATGGGCCTTGGGAATGGATGCCAAGACTTCATTTCTAACAGGAAGGAAACCTGGAGCATGGCTCCAGCTCATTCTGTCACAGAATGGAGTAGATTATGGGGAATGCTTGTATTCATGGGAAGCCTCCTGAAAGCTTAGGAGTGTGCAGACTCATCCACCCTGATCTAACCAGTGCCACCAAGGTGTACAAGTGTCCACAGCGGAAGGGAATTACCAAGGGCATGGGTGACCAAGGCTTACACGGCTGCTGAGTGACCTGTTCCCACACACTGATCTTACAGACAAGATTCTTACCGGGGCCTTGGCAAAATAACAGGTGCCTACACATTATATACCTCCAGAATGTTCATGGAGACTGAACGAGGTGAATGCCATGGGTTTGGTAGGCATGTTTGCTGAATAAATTGCATATTAACTTGTAGAATATCTCTTGCATACCTATTATAAAACCCCTGAAAGAGCAGTGGGAATGAGATGGAAACAATTGGAGGACAACTCTGTTTGACCTAGGCCTTCCCAGCAATTGCCTCAGTCCCACTGTTTCCTATACTGCCTGTGGTCTGGACACGCCCAGGTTCAAGGGTCCATCTTTGATTCCTCACCTGTGTTCTTGTCCAGAAGTCTGGGGACACACTTTCCTGATGGCCTCGGCAGCTTCTTCCAGCTGGAGCAAAGAGATAATCACTACCATTTATGTCATCACCACCATCAGGACTACATCACCATAAGAAAGGATTTGGGGATTTGTGTTTTATTTATCCTTCCATAATTCAGTAAAAATGAAGTCTACCTGGATTAGTTTGCTGATTTTTCCAATACTGTTAGTTTCTGTCGAAATCAGGTTTGGCAACATAAATGCTGCTAATGGAAAAAGTTGCCGGTGCATTCTTGTATTTTTTTTTTTTTTCATGGGATGAGCTTTAGGAGATTAAACTCAGCCTTCAGTAGTTAGGAATCTCTGTTCTTGAAAGCTAAATGGAAGCTGATCGTAAATCTCTAGATGCTTCCAGGCACTGTTAATTTGGAGATGTGCTGATGATGTAATTAGTAATATATAAAAATAAAAACTCCAAAAGCAGACGGCTGTTCTCATGCTCTGGCAGAGATGCAGGTGGGGAGCTGGATTCGAATGGGGTATAATCATTTTATACCTCCATGCAGAAAATCCCTTAAGAAAAGTGCCTCTCCATTAGCTGTCACTGAGAATTATCTGTGCCCTGGGAGTAGACTGTGACAATATTTTTTGCTGAATTTCGAAAGAGCACATATAACTAAGGCCGTGACACTGACATGCTGAAAGACCAAAACTTCGTGGCAGCTGTGCTCTGCTCAGGAGATGCGGGCATCTCTGCAACCCCCCGGAGGGTGGGGGAGCATCAGTTCTTGCACGGAGCCCTGGACAAGAGCGAGTGGAGGGAGACTGAGGGCCAGGGAGCTCTGCTTTTGTTCTGTCCTTTCCTGTGTGCAGATGAGGGAGCAAGCAGGGTTTGTGAGCACCAAGAGGGAGCACCCCACAGCCCCAGGGAGAGCCAAGGACCCAGAAGGACGGTCAGCATTGGAGAGGTCTGAGAACGTCCTTCCTGTGCCAGAGCCTGGCCCCAGGGACCTGGACCCCCTTCCTCCCCCACAGGCACACTTAGAGGAACCCACAGGGAAGTGAAGGTATTTTTAAACCTTATTATTGGGGTGATATTTTTAGATCTTTTGTGAAAGGTGTTCTTTCTCCCTTGTCTGCTTCAGACCATCTCGTCTACCTTTGCCTGTTTCCTGCAGCTTCTCCAGCCTCAAGTCTGTGCAAGGTGACGGAGGTTGAGGACCGCATGATGCGGGCCGGGTGGGCCCCGGGGGAGGACCGCGTGGTGGGGACCAGGGAGCCCCGGGAGGAGGACCGTGGGGTGGGGGCCAGGAAGCCCCGCGGGAGGAAAGCGGGGTGGGGACCAGGGAGCCCGGGAGGAGGACCGCGTGGTGGGGACCAGCGAGCCCCGGGGGAGGACAGCGGGGTGGGGGCCAGGGAGCCCGGGAGGAGGACCGCGGGGTGGGGACCAGGGAGCCCCGGGAGGAGGACAGCGGGGTGAGGACCAGGGAGCCTGGGAGGAGGACAGCGGGGTGGGGACCAGCGAGCCCCGGAGGAGGACAGCGGGGTGAGGACCAGGGAGCCTGGTAGGAGGACAGCGGGGTGGGGACCAGGGAGCCCGGGAGGAGGACCGCGGGGTGGGGACCAGGGAGCCCCGGGGGAGGACAGCGGGGTGGGGACCAGGGAGCCCCGGGAGGAGGACCGCGTGGTGGGGACCAGCGAGCCCCGGAGGAGGACAGCGGGGTGAGGACCAGGGAGCCTAGGAGGAGGACCGCGGGGTGGGGACCAGGGAGCCCCGGGGGAGGACCGCGGGGTGGGGACCAGGGAGCCCCGGGGGAGGACCGCGGGGTGGGGACCAGGGAGCCCCGGGGGAGGACAGCGGGGTGGGGACCAGGGAGCCCGGGAGGAGGACCGCGGGGTGGGGACCAGGGAGCCCCGGGGGAGGACCGCGTGGTGGGGACCAGCGAGCCCCGGGGGAGGACAGCGGGGTGGGGGCCAGGGAGCCCCGGGAGGAGGACCGCGTGGTGGGGACCAGCGAGCCCCGGAGGAGGACAGCGGGGTGAGGACCAGGGAGCCTGGGAGGAGGACAGCGGGGTGGGGACCAGCGAGCCCCGGAGGAGGACAGCGGGGTGAGGACCAGGGAGCCTGGGAGGAGGACAGCGGGGTGGGGGCCAGGGAGCCCGGGAGGAGGACAGTGGGGTGGGGACCAGGGAGCCCCGGGAGGAGGACCGCGTGGTGGGGACCAGCGAGCCCCGGGGGAGGACCGCGGGGTGGGGGCCAGGGAGCCCCGGGAGGAGGACCGCGTGGTGGGGACCAGCGAGCCGCGGAGGAGGACAGCGGGGTGAGGACCAGGGAGCCTGGGAGGAGGACAGCGGGGTGGGGGCCAGGGAGCCCCGGGAGGAGGACCGCGTGGTGGGGACCAGCGAGCCGCGGAGGAGGACAGCGGGGTGAGGACCAGGGAGCCTGGGAGGAGGACAGCGGGGTGGGGGCCAGGGAGCCCGGGAGGAGGACAGTGGGGTGGGGACCAGGGAGCCCCGGGAGGAGGACCGCGTGGTGGGGACCAGCGAGCCCTGGGGGAGGACCGCGGGGTGGGGGCCAGGGAGCCCCGGGAGGAGGACCGCGTGGTGGGGACCAGCGAGCCCCGGAGGAGGACAGCGGGGTGAGGACCAGGGAGCCTGGGAGGAGGACAGCGGGGTGGGGGCCAGGGAGCCCCGGGGGAGGACAGCGGGGTGGGGACCAGGGAGCCCCGGGAGGAGGACTGCGGGGTGAGGACCAGGGAGCCCCGGGGGAGGACAGCGGGGTGGGGACCAGGGAGCCCGGGAGGAGGACCGCGGGGTGGGGACCAGCGAGCCCCGGAGGAGGACAGCAGGGTGAGGACCAGGGAGCCTGGGAGGAGGACAGCGGGGTGGGGGCCAGGGAGCCCGGGAGGAGGACAGTGGGGTGGGGGCCAGGGAGCCCCGGGGGAGGACAGCGGGGTGGGGACCAGGGAGCCCCGGGAGGAGGACCGCGGGGTGAGGACCAGGGAGCCCCGGGAGAGGACAGCGGGGTGGGGACCAGGGAGCCCGGGAGGAGGACCACGGGGTGGGGACCAGGGAGCCCCGGGGGAGGACAGCGGGGTGGGGACCAGGGAGCCCGAGAGGAGGACCTCGGGGTGGGGACCAGGGAGCCCCGGGGAAGGACCGCGGGGTGGGGACCACGGAGCCCTGGGGGAGGACCGCGGGGTGGGGACCAGCGAGCCCCGGGGAAGACAGCGGGGTGGGGACCAGGGAGCCCCGGGAGGAGGACTGTGGGGCGGGGGCCGGTTGGGCCCCGGGGGAGGACCGCGGGGAGGTTGCCAGGAGAACCCCTGGAGAACCCCGGGGGAGGACCACGCTCCGGCATCCCTCCCCTCCCCGCTCTGTGCGCCTCCGCCTCCCTGTCTCGGTTTCTGCAGCTGAGGTTTGGACATGACAACACTCACTTCAGCGGACTGTCGTGAGGATTAACTGAGTTCATGTCTGCAAAGCTACTTGGAACAGTCCCTGGCGCCGAGTCAGGGCTGCATGGTTCTTTGTTTTTCTTAGTATTTTCAGAGCCCATCGTAGCGCCGCTGAAGGCCGCCCAGGGCCCACTCCTCCCTGCTGGGCTCCTGGAAGGGGTCTGCCCACCGCGGCTCTGCAGGCTTGTCCCCACACCTCCTCAGTGCAAGCCACCGAGCCGTCTCAGCTCCCCGCACCCACGAGGTTAGAGCTCCTGAGGGGGTGGCATGGGGCCCGAGAGGCCATGTGGGAGCCCCCCGGGCTGCTGCGCCCATGCCCTGAGCCTGCCCAATGCTAATGGACGCATTTCTCCCTGGTGCCACTCCCAAATTTTGATGGTTTGTCCAGGCTCATTGTGAGATGAAGAAACACCCTGCTCTGTTAGCCTAAAGGGAGTCCTGCTGCCTTTTCTTATTGGGTCACATTTTCCTCCAAAAAAGAAGTGGTATCTTGACCAGACTCATTGTCCAAGAACTTTATGCTCATAGGAAAATCACACAGACACACATGCGTGAAGATCAATACATCCTTGCTAAATAAAATAATTAAAACATAAATGACATTCAAATGAAGTTTTCAATTTTTAGTTGACTGGGAAAATGCTAGTGATATAATTTTAAGTGAAAAGGACAAGATATAAAATTGTACATATAGCATGGTTTTATGCCCACATATTTAGAGGAATAGAAACAAAAAATGGAAACTTACCTAGTGGTGGTGGAATTATAGGTCTTTTTTATGTTTTAAGAATAATTGTCTATATTTTCCAGAACTTTTAATAATGGATTTATAGTATTTTATTAATTTGAGAGAAAAAAACAATGAATAGTGGTATTTTTGGAAAATCTGACTAAGAAGCATTTACTCAATGCACTTAGTGTTACCTATTTCCACCATTCATCAGGCTGAAAATCTCTTAATTCTGATGTTGGAAGGATCCTTTGAAGAGCCGTAATGAAAATTTGGAAAATTTGTTGTGCTGACTCTCAGATTCACCGACTATACCATGAGGGTGCTGGAGGCTCCAGTACCCCCGCCCCACCCCATGCTAACACCTCATAAGCATTTGCTACATGTTCCTAATGAATTTGGCTGGCTTATCGATTCAGATAAACCCTTGACAGCAGTGGCACCAGTGATCTGCAAGATTTCTGATCCAATCATTTAAAAACATTTCTCCCTGATTCCTATGCCCAGAGTGCCCAGAGACCAAGAGTTTTCCTTTTCCGTTGATGCGTCTCACTCTGGTCGCTACGATTTCCCATGCTCAGTTTACCCCAAAATCTCAGAGTTTGAGCCAACTCTGAGTGGCCTGGGGTCTTCTGGTAGGTGGCTCAGGGGACAGAACACATCCCAGAACCGTTGGCAGCAGAACCACAAAGCAAGAGCCTGGTGTGCCCGACAAAGCTGTGTGGTCACACAGAAGGGCACTGATCTAGCCATTTCTTCAATGAGGCCCAAGAAGTTTACTATGTTTTTTTTTTTTTTTTTAATTAGCATTCCTGAAATTCCCATTTAACTAACTATGGAGAATAAAGTTATTTTTAAAAAGTAAAGGTTGCCCATTTCTGAAGTTGCCTAGACACACTGCAAAACAAGTCATTATTTTTAGATATTAAAAAATAAAAATATATATATATATAGATTGTGAGAAAATGCAAATGGAGAAGTGTCCACAAAGAACACAGCTTGCCCTTTGCCCTCTGGGATGAGGGGCAGGTCAGAGAGGAAACAGGGATCACCCAGCTGATCCCTTCCTCCTTCTGATGGTCTCCTGCCAGATGCTGGCTTCCACTCTGACTTCTGCACCAGTCAGTCAGCACCACTATGATGGACTGTCCTGCCATCTTTGTTGGCTTATGCACTGCCTCCATGAGTGACATGGTGCAAAACTTCCTAAAGGCAGAAACAGAGAATGAAGTGCTCCTCAGAGCAGAAGGAGAGGGCCCAGCTGATGTGGAATTCAGGGAAGGGGAGTAGCAGGTATTCTCCTTTCAGTCAAGACCTGGATTTAGTTGTGTATCATCTACTAGAGTAGCCCTGAGTGGTGTGCTCATGTCTCAGGTCTCAGTAGGTGAGGACCTTGCACTGGTCACTGGTCTAGGTCCACCGTGCACTTCATGTGTGTCCCAACAGCATCCTTCCTCCTGGACACATGCTGCCTACCACTTCCTTCCTGTGGCTTCCATCCTGGTGGAACAGCAAGCATCACTCATCAGAGGGCAGAAGGAAGGAAGAGTTTATCCATCTGGTGTCTCTACCCCTCCCACTTCTGGGTTGTGTATTGCTAAGTGCCATGCTCTCAAATGGGTGGTCTTGAGAAGCAGCTCGTGCTGCTTCAGTGTCCTTGGGTGCCCAACAACAACTTAAAGTGGCTACCAGGTAATAATGTGCCTTTATTCCAATTTTTCTTCCTTGGCTGCATGTTTCTCTTCCTTCATTCTTGCTCCCTAAGACCATGCTACCTCTCCCCCAGATTCTGCTTTCTAGGGAATCCTAGCGGGGCCACTGCTGGAGAAGCTGGGGAGCAATCCAGATCTGGTGGTGATGTTCAGACAAAGAAGCTGCAAACAGGAAACAGAAACCAAGTGAGCCCAGATGAACTGAGAATGCTCCGCCTTGCATTTTATCTGGTATAAATGGAAGTGCAGTACTTAAATATTTATGAAATGAATGGAAGGAAGGAAGGAAGGAAGGAAGGAAGGAAGGAAGGAAGGAAGGATCAAGTAGTTGAAACAGGTCAAAGTCGAAACCAGCAAAAGAGGAGCAAAAGTAGCACCCAGTCCCTGAGGCTGTCCCTGTTGGCCAGGCAGTCTGCTTCAGCCATCCTTCAACACTGATGACTCAGCGCACAAGCACATAAGCTGACTGGATCATAGAAACCCTGAGAACTGATTTTAACACTTAAATTCCCCAGGGCCTCAGCATTTCTGTATGTATTATAGGCATTTAATCTATTCATTTGATTCACTTCTGTGTTTAATGGATATTTTTTTGAGTACCCACTCTGTGCCAGACATAATTCTGAAACAAATTCCAAGATGTGTGCTTTCCCCTTGCACCCAAACGTGTACACCATAGGGCAATGCCTTAGGCACCAAACCCATACAGAAGAGCTCCTCTTCTTACTCCAGCATTTCCCCAGGACTTTCCGCATCCATCCTGCCCCTCATCCCTTCAGCATCCCTGTGCCTCTGTGGCTGAGGGTGTCAGAGCACAGGTGCCACAGCAGCCTCCTGCCCCAGCCGCTGAGTCCTTATGCCCCTGAATGGTGTTACCTGGGCAGGTCCTTCAGACAGGGGCTGTCCAATAAGATGCTCTGGGATGATGGAAATGTTTTAGATCTACACTATCTAAAATTTTAACCCTTAGTCACATGTGACCAGTGTGACTAGAGAACCCAATTTTAAATTTTATTCATTTTAATAAATTATATTTCAAAAACCACAGGATTACCAGAGCCTATAATCTTACACAAAGCAGCTCTACATCTTGCAGGGACCCCCCCCCCACTTGCTAGCATTTCAGAGTACTGCCCCTTCCTGGGTGGCCCTGCCCTCCCTCCCACACCCAAATCACTGCTTTACCTTGCTCAGCTTTTCAGAAATCTCAAATAATTGATGAGGCAGTGAGAATTTGCAGGAGTTTTGGTAAAGGGTAAGAAAAACAGAGGAGGGGGAAAGAACCAGTAAAAAGCTAAAGAAGAGGGCAGACAACTATAAATATCTGAGAGCAGCAAGAAGAGAAAATGTTGCTCCATTCACACAACTTCATCAATGGAGTAAAGGCTAACAAATGAGGGGATGGCCCAGGGAAGCCACGTTGAACTGGTGCTGGTGGAAGCACATGGCTTAGCTCAAAAGAAACTATGAGAGGCAGTGAGTGTCCTCTGGAAGATCCCAAAGTGAGGGCAGAGGCTGGTGGAAAAGCAGGAGGCCACACAGCCCCCTTATTCTCCTTACAAAGTGATTGAGTTTGTGAAAATAAATGCATCATCTCCCTCACGTTTAGGGTGCCATGCATGTTCCTGCCACTTCCCTTAAATGAGCCATGATGAATAAAAGCACAGAACAGGATGGCCACAGCAACTGTGACACCCTTAGGAGTAGGACCAGAGCTCAGAAGGAATACAAAGAACAATGAAATAGCACCAGTCTGGATGGGACAAAAGTGATGGGGGGGAAGCAACCATATCACTTAAAGTTTATATGATATCAAGTACTGGAAAAATATAGCTAAAAGGACTTGAAAAGTCCTAATTCAACTCGTAACATATTGAACCATTTGAGGGCACAGTACCAAATGTATGCCCCTGTAGACACACAGAAATCTCCTTCACCAGGATGCTTGTCCCGTGTGGTGGGGCACACGGAGCCCCAAAGGAATGCTGTGTCACCCAAAGTGCCCTCTGTTTTCCCTCCCAAGCAAAATAAGTCCATTTAACTATGTCAAAGGCCTTGGATTGATGCCTTTAAAATCTCCCAAAGAGAAATCTTTAATGCAGAATTTTATTTCCTGGGGCACCTGGGTGGCTCAGTCAGTGAAACATCTGCTTTCAACTCAGGTCATGATCCTGGCATCCTGGGATCGAGCCCCATGTGGGGCTCCCTGCTCAGTGGGGAGTCTGCTTCCTCCTCTGCCCCTCCTCCCTGCTCACATGCTCTTTCTCTCTGACAAATAAATAAATAACTAATCTTAAAAAAAAAAAAAAAAAAGGAATTTGATATCCTGCCAGCAGATGTCCTCCATCACACCAAAGGTTAGAGAACTTACGCTCAGCTCACTTGTTTTTATGTTTCCATTTGCAGAGACTTGGTTCTTTCAGGGACTTTGCAGCTTGTGGGTGTCTGATTTATTGTTAAGGCAGCCGCCAAGTCACATTTTCCTTGGCCTGGTGCTGATGGAGTCTTGGTCATGGGCTTAATAGTGTCTACCTGATGCTAAGAAGGAATGAGGGAGTGCCCAAGAAGAGGGTTCACCAGTTTTCTGTCTTCAAGCCCAGGAGAGGGGCTGGAGGAAGATGGCCTTCTTATCTACCACCAGGATTCCAGTGAGTGTGGGTCCGATCATTTGAAATAATTGAGACTCTATCATTGAGAATCATTTTGCTTGAGCCAGCTGAGGACCCAGTGTTCAACCAAGCAGTCAGACAGAGGCAGGTGGCCCAGGGCCACCCCACCCTACTGAATGGAGGCTCACCTACTTTGGTGTGTCTTCTTTCAGGCTCCACCAGCCCCTTGGAAGCTCCGTGAGGACCTGTAGGTGATAAAACAGCCGAGAGACTGAGGCTGAGAGGAAACCTCCCTCTGGCTTGGCATGAATTTCCACTGCCCCCAAATGAAGCACTGCAGTCAGACTTCATCACAGGGATGGCTTATTCACATCTGGGGAAGTGGGCTTCCACAAGATACTGCAATTCACATCAGCAAATTCTCTTCTTTATCACAAGCCTTTTATGCATAATCAAGCCTTTTTAAGGTTAACCTGAAACTCAATAGAAAGTGTAGACAGGAGAAATATCCACATTCCATACTTGCCCAAATGTACTATTCACGTGAATAACTGGAGAAAAGGAGGGTGCTGTGTAGTGGGGGATGAGGGATGGGTTGAAGAAGTTAGGAAGGAGGAAAACTTGGAGTAATCATCACTGGATACATACTATGTGCCAGACATTTTACTAGACAAATTAGTACATCTTATTTTCTTGAATTATCCCCCATGTCCTTCAAGATTGCTATGATCAGTCCTGTTTTTCACAGATTTGGAAGATGAGGCTAAGAGACTATGTATGTTTTTAGGTGACAAAGCTAGTACGTAGTGGACATAATATTTAACCAAGTGTGTCTGGATCTTCCTAATAATAAAGGACACTGTGCTCCATCTCAGGCCTGAAACATACCTTCCTTATTCCTTTCATTATTTCATCTCTAGCTATGCTTCAAATGTCAGCCACTTCCTTACACAGACCTTCCATAGTTCACACAGACCTTCCATAGTTCCTCTGCATATCTTCTTCACTTTCCTTATTGTCATTGCTTCCGTATTTTATTTGGTGTTTCCTGGTGACTCTGTCTGTTTTAATAATTATTATATTCTTAGTGCCTAGCCCATAACAAGTAAAACTTCCTGGGATGAATGAACGAATGACAAATATATAACACTGATGACCTAAAGTCCATATTTTATTTCCATAATGCCCCTGTGTATTTGTAGAACTTATTATGACTCTTAAACAAATCATACTTTGTCTTTTACTTCTCTCCTGGAAAAACAAAATCCACCATTGATATTGCCTAGACATCTCTCCCAAAATACCTAATGCACGTTGCATCTATAAAACATTCACTAGGCTGAAATCCTCATTCATCTTCATTCCTCACTGAACATCATGTCATATATGCTCAGTTATTAGTAATAAATACCCCAAGTATTAAATATGTAGTTGAACAATCTGTTATATTATTTACATAATAGAATTGTGGTGGGCATAAATGTTAATAAATAACAATGCAATATTATTAGTGATCACTTATACTTGCAAAATGATAAATTATGCAGGAGCCTCTAAATTCTTGAATGTAATATTTTATTAGATGGAAACTACCGAAGGTATATTTTATTCATAGAAGAGCCTCAGCATTTATACTTTTGACAGAACCAATCATCTCAGTCCGACTTTGTGATTACAGGAGACTTGTGTTGCATAGATTTTGGTTAACTCTTTACAAATTGCTGGGGACACCATGATTTTCCACAGGATGTCCTGACCCCACTGTATTCATAGAATGCTTGGTTGGAAACCTGTGTGATTCCAACTTCCAGGGCTTCTTTGAGGTACTAAAAGGGGTACTCACTTGCAAATGCGGTATAATGAGAATTTGCCAGATGACCATAGCATATGTTCCAGTGATTCTCACAATCTGGAAATGTGTTTTCAGGTCACAGAACAATTTTGAATGTCTCTGGCCTCAAAGTCAAAGATGGTTGTTTAGCATGATAGAATGAATTTCTCAGGTAGAAATTATGGAGAGGAGGTGTCTCATGGTTTTTGAGCACTTACTACACACTATTGTGTTTTGCCTCCTGTTTTCTTTAATTTTTGCAACAAGTCTGAGATACAGCATTATTACACATACTAGCCCACACTCTAAAGCTAAATAAACAATCTTAGGGTCATTAGGTATCTTGCCCAAGATCTAGATAAGTGATAAAGTAGGGATTAGAACCTAAATCTACCTTGGCTTAAAATTTATGTGTTTTTAAATTGTATCTCAGGCTGGCCCAAGACAACTCAAATCATACCTTCGTCATTGTTTACGTTATGGTAGTATTTTGGGAACTAGTTTCATTTAAGCCCAGATACTAATCAAACTTCTGTTATGTGCTGATTATTAGGTAATACTTGGAAAAATATGGTGTTTGAATCAAGATTCAAACTCATATTCCCTTTAAAGGTTTAAAAAACTTAGATCTACCTAATATTATTATTATGTTTTGAAGTAAAGTTAGAACTAATCCATTTGGGCTTTGTCTCTTTAAAAACACGATGAATCTGGGACTGAGCCCATCTCCTGTCTATGCCATCCCCACGGTTCCACTGAAATTGTTTTTTCCAAAACACGCAGCCCCCAGTGTAGCATGCTCAGACCTGAGCTTCTAACTCTCGTTCCTGCTTTGCAGAATGGTAGGGTTTCTGTTTCCTTCTTTGGTTACCAATGCTCTGGGACTTGCCAAGGGCGTCCTTCAATTTCCCGTGCACTTCTGGCTTCTTTAGCTGGGATGCTCCCCGGGGACCAGTTGGAGGGCTGCCTGCAAGGCCCACCTGCCACCTTGTGGCAGGCTTGGGAACTTCTCTATCCTGGCATCCTGGGGCCTGCAGGCAGCCCGAGGGGTTTGACTTGATTTTAATGTATATATTTTACATTTTAATTAGTTTGTTCTATTCTATTTTATCTTATTCGTCATCAGTGAGGCAGTGTCTCCGGTAGGTAATCTTTTGACCTTTTAGAAGGCCTCAGTGTCTAGGTTCACTTTGGTCTACCCAGGAAGGTCAGTTCAAGGGCACATCTAATCTCTAGTTTTCTTTTTCTTTCTTTTTTTTTTTTTTTTTAATCTCTAGTTTTCTTTCTAATCTCTAGTTTTAGGCCTACCACTATCAATATACTTTCATGATAGTCCCTTTGGAAAATGTGAATTTAGCTTTGTAACCAAAATAGATTCTTAAGGTTAGGTTTAAAATGGGATCCTTCAGAAAACTAAAAGCCAAGCAAATAAAAAATGAAACCAGTGAACATTCTTTGAAAGAAATAGCTCGGTCTTCATATTTGGGATCCACTTGACTGAAGGAGTGACCAGTACCAAGGTGTCTTCCAGCTGGTGTCTGTCTTCCTTCTTCTAAATCAGTGTTCCTCAAAGCTGACTGTCTATTGGAATCCCCTTGACAGTTCTAATGGATAGCCAAGAATGCTACTAACAGAAGCACTTGATATTCATAGAGTTCAGCATGAGCATTTTTGTATTTCTGGAAATTTGTGTGTGAGAAAACCAGAGAATGTAATAGCAAAGACCTTTAACCCTACCCAAAGTTCACACTGAAACAGGTCTGATGTTTGCAAGTAAAATTCATAAAAGAAGGTGGATGGCAAGTAAGCAGTGGCACTGAGGGTCTTGGCAGGTATGCACAGCATGTGCATCTAGAATAGTTGGAACCTTTATGAGGTCTGTGGTTTGTGTACAAAATGAATTTTGTAGCACTGTTGGGTTCTACAGATACTTGGCTTCTCATCTTATTGCATTTTTTAATTGAACAAACAATATTTAAAAATAGGTATTTATTCTTAACATTGTTTGTAGTGATGAGTAAAACATTGCGTGTGTTTATAAAAATGTTATATTTTCCTCCTGGAGATATCCAGAGAGAAAAGGTAATGCATGAGACTCCACTTAATTCAGCTATAAATATATACATGTTTTAATATACATTCATCCTGCTAGCAAAAGAGGATTTTATAGAATTTATAGAGCGTGTAGTATTAAATACATGCCAAATTTATACAATTTATACAAAGAGATGCTACCAGGGAATGGGGCCCAAAGTTTAGGTCAATATAAAATATATTCCAATTGATTAACTGAAAATATAATTAACAGTCCGTTTTAAACAATGCCTCAACTTAAAAAAAATGTATAGCTTTCCTCAGAATAATGTAATATATCCACAATTATTTTTGTTTAATTTTTACTTGAAACCCCAACAGTTTAGTCATTCTTCATGGGTTGCAGCATTTTGAAGGTCAATGACTGCTTGTATTGGGTCAGTGGGTACTCACTCAAAGAGCCCATTGTTACCCAGGTCACTATGGGGTATTGTGGATCTACCTATTATTCTCCAGAGATGAGAACTAGCTGGATCCTTCCTACTTGGTTACCCATGGAGAGAAAGCCATGAATTTGTTTTGAATTTTATTTTTTTTTTCTAGGAAAGCAAACAGTAGAATTATTTTTCTTTCTTTCTTTTTTGTTTTGTTTTCTATATACCTCCGAGAACAAACAAATGGGCAAAGACCTTGTAAAAAATTATATATCCCAAGGTTAAAACCTTCACTTTCTTTGTTCTCAGTTATAGCAAATGAGAAAGGTATAGAGAAATGGACAGAAAACTAAAAATTATTGTGTGCTTGAAATGTTCTAGATTCTAAGTTCCTTAAGCTCATTATTTTATTTTATACCAACTCTTTGAAAGAAGTTTTATTATCTCTGTCTCTCAGATCAGGGGGGCGAGTCTCAGAGAGGTTAGATAATTTGCACAATGTTGGGGCTTCTGGGTGGCTCAGTTGGTTAAGTCTTGATTTTGGCTCAGATCATGATCTCAGCGTCCTGGAATTGAGCCCCACAGTGGGCCACACTCAGTGGGAAATCTGCTTGAGGACTCTCTCTCTTTCCCTCTGCCCCTCCCACTCATGCTCTTTCTCAACCTCTCTTTCCCTCCAAATAAATAAATAAATCTTTTTTTTTTTTTAAAGATTTTATTTATTTATTCATGATAGTCACACAGAGAGAGACAGAGAGGCAGAGACACAGGCAGAGGGAGAAGCAGGCGCCATGCAGGGAGCCCGACGTGGGATTCGATCCCGGGTCTCCAGGATCGCGCCCCGGGCCAGAGGCAGGCGCCAAACCGCTGCGCCACCCAGGGATCCCAAAAAAAAAAAAAAAAAAAAAAAAAAACAAACTTGCACAATGCCACAATAGCATTGAGTATAGCAGATCTTTTATTTGAACCCAGGTCTGTAACTCAAGGTCACCCTGTTGGTTTTTTTGTTTGTTTGTTTGTTTGTTTCTCTTTACTGAACTTGAAAAGGGAGAAGGGCAGAGCAAGACAGATAAGGGCCTCAATTTGAGTCTCTGCTTGTTTTAAATATTGGTGCATTCCAAGCCTCTCCATACTGGGTGTGTGGCTTCTATCTCTACGGATCCACAGGTCACATGACTATCGTCTCCTGGGATTTGAAATCATCATCATTTCATATTTTACCCAAACTCTATAGATTCTCAGAAAATGTCCATACCAGGCACATTTCAGCAAGCAGTGAGCACAGCCAGAAGGTTGGCTGTCAACTTCTTTCCTTTCCAAGATGGACATATTTTACTGTAAACCTGTATGTGTCGTTATGGCTTCGATTTGTAAAAAGCTGACACTCATGGCAGGTGAGCTCTCTTAACAGCTCGGATGTTCCCTCCTCCTCTTCTCAAGTTGCACAGAAGGGACAGCAAGTGGAGAAAATTAGAGATGGCGACCTTCATATTATTGAAATGACATTGTTGATGCATTTTTTCTATCTTAGTTCCTACTTAACATGACCATCTCTCTTCCCCCCAAAGACTGAGCCTCCAACCTGTACTTACAGATCAGTTGAGAAGAGAAAACCACATTTTTACCCTCTAAGTTTTCCATTGTTAACAAAAATCATAAAATACCGCATCTAGGTATGCTTGTGAAGGAGATGATCAGCTGAACCTAGTCAAGGGAAAAAATTTCATGAAGAGAAAAGGATCCTAGCCATATACCACTGGTAGACTGGTAGGTGGGAATGGCACTCACCTCCTAGGTGAGGGCAGGGAGCAGGGAATCTGAAGGAGGCAGCAGGGCACATATGACTAAGAGTCAAGGAGAACAGCCATGCAGCTCATGCTTTCCAAATCAAAAGTGAGAGCACATATTCTAGTAAGCTTGAAATTATTTAGTGTTGCTATTTATTTATTAAAGAAAGATTGAGAGAGAGAGAGAGAGAGAGAAGGGGAGGGGTGGAGCAGAGGGAGAAGCAGACTCCCCACTGAACAGGGGGCCCAATGTGGAGCTTGGTTCCATGACCCCAGGATCATGACCTGAGCCAAAGGCAGATGCTTCATCAACTGAGCCACCCTGGGTCCCTTAGGGTTGCTTTTTAAAGACATTTTTTTTTTTTTAAGAGTAGCTTTGTGCTCATGGCGAAATTGAGAGGCAGATACTACGATTTTCCACATTCCCTCTGCCCTACCCATCCACAGGGTTCCCCATTTTCAACATCTGCTGCCAGATTATCACATTTGTTACAACTGAGGAACTTAAATTGACCCATCATAATTACCTCAAGTCCGTAGTTTACTTAATGGCTCATTCCTGGTGTTGTACATTCTGTAGGTTTGGACAAATGGATAATGACACGCATCCACCTTTATGGCATCACACAGAGTCTTTTCAATGCCCTAAAACTCCTCTGTGGTTCATCTGCTCATCGCCTCCCCCAACTCCTGGCAACCACTGATCTTTTCACTATCTCCACAATTTGGTCTTAGTTTGAAGTTATTTTTACTTGCCATGAAGTGCTCTTCAGCCTTGGAGCTCCTCTCATTACCTCCTCATAGCTTTTAGATAAAGTCCAAACCTTTAGTCCACAATGCTTCACAACCTCACCTGGCACTGCTTGTCCAGTCTCTTCTCTCAGCAGTCCTGCACACACTGTACTCTGGCCGTGAAGAGGCATTCTAGATACAAAGTGATTCTTTTTTTTTAATTTTTATTTATTTATGATAGGCACACAGTGAGAGAGAGAGAGAGGCAGAGACACAGGCAGAGGGAGAAGCAGGCTTCATGCACCGGGAGCCCGACGTGGGATTTGATCTCAGATCTTCAGGATTGCGCCCTGGGCCAAAGGCAGGCGCTAAACCACTGTGCCACCCAGGGATCCCAAAAGTGATTCTAAACATAGAGTAATTCTAAACAGAAAATGATCCAGAACAAAGTAATCCTAAATAAAATAAATGTAAATGTAAAATAATTCGAACATAAGAAATCCTGAATGCTAAATAATTCTAAATACAAGATAATTTAAAACATAAGGTAATTCTAAACATGAAATAATTAGAAATATAATGTAACAGTCTTACATCTCAATTGTTTTGTGTGTCATCCCATGAACAAAATCATAAAATGAAAATCAGCCTCCATCTTTGGAATGAGTACCCTCCCCCAATGTAATGCATTCTAACAAACAGAGGACAGGGTCCCATCTGATTTGAGTAAATAGTGATTTTTGCAAGTGAATATTCTGAGTCAGAAATGGCTATAGTCCATGAAGGAATAAGAGTCCCTCATCTTTGTCTTTTTTTTTTTTCTTTTTAAGTTCTGGTCACTCCCCCTCACCACCTCCGAAAGCTAGCGTGTGTAAACCACTTTCAGGAGAGTTTGTCATACAAGTCCCAAGGGAGTTAGATTCCCTTCTGTTGCCTCAACACTGTATGAAATCTCTGATGAACAACAAACCATACTGCAGAGGAGCCATTGGTCTCCTTGTTTGTTTCTCCTTAGCCTAAAAGCATTTGTGAGAATTTATCTGGCACCTCGCAAATCCTCGCACATTGTAAACATTCCATAAAATCTTTATTGAAATTAATGTTAAAATAAGGACCATTTTGGGTTTCATTAGATTTATTACGATAGAGACTAAACTTAATATGAGAATTCTAAAGGTATTTTGAAAACATTTTCCATGTTCCTACCTCTATAATCTTGCATTACTACCTTGCTTGCTTCCCTAAAATGCTTAAAACTATTTGCATTCTAATTTGACTTTATGTGTTGCAATATTTAGCTTTCCATTGGCAGAAGCTACAAGGTTAGAGTCCAGATACATGTCTTAGAAACTAAAAGTTCTGGAATCATCCCTGTGTGGAGTCAGCTCATTTGTTATTCTGTCTTTTGATATGGAGAGTTAAGTTGTTGAGCTCACCTCCAGGGATTTACGCAGGCTGACTTCCTCCATAATGGCAGTTGGGGAGGAAGAATTTCTGTGATGAGCATTTATTTTGTCCAAGCCTTTGAACTTGATAAATGTGGATAAGAAAGTGGATGGCCAATACATGTTGAACAATAGGCATTGTATAATTCAAGATTGTGATTATTCAAGATTGTAGTAAGATTTGGCCACTTCTTAAATTAGAAAAAAAAGAGAAGAAAAGCAGACAAATAATTGTGATTAGATGAAAATTTGTATGGCAGTATGGCAGATTTACTTAAAGTCCTGATTTTCTTAAAATCCCACTGGACCTGGAAAAGTCAAGAGTACATAGTATTGGTATTGAGTTAACAGAGAGTTAAAATTCATTTTTAGTTGCACTGTCTGCCTAAACTGCCCTTAACAAGATCATTTTTGTACATGAAATTTTGCACCTCATTACCCCTAATTACAGCCTTTGAAAGGCATTCTTTGAAAATGCATAGTGAACAATGTAGAATAGAAGATACTTATCTTTCTTCTATTCTTGTTAATTGTTGAGTCTTATTCTTATGTCTGACTTCAGCATTTATCTTTTTCTATCCCAAATAAAATGATTTTTTTTCTCACCTAAAATTCAGAGACTTTTCTTTTGGGGACTAGGGAGAGAATGATGCCATTTTAATAACTACAAGAAGAAGCATCTTCTTTCTACTCCTTCAACACTGTCTGTCTACCTTGTGTACATCAGTTAGCATCTCCTACCTTATCACAGAATCATACAGTGCCCATGTCAGGGCAAGACTCAACTTCCTCAGGACAAAAACAATATCTTACAGATTTCTTGGAATTCTTACAGTGGCTAAATTGGTGCCTTGAGAAGAATAGGCATCCAACAAATTCTTGTTGCCTAGACTGACAATGAGCAGATGTTGTATCATTAAGGTGTCTTGTATTATCTTGGATATTTTCAAATATTAGAAATATTCTCCCTATTTTAAGATCATTTCTGCTTCTTTCATTTTCCACCAGATCATTTACTGCATAAAACCATTTAAAGTGTGTCTACCCATTCTCCCATTCAATTCAATAATTATATTGTGCTTCCTAATATTTTTCTATACCCTTATTCTCACCACCAGTTTCTTCATATCTTGCTTTTAAATTTAATTATCGTCATCGTTCTTCTTGAACATGCTCTTGCAGATATCTCTTAAATATATCTTAATAAGTAGAAATCAAAATTGGATGTAGTACTCTGAGGTAATATGTTTAGCTAAAATAAAGAGAACTATCATTTCTATTGCTCTCATACAATTTTTCTACTAATGCTAGTAATACTATTCACATATATTTGGCTACTTCTAAAATCACATCTCTGTGTTACATCAAAATGATTTCTTTTAAATAGAACCCTAGCTTTTCTTAACATGGTTATCTTGACAGTATTCTTGTAATTTGGGGGAGCACAACTAAATATAGAATTTTACATCTGTCCCTAATAAATAGATGATAGAGCAAAAGGATATATGAAATTGAGAGAGAGAGAGAGAGAGAGAACACCAATAATATTTTGGGTGTACTTTTTTGCAGTAGATACTTTACATGCATTATATGATCCCCACAACCACTTTATAATACAAAACCAGTTATTGTTCCCATTCTACAATGAGAAAATGAGAATATTGAGGTTTTGGGAGATAAGACCAGCAGTTTGCCTCAGAATCCTGGGCTCCTGACAACTTCTTCATAGTCATCTCTTCACTCAATGAGATATTCTTAGGGTCAAAATATGTTTACCTTTCACTCATTGTTCCATATATGTCATACCACCAGGAAAATGGTAGTTGCATCAGCTACGTTTGGGAGTGCTGACAGAAGTGTTTGAGTGTCTTCTACACCAAAAACTATTGTCAGTAGGATGACTCCTTCTTCCACTTCCAATTAATTTAGAGGGTCCTTCAGTGGTAATATCATCACTTCTTGAATCTATTATAAGTCTTGGAATTTTTAAGAGAAAAAGACTAAGCTGAGACCTACATGTTGGTAGGCACAGCTGTGGACAGGTGGGACCCCCAGTCTTTTCTCAAAACTAGGCATTTGGCAGTTGCCCTCTCTGTCTAAAGGCAGGATGAACCCTGTGCTAACATTACATGATGTCCCCTTCCTTGGTGGGGACTTCCTTGGTGGAAAGCACTATGTATAGTAGCTTGTCAAGAATGTTGATTTATATATCTTTACATTTTTCGAGAACTATTAAGGATGCTCCTGTTCCCTGGTCATTTAAAAAGTATTAAATAAAGATCATTGGGAAATATAGAACAAGGATGGATTATCTCTATTCAGAAACTGGTTGGAGAAAGAAAAGGAGGATTTACCATTAACATGATTGTTGGATAAGAATAAGAACATCATCCTAATGGTCAGACCACTTTCGTGTAACGGTCAGTCATCTCTGCCCTTACCATGTTTTGCTCCTAGAATATTGAAACTCATCAGACACCATACCCAAACCCCAATATTTCAAGACTTACATTTTAAATGTCCCTATGTCCCTTGTCTTTCAGATCTCATAGAAAACCATACCTACTTTGTAAGATTGAGGAATCTTTTCACTTCTGATGCCCAATTAATCAGTTACTACCATGTCCCAAGGCTTGAGTTTACATTCTAATCACAGGCTTCACCTCCTACTTTCTCAATTACAACACAAAGTATGGTTCTTTGAATAATAGCTTCTCCATCAAACACATCTCTTATAACCAGCTCCTTCACCATTCTACTTTCAGCTAAAATATCCCTCTGTGTGTGTGTGAATTTGCTATTGAAAGAAAAATATCAAGGAAGGAATAGTGAATTGATCAGTGGGCCCAGATATGTAATGTATACAAAGGATTTAAGAATGTCCTGAGAGTTGGGCGAAAGAAATCACCATAATCATCCTAACCTGCATTTTAATTTATCTTATAGAGAAGAACTAGGCAATAGCCAGAGCAATATAGAGAGTAATCACCAAGTCATGTCTATGAACTCACATGACTCCTACAGAACATGTGGTGAGGATATTTGAGGCATTATCAAACACCTGGAGATTTTCAATTCCTCATTTCTTGCTTCTGTGATTTATTAACAGTTCTGCTAATGCAGATAGAATGCAACCCCAAATTATAGCAGTGGCTGGGGCTGAATGCTGCATAGTGTATGCTATTCAGAGTGCAGAATATCTGCAACCTAGTTGATCATTTTTGAATCATCAGCTCCATCTTTATGTTAAATTAACAATTTAACAGCTGCTTTCATCAAATTCCTTTGTGTCTATCAACTTGATACTGTCATTTTTTTTCTTAAATGCAATTTCCAAGATCATTTCTGTGTCTTTTTCGTCTCAGATTACTGATTTGCATGTTTGCTCAATTTGTATACAAATGTTCAGGCATTTATATACCATCTAGGGAGCATGAAACACCCTCCACAGCTCTAGAGAATAATTTGATCCATCTTACCATTCACTTACTTAAATTTCTTTTTCATTAAAGACAGGTGATGAATGAGTGCAGTACAATATGACTGAGCACAGGTACATTGGTTCCTAAATGAAATATTCTAAAGCAAAAGAACGCCAAAGGTTCTATTTTCACCAAACTCTAATAAATGGGAATATTGGAAATTGAGTCAGACTTGTCACAGAAGATGTGACTTTTGTTTACTGTTTGTAGTAGTCAGTTCAGGCTACCATAACAAAAGAGCATAGATGGAGTGGCTTAAAAATGGAAATGTATTTCTCATAGTTCTGAAGGCTGGAAAGACCAAGAGCAAAGTGGCAGCTGATTCAATTCCTGATCCAATTTCTAACTTGCATGTGCCCACTTTTTCACCATGTCCTCACGTGGCCCTATCTCTGGGCTTGCACACACACACACACACACACACGCATACACACACACATGGGGGAAAGAGAGAAAGAAAGCAAGCTCTTTGGTGTCTCCTACTATAAGGACGCTAATCTCATGAGGATCCTACTCTCGTGATCTTATCTGAACCTAATTATTTCCCCAAGTCTCCATTTCCAAACATCATCACATTGGGGGTTAGGACTTCATTATGTGAATCTTAGGGGGAGGGGCACAATTCATCCTATAGGATATCTCATTTCTCAGGAAGTATTTTAGCTTTAGATGTAATTTACTCTATTATTGTCACATTTCTGAGTAATAGGATATAATAATATAGCATGAATTTCCTGAATTCAAAAAAAAACATTAAGATGGTAATTCATCTAGATTTTTTTAAAAGACCTATTTATTTATTTATTTATTTATTTATTTATTTATTTATTTATTTATGATAGACAGAGAGAGAGAGAGAGAGAGAGGCAGAGACACAGGAGGAGGGAGAAACCGGCTCCTTGCCAGGAGCCCGACATGGACTTGATCCCGGGACTCCAGGATCGTGCCCTGAGCCAAAGGCAGGCGCTAAACCACTGAGCCACCCAGGGATCCCCTTCATCTAGATTTTTAAGGAACATCTGTGTATGTTTTGGGCAGAAATAATTTGAATTAATTGATAAAAGTTCTTTCCTTGGTCACTAAATCTGCCCTAGAACCCAGGTTCTCCATATTGGAATGACCTCTTTAGGGTCACTCAGTGGAATCCTCTATTGCAAATTGAATTGGCAAGGGAGGACAACCTATTTCAACTTCCGTAACAAGTGCTTATCTAGACCCTTTAAGCAATCCTCCAATAGGAGCTGTTTGAATCTGACCATGGCTGGAACCTATGGGGACCTTGCAGGAAGAGCTAGGAAGGCTGGAAGAAGAGGGGTACAGGAAGTTTGCCAGCAAAGTCTATGAGGAAGTAATTGGAGTCAAGGTGCAAGAAGCTAGGGTACCAAATACTGACATCAAGTCCAAAGGACCAAGGGATGATATGGTCTTTTGATTAATACAATCAAAAGATCTGGGTGAGTAGGGACAAAGTCGGAATGAGAACAGGCCCAAGACTCTAAAGAGCTTTTGGCCTACCGCAGCTTGACTCATCAAGTGCTGAACACTACATGGAGAAAAACTTGTTTATCTATCTTACAGGATCAGAGGCAGTGTGAAGTCAAGGGTTTCCAAGGTGAGAAAGCAGCGATATTGCTGACCAAACACCACGGCCCTTAAAACTTTTCCCGTTTGAGTTCACCATATGGAATGCATTCCTTTAATACTTATCTTCTGCAAGTTGTAAGCTTCTTGAAAACAGAGCTTTGCCGTATTCTTTTCTTTCTAGTCTCTCATACAGTATATATTGGTACATAGTAAATATTTAATTTGTGTTCAACTTTCTTGTACATCTTTTTGCAAATTAAGTATAGATGTGAACTTCACCAAGAGAGGCCATGTTTCAAGCTATTCTCAAGATCTCATATCACAGATCAAGTTTTAGCTCTTTTCTTTAGAATAGATTTTAATTTGATGAGGGAAATCAGTTAATCCAGCCTTGGGCACTGGATGGAAAGGGGAGCACGTGTTGGTTCCAACATTAAAAATAAAAGAGGCAAAGAAAGCAGAGGTGATGATAGACCTTTTTAATTGCCCAAGTTTTGACAGGATTCAATTGACATTTTAGTAGCAATCCAGACACTGATTCTTGTTCTAGAAGTCTTTGTTTAGAGATAATGAGCTTGGCCACAATTTTTGCCTCAATTTAATGTCACTAGTAGCTCCTGTCAAAATAATTAGAATAAAGAAGCAGTTGAGAGAAAAAAAGGAAATTAGCAAGCATTTTGGAGAAAAAGCAATTTCTGGGCAGTGATGTGGATTTTATACAGTTTTCCAGGGTTGGATGGACTAGGAACCATGGACTGACAGCTGCTGGCACAGGGTGTTTCTCTCCATGCTGGTTGGTGGGTACATGATACACTCCTTCTCTGAGAGATCTGCCAAGTTATGATGAGGAGAGTATGTGTGATTGCTATTAAGTTTCAGAAATAAACCTGCTTAGAAGTCCTTGTGATTATGAGGGTCCATTGATTATAGGGATCTGAGATAATCCATGTGTCTAATTTGTCCACATTTTAGGAGCCAAAGATCACTAGTTTCCCAAATACCAACTATTGGGTAGCTATATCAGAGTCATCAGGTTTTCATCCCAAGCCCACTGAATTGATATCAGCAGGATAGTCCTGGAAATGTGTATTTTTCCTGGGTATCCCAGAGATTCCAATGCACTTCTGAGTTTCTATTATAGAACCTAACCTGTCTTAAAACTTTTGGAGCTATGCTTCCATAACCTTGCTTCATATTAGAATTGTCTGGGGAATTTTCAGAAAGCCTGGTGCCCAAACTATACTCTATACCAATTAAATCTGAATCTAAGAGGTCAGGACCAAGGAGTCACTATTTTTAGATCCTAACAGGTGCTTCCAATGTGCAGCAAGTAGACTTGGGATAAAATGTGCAAGGCAAAGGGTCCTTTCTGGCTGCACTTACAGAAGCTTGGATAAGGAGTGTAATATCACAGCTCTGCATGGCAGAGACATCCCCAGGGATGGTTTTGCAAAAGCAAATCTTGCTCATGCCATTCAAACTGGCAAAAGACCACCTTGCACCAAATGGAAATTATTAATCTATGAAGAAAAATATTGCTGAGACAGCAGGAAATGCTGTGCAGTGTGCCAGACTCGGGGCCTGGAGAGCTGAGTCTATTGTTTGTCACCTGGAACAATCCTGAGCAAGTATGCTTACGTATCCTGAACTACAGTTATTTTACTTAAAGGTGGATGTGACAGTACCAGCCTTGCTGCAGGGTTGCAATTTTACTCTATTAAAGTAGCTGACATATTCATATTTGCCAAGTGCTTTTAATTGGAATTGAGAAGAGCTATTTGGAATTCCCTACTTAAATCTAGAGCCAAATCTTTATTGATTAACATTTGTTATTTTTTCTTACTTGTTTTTCCATTATTAAACCCCCTTACAAACCTTTATAAAGCCAATGGTGCTTAAATCTGTTCTTCTTTTGTCTTATAATAATTTTGCACCACATTTTCATAATTGGTCCACAGATTCTGTGGTGTCGGTACTGGTTTTATCTATTGCTGTGGGATATGCAGGAAAATGAGGAGTACCTTTGTTGCCCAGATATCTGATAAAGTCCAGATCCATCTGGAAACCATTTGGAGTTCATGGGCAAATGAAGCAGGTCATAAAACACTAAGAACTCAAGAGAAAAAAAAAATAAACTATCAAGGTTGAATTAGATGTGAAGGTCTCCGCTCTTACCTTTGCTAATAATGCCTCCTCTGCTTGTCATGGCAACCACATGTGATGTGAGTTGTTATGGCAAAGATAGAGGACAGTGAAGTACTGCAATGGGAGGAAGTATTTGTGTGACTTGTAAAAACTTAGACCAGAATGTGTCTGTATGATCACTTATGTGAATCAGCAGGTGTCTGGATCCACCCAAATTTTGTGAGGCACGTTACTCTTCATTGTTTTTTTTCCTGGGTGCAGAGCACCGAGTGTTTTAGGGCCTCAAAGGTAGGTCCTGGAGTTGATCACTGTAAAAGCACTTATTCTAGTACCTAGCACATGGGAGGCATTCTGTATGTGTTAGCTAAAAACAAATAATATGAATGAGCAGTATGCTCATGTGAAGCTGTCAATTCACTCAGGAAAATACTTCTTAAAAAACAAGCAGGAATGGGAAGCTTGCTTGATCAATAGAAAATTGAAGCCATGGAGCGGAGTCCTTTTTCAAGGACATCTATCAAATGAATTTATGCACTCTGAAGGGCATCTGCTAAGCACTCATTCAGTGGTAGCACATTTTCTTCTTGTAATGACCTCTAAGTCTTCTTTGATTACAAATAGAAAGGCTACCCACTTGTAGAGATGAGACTAAATTCAATTTTTAAAAAATTACCAAATAATTGAAATTCTAAGACTCAGAGACATGTAGAGATCTGTCAAAGGGCTGCTCCATTGACCATTAACTTTTGCCTGGAAATCAAATAGAGGTGCCTTCAGCTTTTCCCCATGGATTTTAGCTTTTGGCTGCGTGATGTCAGCCCTCTGTCTGCTAGTGAAGCAAATTATCCCAAAATCTAGACGATCTGCATGTTCCACTTCCTTCATCAAGGGGAAGAATAACGGACACAGGATTCTCTCCAGCATTGGATGATTTTCGTGAAGAAAAGGGGGAAATTTCTAACCCATGTGCAATTTCTCTGAAGACGAAGTTGTTAGTTTGTGATGAGGTCCAATTGGACTTTGGTAAACTCCAGTTTGATGGCCTCATTTTATCGCTTACCATGATTCTACTCTGTTTCATGACAATCGACATTACATAGCTGGTGGACACAATGTAGGGCAGAAATGTTTCACAGAAATTTCACAATTGTACATATTCTACTTGTTGCAGGCTGTGGACAGATCCTTCTAGGAAACATGAGCCAGATCTTAGAGTAAGTCTCTTAAGTAGAAAAATCATAACTTGTTAACTTCTTGAAAGGAAGGAAATATGGTAAAGATGTATGGATCTCGTCTTCTCTATTCCTATAAAGAAGAATATGGCAATGGATATTCTACATTAGTCTTAAAAAAAATAGAAGATCCCATTGTTCACCGGCTTCCTGAGTTCTATCATGTGGGTCTCCTCTTTCAGGCTCCAGCGCCTGTGTTATTCAGCCAGTCTCAATGAAGATGGGAGTATATTGGGATTGGGTTAAGAAATTAGGCTTGTTTTCATAAACATCTTGGTATTTTTGTATTGAGGAAGAGCCCTGTGCATCCCTTTGGACCCTCTGTCTTGCTACCATGGTTCATGGCTTGGCTTTGGACTTAACTTCCAAAACTTTTGTCTGGGGCCACTAAATCTTGGTTTTGTTTTCTTTTGTCTCTCCTGGATTTGCATATCTAGATTTTATCTTGCTGTGTCTGGATTTACTTTCAAATTTCTCTGCCACTTATATGAGTTTAAATATTTTGTTCTTCCTGGTTCCTTCAGGTCTGCCCCACCAGTTGGGATGAATCCACTGAGACATGCTAGCTTGGATCCCACCGTGTTGCCACCTGACGTGACTGTGGTCAGCCGACAGTCCCCAGTTCTTTCCTCCTTCAGGATTGGCCTCAGCTAAGGAGAATTTCCTCATCTGGGTCATGTGTCCCAGGGTAGTCCTCAGTTGGTGGTTGAAACTGGTAGGGTGTAGAGGCCCAGGCATTTCAGTACAATGAGCATTATTGTTCAGGGCTCCCTGAAGGGCTGGCCAAAGCTGTGTGATGTTTGCCCGAGAGCGTTACTTTTTCGTTGGCCAAGTTCTGCTCCTCCCCCTTCTTTACAAAGGTGACCCCTAGTTGAAATTTTGTCCAAATGCTGAGTTGGCTTCCAGAGAGCCCAGTCTGTGATTAATGTTCTCCTAATACTAATTTTTTATCCAAGCCAGGCCTGCGTGTTCCTATTTGAACATTAGAAATAGGACTATAGCTACTTCTCAGGGACAAGTACTAGAAAGAACACCTTCTCCAGATCCCCCTGTCTCGAGTGCTGAAGCGATGTCCAAGGGGAGTTACGGGATGCCCCTGTCCATCTGTGCCAAAGCAGCAAATTCTTGTCCCCATCAGCCCATCCATGGCCCTCACAGTCAAGTGACTGAGACCACCCTCGTGTAGCCCACAGGGTCTCCCCCAGACATACATTCCCCTCACCTTCTGTGATGATCTCCACCTGCCTTGTGATAAAGCTGTACCAACCAGAGACATTCATCTTTAATGCACAAAATACATTCCTCCTTTTCCTTTTGCTGAAACATTAATTTCTGGGCCATATTTATCCACGTGTGTGTGAATGGAGTCCCGGATTTTACACTTATCACTTGAGTAACCTTTTTTTTTTCTTTTGTTTCATTCTCTTCATTTCTTAAATTAAATAATAATGCCTCACTTACCTCCTTGGGGGGGCTATCATGATAGCCGGTATCTGAAGAAAATGAAGAAATGTGTACACGTATATTTTACAAAATGGGACATCTCGTAGCTGGGAGGAAGTATGATTGTGACGGTTATTATTTTATAATTATCTCATAGTTGTTGGCTAGAAACTGTTTAAAAGTACCCTTGTTTTCTTTCCTGGTTCCATTTGTGGCTGGTGGCTGACATTTACAAGATGGCTATGACAGGGCGCAGCTCTTGCTGGGGGACAGAGCCCTGCTCCAGCCTCAGCTTAAGTGGCTCATATGGTGATTGATCCCCTGACCTTGGACTCATTAACTTGATCCTCTGGTGAAAGGGACAGACCAGCTATAAGGCGCCCTTTGTTAGCACACTTTTCTTTGTATTTCTGGGGGTCAGGGCCACTGGTGCCCAACTTGTGTGTGTAATCTCAAGTACCTTCCCCTTGCCAGTTTTCAGGGGGTACACAAAATTCACTGATTTAAATACAGTGACAGCATGACAGGAAAGCAGAGAAGGCATTAGAATACTTCCTAGCTGATAAAAGTAGGCACTAAAAAACAAAAACTGTGATGCCTCAAAACTCCAAAGGAAGCAAAGAATATGGATTCACACTTAATCCCATGACAAAATACAGGGATTACTCCAATCTCGGGGGTCCGGAAAACCTCCATCGTTAAGTCATAACGCTCTGACTATTCTTCTTTAAGATAAAATCTTACACATTCTCCCAGTTTGATTTGGCAACACAATCTTAGTTGTGTTCTAACTGAACCATTGTGCAGTGCAAGGGAAATGAGGGGCTCACACAGAGAGTGCTGGTGTTTCTTGTTTTTGCTAAAATAGAAGATTCTTTTTAACAAACACGTAGGAAGCACCTACTCTGCCGGCGCCCCAGGGACACAAACATGAAATCATTCCTGTGTTTCCCCCTGAACGGCATCCGGTATCACTTTTCCAGGGGACAGGGTGTGTGCTGGGGGCTGTGAGGGTAACCCGATCTCTCTGCACATCTGGGCACTCACTTCACTCTTAACAACGGTAAAGAGTGCTTTTAGAAAGACGTGGTTGAAAGAGTTAAGGAAAGAAAGATTCCTTGGTTGCTAGTGGATTTCTATTTTGAACGGAATGGCTGGTCAGACCCCATTTGCCCACTGGCAAAAGCCTCCCGAGAAAGCCACATTCTTCTGGTTCCCTCCCAGCCCTCCTTGGCCTGGGTTGTCCTCTGCGGCATCTTCTAGGCCCAGGGCCATCTAATCAGAAGGGTTCCCTCCTTCTGGCCTCACAAAGTTGGTGCTCTCATCGCTGCGCCTCTGAGTATCTGCATTGAGGTATGTGTGTGCCTTAGTCTTTTGTTATTTATTTTTAAATTTCAGTCTGTGTGGACAGATAACGCTTATAAAATACAATCCCAATGAACTATATTGAAAATTCAAATTTGAATACAATGGCAGAGCACTAACTGTATCACCATCCCCGCCATCATCATTATTGGAGTTTAGAGTCAAACTAACCTGTCAATCCCACTTGCACACTTAGGTTTGGAGCATTGAGGCTGGGTTTGCAGACAAGGACTCGAACAGTGAGCGCTGCCAGAGTGATCCACGGCACCTGCCTCCCATATTTAACACTTACTTCCTTCTTCCTTCCTGGCGACCATTACCCTTCAAGTAGTTTCCTCAGAGGAGGGGAGAGAAGATGGCTGAGGCAGCCAAGAGCATATGGACAGTTCAGACTGAGTAGAGATCAAATATCGCATAATTGCCAGGGGAGTGGAAGTTCTGGAAGAGATTGGTGCAGGTCTGAGGGAAACGTGTAGGAGTCAGACTGTGAAAGCTCCAAATGTCAGGGTGACATTCTCTTTGCTCTGAATTTGGAAGCATTGGTGAGTTTAAATATTGTTTTTCTGACATGAATTGATTATGTGCTATTACAGCAAATGTGGAAAAATAGAGACAGAGGTAAATAAAAACCCCTTGTAAGACCATTAGGGGATGCAAAATATTTGGGAAATTTCCCTTCACGTCTTTTATTCCACAGTGGTGTAAAAACAACTCCATACAAGATGTAATGTATATTATTTTTCAATTTCTTCATTTAAAATCGTAAGATAAACGATTCTTTGTATTATTGATTTGTCTTTATAACCATATTTTTAATAAACAAATACTGTTGCATTCATCTGTGAATCACAAATTAATCATTGCATTATTTTTGTGACATTTAGATGATTTCCGATTTATCTGTCAATATAAGTAGCAATGACATTGATATTTTTGTGTTTATAGATTTTTGTATATTTCATAGGCTTATTGGCCATTTGTGTTTCTCCTGTTGTTAATTACCTATTCAGATATTTTTATTTTCACTTACTTACTTGAAAATTAGCACTTTCCATATGCACCAATTCCATGTATATAACAAATAACCATTGATTGGTTATATATAAGACTATATTTTCTTTCAAAGACTGTTGTTCTTAAATGTTGGAATCCACTTTAAATTCATTTTCACGATGTAGTTATTTTTAGAAGAACCACTGCTTTATATGGTGTAGAGAGAATCAATAAGAAAAAGAACCAGAGTCCAACCCAGGTCTGACACTTCTAATTGGCATGGACAATTTTTTAACCTTGTTGAGACATCTGACCTAATCTTTTCTCCTCTGAATATTGCTTTGGAATAGGGTCCTCTGATGTTGGCTCCCAGATTCAACACCTGATTTTTTAAATATTTTATTTATTTATTTATGAGAGACACACAGAGAGAGGCAGAGACACAGACAGAGGGAGAAGTAGCTCCCTGCAGGGAGCCCAATACAGGACTCGATCTCAGGACCCCAGGATCGTGACCTAAGCCAAAGGCAGATGCTCAACCAGTGAGCCACCCAGGTGCCCCTAGTGCTTGATTTCTATCCTGTGGCCCATGGTGACTACTCCAGCATTTCCCAGCATGCCCACATTGCAGAGAATGGGCTCATACAAGGCAAAGATGAGGGCAGGATCTTGTAGTTGAATGTGTATCTTCTGCACATGCCCCATGGAGTGTAAGTAAGTCACAAGCCATATATAGTTCTTAATAGAAGCTGTGTGGATTAGTTAGCTGTACGGATTTAGCTGTATGGATTATTAGGAGGCAATTGGAAGTATTTACCATAGTCTACCCCTTTAGCCATCCAACTATCTATGCTTGCCCCTTTCCACATAGGACACACTCATTCTCTCCCCTAAAGAACACCTAAGTACCCCACTACTTCATCTAGATCAAATCCCATGGTCTCTGGGTGATGGAATATCCTCACAGGATTGTCCATTACCCAAGCTTGAATATGGCTTGAATGTGGCTTCTCACATTTAGCCAGCTGTAAACCAAATTGTCAATGATCTACTATTTATATCCAGTAGTCCATGGCATATGAGGAAAGAAATACTCATGATATAAAATCCTATTCAGAAAAGAAAACTTTAAGGGACACCTGGATGGTTCAGTGCTTAAACACCTGCCTTTGGCTCAGGTCATGATCCCCAGGTCCTGGGATCGAGTCCCACATTGGGCTCCCCACATACTTCTCCCTTTGCCTGTGTCTCTGTCTCTCTCTCTGTGTGTCTCTCATGAATGAATAAATAAAATATTTAAAAAAAAAACATTGAGACACACCCATAGTGGTCACTATCTATCACTATAATCAGGTTGTATTGGGCCACTCTTGTAAATGACTCCCTGGCCTGGCAGCAAAGAAAGCTCTTTGGGAAACCCATCTGAAAGATCCTGGTACTTCACTGAAAAGAACAAATGTATGAGTCATCCTTTGATGTCCTAGCTTTGCCCCCAGGGAAGTTCCTCATTGTCCAGTTCCTTCTCTCATTGGGGAATATGCACTTCTGAAGGGCTGCCCCATCTGCCAAGCTGACTGCTGTTGCACGGCAGCTGAGAGGTGCATTGTCACCAACTACACACTTGTGAAGGCTTCATCTTTTAAAATATTATTTCCTCAAAAACTTGGTAGGTGTAGGAGCTTTCTCAACGTGCCTTATTGATGTACCACAAACTGAGTGATGTTAAACAACATCATTTATTGTCTCACAAACCTGGGGACCAGAATTCTGAAATCAAGTGTCATCCATGCTCACTCTCAGAACTCTAGGGAAGGCTTGGTTATCGGCTTCTTTTCTAGTTTCTGCTAGTTCTTTAGCTTGTGGCAATTCAACTTTAACCCAAAGCTTGCATATGTCCAAATTCCCATTTTCTATAAGGACACCAGTCGTATTGGACTAGGGTCCCACCGTAATTCAGCATGACTTCATCTTAACCAATTATCCCTGCAGAGGCTCCTGGGGGGCTCAGTTGGTTAAGCATCTGACTTTTGTTTTTGTCTTAGGCCCAACCTCAGGATTGTGGGATATAGCCCTATGTCAAGACCCATGTCAAGCCCTACATCAGGCTCCACACTCAGTGGGGAGTCTGCTTGAGGTCCTCTCTCTCTCTCTTTCTCTCTTCCTCCCCCCATAACTTGCTCTATTTTTTTCTCTCTCAAATAAATAACTCTTTAACAAATTACCTGTGCAAGAACCCTATTTGCAAATAAGGTCACACTCTGAGGTACTGGGGGATGAGACATAGATGTATGAATTTTTGTAGGGAGACATATTTCAACCCATAATGGCATCTTCTGGACTGTTTTCTTCTGGTAATTTCCACATGCAGTAATTATTGTCAAGACCCATTGGTAGATAGAGCTGTAGTTTTGGCTCATTGTATTTACTGGTCTCTGAATTCTGTCTACCCAACGTCTCATCACTAAATTATGGTTAACTTGGAGCCATCTGAAGCAAAAGGAAAACATTTCCATATTTTTTTCATTGCATTTACTCTTTGCATACAGATCACCTAGATTTCACATGAATTTATCTTTCTTTTACACGATTTTGCTAAAATCAGCCAGGATTAACCAAATGAACTGTTAGGCAAGATTCCTTTTTGTTATTGTTGTTCTCTGTATTTCCTACATATGTTTCCTTTTTTTTTTTTTTTGGTCCAGCTTCTACCAATAGATCTTCATTCCAGGAAGCATTCAGGAGGAAGAGAGAATGAGAAGATGTGCTCTTTCCTTTTGATGAAATAACTACAATGTCAGGCTGGTTATTCCCATTCTCATCTGATTGTTACAGCTTAGTCACAAGATCCCATCTGGTAATAAGATGCTTAAGAAGTGTAGTCAAGGTGACTGTGTGCCCAGAAAAATGTTATTGTACCATTTAAGTAAGAGAATGGATTTGGGAGTACAACTAGCAGACTTTGTCACAAATGTACACTTTAAATTAAGGCCTTTAAATCTCTTGTTAAAATAAAGCAAATTAAAGAGAACAGTGGCTGGATGGGGTGATGGGGCATCTACTTGACAGGTAATCTGTACTCTATTCCCAAGTGTGTTCCTTTGGTCAGATATTTTCCCTTTCTAGTGTGTTTCCTCACCTAGATAATAAAGAGTTGGATTAAAATAGCATTTTCCAAATAGAGTTCTATAGAAGAGAATTTTTTAAAGTAATAGCTATATTGTGATGAAGAATTTTTATACTCAAATTTAGGAAATGATTAACACAAGTTTATTGTGTACATGATTAACTCAAATTTAGGAAATGTAGATATGCCTACATTTTAGAGATTCACAATAATGATTTTAATAATCTTTCTGTAAATAACTTTTAACCTATCAGATGCCCTTTTGCTTTGGTCATAGATACTTTATTACTCACTCAATCATCTACTAATGTCACATGAAACTTAATGTGGGGAACATTGAATTAAATATAGTTCCTCCCTGATCTGTGATATTGAGGTACATCATCAGGCTCTTGCCACCCTTCAACATCTATTTAATTATTTACTAAATCTATTTACAGTCTTCTACACCTGAAATTGAGTTAAGGAAACTTATAACCAAAGGCCTTTAAATAAGGCTAAATGTCAATAACAGATAGTGAGATGGAAAAGCAAGACAGATTTATACCTTAACATGAACTGGAATGTCAGATTTGTTAGCCAGTTGGCTGGTTAACTACTTAAGCTCTGAGGGAATAGAGCCAGTTGAGTTTGGAGGGAAAGGCTTGAGTCACATGAGAACTGTCAGTAGGGGTGGTTATGGGAAGAGGGTTGGTTGGAGAAGGTTGGCACAAGGGACTCCCAGGCAGGCAGAGAGCATGAGCCCCTGCCGGGCACACTGAAAGGAAGCAGGGCGTGCCAGGCAGGAGGGACAGCCGACTTCCAGCCTCCTTGACAATTTTGCTTAGGGCTGGCTTTGTGTGTGTGTAAATCATTCAGATAATTGCTGTAATTCTGTGCTTAGCTTGGCTGCTGAGACCCTTGATTCATGAATATTCATAAGATCTATCCACACTCCACTATTACTTAGATTTTCCTAGACAGCTTTCATGCTGAGAGTGCCAGGATGTTTGTGCTGGGGATGGTGATGGTAATGATTTCTCGTCTGGGTGGAAACTACCCTCTGCCCACCCATCCAGGTGAGGATAGGAAAAGACACTCTTGTATAAGCTGGCCCTGCTTCTGGTAGGTTTTCATGTTGCATGTCATTCTTCTATTCACCAGTTTCTGAGTACTGTACCAGGCACGACGGTAGGTGCCAGAACTCTGGCACAGGAGAAAAACAAGTACCCGTCCCTAACTGGGCGCATGGTCTGACTACCAAAATAGACTTTTGGAGAAACCATCACAGAGTAATAATGAATTGTTACAGTAGGATGAGCTCAGAATGCTTTGGCTTTGAGGAGTTTTGAGGAAGTATGCAAAATAAAAATTAGGGATGGGTTAAATCAAGATTCAGAGGAAATTGCCTCCACGGGATTTAAAATTCCTAAGTTGAACCCTAAAATATGTCCTATAACTAATATACACTTACTGTAGAAAACAATATAATAAAATAAAAAGAGTCATTTGAAAAATTCCACTCAGTTTTGTTGTGTGTGCTTGCATACTTTACCCCGTGTGTTACTTTTTAACTACAGCAGTAACAATAATGAAATATGTAGTTTTTAATCTATTTTTTTCAAGTAAGCAAATATTTGAACTAATCTTGAGTAGTAAGAGTGAGTAGAAAGTTCCAGGTAAATGCGGTTGAGAAAGGTGCTTTAGCCTGAGAAAGCCTAAATTAAAAAAAAAAAAAAAAAAAGTTGACACAAAGGAGCCAGACTGTGGATAAGGAAATGCTTCTGAATAGAAGAATGGTCAGTGAAGCTGAATCTTGGGGTCTGTCCTTGTCTGGAACAGGCACTATACACCTGTTTGTAGAGGAGCTGAGTAGACTTGTAAATGAAAATTCTTCCTCAGAGAAACAACTACAGAGTATGCGAGCTTGACCACCATTTGCAAAGATGTAGTCAGAAAAGGGGAGGGTTAAAAAAAAAAAGAATAAAAAAAGAAAAGGGGAGGGTATCAAAATGTTTCTAAATAGTTTTTGCCTTGGTGCAAAATTATATTTGTCAAGGTTTGGATTCCACAGAGAAGGAGAGTGCTATTGGTAAAAGCTAAGAAGGTGCTTCTTTAAAAACTGTGGAAAATATCCAGACATGATGTAAGGCTCTATCAAAACCTTTAGGACAGATTGTAACACAAAAACAGAAAGACATCCTCCTCACTTTACCTCAGACCATTTTGTAGCCCCTCAAACTCAGCCAACCAAGATGGCAATGGAGGTACTCAGTGAAAGTGAAAGGAAAAGATATGCTCAGTGAAGTGCAGTTATCAAACCAAAGTAGGGATTCCCAGCAGAAGTGGACTTGGTGCTCAGAGGATAGGTCATGTCCATGTGTAGCAAAGAGATAAAGACCCATTTGCAGTGGTCAACATGAAGTACCCTGTGGGTGAATACCAGAGCAGAAGAGGCAGGGAGTTGCCAGATGCCATTTAGTTGTAGAACGAATGTACACATAAGCATGTGAGAGGTAGTCACTCAGAAAAGTCTAGGATGGGAGGGCTATGGAAGTGGACATGTTCTTGCATGAAAAGTTTGAGGAAAGCTAGTAAAATTGATGGAATAACACATGCAGAACAAATTTATATATATTGATTTAAACTAAAAGGCTTATGCTAGTTATTTTTGAACAAAATCTATTCATAAAGATGTTCCCATAGTCTAAGATACTAAGAAAAGAATGGAGAATATCAGGTAAGAAGGCTTGGCTCCATTCATGATATTATTTTTTTTAAGATTTTATTTATTCATGAGAGACAGAGGGAGAGAGGCAGAGACAGAAGCAGAGGGAGAAGCAGGCTCCATGCAGGGAGCCTGATACGGGACTTGATCCTAGAGCCCTGAGCTGAAGGCAGGAGCTTAACTGCTGAGCTACCTAGGTGTCCCCATTCATGATATTATTAACACGTCATGCCTTTCTTTCTAAGAAAAGGTGGGGGTATACTGTAAAACCATGAACCTCATTTTTTTTTTTTTTTTTTTTTGCTAAACAGACAAGTGAAGAACAACAGACTATAAAAGCTTATGGTATTTTTTTTTAAAGATTTTATTTATTTATTTATTAATGATAATCACAGAGAGAGAGAGAGGCAGCGACACAGGCAGAGGGAGAAGCAGGCTCCATGCAGGGAGTCCGACGTGGGATTCGATCCCGGGTCTCCAGGATCGCGCCCTGGGCCAAAGGCAGGCGCCAAACTGCTGCGCCACCCAGGGATCCCAAGCTTATGGTATTAAAGCTACAAATTCAGGATTGTCAAACTCCAGCCCATGGGTCAAGTTGGCCCATTGTCTGTGGGTCAAGTTGGCCCATTGTCTGTTTTTGTAAATACTGTTTTATTGAGACAGAGGTACACTTGTCAGTTTGTGTATTATGTATGACTGCTTTCAAGCTACAATTGAGCAGTTGTGACATGGACTCAACATCTAAAAGATTCACTATCTGAACCTTTGTAAAGATAAAAAAGTCACCTCTTAATTTCTTTGTTTGTCAGGTGTTTGTTTACGAATTAGCAGCCACACCTTAATAGAAAGACCAGGCTAATATCCTATATTCCAGAGCAGCTGCTTCCCCAACACCTTACATGTTCTAAAACACTCACACCATTTCTATGGCGTAGCTTTTGCCTGTATGATGAAAAGTGTATTCTAGTTTATGCTGCTACCCACCCTCTGTTCTGAATGCTGACGAAGCTTGAAAATCCAGTAAGTTGTTCCCATTAAAGCCACTCATCGTTGAGGTAAATGTTGATGACTCTTTGGGAAACCTCTTAGTACAATACAACTGCCCTAGTCCATAATCAATTTCATATGGCGAGCTTTTCCAAAGCCCATTTCCCTCACTGTGAATGGACTTCCCCGCTGGGCATCAAATTTCACAGAGCTCTACCATATGAGAGAGGTGAATCAGTGGAAAAAAAACGGGGCTTGTTAAAAATGCAGATTTCTGGGACCTACCCCAGGTTTGTTACACCTTTTAGAGAGAGCCAGAAAATCTGGGTAGGGAGGACCCAAACCTGTGAGAATGATGTGGGTCTCTAATCCATTTTTTGAGAAACACTGATCCATAGAATTATTTTCAGCCATGATGCTTCACAGCTCTGTGAACACTTGGCTTGCTTTGCATTCCGTTTCTCAAATCATTCTCTATGCTTCTATTTCTCTGTCTTTCAAAGCTGGAGAGCATTCAAGCAGTGTGAGATTCAGTGTTGAAAAGGGTTTATACCAGTTGAAATTTGTGTTATTATATTTGTTTCATGCATTTAATTCCTGTTGAGACTTTAAGTACGGGCAGCTGGATCCCTATTCCAGGTGCTATGCTTCACAAATTGTTGACATCTTTCCTCCCTGTTAGATACCAGTGCCCAGCTGCACCAGAACTAACAGATCTGCCACCTACATTATCCTCTTACTTGCCTGGGTGACCACCACTGAAGATGTGGGAAGCACAAAGTTGGGGGAAGAGTTTTCCATCCTGGCCTCCAGGCAAGCATTCTTGGTAGCTCGGCTAACTGAAGTGTAGGAGTAGTGGTTTCTTCTAGATTAGACACATTGAAGCTTTAAAAATTGTTTCTTGGGAAAAGGAAGAGGCAACACTCCATGTTTAGTGATTCATAAAAATCCCTGTCAAGAAACTGTTGAGGTTGTATATGAGCATAGATACCCCACCCCACATAGCTTTGCTAGCAGCCATCTTACACAGCATTTAAAGCCCACCCCAGTGACTACTGACCCCTGAGGAAGTTCTATGATATCTGTCCCACCTAATTAATTGCTCTCAACTCTATGTTCCATGGTTTAGTACTTCCAACATTGAAAAAAACAATATTGATTAACTGTATTTTAGTATATGGAACAGCAAAATCAGCAGACAGAGGCTTCAAAAATTAAAACATGATCTTTGTTTTCCAGGAGCTTGCAAGTATAAACAAGCAATTAAAGGGCAAAGAGCTGATTACACTGTGTTCAGTGGGACAGGAGCATGCTTTTCAATCTCCTTTGTGAACTGAAACCTGAAGGTGAGAAAGCACCTGTGTCTTTGTATTCTTGTTTCTAGCATGGCCTTTGTCATCAACTCTAGTCATGAACATGTGCACAGCACACAGTCTTGAGTTGACTCTAATTTAACCCTTTCCTTTAAAAGATTGGATAATAGCTGTAAACATCTTGGTTTTCCCATTAGAAAATCAGCTCTTTTACATAAGTCTTGTTGTTTATGATTCTCAGTGTTGTAAGTGCTTTGCCACCTTGGAGCTCAAGCTCAGCTCCAGATGAAAATGGGAAGGAATTTTGGTGAGTTCCCTCCCTCAGCAATTCTCTCAGGCTTTCATTTTGCCCGCTGAGAACACCTGGACTCCAGTATGCTCTACCCTCCCCAATATTTCCTTCTCTCTCTACCTTCTTCTTCACCAATCACTTGGTGAAGTGAAAATTAAGTTTAGCTTAAAACATGTGAACATGTTTTCCCAGAACTCAGTGAATGGTCAGGGAATATGATAAATTAATGATAGGAAAATCTAGTGAGAGAGTATAGTCTTCTCACATAATAGATTTGCATTTTGATAGGAATCTTGAAAGACAGAAGGCCTTTAGCAAATTAACAGTGAAAAAAAAGGGACACCTTTCTGGAAAGTAAGAAAGACATTTTCAGATAGTTATGTTTTTGGTGCATATTTTATACCAATCTGCTTGTTCTTACCTGGAATTAGAATATCTTAACACCTGTTTTTAAAAATGGAAACTTGTCAACATTTAAAAACTAAGTTTAGCTTAAAAAAAAAAAAAGCTGTCCATCACTCTTTTAGCCTGAGAGCCTTCCTTATCCATAGTGTAGTATTGTGTCCCTTAATAAAAATAATAGTCTTGAAAGAATCTAAATCACACTTATAAATCAGGTCATGTTTTTCTGTTGTTTTGTTATTTGGTTTTAGAAATAATTCTTCTCAGAAATAAATCTTGCTCTACATATACAATATTTTTAAATGTAGTAAATATTACATACTATCTAATTGATAGAAGAAAATAATATATAGTAAAATTTTCATATACAATAGTTTCAAAAAAATGGCATCTCATTCTACCCCCCTCTTAAAAAATTCTTATCTGATGGCATGGAATGCATTTTTAGAACTAGAAGAGCCTCCTTGAATTTCAGATAGAATCGAACTCCTATAGATGAACAGCCTCACATCTTTAGATATGAAGAGATTTCCCAAGAAAGTCCTGGAATAGACTCCTGGAATAGGTCTCCTGGCTTATGATTCAATCTCCAGTCTCCCAGGAGGACAAGAAAATGTTTCAGGTTGGCAGAGTCAGGCCTGAACAAGGACATAATATGGAACAGGGTGGAAAACCAAGTGGGGGGAGTAGACTTCCTAGACACCAGCTGTGGACTGCCATTTACCAGCTCCATCACCTTAGAAATGACTTAGACTCCTTCCACCTCCACTTCCTCCCTATAAATACAGATACAGGCATAGTTGCTCTGGAAACCACTGAAGTGTTAGGCAGGTGAAAGCTACACTATTCTGATTCTATTATGGATATTTAATGTTAATTAGTAGTTTGCTGGACCCATTGGACATTGTTACATATCTTCTCCCAGTAGGCAAAGCTCTCAGCAGATATCATCTCTGTCATGCTCACACATCCTTTTCAGGAGTAATGGTTGCAAGAGGTTATCAATCTCATTTTACAGATGGAGAAACCAGAGCTTCGCCTTTCTACGTGGCTGTGCTGACTCATCAGCTTATTAATGCCCGGGTCAGTGCCTCTGCCTTTAAATCACAGAGGGAGAGCCAGGGAGTCCCTAACCGATCATGCTATTTTTTACAACCACTATGGAACTGTGTGCTCATGAAAGTTCTGCAGACACTATGCTTAATTCATGAAGGAGTGAGAAATTACATTTCTATGTCATATATCAAATCAAAACTGGTTTTAGGAGGAATGGTACCCCAGATCCTAGTAAAGGCACAGGATCTCATTAAACAAGAATTCAGCGGACTAGGGAATAGATAAGAACATATTCTTTAAATAGCAAGGTGATTGATTCCGAGAATAAGATCATCTTACCAAGATCAAGCTTGCCTTTACCTATGTGTAGATTCAAACCAAACATTGCATGGAGGCAAGTCTATATAACTTTCTATTTGTAAAAATCCACGATGTTTATTTGCACTGTCTTTTCTTCTGGTCCCATGGTGTTTACATGTACATTGTGGGGCAGGTGTGGCAGCACCTAGTTCATTTGAGGAATGAAAGAGAAGAGCAAGGTGGTGAGGGGCTTTCCCCAATGCCATGTGCCTAGTTAGTGCCAGAGTGAGACGTCCTGTATTCCCTACCACCATGCTTTTGGTTTTCCCACAGACTCTGCAGCTTGAACTCTGATCAGCTCCCAAATGAGGACCCAGAAGGATTCCTGAATCTGGGGGTATATATAACTGACATGGCGCTCTGGCTTATAGCATCAATGGGAGCCCAGATCCATTAGGTGTGCCTTTCCATGTGCTGGCCAGGAAATCAGAGAGGTGAGGGTGGCCTCTCCTTTTCAAACTGCATTTTGAACCCTTGGTCATCAAGATTTGAATGAGTTGCAGGGATTTGGCTAATCCCTGAGGGGGTGCTTTCCACATCATAAATCCTCAGCACATCCTTCATTAAAACCCAGCACTGCTCTCCAGAAGGGATGCCCATGTGAGCCATTCAAGGGGCTGAATAATCACTGGCTCATTAGTGCAGGTGGCCTCCCCACATCAGAAGTGAGGCTCCTATTCAGCCTGTACGAGGGCCGCTGGTGTTGAACCGCTTTATAGCACAGCTGGTCTGGAAGGGACCCGTGGCTTAATTTCAGAGCTTTTCTCATCTCTTCCATTTACACGGACCCCAGCTGCCCAGATGGGAGTGTCACCCAAAAGAGAACATGAAACTAAACATTCTCTGGATTCTGGGTATAAGTAATATTTCTATTAGTTGTATACTCTGTGTTCTATCTTCGCTTCTATTTATTTCCTTGTTTCTGAGGAATAATCATTTTGAGACTCCTCAACACAATAAAACTCAAAGAGCCAGCCAGAGGCAGATTTAATTCTGGGGAAATATAGAAAAGACCAGTTATCATGAAAACCCTCAATTTGCATTTTGCTCTCCTTGTAAGTCATAATACCAGGAAGCTAATGCAGTCCCCATGAAAGAAGCTCTTTATATCTAATGACAAGGCTATATGCCTCCAGGGTTGTGAGATTATCTATTTTTCATCACTCATCTGAAATGTTCATGCTCCTTCTCTGGTTGGTACTCTCACAAGGAGGGAAGACCAACGTTTCCTGGGGAGGCAAACTGCTTGAGGTCTGCCCAGCAGAAACACCCATGATGGGTGTTCCTAAAGGTCTCATGGCATGGGACGCCCTCAGCTGGGTTTCCAGGCTGTGATCTCAGGTGATGGGGAGTGACTGCAAAGGTGCACATAGCCTCATACCTGCAGCTGGAGACTGCTAGGTAGCAGAGGACCAGGGACCAGGGACCAGGGCCATGGGTGCTATGCATGTGGGCACCAGTGCACCACGCTTTCCCAATCTGCTCCTAAATCATCTCAGTTTCAAAAATGGATTCTGGGGAGCATCCCCGAGTATTCTGAGTCGCATGCATTGCTCTCCTGCTTCGAGGACAGTCATGTCATTATTGTACCCTGTCTCCCCAAGCAGCCGCTCAAACCGGGAGGGGGGCCCGCCGTATTTCTAGACCCGGGCAGACTACCAACAGCTGCATGGTTAATTATGGCTCTCTCCCTCTTTCTCCCTCTCTCTTTAAAATTTCAGCTTTAGCAATAAAAGATAAGAAATTCTTTAGAGTAATTAGAGACTGCTGAGCGCTTATGGTAATAACGAAGGAAAACATTCTGACTGATTTACAGCAGGAAGAGGCAGTGAGGAGCTATGCAGGTTGAAAAAAAATAATTAAAATCAGCTTTGCCACTATCTTGACTGAGCTGCCAGTCAGCCTCAGAGAGAAAAGAAATGCTAATGAAATATTAATAATGCTGCCTTGGATTTTATGTAACTGTCTTTGTTCCCAGGTACTCTTGCAGCTCGTCAGTCAGAAGGGTCAGGTGTGAGGGACGCAGGAACCGGGGTGGGAAGGGGGAATGAGAAGCCAGCGGCCCGGAGGGGTTCAGTGGAGCGTCAAGGCGGACAAGATGGAGAGCCCTTCCCTGACAGCCAGGGCCTCAGCCCCGCCAGCTGGAGAAATCCTAGCGGGGGGCAAAGCCTTTCTTTTCTTTTCTTTTCTTATCTTTTTTTTTCCCCCTGGCTGACAGACACTAAATGTCAGCAATCATCATGACACAATCAGAGCTGGTTTTATAATATCTATAAGTGGTTTCAAAGTCTGCAGATGGCAGACAGTTTCAAAATCTCAGGGAAATTGTGTCTCATAGGTAGTGTTCAGACGAGACAGAGCCCCCACATGATTTTTATTTCATCTAATCCATCACTCCCGCTAGGTTGCAATGTAGATAACACAGCTTGGAAGCAGTGTGCATGCATGTGTGTGTGTGTATGTATGTGCATGCACACGTGTGTATGCACACCTGTATGTGTGTGGGGTGCTGTGTGAGCTGTGTATGTGAAAGTACCTGTGGGTCTGTGCTGTGTGAATGCTGTGTGCCCTATATGAGCTGTGTGTGTGTGAGGATGTGCGTGTACATGTGTGTGTAAGTGCACATGTGTGAGTTGTGTGTGCTTTTGTGTATGCATGCTCGAAGTCCACTCAAGTCCTAAAACGTTTCCAAGTGGTTTGCACACACCATCGGGAACTGTTTGGACCCAAGAGGTCCTGGATCATAAAGCAGAGGCTGTGGAAGGAAGCATAAAGACAATGGTCAAGAGATGCCCACAGGAGACACTAGCAGAGGATTAATGGGGCGCCATGCGTGTCACTTTCTGCGATGGCTCATTGAAAGTTTGGAGTCTCAGGACAGGTGGACAGGGAACAAGCATCAGGTGAGCAAGCCTAGAGTCAGGAATGAGGCAGATGAGTGGGAGCAGGAGGGGAGAGAGGAGAACCATCTGAAGGAAGAGTCCCAGCATCGGGGCTTCTGGCCAGGAGACATAGACCCTGTGACCTCAATTCCTGAAGATGAGAAATGAGGAAGGGCTAGGGTCCCCACTGTCCCCTTTGGGTCTATAATTTATTTAGAGGCATTAAGAACGGGACATAGAGTAAGAGTCATGAGCCTTTCCACTTGGGATAGGATTTCTGGCTTTTGCAAATAACTCACTCGTCTTCCATGATTCAAGAAGTAACTATCATAGCTGGAGTGAGAACATATTTTGCCTTAAAAAAAAAGATGAAATGGGATAGTAGTTATTTAATTTTTCAGAGATCTGCTATATATAAGGAGCTTGTATTATTTTGAATTGTCTTGAAGTACCTATGGGCTAGATATTATCGTCATTCAGAGGCTGAGAAAGCAAGAAAGACTCAGGTTTCCAAGTGAGTGGAGGGCAGCGATCCAGGTGCACCTGGGTCTGTGCTCTGAAGCCTACATTCTCTCAGTTTCAAGCCGGGATGGCTGGAGCTAAGAAGGGCTCAGGGGGTAACTTACCAAATGCAATCATACATGCTTCTTGTTTTAAATTTAATCCGCAAATCAGTCCTATGAAGGTCAGGGAGATTTTGAACTTTTCCAGGTAGCCCAGTGAGTAGATGGGACCACTCAGGGCCTTCTCACCACATATCCGAGTCTACCGTACAGCAGCTCCTTCCCTGCTCGGGCTCTACTTGTGTGAGGGGTGAAGCTGGGAGAACCTGGCCTGTGGAGCTGACACACAGGTTTCAGCTGCAGTTCTAGAGCAGTAGGAGTTGTAGGAAGTTGAGGAAATCCCATGATCTCCCTGGACCTTAATGTCCTCTCCTGAAACAGGATAATGTTGCATAACATTGGATAAATGTTGTGAAACTGACATAAAAATAACAACACAGGGCACTTAACATATGGCCTTGCGGATCGTAATGAAAATAGCACCTCTGCAAAGCAGCATTCAGAACTCACCATGTCCACCAGTGACCTAGGCACTCAGCTGCATCTGTGCCATTTTGCCAAAGCGTGAGTGTGAATCCCACCCATAGGGTGAGTGCCCATCCCTCTGGTCTGCAATCCTCAGACAAGTCATGCAGCTCAAGGAGTGAAGACAGAACAAGCATACATTCCTAATACATAAATTTATTCCTTCATTCTTTTTCAACCTATATTTTTATCAATCTATACATGAGCTCTCAGTAAGCTCAATGTGTTTTCAGCCATTGGATGGAAGTAAGTATGCATAGTGCTCCTGTTATTTCCTTCCAGCTGTACACTGGGGGATCTCATGCATTTTATTTCAAAATCCACTTGAGTAGTGAAGAAACCCACCTGGCTTGATAGCATGCATATCTCAACCTGATTTGTGTTGTCTTCTGCTCCTTTTCATCTCTCAATGTGATAGAAAAGGTTACTTCTTCGTGTTTAACAACTACAAAAAAAACCTAAGCTTAGATGCTAATAGGAGAAAAAAGAAATAATTGAATATAAGGAGGGGGAAAAAAAGTAATGTCTTCATCTCAAAAAATTATTGCAGAGTTAATGCTTACTCAGTGCTTTAAGGCAAACATAGAACGAGACCTTAGAGCAACTATTTCCTTCATGTTCACAATACTCTGGGTGCTGTGCTAAATTGTGTTCATATGTTCATATGGCTATGCATATAGTTTCACAACTGCGCAAAGTAGGTTCTATTGCCCGGGTGGCAGGTGTAAGGACCCCCACTTTACAGATGAGAAAACTAAGGCAGAGGAAGTTTAAATATATCTCTATCACATCTTCAACGATTCCTTCATCTTAGAGGAAAGAATTGTTCTGGATAAATAATGTTGAAGATGGCAAAACACGGACTAATGACAAATGAACTCTAACTAACACAAAGGGCCAAGGATGAACACTTTGTCAATAATTTCTGCAAGTACTCTGAGTTATAATTGGCCTCATAAACTTAGCTATTTGGCTTTCTGTGATGAAGTGGGCAAGAAAGCAACATCTGTTTGCTGTTGGGTCAACGTGGCATGCCACCTGACCTCTTGGTGCTTTGGCCGTGCACACTGGGAAGCAGACATAATAACACTTCTTTTTATTTTATCTTTCACAGACACTTGACTTTTTAAATGCAGTGCCTGGAGGATAGCAAAAATCCTCTTCACATCTAAAAGAAAGCCATTTAAAAACCTGAGTGGCCCTATAATGAATAATTATTGAGTACTGCACTATGGCCAGCTAAGAGTCCAAGAACAGAATTCAAGAAAAATCTGCAATCGTGGGAATATCTGCTTCAACTCCTTATCTCATTGAGGAGAAAAGACTTAAATATGTGTAGTAATTAGAGAGCAGGTCCTTAATCAAGCTTTAAAATCAGTGCGTGGACAGTAATCACTGCAGGGACCCACTGGCGCGGCCCTTCGGCGGGCTTAGCCAAGCACAGAGGAGCTGCTTTGTGCCAGACACAGGCGGTTCTGAACCTCACCTCTGCCCCTTGCTCTGGGTTATGCTGAGAGACTCAGTTCACCGTGTGGAGACTGTTTCCTATGTCTGAAATGAGATACTCAATCTGCTTATGTGGAAGGGATGTTGTAAGGACTTATGAGGAGGAAGTCCCCAAAAACATGTCACCTGGCAGACAGTGTGCTTCCCTCCTCTTCTGCAGGCTGGGGCAGAACACACCGGTGAAGGTGGAAGCAGGGCTTGGGGAAGCTGCGGTCCTAACATGAGTTGGCTTTGCACAATCTATGGTACTCCTGACTGAGGATGGGTGCAGCAAGGGGACAGGATCACACAGGGATTTGAGAAAATAGGCCCAGACAGGGTTGGACACAGGAGCTATGGGACACCTGGGTGGCTCAGCAGTTTGGCACCTGCCTTTGGCCCACATCGTGATCCCGGGGACTGGGGATCGAGTCCCACATCGGGCTCCCTGCATGGAGCCTGCTTCTCCCTCTGCCTGTGTCTCTGCCTCTCTCTCTCTCTCTGTCTCTCATGAATAAAAAAAAATAATAAAATAATTTAAAAAAAAGGAAAAAGAAAGAAACAGGAGCTATAGTGCTCTCAGAGAGTTATACTGGGGTCTTCTATTGGTGGCTTCATCCCAAGATATCTGCCCAGGTCTTGAGAGGGCCCACCAGGGGTGGGCACTTCCCACCTTTCCCATGTCTGATGGCTTCATTCTTCAAGCTCAGATGAGGCCCAGGTGAGGTCCAAGTGGAGATGAATACTTGTCACAGAATTAGAATTTGTATGCAAAGAATTTAAATTTCGTGAAGTCCAGGTTCTTGAGTGACTAACCTATAACCTGTATGTGGAATCCACATCTTCCTGCCTTGCCTACACCCCCAGAATCGTCCACCCTCACTCCACCAGGCACATGTATAAGCACCTCTTTGGGGCTGCTGAGCCTCCTAAATATTATTTGACTCAAGATGGTCTATAACAGTTTGGTGGGAAATTATCTCAAATAAAGGAAGTAAGTAATAGAGATCCTTTTTAAAAAAGACCATGAATTGTGGACCCAAGGGGTCTAAATCTTTTCTTTCTACACCCATTACTTTGGGCAAGCCATTCAGCTGAAATTAGCCTTGATTTCCTTGTCTAGTGTCTATATTATGAGCATCATATCTCCTTTGCAGAGCTGCCACAAAGACAAAATGAGACAGTATAAGTAACGTATCTGGCACTTTGCCTGCCACAGAGAGATTCAATATATATTGAGAGATTGGCTGGTACATATCTTGAAGGATAGAATGAATCTGGATGTAAACGAGGTACAGTAAACTCAAGGAACAACCTATGTACAGGGGTCAGAGTTATGATTCTGTCACTGACTTCAAAAGTTGCTTTTCAAGGAGACCTGATATTTTGTGATGTTAGTGGAGAAGTATGGATGACTCCACTGCATGATTCTTACCGTAAAATATGGTTACAAAAAAGAAAAGTCTCATGACTATATTTCCTTTAAATTAAATTGAACCTGCCTATGAACCCACTCCTACCTGGCATGCGGATAGTCAACCTCCATCGTTCTGCAAGTTCCTCTGTCTTACAAAGAGAATCAAATAAGTGTGTGGGCAACTTGCATGGCCCTGAGGATGTTGGCAGGTGTCCTGTCTCCCCCATCCGAATCACTGCTGGTATCTTCCTCGTCTTGGCTTGAACAGCTCCTTGAAGGCAGCTGGTTCTTCTCTGACAGGTCAAGGTGCAGGTATGTGCTGCTGTGGAAGCAGCTGTGGAAGCCGCTGTGCTGGATGGAATGCAGCCTCCCAGAGGGCACTACCTGGGCTCCCCCGTGAAGTCCTCCATCTCCCCACAGAGGGAGGAGGTAGGTGTTGTGGTTGCCCATCCATCTCGCTGAGAAGTTACATAACTTACCTAAGGCTGTTGAGTCAGAGCCAGGACCTGTTGAGCCAAGTCCAGACCCTAGACCTGTGCTCTGCCATTGAAGACACAGCCTTTGCCCCTAAGCAGGAAGGGCCATGAGACAAAGTGGACATGACAAAAGGTAGGCTCTTTGGCTTCTGATAAATGTCTCTACCTTCAGTTGCAAAATAAGGAAGATGGTCTAGATCTCAAGTGTCCATTTGGATTCAGTGTCAGAATAACTATAGTTTACATCCTGGTAGGGCTACTTGCCAGTGTCATGATGCAAAGAAACAATAACAAACCAACCAATAAAACAAACAAACAAAAAATAGTCCAAAAACCAACAAAGGAAGTGAAAGGAAAGGGGGGAACTCTTTGAAGCAAATTGATCTGAGTTTGAATGTTTTCTTATCTCTGAGGGAACTTGAACAGCCCCTTACCTGCACCATGTCTTGATCTCCTTATCAGTGAAATGGGTATATATGAATACCTGCTAAGGGCACTGGCTTTGTGAAAGATGGCTGCCTACCTTACTCCTGCTCTTCTACACCATGGGGTCTGCACTCTAGCCTGGACCATACACTGAATGACATGGAGTGAATGGAGACCTCCAGTCCCCTTCAGCCCTCCCCTCCCCACTGGAACGACTGGAGCAGAGACCAGCTGCCTTGCTCAGCCCTGTCCACATCATAGATGTGTGAGCCAGAGAAGCGTGGCCGCTATGTACACCGCTACACTTTATGGTAGTTCTCTGACCTTCCTCAACTCTTGGAGTTGAGACTATCCAAAGAGATGACATGAAAGATGTTTGTAAATGGTGGAAACACCACTTCACAGGCGTTAGTGCCAGCATCGCGAGAGCCAGACAGGTGCTTGCAACATGGAGACTGTGCACAGGAGTTGTGAATGTGATTTGAGAGTCAGTCACTAGTGCTGGTTCAGAGGAGAGGACATCGCTGGGTTGGGGGGTGGCCAAGTCAGGCCACAGCAGCATAGGCGCATGGAGAGACATACCTGTGTGCCTGAGATCCTGCGTGAAAACCTCGAGGAGGTGCCTAAGAGGCCCGAGAACAACAGTTCTGGGGAGACCTGTGCAAGATGCCTTCCCTGCTCACCCCAATTTCCAGAGGGCTTCCTTTTCAACCAATTTTCTGAAAATTTAAAAACAAAAACAAACAAACAAAAAACAAAAATGCTACAAGACAAATGCTACATGATACAATTTTAAGAGTTGGTAACTACAATGGGGAAATAAGAGGAAACAAACTAAACAATCAAGAAAAAGCAAGGTGGCTTCTCCTGGCAGTGATTCTGAGCTGGGATTTCTACTGTGCTTGAGCACAGAGATGCATTTTCACAGTCCTGTTTATCTCTTACCTTTCCAGAGCCTGAGTTTGTTTGAGCCTGGCCTAATTTCTTGGAAAGACTTTGGGCCTGAGGGCCTGTACTAACTTCTATAGTTGTCCTACATTTCTTTTTTTTTTTTTTCCTTCCACAGAACCATTGTCTGCCTTGAATACTAAGTCAGATATAAACTTTAAAAAAATTAAAATCATATTATGGATAATTGGAATGCAGAGCTCTGTGAACGTTAATGCCCTGAAAGTGAAGCTCAACTTTTCTCTACATTTTCTTCTTCGGCTGGATTAATTTCCCACTGTCATTACTACTACTTTTAATAACTAGAGAAGTTCAAGATTTAAATAAACTAATTAAATGAGGGGATTAAGGACCAAAGGCAAGCCTGAACCTCCAAAAATGCTTAAAGAATCACAGGGAGGTTGTCTGCGGAGACAGAGCCCCCATTGGAGCTGCCTGTTGGGGTCCTAGCAGGGCCTTGTGGGGCTTCCGGAGCAAGACACTCATGGGGACGACACCAGAGGGGCCACTGTTGCAGCATCTGTCAGATGGCAGAGGAGCCCTCTTGCCTTTGCACATTAGTCAAGGAGTGCCTCCTGGTGACAGCAAAGGTCAAGATGACATTTTGTAGTCTTCTGTCATGAGTGAGCCAAGAGCTAGGAGGTTCTGACAGGGTCTGCTTTGCGCACAAGCAAGGGCAGGACTCAGACCATTTTGGTTCCCAGCTCCTGGCACCTCGAGGAGCTCACCTGCCAACTACTGGAGCCTATGAAGCTCAGAGCCAGCACACCCCAGGCACAAGAGAAGGCTCTTCTCACAGGCCAGACACAAACCACCCCCAGGAGCCTCCTCGAGCTTTCAATAGAGAGAAGGAAAATTCTTGAATACACCCCCACTCAACCCCAACCAAAGCATAGATAATTACAATAGTTAATGAAGCCTCTGAATTGATTACTAAGTCTGAACTCAGGGGGGCAAAATCATTAAAACAGTTGTCCAGATAAGAAACTCCCGAAAATGGTTCTTGGGGGATGACTGAGGAGACACCATGGTCTTCCCAATCATGCTGTGTTTGCATTGTAGAGTCTGGCCCTGTCCCCGCTAGGCTGGGACGCTTGGCTGAAGGAAGAGACGGCACAACACTGGATCCTCTGGGGGAGTAGCATCCACAGGGAGGAGAACAAGCCTCCTCAGTCTGCAGCCAGCTGTGTTTTCCAGGGCTCTCTGCCTCAGGGTCCTCTTCCGAAAGTGCCCTGTCCTCTAGCTGACAAGCCTGTGTTCACTGATGTCATCTGAGCTTCCCCATCTTGTGCAAGGGTGGGAAGCACTGATGGTTCTGTCGTTGGCCACCATGCACCATTGTTTTGAATTTCGAGCAGCCTGATCTGCTGCTAGGGGTGAATTAGGGACAGAAGTTAACTATAATGAAACACAACTCATGAGAATTTTTTTAAAAAAATGGTGTTTCCCCTGGTGCCTACCATGTACTCAGTTCCAGCTATTTGCTCAAGAGCAATAGCACGTATTCCTAGATCTGCACTTTCCTTCTTTGTCCACACTTTTGGAAGGTCACAAATATACAAAATATCTAAAGAAGCTGTGTGTGCGTGTGTGTGTTTTAAATTTGTTTGTCTTCTTGTGTGTTTGTGTTCTGGTGCAATCACACAGAATCAAACCAAGAGTTTGCTTGGTGCTGGCTATCAGAAGGAGGTGACCTCTGTCTCTACCATGCTATGGAATAGAGCAGACCTCCCTAATCTAATGGCTCAAGAAGAAGTTGCGTAAGGCTGGCCTCTGCCCTCGAGGGAGGTGGGTGAGCGGCAGAGGTGTGACATGCCCTGGGCTCCCGTGGGGACCGGGAAAGGAGAACTCACGTTTTTAAAGTATTTACACCGGGTCAGGAGCCCCACAGACTTTCATTTAATTCATAGCTATCCTGTACAGGAGGCAAACCTTGCCAGGAAAATATTTACAAATGGGAAAACAGCCCAGGAAGGTGATGAAATGAGCCCTCACCTCTTAGGTAGAAATCGGTAGAGCTAGGATTTGATCCCATGTCAAGTTTAGCTGAACAGTGTCCTCCTGTCTGAAACATTTCCTGAACCTACAGATAAAATCCAATGTGTTTCTACCATCCTGCTTGAAACACGGGTGTTTCTACTAAATACAGTTTGCCTTACTGAAAAATCTCTTGTCCCATAAAACTGTACAGTAAAAACAACAGGGATTATGTCAGTGTGGGTGTTCCCAACACCCAGCACCAATGCAGCTTCAAACCAAAGAGCTAAAAAAATTATTAAAAAAAAAAGAAACTCCAGCAATCTTAGTAAACACACATACATACACACATACACACTCACACACACACAATTATGTCTCCACTGGGAATTTATTACTTTTTTAAACAATGTGCGAAATGTCTTCTCAGCTTTACTAGAAAACATAACAACATGGAAAACAGAGCAGTGCTTGGAGCCAGTCAGCCACATGCTGCTTGTACCAAAGGGAGGCAATTCTAGAGGATTTTGAGCATATTCCTTAGTCTCCATGTTTGTTAAGCATCTCTAATTGTAAGCTTGCCCCCTCTCATTCTGTATCACCACAAACACTAGTTATATATGAACCAAAGGAATATTATGAATATTAATATTAAAATTATATTATATGAGTATAATTTACATGAATAGTATATATAATATTAATCAAATATTAATATTAATATTACTAATATATTATTCATATTAATATGAAAAATATAATTCACAATATATAATATGAATTATATTATTCATATTCAATATAATCCATAATATTGTATTATTAATATAATAATATGAACCAATAGAGAATATTATGCTGGTAATATTCTCTCCCTTACCAAACGTACATGAGCTAATGTACAACACAACACAAAGATATGAGTTGTCTCAGCATGCATATGTTACACTTATGTGTTTATGTGTTTTTCTTCTCCCACTGAACCGTGTTGTCCTATAGAGTAGCCACTGGCCACGCAGAGCCCTTCGATGTGGATAACTCAGATTGTAAATGTAAAATACAAACCACCTTTTAAAGACTTGGCATGAAAAGATGATTAAAACATCTCATCAATAATTTTATATTGATATCACAGAAGTGATATTTAGGATCTATTGGGTTAAATAAGATACATCATTAAAATGATTGGGCTTGCTTTTTACTCTTTTACTGTAGGTCCTAGTACACTTAACATTACATGCGTGGCTTGCTTTCCAGTTCTACTGGGCAGTGCTAGGCAGACCTCCAGCTTACAGAAAGTAGGGATGATGAGTTATTGATTTCACAGCAATGGAACCAGCACACTGCCTGGTCCATGGTTGGCCCATGAGCATCGATCTCTGACAAGAGAATTAGGTGTGTCTAACTCAAAACTAATGTTCTTTCCACTGCTTGTGGCAGTGCCAAAGGGAAAGGGCTGGTTGGGCATGGGCTGAACAAAGCAAAGATGGGGTCCTGCCAGAGGGCTGATTTATGGAGTCCATGTGGTCGGCCTCCTGGGGTGGAGAGCAGTGTGGACATGGACAGAGAGAGTCTGCAGGGAGCAAGATATCTTGCACATGATCCCTTTCTTGGACATTTTTGGAAAAGGGTTTCTCAGCCCTATACTTTTCCCGTTTGCTTACTGAACATCGATGATGAATTCACCATTAAGCTGGATGACATTTTCTGCATGCAACGATCTCTGACAATATAATAACAGACCTGCACTAATGAGTAGAAAACAACAGAAAATGTCATGTGATGCAGTGTATAGTGCATTATAGGATGGCGATGTCTGAATTTTGGCTTCACTACCTCATAGTCACTAGACGTTCAGAACCTAGTCCTCCCTCATGGAGCTGCAGTTTTCCTATCTGGAAATTGTGAGGTAATGCTATTTTCACAGTATTTCCTTGGGGTTCAGTGAAATTCCTATTTGTATGTGAAAGTGCCTGGCACAAAATAAAATCAAACGACGCAAGAGAAGATATTTAATCAATGAAAGTACTGTTGGATTAGAGACAGCTTGACAAAATGCAAAGAGAATAGGTTTTATAGTCAGATCCATTTGGCTTCAAATCCTTACCCTGCCATTGGGCAAGCTAGTTAACCTTTCTAAACTTCAATTTCTTCACCTGTAATACTGCGATGATGCCATTCACCTTGCAATTTCTAGGAATAAATTAAATAAACCTTGAAAATCCTTAGTACAGTGCCTGGTATCTAGTAGAGACTCAATAAGTAATGATTTTGAAACATTACTTCTAATTCTCAATGAGACCCATGGTTTCTAGCTTCAGGTTTGCCATTGAGTTAGGAATGATACTTTTAGTAAGTCACATAACTACTAAAAAGACTAATGTTGAGTGGTAATAATGCATAGCTCACTTAAATTCATGATTGTAGATAAAACTTTAGCTAATCTCATAAAGGGCCTTTATGAATTACACAATGGATAGAGATACAATAGTCACCGTAGAGTCTGGGTTACACCTAGTCACAAAAATGGAGTATTTAATGCTGAAATTTACTTTACATAACATCTATTCTTGAGTTGTTATGGAACAATGATGAAACAATGATGAAAGACATTAGACATTTTTGCCTTTGACATAAGTCATACTAATTTAATGTACCAAGGCTAACTCACAGAAACACAAAAAACAACGCAAACAAAATAATCGTGGTATTTGTTTGGTAGAAAAAAAAATACAATTTCTGTGTGGAGAAGAAAGAAAGGATTCATGTTTATGGAACTTTGGGACTTGCTACCCCTGTAATTTTTAAACCGTCACCAGAGAAAGAGAATGTCTTTGCCCAAATCACACTCAGATTCATTGAACACCCAAGGCAAGCCACAAATCCAGACCTTTCCTGAGTCCAAGCTACCACTGCTCCCTATTGCCTCTTCCTCTTGTGCCCGACTCAGTGTCAGGGGCGGTGGTCATGCTGAATCTTTCATGGATGACTGTTCCTTTCCACCATATTTGCTGATGGGACACCCTAAACTGTCTCATACACACAGCTGTGATTTTATATGACTTGTAACCCTGCTAACTTTGCCTTGGCCCTCATCGGAGCATCAAGATAAGACAAAATAGAAAGTGTATACCACAATGGAGGGAGTGTCCTCTTGTGTGCCTGGGCACTGAGGAATGCAGAGGGACATTTATGTTCAAGAGTGGAGAATGTAGGGAAAATAAACGGAGTAGGAAATACAAGGGAAGTGTAATTGGTGGTTTATTTATAGCATAAATTGTGTAATGATAGCACGCTCCTGCATCCCCATCACAGATTGACTGTAGGGTCTGCTTGGTATCAACTGTGTGCTTATTTTGCCTCTAACTCTCCTGATCCACAAACTGTATTTAGTAGTTAGGCATGCCTCCAGGTGAAATGTACAATGGTGTTTTATCAACTTTGTTAATCTTGTTACTTGTGGAAGAATTTATTAAAAAGAACCAATTTCTTTCTTCATGCACTTATGTTATTTCAATGACAGGATTTATATATGGAAACATTTATCTATTCATCCATCATTCTGTTTTTTAACTCAATAGACATTAATAGAGCATGCCTTCCACACAAAGCATTCCAATGTAGTCATTAAATCATAGGATCTGGAATCAAACTAACTTAATGCAACCACAGAACTTTCGAGCAGACAAATATGAGCAAGTTATCTAATGTTCCCGTTTCATGGTAATTGTACCTACATTGACTGAGGCTACAAGGTTTTCCTGTCTCTGGCCTTTCTGTGGTCTATTTGAGACTGGAAGGAGTTCTCCAAGTATAAAACAACTAAACATTTGATCAAACATGCTTTTAGACAGACCATTGGGCTTTCAGGAAGTAAGAAATGATTTTAAGGATCTCCCTTACCCGTGGGTTAAAATGAACGTAGGGCAAATGTAGACCTTCTCCAAGGAGAAGCATTGAGCCAAATGGGGAACAGATTATACTGAAGGCAAATGCCAGTGTCAGATTCTGATTGTGACCAGAATATTGGGCCATAGATAGATGTATTGAATTTAGGATTCTTACATTGAGCCTGAGACCCTAGAAGTAGTCTAATGTGATCCTAGGTGAGCAGAATCTCTGATACAAAAATTTTCTTTTGGAAGAAGGCACTCTCAGTTTAAGACCTTGGGATTTTTAGATATTCTAGTCAATCAAATGTGAACTCATAGTTTTAGATCACGGATAATATAGGTGTTAAAATTATAAGATATAGAGTATCAGTATTTATGTATGCAATGTTTAAAAATAATAAAAGCCTAGTCATAAAAGCAAGCAAACAAGAGACTACCCACAAGTACTAGGAAGAACCTTCTAGCTCTAGCCACCATGAAGTTAACTGTTACTTCTACTGTAAACAACCATGCAATTGGGGAAAAAATATGAAGCAACAGTTTTAGACTTTGGGTGACAGGCAGCATAGGACTCTGATCTATGAGGGTGAAGAAATACAGAAAGTGAGGCCAATGATCAGGATTTCTCCCTGGAAGCACTTGTCCGATGTGGAGGAAGGGGCCCAAGCAGAACAGAGAGGTCTCAGCTAACAAGGCAGAGTCTGGAGCTAGAGCATAGAGAGGAAGGTGGGGCAGGAGAATTTATGGGATTTCTCTAGGTAAAGGAGGTAAATGGAGAGGTTTCAGATAGCCAAAGGTTTGTTTCATAAAAGGATTAATAAAATAGTAGAGTCTAATTGAGATTGATGGATTAAAAAACAGAGAAAATTAACATGAGGCATAAAATAGAAGATGGCACTAGAGATTATACAAAGTTTAGAGGATAAAGAATATTATAAGTAAATATGTAACATTAATATAAAAATTGCAGAAAAAATAAATTCCTTAAAAATCATGACTTATTAAAACTGACAAAAGAAGAAACTAAAAGCCTGAATATTCCCTTGTCTGTTAATAGAAATGTAACTCTAAATCAAAAGCATTCAAGGGACTCAAAAAATTAAGGCATGGATGGAATCTTTATAAATTCCTTCAAACATTTAGGGAAGAAATATTAAACTTTGGACACAAACTCAGATAATACAGGTAGATACAGAATTTTTTAATGTGTTTAAAAAGCTTTGTAACCCAGGACCAACGTTTGTCAAAAATATTACAGGAAAACTAGAGATCAATGTTCTTTATGAAAATACAACAAAAAAAAATCTTTAAAAACTAGCCAATTAAACCCTGTAATATAATAAAAGGATAATACATCTTAGCCTAATTTACCTGTTATAGGAATCAAGGCTAGTCAAATATCTATAAATCAATTAATGCATTTCTCCAAAAGGAGAAAAAAAATATAATTATATCAACAGCTGGAAAAAAAAAAAACATTTGACAAAATTTGAAAAAGATGTAATTTACTCATGAAATTCACATTTAAGGAAGATAAAATATAAAACACTAACCTAAGAATTAAAATTCAATAGAGTTTTCACTTGAGTAATTATGAAATTACTATCTATCATGAAATTAAATCAGAGAAAATTTGAAACTACTTTTGGAGACAAAAATTATCTTTATGTTGGGATGCCTGGGTGGCTCAGTGGTTTAGTGTCTGCCTTTGGCACAGGATGTGATCCTGGAGTCCCGGGATCGAGTTCTGCATTGAGCTCCCTGCATGGAGCCTGCTTCTCCCTCTGCCTATGTCTCTGCCTCTCTCTCTGTGTATCTTTCATAAATACATAAATAAATAAAATCTTAAAAAAAAATTCTTTTAGATCAATTAAAAGAGAGAGAGAGACTGACTCCAGGATCATGCTCTGAGCCAAAGGCATATGTTCGGCCGCTGAGCCACCCAGGCATCCCTAAATAAATAAAAGCTTAAAAAGAAAATAATCTTTATGTTTCTAGGTCAGTAGAAATATTATTAAATATCAATGGCAAAAATGCAATATTTATATTCTTTAGAGACAAAACCAACCCATTTTACTAATAAGATGCACATTTACAGAATGAACATTTACAAAAACTTCTCTAATATGTCTCCACTTGAGATATTGTGCCATTATTTAAATAGCACCAATAAAACTGAAACAGAAAAAAATCAAAATTATTTTGTAAGAAATACAATGTTGAAATCTTGCTGTGTTCAGATTATTAGTGGACTTGTTGACCACAATAAAAATACTATGTATATTTACCTAAATGAAGAATAAATAAATGAAAACAACTTATAAGAGTCACATTTAAAAACTGTAGCTTAAAACATTATCTAATAACTATAATCTTATCATATTTCCATTTGATCCATTATAATCACTTAAAAGCAACAAAACTAAAAGAAAAAAATCTAATTGATTTTAATAGTGAGAGGAAAAAACACTTTGCTATGGTTCTGGATTTTTAGAAGTAGATTCTTTTAGAGATGGGATCAACGTGAAGATGGCTCATTTCTTTTTTCAGGATGTGTGAACAGTGCTTGGTGTAGTCATCTCATGTGACCAGTGGAAGATGTGCAAGCTAAGCAAGCCCCTCAGTGGAGGGCATACCTGGAGACATTATGTCTCAATTTCTGGAATAGGGGGATGGAGAGAGGTCCTACTCTCAGGTGCTGATCCCTGGGAGCTCTCTGACATATCTGACAAGGGGATGAAGGGGAGGACCTGAGCCTGGGCTGGGAGCACCCTGTTCAAGTGGGAAGGTTGAAATGAAAGAAAGACCCAAGTCCCTGCCATTGGCAGGTGCACTGGAACAAATTCTTTTTTGCTCTTGTGGGAGAGTTGATCCATCAGGATGGGGTTGACCTGACAGAGGTTCTGAGAAGGTAGTGCCTGGTCCACGTGGGGAGAAGGACACTGGATTCAGAAACCATCACAGCTTGGGGCTCCTCTTTTCTGGGGATCTCATCAAACTAAGGGTTACCTTGCTGCCAAATACCTGATTTGTAATATCAACTTTATGGATACTATTTGAAAATTTTTCACTCTTTCTTAATATTACCTTGTTTGATGCATTTTAATAATATTTTTAAATTTTTAAAAGCTTTATTTATTTTAGAGAGAGAGCATGCTTGAGTGGGGGGGGGCAGATGAAGGGGGGGAGAAAAAGAGAGAGAGAGAGAAGTAGACTCCCCACTGAGAGCAAAGCCTGATGCAGGGTTGGATCTCACAATCACATGATCATGACCTGAGCTGAAATTAAGAGTTGGATGCTTATCAGATTGAGCTACTCAGGAGTCACTCTTTAATTAACTTAAGATAACTGAGATATCTCTCAGCTAACAGAACTCTCAACACATTATCATCATCTTTTCTCCCATGAGAAGTAAGCTGCCTTTGGTACAAGTCAGGGATGCTTTCAAGTATTTCTGAGTTAATTTTGGCTTGTAAAAAAAAATGGCTTGTGTTTTATGGATATCCAGATTTTTGCATGCACTGCTATTTCACTGACTTTGGACATCTTTTCTTTCTTTCTTTCTTTCTTTCTTTCTTTCTTTCTTTCTTTCTTTCTTTCTTTCTTTTTTTTCTTTTCCTTTATCTTTACACAGCAAATTCTCTTAAATTGGATTTGTGGTGAAAATTCATGTTGTCTTCTTGATGCATTTCTGAGAAGATTTGAAGTTTCCAGTGGAGTGGTTGCTTCTACTTTCCTTTTCTTTTTTTTTTTTTCTTTTTCTAACTACAGTGGTGCTTTCTCAGTTTGGAGACTTCTTGGGATCTTTAAGTGCATTGGTGATTTCCTCTTCTTTAGTTAACTTGGTATACATTTGGTTTCTTCTTCAAAAGTTTTAAAATAAATATTTAATTCAGCTGCATCAATCAGTTTCTTTGAAATTTCTTTGATTCATCTTCTCGGAGGGCTCTCTTTTCTGGAGCCTTGATTACATCTATTTTCAGGTTCCCACTCTCCATGTTGTCTTTTCCAAGAACAGCAGCCCAAACTCTAATTTTTTGCAAGTATCCATCCAAAGGCTCAATTTGACTTTCCTCAGAGTTTTAGAACTTTTTTTTCAGTATAATAACTTCATTCACTCTCCTTTTTCCATCCTTCAGCTTCTAGTGAAAGCAGCTTTAGACTCCCCCAGAACACTGGGATTTTCCTCCAAAGCCTCTTTCACTGCTGTGGGAAACTGTTCCTCATTGATCTGATGGATTTGGGAGGATATTTTCATCGCAGCTATTTGAAACGGATGTGTTCTGATACATCTTGTAAAGGCTAAAACTTCCCTGTAATGTCAGTCATCTACTCAATGTGTTCAAAGTGTTGAGATTTGTCTCCTTCTAGCCCTTTTCAAAGGGTGTCTATGCTAAACCCAAGTAAAGGGAGATTTCTAGCTCCTTATTGATGTTTTAGTTGTTTCTAATGAGTTGTTCTCTGGTTTAGTTTACACTGAAGTTGACTCGAAGTTTCCAAGTATGTTTTTTTTCCTTTAAAATTAGTAAACTTATGGGATCCCTGGGTGGCGCAGCAGTTTGGCGCCTGCCTTTGGCCCAGGGTGCGATCCTGGAGACCTGGGATCGAGTCCCACATCGGGCTTCCGGTGCATGGAGCCTGCTTCTCCCTCTGCCTATGTCTCTGCCTCTCTCTTTCTCTCTCTGTGACTATCATAAATAAATAAAAATTTAAAAAAATTAAAAAAAAATAAAATTAGTAAACTTATTTCTTAGAATAGCTTTAGTTTTATAGGAGAATTAAGCAGAAAGTAGAGACATTTCCCATCCACTCCCTGTCCCTCCTCCCTTTCTACCACATGCACACACTCTCCCAGATTATTGTCTTACATCAGTATGGTGCATTTGTTACAACTGATGAACATCAAAATTGATAAATTATTATTAAGTAAGTTTATAAATTGGAGTTTGCTCTTTGCATTGTACATTCTTTAGGTTTTGCCAAATACATAATGTCATGCATCCACCATTATAGCATCATATAGAAGAGTGTCACTACCCTGAAAATCCCCTGGGTTCCATTTCTTCATTCCTCCCTTTTCCTCCCCCATCTATAAACTCTAGCAACCACTGATCTTTTTACAGTCTCCATGTGTTTGCCTTTTCCAGAATGTCATGTCATTGGAATCACACAGTTTTTAGTCTTTTCTGATTGGTTTCTCTCACTTGCAATATGTATTTAAGTTTTCTCCATGTCTTTTCTTGCCTTAATAGCTCATTTCTTTTTACCATTGAATAATATTCCATTGTCTGGCTACGCAGTAGTTTAATTATTCATTCATTTATTTTTAAGATTTATTTATTTATCTTATATAGAGAGAGCGCACAGGTGGAGGAGCAGAGGGAGAGGGAGAAAGAGAATCTTAAGCAGACTCCACACTGAGTCCAGAGACTAATGCAGTGCTTGATCCCAAGATCCTGACCCTGAGATCATGTCCTGAACTGAAACCAAGGTTTGGATGCTTAACTGACTGCACTACCCAGGTGCCTCCACTCATCTATTAAAAGACATCTTGATTGTTTCCAAGTTTTGAGAATTACGAATAAAGCTGCTATAAATATTTGTGTGCAGGGTTTTGTGTGCACATCTGTTTTCAACTCCTTTGGATACCTAATATGTTTTCAGTAAATATTGAACTTCTAAAAAATATTGTTTTTTTTTCCAGGAAGGTGGAATTTCTATAGCTAGTTTGCCTCTTCTTGAGTAAAATAGTGTCTTAATAATTAAAAACATGATTATGACTGTCACCACCCCCATATCCCATAAAGATCCATGGGGATATGGACCTGATATAATATTCCTTGGCCACACTGTCCCCTACTTAGTCCAGCAGCTCCTGAAAAGGTGCAACACAGAGCATCATGGAAGCCAGCAGATCCTCCAATACTGTGTCACCTCAAGTTACTAGGACTCTGTCAAGGACAGCAGATGCTAGACAACATAGGTGAGCATTCCACCTAACACCAAAGCAGTTCCTGGCAACTCGTGCTGACCCAAGGGAATGTTGGGGAAGGACAGGTGCAATAACCCTGATTGTGGATAAACTTCTCATGTGGGGCCTTGGAGGCCTCATCTTGCCTGCAAATGTGACAGAAAACTCCTGAAAACTCTAGCCTTCTCTCTTATGTGTGTCCGGTGACCTTGACTATATGAAGAGGAATGCTGGAGGGTTTGGAAGACCCTCCAAAGGACTCCAACTTACTCCACTAATTTCACCTTAAAAGACTATGGAAGAATAACAGGGAAAAGCTCCCAATGACCCAAGCTAGAACAACTTTGGGCACAAAATAATAACAGAAATGTAATATAGATGAAATGACAAAATAAATAATGAGTCCATAGTGACATAAATAAACAATTACTTACCTGAAAGGAGAAGAGACAAACCTTCCTAATTGAATAATTGTAGATATCATGTGGAGATCAGAACTGGTCCTTACACTTACAAGCACCCCACACTTGGTTTAATGCTCCTCTGCCACTGTCTCAGAATTCTTAATTTTGAACAAAGGGAAGCTCTTCATTTTCATTTCTATTGGGTTCCACAAATTATGTAGCCTGCTTGTGAAACTATAATAGCATAGATTTCCGGGTCCACTTGTGAGAATCTGTTTCACTAGATTTAGGGGCTGATAAATCATGTCTCCAGCAAGCTCCCTTATAGTGTTGATGCAGCAGGTCTAAGAATCAAACTGGAAGCTGCCTGGACCTGTCAAAAAGAAGAGGAAGCACTCAGAATAAGGTCTGAGGTAGAAGAGGTGGGTTACAAAGAAATGGGGGCAATGTATAAAACAAAACAAAAAAGTAGGTATAATATGACAATACTATTATGCACTTGCAGTTGCAAACCTAATAAAATACATGACAATAATAGATGTTAGTCAAGAAGAGGGAGATAGACTACTCTAAGTTTCTTTTTTAGGGTATACATAAATTTGGATACTCTTAACTGAAACATTAAGAGTAAAAATTTGAGTAGCCACTAGAAAAATAGATGTGGAGTACATAAATATCCAATCATCATGAGGGAATATGGAATAAGGAAATAAGAAAGATAAAATAACAAAAGAAAATAAAAACAATAATTTGGAAAATAAGCAAGAAGCAATAATTAAAAACAGAGGTAGAAAGCAAAAATGAAGAAGAAACATTCAAAATGTTATTACTTATAATTTTATTGATAAATATAAATTGCCTAAACTTACTGGTTAGAATATATTTTTAGACTTCAAGTTATGTAAGAAATCCATTTTTTTCTGTTTATGAGAAAGACTATATAGAAAGTTCGAAAGAAAAAGAATTTGAAAATGTTTATAACAGAAAATAAGAACAAAAGAAATTCAGGATAATTTTATTAAAGTCAAACCAAGTAAGTCTTAGTGTATGCATATATATATATATTATAACTATAATTATGCAATTATATATACACAATTAAGGGTATAACAAGTGAATATATAGTAATAGAAGATTTTTTAAATTAAGATATAATAATGCTAAACTTGAATGTACTTCAGAAAAGTCTCAAATATATTTTTTAAAGATTTTTGTTAATTTATTCATGAGAAACACAGAGAGAGGCAGAGACATAGGCAAGAAGCAGGCTCCCTGTGAGGTACCTGATGTGACTCAATCCCAGGACCCCAGGATTACAACCTAAGCCAAAGGTGGCTCAACCACTGAGCCACCCCAGCACCCTCAAATATATTCTTTCATTGATAAAGCTATAATAACTGTTTGACTGGACCATATTTAGAAATTTTCAGGCTAAGTTTGATTTATAAGTCAAGCAGATAAAATATTAGTAATATTATGGAAGATATGAATAATCCAGTTATCAAACTGGATTGAATGAGCATATACAAAACTCTACATCTCAAACTAAATGCATGAAACAAATATTCCTTTAAGGCATAAACATAAATACATCCATAAAGATATTTTAAAACTCCAAGAGAAACAGATACAAAAGTCATGACATAAGCCCCCCGTGGAAGAAGTCATGAACTGGAGGAATGTGCAAGTAAAGGCACATGTATTAAAATTTTCTTAGATTTAATTTGTGTGATGGGATTTAGAGGTCTCAATTTATTATAATGTATACATGTTAGATATCTCATTTTGTATGTGTCCCACATAAAAAGAAAAGAAAAAGAGAAGGAAAAATGTCCTGCTAAATAGACTTATTACCAAGAAATTGTGGACACAGTATCTTGTCCACATAATTCTTAAATAATAAGAATTTCAAAAAAAATCAGTACATATGTTTAGTGACCAAATTCCACATGTCATCCTTGCTTTCAGTTCATCGAGGAAGATGAACCAGAAAGCAATACCGTAAAGTCTCTAAATCTAATTTGAGCCATTTATTCTAATGACTACTATCCCTTCTGTGCCCACACCTCCCTTTGTTTGGACTGTAAGCTCACTGAATCTGTTGGTCACCACATGGTACATGAACTCAGAGCAGCTCTAACATAATGATGCTTTAGGTGGGAAGTGTTCACCATTGAATACGTGTGTACACATGAATGAAAATCTATAGGATCTGAGGGACCTGCAGCACTGGCTGCTGTCATTGTCTCTCATGGTTTCTCCAGTCTTCTCATAGAGGGGTAGTTAGCTTCCAAGATGGCACCAGAGGATTCTTGGTTCTTGGTATTCACGCCCTTACATATTCCTATCCCACACTGAACAGACCCAACCTGTTAAACTACAAGAACATTGTGGAAATGATGGAATAAGATTTGCAAGGTGAGATCACAAAGGAAATTGTGGCTTCCACCTTGTTCTCTCTCCATCACTCTTTCTGGGAGAAGTCAGTTGCCGTACCTTATCACATCATAAGGATGCTCAGCTAGCCCTACGGAGAGGTCCATGTGGTGAAGAACCAAGATTCCCGCCAATAGTTAGCCCCAGCTTGCCGTCATGTGAATAAGCACTCCAGCAAGCAGCATCTCCAGTCCCTGTCAAGTGACTGTTGCTATGGCCAACATTGTGACTTCAATTTTATGAAAGATTGAGTCACAACTACCCAAAATGGCAACTCTCAAATTCTCGATCCACAGAAACTTGCACGTCTATAAGTGTTTGTTGTAGGTTTAAGCCACTAAGGCTTGGAGTATTGAATTTAATTATGGGGCAATGGATAATTATTAGTTAAACATGAAGTCATGCTTTCTCTTCTTCCAACGAAGCTGAATTTTCACCTTTTCCCCAAATTAGACTTTTTTATTTGATCCCAACTTAAAGTATTTCAAATACTAATGAAAAATGTGAGATACTCTGTATCATATTTTGATACCGTGTAAAAAGTGTGGGCTAGGGTCTTTGTACTATTACCTGGATGGCAGTAGCCAACTTACATGACGTCTCAGCCTCAGCTGTCCCAGTTCTCAAACTAGAATGAGGAAGAGGTCTTGTGAAGCCACTGAGAGGTTAAGTGTGATGAAGTATTTGAAAGCAAAACAAAACAAGAAACCCAAAATAAGCAATGTCCTTCACATTAATGATGTTCAGCATGTTGCCTTATTCTTTCATACAAATATTTATGGAAAACCTCCCACAGGAACGGGCTGTTACAGGAATAAAGGGGAAACACTATGATCGTCACTCCCCTTAAGGAGTTCAGGTTCTAGTGAGATGTTCAGTAAATTAAAACAAAAAATACACTTAAATAGTATGTAAAACAAAAAGGAAAGCAGAGGGTACCAAAGGACTGTGTGAAACAGGTGGCAGGGTGTCAGTGAGGACCTGGAGGACCTGGGGAGGGGGCTGATTCCTGAGGTAGATCTTGAGTAGAAGTTTGCCAGCCAGCAGTTGGGGGTGGGTGGGTGGGATACCCAAAGCAGTAGGAAGATTATGCTGAGGGCACAGAGTGTGACAGAGGCCAAGGTAAGGACAGCCAAGATTAGGACTGAGATCAGAAAGGGCTTGTCTGGCCGCTCAGGATTTTTGGATTCTCTTGAAGATAAAAGGTAACCTTTGTAAGACTCTCAACAAGCAAGTGACAGGATTGAGTTTGAGTTTTAGAAACATGACTGTCAGCGAAAGAGAGAATGGATATCACAAGGTTGAGTAAAGAGGACGATAAATATATGTCTTGTGCAAACAACAGTTGGTAGTCCCTGAGAAAGTAAAGGGGAGGAAGCATGCAAAGTGAGAACAGGAGAGATTATGTCAAATATTCAGGGAGTGAAGTCCCAAAGACTTACCATCTGCCAGCAATGAAGGAAAGGCCAGGATGATGCCCACATATTTGACCCGGGCAACTGAGTGGATAGTGGAGCTGTAACCTGGGAGGTGGACCCTCAGGGGCTAAACTCTGGGACTCTGTCCAGGAGATTGACCTAATGCCATGCAAAGCCAAGGAGAGTCCCACAATAAGGGATGGGAGAAGCTGTCTAGATGGTGCATATAAGACAATGGTTTCTTCCTAAATCTGGGAGGGAGCTGCTGAAAAATATGAGAAAATAGAAACATGGTCATCCCCAAGCCCGAGTGGCCCGCACTTGTCTCTCCCTGACAACCCCCAGGCTTCTACCCAAAGCAGTTAGTGTTCTTTCAATAGTTGTATTTGGTAAACAGACAACATTTTTTATAAAACTAATGTGTTTTAAATGATTTTGTGCCTCAGTTTCATATTTCCCAAACTGCATCTTACTCCCTAGAGACATAAGAGTGGTGGTGGTGGGAGCTCCCATTACAGAACAGTCTCTCATTTGGAAATAGAAGGCACTCCCCATCTACTGAGTGACTTGTGTTTATAAAATTTGAAGTGGGTAAACAAAGGATGCAAGCCCCTGAAATATCAAAATACATCAAGTCAAAATGAACAACGGAGAAAACAAACGAATCATTAAACCAAAGGAGAATTAATGGGATAATGGAGCAAATTAGAGAGACTAGCAGTGATTTAAATCAGCACCTGAACATAAAAGCTCAACACACTTAAATACAAATACTCATTAATGTGATAGACTCCAAATTCTGTTTTAACTCTCTTGGAAACAGCCACCTTCTACTTTTCAATCACTTAAAACCCTTTCAGACCCCACTGCCCAGCAAGCAGACTGAGTCTGGAGTCAAATTCTGATTTAAAAGACTTTCCTCCTCGAGGAGAGAGAGGCGGGCCTAACTGGCAGCAGGACAGACTTCCTGGGTAACAGATGATGGAGCAAAAGGAGACCTCATGTTTGAAACATGTGCCTGCGGAGGCTTCTGAGTCCATCATCCCATCCCTGCCCCCAGGGCAGGTGGTCTCGGCCTGTTTTACAAAGAGTGAAATGGAGGTTCAGAGAAGTCAAACAAGGATCAAGGGCAGAAGGGCCAGGCCTGCAAGCAGGGGTCTCCGACTTACCAGAGGAGCCGTTCGGAATAGGGCCTGCCTACAGAACAGTGACCCTGAGCAGAGCAGTGACCTTGAGCAGGGCTGGGCCAGGGACGCAGAGGGGATGTACCCGCCCCGCTGCAGAAGGCAGGTTCCCAGCTGTGCTTAGGAAATAAAATTTCAGGGTTTTTTTCCTTTGGTTTTTAATGCAGAGACGGAGGCACATGTGACTCTGTGGCTCCCTGCGCCCCGCCAAGGGTCAGAAGGCGGCCCTGGCCTCCGGGCCCCCTCCCCGGCCCCCTCGGAGACCAGGCGGGGACACCGGCTTCTCCACACCCGCCCTCCTACGACCAGCGACAGTGGCTGCCTATGAAAATTTCATGCCTCCAGGTGCTGGATGGATTATTCATGAAGGCTTCCGAGCTGTCACCATGGGAGCCGATTGGCTGCGGCGTTTTTAGCATATTAATGACCTACCCTGATTTAGTGTGGGGCGGAGATGCCACCTGGATTGTCAGTCACTGGGCCCAGATCAGCTTTTCCATTTGCAGAACGCCTTGTTTGTTATTTCTTTCCAGACGGGCCCAGGAGTAATATTTACCTAATTGACTAATCCAAGCAAGCAGGAGGCCCTCCTGGAGCCTCAAAGGCCTGCAGCACCCCCCTGGCTGGCCTCTGGGGGGTCGGCCTCGGGTCACAGCCTCCTCCCTTCCTCTCTCCCTGGCTGGGCTGCCAGGCCAGCAGGCGCCCCGAGCGCAGAGACATTACCTCAGAGCGACTGAGCCAGCGAGCCCAGATCCCGAGGACACGGCCCTGGACGCTGCAGGGACGCCAGGGCGAGCGGCCCAGGAGCCCTCCGAGGGGAACGAGGGCTGGCGCACAGCAGTGAGAGGCTCCCGGAGGGGCAGGGCCCACCGCAGCCATCTCAGGCCAGGCGGGGGCAGGGGGCCTGGGCACACTCAGCTCATCCCTGCCAGCCCGTGGTCGCGGCCCACACAGGGGCCCATCAGGAGCCTGAGATGGCACCTCTGGAGGAAGGGGCTTCTCAAGCTTCCAGAATGACGAGAACGGGCATTGTCTGCCCAGGGAAGCCGGTCCAGAGCAGAGGGAAGCACCCTCCCGGGCAGAGAGGCCCAGCTGGCGGTGACCAGGGCAGGGGCGCCTAGTGCAGATGGCTGGCAGCGCAGGTCTGAGTCTCTCCGAGGGCCTTGAGGCCCGTGGTCCTTCCAAGGGCTCTAAGGAAGTATCTTCCTTTTAGGGTAAGAATGTGGTGGAGGTAGATTTGGATTTCAGAAAGAGAAGGGGAGGTAGCTAGGTGGGGTGCAGCTACTACCTGGACCCTTCCACGGCCCACAGGGAGGCAGGTGGAGCCAGCTGGGCCTCTGCCCTTCTACACTGGGCAGAGATGCTCAGGACGTTGGGGGACAGGCCCAGAGATCCGCTCCCGAAGTGGCCGGGTCCCTATGTCTCCAAAGGCCTGAGAACAGAAACCGGGCAACAGGACACACTGAAGCCCATGCGGTCACTTGGAAGAGCCACAGGGAGCCCGCAGCCGACCTGCCGGTGAGGAGGGCCGCCAGGATGGTGAAGGGCTTCCCTCTCTCCTCACGCGGCTGTGGGAATCTCTGCCAACGTCGTGAATCCAGAGGGAGTGTTTCGTGGAGGAACGGGAGAGTGGAATGGCATTACCAATGCTTACACAGCGTCGTCTTTTACATATTTGACAGCAAAGAAATAGATTTACATAAATGAGCCAACATCGCCGCCATGCTTTTTTGATCCTGCTGAAAACTGGAGTCCTTTGGGTGCTGTGTCACCTGGGAAACTACGTAAAGAGGCCTAAATAATTTGGGGTCACCAAAATTGAAACCAAGCTCAGGCCAGTAGCCTTGGGTCTTCACTAAATCTCAATGTTTGGTTGGGTATCGGCAAGTAGGGGAAAAAGCAGAGCTAGACCATGTTTTCCACAGCTGAAGATTGTTCTTGAAATAAGACTTTTAAGCCAATGGGGCGGGGGGGGGGATCTTGAAATGTCTAAAATTGTCCACCATTTTTCATTGTAGCCATGGCACCAGGTCTCTTTCGAAAGCCATTCCAAGGCCTGCTCCCAACATCACCCACTCCTCCCTCCAAGCTTCACGGAAGTCATCTTCACTAGCCTCACTATGAAACATCCACTTCAGGTAGAGTGAGCTTTTGCCACTATTTTAATAAAGCAATTTGGAGCAGATATAGGCACAAAGGCAACATCTATATGGTAAATATATACATACGTAATTAGATGGCTGCAAATTATATAGGATGGTGTTTAAAGAAGCAAAGGGTTCAAAATTGAAATGGAAGCCTGGTAAATAACCCATTATACCCAAAGAAATCCTGATTGCCTATTCATAGTTGAAATTTACATGAACTCTTGTTCATTAAAGAATGAATAGCTGCTAATTTGCAGCATCACCAAAGCAAAGTTCAGATGATAGAATTAAAAAAAAAAAATTCCTCTCAAATCAGAACTCTACCAGCTGTCCCACATAAACACCACTGCAACTTTCTTAATATACTGGAGACCCTATTTTTAAATTCTACTATCTAATTAAAATACCCAGGGGGAAAAATGATGCAGATTGCAGAAATCAAAATTTAATAATAAAAAAGAAAATGGGAGGAAGAAAATCAATCCATTTGTTACAGCAATTTGTTAAATTGCTTTAGTATTTATTTATTTATTTATTTACATATTTTTCTTTATTTGCAGAAGAAGCTACCTGGTCATTCTTTTTTGGGGGGGGGTGGGAAACAGGCTAAGGTTCCCACTCAGATGTATATGTTATGCGTTAAAGCAAAGAGCAGGAGGGTGACGGGAATATCAAGACATGGTTATCCCCTTGAAGCCAGTAGGCCACATATGAGTGAGATCATGTGGTATTTGTCTTCCTTTGTGAGACCCACTTCACTTAGCATTAGCCTCTCGAGGTCCATCCATGTTGTTTAAAGACAAATACCACATGATTTTATTCATATGTGGAATTTAGGAACAAAACAAATGAACAACAAAGGAAAAATGAGACCAAAAAAAAAAAAAAAAAACTAGACTTGAATACAGAGAAGAAACTGGTGGTCTCCAGAAGGGAGGTGGGAGGATGGGTGACATAAATGGAGAGGACCAGTAGTACACTTACTGTGATGTGCACTGAGTAACATCTAGAAATTTTGAACCCTTGTACTCTATACTGGAAACTGATATAACACTGTATATTAATTATACTTCAATAAAAATTTTAGAGTTAAAAATTCAGTACTAACAAGAAAGCAGTAGTCCAGCAGAGGAATCAGACACTGCAGGGAGGCTGGTCGTGGTGAGAGCTCAGTGAGCGTGGGATGCCCGGCTCTGCACGGCTGCCAGTCCCCCTGCACTTTCACAGCCAACAGGAGGTCACGATGGTGGAAGTGCACTCCTTCTTTCTCTGGGTGAGAAACCGAGGGCAAGGACACGGTCAGTGTCTAAGTTGGGACCTGATCCACAGAGGATGGTACGTGAGGTGTTTGCATTTCACCTACAGATAATAAACTTCTCACAGTTTATCATTCAAGGCTAAAAGGTGAGGAACGTACCCTCAGCCCCTCCATCATCAGCCACACACAGCTGGCAAAGGGTCGATGGCTGTCACATAATGAGCTTCCACAAATCAATATGAGGGGTGTGAGCACCAGAAGAAAGTGTGTATGGCTTTTTTGAGTGTCAAATAACAAAAGATTGGAAATGGCCACCAAATGATTAAAAATGTTTATCGTTCTCAAGAAAAATGTAAATCTGCATACAGGTTAAGGACCATTTGCCACTTGCGAATTTAAAAAAAGTAAAAGCGAATTATAATCACCCATGTGAGGGAAGCTGAGCAGAAAACAGACATTCTTCAACCTTGTTTGCGGGAAGGGAACTTTCATCTGCTTCTCTGAAGGTCAGTATGGAGACATATGAAAAACCTGAACCTGAAGGAATATTCATTTATTCAACCAATTCCATTGGTATAAATTTACTGAAATAAAGAGGTAACAAAACGGAGGTGTGTGCATAAAAATGTTTATAATGCTGAAAACTGGAAACAACCTACCTGGCCAAAAATAAGGATCATTACTAAACTATAGGAATACACACTTTATACACTCTCCATGGTTTTCTTAACTGGGCCTCACAGGGTGAACTCTGGAGTTTGATCAAACCCCAGTAGTCCTGGGTGAGTTTCCATTTCTCTCTCTTGGTGTCTTCATGTGTAAAACGAGGAATATACTATTACCGACTTCAGTATTAAATGTCTTAACACTTATTTGCAGTAAAATATTTGAGTTACACTCCACTATATCACGCGTGTAGGAGTCAAGAGTCTCCAGAGAAACAGAACTGATAGGATAGGTGATAGATAGGTAGGTAGGTAGGTAGGTAGGTAGGTAGGTAAGTAGGTAGATGGATGGATGAATGATAGATAGACATATAGAGAGAGATAGATGATAGATTGGATAGATAGATGGATGGTTGGATGGATACATGATAGGTAGATGATAGAAGAATGGATGGATGATAGATAGATAGATAGATAGATAGATAGATAGATAGATAGATAGATAATATATTATAAGAAGAGGCACACCTGGTAATGGAGGTTGATAAGCCCCAGAATCTGCCATCTGCCAGCTGAGAAACAGGAAATCCAGTGGTGTAATTCACTCTGAGTTCATAGGCCCAAGAATCAGGAGCACCAATATCTAAGGGTAGGAAAAGTTAGACATTCCAACTCAAGCAAAGAGAGCAAATTTGCCCTTCTATTCCCTTATTATTCTATCCGTACCATCAGCAAAATAGTTAATGCCCATCGTCTTGGGGAGGATGATTTTTACTTAGTCTGCTGACTCAAATGCTGATCTCTGAGCATCCCTTTGCCCAGTCAACCTCACACATAAAACTAGCCATCACAATTGTTCGAAAATATTATTATTGTAACTATTTTTATTATTCTTTATCATGCAGTCTCTATGAATGACTTTGTCACGGTGTATTTTTATTTTCAAGATGTATTTAAGTTAAAAAAAAAAAGCCTAAGGAAATAGTCCACCCTGTAAAAAATATTTATATGTCATTATACTTAACTATATTTCCATATCATTATTATGTATTATTTGTATATATTGTAGTTCATTATTTATACTCAATGACACAGTCTTTCCTTCGATGGGGGGTGGTAGTAGGAAGTTCAGCTTAGTCAACACCACTGCAGTGACCATTCCTAAAGCAGATTCTTTTTGTCAATCTGAAAGATAAACATAACGGAATCGGCATGGATGCTAAATTTTTAAAATGACATCATTGTTTTAGGAATTTTTTTTCTTCCCTGCCACCTACTAAATCTGTATTTATCTTTCAATTAACCTTTAAATAGAATTTTTTTTTTCGCCTTTGAAGTTTTAATATTTCAAGGAAAAATAATTAAAATATTCTGGTTCTGGCTCTTGCTACCAGGACATGGTACTACCCACCTGGGGGAGACAGACAATTTCTTAGTGGCCTGGCTCTATAGAATGCAGCTTTCTTGAGAGAGATTCTTGGGGATTATTACATGAGTAGGGTGGGACCTTTCTTGAGCAAGGGTTAGCCAACAGCTAACCATTTAAAAATCATACCTTTCTGGGACGCCTGGGTGGCTTAGCGGTTGAGCTTCTGCCTTCGGCCCAGGGCATGATCCTAGAGTCCTGGGATCAAGTCCCGTATCGGGCTCCTTTCATGGAACCTGCTTCTCCCCCTGCCTGTGTCTCTGCCTCTCTATGTGTCTCTCATGAGTAAATAAATAAAATCTTTAAAAAAAAATCGTACCTTTCTCCATTTGTCCCTACACACACACATACACATGCACTCATACATTGTCATCCAGCTCGCTCTTTGGCTGACCACCATAGTGAGTTTGTTAAGAAAAAATGGCAAAACTTGTCTTTCCTGTGTTATCTATGTTTTGATAGAGAGGCTGCCTTAATGGCCACTGTAGTATCTACTGTTCTAATGTAGAAATGCCCTGAATATGATCTTTTAATGAATAAAGTACTTACTTGTAGGAGAATGCATGCAAGATCAGAGGTTGTGTATTGCTCATGCTTTGCTACCCTCCTCTCATGTGGTATTCAAGCAGACTTCAAAGAGATCTCATGTGGTTGTTCTGTGGGTTTCTAGGCTGGAATGTGGACAGTGGTGCTGAGTGACTCATTGCTTTGATTGTGATTCGTGTCTTGTGTATGTAAAGAAAAATCAAGTATTCATATCAAAGGAAAACAGAAGAGCTTAGAATTAATGTAAGATGTCCTCCTCTCCACCCCAAAAATGTATGTTCTATCTTGAAAACATATAAACAACATTTCATTCAATGACTCAAAAGATGGTTGAAAATGTCACTATGATTAAAAAATATGGCTTTGGACTTTTTTTTCTTAATAAATGAGTTATGCTTAAGAAAGGTTATAGCAAGGAAATTATATTCTGTGTTGGGAAATGTAGTGATGATTCTTATAAATAAACACTTACTAGGTAAGTTGATACACTGGTCGTTTGTACCTACTATATAAATTTATAAGGATGCCAAATAATGCAGTAGGTGCCGCTTAGACCCAGAACCAGAGAAAATAAGCTTAACGGAATGGGGGTGGTAGCCCTTTAGCGAGAAGCTGTCATGGCCTTGCTCTGATGTCTCCCCCAACATCTCAGTGCACAGCAGCCAACCTTCAACAGCAATCGTCCCTTGGGAAGCCTAGGGAGGAGTCAGCACCAATTCAATTCAGAAAGTGGCAGATGATCAGACAGAGAGGAGCCGGAGGCCAAGGAACTGGCTCCGCTTCAGTCAGAGCCCACTTGCAATAGTGAAGGACAGAGGGCAATGAATGCAAATGCGAGCAGTGAGCAATATGGAAGAGAACCTGCTGGAAGCAGCTCTGGCTGTGAGTTTGGCGGTAAAAAGGGCAAGTGGAGGATGTCAGGAACTTGGAAGCAGGGGGTTCAGACTTTTGAGGAGTGGGCACTTCCCTGGAGTTTGTGCAATTGTATGAAAGTTCTGGAAACTGGAACCCAGTGCTATTGGAACACACGACTGCTTCAAGAGGGACAAGGTTTTGTGGGGACAGTAGTAGTGGGAAGAACAAGCAGACGTGATCCAGGAGCAGGCTCCTCTCTCATCTCTAATACCCCAGGGAGGCAGGGCTCAATGGGAAGCAGACAAGGATGAAACTGGTCGCAGAGTCCCTCCCTGATGGCACAGAATGGGACAGAGACACGCCACTTGAGAGCCGAGAGACTCTAACTCTTAAAACTGTTGATAAGAGGACATCACCAATCCATGGGTAATTTGCCAGCACAAATTAGAGGTAGAGGAAAAATACAAATTATGAAAAGCCAATCTATGTTCAACTTTTAAAGAATATTTCTATTCTGTGTAATAAGACATGTCCATCTGTCACATAATTCACCTGAGATTCCATATGAAAAGCATTTGATTCACTGGGAATTGATTTTATTTTAATTTAATATTTTAACTTGTTGCATTTACAATAATGGCATCTAAATATTATACTAATACATGATTATTCTTCCATGTGAGAGAGATGAACTTCTTGTGTCTTTACTTGTGTGAAATTTCATTTTTTCCATAGGCAAATTTTAAAGAGTAGCTTATTTTGCTTTTTCTTTCTGGGCTACCCCTGGAGACTGTGGACCGTATTTTCTTCTTAATTGGTTGGAGTGGAATTATGTAATGAGTAGAATATTGGTAAAATAAATAATAATTCTGGATTTCCATGTTTCTAACAATAATTTATGTCTTCCAATTATTTATTTGTACTTTTAATTATTCATTTTCCAAGAGCCATTGGGTTGTCGTTCTAAACCAAGTTATAAATTCTTTGATGGTAGGATGCAAATTGTCCATTGAATCCTAAAATATTAGCAATAGAGGAGATTGAACAACAACAAAAAAAAAACACAAAGATGTCTTAAAAGGCCAGGTAGGCAATGTAAATAAATAAAATGAATCATTTTTAAATAATAAAGAGTGGATTGTGATAAATAGGAAACTTTTGTATTTTTTCTCTCTTTGTATGTATTTTCTGTCCAAAGGAAACACTTACCAGCTTAGGAAAAGTTATTTTCCTAATATTCTTTTCTACTTCATCAAAATTATTAGCTGTTAAAAAAAAAACCCTATACATATATATAGGTCTGTATTATATACATCTATCTGTGTGTATGTATATACCTACATATGTGTGTATACATACACATATGTGTATATATAGATATTTACATATCTACTATCTATCTGTCATCTATCCATCCATCTATTTATCTACCTACCTATCACCTATCTATCAATCATCTGTCTTCAGCAAAAACTGGAATAAAAATTTGGGCTATTTTAAAATTCTTATTAAATAATGTTTCTAATAAGGTTGACTTTTACTATTATCCCTCTGTTCTTCTATAAATTATTTGTAAATTGACTCATGGTATTGTTTTTAAAGCTTGAAAATTAAAAAATGTCCTATTGGACCACAGGACTATTTGCATTAGTATTTGAGCAACAAATATCTACTAGGTAAAGAGTGTAGATACCAAGAATAAAATTCAATTTTAAAAATATTTTGTTTATCAGCGATCATAGAATAGCAATGTGAGGTATAAGTAGTGCTGACCGCGAATGAGCCTGCCATCGTCAGTATATTTGAAGTACTGGTGGACATACCTTCATTCTGGGCACTAGTCTTTTAGTCCTGACCGCTGTTATCAATTTGTTTTTTGAATAGGAAGTCACTTAATTTTCCTGGCCCATTTCTTCAACTATAAAATGAGGATTTATACTAGAATCTGTGATTACCAACAGGTAGCCTGAAGGCTGAATTTTTAATAAGGATACTTTGCTCCTAAGATTAATGTATATAAGTAGATAGCATCCTTTGATTACCAAAATGAAAACAAACTTCCCCCAGAAGCAAACCAAAATTAAGAGTTATATATGTATTTTAATCAATAACAAAGCTTCTGAGTATTAGGTAGAAAAATTTGCCACTAATTTACTAGAAAATTCTTTGGTTTTCTTCCTTAGGATGGGACCTAATAGAAGGCAAATACAGATAGCACTTACACTGTACTATTCTCAAACTAGGAAAAAAAAAAATCTCTACAAATTGGTTTTACCCTAGAGGAAATCCACCTAAGATCCTGCAGAGTACTCCAGGGGAAAGATTTCACATAATTCCTCATTTGTGTAAGTTTCCATTGGAATACAACCAAAACTTAACAGTGCTTTAGAACATAATTATTTATACCATGTACATTTCTACCATAATGAGATTTCCATCCATACAGAGAAGATTATTTGGTCAAATGGTCTATAAAAAACCTAGACATTTCTTTAAAAGGCAAGTCCAAATACAAATCTTCAGGTATGTATTAACATATGTGTGCCTGGTTGTGTTTAGAGATTTATTATTGAAATAGATAGCTAGCAGTCTCTTCCACTAGTGATATGCATAGATACTGTTTTCATGTAAGAACTTTCTTTTAATGTAGATCTGTGGTGAATAATGAAAATAAACGCATGTTTATCCTAATAGGTAACCCATATTTTAGTAAATGTTTTGTTGTATTTGTGAGTAAAATATATTTTCAAGTCTTCTTGAGATAAAGTTTTTCAGATTGTAACTCATTTAGATAATTTTTTCCATTGATATTGGAATTGTTTTCTTAAGCAAATGTTCTAGATATTTCTCCTTGTTAAATATGCTATTTTTCTTATTAAAGACAATGCTGTCATCTATCTATCTATCATCATCATCATCATCATCATCATCATCATCTTTGAAGTTTCCTACATCCAAAAAATAATTTGGGGCAATTCATGTTAAAAGACACATGTGCTATATAGTAAATTTAAAAATATAAATTTTACTTGGAAGAATTTCAGGTAAAAGATAATAGTTAAAAAATACATTAAGTAGTCCCACTACTTTTAAAACCCCATTAAAATGGGACTAAATACATTATTTTGGTTTTTTAATATAATTTTATTCCATTTATTTAAGCTAAAATAAAAGACATCATTTTAAAGACACAAGTCGATAAAGACTAAAAAGTTTAAGAAAGGAGACAAGTACCACATTTTGCAAGTTGAGGGGAGAGGGCTGTGGAATGATGGATTTAGCCTACTTGTACAAAATATAAAAGAGGTCCCTAGAAAATTTAAGGCTCAATAGAAAGGTTACAAGGTAAAGTTAAAAAACTGTCCAAGAATGAGAAGTACAAAGAGATGAAAAGCAAGAAAAGATGCAAGAATGACAGGAGACAGTCAGGAGATGTAACATCCAGATAAGAGAGTTCTGAAAGAGAGAGTGGAGAAAATAGATGAGGAAATCATCACTAAATCCTCAGTGACAATAATAAATAATAAAAGGTGGCTAGAATGAAAGTGTTTCTAGATCCGGAAGGCCCCATTGTAGGCATGATGAAATAAATGAAGATATACTTAAATTACATCCTTGAGAAATTTGTCAACCCTGTACCCAAAAAGAAAATCATATACATTGCTAAAGGGGAAAAATGACACATTTACAGACCCAGACGGGATTTACCATCTCTTCAGAAATTAGGAAAGCTGAAGGTTAGAAGGCACTTAGAGCATGTTCTAAAAATTCTGAAGGAATTACGATGATTACTTTTAAAAGAGCAAAGATAATAGAGGATTGGGTATGGTTACTGGCAGTAGGTGTAAACTGTTGAGAGTTTGCCTTTGAATTTATAGTAAGTGCATACAAAATTAAGCAAACGAAGAAGCAAGACAAGCATTACCAGGGAAACTAAAGGCAAATGAAAGTGAACAGAAGGCACCACATGGCTCCTTGTGAGGAGCACCACACTGCTCTGGGAATGGGAGCAATGAATGCTGATGGGACGGTGGCAGGTGGCGTGATAGGGGTGGGATGGGAACACCTCAGCACCTGCTGAGGGGGAGGTGAGCAGGTCAGTGTGAGGAATAAATCCTCATTTTAAAAAATTTCCTAAAAATACTTTGGGAGAGAGAGAGAGAGGGAGATTGTGTGTGAGCAGAGGGGGAGGGACAGAACGAGAGGGAGAAAGAATCTCAAGCAGACTCTGCGCTGAGCACATAGCTTGACACTGGGCTTGATCTTGTGACTCTGAGATCATGACCTGAGCCGAAATCAAGAGTCAGATGCTTAACCTATTGAACCACCCAGGCATCCTGCTAATACTTCATTTTAATTTGGGATACTAACTAATAGTGTCAAAAACTGAAAAATTAAGACATAACAATAAAAACATATTATTTAGAAATATAGAAGTGAATACAAAAGAATCAGCAGAAAAATTTGAAAGCTTCAGGATTTGCTGTTCTGCCCAAGAATGTGCTGGTTCAGTGCCTCAGAGCTGCGCTACCTCCTTTTAGGAAATTTTGTATATCAAATTATAATTTTCACCATACATGAGCCAACATTCTTTATAGTCTGTGGTTAGCATGTGTGGATAAAGGCTGGCTTCCCTTCTCATCAAAGATAGTGTTCTGTTTTATTTTCCTAATGTTTTTTAACCTTTTGATCAATTTTAATGGATTGCAAACAGGAAAATGGAGTAGAAACATGGTGATCCCACTATCCCAAATTGGGATTTTTTTTATTTTCCCCAGTGGCTTTCTCTATTGGTTCATGATATAGTGAAAGGAAGGCTGTCACCATCAATATATAGAAATACAATAGTTCTTTCCTCTTTCACCTTTTTTATGCTTCTCGTTTTTTTGTTATAGATTGGAAACCAATTAAGATAATCCAACACCAGTAAACAGGTCACAAGTAAGATCTCAGAGAATATCGTATGAATAAACGTTTTTGGGGTTTTTTTTTTTTTTTTTTTTTTTGCTGTGGAAATGGATTTTTTTTTTATAGATTTTTATTTATTTATGATAGTCACACAGAGAGAGAGAGGCAGAGACACAGGCAGAGGGAGAAGCAGGCTCCATGCACCGGGAGCCTGATGTGGGATTCGATCCTGGGTCTTCAGGATCGTGCCCTGGGCCAAAGGCAGGCGCCAAACCGCTGCGCCACCCAGGGATCCCCGGAAATGGATTTTTTGACATCTATTTTCCCTGCTCTGGAATCATTATGGTTTGATTCTGTCCTTGCTCTTTTGATGTCACAGGAGACTTTTGGATAGGATACTGCAGACAAATATGCTGGGCCTCCATGTGTTTTCATAGGTTTCTGCGTGTGAGTGGAAAATGAATACACCTTGCTCAGTGTTAACCTTCCTTATATGAACACCCTGGGCTCCTGATCATCAAAGAGTCTTTAGTCATCGAGCTGTTGCTATGACAATAATCTTACAAATACAACCCAGTTGGATGAGAAGGGTATGAGACATTTGTTTTAGTCTTGTAACTGAAGTTAATGAGAGATGGTATGCTAGCTAAGATGAAATTCGGAACAGTTCATAACCTGAGAGTTTTATTTGAATAATTGCTTACAAATTATAAATAATTTTAGGGAGATAGTCCAAATATGATTGTGATTAAAAATGACAAACATGCTTCAAACTGGGTCTTGGTATTGCCTGACTCATTGCAGGCACACGAAACTTATTTTGAAACACTTGTTTAGAGGATACACGGCTCAGTAATCAATTATGATGTCTGCCACGGCCACAGGATTGTTTTCTTCTTTGACAGTATATTACCTTTACTTGCTTTTTTGTGTGTGCCCCATAAATTTTGTTGAAGAAATACCTTGTGTAGGCCAGTAGAGTTTGAGGCAAGTGGTTTCTGTGCCCAGACATTGGCATCCGATGTCTTTCCAGGTCTTTCAGGTGGAGTAGGGGACTCAGTCTCATCAAGACTTGAGGAGCTTTCACTTATAGTTTTTCTGTGGTTCTCTTGGGCTCCTAAAAACTTGTCCTCTAAGATTACCTAGTGTTTAGGTAGAAGCCATCCCGCCAGAGGATTTTCTCGATGTCGGCTCCACCCTTGGCCTTCGGTCTTCTCTCCACACCTGCACTCAGAGGTTGCTTCTCAAGCTCCCAAGCTCTGCCAGCAGGAGCTGTAGCTGGCTGGGACATGCTGCTCCATCCTGGCTAGTGTAGTTGGCAGGGGATCTTGTTGGCTTCCCATTTCAGCTTGAGTCTTAGGCAGGAGCTGTGGACACAGCTCAGGGGTCCTGCCTTATGCTTGCTCTAGAGGCTTCTTGTACCTTCCGTCCAAGACATCACCCTGCCTGGTTGCAGGGGGCAAGATGTTTTGTTTGTTCCCATTCTGTGCATCTCAAGATTTTTTCTAGACATGATTTTCAACGTCTTTTAAAAGCCTCAAAGTTGGCATAGAAGTAGAATAGGAAAGGTTTATAAATTAAATGTGTTCAAAATGGGCCTGTAAGTACTTTTTTCTGATGATTAATATTTAGGATTTTGAGACTAAAAAGTGAAACAACATGCTCTATAGTGTTTCCATTTGGGATTCTGTTCACAAACTTATTTAAAATTAACAACCTTTGGTGTAGATTACCACAAAACATTAATGAGCTACCAATGCAAAATACTTGTTCCTCCTAAGAGATGAACTTGCTAAGCACAGTAATAGAGTAAGAATCCTTTCCAAACCAAATGATCTTTATGAATTGTCTGCAGAATCCCCCAGTGTGTCTACTATACTTGAATACTTCATAAGTGGTGGCTTCTTTTTCAAGTGTATTTAACGCAGTGTTATACATTATTTGATTCTGTGATTGAACACAAAACCCTGACAAAACTATACTGTCCCCCACAAGTGAGCAGCTGTTGAATGATACCTCACTGAGGATGGGCATTTGATTATTTCTGTTATCAGCTTGTAGCAGCAATGCTATCTTGTCTTCTTTCATTCTGTGACTGTTGTGGAAATGACATTGAGAAAATGAGAATTATTATGTAGAATCCCAGATTTAAATTTAAAATACCCCAAATAGCTCAATCCGTCTAAAATGTTCAGTCTTTAACTGTTGTTTTTGATAGAGCATTTTACTCTCAAGCCACAGTTTTCTCCCTGAAGACTCACAATCCAACAATTCTTCAATGTCTCAGGAGCTTCACACCCACTGAGCCTGCCAGGATCCCATTCTTTTCCTTCTTCCCATCTTATGTCCTGGTTACCCAGTTCACGCTACAGTCCATTGCAACCTCTTCTTTGTACCTCTTTTTTCTTGATTCAGCTTTTACAGGAAAAATCTAAATTTTGGTTTAACCACACCTGCTGAGCTCACCTCTGTGCAGCTGTGAGATTGAGAGGGCGATAGAAGGGGAGGGGGTGTCTCACTTTAATGTCCCTAATTTAAGTAAAGCTCCATGGTTCCATAAAGCCACCATGATCATTCCCTACACCTTCTGACTCACTCCCTTCTCTACTCTCCTAGATGTCTGGGACAAACCTTTCCCTTCTCAAATCTTTAGCATTTTGTCCTCATGCTCAGATGATAATGTGACTTCCTATCTCACTGAGAAAATACCAGTCAGCAAGACAGAACTCCCACGGACCCCTCCTGCAATGCACCACTGGCCCACTGTGCCCAGGTCCACACTTTCCCTCCCACCCATCACTGTGGATGTCCAAGCCAGTGCTTGGATCCTATGTTTTCTCCCCTACATGGTATTAAAAACACAGCACCTCTCCTCTCTTTCCTGTATTATCAACCTCTCTTTCTGAACCATATAGGCATGCATTTATAGGTCAGGTCTAAATAAAATAAAATAGGAACAAAACAGCAAAGGTAGCCTCCTATTTACTCCTTTCTATGCTTTCCAGTAAATTCCATGATTGACTCACCTATAATCAGTCTTCTGTCCTCATCCGTCCTTTGCTTGAATGGATTCCAATAAAGGTTTTTATCTCAACTGATCCATTGAGCCCTCCAATAACATCATGATGCCAAATCAAAGAGTAATTCTCAATTCTCGCCTTAAATGACGTCTGATATGGTTGAGTACATCTTGCTTGAAATATATTCTCCTTCTGGCTTCCAGGATGATTCTTCATTTGTTTTTCTTTTCTTTATTTTTTTCCAGTATTATTGAGGTCTACTTAACAAAGAAAACATGTCTTCATGTTTCTTTTAACTTCCTAGTTTTTCCTTCTTCATTTTCTTTGATGGAATGCCTCATATCTCCAACCTCGGAGTGCTAGAACGTCCCACTGCTTAGGTTTTGACTTTGTTTTTATGTACACTGAGTCTCCAGGAGATCTTGGTCAGCCTCCTTGAATATCACTCATTAGCTGATGAAATGTGCAAACATATCTTCAGCCCAGACATCTCCCTGAATTCTAGACTCCTCCATCTGACTGCTTTCTTAACATTCTACCTGGACGTCCAATATATATTGTAAATTACAGAATTTAGTTTGTGCTACATCAGTTCCCTTGCTACTAACAAGCAACAGCAACAACATCCTCTCTCTCCCAAAACAAATAACAAACAAAACCAAAACAACCAAACAAAACCCCTGTTTCTCCAATATTCTCCCACGTCTCAGTAAGTAGCAACACTATCTTGCAGTTGCTTGGGTTAATGATGGAGTCAGAGGGGGCTCATTTATGCTTGACGTGCCCACATGCATTATACCAGCAAATGCCTTCCTGCCATACACATGCCTTGCTTCCTTTAAGATCATTTTTAAATGTCACATGATTTGAGAGCCTTTCCCTGACCCTCCTCTTTAAAAATAAGTGCTCACTTCCACCCCAATATTCCCTTTCTGTGTTCTGCAGATTCACCTGTTCCTTGTCCATCTCCCATGCAGCAGTATTCAAGCCCTACAAAGTCAGGCCTTTGATCTGTTTCATTCCTGTGTTCACCTATCTTGAAGAGTGCCTGGTACTTAGCAGAGATGCCACTAAGGTAAACAAACACAGAAGTTGTTAGATTAGTGTACAGGTTTCATTTCAAATTTAAATATATGGCTTGTGTTGTAATCTTGATAAACCTATGATTGAATAACCTGCCGACATACATGTTGTAGAGATGTTGAGCATGTGTCCAGTTTTTGGAACTAGTAATTAAATTATCTTTCAAAGGCATAATAGTTTTCACATTTTAATGTTTAAAATTACCTGATTAATCTTCAAAGACATAATAAAATAGTGTTGACTATTTTGAGTAGACCCAGCTGAAATGCAAAAACACTACTTTCTTGGTTGTATATTGTGTTTATTAACCTAATAGGCCAGTCTTAGAACCCTCTTTAGCCATATTTCCAGAAATCACTTTTGAGGATGTTCTCACACTTGTTTTGTGGCACTATTCTGAATGTGGGAGAAATCATCTACAAAGATGTAAAGTATCACTTGCTTTAGGAGGTCATTGTCTAAGAAAACAGGCAAACATGTAAATATGAATATTTATAACTCTTTGTGATACATAGAATAAGGGTAGGCTGAAGAAAATGCTGTTGAAGCATAGACAGTCATCTGAAGAAATTAGAGAAGACTTCACAGCAGATGCTGCACAGAACTGGATTCAAAGAGACAGGGCCTTTGCTGGCAGGGGGTACACAGAAGGCCACCCATGAGGTTGGACCACCATGTGCCAAGTGAATGGAGTGAGTGGTTGGGTGTGAATGCAGTTCAAGTTGACAGGGTCCAGGTATAAGGCAGACTCAACTTGAAGACAACAGATGATATAACTTAAGGGATTTGGGTTTCCTTTTTATCCCTTAGCATGTGGTATATACATAACAAATAATTGCTAAGTGAAGAGTAAGACAGCAGAGGTTTCTACCTCTATCCAAATACTTATAGAGAGAAGGGCGTAGGCACCCAAAAAAGTGTGATTGTAAAGAAAGGATATATGCACTTCATGTATCCCCTGGGACCTGTGAACCCCTTTTCTGTTGTTGGTCCACGGCCATTTTGCCTCCCTGCCAAGCAGAAGCGTGGCTTCCTCCATCAGCCACCTGGGTGTGAGAGCTCTGTGTTATGACTTATTCCTCATTTCTGTTCCCTCCACCTACTCAGTTATAGTTTGGCTACACCTGCTGCAAATATCTTGCTAATCTGTCGTGCATTGCCCTTGATATTTCCCAACTGGCTCTTTTTGCTTCCCTCCTCCAACTCTTCTGCACCAACCATTCTCTTAGGTTCCCAGTGTGAATCTCCTAAAGCCCTACTCGGCTACACTTCTGCTCAACATCTTTCTAACATGAACTGAATTAAATCCAGATCTGGATCCAGTTCCTTCTAATAATCTTTGTAATAGGGCAAACCTGTATTGGATACTCACTGCAGTGTAGGCACCTAAGGACACTTAAGGCAAGTTCATGCCCTCTGAATGTGGGAGCAGGGACACTAACCTAGCTCCCTGGGCAACAAAACCTAAGTGATGGTGCCAAACACACAGTCATTGGAACTGGGATTTGATTTTATTCTTCTCCTCCCCAGGTTTCCATTTCTGTCAAATTATCCACATTTTTAAAAGCTTATGTCAGGTGCTACCTCTTCCATTTTCTTTTGTGTGAATCCTGGAACTGAAATTGAGTGTTCCCTCACTGAGATTCACATAGGATTTTGCACTTCTGTATTAAAGCTCAGCATCTCCTGCAAGGCATTGCAGTTATTTAAGTATATGCTTTATGCATCTAAAAAGCACCCAAAGTGGTATTCTACAGGCATTGAGAGAAATGTGTGCAATTAGAGCACAGGTCCTAAAGCAGACTACCTAACCTTGAATATTGTTTTGCCACTCACTATACAAATGACCTAAAATAAATTACTTAACCTCTCTGTTTCATTTTTCTCAGATGTAAAAATCGAGATGATAATAAGACCTATCTCCTAGGGTTGTTGTGTGGATTCAATAAGTGGTTACATACAAATTCAAAATTGTGCTTGAAATCCAGTTAACATTCAACAAATGGAACTATTATGTTCAAGTTCACAATGTCTAGAAAGTAGCACTTAGCCTCTTGTTGTGATCCCAGTGTATCACTCTCAGGTGACTGTTGGGAGGAAATTGGAAAACAAACTCTCATCGTCACTTCCACCATGTGGATTCAAACAGGATTTGTGATTAAATGATATACAGGAGTGATGCTTTTTTCTATATTTATTTATACATTTATTTAGAGTGCATTATTTGCATGTTAGATATTCAGGATTCTGAGTTGAAAGCCGCATCCTGCCCTCCAGGAGCTTATGGTCTAGTGGAAGAGGGTATAGACCAGTGCTTCCCACTGGGTATATTGAGGGCTAAGACAGCCGTGTGGCTTCAGGGCAGGGTCACACGCATCACCACTGCCCATCCTGTGCGCGTATCACATACTGCTGTTCCAGGTGCTCTCAGGGCTCAGGCATTGGCATCTATCATGCTGGGGGCAAAGGATGGTTTAACCTTTTCAATTCATGGGACTCCATTAGGTGAGGTAAGAGTGTAGACTATCTCACAAGAATTCTGCTTTAACAGAAAGTTTAGAATTAAGGACACAAGAAAAACTGACAGAAATCAGAAGTTTAACCTAAGAAAACGTTGTAAGCACCAAGACCTTTCTTGATAACAACTGTATTATTGCTTAGGCACAGAGTTTGCTGCACTTAAATAATATTAAATATTATTTATAATTTATATTTAGTAATAACTGCATTTTAAAAAACAATTTATTTGAGAGAGCACAGCAGGAAAGAGAGCAGAGAGAAAGAGAGAGAGAGAGAGAGAAAGCATGAGTGGTGGGGAGGGGCAGAGGGAGAAGGAGAAGCCTAGCAGGGAGCCCGATGTGGGACTCGATCTCAGGACCCTGGAATCATGACCTGAGCTGAAGGCAGACGCTTAAACCAACTGAGTCACCCAGGGACCCTAAGACTGTGCATATTTTTTTTTAACCAGTGTCAACTCAATATACCCATTACAGACAATACTGAATAAATAATAACAGACTATTATATTCAATATAATATAATAAAACATATATTTAGTAAAATGTATTTAATATGCTAACGTATAGTACAATGTAATAAATAAAATGAACATTCACTTTATGAATCTGAATCAATGAATTATCTGAATTAATGCTTATAACCCCGGTATTACTGAGTGATTATACTACCATTTGCAGAGAGAGAAGGCAATTTGAGAATTTTTTGTTCTTTTTAAAGGCTAGCAAATAATCAAACTGATTTTCAATCGCCCAGTGATCCCACATCCTCTGCTCTGGCCTGTCTCTGATGGGAGTTTATCCATGTGGAGAGCTCTCGTCACAGGGAAGGGTGCATATCCTCCAGACCTGGAGGCTACATGGGTGGGGACAGCCTTCCCATAGAGGTGAGGTGACATAGACCCAATCCTGGAGGACATGGAGGAGTAGGTCTTGTTGAAAGGGAGACAGGGCCCAGGCTGAGTGTCTCTGGGGGGAGGCATGATGCATGTGCGTTCACAGCCTGCTCTGGAAGTGTGTGTTGCTCAGGACCACTGACTAGGCTTATTTTTGATGCCAACTGTATGAATCTCATCGTGAATTCAATAGAGAGTCAGTGAAGGGCCCTGACTTATGTTTTTGAAGATTAGTTCCCTTTTCTTTGTGAAAGATGGTCTAAATGCGTAAACTGGAGGCTTCTCCAGTATTATGGGTAAAATCCTAGTGAATCTTAGTTCCATAAACTGAGGTATTTTCCACTTGAAAACATTGATTCACTTGGCTTCTTGGATTCGAAAACAAAATACATGAAAATCAAACACATAATTGTTTTTCAATTCCCTATGCTAGGGAATGATCTTTTAAAAAATTAATAAATACATTATTTGTATGGAAGTTCCTTAGGCTGCCATGACAAATGATCACAAAGCAGGAGGCTTAGAACAACAGGAATTTATTCCTCCACAGGTCTGTGGGCTGGGGGTGTGGAGTCGGGGTGTCAAGAGGGCCACATTCTCACTGAAGACTGGAGGAAGAATGCTTCCTTGACTTTTTCTAGTTTCTGGTGGTTGTCAAAAATCTTGGCATTCCTTGGTTTGCAGATGCACCAATCCATTCTCGGCTTCTATCATCACGTGGGCTTCTTCCCTCCTTGTGTGTCTGGGTCTCTGTATAGTCTTCTGAGAGGAACACCAGTCAACTGGGCTTAAGGACCTTCTTAATCCCGTGTGAGTTCGCCATCACTGCTTACATGTGCAAAGAACTTCTGTCCAAATAAGGTCACATTCTGAGGTTCTGGGGGTTGTGAATTTTGGAGTGAACGCAAGCCTGGTCCAAGCATTAAATCTCATTATTAAAAGCAAGGTGGAATAATTAGTTCAGGGACACCTGGGTGGCTTAGTGGTTGAGCATTTGTCTTCGGCTCAGATCATGATCCCAGGGTCCTGGAATCGAGTCCTGCATTGGGCTCCCCACCCAGGGAACCTGTTTCTCCCTCTGCCTGTGTCTCTGCCTCTCTCTGTGTCTCTCGTGAATAAATAAATAAATAAATAAATAAATAAATAAATAAATAAATAAAATCTTTTAAAAAATTAGTTCAAATAGCCAAATGTTTTAAGTGGACAGTGGGAAGCAAATAGAATTGAAATGACAATGTTTCTAAGGATTAGGGCTCTTCATCCTTAGGCTACTTCACACCAAATTGTGTATGTGTGTGTGTGTTTTCTTTTCGACGTCCAAGGATGTTTCTGATTCCAGTGTTGTAGTTTATGTCATAATCTGTCGCTGTAATTCACAGAGTGGATATTCACAGCCAAATTTTCTCAGGTTTGTGAACACAATTTTTCACAGCTACATTTTCTTTTTCATCATAGCCTCGTAAAGTGCAGCTGCAATTACCAAGTGTATTTTTATGGAAGCCACATTTGAACATGCAATATGTGTTCTCTCCTATATCATCTTATCTGGAAAAATCAGGAGAAATAGCTGTACAAAGAGGATATGACCAACAGGAGAGTAGAAAGCCCTGCATTACGTGCACCAGTGTAGAGATGGTGTGAACACGTAGGAAGCCTTAAGTCTCAGTTAGGGAGTTGTTTCACCTTTAAGAGGCAACAGTGAAAAATTAGTTAAGCAAGTGCCTTACTGAATGAAGCAGGTTGATATGAAGAGTTATTCTCTAAATAGGCATCAAGTATGAGGAGGCTGGGGTGTGCTCTCAGGGCTGTGAGAAAGGAGATGTGCATGAGCTCCTGGTACCCATTGAGTCTTTTATGGCTTTCTCTGCACCCTTCTTTAAAGAGTGGGTTATTTTTTCTCTTTCATCCCACATTTCTTAGTGTCTGGAAGAGAAGGGAAAGTCCTGTTTCCTTCCCATTATGTCTCACAATCACTCTTCCTTCCTACTTCAGAAGTCCTATCTTCTGTAAAGGCAATGCTCCCATTGGGTGGCCGTTCACTCACTGGAGATCCTACTGATGAGCCAGCTGTGCGGCTTTCCACCCTGACTCTTGCCACATTTCTGGGTGGCTTTATAAACTGCCTGGATGATCCAGTCAATGCCCTAGTCCCCCCAAGCTCCTCTTCTCCAGTGATCCCACTTTACTCATGCACGCCCCTTAACACCCCCAAACTAGACCACCATTAACATTTGACCCCTGGCTCTCATCCTCTCAGATCATTTTCTTTATGTGCTTAATTGGGCACCACACAAAGAACTTTGTAACAGACTTATTTATCATAGTGAAAATTTTGAAGTGGTTCCATAAATCATGATCTGTCCATTTGGAAGATTAAAATCTATGACATGAAATTTTTACTGATATAGAGGTGCAAATAATAATGAAGTGTTAAATTTTAAGATGCTAAAACTCAGAACTGTTTGCTGCTGATGAGGGATGACCTTGCAGAAGGAAATGATTGAAAGCATAATATTAACAGTGTTTGTATACAGCTCTTGGAGTTAGGACCTCATTCTATGTGAATTTAAATAAGTAAATGCAATATGTACTAAAATAAGTGAAAATATTTGAATTCAATAAGCGTTTATTTGGGAACTATTATCTTTAAGCTCTCTGCTGTTACTGGGGGCACAGAAATAAATGAGTCACTTCCCAAAGAAGTTTTCAGAAAGATAAAAATATAAGTAGGCATCATTTTATACCATAAGAGAAATCCAACTTATTATTTTTTTTTTTTGAAAGAGAGAGGAAGAGCAGGAAGGTAGGAGGGGCAGATGGAGAGGGAGAGAGAGAATCTCAAGCAGGCGCCACACCCATGTAGAGCCCAACCTCATGACCCTGAGATCATGACCTAAGTAGAAATCAAGAGTTGGACACTTAGCTGATTGAGCCACTCGGGTGACTCAAAGTTTATCAGTGTTTTTGAGTACTAGCCCTGTTCAAGAAAGAGTGAAGTTGGGAATCTGAAATACCCACATATCTAGGTGTGCATGCACAAATTATATACACGTATGTATGACTGTGTGTGGTATTCTCCACAACCAAAACTTGATTATTTCGTGAATAAAGTGTAATGGCTTTAACTCTTTCAAAATGCATGTAAGAGGATGGATTTGAGCATAGGCATTGAAGTCCATCCAGACTCGCCCCCTGATCTGGTCCCAATTTATTCGTGAAGACCATTAACTGTAAACGGTGCCATTAACAAAGAAAGTGGCCCGCAGGTGTTTCCTGCATGCGTGCTGCTCCCTGACCACCTCGTGTCCAGTGCCAGGAAGCATCAGAGGCAGCGCCCACGCACTGGGGAAGGAGGAGGCTGACAAACTAGAGTCAGATTCTTTCCATATCCAGTAGGATGAGTGTTCTCTCCTCTATAGGGAATTTGGGGACACCTCTCAGAATGCCTGAACTACTGCTCTTCTGTAGGAAAAAGGAAACAGAACGTTCTTATTTAGAAATATTTTACCATTTTCATTGCAAGCTTATATTAAAATGTAAGTGAAAATAAGTCTATTGAGGGAGGTTTACATTTATTTTTGAACACTCATGTCAATAAATAGAATAAATATCTCTATGAAGATAGCGATTTAGGATATAATGAGGAAAATAATAACCAATAAGAAAGTAAAACCATGATAAAAAGGGATGGAAATGAGAAACTATGGGAAAAAGGTGCAACAAAGATAAGCCTGAAGTTTGTCCTTACCTAACCAGAAACTCCCGTTGCTCAGTTCTTGCTAATCCAGTATTTATCGTAAATCCTAAGAATGTCCTGTTGTAGGTGTGCGTCATTCATTCATCTGTTTATTCCACAAATCACTGAGCAACCTCCCTGTAGTAGTCACAGTTTAGCTGCTAGAGAACCACAAGCTAAGGCAAAGCCCTGGCTCCTTGGAAAGTTAGAGTCTACTAGCAGATGGAGTGTGTAAATCTGCACTCCCCATGGCCTCTGAGTACAGTGAAGGACAGCAACAATGTACGCACACAAAATAAGTAAGAAAAGAAAAGAAAGAAAAAAGAAAAAAGAGAAGTGGTGATGTTTCAGTGAAACTTATTAAAAATGGTGTCTCATGGGAAATAAACTAAATACAATATTCAGGTAACTGGGGATCCCCAAGGAGAAAAAGGTATTTCTGGGGGAGAGGCAGTCCTGCAAAGGGAAGGCGTCTGTCAGGGAAGTACATGGTTGGATGGCGTGGAGTGGGAAAGGGCCTGGATTGTAGATCCTGCGTGCGGACTCTGGGTCCGGGCTGCAGGGAGGTGGCTTAGCTCCTCTGCTGTGGGCCTCAGATTTCTCCAACTGTCCATGGACTAGAGTCCACCTAATAATAGTAACAGTTATAATCAGGGTTTCCTGCTCGCAGGGGTGCTGCAAGCTTTAGCCGGGTTAGTGCATCTGAAATTCTTAGGTGGCACTTCCTCTGTCTTACTACCATGATTGGGGAGGGGGTTTGTTGAGGGATGTGGCTTCTGGGTGGTGGGGGGCGGGGAGATTGAGTGCAGATTCCTGAAGGGCCTTGAACGCCGTCCCGAAGGCTTTGAACATTTTCCTTTAGAGAATAGGGACTGTTGAAATGTTAAGAAGTGAAATATGAACAGTTTAGCATTTTTTAAAAGATGAGTCCTACTGCATCATATTCCCTAGAACTGATATAACTTGGGTCAGCTATGTTGCCTCTGATTTTCAGCTAACAGTACATACTATAAAGTGCGGATGATGCATTTATTGCTACCGCTCGGTTTGTGATCAGGGAGGAGTCAGCTCTCCTGGCATCACGTTAGATGATCTCAGAGTTCTCTGAATTAAAAAAATAATAAATTCTACAAACAGAAATAATATAGTTGGGAGAACAGAATCACAATGGGAACTTTACTCATCGAACCTTTCCTCGGTATCATAAATTTTCCTGATGCTTTACATTTGGTCTTTTTTATTCTGCTAGGTGGTAGCAGGTATTGGTGGCCTCATTTTGTGATGATGGCCTCAGGGCAGTGTGATATTTAAACACCTGGACACTACCAGCCCGCAGCTGAGGGACGGCGGGCAAGTCCCCATCTTGGTTCTCACTGTCTCCAGCTGCAACACGAGGGTCATGATCCCGCCTATCTGGAGGTGGCTGTGAGGGTCCAGGGGTTAAGGTGCAGGTAGTGTGGCTGTTCTGCTCAGCACTGTGGAAGCATCAGCCCTCACCATGGGGGCTTGTAGTAAGCTCCAGGCGGGAGGTCAAGTGTGTGTTGAACTTCACTCAGCTCCAGGGTGTCAGGATTTGAACCCCCACTTCATCCAAAGCCTGTGCTGTCTCTGTCACTCTGGCTCAGATATGAGGGAAGATAGGAAGGAAAAGGTGGAAGCCACCTGCTTTCTGCTTCCTAAGGACTGGACGAAAGAAAGAAAGGAGAGGTGAACTGATAAGAAGAATGAGATCAAGTATGGAGATGAGCTTTCTGAGAAGCCATAGCTCTTTACACAATGGGATGCTACAAATTACTGGGCTTTCCTCTGGTGGTTTGAAGAGTGGGAGGTGACGGTTTGGGTCGGGAGCACCTGGTCTGCTGCAAGGGGATGGGGGCTGTGCTGCAGGATGCACACTCAGGCATGTTTCATAGTGGGGGGCTACAGCTCACAAGCACAATAGCACGATGCTGAAGAAAGCTCGACACACAATTTCAGAAAGATCTTGAATAAAGGGCTGGAAGGGAATAATACCTTCTATTGATGGTGGGAAGAAATATTTTGAAAAATTTCCCCTCGTTATGCAAAGAGGTCGTTCTTTTTTTTTTTTTTCCTCACAATAAAGATCAAAATGGTCAAAGCAAAACCTTGAATATCAAAGTATAAAATAAGCCACTCTTACTCAGTTTTCGTTTTCCTTGGCGTACCCGTCTGCCCGACACACGCACACGCATGCACATGCGTGTGTGTCAGCAAACCTCAAAGGCACACGAATGATAAAGAACTTTTAGATTCAAGCAAATAATTATCACCAGTAGGCTAATTGTTCTTTTTTCTTCTTCTTCTTTTTCCTAATTAAAGGCTCGAAGGTCAGGAGGGCCAAAATCAAATGGCACAAATGTCCCTGGAAGAGGAAATTCTCCTCAGTGCTTTTAATGTCAGAAGCCCAGGATCCGGCTAAATGAACGTGTGCCTTTGTGAGACAGAGGCAAATAAAGCCACGCATTTGCCACAAAGTGAGCGTCTTCATTTTGAAAGCTTCAAAGGGGAATATTAGGTGCTTTAAAAACTTCTTTGTTCTCTTCTAAGAAAATAATTATGGCACAATTTATCCTAATTCAGATTTTAAGCCTTGATTAGAGATGTGCAATCTTACCTTCGAATAAAATATATAATTTTCTGCAGTGCGTGCGTTCATTCACTCATTCTTCCTTCTAAATTACAGCAAATTGCTCCAATTTTAGTGCCTTGTAGTGTGCATTTAGGCCACTCAGAAGCCTGTCTGTGCCTCCACCTATGTGTGCCGTACAGTCACTAATCGAGAATGCCATTCTAATCAGGAGGACCGAATCCTGCCATTCAGGACGACCATTTAACACAAGAATGTGTTGTCCCGGGAGGAGGTAAGAGGGCACCTGTCTCATGGGGTCTTCTTGGTTGGAGGTTCTAGATCATTAGGATTTTTGCTGGTGGCTTTCTAGATATCGTCCTTGTTTTACTCTAGCCATAATAGCCTTTTATCCAATAATTCTTTATTTGATTTCAAATCCACGAGCCCTGGAGTGTCTCTGAAAAACAGAGTGATGTTTTGGGGACTCGAAGGGGAGGCAGGTGGCAGGAGAGACAGGTGTGATGCACGATGCATCCTGGATGCCTAAGAGGAAATATGTTCCTGGGCCCAGGTTGATGATGTGACGTCATTAGCTCATCGGTTTAAGGTAACGAGCTCTCGTGACAGGCACTGTTCTTACCACGTCCGCCGTCCTGATGAGGAAGCAGGCTTGGCTAATAGCCAATAGCTGATAGCAGATGTGCATTTGAACTCAGAACTCTGAGCTGAGAAGCCATGGAAACAACCACCAAGCTACACTGAAGGAAGTCTAAAGAATTTATGAAAAATCATATACCGATTAGGAGTGGGGCTTTCTGATGCGAAACAGTACATGTTTCCTGTTGTGTGGGTTTTCTGCGACAGATTTGCTTTCATACTTGGAGGTTGTTGATCTTTTCCTATTGTTATCCATATAAATGGGAGAATTCACCACTCTCAGGGATGACAAACTTGATTAGTTTTATAAGTGCCATTGTCCAATGCATCCTTTTCAACCTTACGATGCTTATTAATTTATGTATTTATTTATAGAATGAGTCACCGGTTTACATGGTTTAAAATTCCAAAAGTACAGAATTGCTGGTAATAAAAATCCTCCCTTTCTGCTCCCTTTCCTTTTGCAACCACCTAGAATCCTAGAATCCATCCCTACAAATCATCTACTTCATCCTGTCTGGTGTGCCCCCGGCACTCTGATGCTTGTTTGTGGACAAAACAAAACAAAACAAAACAAAAAACCACCACATATATTTCCCCAGTTTTATGCAAACAGTAAAATAATAGACACCTTGTTTGGGAATATTCTATTTCACTTAGCAATGCGTCTGGGAGCTCATTCGGTATTAGGACATATATATTTTCCTTGGTCCTTCTTTTATGGCTTCATAGCCTCTGTTTTCTAGATTTACCATAATTGACCCAACAAGTACATGGTGCTGCTGTTTACGTGGTTTACTATCTCTTGCTATCAGAAAAACGAGGTAACAAATAACCTCCCACATTTTTTTTATTTATGCCTTTTTTAATAAATTTATTTTTTATTGGTGTTCAATTTGCCAACATACAGAATAACACCCAGTGCTCATCCCGTCAAGTGCCCCCCTCAGTGCCCGTCACCCAGTCACCCCCACCCCCCGCCCACCTCCCCTTCCAACACCCCTGGTTCGTTTCCCAGAGTTAGGAGTCTCTCATGTTCTGTCTCCCTTTCTGATATTTCCCACTGATTTTTTCTCCTTTCCCTTTATTCCCTTTCACTAATTCTTATATTCTCCAAATGAATGAGACCATACAATGTTTGTCCTTCTCCGATTGACTTACTTCACTCAGCATAATACCCTCCAGTTCCATCCACGTCGAAGCAAATGGTGGGTATTTGTCGTTTCTAATGGCTGAGGAATATTCCATTGTGTACATAAACCACAGCTTCTTTATCCATTCATCTTTTGATGGACACCGAGGTTCCTTCCACAGTTTGGCTATTGTGGACATTGCTGCTGTGAACATGTATCATTTCATATACATACAGATATATCCTTAGAATATATTTTCAATAATGGAATTGCTGGGGTAGGTTGTATTTTAATGTGGATAAAAATCATTAAATTACACTCCAGAAAGGTTATGCCAACTATCTCCCCATTCACTGAGCGTGGGATCGCAGTGTCTTTCCCTTACCTTAGGAACGCATCGCGTTAAACCTTAAATTGTCAGTCTATGATATAAACTTAATGTTTAAGTGGCATCAATTTGATTTCTTTCATTATGGTCATGGAAACATCTCTTTGTATGTTAAAAGCTACTTGTTTTTCTTTGCTTTGAATCACCTAATTGTGTTGTTTGACCAAATTTCTATCCATGTGTTGACATTTTTCTTACTCGTTTTTGTACAAGTTCTGGTGAATGTACATAATGGACATTCATCTTTATTTCACTATTCTTTACATTTCCCGCTTCTTTTGCTATTTATTTGTTTTGACTTTGTTTTTAATTTTTTTTCATTTAGAAACTTTGATTTTATGCTATTATCAGTCTTTCATGATTTCTGGGGTTTGTGACATATATGAAAGGGATCATTCCACTAAGCTTTCATAAAAGAATTCTGAAATGATTTCTTCTACATAGATTTATGGTTTGAATTTTTGTGTTTAAGTTTTGGATCCTTGTGGAATTTATTCTGTTGTAAGCTGTGGGTAGGAAGTTTTTTCTTAGATTGCCATCTTACTGACTTAAAAAGTTTTCTTTCTTAAATAATATATTAAAAATAGAATAAGGTATTATGCTGAGTGAAGTAAGTCAATCGGAGAAGGACAAACATTATATGTTCTCATTCATTTGAGGAATATAAACAATAGTGAAAGGGAATATAAGGGAAGGGAGAAGAAATGTGTGGGAAATATCAGAAAGGGAGACAGAACATAAAGACTCCTAACTCTGGGAAACGAACTAGGGGTGGTGGAAGGGGAGGAGGGTGGGGGGTGGGGGTGAATGGGTGACGGGCACTGAGGGGGGCACATGACCGGATGAGCACTGGGTGTTATTCTGTATGTTGGTAAATTGAACACCAATAAAAAATAAATTTGTTAAAAAAATTATATCTTTCCCTAATAATTTGATATGACACATTTTTTAAAGATTTTATTTATTCATGAGAGACACAAAGAGAGAGAGAGGCAGAGACACAGGCAGAGGGAGAAGCAGACTCCAAGCAGGGAGCCCGACGTGGGACTCCATCCCTGGACCCCAGGATCACGCCCTGGGCCGAAGTCGGCCCTAAACCACTGAGCCACCCGGGCTGCCCTGATATGACATTTTTGTCATATACTAAATACCTTTATTTGTTTGGATCTACTTCTGAAGTTTCTACTCTTCTTTTTGAAGATTTTATTTTTATTTACTCATGAGAGATAGAGAGAAGGAGGCAGAGAGATAGGCAGAGGGAGAAGCAGGTTCCCTTTGGGGAACTCGATGCAGGACTCGATCTCAGGACCCTGGGATCATGACCTGAGCCAAAGGCAGACACTCAACCACTGAGCCACTCTGGTGCCCTCTATTCTTTACATTGATTTTACCTACTCAAATGCCACTAAAATAATGTCTTATTTATCATCACTTGACATTTTTTTATATCTGATAAGACTATTATATCTTTTTTTATTTTTAAGTAAGCTCCATGTCCAACCTGAGGCTTGAACTCAGAACCCTGAGATCAAGAGTTCCATGCTCTACCAACTGAGCCACCCGAGCACTCCAGGACTGAGGCTGCTATAATGAAATGCCACAGATTGTGTGGCTCAAACAATAGACACTTATTTCTCACAGTTCTAGAGGCTGGAAGTCTAAGATCAAAGTCCTGGTGGGTTTTAATTCTGGTTAGGACTCTTCCTGGTTGTTTGCAGGTGGCGGTCTTCTGACTGTGTCTTCCTGTGGTGTGGGGAGATGGAGAGCTCCAGTCTCTTCCTCTTCCTACAAGGACACTGATTGCATCACTGATTGCATCAATCACAAGGGCTCCACCTTCAGGACCTCATCTACACTTAACCATCACAAAGGCCTTTTTCAAATACCACCATGTTGGGCATTAGGGCTTCAAAATTAGAATGTGGAGGAAATACATTCAGTCTATGACACATTAGTTTCAATATTTTTTTTAAGATTTTATTTATTTATTCATGAGGGACACAGAGAAAGAGAAGCAGAGACACAAGCAGAGGGAGAAGCAGGTTCCATGCAGGGAGCCTGATGTGGGACTCGATCCCAGGACTCCAGGATCACGCCTGGGGCTAAAGGCAGGCGCCAAACCGCTGAGCCACCCAAGGATCCCTCAATATGTTTTTTAATAGGTTTATTATTTTCTGTTTTTTATTTTTACTCATCATTACTTTAATCTTTATTACTCTCTCTTGCATTCCTTATTTTATGAGAAGAGATGAGTATTCTCTTTCCCCTTGAATTGGAAATGTAATCCATTAATTAACATTTCCTGTAATTTTTATGAATGTTTGCCTTAAGATTACATATTTTCTTTTGGACATTGCTTTATCTCTAGCTCAGAGATACTAAAATACATGGTGTTTAAGATTGTTATACTCCAGGGTGGCCCGGGTGGCTCAGTGGTTTAGCACCGCCTTCAGCCCACGTCGGGCTCCCTGCATGGGGCCTGCTTCTCCCTCTGTCTGTGTCTCTGCCTCTCTCTCTCTCTCTCTCTCTCTGTATGTGTCTCTCATGAATAAATAAATAAAATCTTTAAAAAAAATTGTTATACTCCAGATGTTTTACAAATTCAATGAGATTTTTCTTTCTGATATAAGATTATTTTCCCACACCAAGAGTTAGGCACATTGTTGGCTTTTGGCTCTGTATTCAATTATTGGTTTTATTGCATTGTATTCAGAGTAATAGAGACTGAAATACATTTCTACTCTTTTGAATGTATGAGTTGAGTGAGTTAGATTATGTGTATGTGTGTGGCTATATTTGTGTCGATTTTTGTGAATGGTCTATGTTACTTGAAATAAACATTTTTTCTTGTTTTACACTGTAGGTTTTGATATATCTGTTAGATTCACCTTTTATTTAGATCTTTCATGTTTATTATATTTCTTATTCGACAAAAATATGAATAAAAGCCCCAGTCTTGCAGGGTCTTATTTCTCTTTTTAATCACTCGTATTTTTACAGAATGAATATTAGTGCACTTTTATTGATGCACAAATACCCATAATGCTATACCTTTATCTTGAACTGTAATCTTCACTTAATTTAGAAGTTGTATATTCTTATAGTAAGATTTATATAGTACATGACTTTGCTCTGTATTCAGCTATGTGATATTAACATGAAGATCCATTTTTATTTGAATTTTCTTTTATATACTTTCCTTATTTTTATATTTTTAAATATTCATAATTGCTTGCTTTAGTGTATTTAATAGAGACTAAAGTTGAGTTTTTCTTAACTCAGTTGATCCAATTTGAAGTCAGTTTTCTGTTTGTTATTAATGTGAGCTTAGCTTGTTAATACTTATTGTTACAGCTGACATAAATGGTTTTAATTCTGCTGTAATTTTGTATTATATACTTTCTATCTTTAAAGATTTGATTAATATTTTCTCATTTTTAACACTGTCAATGAATATAAAAATGTTCTTTCTAGTATGAAGCCATAATTTCTACAACTTGTTTTATTCTCATTTCCATAGTTACATGCTCAATACTCAGAGGCTAGTCTGTTTTTTTTGTCCTAATTAACTTGTTATTAATTGAATTTGTTTTCTAGTGCTGGGAACAATATCTCTAAGTCCTTGCATGCTTAAAGTAGATTGCCGCCTTGTATTGCATGAAAATGTGAGTAAAATTGCTTGGACCACACATTATTTCCTTGTGTAATATTTTTCTGCTCCTACACTGTCTTCCAACATTGAAGGTCACAGTGGTGATTTGCTGTTTTTCCAGAGCACCTGAAGCTGTTTGGATTTTGGTTTCTAGCAATTTTATTAGCTTACATCTTGGTGTAGACTTTTTTTTTTTTCTTTTTTTCTTTTTTCCCAATGTTCTTGAAGATACAGTGTGTCTTTGCAATACATAGCATTGACTGTTGCTTTCTTTTTCTTTGATTTCAGGGAAGTTGTTTAACTACTTCCTTTCTGCTTCAGGGATTTGAACTGTGCATATCTTGTCTTTTAAAATTTCCATTTTCTTTCAGGTCCTGTGGTGCCCGCATACAGTAGTAACTAGCCACATATAGGTACCTAAATCTTAAATTAACTGAAATTAAGAGTTTAGTTCTTCAATTCAACGATTCAGTTCTTGAATAAAAGGCAGCTACAGACAGGATGCTCTGGTGGGCGGTGGAGCTGTAGTACATCCCTGTCATCCCAGCAAGTTCTGAGGCATAGCACTAATAACCCTTAAGAGGGTTGCTTCACATCTCTGCTTCTCCGTTATTGTGTTTCCAGAGTGAACTGGATACTTGAAATTTTGAAATCAAAAACAAAGTAGTGGGGTTTTTTTGTTGTTTTTGTTTTTGTTTTGTTTTTGTTTTGTTTTGTTTTGTTTTGTTTTGAGAATGAGAATGCAAAGTTCAAAGTGGTTGCAGAGAAATACCTTCCTTGAGGGTGTGTTGGAAGAAAAAGGATGTCAGGTCTGACATCTTGCTTTTACCGTTAGGATTCCTGTCTTCTCTGGACTGCTGTGACCAAGGTTGTCTCAGAGGAACCTGTGAAGTGATGTCTATTTGGGCAGTCCTCAGCTCTTTTCTGCCTATTTTTTTTTACATCACACACAGTTTTTGTGCCTCCCTGGACCTTTCGCCCCTTTCTTATTTCCCCTTGGTATCAGGTTGGAATTTTCCTGCAGTCATTAACATCTTAGTGTGAATAAGCACAGAGCATTTTAATTCTAAATCTCGTCTCTGCCTGCTGTGATAGTTAATTTTATATGTCAAACTGACTAGCTCACAGGATGCCCAGACACCTGATTAAGCATCGTTTTTTTACACGTGTCTGTGAAGGTATTTCCAGAGAAGATTAGCATTCGAATTGGCAGACTGAATAAAGCAGATGCCCTCCCCAATGTGTGTGTGTGTGTGTGTGTGTATGTGTGTGTGAGTGTGTGGGAGGGTGCTCATCCAATCTCTTGATGGTCTGAACAGAGCAAAAAAATCTGAGAAAGGCTGAATTATTTCCTCGGACTGACTGCTTGATCTGCGGCATATTGTCCTGCCTTTGGTGCTTCTGCTCCTAAGGCCTGTGGACAGGGATTGAAATCTGTATCCTCAGCCTCCTGCCCTTAGGCTTTCCAATGATAGCACTGCCGCCTCTGGGTCTCCAGCTTGCAGATATATGCTGGTCCCAGGTCTTCCCAGTCTCCATAATTGTGTGTGAGCCAATTCTCTCTCTCTCTATATATATATTCTATTTCTCTGGGAGCCCTGGCTCACACACATGGGAAATGAAATTACTTCAATCATTGAACAAATGAGGGAGTGGGGAACAAGATAAATATTACTCATAGAGGCCGATATACCCCTTCACTATTTATGTAACCTCAAACATGTAAAAGCCTCAGTAATAAAACAGAATGCTTAGAGGAGGAATTCTAGTAATACCATATAATCTGAGTTTTCACTCAACAGTTGCAAAAAAAAAAAAAAGAATTCATCAAAGCAAGCTTTATTCGGCATATACTTATTAGGTGAGTCAAGTGAGTCAAGTGCTGGGTAGAGGAAAAAAAAAAAGATGAATGAAGGCCTCTCTGTGCTTGAAGAATTCATGGTCCCTTAGAGGAAAATAACAACGACCCTGGGGATTCATTCCTTAAGGTTCTTCTTACATTTTTGATCAGGCTGCAGAAAAAGAGTGCTCACCACATCAGTGACCACAAAGTTTGATCTTTGGAAGTTTAGAAAGTATACGCAATCTTCTTTTTACTTGCCTTCGTTTTTGGCACAGCTGTTCTGGAAACCTTTCCTACCTTGTTAAAACCTACCTGCAATACTTAAAAAATATGTAGTATCTTCTCTCTTTTATGTGATAGAGTTTATGTATCAAACAAGTTATTCTTACGAACCTCTTAACTTCTTAAAGATTTGGGACTTAATTTCAAGGAGTTACCAAGATTTCCTGGAAACAGCATGTGCCTCGTGTTTCTGGGGGATAATCGGAGCATTTGAATCACCCTCACGGAGAAATAATAATCTCAGTGCAGGTTTTTATAACCCAGACTATCCTCCAGCGTAGCAGGGAGATGGATACTCTTTCGAATATGGAGCTGAATTATGTGTTTCTCCTTGAGCAGTTAAATGCCGTGCTCATTGTATTAATCGTGGCCACCATTTATAAAGAACCCCCTGTAGATGGGTGTAATGCGTTCTAGGTATATTTCCAACTCTCCTATAATAGAGCGTAATATAGATTCTCTAGCTATACTTAATAGATGGAGAAGCTAATACTGAGGCAGTTAAGTGATTCACTCAAGGTCACACAGTCAATACTTATACACTATCCATCTCTGATCCAACTCACGTCCTTATATTCCTACTCTGGACCCCTCTGAGTTACAGTGAATGTTTTCAGGTCCCCAGCTTTTCCTTTCCATACTATCCCTTCAAAAAGAGCAGACATTGTAGCACCCGGGTGGTTCAGTGGTTGAGCCTCTGCCTTCAGCTCAGGTCATGATTCCAGGGTCCTGGGATTGAGTCCCACATTGGGCTCCCTGCAAGGAGCCTGCTTCTCCCTTTGCCTGTGTTTCTGCCTCTCTCTGTGTGTCTCTCATAATTAAATAAATAAAATCTTTTTTTTTTTTTTTTTAAAGAGCAGACACTGGGAGAGCAAAACTGTCTGTTTTTTCCCCTCCAATCGCTTTCTCCATGGTCAAAAGAAGTCTTTATGGATATACGAGGGATTGGCTCTCCCAACACGAATGAAGTTCCCACACCAGTGGAATAATCAGACACTTTTAAGGAAATTTGCATTTGGTACCAGGTGCTTCATCAGACTTTCTCTTACCTGAAAAAACAAACAAACAAACAAACAAACAAACACACAAACAAACAGAGGTGCATTTACTTGTTCTCCTACTTCTCAGGATAGTTATCAATAGTCATGAAAAATTTCTTTGTAAATGATAAAAGACAAAAATGATTTTTAAGATGACAAAAAAAGATTAAAAAGTTTAAAATAATACAAAATGTAAAAATGATTTAAAAAAAAAAGGGGGTGTGAGGTATTTGTTCTATGATGACAGCAGTAATACGATTCAGTGGACCACAGTCCAGCGCTGTTTTTACTGCGCATTGGGGCCTGGTGGAGGGAGCCCTAGAACAGACACTGGAACTGCATTTTCAGGCCCAACTGTCCACTAGGCTGAGTGACCTTGGCGAAGAGACACTGGCCATGCTTTGATATGCAGCATTGGAACCTCCTCCTCATGTCTGGGGGATTCCCTTTGACATGGGTCTTAACAAGAGGAAGAGTCCCTTCCTGTTATTAACGGATTCACAGAGTCTCCCTTGTCCCACGTGCCCTGAGACCCCCATGCTGGGTTCCCAGGCTCCACTGGCTGTAACTGCATGAGGATTTCCAAGAGCAGATTGCGGGAGATCGTGCAGGTACCAGTGCATGAAGGTCACTGTTCTGACACAGGCACACCAGACACAAGAAATGCAGGTGAGTATTGTGCACCCCTCCCTCCACATATCTGTTCTGGGGATCGTTTGGAGTATGATCTTTACTCACATAGTTTTAAGATTGCTGCTTCAGGTCACCTGGCAATCCCGTGACCTACTGATATCCTTTGAATAAACATGTTTTTTGCTTCCATCATTCACAGTCAGCTTCTGTTGCAGGAAAACTAAAAACAAAATAGCAACAACAAACCCTTGACTGATACCTTGTGGGTAAATCCTCATCTTGGCTGAGCCACATCTTGTAAAGTGGGATCATACTACTAGCATCTTCGTTGTAGGGATCAAGAGAAGTCATTCCATGTAAGGGGCTATGTTGCTATGTTAATGGAAGGGAGGGTTTTTGGTTTCATTTCATTTAGCTTTTTTTTTTTTTTTTTCTTTTGGAATTTTGTTATCATCTGATTTTGGAGAATTCTTGCTTTTCCTTCATTCAGCCACCACCCTCAGTCAGGCTCTGAATCATGGCTGACGTAGTGTCTTTGACTGAAATGGGGTCCTGGTAAGACAGGACTCTTCTCAGCAGCTGCATCAAGTCACTGAAGTTTCCCAAGAGAAAATTCTCCATTTGGCTGTTTTTCCAAATCTCATCTCAATACTCCAGGCTGGGAAAGAAATTATGAACCTTTGCTGTGAGATTCCCATGGAGGTCGCATGGAGGACAGGAGCCCTGGAGTGCGCGCAGAGCCATAAAAGAGAAGGAGGGCAGGAGTTGTTGACATTTCCTGAGGTCTCACTGTATTCCAGGCACCACGGTGGGTGCTTCACACACATGATTTTATTTAATGGGTCGTTGAACTCTAAAGTCCACATGACAAGGGCCCTGACTACTTTGCCCACTGTCTAAATCCTAGCAATGATCCAGATGCTTATCAGAGAATTGGCACTCACGTATTTGCATGAATAAATGATTGAATAATTAAGTAAGCAGCATTTCATGATAAGGATTCCAATCTCCAAGCTTCGGGGGATTGAGAGACAAAGTAATTCTTCCAAGATCACAAGCTAGGAAGTGCAAAGCAGGATTGGAGACTGAGTCTTGCCTAATGAGAAAATGCTGAAATCCCACGATATCAATCCAAAGACATGTAAGTGGAAGAGCTCATTGTGAAAGACAAGGAGGTAATGAAGAAATGTCAACTTCTTTATACTCAAAATAAATGCACAGATTGAAGGGCATGCTTGCAGACACAGCTCTCCTCCAGTCTTGATGTGTTAAGTCAGAGGCCGGTAAAGGAACGAGACACCCGACCTGCTCTCTCCTTGACACACGTCCCTCCCATCAGGGCCCGGCGCCAGCTCATTTGACTTTTATATCTCTCCCATGCCTTGTTGGGAGGTCATTTCATGCATTCATGCTTCTGTGCCTGAAAAATGTCTCCCAGGGTTTGCGATGTGAACGTATTTTTCTCCTTTCTCGACAATTCCTGCCTTATTCTTTTATCTTATCTGGGTGGAGACAAGATTAGTAAATAGATATTCACAGCACTTAGAAGTTTGTGTAACTGAATTAGAGCCCCTCTTGAACTGCTTTAATTGTGTTTACTTTTCCTGTAACAGAGTGCATGTATTCTGCAAGAATTTACTGTCAGCTTTTGTCTCAGATGGAGCCCCATGGTATCACCATCATCCAGCAGAACTAACCCCGGACCCCAAAAAACCTCCAGAATCAGGGTCTCCCAGATCTAAAGACTGTGAGAGCGACTTTGAAGACATTTCAGTGGTGGAAACAGAATTTGCAAAGCCAGAACATTGTGAAAATTCACTGCTGTTCAGAAGAGATGAGGAATCCAGTTTGGCTTCTGAATATGATGGAAGGGAAGGTGCAGAAGGTTGGGTTGATGAGCTCTAGAACCCAGAAATCCCATGATCTTGGAGAGGTGGCATGAAGACACATCATGATGTGTAAACACAAAATCAGATATGTTTTTTAGGCAAAATATTTTTTTTTAGACGTGTAAGGAATGATGGAGAAAATAGAACACGGGAAATACTAAATGGATATTTATTGCAAGTCTCTCTTAACCAGTCAGATGTTAGGAAGGCGAATCAATTGTGGTCTCTCACTAGAAATTAGCATACATCTTTGTTACTGTTGTTATTATTATTATCAATCACCTCCACACCTTCCTTCCATCCACAGCCCATTAGCTAGCTGTAGACACCTTGATGGGTGTGGGCTTGCAGGAAGCATGTGGGTGCCTGGTGAATAGGGAAGAACACAGCAGCAGGAATTGTGTTTGGCTTCTAATGGATGAAAAAACTGAGATTCACACAGGCTAATAATGCATTTGTTTAAGAAAGACATTTAGATAATTCTCAAAGATGTTAACTGCATTATGATTTTCTATATTGTTTCATAAGATGGTTTTATTTTTAAATGTGGGCTCATTGTGAGATACTGTTATGTGTACAGACCATTAAGCTAGTATTCAGTCGTTTGCTGGACAGGGGAGTTGCTCCAAATCAAAGGCATGCTTTATTTAGCTATTAATGTCTAATATTTTACAAGTTGAAGAAAAGCCCATGAATATCAGCCTTATCTGTCTAATTTATAGAGACATCTTTAGCCATGATAATTCTAGGCTAATATTTCATTGGGAAAATTATAGAAATAATATACTATACTTATGCATTTGCAGCACTGTCAAAAATAAATACAGGTTCAAAATATGTGATAAAAATAAATATAGGTTCAAAATATGTGATATTAAGTATGGAATTTTCAACGCTGGAAAAGTGAGTTCACATAGGAATGGCCATGCGGATAACTTTGCCTTGTCATTTTCACGAGGCATCACGGTGTCGTGGAATTAGCATGGGGTCTGGAGTTCAAGAACAGTGGGTTTGCATCTTCACTTTTCCCCTCTGACATTGGGAAATTTCACTGATCTCTTAGGAATTCAGTTTATTCACTTACATTGAAGTGATATTGTCTTTATCTTTTAGAATGGGGATTAAATATTAGGATCTCATAAAAGCTGATCGGGACAGTAACTGACCCTTTCTAGTCCCCACTTAGGTGAGTCTCATGACAGGCACTTCTCACACGCTCCCTTGGACGATGCTCACAACACCCCGGGGTGTATTACCTGCTGTTGCAGGAGTGTGAAGGTCACACCGCTTCCAGCTGCACTTCATCACTCTTCATCACTCCTGATCTGAGCCCACAGCACGAGGCTTTGTCTCTTCCACCATCATGCAGGGGCCATATTTGGGGAAGCTCATCAGCCTAGTGTTACTTAAATATTCCATCTTTCTTTTTTTCATCTTTTTTTAAAATCGATTACTCTCTAGGGATAATAGAAAGACCCACTGCTTCTCTTTTTTGAAATTCTATTCAAACCTTGACACCAATATTAGCTGTCTGGAGTGAATCCAAAAGCCTTAAGATCATTTTTCCCCCTCTCTACGAAGCTTTTCCTTCTTCCCCATAATTAATCCACAGCGAGAGATGTTCCGCTTTCCTACCAGAGTTCCAGAACGAAGGCTCCGTGAGGCGGGCCGGACAATTAAAGCAGGTGCAGCCCTGGCTGCCGGCCTCGCTCCACTCTTCGAGCCCTTCGGGGAAATGCTATCAGTCAGCTGAAGGAGGGTAATGCCCCTTCGCCGAGGATCCCCCCAGACATATGGCATGGCGTGGAAACCCGGACCGGCCGGGCAGCTAGCAGTGGCTGCGTAGCTCTGGCTCGCGTCCACTCCTGGGCTGCACAGGCGGCTCCAGGACCATGCTGGGGACATATGCTGGCCGGCTCCGCGCTTACTGCCTGCAGCTCCCGGCTCCTGTATTCTAATGGTAATTCTGCAATCTGTTCTTTGACAGCTCAGGGCCAGATGATGTGCCTGCCACTGACAGGGACATCCTTTCATGAAACGTTGACTTCTGGGCACCGGGATATTGGAAAACCAGAGAGAGCCCGCACTTGACGATGCAGCACCAGAGCCAGGCGTCGGCGGCCCCAGCAGAGCGCCACCCAGCCCCGCGTGCACCTGACGCCCGGCAGGGCGCTGGGAAAGGCGTTCTCCTGGAGGGGTGAAGCCTCCCAAATTCCACACCCAAGGCTTTGGGAGTGGTTTTCCTCTTCCTTGTTGGTCTCCTGGAGGAAATCACTCGGGGAAGCCTATGGCTGTGCACCAAGTCTTACTTGAACTTGCTCTGCTGTTTGGGGGTTGGCTCTGAACCCAATACTCGGGTGTGAAAATGGAAGTGGCCGGATGGGGTGGGGGGAGCAGAACCCCTGGTTTCCAGGCCTGCCATGGGAACTTTCAATACCCACCCCCCACACACACCCTGTGAGCATGCCCTTTGTTCCCGGTTCCCCGATTCTCTGCTCCGTTACTAGCTATTCAACGGCACTCTCAAAGAAGAATGACTTACCTGTAGTTGTATATGTGTGTGTGTGTGTGTGTGTGTGTGTGTAAAATATGTTTGAAATAAATATGTATTTAGATACACACGTATACACCTACATAATTTTTTCTCCAATAATGCTTATCCTGCACGTATGCTGACATATCTTGAGTCTCACTTTTAAAAACCTGCAAAGTAGACGTGATCAGCACCATTCTGCACAGGAGGAAATGGAGGTTCGGGGAAGAAAATGAAGCCGATAAGTCGAATCGGTGGAAAGTGAACAAACCCCTGCTATCCATTCTTCGAAACCCCATATAGGATGAGCGTTCTTTCAAATGCCTCGTTAGCTTGTAAGAAAGACACATTTCCACGTGTCAGAAATGAGCGAAGCTCAGAAGGCAGAGGTTGGGGAGCACAGGCGTGTGGAGGAGGGGGAGGGGAGGGCTGGGGTGAGAACCTCGGAGCTGTGCTGCCCGGCAGGTGGACGGGACACTTGGGCCCCTGGGAGGTTTAGAGGTGGAAGTGAGAACCCAGGAAAAGCCAGAACTTCTGAGGGACTTTACTCCACGGGAAAGGATGCCGGAGAAAAAAAATCCGCTCCTAAGCAGGATCAGAGGATCACAGGAAAGTGAACCCATTGCTTTCTGGGCGCTGAGGGTAAACAAGAGAGGGGACCAGTATTCCCCGAGAAGTCAAAACTCCAACTTTCATAGCACTGAGCTTTGGGCTGGAATTCATAATGTCCATATTGTCCTGAGTCCTGAAGCTGACACGTTACCATAAATGTTCTCAAGCTGCTCTTGCCCCGGGGTTCCTGGCAGAAGCAAGTGTAAAACTGCCCTGAAGAGATGCTCCTGAGTGTTCCCCAGGGGGCGAGAGGCCTCCAGAGGAAGAAACTCGGGCCCGGGGTGAAGGACTCAGTGCCTGCCCCCTGCACCCGTGGCTGGGCCAGCTGGGCTCTGCTTCCCAGGGACCAAGGTGAGCTAGGGTTGAGGACCTGGCATCGCCCTGGCATGGGTGTCCCAGCCCGCTCCCCCAGCTCTTCCTCTCCGACCCTCCTCCATGTCTCCTTTGTGTCGGCGGCACGAACTCTCATTCTCTTCTCTATCTCGGGTCTTCTTGATGGGCTCTATGTTAGGACCTAGGAGCGATTAAGCTAGGCCCCAGGTGTGCAGGAGATCCCCCTCTGGAGGGAGTACCTGCCATCAGGGCCCTCACCCATTCTTATCGTGTTCCTCTTGAGGAGCCATCGTGTGGCCTCACGTGAGCTACGACTCCCTTCTCAGAAGGCCTCTCTTTCCCCGTCTGGCCTTGATAGAGGAGGAGCCGGCCAGCTAAGCCACAAGGGCAAGGGTGCCCTGCGTGTGCCAGGAAGCCCCGGGCACAGAGACTCTGCAGCCCAGGCTTGAAGTGTCTGTGCTGTGCTGGGAAAGCCAGAGGTCCCCACGAACCCACACTGCTCCAAGGACAATGGCTCAGAAGGACCCGAATGCTCCTGCGAACTAGCCTCTACTTGCAGAGATCAGCAAAATACTGTAATACAGGGGATTGGGATATGAATCAGCTGCTTAGAGAACACGTAGGAACGACTAGGAAGCCAAAATGTGGAGCTTTGAAGGGTCAGAAGAGACAAGCACTTCCAGACTCCACAAAGAGAAAGATGTACTTCAAATGGTCTTGAGTGACAAAAGCCAAAACCAAAACCAAAAACTTGAACATCTTAGTTCAACAGAGGGCTCCAGTCAACAAGCAAAGGTCTGGGTGAGAAACGTGGCTTCCTGACCAAACCCGTGCTCTCGGTGGTCCTGGGTGGTGGTGTCGGTGTGGGAGGGAGAGGATGCGAGAGCAGGTGCCGGATCCTGCCTCATCGGGGACTGGGGACTTCGGATTCACAGGTGGAACTTGCTAGAATCTGAGAGATGGGAAACCTCCTTGTTTCTGAGGATGTGGAGGGCACTGAGGAGCTCTGTAAGGATGCGAACCTTGGGTTTTCATCGCGGGATCCCGAGTGACTTGCGCAGCTCATTATGTGATACTGTTCATCCTGTTATTAATACATATATTTTTATCTACTTGTCGGTGTATGTTCTTGCTTGAAAATATGCATTTTTAAAAAATGGGAACATCCTTGTCAACTGCAAAGCCTGATAATATTATTTTTCATATTTATAAGTCTTTATTTAGTCTGGTGGCCTGGGACTCTCAGAATTAGGCTGTAACTGAAGGATCACAAAAGATCATTTTAGGATCTAGTTCTTGCCTACGTGTTCAGCCTCCTCTTACTCCCCTCCACGTAAGGCCCTATATTTTATCCTAAAGCAACACTTGATTATGATGTCATACTTGGGAGGGGGGGTCTCCATGTCTGAGGATTGAGCTTGGGGCTCTAAGGGCTTCATCAGAGAGCATACCTAACACATCTAGAACGTTCCTCACCCTTTCCCACTTCCATGAGCTTCACTCACTGTTCTGTTGGCCAGAGTAGCGCAATTACTTCTCTCTGTACATGTCTCCTGCTCTTCTGTTAAAACTTATGGAGGGCAGAGACTCTCTTTTTCTTCCCTCACACAGTAGTGATTCTCGTGTCACATCTAATAAATATTCATTGAATGAACAGAGAGAAGAGGTCATGGTACATGGAAATGTGGACCAAGCAAGGATTAGAACGCCCAGTGTTTAAAAAGTAGCTCCGAGGGACACCTGGGTGGCTCAGTGGTTCAGCGTCTGCCTTGGGCTCAGGGTGTGATCCTGGGGTCCTGGAATTGAGTCCCCCATCGGGCTCCCCACAGGGAGCCTGCTTATCCCTCTGCCTGTGTCTCTGCCTCTCCCTGTGTGTCTCTTATGAATAAATAAGTAAAATCTTAAAAAAAAAATAGCTCCACCATTCAGGCTGTAGGGAGTGACGGAGCCCGATGCCTGTGGTCTTGGAGAGATCACTTACTTTTTCTAATGCCCTGATGATAGTGGACAACCTGTTTAGCTTCACCGAGCCTACGCTGCTGCTTCCTCAAAGTGGGTACGATAAATGAGTTCTAACATTGTGCCAAAACTGTTATACGTGCTAGAAATAGAGCAGTGAACAAAACACACACACATGTAGTGCGTGTCCTAATGGAGCTTGCCTCTTAGTGTTTGGGGGCGGGGAGGCAAGAGAGATTAAATAGATATGGGTAAGTGAATGCACTAGACAAGTGATGAAGACCCTGAAGGAAATCACACAGAGTAAGTGGACAAGGAGTAGCCAGGAGTAGTGGGGGAGGGTGGAGATGTGGTGAGGAAGGCCTTCAGATGTGGACACTGGGGTGGCATTCGAGCAGAGACCAGAGTAGCATGACTGTATGGTCACACCATGGAAGAGTGTTTCGAGGAAGGCAGAACAGGTGCAAAGATGAGAGAACGTGCATAAACTCTTAGAATGCCTGGAAAAGAAGCCAATGTAAGAACACACTGGATGAATCTTTTTCTTTCTTCTTTCTTTCTTTCTTTCTTTCTTTCTTTCTTTCTTTCTTTCTTCTTTCTTTCTTTCTTTCTTTCTTTCTTTCTTCTTCTTTCTTTTTCTTCTTCTTCTTCTTCTTCTTCTTCTTCTTCTTCTTTCTTCTTTATATGAAAAAAGTTGTTTTCCAAGAATTCTGTGAATTAAATGTACAAAGGATAAAATTAGACAATCAAACCTCGCTGCCTAACCTTCATTTATAATGGATATTCAAAGAATATGTGTGGCAGACCTTCCATCATACAGATACGTCTGGTGTGCTTTGGTCACGGAGAGTCGGTACAAGCAGACAGGAATGTGTGGTGATGGTGCAGTTAAGATTCCAGGTGCATCATTTGTTTCTTCCCTCTTTAACTTTACATCCATAATACATTTCTAGGAGCTATCCTCAAAACAGCTCACATGACATTTTAAAGAATTTCAGCCGTTCAGTTCCATCACCACTGGAAACAAAGACACTTTCAATGTGCAGATAATTTGTATGGCTAAAGCCCATTGCTTAAGTATTTGAGTGTGTCCGGGAGATATAAATATCGCTAGGCAGCACTCAATGCGTGCTGGGAAATAAGAGCCTGATATATGGGGCAGCTGCTACTAATAAGCCGCATCCCCGCCTCCCCTTCTGCCTGTGGCCTCAGGAGAAAGGAGAGATGAAGCTGTGGCCTTCCTTCCCTCAGGGAGAGGGAGAGGGCCCCTCAGCTGTTGGCTTGCAGAACAACAGCAGAGGGAGGGTAGACCAGCTGGCTGGGGACAGACTTTTCCCCCCCCCCGCCCCGCCCCACCAATGCAGTCCCTCCTGGGAGGTGGGCTCAAACAGGAGCACAGAGGAGGGAGTCCTGTCCCCCATAGACTCTGTGCATGGTGCACATGAGGACAGTGTCAGGACAGGTTCAGGCCCAAGGAGGGACATGAGCTGTGGCATTGGTTATGGGACCAGAGCAAGTCACTTTCCTCTCTTCCTCTGCTTTTCCTATCAAGAAACTAAAAATTACTGGCCAATCTCTTTATAATCCCCTCCAGCTTTGGAAAATTTGTCTCCCTGGCTTTTTGTTTTTTTTTTTAATAAGAGAATGAGGCATGATGGTGTGAAAGAGGAGCATCATGCTACCATACGGCGGTACTTACTGTCTCCCTCTGTGGCACCTGTCACGAGCAGTATCCTCACTGACAAACCATCCTTCATCCAGAGATCACTGAAGATCCGAATGAAATAACTACCATACTGTGATAGAAATAATAATAATAATAATAATAATAATAATAATAGAAAAATAATACATAAGGGGTTTTCTGAAAAGGAAACTATCAACCACATGCATTCCAACATAATATAATATCTGCTCAAAAGTGAACAAGAGCTCTGAATAAACCCAGATGAACCCAGATCTGGAGACACCCAAGCCTGACAGTCATCTCCAGTCAACATCTAATTATGGGAACTTTGCTGGGTTTTTAAGCTTTTTTATTTCCCCCCCTTATCCATGAAATTATAATGCAATATATCTATGGAGGTAAATTATCAGTAGTAGCCATGCCCATAGGTGTTTCTCACTGATGGGATCCCCTCTTCCCTCTTCTCTTCTTACTATAACTGGTGTGCATATAATTTGTAATGACTGCCTCTTTTCCTACCAGAATGCGACTGGATAGGATATATTTAGTTGTTCTTTTGTGTTTGAATCTCAAAGTCATTTCCAGTAGAAAATTTATTGAGGATGCCTCCCAGAGCATCTTCCTGTGAGTGGGTTTTTGTTTTTGTTGCCATGCTACTTTCTTAATTGTGTCAAATGTCAAGGCCACCACAGGGGACAGGTGTGCCAGTTCCAGCACAACTTCTCAACACTGGGCACATCTGCTCTAAAATGATCCAACACGTCAACAGGCACAAAATATAACATGCCTCTCTTTGGCTTTTTAATTTCTATTTTACTTCATCAGGATGTAGGTTAAATCGGTGTTTGAAATGGGCTTGTTTCTTATTTGTATGAAAGCAGAATTGAAGAATTCTGTGGGGCATGGGCAGGGAGAAAAGGAAAAGGATTGTGGAGTCTCTCCTGTTTTCTTGGCCAACAAATTAATCCCCGGAAAAGGGACAAGCTCAGTCTCTCTCCTGTTTGCAAGGAATCCACTCAGATGGCTTCTTTCCACGGTACTGTGGGAGCCGGCAACGATGGGCCCTTGATGGCAGGCTGCAGTAAGAAGGGATTTCCAAGGATTGAACATCAAATTCATGCTTCCTGGGGATTAATGACAGAGATAAGGTGTTTCAGCGGCTTTTTAGAAAGCTCCTTTTGTATTGAGATTTTTTTTTTAAAGGAAAATAATGCTGCACTATTTTAAATAATCAATAGTTCCTTTGACAAAATAATAATCATATGTTGAGAGCTTCAGGATAAAAGAATCTCACAGTAAATGTATGACAACTCTCAGCCCTGGGATGCCCATTAACAGCTCCATCTAATTCTAAGGTAGCAAAGTATCAGTTAAAAGTAGTATTTTTTTTTTTTTTGGCCCTGAATATATTCAATGCTTGTAAGTATATCATGTCTTCTTGCACAAACCTCAGAAAAGGGCCCTGCTATTTTGCCTCAAAGAATCTGACGAGAACTTTGGCATCTAATTGCAGGGGTGCTGGGCCACGCTGTGTCTGGGCTTCGGAGGACGCAGATACCCTCTTCTGACTCCTGGGGATTTATATTTATTAGTCATTGCTGTTCTTTCTTTATTTTTTTAATTTTTTTTAAGTGATTGTGCCTGGGGCTCTGCTCTGGAGTAAGCCTGGCATGTAGGCGACAGCCAGCCTCCAGCCCTTCCGGAGGTGGGATGGCTGAGGATCCTAGGCCCCAACCCACTAGCCAGAGAAGGAACAGGAAACTGAGGTACACCGGGAAGTATACAGGTACACAGGGTGACAAGCATACACACAGCAGGACAGCCTGGGCAGCTCTAGGGTCAAAGCACTGTCGTGTGCCTTCTCTCTGACACAACTCAAGTCTTCCCTGCACCACGTTGGGGCTTCACGAGCCTGGTCACCCGCCAGACTTGGAAGGACCCCACATTTCACTTTGCGTTCATCTGCGCTCAGTGCTCCACAGCTTCCTTAATCTGCTACCATCGTCACAAAAATATAACTATGGTGGGGATCAGAATGTTGGCATCAGCACATCCGCTCAGGTGGGCCTCCCCAACCGGGGAAGCCAGATTATAATTAGAAGCAAGAAGAGTTAGTGGGATGGCCCAAATGCCTCGTAGCTCAATATGTATCTCTCCAAGGCAGAGTCACTCTCATCTCAGCAACCAGAGCTCCAGGGTCTCTGGACCATGGGAATGAGGCTCAGCCCCTATTCCACTCCGTTGTCCAGGCTTCTCACTGAGCCCGACCCTGTACAGCAACAACAGTATTTCTTTAGATATGCAAATACTTCAGTCTGGTTGAAACCAAGTTTTGACCTTTGTCTCCGGGTGACTGTGGCTCTGCTTGGTCCATTATAGGTTGATTTACAGTCGCTGTCCCAGGGGACAGGCTGAGTTCCTTGCCATGCCTGATGTCACTCCCTCTACTGCCTGCAGGAGCTTCAGAGCATCTACCAATATATCATCATCTGAAAAGGGGAGCTTGAATTTTCTTATCACAATGGCCTCTGGGGAGGGTGAGCACCCAGACCTGTTCTCCCCTCCGTTTCCCAGCTGCTCCACCAGGCAGTGCTTGGGCCAGGCTGGCACATTTTCTAGGAAGTTCTGCTCAGTGAACCTTCTGTGACCTTCCTTCTGTCACTGTGGGTGCTCTGGGGAGTCTCCCCCCGACTGGAATTTATACTTAAAGTCCATCCGGTTGCCTCACGCTGTCTTGGGAAAAGGAGAAGAAGTGAAAGAGGTGGATAAAGAGTCACACGTTATCCACACACAGTTCAGCCCCTCAGTGCACACACTATGTGGACAGAATGGCCAGGGGGTTGTGGTCTCTCCCAGGGTCACAGAAGTGTGCAGGAAAGTGACAGACGTCATGGTCAGCAGCTCCATGATGCAAGTCTCTGTGAGTCATTTTTCCTTGGAGACTTCGTGACTCAGCTAGCCGATGGATCAAAATATCCTTGTCCGGGGAGCACCTTTATATGAAGGGACTTTGGGAGATGGACAGGTTGCTTACCATGACCCCTGATTGGCACAGGACCTGTTATCCTAAGATAAAAAGTGATGGAAAGAGGAGATTTCTGGTCAACTACTTTGTGCCAAGAATTACATGGGACAGTTTATAAAATTCGTTAATTTCATCTTTTCCATGTCTGGGTGCAGGAGTTATTTTGTTGCATTTCACAGATGTTAAAAAGCAGATCAGGGGTTTGAACAGATGCGGTGTTCCAAAAACTCCTCTTATGTCCTCAGCTGGTTGCTTGGTGAACACCCCCTGGAGGGTGGGGAGGGAGGGAGGAAGGAGGGAGGGAGGGAGCAAATGAAGGAAGGACAACAACATGGCCTGGGGGCAGGTCAACAAGCAGACCTCTGGTCCCCAGAAGTCTAACTATGCACCTTGCAGGTGCTCTCAGGTGTGCTGGTCTCCAGGAGCCCCGCGCTCCGCTCCTCACACCCACTGTGTGTCAGATGGCCTCAAACCCCGTCTGCTTTCACCATATGACCCGCCCCAAGGACAGTCTCTTAGCAACAGACCCTTCAGTCCCATCCCTCCTAAGTGAGAAGAACTCGTCCTCTCCTTCACGGTGCCTTGTTGAACCAGGCATTCCGAGAATACCCGTTTCCACCATGTCCTCATCTGCTGTGATCCTAAGCTGAGCCTTGCATCACACACCAAGGATGATGGGAAGATGTTTCAAGACACCGACTTTGGCTGTAACACAGAGCCCCACCCTCAGGGACTTAGGTCTTATTAGCTGCTGGACTTTGAAGAAATTCCCTCATCTCTCTGAGCTTCATGTGTAAAAATGGAAATGCTGATTCCTGTCTGGCAGTTCTGCTGTGAAGAAAAGAAGGTGATGCACGAAATGTGTCAGATATTGCATATAGTGGATCGTCAATAAGTGGTAGCAGCTCTTATTTTTATTAATATCGATTATTTATCCTGGCAAAAAGGCCCACATATGTGGAAGAGTAGTGTGAAACATTGCTCAGTGTTTAGGTTGGGAATTTCAACCAGAACGTTCACACCAGGAACCTCCATCTCCCGCTTCCTCTCTGCAGGTGAGCCTTGCCTGGCCCTGTCATTTCCACCCAGAGGGTGTTTGCATTGTCCCCTGTTTGTCTCCTCCCACCCCTGCGGAGGTGGGGGTTCCTCCACCAGCCCTGGCTCCGGGATCCCCTATGCCTTGATTTCTACCACTCGCCCACCCTCGCACCGGGATTTTGCACTCCACTGCCCATCTCTTCCCCTCCACACTCTCTTCCTTCTCAGATGTGTGTGGGATTGTGCAGGAGAGAAAGAGAATCTCAAGAAGTTGTGTTTAACCTTTGCTGGTACGTGAAAGACACTTCAAGGAGCCCTGAGCCTGGGGATCAGAAACTCACTGAAATGGGGCACCTGAGCAGCACCGTGGTTGAGCATCTATCTGCCTCTGGCCCAGGGCGAGATCCCGGGGTCCTGGGATCGAGTCCCACATCGGGCTCCCTGCATGGAGCCTACTTCTCCCTCTGCCTGTGTCTCTGGGTCTGTCTCTGTGTCTCTCATGAATAAATAAATAAAATAATTTTTTAAAAAAGAAGAAACTCACGAAATACTTCCATTCCCGGGAATTACCAAACAATATGGTGAGTCCTTCCAGACAGAGCTGGGCCTCTCTTCACTCATCTCTGGTCTGTATCTTTGTGGGAAAGATTCCATATATTTCTGGAATCTGCTTATTGTATTTCATCTGTAGTTCCTCGTATGGTGACTTTTACCCCCCTTGAGCTTGATGACAACAAGACACAAAAACCCCTCTCTGGGAGTTGCCAGAACCATCTGTAGCCCGGAATTCATAAACTGGAAGACTACCTGTCCTTGCAAAATGGGAAAACTAAGGTCATGAAGGGTTGGCTGTTAGATGAGGATTGTTTGTGTTTGTTTGTTTGTTTGTTTCACAGTTGCTACTGGTGATCAGGCCTCTGCCCTGAGAGATGCACAGCATCTTGGCTCCAAGTCAGGGCTGTGGAGCCCGGATACCTGGTTTATGAACTTGTTCTGTTGGGCGTTAATTGCAACGAGCTTGGGCAAGTTACTGGACTTCTCTGGGCTCCCATTTTCTCCTCTGTGAGTGGGGCACATGAGTTGTCTATTTGCCACAAGGATTAAATAAAGGAATACTTGTAAGTTGTGTGCCGGGCACTGGGACAGGCTCTGTGACTACCAGTCATGACCACTGATGATACAGCTAAACTATTGGAAGCACTTAGCTCTGTGATGTCTGGGAGGGAGAGCATGTGTCCAGGAGGGCCTGAAGCTCTCCTGGCTTGCACAGTTGAGTGACCCAGAGAAGGATCAGCAGAGCAGGACCAAACTCAGAGGGAGACCGAGTGGTCGCCTTTCTTGAGCTGCTCTGGAAACACTCAAGTGTAGTTGGGAGATAGCTCAGTGGAATACTCTGTGCACCCTGACTGCAGGCTCCGACAGGGAGGAGGATGCCTGGGGCGCAGGATGGGAAGAGAATGCACACCCCTACACTTCCCTTTGGAACACTCAGGTTGGAGGAGAGACTCCCAGGGCCAGAGGAGGAAGCAAGGAGTCCTTGTCGCCAAGGGAGGTACGATTTCAAGGAGAAGAAACCCTCAAGATACATTTTCAGACTCTCCTTTCCGTTCCCACTCCAAATGAAACCCATCTAATCCAGAAAACATCCGTGATTATCCCTCAACCAAGTAGGACTTTGTTTCTAATCCAAGAACTCCATTTGGCGTCAGAGCCTCTCCGTTTCAAGTGAGTGGTTTCTAGCAACTGCCTAACCTTGTTAAATGTCATTTTCCTAAAACACAAAACAGAGATTCAAATAATCTCAATCTACCCTACAAGGTTCTTGTCAAACAAATGAGATTGTGTAGACCGAAGTGCTTTTGAGGTCTGCATGCACACACATGTCCGTAAATATTTGGCACCAGCCCTGGCTTCCCCAAGCTCAGGGGCATTCTCTCACAATGCTGGTACTTTGTAAAGTCTGCCTACTTAGTGACTGAACGAATGAAGTATGCTCATGTAGTCTTCTTTCAAAATGTATTATCCATGTACAGAAAGCATGATAATACTTTGCAGATATCCCAACACATTGCAAGGAAGAAAATAGCCTTTGTTAACAGACGGCACGTCTACAAAGTCCTCTTCCAATAGTTTAGCTGTTTTCCATTTCAAGTAGTTCAAACAACCCTGTTTCAGTAGAAAAGGAAATCCTCCAGTATCGCTTTATAACTGAAGTAAGTGAACGATTCACAGATACGTTTCTACTTAGTTAAGAAGTTAACTTCTCTGAAAGGAAATTGCACTAATTCCGATCGGCCAAACGTTCAAACTCTATGCTTCCTATTTTGTTTGCATTTGTTTTTTCTGATTTGCTTTACATTCTGGTTGTAATTCAGCGACTTTGATCTTCATTGATTGATCATCTATTTATCTAGTTTGTAACCATTGAGCCAACTTTGTCTGATTGGACCATAAAGCCTGAAAGTGAGGTATCGCAAAAGTCTTTTTGCATAATCTGCCCCAGTTCTAGAGCTTCTCATCATTTGTTCATTGAATGAACACGTAGATAAATGTCAAAGGAAGAGAGAATTTGTGTTAATTTATGCTCTTCCTATTTTTCAGAGTCACTGTAGGCAATTAAACTAATATGATTTATGGCAGTGTTTATATTTCAACTTTTAAAATTATTATTCAAGATAGAATGAAAAAAAAAAAAGATAGAATGGAGATACATTGAAAGAAGTTATCTAAGAAAGTTATTCACTATTACTCTTGCTTATTCATTTTCTTACGTACGGAACACAAAACACTCAAGAATTCCTGTTCATATATTGCCCCTGGGCTGTATCTGAAGCATGCTGGTTTTCTCTAAAATAGTTCCACTCTTTCTGACATGTGAGGGTCAAGATTTAAGGCCCCTTTATTTTTAAGATTCAGGATCGGGTCTAAGTAAACATAATGCCATCTGATGACATAGATTCTTTCAAAGGGTCCCTATTTTTGTCAGGGTGAGAAGCATCCACAGTTGAGCAATCTGCCTGTCGGAGCTCTACGTCTGCTCTCTGCCTGTTTGAACTGCTTTCGAGTAGCTCAAGAAAGACGTTGTATGCCTTTTCACTTTGCTCTGATTGGTGAAGCAGGAAACCCTGGAAAGTCATTAATTTTAAAAAGAATGTGTTATTTCATTTACTTTACTTTTTAAAGTTTTTTTTTTTAAAAGACTTCTTGAAAGAAAGAGAGAGAGAGAGAGTATGAGTGGGGAGCAGGGAAAGGGGGAAAGGGAGAGAAACTCAAGCAGACTTCCCACCAAGTGTGGGGGCCCGATGCACAGCTTCATCTCATGACCCTGAGATCATGACCTGAGCCAAAATCAAGAGTTGGAAGTTCAACTGACCAAGCCACCCAGGCGCTCCCTCCCCACCCACTTTTTTTTTTTTTTTTTGAAGTTGTATATCCTTAACTAGGTTTTAAATAGGTTTGTTTCGGGATCCCTGGGTGGCGCAGCGGTTTGGCGCCTGCCTTTGGCCCAGGGCGCGATCCTGGAGACCCGGGATCGAATCCCACGTCGGGCTCCCGGTGCATGGAGCCTGCTTCTCCCTCTGCCTGTGTCTCTGCCTCATTCTCTCTCTCTCTCTGTGACTATCACAAATAAATAAATAAAAAAATTAAAAAAATAAATAAAAATAAATAGGTTTGTTTCACTCTAGGTTATCTTGATGTAGATTGTGAAAATCCAGTGACATTTCTTTGGTTGATGGCAATTACTGTCCATCTGATGTGCCTTTTCCAGCCGGAAGAGAAGGCCATCCTCGATTATAATAAACTATTCTAGTCTTGTGTTGTATCTTATTTTAAACTTTTCAAAGTATTTTAGACAACTTGCTTATTTGGTGTGGTAGGAAGAACACATACCCGTGGTCCCACATTATAAAGGAGGGATAGTGTGCCCAGAGAGGTTAGGCGAATTTCCTGAGGCCACACAGCTATTGGCGGAACTGTAACTGAAACATGGCTCTTCCCTGCACCGTTCCTACAACGGCTCCACTGGAGTGCGTGAACAGCCTTCCACAGCCTGGGCCAGAGAGAGAAAGAACAAAGGCCCTTCTGTCCCAGGCCCGAGTCGTGTGACGCTGGGCCACACGGGACGTCTTTAAAGTTCAGATACGGCTCACCTCCTAGAATACGTTTTCTGTAATTAAAGTAATTCTAGGGGATTTCTGCCATTCGGAAGTTCATGATTTCTATCATAAACATTGGGTGGAAAGAGAATACAGTGAAAAACATCCCAGTTCTCCCGTCAGTAAGACTCGTTCCCAGGGAGCGCTGCAGCCCAGTAAGCTAGATCATTGACCTCCCTCCTGTAAGAGCTACTGCACGGGGAGGGAAAGCCACATGCCGGCCTCTCTCCTAGGAGCTGGGGACATAAGGACCAGCAAGGCAGGAAGGCTTCCTGCTGACATGTTTCAGTGGGAAGGAGAGGAATGTAGGGGATAGCATGATAGCATGTTTGCACTGTGGCCTCCTGTAAGGGATTCACTATTTGTGACTGGCTCAGGTGTAGAGGAAACTTAGCCCGAGGCCGTGAATGCCCTGGGGTATCTTGGTTCTAATTTCTGTCTTCAATAAACTCTCTGTTCACATGACATTCTACGCCCCCTGGACCCCAGTCTCCACGAGTCTAAAATGAGAGTTGTGAGATGGGTCGATGGTCTGTCCTGGGCAGACACACCTGGGCGCTCCGCGGGTGCAGGTGCAGGTGCAGGGGTTCGGAGAGCAGGGTGCCTCTGATGTGCTGACGCATCAGGGCAGCTGCAGGAGGCAGCGTTGGGGCTGGAGATGGAGATTTCCAGCAAGAAATGGCCCTGTGACCATCCTTCACTTTGTGCTCACGGCTTCCTTTGCCTTTCAGCACAGGGTCAGGGGTGAGATTTTCCCCCAGAAGCTCATTCTCGTTTCACTCAAACAGGAGTCACAGAAATGATAAAGGGGTGGGGAAATAGGACCCCAGGGGGACTTCTGGAAAATGGATTATTTAGCCTGGAGAGAGAGAAAAGCTGAGGGGTGTCTTCATGGAAGTCCTTGAGTTACAGCAGGTGAAAGGAAGGCTCCTGAGCTGGAAAAGCTGAATTCCGTGGGCTTTGGCACCTTCCGTGGGCTTGCCCCCAGGCGGGCTGTGAGCCTCCCCAGAGGCAGGGCACCCTGTGTTTGCATCTGAGCATGAAGCCTGCGGCCCAAGGCCCAACCCAAAGACCTCCAGCACGGCCGGGGCCTCCACTCTGAGCCCTGCCAGGAGGGCTCAGCCCTGGTGCCGGAAAAGCCAGCCAGGACTCTTGATTTCCTTCGATCTTCTTTGACTTTTCTCGACTTTTCCCTCCTAATCTGTAAGATAAAGATGAAAAAAATATCCTGTCTCACTGCCTTGCAGAATGATTGTCTAAAAGGAAGAGATAATTTGCATGATTTTACAGCATATGACACAAGTTTGTTATTATACAGAGTGTTGGGGGGGTGGGTATGTGGTGTGCTCCGTACAGCTGGTTTGCAAGGGCTCCTAAAAGCCAAAGTCAAATCTTTAGGGATTTTTGCTAGCCAGGGATTGAAACATCGGTGGCTTTAAATTGGCCATGGTGGGAGTATTTACAATGCAGAAATTGCCAAATGCTACCAATCAGGGTTTCCTCTGTTCCCCTGGAGAGCCAGTTTACTAACACTTCCCTGGATATAAGTACATTAAATGAGGTTTATATTTATTTATGTATGTTTGAGGAAAAGGGAAAAAAATTCCAATGACAATATTTTAGAATATTTTAGGATCTAGAATATTTTATCATATATATATTATATGAATATATACGGCATATGTATTTAAGATTAAAATAAAATGTGCAATGTTTTTAAACAACACATGAAAAGTGGGAAAAAAATGCTTCCACCAGGTAAAAGTGAGTATGTGTGTATACCGGCGACACAGACATGATCGTTTCTGATTGTATGGACAGGGCTACGACCTTGTACTCACCACTATCTGCTTACAGGACTCCCTACCACCAGTGCCTGCAGGACCCCTGTGCCTCACCTGCAGATGGGACCTTGCATCACAGCTCATCTGTGTGGTTGTTTGTTGAGATCCCCTTCCTTGATTCTCTTTGGTGCCAAATAAGACCCTGGAAGAGCTCTGGCCTCCAGCCTGAGTGCCACATTCCCTTTGTTGTCTGCTGTGCCTGGTATCAGGAGCCTGCCTTTGGCTTGTTACTGTTTTTAGAGAGATGCATTGCCATATTCACCATTTTGAAAATGAAGTTTGGGCTTTAAGACAATTTAATTGAAAAATATAGAATTGGTTCTTATGTTATCTCTCTGTATATGGTGATGTTATTTGCAAAGGCTTGACGGTTGCTGATGAAGACAATTTAGAGTAATCATGGGGTGCCTGGGTGGCTCAGTTGTTTAAACATCTGCCTCTTGATTTTAGCTCAGGCCATGATCTCCGGGTCATGGGATTGAGCCTCACATTGCATGCCCTCTGTGCTTGGCAGGGAGTCTGCTTCAGATTCTCTCTCCCTCTCCCTCTGTCCCTTCCCTCCTCCCCTTCATACGCAAGCTCTCACACACACACACACTCTCTCTCTCAAATAAATAAACAAATCTTTTTTTTTAAAAGGAAATTTCTTGTAGTCATTACTATAAGTCTTTGTGAAAGGAACATGATCTATAAACTACTCCAGAATTGGCTGATGTGATGTATTTTCAAGGGGCAGGGTTGAATTTTTTTGATGGAATATTCCCAAAGCATCTAAGGATGGGTGTAACAATGCATATACCACATGTGATTATTATGCACACTGCACGTGAGGGAGGACAATTAATCCCACTGCTCCACTATCTGACATCTGGATGCAGAAACCTTGTCTGCTGTTTGTAACATGGAGCTCTTGGTACCTAGAGCAGTGGCTGGCATGCGGTAGGTGTTTGGCCCATATTCAGTGGAAGAAAGAGACCAAAAACGAGCAAGTCAACATGTCTCTCTAGGAACAAAACCCTCCTGATTATATAATTTGGAAGGCAGTTGGTGTGGTGGGAAGAACATGCATTTTGAAGTCGCTTAGACTTTTGTTAACGTCTTGCCAACATATTCGCATGCATGAGCTGTTTATTGTTTTTGACACTGTTTCATGTAAAGAGGAGATCCTAACTATATTGTCAAACTCTACATGAATGTAGATCAGAAACTACATTTAAAGTAGATACATGTAAATTATTTTAAATATAAACTATGGTTAACGTATGAAGGCATTACCTATCCATCTCATGGGATGCTTAAGTAAATACGGATCTCCTGGAAATCCAGGACCCTATCTCAAGGATGACTGTATGTTTCCCAAGGGGAAAGGCGTCACCAGATTCAGGGCCCAGGGAGGGTGGAGCTGCAATTGTTATTTCATGACAAGTATCTGAGAGGAGGCTGATATAAGAAGAAGCATACTCATGAAACTTGCTGGTATGTTTTATTTCAATGATTCATTTACCCAAGGAGGAATGGATGTGCTGAGCAAAGTTCTGTGCATCAGGACCATGGGTTCAATGTCGGTGACTTATGATAGCTGATGGAGTATGTGGGATAGAAGGCAAATGCACGAGTCAGGAATGTGAAGCTTTGTGTGCAAACAAAAGAAGTGGCCCTAGTAAGCGTCCTGCTCTGCCTTGATAACCTTGACCGAACCAGTCAGCATAATTAGCTAATTAGACCTTCTAATTTTGGGAGACCTGGGTGGCTCAGTGGTTGAGTGTCTGCCTTTGGCTCAGGTTGTGACCCCAGGGTCTTGGGATCGAGCCCCACATCAGGATCCTTGCATGGAGCCTGCTTCTCCCTCTGCCCATGTCTCTACCCCTCTCTCTCTGCTCTCACAAATAAATAAATAAAATCTTAAAAAAAAAAAAAAAACCTTCTAACTTGTAAATTTGCACTGTGAATTTGTAAGACAATCTTACCCATAACAGTTCCTGTGTCTCAGTGTAATGGTTGGTGGGTCTGGCTATATGTCTATGGTTATCTATTACCATTGCCATTGATTTATTTCTCATTGGGAGATGATGACTTTTTCAAGGACCATTCACTCATTTTGCTCCTTGTTCCAGGCACTGTATTAAACTCTTAGAATGCAAACGTAAATACAACACAGCCCTGCCTTTCTGTCTGGTGAAGGCCTGAGACGCACAACCACTGAAATGTGCTGAGTGACCCAGTGACTGTGTGCAGGGAGCTCTAGAACTGGCGGGGTGGCCGGAACGTGCATGTAAGGGAACTGGGAACAGAAATTACATTCTGCTGAGAGATTGAAGCCCCTTAGTGGGAACAGGTCCCTTGAGGGCTGATGCTGCATCTGCAGACTCACCTTCCCCTTGGCCAACCCTCAAACTTTCGGTGTCCTCCCTGGAAAGCTCTTCCTATAAAGCTGCCTGTTTACTTATGTTGTGAATGTGATCAGGGCTTCACATCTCAGTAATTCAAACCTCCACCTCCTGAGTTCTCTTCTGAGTGCCTGTGGTTTAAGTCTTACCCTTCTCTGGAGGACAGGGAGCATGGTTTAGGAAGTCCATCAGAAATCTCGCCTTCAATGCTGGATGCGTTTCCGGTAAGTCAGCATGCCCCCATCTGACTTCTGACGGTAATAAAATTACAGCTTTATTTATGGTGACAGCAGCACTGAGCTGTCGCCCAGCTGATGACACATGAGAGCAGTACATCTCTGGAGGAGGACTTTCCTGACGTATGTCTCCAAAGATGTAAGAAATGCTTCGGGAGCAGGTTAAATCAATTAAGGAGGAAATGTCAGAGAAGAGAGCGCCTTCCGGATGAAGATAGAGATAAAGAAGGCTTTTTGGTTGTTTTGCTTTTTTTCTTTTTACCTGTGGACTGTTCCAAAACCCTTCAAAACTTCAACTTAGTGCCTCTGACCTCTTAGGGAATCAACTTACCTGCCATTTTCATTAAACAGTTAAGATGACCACTGGTGATTATTTTCTGGTACTCAGCCTGCAAAGACCCTTTCAAATTATTAAATTAAAATCATGTCACTCATCCTAAGAATGCTAATGAGGCAGATAGTATATTAGGAACATGAACTTGCAAGAGAGGCAAATCTTACTTTAGATTTTGGCTCTGCCACTGTGTGACTCTGAAATACGGTATTTACCTTCTCTGACCTTCAGTTTTCTCCTATGCGCCCGGGATAACAGTCTCGAGGGCACCAAGTTGTTATCGAGTTTAAGTGAGATGGAATCCTGTGAAGTGGCAGCACAGAGTATGCATACAGTGATAGTCAATAGCTGGCAGCTGTTATTTGATTGTATTATGTTAAAATGAATATTCTCCAAAAAAAAAAAAAAAGTGAGACTACTTGTGTAGGCATTTCTTTCAAGGTCTTTAAGTATCTGTTGTGATCAGTTGATTCTCTCCATTTACTAAAAAACAGAATAAATACCAGATGTCTATGGGTTAATTTCCAGGTTTAAAAGAAAAAAAAATCACTAAGAATTTATAACATCTAAGAACAGGGGGCTTATTCCACCTTCAGAAGTGATTATTGGTCGAAATGTGGAGTTTTGTAGAACTGGGGAGGGGCTTGACATCAAGAGGTCTTGTAGCTTCTTAACCTTATGACTTTGGGCAAGTCCTCCACTGCCTGACTTCCCCAAACCTTGTTTTCTGTAGCTGTAAAAATAAGACTGGTAGCATTTCCTTCATTGTACTATGTTTAGTGATTCATTAAGGTACCATTCACATTTCTGATCAACAAAGTTATAAAATTAACATTTTTCATGTTTGAGCCACATGAGATTAGAGGTCCCTGAAGAAAGACCATGAATCAGACCAGGAAAAGCATCATGATTCTGGTGAATCATAGTAGAAAAGAAAAAATGAAAGAAAAAAAAAAGAAAGACAGAGACTATGAAAAGGAACTTGGTAACTCTCTGAGAGTTGCCAGGATGACGTAAGAGGACAGAGCTTCTGGAGAAACCAGAGTCAGAGCACAAGGTAGATTCCAAACAGACGATCCCAACATGAGAACTGACCAGACTTCAGGGTGGAAGTCTGAGCCATAGGGCAGGTTTCAGGATGCCTTCTGCAAAGATGGCCCAGCGCTGGCTGCACTCGCTGCCTTACCCATTCAGTTTTGATGGAATCCCATTCTGCGGACTGGATGCTCAATGTCCCAAAAGTGTCATCAGAGGGGTGACTGGGTGATGGGCACTGAGGGGGGCACTTGGCTGGATGAGCACTGGGTGTTATGCTATATGTTGGCAAATTGAACTTTAATAAAAAAAATTAAAAAAAAAAAGAGCCCCAGTCCCACTTGACACACAACATATATCCCGTTTGACCAAAGAATCTGATTTCATCTATAAAGAGACAATACCAGGCACCATTGGAATGTTGGCTTCCACATTTCAAGGAAATCGGGGTTGGGTCTTCTCACTGTTTGGGTGTCCAGACAAGAACTGGGCCTGTGTACCCAAAGTTATTAAGTGAACAATCCCCTGACATGGTCAGGAATGCCAGTGCAGCCACAACAATCTTTTTTTTTTTTTTTTTTTTTTCCCATGCTAGTCCCTCCACACTAGGGGCTAGGATTACCCAACTCCACTCCAGGTGCAGGACCGACATTCATCTTTCTACCCACTGTCCTGTGATATTGTGAAAGGGATCATTTCTACTCAACACTTAAAGCCCGTGTCCCCTGTCACATCTGATGATAGGATTTCCCTCGCCTGTATTAAGTTTACGTTATTCAGATACTGCATAAAAGAACCGTTGTTTTACTGAGTCAGAAAAATAAATTAAGTCTTTGAGTGGTGGATGACTTCGATAAGCAACTCTATTTGCGGACACGTAGGGCGTTGGTATTCTCGATGTCTCTAACTGAACTTATCTATCTCAGGACTGCTCCAGCTTGCCTGGAATTCAGGCAGCCACTGGCTCTGTAGCACAGAGCAGCTTTTCTGCTCTGTTTATTAAATGGGGTGTTGGTTTGCAGGGCACCGATTGAAAGCATGAGCTCTCCATAGGCAATATCCCTCATGTGTGCAGTGAGGATTTCAGCTTGGATTCCTGTGACAGTCGAAAATCAAACCTTTCTTTTGTGGAAAATAGATTGCTAGTACTTAGGGAGGATGCTAATGAAAGAACCCAATCCAAGATTACTCAAGAGTAAGATGTCACCGCAGACTGAAATTTGTCGGTTGAGCTGTTTGTCGTGGCAATGAGTTGACCTCCATTAAGGAACTAGAGACAACAAAGAAAGAATTAAAAATAGAAAGGGAAAAAAAAACTTGAAATTAGCATTTATTGAGAGTCTACTTCAAATTAGTTTCCCTGCTAAGGATCACAGATGTATATTTATGTAATCCTCTCAATAAGCCCTCTTTCATAGATGAGGAAATTGAGCTCCGATGGATCAGGTTACACACCCAGGGTCATATTCCCAGAAAATAAGAGAGCTGACTCCAAAGTCATGCTCCCCTATCATTTTATACAATAGCACGTGAGAATATTTAACCCTTCGTGATGGTGTTTCTCTGCTATTTAGGCTGGTAAGTGGATCAGTCACAAAGTAAAGGTTCCTTTGAAAAAATTAATGCACATTAAAAAACAAGACAAAGATATTTATGTCTGTTTACATTTGGTACGCATATAAAGAAAATGTTTTATGGCATTGTTTTTCTTTTTTTAAGATTTTATGTATTTGAAAGAGAGGGGGGGTGTGCATGAGTGTGGGGTGAGGAGGGGGCAGAGGGAGAGGGAAAAGCAGACTCCCTGCTGAGCAGGGAGCTCGTCGTGGGGCTTTACCCCAGGACCTAGAGATCATGACCTGAGCCTAAGGCAGATGCTTAACCTATTGAGTCATCCATGCGCCCCCACATTATTATTCTTCTTAAAAATTAATATGGGACACCTGGGTGGCTCAGTGGTTGAGCATCTGCCTTTAGCTCAGGGTGTGATCCTGGAGTCCTAGGATCAAGTCCCACATCAAGTTCCCCACAGGGAGCCTGCTTCTCCCTCTGCTTGTGTCTCTGCTTCTCTCTCATGAATAACTAAATACAATCTTTTAAAAAAATTAATAAACACAACCATTTGGAAGTGAGTGGAATCTATAAGATTAAGGCAAAAGAAATTGTCTGTAAGCACTCTATTTGATGAAGTAGCTTCTCATGAGGCTACAGTAACAACTCTGCTACCACCATGTACATTTGCTAAAGTTGAACAATGAAATACATGGATGGCACTGAATTGTCAGGGCCCAGCTAATAAGGAGAGAGGGCGAGAGTCATTCAGGTGGTAATGGGTTAGCCTCAAAGACAGCAAATACTCGACTAGCGTCATATGGACTCATAAGATCATGCGTAGAAATATTCATACGCACAAGTTAGCATAGACACAGGAACACATACATTTTCTTCTTTCCTGTGTTAGCTGAGAAGGCACAGAAACAATCACTCCCCAGTAGCACTTACTGCCCAGAACGTGGATTCCAGTATCATTCTCCAATAAGAGGTCCCAGGGCTCCTTGGGGCGATGGCTTATTTTAAGCCTAGGGCAGAAACCTTACAAGATGATCTAGGAGTATCTTGCAGGTCCCCCTCTCCCCACCATATAAAATTGTGTTAAATACAAAAACATACCACAATGATGGGACATAGGAGTCAACTGGGAGAGTCTGACAGTCAAAACTAGAAAAATGAAGTAGCAAAATAAATACAGTAGTACTGGATTATGACTTAAATTAGGAACTAGAAACACAGAAACCTAAACTGGTATGGGTGTCCCCCTTACTGGTCAGCGATCCACTCCAAGACCCCCAATGGATGCCCCAAACCATGGATGGTGCCTGACCCTGTGTACACAGTGTGCTTTTCCCTACCTCAACACTTATGACAGAATTTAAAAATGATAAATTGGGCACAGTGGCAGATGAAGAACAGTGATAATACCACTAGGCTGTCCGCAGATATGCACTCATGGTCTCACTCTCTCTTTCAAAATCTAAAAAGTCCTACGCTCACCCTTCTTCCTGGGACAGTGAGAGACCATAAAATGCCCACGTGATGAAATACAGTGAGGCCAATGATGTGCGCATGTGGCGTAGTGCAGCTGCCCTTGACCTTGTTACGGTGTCAGGAGGAAGACCCGCTGCTTCCAGACCAAGGTTGGTTGTGGGTCCCTGAGACCACAGAAAACAAAGCTGTGGATGTGCGTGTGTGTGTGTGTGTGGGGGGGTGACTGCGTAAATAGATGCTTTAATAAATAAGCAGGGGAAGATAGATCATACTCTATGCAGAAAGATTCCAAATAACACATGTAGATAATGTTCCCTCGGGTAGATGGAGCACAATTCAACACCCCCTATGTGTAGGCTGCTGTGGTTTGCTCTCAAGGGGTAAAGTAATGGGGAGGAGGAAAGAGTCCCGTCACCGAAGAAGAGCCTGACCTCCCCACCTCAGCCAGGTGAGCACGGTCAGCATCACGGTGCTCATGTCACCTGTGGGCAAGCTTCCCTCTCCCCGTGGGATGGGAACAGTGCCTTGCCCTGGTCTTCTCCCCCGAGACTGAGGGGTGCCCTGTCAAGTATCTGACCTATGGTCCCTACAATCGTCCAGGTAATCAAAACCCAGGGGAGATCGAGAACCTGTCCCGGATAGGAGGGCCCCTGAAGGGACCAGCAGCTGATCTAATGGGTGTCCTGTAACAGAACAGGGACATCTGGTAAAAACTGAGGAAATCGGAACACCCTGAAGCCTTCCTCACAGCGACACACTGGTGCTGGTCCAGTGCTGGGTGCTGGGGGTGCTGTTACGGTGCGGAAACCCGGCATCAGGGGGCCAGGAGCTCCATCCGACCTTCGTACCTTTTCCCCAAATCTAAAACTGTTGTAACGTACATAGTTTATTACAAAAATCAATGAGCACTTTGAAACTCCTGATAGATTGCATGATTAAATACATTTTTAACTGAATATCACCTCACTTCTCTTTTTCTTTTTTTTAAAGATTTTATTTATTCATGAGAGATACACAGAGACAGAGGCAGAGACAGAGGCAGAGGGAGATGCAGGCTCCCTTTGGGAAGCTCGATGTGGGACTCGATCCCAGGACCCCAGGGTCACGACCTAAGCTGAAGGCAGATGCTCAACCACTGAACCACCCACGTGAGCCCCCTTTTTACAGATTTTTATCTGACTGCACTTTTTAAATGACGTACACAGGGGACCAGGTGGAGGGCACATTGGAGGGGTTACTTTGGAGAGACGCAGGGACCTCACACTCTGGTCACTCCTGGTCAGTAAACACCCTCCTGTCCAGACTCACCGCTGGCCACAATGTGAGGCTTCCTCTCCCACCTCTCTGCCTGGGCTCTGACAAAAGCCAAAGTGGTGCCACGGAGCCCCCGTTATAAGTGAGCCATCTGAGCTGGAGCAGAGAGGGCGAGATGGTGTTTGGTGCGACATCCCCTGTGTGGAGTGACCAAGAGCCCACGGCACCTGCCCCGGGTTATCCAGGTGGGATTTTAGGCAGGTGTTCTATGCTCTGGGTTTTCTTCACCCCTAATCATTCTACAGCCACTTTTACTGTCTTATTTCACTCGTAACCAAATTCTGGTTTGTGGAGGAGAATCCAGACTGACACAGTATTTACATAATTGATCTCCATGTGTTCACACCTCACATCATCCTCCCAAGTTTTCTTTGTTTTACAGAATTAGATCTAATGACATTAAGACAAGTAAGAGGAATTGGAGTCCAAAAATTCAATGAAGGACAAAGGTTATGAGGAAAGAGAGATGAAACCACTGTAGTTGGAAATTATGACGTAAAAAATCTACTCCGAGGCTCTGGCATCTGCATAAACAGTCAGCCCAAAATACGATTCTGGATTTTTCTAGTAACCAGCAAATGAAAGGAAATATGACTCGATGCATAAATCTAATTCTATAGTTCTCTCTTCACAGTGAGATAAACACGGGCCAGTTGGAATGAGTACAAAGAGCGCTTTCAGGGTTTGGAAATATTCTGTTTCTTGGTCTGGGTACTGGTCACACAGGTGTGCAGTTTGTGAAAATTTCACCAAACTACCGAACTCTGTTATGGGACATCTTGTCTTTGTATATTCTCCCTCAGTAGGTTTCCGAGTCAGTGGAAAGGATTCACATTGAGTACGAGTTGGCAAATAAGCCAAGGTGGTATTTGATGAAGTGCATGTTTTCAAATATTAGGAGGAAACAAAACGTCGGTCACTTCAATAACTTCCCAAGGAATTATTTTAAGGGAGACACTATAAGATATGATGAATAAGGCCCATCAAATCCACCTCCTGTCCCTACTTGTTTAAAATAATTGGACAATGTATTTCATAAGAATGTTTCTTCATGTTACTCAGTGATAACTGGGGGGTCATGACAGTCTTTTTTTTTTTTTATTGGAGTTCAATTTGCCAACATATAGCATAACACCCAGTGCTCATCCCATCAGGTTGCCCTCCTCAGTGCCCATTAGCCTGTCACCCCCATCCCCCGCCCACCTCCCTTTCCACCACCCCTTGTTTGTCTCCCAGAGTTAGGAGTCTCTCATGTTCCATCACCCTCTCTGATATTTCCCACTCATTTTCTCTCCTTTCCCCTTTATTCCCTTTCACTATTTTTTATATTCACCAAATGAGTGAGACCATATAATGTTTGTCCTTCTCCGATTGACTTACTTCACTCAGCGTAATACCCTCCAGTTCCATCCATGTCGAAGCAAATGGTGGGTATTTGTCGTTTCTAATGGCTGAGGAATATCCCATTGTATACATAGACCACAGCTTCCTTATCCATTCATCTTTCGATGAACACCGAGGTTCCTTCCACAGTTTGGCTATTGTGGACATTGCTGCTAGAAACATCGGGGTGCAGGTGTCCCGGCATCTGTATCACTGCATCTGTATCTTTGGGGTAAATCCCCAGCAGTGCAATTGCTGGGTCGTAGGGCAGCTCTATTTTTAACTCTTTGAGGAACCTCCACACAGTTTTCCAGAGTGGCTGCACCAGTTCACATTCCCACCAACAGTGTAAGAGGGTTCCCCTTTCTCCACATCCTCTCCAACATTTGTGGTTTCCTGTCTTGTTAATTTTCCCCATTCCAACTGGTGTGAGGTGGTATCTCATTGTGGTTTTGATTTGTATTTCCCTGATGGCCAGTGATGCGGAGCATTTTCTCATGTGCTTGTTGGCCACATCTATGTCTTCCTCTGTGAGATGTCTGTTCATGTCTTTTGCCCATTTTATGATTGGATTGTTTGTTTCTTGGGTGTTGAGTTTAATAAGTTCTTTATAGATCTTGGTTACTAGCCCTTTATCTGATAGGTCATTTGCAAATATCTTCTCCCATTCTGTAGGTTGTCTTTCTTAATTGTTAAAAATCGAAGAAAAAAGGACTTCCAAAATGTTGTTCTTTGCTCCTCCAGATATGCAAGTCGTCTTGTTCCTGGCATGTTGTGGCCCACTGTGTGTCTCACTGCTCATGTCTTCTACCAACACAGCTATTTTCCCCACAAGCAGACCAAATGGGAATTCTAACCCTGCTCCCCGAAGACTGCCAGACCCTTTACTATCCATCCCTGCCAACTTGCTAACATCTTTTCCTGATACTGGCCCTCTGTCACCGTGCTTTGGTCACACTGATCCCACGATAGGCTCCCTGACATTCCTTGGCCACATTGACTATGTCCTCTGCTGGCCATCATCTGTCTTAAGATCTTCACTTGTCTACTTCCTTTCCCACATTTAAGTCTCAGCATAAAGATCATCTCTCCCAAACCCTTCCCAGGTAATGAATGCCTCCGTTGCTGCCAATTTCCCCACCATATCTTCATGCCGGTCTAATTTTCTTCATTGTATGTATTGATATTTGAAGTCATTATATCCTTTTACCTATGCAATGTTTATCTTTCCCAATAGGTGTTTACATTTTCTAAAGATGGAAATGTTGCCTATCTTTTACTCCTGGGTCCTGACATTTTAGAATGGTGCTTTGCATATGGTGCGGAATAAATAAATGTTGAGTAAAGGAGAGTTGAATGAATGAACGATGAACAGAGTATGTAGATTAACGGATCAGATGTGTGTCTTTTTTTTTAATTCTCCCTAGTTTTGCTCTCAAATATGCTTTTGACGAATATGAAATGGAACCTTGATTCCAAGATTATTCCCTTTGATAAGTGTCTGGGGGGTTGTCATTCTCAGTTACTGATACATATAATGCCCTAAATTTCTTCAGCGTGCTAGCTGCTAATTCCTTGATATCATCTTAAACCACTCTTACGTAAATAAAAGCTTGCTACAAGTAACCCTGCAGCATGTCTAGAGCCTCCCTGTGAAAACCAGCTTGACTGAAAATCCTCTGTATACCTGAGAATCTGTCCTCCTGCTGTCCATTTAGAGCTTATGTTGTTGAACACCTACTTGCATTTTCTGCCCAGAACACCTGATTTTGCAGTCCAAAAGACATCTCGATGGATTCCATTCTTAGCCATGCTGGAGAATGGCTGCTTTTCTCCATTATATGTCTTTCCACCTCCATCTAGGGCTTCCCCCAAATTAAGTTCTTCCTAAGACGTAGTAACAGGACACAGCCATAAACAGAATTGCTTATAAAACTACTGAAATCATACTGATGGTTAACCAGTTCACACCTAGAGTCTAGAACTCTTAAAATTCCAGATCTTCTTCCATAAACTGGTGACTATTTTACTACAACTCTGCAAGTGCTGGTGGCTGGCTCCTGGAGCTTGGTGGTGGGACTGTACTGGCAGGTGGCTTTGGGGACCCTCTTAAGGAGAAGCAAAGCAGGCTGTGATGTGCGCTGTCCTGTGATGTGTTATGATCATCCAGCGTGTGAGGGGGAAGCAGTGCCCAATGTTAGGTCTTAGGGTAGGAAAAAAGCCAAAACTAAAAAAATAAAAACATAACAGGGCAAACCCCAAGGTGATAGGAGCAGATCAGAATGTGGCTGGGTCTGGGTCCTGGGATTCACAGCGGAAGAGAAATTGGGAGATAAGCACCCATTTTGCATGGGGGCTTAAATCAGCTTGCAGATTTAAGAAGCCAAATAGGGCCTGATGAATCATTTTTATGGACTGAATGTTGGTGTCACCCAAGATTCAGACGTCAGAACTTCAACCCCTAATGGGATAGTGTTATGAGACAGAACATTTGGGAAGTGATTAGGTTTAGATGAGGCCATGAAGGTGGAGCTCTCATGATGCGATTAGTGCCCTTATCAGATTGGAAAGAGGCAGCAAAGTGCATTTTCTTTCTCATTATGGACACAACAAGACCAGGTGAGAATGCAATCACCTGTCTGCAAGCCAGGAGCAGGGCCCTCATGACGAATGCTATCTGCTGGACTTCCAGCCTCCAGATCTGTGAGAAATAAAGGTGTTGTGTAAGTCCCCAGACTGTGGTGTCTAATTATGGTGGCCCAAGCTGACCTAGGAGCCTGGGGAATGGGGCAACAGTAGGCGATGTGGGAACCTGGTAAGAGGTCATGGCTGAGAGCAAATGAAGTATCCAGAAACATTAACAAGAGTGATCTAAGGGGTGAAATGTGGCCATGATGTTTGTGAACATACATGACATACTTCCAATACACTTTTGAATAAGAACAAAGGAACTTGGGATGTCTCAGAGGTGTTTTTGTTTTTTTTAGGGGCTGAGTCATAGATTCAATTTTACAACTGCAGTTATTACAGAAGACATTTTTCCCCCTAAGTGGTGTAATCCTGAAATATGGGGGTTAAAAAAAAGACACATGTAACTCTTTCTTCTCAGTGGGCAGTCCCAAGCACCTTGAGGAGAACATCTTTTCCATCTGTTTGTCTCCAGTGCTCAGGTGTGCTTAGTCATTCATGGTGATGAGGTTGAAGGTTCAGGAATGGTCATCACCGCCGCGGTGATGGTCACAGGGGCAGGGGAGCCTAGTGGCAGGTGCTGAGTGGCATCTGTCCTGAGAGGTTGAACACCCAACCTGAAGGTAAGGCAATCAGTTATTTGGAATCCTATTCAGAAGTTTGTAAATGGAAGCAAGGAGACTTAGAGTGCATTTGCTGTAAGTAGCTGCAACTTTGATTCTTCTGATATTAAAAAAAGGGAAGACTGTTACTATCTCAATTAATAGGTCACCCTGAAGCAGGATGACTTAGGGTAAAATAAGTATCAGTGTCTTGAAGCTTCTGTCTTTCTGCTCAGCTCTCCCCAGGTCAGCTCCATTCACAGTTTCAGGATGGCTGCCGCAATGCTGGAACCTATATTTAGGCACAGCCATGTCCAGCAACAGAAGGGACAGCCTCTTCCTGTCTGTTTGCTTTACTTTAAGTAAGGGGAAACGATTCCTCAGAAGCCCCCGATTGACCCATCTTTCTCTCTTACCCATCAGAACTGCATCAGAGAACACTGTATAAATTGAACACTGGTAGGAAGAACGGAGTTATCAGGATTATTTTAGACAAGTAGGGGATTTATCTAGGGACTTTTTTTTTTCCTAAACAGTGGTTATACTCAGGAGTCTGTCAATCCAAAACAAATGAGTAATGTATGTTGTGTAGGATACCAACAGGGGCAAATATGGAGGGTGGGTCAGGCAGAGGGGCATAGAGGACCAGCCCTTCCTAATGCCCAAGGCCAAATTAACCATATAGGTGGGGGTCTGGGACAGGAATTTCAGGAGAGGAAACATAAGCTGAAGTAGAGTGGGCAGGTTAAACATTGAGTTGCTTGCAAAGAAAAGGACTCAGTCATGGTAGATGGATATAGTAGCCTAATTTTCAGAGGATCAGAGGTGTGGGGTAGGAAGGACATAAATGCAATCCCTCTGGTGTTCCAGACTCTTTACAATCCTGTCTTACTTGTAATTCAGCAGACATACCATGCTTACCTCTTACCTTCAATTTTCATAGTCTCATACTTTTTCTATGTGCAGTGAAGATTCCCCTCCTCACTCTGGTCTCATGGGTCATGTGAAGTGCCCAGTGCTTCACTCCACATTAGCTCACCCTCTTCCATGACTGTACTTGTCACCTCTGTCGGAGTCTTAGATTTCTTAGTCAGAGCCCTCATGAGCTCTGAATCCTTGAAAACATGACAAGTATTATATCATCTTTGGAAACTTTCCCATGGCCTGGATCATAATGGGCACTCATTAAATCCTTGCTGAAGGAAGACCCAGATTATCTCCCAAAAACCTTGAGCTCAATTAGTTCAAGAACTGGAATGTTGCCAAATTTTCAACCTAGGGACACAGTTATTCTACTCGAGAAAGAAGTCAATAATAAAAAATCTGGGAAGGTAAACAGGACCAAATTGTTCTATTTTTAAGATAGATGTATGTGTGTATTAGAGAGAGAGAGAGAGAGGAGAGGCAGAGGGAGAGAGAGAATCTTAAGCAGACTCTGGGCTGAGCGTGAAGCCCTACTCGGTACTTGATCTCTTGACCCTGAGATCATGACCTGAGCCGAATCAAGAATCAGATGCATAACTGACTGAGTCACCCAGCTGCCTCTAAACAGGACCAAATTCTTACGGATATATGGGACTCATAGCACTACAAAGCTATAATCACTTACTGTACCCAGCTCTGGAAAACCCAATTTGGTTGAGACTGTAAAGTTTGGAGTTATTCGATCTTAAATCAGTACATAAAAGACTTAGTTGTTAACATCCAACTTTGCTTTGTGAATCCATGAAATTGCCTTTGTGTTACTTTATTGCTTGAATACATTTGAAAATAATTCAATATCCATTTAAGGAAGATTGAGCAGAGGGGTTACTTTAGTCTGAATACATGAGTGACTAGCTCTTTAAAATAAATATCCATTAAATAATAGTAATCTGTATATGAATCTTATCAAAATGCTTTAAGGCAACCACAGTTAATGAGTCGATCATTATTACTCTTGGAAAAAAAAAAAAAAGCCTAACTATCTGGTAAAAGGACTATTCCTCTGAATGAAGCTATTACAATCTGACTATGTACTCAAGAACAGAAAACTGTTTTAGGATTTTAAGTTTAGGATTTTCCTTTTAAGTTTTGAATTTAAAAATTAGGGGCTCAAGATCACTAAGGTAAAAATCAATAGCAATGTTTTTGAACATTTGTGGTTACATGACCTCTCTGAGCTTCTGAGTCCACTTCTAAGCTGATGCTAATGACTCCTCTGCATCTTCTCTTAGAATGAACGTGGCGATGCTCATGAGTGTTACACAAGTTATGAAGGGCTGAAAGCTTTGGTGTTGCCATATGAGTGTTGTCATACTGGAGAACTCAGAAAAAAATGCCCTCATCCTACAGCCCAACCGAGGACCTACAAGCTACATCAGAAATAATTGTAGGTATGAGGAATACCATTCCTGGCAATTCTGTCCCGGAGGACTCAGGAGTCAACAGAGGATGTAAGGAGGTGATTATTGTTCCCACTAGTGCACATCAGTTTGGTTTTGCCTATAGAAGAAATAGCCACACCCCCTTCTTTTGTGATACATAAAAGATCCCTGAGCATTTCCCCCATTAGCCAAGTGAACTCACTAGCTGTAAGCTTAGTTTCAGTTGATTATCACTTCACACACACACACACACACACACACACACACACACACACATACACACACACACAGTGAGTTTTAAGGACTACAGAATGAACTAGAAACCAGCTAACTGGACACAGAACTTTCTCATGGCCAGAGGTAAGCCTGTCATAGCCTCTGCTCCTAACCTAACCTTCTCACCTGCATCCATCCTAACCCTGGCTGCACCGCACACGTGGGCACACTGGGCTCTAGTCACATCAAACTTCTGCCATCCCAAATCATCTCTGCATTTGTATATGTTGTGCTCTGTGCCTGGAATGTTTTTCCTTATGCTTTTCACCCAGGAAATGTATATTTCCCTTTAAGACACAGATGATGCTTGAATTCTTCTAAAGGATCCCAATGACTCTTCTTTGCATACTCTTGCAATGCAGCCAAGGACCTCAGGTATGGCAGTTAGCACACCTGTATATGTTCTTAAATGTACAATGGACTGAAATCTTATTTTATTCTCTTCAGTAGACACTGAATCAAATAGTTGTTGAAGACATGAGTACATGGTTGTGTATAATGTTCCCTGTTCTTGCAAGAAGACTATAACAATGAAAGATCTGAGAAGCTTTGGCTTTTGGAGATGGCCCTAGCATTTGAGCCCATCTAGAGAATTGTTCAACGTTTAGTAAAATCCTAGTATCCTTTATCAACCTCTCTTTATGACACAAAAGGAAGTGGGACTGGACAATGCTTTCTTTCTTTCTTTCTTTCTTTCTTTCTTTCTTTCTTTCTTCTTTCTTTCTTTCTTTCTTTCTTTCTTTCTTTCTTTCTCTTTTCTTTCTTCTTTCTTCCTTTCACATACTAGCAAATATCGATGGACACTGCATTAAGAAAATCTAATGTTTTAATAAAATATTCCTCTTTATTCCCTTTAAAATCCAATTTCCTTTGAACACAAATCATCCATCTTTCCCTTGTCTTCCCGTCATCTACCAAACTGCACCCCTCCTGTCCTGATCATCCATTAGCTCTTGCTTGCCATTCCCCTCCCCATCACATCTCCTGGCATCTTTCCAAGTGACTTGAATATTAACATAGAGGATTTATTTCATCCTTTAGAGTCTCAGCTTTTTACCAGCTTGTCTCTAAGAACCACTCTTCCATACCTAGCTCAGCCACCTGTTGTCACGGTCATACCTGGACTTTGCCAAAGCAATTTCCAGGATGGTGGCCTTCACCTATATACTCTCTACTGCCCCTATACATCATCTTATCACACATCACACATGGTTTAGCCTCCACTGTCCTGCACTATGTGTCCTCTCATACATACACGCTTGCCCTGAGGTCCCAACTCCTCTGTTCTTCTCACTTAGAAAACACTAAGCCTACCGAGTCAGCTCTCAACCAAGCCCACGGCACCCTGCTGCTACATGTTGCAGGATACATTCATGCAACTGTGACGTTGCATGAATAAACTGGAATATCACATCCAGGTTATATCCAAAAGCATTGACAGACACTCATGTTATATTCCCCCAGGAAGTCTAACATGCCATTCTTAGACTTGACGAGTTCACCCCTTCTGGCTCTCTAAGCTTCTAGCCCTTTCATGCATCAGTTCCCAACTAATGGTCTTCCTTTATACCCAACAAAAAAATGCATCAGTCTCTGAATTTTTGTCCATGTACTATGATTTTCTGCCCATTTCAAAGGCAGAAATTTACTGGCTTCTACCAGCAGTCCATCTTTTCCTGTGTCCTGCATGTTATCCTCCCATTCAGACTCCATTTACTCTGGGCATCACTCATCTCTACTTTGCTAGTAGTACCTCACTTTTTGTGAGGTAATTTCCACTAGCTTTACTGGTCTCAGGCATGTTTGATATTATCTTTCTAATGAGATGTCTTTTGGCCCCACATCTCTCTCAAACAGATCCTCCATTTCTAAACAGGACCCTTCACAACAAACACAGAGTCTATTAGGAATTCCTCACATGTGTTTTTCTCGACCGAGTTCATGTGCATCTTTGTTACCACCAATTGAATGAAATATTCCTTATCCAGATCTGCAATGACCTTTATCTTGTCAAATTTTACCAGTAAGTCACCTGTTCCTTGTCTCACTTCACCATTCAATAGTACTCGACACAGTGACCAGTCACTCTCGGGCACTGACTTTTCTAGAGACCACAGCCTCGACTCCATGTCAGTTCTTTCTTCTCATGGTTTCTCATGTCTGCCAGAACTCTGAATATGCAAGTGGCCTACATTTCCTTCCCTCTTCTTCTTTCTTTTTTCTATCATGAATATCTTTCTTAGGCAATCTTATCTATTCTCATTTTATATTTTATTGTCTCCCAAACTTATCTTTTCAGCCACGGACACTCCTATCAGCTCAGATATCTGCCATCTAATAATTAATTCAAAGTTTTTGTTCCATAGACATCCTATGGACCTGACCCTATCTCTACACAACATTCATAGTATTCATTTAAAAGTAAAAAGTGGGGGATCCCTGGGTGGCGCAGCGGTTTAGCTCCTGCCTTTAGCCCAGGGCGCGATCCTGGAGACCCGGGATCGAATCCCACATCCGGCTCCCGGTGCATGGAGCCTGCTTCTCCCTCTGCCTGTGTCTCTGCCTCTCTCTCTCTCTCTCTCTGTGAGTATCATAAATAAATAAAAAATTAAAAAAAAAGTAAAAAGTGCCATATGATTCTCCTGCTTAAAACCTACCAATATTTCACCATTAGAATTATAATAAAATTTACTCTCACCATGTTTCCAAGCTTTTATGAATTGGCCACTATCAATGTTCCTTGCTCTTATTCACCACAGTCTAGCCATATCGGACTTCTTCATTTCAGGTTCAAAGCATCTAACCGTCTTCTTATCTCTCCCTTTTGTTCATTTGTTTCACTTTTTGTAAACTCTGCCCTGAATACACTTAGATGTTTACAGGACTGATTCCTCCTCAATATTTAGGAGTCATGTCAGTCATTTCTTTCTCAAAGACACCAACTCTGATGTCAGCCACCATCCACTGTTCAGTTGACTCTCAGACCCATTGTCTATTGTATTTTCTCTGTGGCATTTGGCACTATCTTACATTATTTCTTTATTCAGGTAAGTGCATATTGTCATTTTTTCTTCAACTGGAAGTCCCATGAGAGCAAGCATGTTTTCATATTCACCAGTAAAACCCCACCCAGCATGTAGGATAGCCAGGCCCATAGAAGACATTCAATAAATGTTTACTGAATACATAGATGAGAACACAGCTTGGCATAAGAAATCAAATTCCATATATAATTATTTCTTGCATATGGTAGGGGTCTAGGGCTGTATTTGGAGTTGGGGATCCACATGAAAATACAAGAAGTCATGACATCTAGACAAGAGCACTGTGTGGCCCCTGCTACGAGCACCTCTTCCTTGGATGGTCAGAGATAAGATTCAACCAGGAAGTGAAGGAGGAGTGGAAGTCCCCCTGCCTGAGGAGAAGGATGCATATGTCCGGGGTGTAGACAGGGAAGTGAGCTGTGTGCATGAGTCCTTAATGTGCTCCTGGGGCCTGAAGTTTTAGAAACAGATGCCAGTGTTAGACTGGTAGGTGACTTCTCTTTTTTTTTTTTTTTTTTAAGATTTTATTTATTTATTCATGAGAGACACAGAGAGAGAAAAGCAGAGACACAGGCAGAGGGAGAAGCAGGCTCCTTGAAGGGAGCCTGACGTGGAACTTGATCCTGGAACCCCGGGATAATGACCTGAGCCAAAGGGAGATGCTCAACCACTGAGCCACCCAGGCATCCCAGTGAGTAACTTCTCACTTTAAAAAACCTTTTTTTTTTCCAATTTACATCATCATTTGTTTCGATTTAAATACATATTTACTATATATATTATACATTTATATATAAATTCATATATATTTACATATAAGCTCATATATAAATACATACATCTTTGTAAAATTTTATATAATATATATACAATTTTAAGATAGAGTGCTTCTATAATCTTTGACATATTGGAATTTTTTATATTAGACTTTTTTTGAGATCGATTTAAACTTGGCTTCCTGAGAATCCACTGCATATAGAAATTAGGCACAAAATCATTTCTGAAGCCTTTTCTGCTAAAAACACCGGCACTGTCGGGAGTACCTGAAAATGGGATAATGTTCCCAACCCTCTAGCCCCCAGCCGCCCCCCCTCCACCCCCCTCCCCGCTGCTGCTCCTAACCCTGCCCTGCGGCCAGAGGTTGCCCCAGACCCAAAAGTTAGTTGACCAGAGTTCATCAAAGTTATTCTCAAGAGAAAGTTTAAAAGTTCAGTGAGAAGGACAAGATGAATGGAAAGGCACTCACCTTTGAACAGAAAATCCATCCTGAGAAACGTGTGTGTGCTGGGCACTGAAGCCGAGCGTGATCTGCAGCCACAAACCTGGGAACGGATCCTGGCCCCTACCTCGCCTGCACAAAGAGGCCCTGTTCTGAGGCCGATGCTGCGGCAAGGTCACCTTCTGTCTGACCATTTGGCAGTCCCAGGCCTCTGTCCCTGTAACCAGAGCTGGCTCAATTATGCCCCATCACAAAGAACAGATAGCAGGAAGGTCAAGTTCAGGGAGGGGGCTATAATTTTAGAAGCACTTCCTGCTCTGAGTCTGACTTTTGATCTCCTGTGATCACTCAGGCCGGCACATTTGAGCACATGGTATGCATGACTCACCCTGGCGGGATCGCGCCTGGAGCGTGGTCACACATCTGAGGGACCGTCCCCTTGCAATGCCAGGCATACGTCCCCAGGGCATGCCGCTCTCTCCCTCTCTGGCGGGTCCTGTGGGCAGATTCGCCAGCAGTGGGTAGGCCAGTGAAGCGGGGGTCCTGAGCAAAGACAATCACGGCCTGGCACAGCTTGTCACTTCATCAGAGCAGAATGGACTTAGGTGCTACCGACGTGAGATGCCATTTCCTTCACACTTTTTATTTGGAACATGAGGGGAATGCCGGGAAGGAGTGAGACACTCCTAAATCATATAGCAGCAGAATAATACTGGAGCCCGGGCTGTGCGGTCCTCACGAGTGCTCCGCGTGGGCACCCACCGGTCAGACTTCCCCGCACCAGCTCAATGGGCATCGCTCAGGCTGCATGGGCCGTGTCTTGTAAGACAAAGAGGTGGGGAGACTCAGGGAGCATGAGATCCGGGGTGGGGGCAATGACTCAGCTTTGTAGTTAGAATGCATTTTCCTTGTATATGAAATAAAAGGTAGAGGCTTACGTGGTGCTTCCCAAACAGTGCCATTGCAGTCTGGATCGCCAGAGGAGGTTTTCAAAGTCCAGATTTCTGTGTTTCATCCTAGAACTTTCGAATAACAACCCGGGCAATGACGCCAGGGATTTCTCTCCTCGGGTCCTGTGTAGTTCTGATGGGTGGCGGGCTAGGAAACCACCCTGTGAGGTCCCCCAAGAGCCTCACTGGCCTTCTGTGTTCTCCGAGGGCACATCAGCGTTTCCCAAAGTTTGCTCCCACGAGGGATGAGTTTATAATCCAGGCTGAGAAGCTGAATGAGAGATCGGGAACAGTTCTTCTCTTGAAGCCTGACATCACATGCTTGTACCTTTGAGATTTTAAGAAGTCTTTGATTAATTGCAATTTGTCTCATTCACATTTTCCAAATGTAACAGCTGCTACCACTGCAGATGCTAGTGATCTACAGAAACTTCCTTGAGAAGCTCTGGATTAATAAGACAATTATTTGTACATGTGCAAATACAGCAAGCTTGTAGTTGTAAAGAAGAATACTCTTCGTGTCCTAAAAGCCAGAGATTAAACAAAACGGGCTCATCGATTTATCTGTTTAATGGTCCAAAGGCAGATTTCCTCCTAAGATGTTATTGGGTTTGATATTAACACCGGAGTGCTCCCAACAAACAATGGCCATCCCAAGTGCTGGGCCCAGTAGGGTCGATTAGCCCCCAGCCCCTATGTCCACCCCGAGGGGTGCTTCTCTCAGCCGTGTTTTCTGCAGAATTCTTTACTTTTCTTCAGATAACTTTGCACATGAGCAGTCTCTCCAGGCACACCTTCCTTCAGAGCTTTGCTTCCTTTCTGCAGTTTACTTCACTGGGTTTTAAATGTTTCCTCTGACTCAGAAGAAAAATTAGCCTGAAATAAATACCCCAAGATGGCCACAAAGCCCTTCTGTGCAGAGCTGCAGGGCTGCCGGCCGATTTTGAATCGGACTCAGACATGAGTGAGAGGCATTTGGGGTCAGGCACAGAATGACCCACCTCCTCTGGTTTCACTTAAGCTCAAATTTTCTCCATGGAGATAACACACACTTCTCAGATTTGGTTACTGGCTCCATGAAGGGATCTCATTTGTCCTAATGTAATTTTTAACCTTTGAAAATGTTTTAAACTTAACTGTCCCTCCCTTTATTTTTAATAGCATACATTTCTTAAAAGAGGTTTTTTACAAGGGAAGTTGGTCTACTGGAGTCTGGTACAAAGCACCAGAGCTAAATAATCAGATTCCTAAAGATTTGATCAAAAGAGCTGCTCTTTTTCAAAACCATGCTGAGGGCCAGCATTCTGTTTTTGCCATCACATTCACATCAGCCTGTGAGGCCTAGAGACATCTTGCAACTTCTCTTTTGTTGCCCTGGACCCACTACTCTGACACCAACCTCTTGACTCCTCATCCATGTGACTTTGGCTAATGCTGCTGAAGTTCCTAATGGCAAAGACCCCCAAATTTGAGCCTCTTCCTCTCTCTCTCTTTTCTTTTTTCCTTTGCTTTTTTTTTTTTTTTTTTTTTTCATTGATCCAACCACAGGTTCTTACTGCACACCCCGAACGTGTCCCATGCAGCCCTGGGAGTCGGAGCTGTAGAAGGAAAGCTGGATACTCGGTGTTACTGAGTCAGAAAAACCACAGTCAAGTACACAATTCCGAATGTAGAGAGGCCATTCCAGGACACCAGCTCAGAAGCTGGGGTGTACTTGAGAGACCCTGGGGGACCTCAGAAAACCTGGTTGACCCCCTGAGTCCTGAAGTATAAGGGGAACCAGGAAAGAGGAAATGGGGAAACCATTCTAAGCAGAAGAACTCATGTGTGGGACAGCACAGACGTGCAACAGGTGGAAGGGAGCTGAGGTCAGTCCGTGTTGCGGGTGGGCTGCAGGTGGGAAGGAGCCGGCCACCACGGCCTGGGGGTGTGGCTCGGGGTTGAACTTCACCTGACAGGTGTTCCGATTAATGCCTCCTTAACACAGTTACATGGTGTGCACGGCCGTTATATCCTAAAGGTGAACCCAAATATATAAAGATGTGTGCTATGAATGCCTCCTAATTCACTGTAAAATTCACAGGCTCTGCATTATAATGACCAGAAAATGCACACAGTTCCACGTAGCATCCACTAACATACACTCCCGGATAAAGGATGTGTTTGTACTCAAAGCAAGTTTAACACACTTCGTGCACACTGATTAACACCGAGATCAGAGAAATCTAGACAACGTTCCTTGTACCGTTCGTTCTCTTGCCCTTCCTTTTTTACATGTTTGTTGTAGGTTCAACCTGATAAAGACTGTTTTGAAGCTTGATGACTTCTGCACAGCCCTGTCATATTTTCTTTAGAATAATTTTTTTAGAAACTTTCCTTTTTCATGCTCTTAGCTTCTCTCTCTCTCTCTCTCTCTCTCTCCTTTGTAGCATTTAGACTCATTTTTTGAGGAATTGTTTGTTTGTTTTTGTTTCTAATTAAGTGAATTTTCTGGTTCAGGGCTTCTGACAATGCCAAAAAAATGTAATTAAAATCACACCGGTCACAAGAGGAGGCTTTTGGCAAAAGCATATTTTTATTCCCTTCCTGAAAAAACATATTCAGGACCTTGGCCAACCTGATTTTTATCTAACTGCCTAAAGGCCCAGGAGCTGTAAGCTGTCCACCCAACTTGTCTGCCTGCCAACCCTCCGGAATTCAGAGGCCTCTTCTCAAAAGTTCAAAGACCAACTTCACATGGTCTGTAAAGCTTATTTTGAATCCGCCCGAGGGAAGCACTTTGAGGTTAATCCCATGGCCTAAGTCCAAATGAGAGGCAAATGGAAGGCTTTTCCAAAGTCTCACCACAAATCAGGTCTCAGGGAGCTCCCGTGAGCCGCCCTGGCCATGGGGGTGGTGGCTGCCCCCGCAGCTGGAGGGAAGGGGGCAGCGATGGGTGTTGCGGGGGCGGTGGCCGAGGTGGCCCAGTGAGGAGGGACAGAGGAAATGGAAGGAGACGCCTGGCTGGGTCTGGTTTCCTTGCAGAGATCCCGCGGTGGAGGATGCTGCCGTCATATTCTGTTTGTTTTACTTAATGATGTGATGATGAAAGCATCACCCTTGGCAAATTCCTATCTTAATGCCTCACAGAGCAGCTGGAAACTTCGCTGCGATAACCAGAATAAGCTGATTAGGAAGTATGTTTGGTTTCCCTTTCTAAGAATTGCTATGACCATGAGTAAAGATAGATGGATCCTCATGACAATACATGCGGGGATGGGAGGAGAGCTTTCTGCAATGTCCCCATAAAGTCGGTCTAAAGGAGGGTCGTGATACATAAGGAAGGAAGGAGGGAAGGAGAAGGGAGGGAAGAAGGAGAGGGAGAGGACGGAGGGAATGTGAAAGTTTGTGAAGGTGCAAGGGTGCTATCCCAGGACACAGAGGCTCTTCCCTGTCCAGTTGGATCTTGCTCTTACTTTCTGGTAACTTAAAATTATCAGGTTCAGCCTCTGGATCTAAATTTCTTTGTCATCACACAGACAAGAACTGGAGTAGGCTAATTTCCCCCAGTTTTATTGAGATATAAGTGGCATGTAGGGTGAGTTTAGCTTACAACACAGTGGTTTGAGGTATATGTATATAGGACAAAATGACTACTGCAGTAAGGTTAGTTGATACATCGATCACCTCACATGGTTATTATTATTTTTTTTAGAGAGGGAGAGAATCTCAAGCAGAGATTGAGCACAGAGCCCCACTCAGGGCTTCATCTTATGACCCTGACATCAGAACCTGAGCTGAAACCAAGAGTTGGAAACTCAACTAACTGAGCCACCCCGATGCCCCATCATTTTTGTGTGTATAAACAGGATTCAGGGTCTACTCCCTAAGCAACTCCCGAGTATCATGTGCAATATGTTTAACTATAGTCACCATACTGCCTGTTACATCTCCAGGTCATATTCATTTAGCAGATAGATTTTAATGTCTCTTTTCTCTAAAAATTTGGTCAGTATATATCTGTATGCTTGAATCACCCTTAAAACCCAGTAGAATTTCTTTTTTTCTGAAAGAAAAAAGACAGCCAGGTCTTTGTTCCACAAAACAAAGAAAACAAATAGCTAAATATTAACATCTTATTCGATTTTTAGCTTTGCATTTGCAATTTTGCATTTAAAACTCTGTATGTAAATCTTCACTATTTCCTAAGGTGTCTTTATTCCTTTGAAATAATAAAATCTTAATCAAGGAGATATAGGTCCTTTATTCAAAGACACATTTCTTGGGATGCCTGGGTGGCTCAGCGGTATGATCCTGCCTTCGGCTCAGGGCATGATCCTGGGGTCCAGTATCGAGTCCCCCATCAGGCTCCCCACAGGAAGCCTACTTCTCCTTCTGCCTATGTCTCTGCCTCTCTCTGTATCTCTCATGAATAAATAAATAAATATTTTTTAAAAGCCACATTTTTTGAAACTCCTTCCTGTTTCTTGGAATCACTTGGAATTTCCACAGAGATGCCATTAGGAAGCTGACTTAAACACCTGCTAAATAAAGATCTTACTACTTTGAGAAGTTCCAGTGTGTGCTTTTAAATGGTGATGTTATAGCCTATTTTCTCCCTTCTGCACCTAAGTGGAGTTAATGTAGACAGATGGTCACAGAGAAGAGAGAAATGAGCAGATTCATTGATTTGGGGGCTGATGTATTTATGGGCTTAAGTCTCTATGCCTGTTTTCTAGGCAATTTTGTATAAATGCAGACCACTGTGATTCTTGGATGAAAATTTTTAGATAAGGAGGGAACACAGAGCATATCGTTCTTCTGATTAGGGTCCCTCTGCTCCTCTTCAGCCTGGTTCTTCATGTAGCTCCAGCCTACCTCTCCACCTTCCTCCCCACCACTCTCTTTCATGCCCTCCCCCTTCACACACACTCACACACATTCACATACACACACTGACACAGTCTCACACACATGCACACATACACACACACTCTCCCACTGCACATGATGTTCACCTTGACTACGAGCTCTATCCCACGTTCTGTAACTGGCTCAACTTGGTTTCCCACGGTGTTTCCATCAGGTATCCCTGATCCTGCACCCTGAGTGGTAAGTACCTCATAAGTATTTGCACTTTTGGTCTCTATGAAGCCCTTTTAGATGAAAAAAACAGCAGAGAGCACGAAGAATTTGTTCTCCCAGAGAACCAATAAGCCGCACCCTCATTATAGTCATGTTGTGTGCAGGGGGGTGGATCTGTTCTGAATCTGAGCATAGGGGTGGCTCTGGGAGTGACACCAGCAGACAGGGTGTTGGAGAGCTGTGTGCACACAACCTTTCCCTTCCTGAGGTCCCCTCTGAGCCAACTCCTGAAGTCGTCCGAAGCTGGAAGTGTTCACAGAGCCTCCCTTCCTAGCATATGTGCTTACTCCTGGGGAGTAACTTACACACAGGCAGTAAAGATGGGCTGCAGGCTCGGGTCACAGCGTAAGGCTGTGTTAAGTAAGGAGGAATTAGGATTGAACATAAATTAACGAGGTCACGACCCAGTAAAAGCTTTCCCACGGTTAAAGCTCTTTGTGATTGCATTTTGCCTTACTATGTATTTTTGAAAATCAATAAAAATTAATACTAATGCTTCTGGAATGAATAAGGGGGAGAGAAGGCTACATTTTAATTTCTAGACATTGTGCTGAGTGAGCAGCTTGGCAGTGAGGGGAATGAGCCAGAGGGGGTGAACACAGCAGGAATCACCGTCATGTGAGACCTTTCTCCACCTACATCAGAGACAGCAGCACGGTCTCCGAACAGGACTGTCTGTTCACGCCAGGTTGATCTTAAAAGAGGAAGATTCTTTTCTAGTAGAGATTTAGGTTTCATTGCTTTGGGAAATGTTGTTGAAATTAAATTTAAAAAAAAAAAAAAAAAGGAAGAAGACTGTTTGGAGTGGCATTTAATGTGCAAACATAAGGCCAGATCCACTCGTTGCTACTGGACCCCAGAAGGATAGGTTTCTCTCCGCTCTGCAGCTCGTTCTGCAGGGAAGGAGGCAACAGGATGTTAACTGGCACCTCTCGCTGCAGGGCCTGCCACACGCTCCTGAACAAAATCCCCAGACAGCAGAAATGTCCCACCACTGTCCATTTGCACTGATGTCATTTCCTGTGTCTCACATCTCCTGGACTTCCCTGCTAGATCTCAGGTGTCCAACCCCGATGTCCCTACCACAATCCTTCCACTCAGAGCCAAGTATGACTGCACAGATTCCCATGGGGCTTTAAGTATGCCTGAGTATTAAGACTCTCCACAACCACACAACACCTGACATGTCAAACCACGGCGTTCAGACACGCACCTCTGCTTCATCCCTGATGACTGCCCTCCTCTTCTATGGGATAGCAGAGGCTGACTGGGATCCAAACATTAAAAGAGATGTGTGTCTGTATGTATTTCTGATTCGTTTGTTTGCATTGCAGACACATAATGGAGAATTAAATCCCCAAAGTAGAGTACTGGCTTGGGTGCACTTGAATCTAATCACCTGTGCAGGTAAATATAAGAAAAGATCATATAAATTAAGAACTTCTTGAGAAGAGGTTTGCACTTGAGGTGCAGTCTCTATAGAGGACTCAACTCTTTGGTTCCCAGATCAATTCTAGTCTCTCTGGGGACATTGACAAGCGATACCTGCACACTTTCATCCTGAGTTTACAAATTTGAAGGTACAAAGAGCTTTGAGTGCTGGCTACACTTTGTTGCTGTTGACCATAAGTCTTGGTCTTCTGGGTAAAGTCAACACAGATCTATGAATAGAAGTCATCGGCATCTTTGTAATTATTAATTTTAATTTTACCATAAATACATCATGCATAAAAGAGTAAATATATAAAAATATCTACATATACTATTAAATTATATGTGTATACATATATGAATGGCTTCAAAAATAACAACAAAACCAAGTATCTGCATCCAAAACTTAAATTTAGAGTATTTAGAACACTATATTTTCCTCTGAAGCCTCCAGTGTGCTCTTTTCCAGTTATATCTTACTTTTTTCCCAACAGAAGCAACTAAAAACCTGTTATTTCATTGTTTATTTTGTATTTCCATATTGTATGTACATGTATGTCTCACTGTTTTGAATGTATCTACATGGGACAATCCCTGCTTTGATTTCCTGTAAATAAAATCAGACTGTATGTGATCTCCCATGACCTTCATTTTTCTCTCAATGTCATTGTGTTGAGAATCACTAATGTTTATGTGTATAGCTGTCATTGATTCTTTCCTTACTCATTTTTATAGTGCAATTGTGTACATATACCCCAGCATGTTAATCTAATTAATATTTGATGACCTGGGATGGCCCCTAGTTCTTTAACAGGATGTGAGAGTCCCTATGCACACGTGCCCAGAAGCATACAGACAAACGTACCCCCAGGTCTCTGTTAAGGACTGTGAGCTCTTCCACATACTTGAGAACACTTTGATTTCAATGAACTTAAAAATGTTTACCAGTAGGATGGTATAACATAGCATATGGTGGTGTTTTGTTTTTTTTCAAAGAATATTTATTTATTTATTTGTGAGAGAAGAGAGAGAGAGAGAGAGAGAGAGCATGAGCAGGCCCCTGGAGGGGCAGAGAAAGAAGCAGGCTCCCCCACTGAGCAGGGAGCCTGACAAGGGGCCCAATCCCAGGACCCTGGGATCATGACCTGAACAGGAGGGAGATGCTCAACCGACTGAGCTACCCGGGTACCCCTTTCAGATAATTTTTAATGTCTATATATAAGGTATAGATTAGACAATAGGGAAAAGCATTTTCCATAACATTAAGATGAATCATAGTCACACCATCCAGAGAGTCACACTACTAATATTTTGGTGCCTGTACTTCCAGAACTTTTTAAACTAAATGTGATTGTAACCTTTGTGCTGTTTTGTAAGCTGTTTTTCTAAAATAAGCATCTTGAAATTTTGATTTCAGTGTATTTACCCCCTTTTCCAAGCCCTAAAACTTTTGCAGATTCTCAAATAGGCTTATACATACTCTACAGTTGGCCTGTTGGAACTGTTTCCAATCTGAGACTATGCAATATACCCAGTGTTTACATTCATAACTTTTATTCTTGTGCAGTCTCTGTTTTAGAACATTAACTTACATAAGACATCTGCAAGATATCGTTCTTTGTAGATTTATACAGTTGCTTCCTCACGGTGCTATGTTGTCTGTTCATCTAGTCTCTGTAAATTAAAGTCCCTTGAAAGCTTAATGGGTCAAGTGTAGCAGTCTCTTGGCTGGCATACCCTACAGGTGTATTTCCTATTACAGGAGGTCAGAGAGCAAGATTTGTGCTTGAGCCACAATTAGCGTTGTTGCAACTGATCATTGTGTTGAGATGAAAATAGATTTTTTGAATGTATAGATATGGATTTTTTTCTTTGCACCAGAAAATAATTGGGGTGGTATTATTTTAGCATCGATGACTCAACTAACAATGTGAATCTCTATTTATCCTCTTTGTCTGAATTCATCTCACTGTGCCTTTAATTGCCAGATGCATATCCCTGCCTACAAAAGAGGCTGAACAACTCTTCATGTAGTCATTGGCTACTTGGTCTTCTTTTCCTTTGAAATATCTATTCACTGGCATCTTAGTCATTCTACTGGGCTATTTGTGTTTATTAATTGATCTGTAAGTGTTTTTTATATATTTTAGACACTAATCACTTGTTATTTATATGTGCCACAAATACTTTTTTAAGTTTTACTTTCTAAACTTTAGGTCATTTGGGGATTAAAATTTATATTTTTAGTGTAATCAGTTTAGGACAGTTTTATTTATACATTGTTCTTTTATATGTTTTACAGGAATCTGTCTCTCCAAGGTTACAAAGATATTTTTCTAACTTTTATTCCAATTTTGTTCTTTAAGTTTGCCCTTCACATTTAAGACTTTAAGCCATGTGGACTTTAGTTCCGTATGTTGGAGGAGAGGCGTTCCATTTAATTTTTATTTTGGCCATCAATTTTCTCAGTAGCATTTCCTGAATAACCTACTCATTCTTAGCACCTCTCAATATTAGTTTTATTTTGCAGCAAATGTCCTTAATTTCCCAAATTTGATTCTGGGCTCTTTGTTCTTCTCCTATTCCATACTATCTATACTTTTCCTTTGTTATCTGTACTGTTTTCATTATTAGAGTTATTTAGTAAGTTACCCTTCAGTGTGACAATTTTCTCCATCTAGATTTTCTTCCTCAGAGCCTTTGTGATTCTTACCGTTTTTTCTTTATACATTTTAGAATATAGGGTTTAAAAAAATATTTTATTTGTTTATTCATGAGAGGCAGAGACATAGGCAGAGAGAGAAGTAGGCTCCCTGTGGGGTTGATGCATGACTCCATCCCAGGACCCCGGGACCATGACCTGAGCCAAAGGCTGATGTTCAACCACTGAGCCACTCAGACGTCCCATAGAATATCATTTTTAAGTTCTAGGAAAAATCTTGTTTAATTTCTGTTCTCCATAGTCTTAAATTCTTCTGTTCAGCTACCAATTCAACAGACAACGCAACATTTGACTCAAAAAAACCTGGAACCATATTTTTCTGATTGACACTAGAATTGAAAGTCAGACCTCTACAGGGGAAAAAAAAAACTCATTTTTAAGGAGATTCAAAACAGTAGTGAAGATCCAGACATTTTTTAATGATTGATGGATTCTTCTGTAGCTTTGCTGGGGATGGCTAAAAAGGTGGCATAATGAATTAAAAAGAAAAAAAAAATCCTTAGCTTCCTAGAACTATTCTATAATTGTGGTAAATGAATAACTACCAGACCTGCTTTTAAACTGGTCTTAATAACTGATAAGCATTCCATAACACCATAACGAGCAATATCAGAATAGCTTTTAAGTCTATGTAACTATTCGATGGCAACATGCTTTACTGAAGATATCTCTGAAAGCCAACCAGCTTGTGGCACCCCGATAGTCAGCTAACAGATGGCTGACTCAGCCCAGTAATGTCAACCTACTCTTGCATCTGTAACCAACACAAAATATCATGCTAAGGCTGGAGTCAACCTATTCTTGATTCTTTTACTAAAATCATCTTTTTTTAAACTGATATCAACATGCTGTTGCCTCTGTAACTAACATAACTCGAACAAAACCTTTCCCAAAACCCTATATAAGAAAAACTATGCCTGTCCAGTATATTTCCACTTTCCTTAAGAAGCAATACATTCACCTTTGTTTTTGTTTCAAATTTTGAAAAAGGAGTCTCATTGTTTGACAATGGTAACTTTAAAAAAAAAAAGTTACATCTTTAACTCTTTGTTGATAAGAGTGAAATTGATTTTCTACACCAAATATATAACATTTATATGTGTGCATATGTGTATATACACAAAGATTACACTATGAAGCATAATGCTTTAAAGTATTGGATGTTCAAAGATGATCTATCTATTCTTTCAAAAATATTTTGAGCATCTACAATCTGCCCAGACAGAACTCTCAGTAGAGTGAGTATGATATGAATAAAACAAATAAGGCTCCTGGTGATACAGAGCTTAAATATAGATGCAGAAGACAAACAGTAAGCACAATTATTTCACAACGTGAAGATGGAGAAACAGGGCAATATGAGGGAATGCCCGGGACATTAGTGGTGAAGGTTATCCACTTTAGATGATGGGGTCAGAGACCGCATTAGTAGCTCAGTGAGTGACTTAGATTAAGACCTGAATCAGAAGAAGCAGCCAGCTAGACACAATATGGGGAAGAACTAGCCAGATGGAGGGCTATATACTATACTATATTGATGACCTCATGCTAACTTGACTACAACTATTCTACATGAGATGGATATTATTGGATCTGCTAGACAGATAGAACATGAGTCCATCATAGCATAGAAGTGGAATAACCAGGAGTGGGCCTGAGCAATTCCAGTAGCCATGAGTAGGTTGTATAGACAGGATGCCTAACTGTGTCCCTTGTACTTCTCATGTGACCTTCTCTGAACAGACGTCTCTCCCTCAACTAACTGCAGAGGAAGAAAAATTGGGTTCAGCTTGCAGATGAATCATCTGAAAATGAGAGACTGCCACAAAATAGTTCCATGCATACTGGACTTGAAAGTCGTAATAAAAGGACATCTTCCCTGTGAGCAGAACTTCCAATAGCATATTGCTGAATTACTTTATGTACAGGAAGAAAGGCATCAGGTCCAGATGCATATGGATTCCTTGCCAATGAAGAGTGGTTTGAGTGATTGATCAAAAGACAGAAAGACCAGAGGCGACTGACTGGCTCAGTTGGTGGAGTGTGTGACTCTTGATTTCAGGGTTATGAGTTCCAGCTCCATGTTAGATATAAAGATAACTTAAAAATAAAATCTTAAAAATAAAAAAAAAAAAGATCAAAAAAGACCAGAGAATTGAATGAAATGGATGCATCTATGGGCAAACCACTTGTTGGGAGACTTCATTCATCCTATAAAGGAAGTGGTTCATCCTTACCAAAGAGGACACATGTCAACTACAATAATGAGAACAGAGTCTGTGGCATTCTATATTAGTCCCCTCATATTGTATTTTGTAGATCTACCTGGCACCACTCTTAGCCTTTCTATCAGACTGGATTTAATGCAGGGGAGGAACAAGGGAGGAGAGCATATAATATATTGTTGGTGAACCTCCCCGCCTCGTGTCTCCCCACTTCGGCTCCATTTTGTCTCCATTTTTCATGTAGTCTCTGCTGCCATGACCAGCTCTGCACAGGTGTCACAGGATGGCACTTGGTCTCAACTCCACCACTATCTTCTGCTGTCTGAGCTTTCAGAGGGAAGATGCCTATAGCTAGGAGTGCACAGCCTGGAAGTGGAGGGAGTTAATAGCACATGGAGCAACAATGACCAATGGGAGAAGGGACCATCAAGAAATGCTTTCCCTCTCCCCACGTCTTCATTCCTTTTCCCTGAAATCACTCCTCACAAGTAACCATCTGGATCCAAGCCGTCTCTCAGTTCTGCTTTCCAAGAAAGCCCAAGCAAGACAACATCTATTATTACCCCACATGCAGATGAGGAATGTGAGAGTTTAACAGGTTAACAACTTTCCCAAGGCCTCAAAAGCAACATAGTACAGCCAGGATATGAACCCATATCAATGTGACACAAAAAAACCTCAAGTGTTTGGTACCATGTTTATGATTATTGCCAAAAAGTTGCTTTGGAAAAAATTTCTGTGTTATTTTTAAATATATACCTAAATTTCTACTACTCCTTCTATAAGAAATAATTTAAGGAAATGAAATCCTGAAATTGGAATCTAATTACACTAACAAAAAACTCTCAATGTGATAAAGACCTGTTAAAAACATAAGAAGTGACAAAACAAGAGAATGTATATTAATCAAGAAAATTGAGTTTGTATCTCAGTGTTTCAACTGGATTTTGAATAACCTTTCTGAAACATTTCTTTAGTAGAAAAGTGAGCATAATAATTTTACCAGAAGACTTTACAAAGATAAATTAATCTTAAAATACATACAGCATTTATCTCATTACCTCAAATACAAAAAGTGGCCAACAGATACTCATTTTCTTTCTCCTTTTATATAATCTACAACAGTTTATATGTTATGAGAAATTAAGGATATACTATACTTCTAGCATTATATGGTGCTAGAAGGAGGTAACTGGAATCAGAAAGAAGAGAGAAGTCAGTGGTGTACCTAAGAAATTTGTCAGTTGTGTGTATAATGTGATAACACATATGTGGAGGCTTGGTCCTGAGAACTAAGGTGAGGTTTGTCTAGACTAAAACTTTCTCTGGCCTAAAGACCCTGAAGATGGTGTTTCATTCTAGTTTGTATTGAACTTATTGGGGGGGAAGAGCCTTCGAGTATAATGAAACCCCAACTTCTTAGGTAGGAACCAGATCTGATAAAAGAGCCAAAGAAGATGTTTGAAGAGAAAGAAAAAGAAAGAAAGAAAGAAAGAAAGAAAGAAAGAAAGAAAGAAAGAAAGAAAGAAAAGAAAGAAGAAAGAAAGAAAGAAAGAAAGAAAGAAAGAGAGAGAGAGAAAGAAAGAAAGAAAGAAAGAAAGAAAGAAAGAAAGAAAGAAAGAAAGAAAGAAAGAAAGAAAGAAAGAAAGAAAGAAAGAAAGAAAGAAAGGCTGGAAAAAAGGAAGGAAAATCAATCCAAAGAGAAAGGGGTGCCTGAGAAGTGAAGACTCATAAAAGACCATCTCACACAGATTGAAGACCTAACACTCTGGGTCCTCACACTCAGGACTGAGGCTTGTCTTTGGCTCTGCTGCTGAACCATAATGGGATCTCCTACTGGTATCAACCGGGAATTTGAACCCTTGTTCAAATGGAGGCTGGATTTTATGACCATCCAGGTGGCCTGGGCCAGATAGCTGCCATGTTGATGACCATGGCATCTCTAAACCACACAGGCTTTAGAGTCTACTAGGAGAGAGTAGGTACAGAGATTTTTATGGAAAGGAGGTATATTCCTTCAGGGAAGAAATTGTTTTTTTTTTTTTAAGATTTTATTTATTTACTCATGAGGGACAGAGAGAGAGAGAGAGAGAGAGAGGCAGAGACACAGGCAGAGGGAGAAGCAGGCTCCACGCAGGGAGCCTGACGTGGGACTCAATCCCGGGTCTCCAGGATCAGACCCTGGGCTGAAGGCAGCACTAAACCACTGAGCCACCCGGGCTGCCCAAGAAATTGTTTTAAATAAATTAGATGCCTAGAAAGATAGATAGATAGATAGATGATAGATAGATAGATAGATAGATAGATAGATAGATAGATAGATAGTTAGATTAGATAGATAGATAGATAAATAGATAAATTATAATGCACCTTAGCCTCTACATATGTCCCATCCTCTCAAGACAGACACTTACAAAGAATAATGAAATAGACAATGGATTATTAGTTTCCAGCTGGGGGTGTGTTAGCTGCCAGGGTGATGGCTAAGATCCAGGAGTCACCTGCATCAGGCATTTACTTTGTGCTGGAAATTTTATCCACATTGTTTCATTCAAAACCCTATAATAAGATAAACTATTCATAGATGAATAAACTCCAGTTACGAAAAATAGAAAAGAGTTTCACCGAGCTTGTAGTTTGGAACGCAGGAGAACCACAACTTCCACACAACGTGGGCTCTATTTTTCCTACACCACTCTCATTCTTATGGATAGTTTTATGAGGACAGGGAGTCCAAGGTTCAACAGGAGGGGAGATCTCAGACCAAGAAACAATACTGAGTGGGCCCAGGAAAGAGGTAGAGAGCAGAGCAGATTTTGGAATGAGACTAAAACTAAGATGATGGTGGGAAATCTAGAATCCAAGGAGGGCGAAGAGCAGGTGCTCAGAATCCAGCCTGAAATGCAGGTGTGGAAGGAAGGGCACCTCTCTGCCTACACAGGAAACCTGTCCGTGCCTAGGACCCTGCCACTCCAGCCAGTGCCACTCACAACTCCAGGAATCGTTGTTCACTTCCTGTGTTCTCAGCTGATTTGAACATCTGCTTGCAAGGCACAGTTCCAATTAGTGTAAATATGCTGTGCTGGAATTAAATAAATATCAAACCACACTTCTGCTCCTGCCATCTCATTCTCCTCCCATTACTTTAGTTTGAATCATAATGGTTCAAGTGCAGTGAGGCTCTGTAGCTCTCTTAATTTTCTCTGTTAGAGCAACCAATATCCAAGCACCATAATCCAGTTTCTCTGCGTGTCATCGGATGCAAAAGACACAAACGGCTATGACTAAAGTGAAAAATGTTACAGAAACCACTCCTGCAGAACAAGAATACAACAGAAGCATCTTTATGTGATTGATTTCTACCTTGCTTTTGTTAATGTATCACTGATATTTAACATGCTTTAATTGAGCACCTATTTCCTGAAAACCCTTGCATTAATACAGTTTCTGGAATGCCAAATAAAACAAAATAGAACAAAATAATGACAAGAAAAGGAATATTGTCTCATGAAGTAGACAGAAGGAACTCAAAGTCATGTAGTTATAAGGAAAAGGAAGAAGCATGTGATGTTTTAAAATATTACAAAGGCCCACAGTCTAAGGCCTCACACTGGTGAGGTATGGAAAAAGCACTACCTGGATCTAGAGAAAAGATGATTCTCACTTGGAGAGTAATAGAAAGAGGGTTTTGGATTAAATTCTAAGATAAGAATTCTTCTAGAAGATTTGGATCAGAAGAGTGTCTGTGAGTTACCACTGTGCTTCACCAAGCCCGTAATAGCGCAACTTGAATTGTTTACCTGCGCCCCCCTAACCCACCACCCCTCCACCCCGTCACCAGATGTAGGCTGTGGTTACTTCCTCTTCTTGGCACTCATTCACCAAAGACCTTAATAGTTTATATATTTACTCACTTGTCTGCCTTCTATAATTAAAAGGTCATTTTTATGAGAACAAAGACTTTGCATTATCCCCCATGCATAGGATAATGCTTAGCACATCGTAGCCACTTGATAAATATTTACCGTTTATCAAGAGTCAGCTACGAAATGGAAACTTTCTCTATTTAAGCCCTGTATCAATCCTCAGGGGTCTGATTCTTGTCCCTAGCTTCTCAGTGAAGAAACGAAGCTTCAGTGGGGTTATGTAACTGGACCGGAGAACTTGGCCACAGCTGGGTGTGTGAATGCGTGCATTTAGAAATGAAAATTTGGCAGAAGGCAGCTTGGCTTTCTGACAATGAGAAGGGGAGTGAGTGTTAGCTGAACCCAGAAAGCCTGTAGATCGGAAGGTACCTGTGTCCTTGAGGGAGGCTGTGGGGTGTTGGCACCCAGAGAGGCAATGGAAGTCTAAGGCAGTGGTCTTAAACCTGTCTGCCACTGAGTTCACCAGGGCACCCACGGTGGGGAGGGGGGCTTATAAAGTACTCATCCCAGAGACCCTCCCGGGACAGCTGCCCTGGGCAGAGACATTAAGAGATCCTTGTAAAGATCTACATGTCTTTGTATAGCTTGAAAGCAGCCAAATGAAGTCTATGCGTCCGACATGTCATGCAGCAATGGGGATCCTCGTACCTGCCTGCCAGGTTGGAATCAGGGACTTCTCAGTGCAGTGTCCTGTGGGGTGTGAAGATCTCCGGATGCTGGGCATCTGAGCAGCATCCCACATGGAGAAAAGACCTGAGGACCCCAAGAGTGCCTGCACACATGATGTAAGCCTTACTGCGTCTGCCTCCGTGGTGCAATGGGACTCAAACCATAACTTACCTAGAGTTAAGAAATACCAAGGAAACTGGTTTTGTATCTACGATAAATCCTCTTGGGCATCCATCATTATAACGCATGTAAATACACAAAACATACACAGTGAAAGGAGGGACTTCTGGAGGCTAGTGGGCAACTGCTGCTGTGTGGGGGCTCTATTTTAAGGATGGCGTAAGGATGGAGTTTGAGGTCTTCGGAGATCCATGTCCATAAAGGGAGTGGGCTTCAGGTTGAGGAAGACTGACGGTCATGGCCTATGCTCCCTGTTAACATATCGCTGGCCACTCCACAAGTTATAAATGCTGAGAAAATCATTGTTGGGTCTTGATGGTGAGTGGAACAGCAGAGACACTGTCCTGAAGAAAGCATGATCATACCTGTAGAAATCCATGTGTGACCAAAACAATTAGAGAAAAATTATGAAATCATACCCATGGTTATTGCTGGGTGTTGGTGAAGTGCTGGTCCCTTCCTATTGGACTACAGTGTGGGGATTTCTAAGTTTTATGCAATAGAGTCCTTTAAAAACATATATTGCTTTCATATTTCTCTCTAATTTAAAAACAGTGTGGGGGTGCCTGGGTGGTTCAGTCAGTTAAGTATCTGACTCTTGATTTCGGCCTAGAGTCATGATCTCAGGGTTGTGAGATTGAACCCCTCGTTGGGATCCTTCATCAGCAGGGAGTCTGCTTGGGATTCTCTCTTTCCCTCTCCCTCTCCTGCTTGTTCTCTCTCTCTCTCTCCTCTCTCTAATAAACAAATCCTTAAAAAAAACTAAACGGCATGACTATGTTGTAGAAAATATCACAAAGAATATCTTGGATAAAAACCTTAAAACCCCAAAATTTTATCACTCAGAAATTGCCATTATTAACCATCACATTTGTTGCCAGTCTTTTAACTTACGTAAATATGCACATTCACACATGTATGGACAGATGTATATGTATTTTATATCACAAAGAAGGGATCATTCTCTATAAATCTTGCTGAATCTTACGGTTTTTATGCTGCTAATACATTATCATTAAATATGTCTAAGATATACTTCATAAAGTTTTCTCATGACGTTCTATTTTTAATTATTTCATGATGTAATGTTATAAGCATGTGTGAGAATAAGGGATTGTATCCAATTATTTCTATCAGGCAGTTAATTTATTTCTCTATTGCCCTTTCAAATGCATCACTATGATGTATTTCCAGTTACACATGTTGTTTTATACTTGTCAGATTAATTTCTTTTAAGACACATTCTCAGAAGGGAAATTGATGAATGAGAGATAACATGCATTTTTAAGGCTTTCTAATATTTTTTCAGATTGTCCTGAAGAAGGCTTGTACCAATAAAATCTTTACTGGCATTTTAGAGTTTCTGTTAAGCACACACCCATGCCGACCTCAGGCACTATCCTTTTTCATCTTCAACATATCACACCCCTGCTGGGCTCTCAGAATTTTGTACATATATTCTAGTTATGAGTCCTTTTCAGATTCAAGTTTTGCAAATATATTCTGGTTTGCAGCTTGCCTTTCCGTTCTTTTTTTTTGTTTTGCACAGCAAAATTTTCGATCTCATACAGTACAGTTAAATATTGTGCACATTCATGATCTATAAGCCTGAGAAGAGAGCTTTTGTAACTATGAATTTAGCATTAATCACACTGAGCACGATTGTCCAAAAAAATATATTGAATTAAGTAGTAGTGGTGGGATAACCGCCAAAGCTGGGGGGAAGCCAGAAAATTCTGGAAGGATCTAGACTGAAATAGTTTGAAAAGGATATTCAGAATCTTGCTTTTTGCTAAAGGAAGCTCAACTGAACACTGTAAAAGTTATATCAGGGTGTTTTCATGTGAATACTTACAATTCCTGTTATTTTTTATTTTTCCACCTCCAGTGTTTAATTAGTATTATTAATAGTAAAAGCTGTAAAGCTTTGTTTTATATTATGTGATCTCAGCCATCTTCCTCATCTCAGTAGCAATAATAAAGGGAGGGTTTTCCTGTTGCAGTCTCCGGACCTGTGGGTTCAGTGTTACGTCATCTCTTGAATGGGGAACATGCCTTTAAGAGTGGATTACGTCCCACTCTCAGTCTCTCTGATGGGACACAGGAGAATTATGCATTCCGTTTCTCATTCCACAGAGAGAAGGGTCCACTGTTAAAGAAAGAATGACATGTGGATGGAACTGGGGGGTTTTACACCGAGTGAAATAAGTCAATCAGAGAAAGACAATTATCCTATGATCTCACCCATATGTGAAATATAAGAAAGAGTACAAGAGACTGTAAGGGGAGGAGGGAAACTGAGTTGAGAAAAATTAGTGAGGGAGACAAACCACGAGAGACTCCTCACTGTGGGAAACACACAAAGGGCTGCAGAAGGGGAGGTGGGTGGGGGGATAGGGTAACTGGGGGATGGGCACCCAAGAGGGCATGGGATGGATGAGCACTGGGTATTATACTGTATGTTAGCAAATTGAATTTTAAAAAATTAATTTAATTTAAAAAGAAAGAATGACAAGCAGTGCCTGCTGCTGCCTCCAGAAGATTCTCCTCTACCTCTCAGATTTCTCTCAGATGTGCCCCCTCCATCCAAAAGTAGCCCTCTACAAACAAGCGAACAAACATGAGCTCCTTTTCCTTCCCCTTGTTCACAGATCTTGCTATGCATAGAAGCAGGCTCTCTGTATCTCATGGAGGTGACAAGCAAAGACAAGCCCAGACCCCTGAGATTTCAGTGTATACTCTGGCCACTTGCTAAAGCAAATGCTCCCTGCCGAAATAGTGTAAGGTGACAGAGGAAAATAAAACACATTTCCTCATAATGTCAGGATTTTCTCCTAGTGTGACCTGTGAGGTGAAAAGCCTTCAAATTCAAGATGAGATTAAAGTCATTGGAAATGGAGATCTACAGGCCAGAGGGAGAGAGAGGGGAAGGGAGAGGCTTAGATGGGGGTGAGGGGTAGATGCTGGGTGAGGAAGGAAACAGAGCAGGAGAAAGGAGGAAGGAGACAAATGCCGGGCTCTGAGTTCGCTCTTCCACTGGGATCAGTGATGCGGCTACTGGGCCATCCTGTTGACGCAGCTGCCTTTAGAGGTGAGGTGGATCCCTCACCTGTGACAGTACCTACTGCAGCCCCCTTCAGTGCTGGACTCCGGGGCAGCGCTGGGGCGACAGGTCACAGCAGAGGTAGCTGCACTCCCAACAGTCAGCAGAGTGTGACTGGACACACTCTTCGACTGAGGCTTCCGTGCAGGGTAGGGTTCCAGGCCAAGCTTAACACCCACACCCGCCTTCCCTTGAAGACATCACAACAGGTGTTTAATGAACTATGATATGTCAGGGCCTATTTTACGCAAAGCCCCCATTTGCAGAGGATGCAAACAAGATGTGAAAACTCTCGTTCTTGACCTTGGGAGAACTTGGTAAATGAGAACCGAAATGAGTGAGCAAATGAATGAAGGAGTGAATGAATGAGTGAATGGTTGGATGGAGCATTGGCACTTAGTGCCTTTTGTAAGAATTGATTTATTTATTTGAGAGAGAGAGAGAGAATGAGCACACATGCGCAGGAGGAGGGAGCAAAGGGAGAGGGAGAATATCAAGTGGACTCGACTGAGCACGGAGCCCACTCAGGATTCGAGCTCATGACCCTGAGATCACGACCCCAGCAGAAACCAAAAGTCTGACGCTTAACTGACTGAGCCACTCAGGCATCCGACGCTTAGTGCTTTTTAACCCACAAATGAATATTGGATTATGAGTTCCAGGTCAGGGTGGGGGGATCCTTGTCTCTCTTGCTTTATTTCCAGTATTGGCATGTAATTAGACGGATATTTTAGTAACAAAAGGGGGAATAATTGTGTGTTTGCACCTCTCTAATGTATGAGTCTTTAGCTCAGAGAGCATACCCTCACTAGGTATGAAGAGGACAAAGGCACCATTTTTAATGCACCTTTTTGGGTCCTCATCAGACTCACTAGAAGAAGAAAGTAGATCTCTGGCTCAATGTGGGGAAATGCTGCAAATTCTTAGCCCTTCTGATAAGGTTTAGTGCAGATTTCAGCAGTGGGGAGAGAAGCACTATTTCTGACATCTGCGCATCTGGGGTTGCCATGTCCAGAGAAGGAGTGACTCTGCCACCAGAGCCTAGCAGCACAGACGAGAGACCTTCCTGTAACCTCAAGACCCCCCGGAGACAGAGGGACAGGACTCTTTCTTTGGAACCTGACTGGCTAGAATCATGGCTGTTAGTGAATGGCCCTAAGTGTGCAGAGGCTGGGCGTCCCCTCATGCGTAAGTAACCAAGACGCTCTTCAAGGCTATACTGCTAAAGCCATTTCTGTTCTTACTCCCCAGCACTTCACTCTTCGCTTTTCACTTCAGTTGATGGTCAAATGGCTGCATTAAAAGCAGGGTGCATTTAGTCCACTTTTAACGTAGACTTTAGTAGCTTCAGATAATTTAAGGGATGATCCTGAGTAGTGATTTTCAAACTGAGGCCCAGTGTGAATCAGCTGGAATACTTAAAAAAAAAAAAAAAAATGACTGGTTTCTTCTCTGACCAACTGAATCAGAATGTGTTGAGGTATAGATGGAGGAATTAGCATTTTATAAAGCTCCCCAACTCATTGACATGTGGCCCAAGTATGAGAAGCACTGGTTATCAGCTTTCCTACTTAAAGCCACAGGGCACCTGGGTGGCTTGGTGGTTGAGCATCTGCCTTGGGCTCAGGGTGTGATCCCGGGTCCTGGGATCGAGTCTTGCATCGGGCTCCCTGCAGGGAGTCTGCTGCTTCCTCTGTCTGTCTGTCTGTCTATCTCTCTCTCTCTCTCTCTCTCTCGGGGTCTCTCATGAATAAATAAATAAAACTTTTAAAAATATAAAATAAAAATAAAGTGGGGTACACAGATGAACATCTGGGAGATAAGCATCTCTCAGAAGCTTATTAGAAATGCACAATATCAGGACTCACAAAAGACCTGTAGACCTAGAATCTGCATTTTTACAGCTTTCTCAGATAACAGTAACATTCACTAATGTCTCATGCTAAGGGAGAAACTCTCACAAAATGGCACACACAAAGGAGTTTGGCACGTGAAGAGGAGATCCAGAACCCCCACCAATACATTAATAAGAGTTGTCTATCAAGTATCTGTTGAATGAATAGATGATGTGAGGTATAAGGAATGTGAAAGAATGCCAATAAAAAAAATATCTTCTCTCCCCTGATCGATGGCTCTCTGGCCCAGGCCTGGCGTTGCTGCAGAGGAAAATGCACAACTGGAAAAATGCATTCACAGGAGAGGTGCGGAGGTCACTTACTTTCACACCTTGGGGTCAGGGCTGATGAAATTCCGTGCCGTCAGATTTTCACAGATGGGAAGCCAGAGCATAATAAGGAGTGGGGCGTCCTGTAGAAGAACAGGCCTTGCGGGCGGCCCAGAGGGAGGGCACAGACACTGCCTCCTTGGGCAGGGCCGATGCCCGATCTGGGTGTGGCTCACCCATGGCACTGCATGGGGTCCGCCCCTCGATTTGCAAAGATGAAATCACTGGTGGGCTCCTGATGGAGCCAGCATCATAGCCAACAAAGAATTTTGAATAAATAAACACGAGGGACTCCTGGGTGGTTCAGCGGTTGAGCCTTTGGCTCAGGATGTGATCCTGGTCCAGGGATTGAGTCCCACACTGGGCTTCCTGCGAGGAGCCTGTCTCTCCTATGTCTCTTCCTCTCTCTCTCTGAATTTCATGATTAAATAAATAAAATATTTTTTTAAAATTAAAAAAAATTAAACATACTTTCAAACATTTCACTTGGGGCATAGATTTATTTTTAATTTTAACCATGTTTTCCAAATGGTTGTGATCACCACAGGCCACTCTAAATGTCTACCGTGGACCATGCAATGGGCAAGATAGCCAGGGCCTCAGTTCCTGGCATGGGTGCCCTGAGAGACCTTCTCCTAATTCCTACCTGTCTGGGTGTTAACCCCAGGGAGGATCTCTTCCATAAATGAAAGCTTTTACTTTTTGCAGTACAGAGAAGCTCAACGTAAGTCTAAAAATGAGTTTTCTGCATGTGCTTAGAGTTGCCTGAAAAACTTCAAGCAAACAAACACCCCTAAAACCGAACCTTCTGGCTTTTGAAATCAATGATCTACTAGCAGGGCACCCCAAGCACGTGAAACAATGAGTTCAAAGACCGCCCCAACACTGGCCAAGGGGGAGGAAGCGTCTCCAAATGGCATGTAATAGTAAAAAACACATGGGTGGTTTAGATAATTACGCCGTCCCTTAAAGCCTGGGTCACGACTTTTGGTGCTACGTGATATGAGGTGAGAAATAAAACATCATTGAAGGATACACAGACATAACTCCTGCTCTCTCCTGTTCTCTGCAGAAGGAATGAAGTCACAGACAGACACATGTCCCTGACAGCACTGATCTAAACATCTACAGACGTGGCTGGTTCCTCCGATAGCATGCACAGAACCAGGCTCCCACGGAGTCCTTCTTCAGGGGCTTTCTTTCCACCACCCTGGAGCTGTCTTGTCAATCCTCTTTCATACATACATACATAATTCATACACACATAAAGTGTGTACACACACACACACACACATACACTCTCCTCAGTTTTAGAAACCTATACACACACACACACAAGTAAATCATGCATCCCAACAATAAGACGAGAGCCATGTGCTTTATTTATGGGTGGAATTTTCAAAGTGAATAGTAAATTTTCGCGCCTTATAGCCTGTTTGACAGTATAACTGATTGGATTCATCTCCAATATGCAGCATGACCTTTATGATTCTGGTGTTCAGAAGAGGTTTTAGACTTAGTCTATCGCCTCATGGATTCGCTCTGTGTGGTTACCTTCCATGGAATGTAATTTGCCCTTTTGAGCATACACTAACCTGCATTTCATTATCCTGTGTTCTCATGGCGTCTGCCGTGTTTACTTGTTGAGCACTCTAAATCACTGCAACTGTTTTTACCTTAAATGCTTTAAATGCCTTCTTGTTGCAGCGTGATCATTTATTCATCTTTTCAACGAATCCTTGTCCAATACTCAGCAGAAAGGAGAGAAAATGCTTTCTGCAGTTTATACAAATCACACTCACAGCAAATTGGCTCTGTCTTCAAGAAATTGGGCAGTCTTGGGAAAAATTTGTCCATATAAATAGAGTGAGGCCAGGCAAAGGGAGTAGGAGTAGTGCCGGAAGTGTGGGCACAGAGAAAAGAAAACCTCCCACTAATAGATAGGACCACAGAAGGCTTCCCAAAAGAGGCATATTGGACCCACTGTGGCTAGGACTGGAGCACACACAAAGGGAAGAAGAGTCCAGGTAGAAGATGCAGGATAATGTCAGGAGCTGTTGATGTCTTGTTTCTCCCTTAGGCCTCTTTCATCAGGCATGCCTTATTTCTTGAATCAGACCCCTAACCTTCAAGAGTCTCTATGACTTAATGGTGAAACTCACAAGTGCTAGATCCAGAGGCTTTGGTTTACATCCTGGCCCTCCCACTTTTCAGATGGGTGATCTTGAGCAAACACTCTGGGCCTCCGTTTCTCCATCTGTAAATCGAAGATGCTAGACATGCTACCTACCTCAGATGGTGTTTGTGAGCATAAGGTGTTCATATTCATAAAGGGATTGGGGCAGTACCTGACCCCTAGTCAGCCAAGAAAAGTGTCAGTTCTCTTTGCAAGAGTCTAGCAGATTTTCCAACATTCTGGTTAACAGAAATTCGACTCTCTTTCCTTTACTCTGAAGGTAATTTTTAGCATCTACCAAAAGGGCCAGATATTGTTTTCGAAACTTGAGATTCAGAAATGACCTCATGGCCCCAAGCCTCAAGTTGCTTACCATCTGCCAAAGGACACTGCTCCACACTCGGTCCATATTCAGTGTGGAAAATGAACATGTTGTAAGAGTATCATGCTGTGCAAGAATGAATCAGGGAGAACAGATAAAAGAAGAAAAGCTTCACAGGGAATGTAGTCAGAGATGCTGGCTTTGAAGGACAAGTACTAGTTTCCCAGGCAGACGAGACAGAGGGACTGAGTCCAGACCTAAGGAAAAAATCTACCAGAGGACAGAGGCATTAACTCATGTGCGGTCTTCATTCAGCCCAGGTTGACCAGAAGGCAGGAGAGAACATATCTGGTTTGAGGCTGTAGGAAAGGAGCTGGGGAGGATGAGGGTGAGCTGGCTTCTGATGGATTGTGAACAAGACAGAGAACAGAGAAATATCTGTCCATCGTTTATAACTCCTCTCCTCAATTTCCTAGGACAGCCTGGAACAAAACTCATTGTAAAATATCCGGTAACATCATGGAGCCAAAATCATTCCAATAATCAAGGTGAACTTCTGTTTAGCATACGCCAGCTCCTATCATTCCTTCTTACTTCTGTCCTCCACGGCACAGAGCGCTCAATGGAAGGATGTTTGTGATCAAAGTGATTGAAAAAAAGATAATTAAAGTGAGTAATTGTGACATCCATACCAAAACAGGAGATGATTTAGAAATTCAGAAGAGCTTCACAAGTATGTATGACTTCATTATTATACTTTTTCTAAAAAAAAAAAAATGAAATTCCACACTATATGAAATCTCTTCATAAATATAAATTGAAATCATGCAAAATTTTCAGAAGTGCACATTCTATCTTACAGATAGTCCTGTGTTCTCTGACCTCTGAAGGGATTGGATTTCCCTAATACTTTGTTTGATATATAAAACCTTCAATTTAGTGGCTAATAAACTCTCACATGACTCTGTGTGCTATCCTTTCATATCAACCCTCGAGGAAAGTGCTAAATATCAACTTTTGCTGCTGAAAAATGGATGCTCAGAAAGAATAACTAATTCCCTGAAGAGTAAGTAGCCCTTAATTGGATGATCTATATTTCACACTGCAGCACTCCGCTTGCATTTGCTTGCTGGATTCCATGATTCTTCACCTGAGTCATAGGTGAATGTCTTATCTCCTGGACTGGCTTGCTACGGCTGCTGTAACAAAGCACCACAGACTGTCTTAGAACAACTGAAATGTATTGTCCCACTGTCTGGGGGCTCAAAGTCCAAGATCTCGATGTCAACAGAATTGATTCCTTCTGAGGCCTGGGAGAGACAATTTGTCCCAGGCCCCTGGCCCAGCTTCTGGAGATCCACTGGCAATTTTTGGTGTTCCTTGGCTTTTGAAAACATCTCCTTGTATACATGGTATTCTCCCTGTGAGTCTCTGTTTCCAAATTCTCCCTTTTTTTTTCCTTGGGAATACCCAAGCTATAGTGAGAGAGGCAAGTTGTGGGCATCAGGAAAGGCTGCCAGGAGGTAGAGGCCTCTGCAGCTCATCGAAGAAACCACAGGCTTGAAGAGTCTGAGGAAGATCGGACACTTAGCAGGATCTGGGCCAAGATTCTTCCTCTAGACATGGCACTTGGCCCAGAGTAGACTCAGCAATATGGCCAAATGTTGGGTTTACAGTTCTGGCAAAGGTTAAACTCCTTCTCACTAAGAGAGATTGGATCCGGCATCCTAAGAGGATGATGTAACAAGAGTCGGGAGGGGCAGCTGCTCTGTGGAGGTTTATGAATTCACACCCTTGGGGCACAGGGAATGGATGGATCATAGATACAGAGGAGACATCAGAAATACTGAAATGGAAACACAAGCTGAGAGGAGGAAAGAGTAGGGGAAGAAAGAAATGAGATGCCAGCCCCTTGGAAAATCTCTAGCTGAAACATTGGGGGAAAATACATCTTCAGATCAACTGGAATTTGGATGAAATTAAAAAAAAAAATCTGAAGTGTTGAAAATACCTCAGAATATAGAACAGAAGCTAATTAGGAGAATGAGTGTTTGAAAGACACAAGTTGAACTTGAATCCCACCTTGGTCATTTATAGTTGGGGGATGTTAGGTGAGCCTTTCTCTATCTGTGTCTTCATCCCCTCATGAGTGAAGTTCAGACAGTAGTACCCCCTTCACGGTGCAATGCAAGGGCTAAGTGAGCTCAGGAATGTCCAAAGCGTATTTGTATAAAGAATGGAATGCCAGGTGAACAGTACAGACTCAAAAATACTGGTTTTCGTCCTTCTTTCTCATACTTTTGATTAGAACCTAACGTATAGTCTTCTGAACTTATTTACAAAACAGTTGTGTTTATGAAATGTAAGCTGATTCATGAAAAGCAGAACAGTTGCATTCATTCTAGATCTCAATATTTTGGACTGTCTAGTAAAGTCACACTAAGTGGAAAGATAAGGATTTGCAAGAGCAGCCCTCAGAAGGGGGACGAAGATTACTTCTTCCTTGGGAGTAAGATTGAAATGTGTAGACCTCAGACCAGTGAACGCACAAATGGACTGAGGGTAGAAAGCTGAGCCCAAGAAGATAGGGGTCCCCTGATTGTGGCTCCTCACCTGAGTCAAGTCTGAGGAGGGTACAACTCTCTGATGGGGGAGGAGTGGAGATGAAACATCAGGAATAAGAAACCTACTTACAGAACTTCAATTGAATTAGAATATTCCTTAATCTGCTCTTTCTTGAGATGTGTGCCTGTTCCATAAGGAAATCAATTTCTGTCTACCTTGAAATTTCCGGGTAAATCTAATCACCCATTAATTTGATGTTTCCAAATGTCCATGAACATTCTCATTGTTTTTCATTCTGTTGGGTAATCGGTTAAGATTCCATCCGTCATGAGTGTTCTTTACTTCTGGGCAGTGGTGTTGCTGTTTAAAAACCCAGCACATCAGCTCGGCACCCGTGGTCAGCTCCCTGGGGATGCTTGGGTTTGTAGCATTTGAAGGAGATCTGCATACTCAGTGAAAATTAATCTTTTCAAAAATAGTTCAGCGCACAAGCTCTGTACAAGTAAACATCAGAAATGTTAACCCTGTCTAATAAAAGGCATATGCAATCTCTTAGAGGAACATTTCCTCGGGTTGAAAATTGTATCAGGGAAGCAAATTCTAAAAGGAAACCCATAGAATTGCCTGTTGTTTCTCAGATGCATTCAGCTGCCTCTTGAAGACATAAGGGCCTCCCTGTGAACTGCTACATCGGAAATAAGACCAATTATTTTCCCCCAAGCCCTTATACGTGGACATCAGGAAAAAATATGTATAAACTGACTATATTGATTTTCAACTCTTTAAGCCAGAGAAGGTAATACTTTACATAAAGGTACTGAAAGTAAGTCATTTTGACTTCTTAAGACAAGAGGTGTCTGCCCCAATTACACAATTATGCCTTTGGGAGCAGCCACGGACCATAATTAAATGGTCAGGGTAAATCTGAAGTTTTTCTGACACCTAATAAACCATTTCCTAGGTAAGAGTCTCAGACATTTGTCTTCAATATTCTTTTCTATGAAATATTTTTGGGCATTGATAAGTAGTATATGCATTTTCATTAATTTTCAGCAGTAATTTATTGATCACTTCACATATACTATAAATATACTAAATAAGAATTAAGAAGCTAAGGTACAGATTAAATAATAATCCAACATAAGCACTTAATGTACGGTACTTGCATGTGGGAAATATGATTAAATGCCGTCTATTAAATTTGAAAATCTGGCTCAACACTTTGTGTTCCAACACTTGGAGTGTGTCAGTCTAAGATCAGCTTATTTTATTGTTTTTGTAATGATTACCATGGCTGAAAGAGACTCCTCGCAGCGATATGCAGGGAGAACCCATGTCTGTGCTTTCTAAATTATAATATTCAGTATTAAATCCCATCTGCCAATTAAGTAAAAATTTGTGCTAGAATTTGTCCCACAATTTTTCATCTTTTATAATGTCAATTAGTTGTTCTCCTAATTGGAAGGTATTCCATTTTTGTATTATTAACAGATGGGTTATAATCCCACTGAAACTCTTTATTTGAATTTTTATTAAAAATGAGAAATTATGTTTCCAAGATTTTAAAAAATATATGAATGAAGGTTTCATTTTTTCTTGTTTAAACAGATGAATTACTTATACTATTTTTGACAATGAAATCACATAAAGATGGAGATATTTCTCAGCACCTGTTTATAAAATGTTCTTACCAACTAAAAATGATTTCTTTAAAGAAAATGTTACTCCTGCACTCACCATTACACTGTCATGTTAACTTGAAGGAAGGAAGCATATTTGCTTTCATGACAGTATCTACTGGGCAGCATACATCTGGGAGTCACTGGCTCCCTCTGTGATCTGGCTTATGAAGGGCTCGGGTTAGGAGCAAAGGTTTTAACTCCACCATTTTCTTGAAGTGCATGTGTGCTTACACTACTGGGGTAATCCTAAATCTACTAGCTCTCTGCAATAATCTTCCAAAATAATTGTCCCGTTGATAAGGATGCTGAAATGACATTAGACAATATGGTCTGTCAATCCATAAACAAATAAATAGAGGTCAATAAATCTGAATTTGCTATATTGAGCAAATGAGTGAAAGTCCAGCTCTAACCCCTTGCACATAAAAGGAGTCCCTCTAAATCCTTCCTGGAGTATATGACATAAGTCTCAGGTAGTACATGGTATGTGATCCTCTGACAGGTGGAAGAATGAGGATAGGAATAGATATATAAAATGGATATATGATAGATGATGATAGATAGATGATAGATGATGATAGATAGATGATAGATAGATAGATAGATAGATAGATAGATAGATAGATAGATAGATAGATGATAGATAGATAGATGATATAATTAGCCATTTCACTACTTTCCTCTGGAACACCAGTGTACCACTTTGTGGATCCTCTGAATGCAGCATCTCACATTGCCACATTGCCATCACTGTTCTCTGACAATCGGGTTTCCCCAAGTATCTACAAAAGCTCCCTTTAGAAAAGGGCATGAGAATCAAAGTGGCCCATCAGAACTCCTCAGCTTTGAATAGAAAGAGGCTACTTTCTAAGGATATTTCTCTCTGGATTCCTGGACTCACATGCTTTCTGTGATACATTTCTTTACTTCACACACAACCTTCCAACAATTTGACTTTTTCTATAAATTGCCCAGACTCGGTTTCTCTCGCTTATGACCCCAGACCCTTCATGGAGACGATGGAATGAACCAGTCCTCACAGTACTGACGTGCATGCACAGCCCCTTCCCTTGTCATGTCCCCATACACGTTCTTTTCAGCAGCACCAACAAACACAGAACCTACGTATACGTTCTTACTCGCTGATGCTTTACAAATGCCTACTCCATTTCTGGACCCCTTCCAGGAGTCCAGGAGCCTCTAGCCCACCTAACCCTCTACATTGCCAGTTCTCAACCCAAAGATCTGTCTCTCCCTGATAGGATCTCCACCATCCCACCAGGCTGATTTTCCATTATGCAGGCTGATTTCAGTAATTTCCATACCACATATAAACTAGAGCTTTCACTCGGTCACCTTCACTGAACAGTGAGTTTGTGGAAGAAGGGACCCCACAGTAAACACATGTCTGAAAAGAGAGACCTAGAAGGTTGGATCATGTAGTAAGTAATCCTCCCTTTCTATTCAGGCATCATGAGGAAGAAGCTGATGCTGGTTAAATTTAATCGACACCGCTTCTGCTTCTACAGTTTTGGTATAAAACCAATTCCCTCCTTCAGGGGAAGATACCCACTGACATTACCAATGCCCAGACCTAGAAGCAGGCCATTCTCTGCAGATCATGCCTTCCACATTTCCTCCTTATGAGCTTCCCTCAACCATAGGTCATGGTGGCTTCAGGGTAATCTTCATTTTTGTTTATGAGGCTTTCTGTTGCAAGTTTATAAATTAAAAATTATATGCATTCTGTCCTCCTACTCCCTTTACTGGTTCCTTGATGGAATTTATGTCAGCTAATTGTTCCAACAATGCTTCAACACAGTAAAATATGTATTTACCCAACTGTACATGGGGATTTGCAACAGTTTTGACAATTAAAGCATTCCAGGCTTACTTAGAAACAGACACCTTAATTGAACGGTGATGAAGATCAAACTTCTACTACATTTTTATATACTTACCTCATCCATTTTTTTTTTCAGAAAAAAAAGGAATTACATTTAAAAAAATCATCATGTGTTTTTTGCTGTGAGGATGGTATCCGTCTTAGGGAGAATAGAAATCCATGATTCAAAGATAAAGTTGACAATAATGCCACTGAGAACCACTGCTTCTTGAACACGGACTGAAAAATTCCTGAAGCTCTCAAGCAAAGAAGTCATTTATTTTTCCATATATCCCTTCCAGGAGAGAACCTGGATGGTGTTTTCTAGGAGCCACTATGGATGCTTAACCAAAAGGAGAGTGGAGATAAGGAAGGAAACCAGTATTTAAAGCAAACAGAGTACTTTCTCTTTGTTGTGTGTCTGTGGCAGATGTGGGCAGAGGCAGGGACCTGGAAGCAGGATGAGCATGGGAGGACATTGTTGTCCTCTGGGCAAGACCAAACTGCCATACTTCTATCTTCTACTCACACAGAGATGGAGGGGGAAGCATGCAGACATCTACCACTTGCTCACTCACATCTACCAAACTACTTCCAGAGTCCATTTGGGGTATGAAACTCAGGTCATAGGGATGGTCTAGAAGGTGAAGAGCTAAGACAATGCTAAATAAATTACTTAATTCTCACTACTCATGGGTTAGGCATGCAGGCCACTATTATTTCATTATTAAAAATTAGAGGAACTCTGAAACCCTGAGAAATCTGGGAGCTCTGAGAAGCTAATCCTTAGACACCACATGGTATCTCAGCCAATCTTCTCAGCTATTCCAGGTGATAGACATTATTAGCTTAGTATCCCTGATTTTTAAATAAAATAAGATACTAAGGAAATATCTTGTCCAAGGTCTTTCTGCTAGTTACTGGGAGGAGCAGAATTTAAACATAGGCCTGTTGTATGTATGTGTTAACCAGCCATGATTCCTCAGCTGTGCAAAGCCTGGGGAGCATCTGGACCTAAGAGAACAAGAGACTCTTGGTAAAAGAGTAAGTGTGTGAGACAGAGATATAGTCTGTGAAATATACTCAAAATTATAATAAAATCACATATTTGCATGACAAAACAAAATGAATACCTTTTGTTTTTCAATGCCAAGCAAAGAAGTAAATTTTGCCAAAATATCATGTGGTAGTAGGATGTAGAGTTTCAAATTATGTGAAGTATTTCATTTATCATGTTGCTTTATAAATTCTGTTTGTATGTGTATTATTGCTACTTAACTGTGAGCTCCTTGAGGACAAAATTTTGATTATACTCATTTTTATGTCCCTAGTACCTTCCTCTCTGGAGTGAAACCATAAACATAATATATATATATATTTACCTCACTCTACAAGATATTAAGAACTCTCTTCAGTGTGAAGTAGTCTATCACAATAAAATTAATGTTAGATTTGTCTTTAAAGTGTAATCTTGACTTTGGACAATGAATCCCAGACCTTTTGAAAAATCTCATTATATCTTGGTTCGATGTTTTCCATCTGCTTGAAAAAGGAGTTATTAACAATACATAAATCACAGTTGTATTAGTGAAGATGTTTAGGTGGTTTACAAGATTCAGACACCAAAACTGAGCTTCAGGAAAATAGTAGAAATGTATTGGACTGCATCAACCACACTGAGGGAAGAACAATGTGCTGCACAGGACCAGGGATAAATGAAATGAGGACTCTAATATCAACAGATCCTTTTCTCCATTCCTCATTCATAGTTCTTTTTCCCAGGTGAGCCTCATTCCTCGGAATAGCACCATTACCTTATTGGAAAGGTCAGTGTGAGCAGGTCTCACACCTCATATCTCAAAGCTCTGTCACCAGCCAAGTGTGTTTCTCCCACCTCACCTTCCTCAATTCCAGAAAGGTCAGGGAAAGGGTCTGATGTGATTGGTTTGGGTTGAGACTGTTCTTAGATGAATCAACTTTTATGGAACCACCTTACATATGCAATTAACGTAAGATCTTTCTGTCATGCTAGGCGAGGGTGAAGAAGACAGGAGAGAGAGAATAGAAGAGAGAGACACTAACGCCAGTGTCTCTGGAATCTCATTGACCACAGAACACACCGGAGGGAGCATGCAAGAGCCCTGACTCTTCTCTCTGCCGTTCCTCTCAGTATATGTGTATCTTTCCAAGTTGAGTTTCTATCATATAACATCACTTATTTTTAAGATCACGATCCCTAAACACAAGCCAAGTAGTTCATTTCAAAGTCATGTGAATAAGAAGCCCTCTTTTCTGATCTTGGAGCCAAATTTGGCTATGTTGAATTTATTGAGAAATGCTATGCTGTTGTCCAGCTTGACTTACCGATGTGTCTATTTGAATTATATTTTAAGTACAATTCAAGGGAGTTTCAAGGATATCTTATACTATGCTTTTCCCTGTAAGTGGTCTTTAAAGCTTATTCCCTTTGAAATATACATGGTGAGAAAATAGATTAGTGGTTTTCCATAAGGTTTAGCTGGGTGGGAGGATAGAAAGGGGAAAACTAGAGGATGTGAAGGTTCTTTCTGAGGTGATGACAATGTTTTTAAATTGCCTGGTGATGGTTGCACATATCTATAGATATGCTAGAAACAAATGAATTATATAATTTAAGTATTTGAATTGTATGGTGTATTAACTATATCTCAGTAAAGCTCTTTAAAAAAAACTTACTCCCATAATTAAATTAAGTGGCACTTTAATACAGAAAGATGGAGCCAAGTGTTCAACCATGGTCTGTAAGCCATGGACAAGACAGTAGGGTAGTTAAAAATATGAAAATACAATTATGACAACTAAGAAAGAAAGACATAGTAAATCATTTTTTCATAGTAAATCATTTCTTCAACAGCACAGGAATAAGAATGGATCTTAATTCTTTGTTGATTGCAAATTTATGAACCATCTCTCATCTAAAGATAAACAAAGTCTCTAGGAACAAAAAGGCTCTGAGTCCAGTATCTGCCATTCCAGGTTCCCCCAAGACTCCTTGTTTCTACTTTTGTACAAGGCACATATGCTATAGGGGAAGTAAGAAGAAGGTAAGTAGGAAAGAAGAAATAAAGAGGCCTCAAATAAATATTTAAACCCCATGGGCACACAGAAGTGGGTGTAGTATAAACAAAGGAAGTTGAGGAATACTGTGGCACATACGGTACAAGCCCTCATGTTTAGTAAGTGCTGGTGGAAGATGATCTATGTGCAGAGTGGGATGGGGGGGTAGTGGGGACAAAATGAAGAGATCATACTAAAGGATGGAATATGGGAATGGAATTGGGATATGACTTGCAAACATGGATCTGGGAAGAATTCACAAGCTAAAAAAGTCAAGACAACACTGTCATGTATTAATGAAGAGAGTTCCTATGAGGGGAGGCTAGTGCAGACTCTACTTCAGTCCAGGGAGGGGTAGCTGCTATTAGGCCAGGGAAGGTGCTAGAAAGGAGTGAGGAGAGAGAAAAAGACAGCCAAAATTCATTTGGCTGATGGGAACTTCTGGCTGCCATCATTACAGTATGCTTAGGAGTCAGGGCACATCTTGCTTATAAAGGAATGTCAAAGAGGTCACAAGACCATCAAAGACTGAAGGAACATCTGGATATTCCAAAATAAATAAATAACAATAAATAAGCATATACAATCTAGAGGCTTTGTAAATTCTGGCCCTTGCATTATCTTCCCTGCTTTCTTACCATACCAAGATTATTGGAAAACTCTAATTCTTAAAAGGTTATTTTAAGATAAATTACTTTCCCTAGAGGGCATGCCCACTTGCAGATAGCTGGTATAACAGACAAACCAAATAGTTGCTACAGTTGGATGATTCAGAGACACAGCATTTTCAAGCCTAAGTCACAAGAAAGCTGGGAGTGAAGGTAGAGGTAAAGCCATTGCATTAATGGCCCTAATACATCTCCGTTCCCTTTCTCCATTCTCTGGGTTGTTTATCTTTGTGGTTCTTCTCACTGAAGAGTTGGGTCCTTTTCCAAATTCTGTGACTCTTAGTGGTCATGTGACTAGCTTTACCAATCTAATGCAATGGAAGTGACCATGCATCACCTCTGCCTTTGCTCATGTTTGCTCTTGTGGCAGAAGCTTGGGCTCACCAGGGAGGGAGGGAGACACATGGGACAGAGTCAGATTTCACAGTCATCCCAACTGGGGCTATCCTAGACTAATCAACACTCAGCTGACTACCAGACATGTAGCTGAGCCTAGTCAAGGCCAGAGGATCCCTCAAGAAGAGCCTAGTCAACATTTCTGATCCAAGGACTCTTGAGCTAAACAAATATGTATTGTGTCAACTCAGTAGGTGTTGTGATTGTTTGTGATGAAGAATTATGGCAGCAGGGGTAATTAATGAAGGGACTAATTGTGTGTATATCTCAGTTGTGTCTGGTGCCGTGCTTGGCATTTACACTAACATTAACTTAAAATATCAATATCATTATCCCCATTATATATTGCATAACCTCATAAAAATAAGTAATGTTTTTCAAAATCACTTAGCCAGTGATTAAAATAGGGTTCCAATCCCAGGTAAGTCTGACTACAAATGCATGGCTTATTTTTTTCTTACCTGTTTGTATTCTACTGTATTTACTTTTTCTACTCCATAAAATAAGACAATAATCATCTGAAAGCAAACACAGCTAAAACGTTGATGGTGTGTGTATATCTTAGGACTGAACATAGGCTCCTCAGTGACCTGAAAAACCATATCATCAGTAACTTAGTATAAGTGAAATAAAATGTGTCAGAGAGTTGGACAGCTAGTAGTCACAGTCTTTGTGGTCTACTTGTGTGCTGTCAATCTTAAACTCCAGTTGATCTCTACCTACCCAGCAGTGTGGACCCATAATTAAAAGTAAACCAGATATTCCACATGTACACTGCACTGAGTCTTAACAGACCTTGGCCAGAATCTGAGTCGCCCTGCCAGAGAACTGGGCCAGCCTGAACAGTGAATTCACCTGGATCTTGTATCAACCTATTGTGAACGCTGTATTAAGACAGAGATGTGACTTAGAATTATCCAAAGTTGTCAGATTCTTTCATATTACAGGAGATCATGAACTCTCCTTTAGAACAATGTGTCAACACCCTGTGCCATCTGCTTTCTGAGCATGTCTACAAGAGACCAGAGCACTTCATCCCCTATGTTCATTGCTAGATTTGCACACATCTGCAGCAAGTGTCTCATCTCCATCTATGACAATGGACAGAAGACCACAAGGTGTTTTGTTCTTCTTATCTGTAACAAGCTGTTTGATGCTTTTATAGGCTTTCTGCTGCCTCACATTTGCCTGGTGTGGCCCTTTCTGCTTCAATCTTGGGCTGAGCAGGACAGAATTTGGGCAGGGGTAGGTTGCCTTCTCTCTGAGTGTGATTTTTTTCTGCAGTCATAGGCCAGTCTTTTAACCTGAATCCTATCTTTCTGATATGATATCAACTACTTTTCTGGAAAAGAGTGTTCAAGGTTCCCATAATACATAATGAATCAAAATAGTGTCAAATACAAGTCTAATATAAAGGATATTTTTTCCTTGGTATCAAAAAATATCCAAGAGGGAAGGGACCTGGGAGACAAGCCTGTTCAACAACTTCTGGGGTGGAGAATCTGGGAGCCAGAAAGGGAAAGGACACCTCCAGTTAACAGGGCCAGGGGGACACTGGAAAGTGCAAGCCACACCTCATCTGGCTCTGATGTCAGTTTCTTTCTCTACACTATGGCACCTTCTTACCCTCCACTAAGATTTCTTTTTTTTAATGGTGAAAAAATTTATGTTTAGATTCATAACCAGCTGGACTCACTTTAGATGATCCCAATTTTGTTGGCAACATCCAAGGCATCATAGTCAGAAGCCAGTTGACCATATGCCTTCATCTCTCCATCGGGCCTGATCAAGGTGTTGATCTTAGCCACATCAATGTTGTAGAACTTCTTCACAGTCTGTTTGATCTGGTACTTATGGCCTTGACATCCACAATGAACACAAGTATGTTGTTGTCTTCTATATTCTTCAAGGTTGACTCGGTAGTCAGGGGGAACTTGATGATGGCATAGTGATCAAGCTTGTCTCTCCTGGGGGTGCTCTTTCAAGGATATTCGGGTTGCCTTGAGAGACACAGGGGCTTGGGTCATTGGAATGTAGGTGACATGTGAATCTTTTTTTGTGTGACTGTGCATGCCTTTTTACACTGTTTTTGGTTTTTAACCCAAAGCCTTTTCTTTGGCTTCATCTTTGGTGGGACAGGAGCTTCCTTCTTCATCTTTGGAGCTATCTTCATGAAAGGCTCCATTAAGATTTCTTGGTTCGGTACCTGTGATCTTTCACTCATGAATGAATCTGCTTCAGCTTCTATAATAAACACCACAAACCAGAGAGCTTAAACAGAAGAAATTTATTTTCTCATATGCTGGAGGCTGGAAGTCAGAGATCAAGAGCTGTCACAGTTGGGTGGGTTCTGGTCTAGGGATGCTCTTCCTACCTTGCAGATAACGTCTTTCTCTCTGTGTCCTCACATGGCAGAGAAGGAGAGCTCTGGTGTCTCCTCTTCTTCCTATGAAGACACTCATCCTACCATGACGGTCTCTCCTTTAGCAGTCTGTCTAATGCTAGCTTCTTCTCAAGGCTCTGCCTCTAGTACCATCATAATGAGGTCAGAGCTTCAGTGTATGAATTTCAGGGGGCACAAACATTCCATCCATAACAACTTGTTTGCACTATGACTACCTATAATCTCTTCATACTGTGTGTCTTAAATGGCTCTACTGGAGAGAAATAATCAAAGATAAGCGACAGTATATGTGAATAGGTGTATACTCCCCTACTTTATTTTCCACTGGTCAAGTGATCTCTATTGCCATAGTGAAAAGGTATTATCGAGAGGCCCAAAGCACAAGAAAGCTTATTGTAGTCTGGGGCCTAGACCAATAAATTTCTAATTTAATATTTTATTAACTTAATAAATAAGGATTTTCTTCTTCTGCAGTATGGTCAGAGAAACACTGCTGGAAAATTATTTATAATTATTTTTACACATGAGCTTGCTGGCTGGAAAGGGAAGTAATTGGAATGGAGACACAGAAATGCCAAAGAGTTTTCCTCTGGGCAGGTAGCCAGTCCTGGATCTAACATTGGTCTCAGAGGTTTCTGCCCATCCTAGATGACATGTTGCTGTTGTTTTGATGGACAGTAAGAGGAAATGAGGGGAAAAGTGAGATGCAGAGGTCCTAGTCGCCTTACAGAGCACACCAAACATACTCTCCAGGAAAAAACACTTACTACAGCACTTACTTGCTCCTTACAGATCACATTTCAGAAAACATGGGCTTATAATCAAGAATCTCTAAATATATGCAGAAAGGGAACATCATCAGAAAGGAGAAGTAACACACTTAGTGCTACAAATAGTGCTAGCTATCAGAATCATCATAGGTAGAATGTAAAATAAGTATATGTAATTTTGAAGAAAATAATGTTTTAAAAAATGATAAAAGCATAAGAAACTATCAAGGATTACTCAAAAGATTTCAAAAAAGGATGAAATAGAACCTGAAAATATAATATGTAATAACTGGCATTAGATATACAATGAGAAGTTTAAATGTGAGATTAGACTCAACTGAAAAGAGAATTTATAAACAGAAGGATAGATTTGAAGAAATTATAGATCAAAAGAAATCATAGAAAATGCTAAATCGAGATTTAAAGCAAGAAAAAAATAAAGAAAACAAAACAGCAAAAAGACAAAACAGAGCAAATGAGATTGAGATTAAAGTGGAAAAAAAAACACCCAAAAACCCACAATACATCTTCTAAGAGCACCAGAAGGAGATAATGTCTAGAATAAGAGAAAGGAAATATTGAGATGATGACTTGTTATTTTAAGGACAGATGAAAGACACTAATCTTCAGAGTTAAGATACCTATCATATTCCCCCAAAAAACTAAACAGAGTTCACATTTCCAAAAATTATACTGGGCATCTGGGCCAAAGAGTATTCATTACAGTAAGCTGGAACTTGAAATATAGGTTATCTGCAAAGGAATTATATTATATTGAATTCATACATAATATTTCAGTTATACTGAGGACTGACCTCTCAGTCGCAAAAATTATAGCCTGAAAGCTTCTAGAGCCAGCTAGGAGAAGAGTTTATTATTTCCTTAAAAAGCTGAACACAACGCCTAGTAAATTCTAGCCATTCCCTCAACAGGATTAGAAACATATGTCTTCACAAGGACTATACACAAATGCGCAAAGCAGCTTTGTTTGAAATAGTCACATTGGAATAACCCCAATGTCTATAAACAGGCAAAAGGATAAACAAAAGTGGTATATATATTACATAGAATGCTATTCAGGAAAAAAAAAATGATGCATCTATGGACAAGGATAAATCTTAAAATCATTATGGTAAGTGAAAAAAAAGGTTAAAAGAAATGATTACACTTTTTTGATATTCTAGAAATACGCAAACTAATCTATAGTTACAGCAAATAGAGGCAGTGGTTCCCTGACTGTGGGTCAGAGGATGTGTGCTGGAAAGAGGCAAAAGGAGTATTTGGGGTTGACGGAAATATTCAATATCTGAATTGTGGTGATGGTTTTACTGTACGCAGATGACAAAACTCATCGAGTTGCAGGCTTTAAATATCAGACTTAAATAAATTTGTATAAAAGACATGCGTACTTAAAAACTTACATTCACTGTGATGTAGATTTAGTACATCTGTGTATACAAGATAAGATGATTCATGTTCAAATAATGAAGGAGATGAATCTATATCATTGCAAGATTTCTAGAACTTATTCTCTACACTAGCAGCAAACAATGGGAAATAAAATTAATAAAAATTATGAAATACTTGGGGATAAATATAATGAAAATTGTTGACAGATTCAACAAAACATCATTGTGAGTTACTGGAAAGCACATAAACAGAACGAATAAATGTCATGGGCCTCACGGATTTTAATGTGTGTTTCTCTCAGGATACAGACACTGAGTGTCATTTCATGAGCTTCTTTGCCATTAGTGCATCTTCTCTGGTGAAGTTTCTGTACAAATGCTTTTGACTATTTTTAAATTAGGTTTTTGATCTTATTTATGACTTTTGAGAGACCTCACATAGTGCAGATGCAAATCTTTTGAGATACATGTTTTGCAATGTTTCCTCCCAGACTGTCTTATCTTTTTACTCTCTTAACAGTGTCTTTCTAAAGCAGATCTTTTTAACTAATGTATTTTGTATGTGTTCTGGTTTTCATGGCATATCTATGAAACTTCTGTCCAACCCAAAGTCTGTGTGTTTTTGGAGAAGTTTCGTGGTTTTATGTTTTACTTTTAAGTCTATGATCTATTTTGAGTCCATTTTAATTCATGGAGTGATACAGATATAGAGATGGTTTGCTTTTTTTTTTTTTTTTTTTTTTTTTTGTATTTTGGCACGTGAAGTCCAATTGTTCTGCACTATTTGTTGAAAAGACCATCCTCCATTGAATTAGCATTGTGCCTTTGTCAAAAATAAATTGTCCATGTATGTTTGGATCAATCTCTGGATTCTATTATTTTCCATTGATCTACATGTCATCTTTTTCATGTTTTTTTTTTCAATACCAAGCTGCCTTCATTACTCCAATAAGTTTTGAATCTGCTAATATGAGTTTACCAAATTTGACCTTTTCTTCCAAAATTTTGGTTTCTCTTATTTTGAATGTAAATTTTTGGGTGAGTTGCTTCTATGACTGCATTGTGAGAAAAGTCTAATGCCCTGACTAGAAAAAGCATTCCCTGTTTGAGGCAAGATGCTCTGTGTGCATTATCCAACGCACCTCAAATCTTGAGGGCTTCCTGTCTGGCTGGGGGGACAGGCACTATTTATTCTGGCCCTGTGTGAACACAGGAAATTGTTACCTTCAATGTTTTGGGGATTCGTTTTTCTGCCTCAAGAAGTTAGCTCAGGTACATGTGCTGCTTTGCACTCGTCATAAATGAAGGACCTTCTGGGGCAGATTCTGGGGCTCCTTCGGTGTTGCATGTCACCATCCAGCACTCATCCCTGAGACTCTGAGTAGCTTAGTGTCCTGGACCCTCAGATCTGTCCCCTCACTTTGGGGGAGGCTGTGGTGCTCTGTGTGGCATCCCCTCCCTGAACTCAGCCCTGAAAATCTCTCCAGGCTGTGAGCTAGGTGATCTGAGGGCTCACAGAGTGTGTTTCTCACCCCTCAGGGATCACTGCCCATTGCCCATTGCCTGATGTCCTGGAAAACCTTGTTTCTGAAAGAGTCTCCATTTCTGGTTATTCTGTATATCAGAAAGTAAGTCGGATTCCTGCTATTGCATCTTGGCCATGAGTGCAAGTCAAAAGTCACAAATTTTCAGATACTTCTTAAGTTTTTCATGTTGTTTCAGCAGTCAATAGATGACAGACCATACTTTTCGATCTATCCAAATGAACAACTGACAATGTTTTTGGTTCTATGTAAATGTTCTTTCTCTATGCCAGGAGCTTATAATAAAGCAAAACTATACTACAACCCACTGCAGACGGCTCCCAGGCTGTTAGAGGACACGAGTGTGTAAAGAGGTGATGCTAATATGGTCACTTTTCGCGTAGAGCTACCCCGGGAAATCTGTCCTAGCTTGGACCAGTCCTGGCACCAGTGAAGGGGGAGAGACATGGGGCTACTCTTGCTTCCTTACCCTGACAGATGAAGTTCTCTTACAGAAATTCGTGGATTCTAATGTTTTCTATTTTTTTGCATTCCAGGAGTCCTGACCTTGGATTGTGTGGTAAAATTGACAGTGTGTTAGAATTTAACTGAAAAGATTTCTTTTTCTTACTGGCCTCCCATAACCGTGGTGCTTATGATGGTAGGATTTCTTTTAAATTGTAATATATTATAGTATTATAAGCTCAGGTCAGATGTGACCTCCTCTGTGAAGACTTCTCTCTTTTCCCTGGTTACCCCAAAGTATGTAACAACTCATTTATATTTTAGAAAGAGTGGAGGGAGGAAAGGAGAGAAGGGAAAAAAAAGAAGCCAAAGGAGAGACAGAAGGAGGGAGGGACGGAACAAGCCTGGAAATCAAATATCCAAACTCTAGGTTCTCTTTCTAAGCAATTAGCATTGGCTCAGCCCAATCTGCAGTCTCTCGAGAGGCTCTCCTTGTCCTGCTGTCAACTCTTACCTCCAGCTTATAACCCTTCGCTAGAATTTCACTTCCTTGAACCAGCAGCTAATGTGGAAAAAAGGGTGAATTTGTGAAGTCTCCAGTCATTTGGAACCTGAGACCTTGTTTTCATTAGCTGTTTAAACTATTCCCAAAGCCTACTTGGGTGAATTTATCGTCAAAGTGAAAACTATTAAGAGATAATCAATTATTTGAAAAATCATTTTGAAGAATTTTTAGAACATCCATCTGCATCTATATTTTTTCAGTGCTCCCTAAAACATTAAGGAGGTCACGTGATGTGATGAGCACTGGGTGTTGAATAAGACTGATGAATCACTGGGATGCCTGGGTGGCTAAGTGGTTGAACATCTGCCTTCGGCTCAGGTCGTGATCCCAGGGTCCTGGGATCAAGTCCCTCATCGGGCTCCCCGCAGGGAGCCTCCTTTTCCCTCTGCTTATGTCTCTGCCTCTCTCTGTGTGTCTCTCATAAATAAATAAATAAAATATTTTTTAAAAGACTGATGGATCCCTGACCTCTACCTCTGAAAGTAATAATATGCTATATGTTAACTCATTGAATTTAAATTTAAAAATAAATAAATAGGGCACCTGGGTGGCTCAGCAGTTGAGCACCTGCCTTTGGCTCAGGGCATGATCCTGGGGTCCATCGAGCTCCCTGCGGGGAGCCTGCTTCTCCCTCTGCCTGTGTCTCTGCCTCTTTCTCTGTGTCTTTCATGAATAAATTAATAAAATCTTTAAAAAAATAAAAATAAACAAATAAAAATAAACAAAAAAATAATGCTCCCCGGATTAGCTTCATGCGGTAATATGTAAACTGTCAATCTAGGTCATTAAGTACATGTGGATATTTAAGTCCACATATTAATAATATACAAGTAAATCCAATTATATAAATATATGTATGTAAATATGCATTATGAACGTGAATTAATATAAAGGAATCATATAAATATGATTATAGATAATATCCCAACAAGTGTATAATATATACGTAGACATATAACGCTATGCAACCACAACCCTTTATAGATCAGCATTCTCACTTTCCCAGGCTTCTTCCCTCCATATTCCAGTGATTCAGGGAGGTTTTGCTGAATGTCTGACTATTTCTTGATAATTAAACAGTGATAATAAGAGCTAACATTCACCAAGCATAGACATCGAGTCAGGGAGCCTTCCTTGTGCAAACTCATCGCATCTGAGCGAGGAGCCTTCTGTCTGCTGAGAGGCCGGGAGCCCCGTCGCCACTGCAGGCCTGTGCCCGGCTGGAAGTGCCAAGCCAGGCTCTGGGCTTGGGCACCGTTTCCATGGCCACTCGTCGATTATAGGCCCTCTCAGGCTCCGTTTCAAGTTTCAAATGTAATTCAGAGGTTCCCGAAAGCTTTAAATACAAACAGAAAGTTATTCCCAAACAATGATGCTATTTTGAACGTCCACCTGTAATTCTCTTTAAGTCTAGTTGCACGAGCCCACAATTTGTGTATTTGTGGCTAAGATGAGTGAGAGACTGTGAAATACTAGTTGAAACATTTCACTGCACCCACTTCTCAATCTGCTCTTCCCTTCTTTCCTCCTTCTCTATCTTTTCTCTTTACCTCCCTTGCTTTCAACCTGTCCTGCCAATCTCATTCTCCAGCTAAGTGTCCAATTAGATGATTGTATGCAAAAAAAAAAGTAATCATAAAAAAATCAATACCGAGGTTGTGGCGTTGCTACTGATGTGATCAGAAGGAGGCTCTCATCTTCCCCCCAGACCCTCCCTCCCCCACCTGTCACAGGGCGTAATGCTCATGAATGCACATTCATATTCTTGGCTGGAGAAACATTGCCATGGCTCAGGTACCTACTGGGCTTTTCTTTGCTTTTGACAGAAGTTATATAGAGTTTATATTTAAAGAAAGAAAAATGAAAGGGTTTTCTGAATTTCTAACAGAAAATGGTGGGCTTTTTTTATGTTCCACTCATGCTGGAGCTTCATATAGGGGAACCTAGTGATATATCCTTTGCAAACAAAGGAAGCGTGTGGTCGGGCTCTTAATATGAAGGTCAGGGTTTTATTTATATTCACATTCAATTCAGAAAGAATAAAAAATCAATACAGATACGAAGCTGACATGCATTGTCCGCAAGCCCTAGTATTTCTAAATGCAACATAGAAATGCACACAAAAGGAACCTTCTGCAGAAGAATCTGGATCACCGACGTTCACACAAAATCCTACACTTTGCCCCCAGATCCTGAATACAGAAATTTGTTCTCCTTATGCTCTGCTATTTTTGATAACGTTCAAATTTATTGATTGGTCTGCCTGCTGGGTACGTCTTATTAACAGTGTTAGGAATGAGAGGGATTTGTGATACCACCTCTTGGTCTTCAGGAATGCCCTTGTTGCAGAGGGCAGAGGGTTTATGCTGCATGTATTTAGTGGGACCGGGAGCTGCAAGGGATCAGGGCGGCCCGGTGGGTGGGAAGCCGGCAATAATGCCGAGCGGTGGTGGATTTCGCCTCTCATCACAATGGCACAAAAAGACCAAGGCCCTGTCCCTGAACACATGCTCAGTGGCAGTGACATCTTTCCGCCTGTTACCTGAATGGTCCATTAACCATATTGAAAGTCAGATAGAACTCCTCCGCCATGCAGAGGTCTCCATCCTCTGTTTATCCTTGGATTTTTACAACTGTAAAGAAATCGTAAGGGTAAGAATTTTCCCTGGATCTATCTTTTCTCCCTTTTTCCTGCCACTAGCACTGAAGCAATGTGATTGACTTAAATCGGCCATGTTCTGTACCCAGGGCCACATACCCGTGTGGACATCTGAAGATATTTTGGCTTCATGTCCTGTATTCAAGCTGTTGGGATGGACATAGGCGTGTGTCCTTACACACATACGAAAGGTGGGAAGTGGGACTGCTCGACATCACCCCAGCCATTCAGAGCAAGAAGGGCAGTTCTTGTGGTTGTTGGGGTCAACACAGACAGACCTTGAAAGAGGTGCCTCACCAGGGCCAATGGCCATCGACAGCTACAGGGCCGGGGAGGGCTCCCTCCTTCCCTGGGGATGGCCCATGGGCCAGGGAGCAAGGCTCGCTCCCCTGACTCACCTCCCTGGGCTGTCCTCCCCTCTGCCCTGGACTCCCCACACCCACCCCTGATCAAAACAGGGCCCCACGGAGGACTTCCCGCTGCCTGGGTGCCTGTGGCACTTGGGGCAGCTGGACAGTCAAGTTCACAGAACATTCACACGAATGCTTGGAAAATGCGAATCAGGGTCATTTATCCACAGTGATCCCCAGTGGTAAATAAGCCAGAATCAGAGCAGCGGGTGACAGAATCAAGGAGCCATGTAATCGTCCACGTTTATGGGCACAGGTATTTCTTTTTTTTTTTTTTTTTAAGATCTTATTTATTTATTCCTGAGAGACAGAGAGAGAGAGAGAGAGAGAGAGAGGCAGAGACACAGGCAGAGGGGGAAGCAGGTCCATGCAGGGAGCCCGACGCGGGACTCGATCCCTGGACTCCAGGATCACGCCCTGGGCCGATGGCAGGTGCTCAACCTCTGAGCCATCCCAGTGCCCTGGGCAGAGGTATTAGTCGTGGGGTTCAAGAGAACCTCTGGCGCTGCTGGGTGTTCCCCCCACCCTTGGATGTTGCCAGACCTGGACCTTCAGCCACAGTCCATCCGAGGTACAGATTCAAAACTGAGGAATTCAGTTAAGGCCTATGAGCACATTCTAATCTAATACATGTTAAAATGATTATATTCTTACTAGACACATTTTATTCTTATTTTAAAATAGCGACTTTTTCTTATTATAAAAGTACATGGCAGAAATTTTGGAGACTAAAAACATAAACTGGGAAAGAAAAATTTTAAATTGCATAATTCCACTTCTCAGGAAAAAAAAATACTATTAACACTCTGGTAGAGTTCCACAGTCTTGTTCCTCTGCTCATATTAATATATATCTTATTATAATTTATATCATACTAAGCATACAACTTTGTGGTTTTCTCTTTATACACAGCATTGCATTATAAATAATTCCTAGTTTACAAATTTGTAATGAGCATCATTTTCAGAGGCTATATATCATTCCACCATTAGGCTAATTTTTTTAATCAACCCTTTGGGCCTTTAAATCGTTTTCTCTTTTATTATTATTATTTTTCTAATGACTATAATGATATCTATGTCTCAAGATTTGAAAAATGTGAACATTTTAAGGCTTTAAGCATTTAATACTGAATTCTTTCTAGAACACGTTTTCCAATTTCCAGCAGCAGGATGCTATCTTCACCATACTCACGAATACACTCAAACATGAATACTTAGGAAAAGTCATTTGAACCTACATATTATAGGTAAATGATATAATTTATGTTTTCGTCGATCTTCTAGAAATCCTTGGAGGTAAATGTTATTTATATAGATACGTACAGATATGTATTGTAAACTTATACAGTAAACTTTTTTTTTTTCATTTTAAATGTTTAATTTTCTTTTGGGGAAAAATAAAAGTGTGTAGTTTTAGAGCAATAGGGACTTTTAATGTGACACCTGCCATTATCACCACACTGTAATTTGTGGTTGCAAGAAAATTATTGCAAATTTCTGCGCCTCCTCTGTCTTTTATTTGTAACATGAATTACGTGTGGGGTTGCTGGGAGGGGATTCAATAGGCTATAAGGAGAAAGTGCTAAGAACAGCTCGGCCACATGGTAAGCCCCCTAGACCGCCTACAGATTTTTGTTTGTTTGTTTTCACACCTTAGAAGAGTGAGGCCCAGAGAGGTTAACCAACTTTCTTAGAAAAATAGAATCCATAAATAGAACCCTTTCTGAAGAGTATCCTGGAGTTTATCTGCCCAGTGGCATAAAATACCCAGCAGAATGGGGGTTGTTGATCTCAGGAGCATTGTGTCGATGCTAATTCCGTTAATGAAACATTGACTTAGGTCTTATCATTGCAGCCGTTCACTTGTGTTTTCAGACCACACAGTGCATGGGTCACAGGGCCATGGAAGCTGCTTGAGTTGGATCTAGACAGGCCTGGTTATGAATCTCAGCTGCTTCATTTACTGTGTTATAATAAGATACTTGACCTTTTTTGGCTTTTCTATTTTTAGCCTTAAATATGAATTGATGATGATTGATGATGATGATGATGATGATGATAGAACAATTCAAACATTTGTTGTGAGAGTTGAATGACTCAGCAAGCATTCAGCCAACAGGAGACCCCAGCACACGTCCCTTCCCACCAGGCCTGGTCTCCTCCTGTGGATGCAGTTGGTGCTGTGACATGGGCCAAGGACACAGCCTCACGCCAGGAAGAAGGCTGTCAGGTGGGTGGTGATCATGGAGCCAGGGAGAGAACCTGCATCTTATTGAAATCCTGACCCGGGAGCTTGTCCACGATCCTCTGGAAATCCCCCTCTGCCTTGTACTGCGGAGCATTACATTTTGTGAATCACTCATTTGTTTCCTGTATATCTATCCTCTCAATGGTTCTGGAGGGCATTGCTGCTTTAATTTTCACAGATGAACTCTGCAGGGAGCAGGGCATGCTCTGTGCTGGGCCTGACATCTCCTGATGCGTGTAGGGGGAGCCAACTTCTGCTCTCTGGTCCCCCAGGATCTACCATGCACCACACTGCTCCCCACCTGCTGCGGCCCCCATGCTAATGCCTCGTTTACACCCATGGTGCTAAGAAGAGAAGCTACACAGCAGTCATGGAGGGCGATCGTCTTCAAGGTCATGCTCTTAAGTCACCGTGGGCCTCCAAAGGACAGTTATTTGTAGTTACAGGTCTCAACATCCCTCATCCAAGAAGTTATAACATTGCTAAACCCTCCACCATGGAAGTCCTGTTTTGTTGCACAACTGGTAGCAGGAAGACTTTCCTTTGGATCAATTAATGGTGATGAGGGGTCCACTGCTATTGATTGAGCCTCCGGTATGGATTAGGGGCGTGAGTAAAAATCCCCATGCCTTCCTTGAGGGTCGGAAACACAGGCACACTCTTCCCACCCCACACCGCTTGCTCCCTGAACTCATTAAAATTCATGCCGAGGTGAGCAGGATGGTAGGGCACTCGCATCTTTGTGAGGTTTATGGACAATTTTTCCTGCTGTGCCTCTGATGGTAATTCCTCAGTTAAATAATTCATAGTGATATTAAGAAGCTTTTTCCTTTAACTATTATGAAGGAAGAAGGAACATTTTTTTTTAAGTAAAAGGTCAAGGGAAAGGCCCCCAATTCTTTTTTGTTTATTTGTTTTTTGAGGAAAGTCGTAGGTTTCATTGGAAATTATGAAATTTTTAAAAAGTTTAATTATTGGCTGCTAGACTGATACTTTTTTGTGTCAAATAAATGCATGAATCCATTGCAATCGTGTGAAGACACTATTGCCCGAAAGCCAAGATGCATAACAGTGCACATGAAATGTTAGTAGTTTGAAACAAAACAAAACAAAACAAAAAAAAAAACAAGAAAGGGGAAATATTTTATTTTGGGGGTGACATAAATCCGGCAAATCAGGGGAAAATGGGATCTGTGTGAGGTGTAGAAAAAAGAGAGATGGATTTTGTCTAAGATTCATGCTGTAGAATCTGAGTTGGGTCAATACATTTACTGAGTGTCTGCTATGGGCTAATCATTTTGAAAGGCACTTGCTAAAAAAAAAAAAAAGAAAAGAAAAGAAAGAAAGGCACTTGCTACACAGACTCATCCTTAGCTCGTACAGTGGTGCTGTGAGGTAGATAATGTTCCTATTAGCATCTCATTTTATAAACATGGAAACTGGGGCTCATCAAGGTTGCATAACTTTCCCAAATCATGAAGCTTTTGGCAAAACCCCGACTAGGTTGCCGGTAGTTCTGCTTCTGACTCCTGTGGCCTTGTCTGTCTATTATCCCTGGAAGACCATTGAGGAAGCTGAACCCTCGGAGGAAAGGTTTCTGGTCTAAGGGCACTCAGCTACTAAGGTGCCGGAGTGTCCCGGATGCCTGCAGCGGGGAGAGTCCTGGAAGCCTGCAACTGACTCTCACCCCTGTAATCAGCTAGTCCCAATTCCAGAAGCCCGCAGCTCCCACTCTAGGATGCCAGATCTGACTTTGTTTCCTGTTTCAGAAACCGTAGCCTTCTGGGACACCTGCTTGATCATTAGCCGAGTCCAAGACCTCAACGTCTACTTGGGACTTACCTTTTGATTTTATCATAATTGAAAGTCAGGTCTTCCCTGAGACTGTGGCCCTTCCCTGAGAGTACAAATGGGGGCTGCATGTCCACTGTCTTGCCGTGTGTCTTCCTACCATCCAGAGCCTTCATGGGATGCCCTGTGGCCCTTTCCAGGCACTCCACTCCCCCAACTGCTTCCCAGACTCTGGGACTACACAATGACCACACAGCGTATCTCTGGAACCATCGAAGTGGACCTGGCACCCCTCCAGGGCCTCATGGAGACTCGGGGCCAACAGAGCAAGAAGTTCCAGGATCTCTGGCACCCACAACTCAACCTAGGGAAGGATCATGCTGAGGCCAGGCATGTATGCTTGGCCTGCTGGTGAGGATCACATGCATCCATACTTGAAAATTCTGTAAATGTGACTCTGAAGAGAAGAAGCCTATGCCTGGGCAGTATTCAGATTCATTTAGTATCAGAAACTTCATTTGCAAAAAGCACCTTAAAAGACTTCTATCTTTAACTTGTTGGGGCTTTTCAAGATGTTAGTACTGACGTCGTTATCAAATGAGGGGATTTTCTTAGAAGTGGAGAGCTGTAATTGGAAAGTATTAGTCATGACCAGGAGCTTTGTGTTTGCCACATGGATCTGGGCACAGCCCTGCCCCTGGAGAGCGAGAGGGAAGTAGCTAAGGATTCCTGAGTCCAGACTTCCTCTGTAATCTGATTGTGCGGCTGCTTCTCCGCATTCCCAGTCTAAGTGGATGACAATCATCTGGCCCAGGTTACCTTGATCCTGCGTGGTGCAGATCTCAGTGGTTTTAATGACAGAGAGAAGGAGACAAGGCAGGCAGACAGGCTCCACAGTCTAGGACACGGCAAGGTAAAAGGATGGAAAGAAGACCCCTTTTAGCAGCAGGTCCCATTGCTTTTGTTTATTGCCCGATGCCGTCCTATAACTTTTGGAAGGAGGCACCGTGCGCAAAGCTTGCACAGTACAGCAGGTTGTCAGTTAGAATGTCTTCCAGAAGTCGGAGTCTGATCAAATCCACCCTGACACGTCTGTTACTTTATACTCTGTTCATTTTAATTCCCTTTGCCGTCAATACACACGAGAATTTCTGCAAGCTCCAGAAGGCCTCAGACGCTTCCCAGTAAGACACATCTGTTGAATTTCTCAGGAAAGATGCTGATTGCTATTATGAATATTCCATAGAAAACGTTTTTTATTAAAATGTCATTTAGGCAAGGAGGGTACTTTAATCAGCCACCAGAGTAGCATGTGTACAAATTTCTTATCTTCATCAGTTATACTCAGCTGTCCTTTTTTCTCTTAATTATTTTTATAATACATTTTATTGTTTAGAAGAATTTTTTATTCACAGAAACATTTCAAAGATAACACAGGGGGTTCCCATAGACTTCATACCCAGTATCCCTATTACCAGCATCTTATGTTAGCAAACAATACAGGGTGTTGCAATGAATGAACTGATATCGATGCAGTATCATTAACTAAGGCCCATACTTATTCAGATTTCCTTAATTTTCACTTAATACCCTTTTTCTGCCCCCCTGGGGTCATGGACAACATATCATATTATATTTATCATTTAAGTCCCCCCAGGCTCAGCTGATCTGTATGTATGAATGCACAGCATAGGTCTTTCTCCATCTCACTTAGTTTACTAAACAAAATGTCTTCAAGGTCCAACAATGTTTTCACAAATGGCAAAATTTCTTTCTTTCTCTCTCACTTTTTTTTTTTTAAATGACTGAATAGTATTTCCTTGGGTGTATATGTACCATAATTTCTTTATAGATCCATCCACCCACGGACACGTAGGTTGTTTCTATGTCTCGGCCATTGCATTGTATAATGCTACAATGGACACAGGGGTGCAGATATCTTTTCCAGTTAGTGTTTTCATTTTCTTTGGATAAATAAACACCCAGAAGGAGAGTTGCTGGATCACATGGCAGCTCTATTCTTATTTTTTAAGGACCCTCCATACTGTTTTCCACAGTGCCCACGCTAGCCTACATTCCCACCAACCATGCATGAGGGCTTCTTTTCACCACATCCTCGCCAACACTTAGTTATTGTCTGTTTGATGATAGACATTCTGACAGGTGTGACGTGGTATCTCACTGTGCTTTTGATTTGCATTTTTCTGATGCTGAGTGATGTCGAGCACCATTTCATATACTTGTTGGCCATCTTCATGCCTTCTTTGGAAAACTACCTATTCAGATCCTCTGCCCACTTTTTTCTTTAAAGATTTATTTATTCATGAGACACAGAGAGAGAGAGAGAGAGTAGAGACAGAGACAGAGACAGGCAGAGGGAGAAACAGAGAGCCTGACGTGGGACTTGATCCCAGGTCTCCAGGATCAGGCCATGGGCCGAAGGCAGGTGCTAAACTGCTGAGCCATGTGGGCTGCCTCTCTGCACACTTCTTAGGTCAAATTTTTTGCTATTGAGTTACATGAACTCTTTATATATTTGGATCTGAATCCCTTATCAGCTATAATTTCCTAATATTTTCTTCCACCCCGGAAGCTGCCTTTTCACTTTGTTGATGGTTTCCTTTGCTGTGCAGAGCGTCTTAATTTGAGGTGGTTCCACTTCCTTTTCACTTTGTTGTTTGTGCTTTAGGTGTCATACCCAAAACAATCACGGCAAAGACCAATGTCAGAGAGCTTCCCACGATCTTTTCTTCTAGGGGTTTTCATGGTTTCAGGTCTTGCATTCAAGTCTTTAACCCGTTTGAATTACTTTTTGAGTAGAATGTAAGCTAGTGCTGCAGTTTTGTCTTTTGCATGAGGCTGTCAGTTTGCACAATTTTCACGACATTGGCCAGCATGCAAGTGTATCATACTGGCTTTAATTAGCATGGCATTGATTAGTACTGACGCAGAACATTTTTATGACTTTATGCGTCATTTGTACTTTCTTATGTATGAGATACTTGTCTGTTCTTTTGGTTAACTTTTTTTCTATCGAGCTGCCCTGTCATCAGAACCAAACAAAAGAAAACCAAAACCAAAAAAACACAACAACTTCAGGATGTTGTTCATGTATAACTACACACTGATACTTCATTAGTTATATCCTTTGTAAATATCTGCTCGCAGCCAGAGTTTATACTTTCATAATTTTTGATATGAAAATTCTTAAATTTTAATGTGCTAATTTTTCAACTTTCTTCTTTTATGATTTTGCCTTCATAGTTCTTGCTCAAGAAAATTTTCTCTGCCCCAAGGTTATACATAGAGTGTTCTTGCAATTTTTTTTTCCTAAAATTTGTTTTTGGGTCCATGTGGAACTTATTTTTGATTATGGTGTGAAACAAAGGTTCAATGTTATGATTATTTTTTGATAACCATCTGTCTTACCAGAAATTTATTGAATAAATTATGCTTTCCCCACTAATCTGTAATATCACATCCATCATATATCATATTTTCATATTCTTGGGTCTAGTTCAGGTTAATTCCCACCGGCAAATGAACTGATTTTTTTTTTCACTTCCTGGGACTTACTATATAGGGAAATCTGTTTTAAAGTTTATTTTCACACATAATCAGCAATATATATTATATCAGGATAGTATAGTATCTTCCTCAAGTTGATGTTTGATGAAGGAATACACTTATATCATCTAAAAAAGCAACTTTTAAGTTTCCAAATGGGGCAAATACCATAGGAAAAAAAAAAGTGATTGGAAACCCATTGAAGGGCCCTTTTACATTTGGGATCCATGAAGAAGATGGAGAAGATGGCTAAATGCAACTTCGCTTCTTATCTTACACTGAAACTTTTTTGAAAAGACTGTATGTAAGTGGGATTCTCCACTAATTAGCTTGATAACTGGTAATAAAATGATCATAAAACAATAACTTAAAATCTGGTTATGGCAGAAAGAAGGGGAACTAACTGTTGCAGAGCGAAGAAGAAAGAAGGGAAGGCGGGAGTAGAAGACATAAAGAAGTTTTTGCTCAAATAAAATTATATTTTTGTGAAAACTTAACAAAGTGTAGAAGATTCTTGAGTAACCTCTATGGCCAAATTTATAAGTGGTAGCAAGCAGTTCCAGGTAATCAAGAAAACAGAGTGAAAAATCGAAATAATGTAGCCACCCTCTGACCACCATGCTCCTGCACACTCCATGCCACTAAGCCCTTTTACCACAATGTGAAAAGAAATGTTGAAACATAGCTGACTTGGGCTGGAAGCAAAGTACTCACTCTGCACTTAGAACTATTTTCTGCATTTTACCATTTACTCTTTGCTGGGAAGTGGCATCGTTTTTTTTGCTGTTTTTGTGGTTGTGGTCATATACAACCTAACCAGGGAGTCGATCTCCCTGGTGGGTGCCTGTCAGTCCTTGTCAGATTCACTTAATAGGCACTGTCTACTGGGTCAAGGCAACTTCAAACCGTCAGCCCTGCTCACACAGGGTGAGTCCCAAGCCTGAGTGTGGTCACGGAGAGAATTAATTCCATGGCATATATAACTAGTTCTAGCTCTGTACTCTTTAATCTACTAAGTGTGGGTGCCATGAAATGCAATCACACGGAAAAAAGAAGGTAAATAGGAAGCCAGTGGGAAAACCAGATACAGCAGTAGTAAACAGTAGTAGTAAACCACATGTGACAGGAGCATTTACTCACTAATAAGAAGGAGGGAACAGAGCATGGTAACACTATGTGCACTCATACACAGTGGTGAACACATCGAATATTAGAAGTCCTGAGCTATCATTCTGAGGGTTCTGACGTAGCGAACACATAGGCATCTGTGCACATACCGGAAAGAAATGAATGCGGGAGACATGGGAAGCTAGGGAACCTGTATAGGAGGACAAAGGAAGCTCTCAGTGCATCGTTGGGCTACTTGACTCTACCTAGAAAACACACAGGAAACCAGTCTACAAACCCTGGGAAGATGATCTCAAAGAGGAAGAGCACAGTTTAACTTAACGTAGTCACTAAATTTCACCACATATCACAGTGATTACGATAGGCATTGATGATTCATACTTATGCTCATCTCCAATGACAGTCCGTAGAGCTGGAGACAAACTAAAGAAAGAAAAAATTAACTCATAATAAAAGTAATTTTCAAAATAGCCTTGTAAGTTAGGCTCACAAGGGACTGGCATTATTATTAAATGTTAACGCCTGCTTCCCTTACTCAGCACTCACTATATTTGAATTTTTTAAATTTTTATTTATTTATGACAGGCACACAGTGAGAGAGAGAGAGAGGCAGAGACACAGGCAGAGGGAGAAGCAGGCTCCATGCACCGGGAGCCTGACGTGGGATTTGATCCTGGATCTCCAGGATCGCGCCCTGGGCCAAAGGCAGGCGCTAAACCGCTGCGCCACCCAGGGATCCCTATATTTGATAAGGTTTTGATCTTCTCGACATCTCCCCGGTGATGGGTGGATTGTAGGAAGTTGAGGTTGCAGAAAATCTTGAGTGATCTGTCTAAGACCCTTCATGTTCCTGGCACAAATTCAACTCCGGAATTTCTAGTTGGGCCTTCACATTCATGTCTGACACCTACTAATGCTGGTGTTCTTAAAGCATGATTTCGTGAAATCCCCAAAATACATGTAAAGTAATCACTCATGATCTATAAATAAAATCCAGAAAGAGTATTTGTACAGGTTCAAAAATATGAACGATGCTATGCTTCACAAAGAAAAAAGTAGATGGTTTTCTTCCTCTTCCTCATACTGAGTAGAAAGAAACATGAAATTTACCACATTCAACTGAAAATTAGCAGTAGGGTGTAGCAGAAAAGCACAAGCTTTACTCATGGATCTCTGGACTCGACCCTTGCTCTACTGCTTACAGAGTCTGGTTCTTCTATGAATAGATAGGTCTATGGTGAGTATAAAGTGAGTTGCTCTATGTGAAGTCTACTGGGATGCATGAGTGACATTGCTCCATTGTCCTCCTTTGTCCCAAATTCTATATGACATCATGAAGGTTTACCAGTCTCAGGTCACAGCCTAGTTTAGAACCAAATGAAGGATAGATGCAGGAATCAGATAGCCAGGAGATGTTTGTTTGTTTGTTTGTTTACAGGTGAAATCAAGGTGGAGGGATCTGGCTAACATATGGCCAGATGGGTTTGCCAACATTCCCTGCCTGATGCCTCTCCGCTGAGTCAAATCTAAATCTTAAAACAAGCAGCTGGATGAACTCAATAGGAAGATCGGTCTACAGAGCAGACCCCATATGGAGGAAGACTGTCCATCTAAAAGAAAAGGAAAAGTCCAAACTCTTCGGTGCTAAATGTTATAGTAGAGTGACCCTATCCATTTAAGAAAAGAGGATCCAATCTGTTAGAGCCAATCAGTCAAGACTGACTCACTTCTGCTTGATAGGGAAGAAAAGGTGTGGCGTGGGGAAGAGGCCAAGATGGTCACATGGCATCATTCTTCCTGGCAGAGTGCTCAGGAAGGGATGTGGAATTCGTCACAGCAAACCTCGCCATCCTTCCTGACACTCAAGCCAGACTGAAATTAGCTATAATGTGACCTTTCTGTACACCCTGCATCTAGACTCAACTCAACTCGACTCGTTTGTCCTTTTACCATCGTCATGCTCCATGTGGGCTAATGAGATTCCATGAGCACCCTCACACATGCGCACCCTCACACTTGCCATTTTTATAGTCATTCTTCACTCTGTATCCAATCCCAACCCTTACCCGTGCCTTTCCATAGTAGTCCAGGTTCAGAAAGTATATTTCCACCTCCTGTTTTCCTTTGATTCTCCATGAAAAGTACTTACAACTTAAAATACATCACAAGGACTCATGCATAATAACAGAAACGGTAGTAGCTTACATTTATTAAGAATCACTGCATCAGAGCAACTGATGGCACAGTCAGTTAAGCATCAGACTCTAGATTTCAGCTCAGGTTATGATCTCAGTGTTGTGATATTGAGCCCTGTGTCTACTCTGAGCTCAGAGGGGAGTCTGCTTAAGACTCTCACTCTCTCACCCTCTGCCCATCCTTTTCCTCCCCCCCCAAAAAAAAATATATATATATATAAATTTTTTATTGGTGTTCAACTTGCCAACATATAGAATAACACCCAGTGCTCATCCCATCAAGTGCCCCCTCAGTGCCCATCACCCAGTCACCCCCACCCCCCCACCCACCACCTCTGCCTTCCACCACCCCTTGTTTGTTTCCCAGGGTTAGAAGTCTCTCTAAATAAATATATCTTAAAAAAAAAAAAAAAAGAATCACCATGTACTAAGCTCTGGACCAAGTTTTTTTTTTTTTTTTTTTTTTTTTTAAGATTTTATTTATTTATTCATGAGAGATACAAAGAGAGAGGCAGAGACACAGGCAGAGGGAGAAGCAGGCTCCATGCAGGGAGCCTGACATGGGACTCAATCCTGGGTCTCCAGGATCACACCCTGGGCTGAAGGCGGTGCTAAACCGCTGGGCCACCTGGGCTGCCCAGGACCAAGTATTTTTACACAAATTTTGGTTCATTTACTCTCCGCAACCTCCTAGGATTTCAAGCTACACTTTTCGGCATGTGTGGAGTTAGCTGAGGCTGAGAAGTATTAACAGACCCAAGTCTTTGAGGAAGGACCTTGAGGACGATGACAAGCATGCCTTCAGGATCTTGGTGGGCTTCTGCTCCATGCCCCGCTGGAACCCGTGAGGGTCGGTATTCCAGTGGACCTCAGGGATACTACATGTCAAGGCTGGGGTGACAAGAGCTTGTGCTGTTGCCACATCAGAACCGGACCTCCCAGTTCTTTTATCTTTGGGGCATGCTTTGACATCAGAGATCCACGGGACAGAGGCTACAACCAGAACAAGAAATGACACAGACACATACATCACAGTCACCAAGCTCACGTGTGTGTGTGTGTACTTATCGTCTGTCCAGGGCTCTAACACGTTTTGAGAGTCAAGGAGGAGAGAGGACGGCAGGCAGGTGGTAATCATGCTTCTGTGCGTCTCCACACAGTGTGATGCCTATAAGGGAAGACTACATGAGGCATCTTTAAAGACAGGTTCTGGGAAGCAGCAAGATATCTTTCCTGTACCCTAATTTAGGTAGCTGAGAGATAAGTAAATTAATCTTCATTATCAATCCGCCAGATAGCAGGAGTTACCCTGAAGCACCCACTCTGTCAGTGCAGCCAGGTATGGTCCACATGGCCGATCACTTGCCTTCTCGTGGATCCAGGTGCGTCCCTGACAAACTTGGCAACGAGAACGATCTTCAGTCCCGAACAAGCTTGCCCATTGCTTCTGCTTGCTCTGGCTCCTGCCTCTTGATGAGGCCGTTGCAATTAGACAAATCACAGCGTCTGCAGTGGGGCCCCCTTTCAGTAGCCATGCATGACTCATTGTGACGAGGGAAGTGTAAAAGCAGCAGGTAAAAAATGATGAACAACATCCATCATTACACAGGGGTCTGGCTAAAAGCTTTCTGTCACTATCAAGAGTGTGTAGTTTCCAGCCTTGACAGTGGTGGAAGCAACATGCTGTGAGCAGCGCAGTTTCCACACACACCACCTGCCTTGATCCAGGCTTGGGCTGAAACTACCCCACCTGCAGCCCCTAGAGCGGCCATGAGGTTAGATGGGCTGTGGGGCTGTGAGCCGGTGCGGGCACCCAGGGCCCCACTCCTGTCTCCTCACTCAGCTCTGCCTTGCCTTACCACTGGGCTCCTCACTCTTGTTTCTGAAAAGCTGACCCAAGTCTTCCTCGGGCCCCCCTGTGTGGGGGAGGGGGTTTCCCCAGAGCTCTGACATTGGCCTCTATCTTCAGATGTTGTCTCTTCCTTCTCCTCAGATTCTTAGGGTCCCAGACACTTGGAGATGGATCTTTCCACCTGGCCCCGCAAAGGTTCACCTCTGCCTCCAGAAACGTGACCCACATGGCTACATCAGTTAATCACTCCTTGAAAAAAAGAATCATACAGCACACAAGGTTTGCATGACCAGCATGGACCTTAGGAGCTCTTTTTTGGAGGCTTTCACAAAACTTCTACTTACCCAGAATTATTACCATGAAGTGTCTGGCACTTGCCTGTCCATTTTTCACTCCTTCAGGGAGCAGAATTTCACATCTCAACCCCAACTGGTATTTCTATTCTTTTTGGTTCAGTTCAGTCGCACACAGGTTCCTCTTCTTGCAAAGTGATTGCCATGTATTTTACTTGGTTCTCAGGGCCAAAGAGTGAGGCATCACATCCCGGGAATGGAGCCCAGAGTCAGTACTTGAGTCCACGGTGAAGGACATACTGAGGGTCTCGGTCCTGTCTCAGAGCGATTCTTCATAGGTGATAAAACAGAATGATAAAGGGATCCTTGGGTGACTAAGCAGTTTAGCATCTGCCTTCAGCCCGGGGCATGATACTGGAGTCCTAGCATCGAGTCCTGCATCAGGCTCCTTGGATGGAGCCTGCTTCTCCCTCTGCCTGTGTCTCTGCCTCTCTCTCTCTCTCTCTCTCTCTGTGTGTGTCTCTCATGAATAAAGAAATAAAATCTTTAAAAAAAAAAACCCAGAATGATAAGAAGATGGTATTAGAAGACAGTATTTTCTAATATATTTCCTTATTTTGCTGATGAGGTGGTGAAGGTTTAAGGATGCTGAAAGACTCATTAGTGTGCCAACCTCAGACAACCGTAGGCAAATTTGGTGCTGAATCACTTACAATCTGATTCCAATCTGCAGGTCTTTCAAGATGTCATAGAAATATGTTGAGCTTTCAAAACATTGGTTATTCTGTGAAGACTTCACTTATTTATAAAACAGACAATACCTGTCCTGCCTACAGATTTGCTGTGATGATATCAAATGAGCTAATATACATGATAATGCTTTGTAAATTGTATGTCCTTATTCATGTATGTGAAACTGTTATTGATTGATGTAGTAGGAATAGAAATAGTTGCTGTCTTAGGAATATTATAACCACCCTACACTTTTCAATACTGCTTCCATATGGAAACTTCCATTGTTTATAAAAAATTATATATTTTACCAATACAAATATTTCATTGGAAAAAAATGGAAATATGATCACTTTTATTAAAATTTGCTTGGAACTAATTTTTTCATGCCAATGTATATAAATAAGATTTTTTTTTCCTGATAGACTCGGTTAATAGGAACCTTAACTTGCAACTGTCTCCTGCATTTCATGGTAAGAGTTACTTGATTTCTGTACCAATGGGTTTGTGCTGACTAGCAAACCACCCCAACTCTCAACAGCTAAAACAACAAACCATCATGTCTCATACTTCTGTGGTCTGCTGGGTGATTCCTCGCATCTTGGCCACTTGAGTGATCTCTGCGGGCAGCTGGAAGCTGGGCTGGGCTACCTGGTGCAGCCTGAGACTGCTCACATACTTGGTGTTTTTAGGCTTTTTGGTCCAGAGATTTCTGAGTAACAGTTGTGGTCAATGGGTCACTCATCCCCTGGAATCTAGGCTGACCTGTTTCACAAAGTGCTCTCAGCAATCCAAATGCAGCAAGAGAAGGAGAGACTTATTGGCAAGTATCCTCAAGTATGCCATTTACTAATGTTCTACTGGCCATCGTGAGTCTCAGGCCAAGCCCAGATTCAAGAGGTAGACAGTGACGTGGCCATGTTTGCAAATACTCCACCACACTTGCTCATATCCCTGATGCCTCAGGACTAGTTGAAAGCAGCTGTTGAGCATTTTTCTTGTGGTCAACCAAAGGCAGGGCAATGCGGGATGTACAAAGAAACATCACATGTGGAACCTGACCTTGTAAAGACAAGGAATGCAGAAAATAATGAGAGATTGAAGAAAAAAAACAAATAGAGTCAAATAGAGGATATTCTGGAGCAGATTAATATGCAGTGAAGGAATTGCAAGAAGCCAGACTCACTGGGAGAACAAAGGAATTTGTTTCCTTCAGTATTCATATTAGACTTTTTTCATATTTTTGCATGCCTCTAGCTTGACTGGCTAGTTTGTTAAAGGAAACTGTGTACGTGTGTTTCTGTGCCTACACAGTATTTATTTCAGGAGAGGCACCATCACTCTCTGCTCCATGATACCTGTATCACCCATAAGTGTTTCTTTAGAAAAAAAAAAAAAAGATTTTATTTTATTTATTTATTTTTTATTTGAGAGAGACAGAGCATGAGCAAGAGGGGCAGAGAGTCTCAAGCCAACTCTCCATTGAGCACGGAGCCCGATCAGGGCTCGATGTCAAAACCCTGAGATCATGACCTGAGCTGAAACCAAAAGTCTGACACCCAACCAACTAAGCCACCCAGGCACCCCTCACCTGTAAGTGTTTCCAGCCACTTCTGTGTTCATTATCTCTAGCCCCTCCAGAGGCATATGAGGAAAGACAGGCTGTCATTATGTAGAAGATGAGTGAGAAGAGGGAGGATGGAAGGAGCCAGCTGGGGGGCCTGCAAAGAGCCAGAAAGGGCAGGGACTTCACTCCCTTGGGGGTAAGGGCTACAGTCATAATGTCACATTAGGAAGTCCCCCTAAAGTAAAGATCATGGTGATTAAGTCATGCACTTACTCAGCAACTAGTTATAGAATGTCTACTGTATGCCACCATCTTTCATAACAGAACATTCTAGGTAAGAGTGAGACAAAAGATTTTTTTAAAAACTTCCTGGAAAATAATAAGAACTATCAAAAAATTAATCATAATGATGTGATTAGATGAAGAAGTACAAGGCAAAGTCCGTGTCCCAAAGGAGAAGCAGAAACAATGACTTGCTAATGCCACATAATCAAAAAACCTGGCTTAGCAGTTACTAATTTTGTGGTTTTAAACAACTTACTTAAGTTTGATTAAGTCTCTCCATCTATAAAACGGAGATGCATGTAATTGGCCTAGTTTCTTCTCAAGACTTTTTATGAAACAAATGAGATAAGGTACATGAATGCAATCCGTGCGAGGTAGGTCATGATCTGTTGCCATTGTTAATGTGCCATCCTTGCCGTGATGACAGTTATTGAAATAGATGTGGAAGGCACATTCTAGATATATCTCAGAGGCTGAGCTAAGAGCAGGTGAGGGCAGTTAAACTTCAGAGGGAGGCAACATGGCAGGCCGTGGGCTCTTAGCAACAATCCGCTAAGTTACACTGATTTCAGTGCTGAGAATATGGAGCAAAGCAATCCACAGGTGATGCAGGCTAGAAAAGCAGGTAGGCCCGTCCCCAACCCTTCCCTGGCCTGCCATCTACTCAAAACCCAGAAGTTTGTGTTCTCTGGAAGAATATATGTTGCTTTTGGGAGGTGGGGTCAGTTTGAATACTGCCAGCCAAGAAAGGTTGGGACTTCAGCTCATTCGGGGTTTCTCAGCATGTCCTGCATTAGATGCTGTTGCACAAGTAACATCTCAAAATGTCTTTGAAGTGATAACGTACAAAAAATGTCTAAAATAAGATCTTTGTATTATGGTTGGTACCCTATTTATGCAGAAGCCCAGGGATTTCTCATAACATGATAGTAAAGCAGAATAACCACTGACTCTTTCCTATAAATCTTGGGCCTTGTCCACTTTCTTCAGCCCCTCTGAGCTTTACCATCTATGGCCATAAAGCATCGTCAGTGACACCAACCCTCTAGGATAGGAAGGATGTATGAAATAGCACACGGATGGCGTGTGGCACCAGGTAGGGACTAAAGAAGAGGCGGTTGTTTTCATCATTTTTATTTCCTGTTACTGTTTCAAAGTCAGTCTCGTGTGCTTCTGCCTCTCTGGGAGATCTTGAGGGAGTTCTCCTGAGGCCGTCACCCCCTTCCAACCAAACCAACACCTGCTGCCACAGGGGCTCTTTGATGTATTGAGGAGGTGTGCTATACCTGCCTCTTACCAGCTCCTGGATATCCTACCAAGAGGTCTCATTCCACATCAGCATGCAGGCAGCATGGCTCAAGCCACATGTTTCTGATACCAATAATATTATCAGCTCCAAAAGTGTATCAATGAAGTCAATATTGGGGCTGGCTTTTACCTCACTTTGGTCCTTTGCAATCATCAAAGGCAATTTCTGTTGTGCAAAGTTTATGTTCTAGAGGCTTGGGGGTTATTATAGTGCAATTTGAATGTAAAGCAAATATAAAGCAAAAGAGAGAACTAGGGGATCTTATAAAATATATTCCCTCGGTTAAATCATTTCTTCTTTACACAGGGATAGCCCAATAAAGCAAAAGACCCTTACAAATAGAATCGGGGCTTGAAGTCATTCCTCAGCCCACTCTTCAGAAGATGTGCCTGCCTGGGTCCCCATATCTTGCTAGGAGCGTAATTGGGAACTATAGTTCTCAGACCACCTACCTAAAGTGCATTAGATTAAATACTAAACCTGGTTATTATCACACTGTAACTCAGTTCTTTTCACACACACACACATACACACACACAAATACACACACCAGATTTGTGTTCACTGTCAACAGCAGCAAGACTTAATAGATTTGACAGGAAGCCGAGAGAATACCTAAGCCCAGCCCACAGTCATGTAGATGCATGGAGGTCTCAGTAATCTGTTGCTGAAAACCAGAAGAGGGTTTGTTCTGTGATCCCCAAATGAGTCAGATTTTCTAGTCGGAGATGACACTGCATCAGGTGTTGAAGGATGAGCATAAAACTGTGGGCATAGGAAAGACAAGGAGGAGGGCAATTAATTCCAGCAGAGAAAATAGTGTGCATAGGATCAGGGTGTGCAAATTAATAGCTCCTTCAGGAGAGAGTAGGTCTCTGTGCCCTTGACCAAGGTTCCTGGGGCACCAAATAGGAAAGGAAGCAGGGAGAAGCAGAAAAGCAAGAAGAAACCTATGCTGCAGATCAGAATAACCACTGGAAAGGGCCAATTCTGGCATGTAGGTGATGGTTGAAGGACAAGTAGAGGATTTCTAACAAGACTAATTTTATTTTGAGGTCAATTCTCATGAGAAGGGTTTGCTTTGATTTGTAGAATCTGATCATGTATGCTGATCTAGATTGATCTACACATTTCTGGGAATTTATTGAACAGCTTCCAGACAGCAGATTTAAGTGGGGCTGAGATCCATCGGTGAAAAATAAAATCCCATAGTAAATTATCTTCCTTTCAAATACCATCTTGAGTTTATATATCATTTTTTTTCTTACAAGTTACTCAAATCACTTCACATATATCATTGCATTTTCTCTAATGTTTTTGAGACATAATTAGGTACATGCATTGCCGTGCTTATTTTATAAATATTGACATCTGACATATTGGTTACAGAATCTGCTTAAGAGAACATGGCATCAAAACTGTCATCAAACTACACATTATTATCAGCTATTTTGCATATAAGTCACATGTAAATAAAAATGTTATAAGCATTTTTCTATAATTAATTGCATACATTTAATATTTTTACATTGACTTCACAGTTTCAAAATAAATTGTACCAGCTTATTATACAAATCTCCAGCACTACAGGAAAAAAAATGTCTAACAAGGAAAAAATAGGGGGGAAAAGTAGAAATATACATCTCATTACTGAGATTACAATAACTGTCCCCACAGCGGTCGTAGGATCATATTACTTGGGGGCCCAATATGGTGAAATGAATACTGAGTTAACGAAGGGAAAGGCATGCAGGGATGGGTGCCTGAACAGCAGCAGAAATATCAGACCCTTGTAAAGTACTCTGAGATTTAAGTTAAAACAACAGAAGCTTGTATGAGTCAAACAATTTTCATCTGTAGGTAAATTTGGTCAAGGATGGTGAGCTTACAACTCCTGCTCAAGTCTGTGTATTTATATGGCTATGGGATTAGATAAACAGTCAAACAGATAAACAAATACACGGACACAATAATTCCATAAAAATAAGATTGTGCTGCCATTCTATGACAATTATTAGTTTCACTTTAAACTGAAGAATAAACAATTTTAAATTTCACAAAAATTAACTCAAAATGGATCATGGACCTAATGTAAAATATAAAGGTACAAAATGATGGGCACCTGGGTAGCTCAGTGGTTGAGGGCCCCTGCCTTCGGCTCAGGGCGTGATCACGGGGTCCCAGGATGGAGTCCCACATTGGGCTTCCCGCAGGGAGCCTGCTTCTCCCTCTGCCTGTGTCTCTGCCTCTCTCTCTGTCTCTCATGAATAAATAAATAAAATTAAAAAAAATAAAGCTATAAAATGAGAAGACAGCACAGGAGAAAACCTAGATGACCTTGGGCATGGCAATGACTTCTTTGAAAAAACACCAGAGACAAGATCCACAAAAGAAAGAATTGATATGCTGGCCTTCAGGAGAACTACAAACACTGCTCTGCGAAAGACAATATCAAGAAAATTACAAGATAAGCCACAGACTGGAGGAAATATTTGTGAAAGGCATATCTGATAAAGGGCTGTTATCCAAAACATACAAAGAACACTTAAAATCAAACAATAGGAGAACAAACAATTGGGTTACAAGGCTAGCCAAAGACCCTAATAGATATCTCACCAAAGAAGGTATAGAGACAGCAAATATGCATGTGAAAATATGTTCTATGTTGTGTGTCATTAGGGAAATACAAATTAAAACAACCCTGAGATGCCACTACACACCTATCAGAATGGACAAAATCCAGAACACTGACAACACCCAATGCTGGCGAGGCTATGGAGCAGCAGGGACTCCCATTCACTGCTGGTGGGAATGCAAAATGGTACAGCCATTTTGGAGGACTGTTTGGTGGTTTCTTACAAAACTAAACATATTCTTACCATAGGATCAGCAATCATACTTTTTGGTATTTACCCAAAGGCAATGAAAACTTATGTCTATGCCAACCTGTGGGCATAAACCAATTGATTCATAATTGCCAAGACTTGGAAGCAGCCTAGATGTTCTTCAGTAGGTGCATAAACAAACTTGAAACCTTCAGACAGTGGAATATTATTCAGGTCTAAAAAGAAATGAATCGTGAAGCTGTGAAAAGACAGGGGAGAAACTTCAATGCGTATCACGAAGTGAAGGAAGCCAATCTAAAAAGAATACATCCTGTGTGATTCAACTATATGGCATTCTGGAGAAGGCACAACTGCATAGGCAGCAAAAAAGATCAATAGTTGTCAGAGGTGGGAATGGAGAAAATGAATAAGCAAAGCACAGAGCATTCTTAGGAAGATGAAAATACTCTGTGTGATATTACGATGATGGATTATGTCCTTACATGTTTGTCCAAGCCCACGGAGTACACAATTTCAGGAATGGACTCTAATGTAAACCTTGGGCCTCATGGGATTATGAAGTGTCAGTGGTGGTTCACCTTTGGTAAAAAGTATGCCATTCTGGTGAATATGTTGGGGGAGGCCACGCACATTTGTGAGCAGAACGTATATAGGAAATCTCTGCACCTTTCTCTCAATTTTGTAGTAAACCTTAAACTGCTCTAGAAAATAAAGTCTTTAAAACTGTTTAGCTGAAGGAATTACTGACTCCCATCTTTTCTAAACATTTGATCCTCCCCCCCCCAAAAAAAGACTCTAAATGTAGAAAACCGATTACGTAAAACATTCCAAATTTCCACAGTTAAACTTCAATTGAATCTTTGTTTCAATTTTATACAGTATTGGGTTTCATTTTCTTAAATGAAAAAAAAAAATCATTCTTCCTTTTCTCCTTCCTCATCTCCTGGTTTTTAAGATTGCATTTTGTTTGCATTGTATCAGAGTTACATTCAGTCCCATAAACGTAACTCTCATGACCTCAAGTCCTGTGTTTAAATAGATTCTCAATCATGATGGATTTTCCCCAAAAAATATCTTCATTCCACTGATTTCTCTGTTGATTTCTTGTTTGATTGAGTTTCATCTTCGCTTAGAGCAAACAGTTCTCTTCATATTCTGTTTGAATGACATCTTAGTAGATGTAGAAACATTGGATAATGCACCCGGCTCTCCGAATTTCATAAAACGTGCTCTATTTTCTGGCATTGAGTACAGCATACATTCTTTAATATATTGAAAGATTAGTTATTTCATTAGGTAGACGTTTTCAGAAGAACATATGGGAGTTAGATTTCTTGGGATTTTTTTTTCAGGTTTGAGGATGTCTTCCTATTTCCTTTTTTACAGTTAAAAAAAAAAAAAAAGAAGTTAACTGGGCATGTAATATTCTTGGCTCACATTTTCTTTCCCTAAGAAATTAGTAGATATTACTCCACTGCCAGATTTCTGTTATTGACTATTGGTGCTGAAAAGTCTGAGACAAGACTAATTTTACCACTTTAGGGAGATTAATTTTTCTACTGGTTTATAAAACTTTTACTTCTTCTTCCCTTCCCTCCCTACCTCCCGTCCTCTCTTCCTTCTCAGTTTCTGGATGTCAAGTGCATATAATTAGACTATGGATTTAATCATTTAGTTTCATGAAAAACACATTAGTCCACATATGGATCACAATGATTTATTTAGCAAATTATTTATTTGGTATTTTTTAGTAAGTATTCATGAGTCTGATGTGAAAAAGAAAAGCCAGGACCTTGAATATAAACTACATTTTGCCATGTACTTGTCTCCGTCCCATCACCGGATAATCTATGGGATGCAGTCCTCTGTGTACCGTACATCTCTCCTCATCTTGTGTGCCTTCTTATAGGGCTTTATTGCATACATATTTTTGTATATTTTTTATCCCAGTTGCTTCAATGTTAAAAAAATGTTTTATGGTGTATGTAATCTTTTAAAAAATGGCTCATTTAAAATTATATTGCTAAAATTCATTATATCATCATGTGTCACTGTTATTAATTTGTTTTCAGTGCTGTAGTGTATCTTATATTCAGCTCCTTTCTTCTGATATATTTTCAGATTGTTTCCAGATTTTTGTATTTGTGGAATCTTGATATGAACATTCTTATTCAGATTTATTTTTCTCCAACAAAATAAGTGTAAAGTTCTTTCATGCTGGTCTCAAATTGTATTGCCTTGTCCACTATGAGTTGTGACAGTATCTCTTTGAATGATTGGCAAATAGGTGATAGATACATAGACAGACAGATAGAAAGATGATAGATGATAGACAGATAAAAGGTAGATTATCTTTTGCTATTTGCATTTCCTCCTCTGGAGAAGATCTGTTCATATTTTCTCACTGTTCTGGTGAATTTGATGCTTTTCTTATTGATTTGCTGAAGTATTTATGTGACTTTTGTAGTAGTTTTTGTCACTTATATGAGTTGAAAATATCTTCCTCCATTCTATAACTTGTCTTTGCACTTTTTTAAACCCTATGGCTCCAGTAAAAAGTTTTTGGAAGGAATTAGTATATTGATTGCATCCTTTGCTGTTAGCTGAATTTAGCAAGGTGTAGTAAGAGGCAGATAAGCTCAAGAAAAAAAATATATAACTAGTTCATAAGCAGAAATAACAGAAAATAAAGGAAGTAACTGAAATAAAAGCCTTGCAGTTTGGAAAATCCAATTACTTACATAAAGCCCTGACATAGTAAAAGACACTTAAAATTACTTTGTGATATTAATACCCAGTCCTGTGAAGACAAGTGAGTTAGAGCAATCTATCTCTGTTAAAAATAAGTCTCACATTGATCCTTCACCAGAAGAGACACGGAACAACCAGGTCAATAGAATGCCAGGTGGTATTAGCCAGCCTGCATCATCTTCTGTGCCAGAGGGAGAAATGGGCACATGAGCAAAGTGACCATGGTGGCTGCCTGTGGCCCTGTAAGCCCTGTGTCTGCAGTGCAGGTCAGAAGGGGCCAGCAGAGTGCCCGGATCCCCACCCAGCTGGGATGACTATGCCGAACTCTGGTGCTGTGTGGTGAGCAGTATCAGATAATGCAGGTCGTGAAACCACTGAGATCTTTGTCATAGCAGCTGACATGACTTACCCTGACTCATCGGAACTATTTCCAAACTCTTTGGCATATGCTATTATGCAGCACAAATATCCATGATTCCTAGTCAGCAAAAAGATGTCACAACTCTGGAGCTTTGCTCTAGACAGAGAACTCGTTGTATTCCAAAGGAACACACGGTTGCTGCTTTGTTCTTTTTCTCTCAAGATATTAATTAGCCCCTCAGGAATACAACCATAAAGTGGCTTATCGCTTAGCTCTGCAGGGCTTTGCTCTCATGTTGGGCAGAGCACTGATTAATTTTTTAATTAGTCTTATGACTTCTTTCTTAGAATATACATTACCAAATAGTAACTACTGATCATGGACAAGCGTCTATTTACTTGGATGGAGGTTAAGAGGGCTTGAGAGTTAAGACAAAGCTGCTGTGCATGGCATGCGAGGCCCACCTGCTTGGCTTGCCCCAGCCACCAGAGCCTCATCTTGGGCTACTCTGCTTTCCAATTCCACTCTGGCAGTAGAGATGTGGTAACCATTTCTACATGGCACATGCCTTATTTTCACATGGCCATGCCTCCCACCTAGACTGGATCTTCTTCTGGAACAACCTTCTTCCCACCAGTAGCAGCCTTTACATGACTCTTACATAAAGAAGTGATATATGTAAACCACTGGCTTGTAATCTTTGACAGTACAGATTAGTTATTATTTTGTCATCATTTTCTGTGATTAAAACTTATTACAAATCTTATAGCCAGCCTGCCTACTTTTATGTTATAACTCTCCTGGAAGCACATTAAAAATCATATTTACTATTAATATTTTAGTATTATCAGATCACTCTGTACTGTTCATGGCATAGTGTAAATACACACACACACACACACACAGAGGAAAAAAGAGAGCACTAGTTTCAGAAAGAACTAATTCAGCTTACCGATTATAGGTTACAGGCCTTGAAAATGTAACTTATACCATTTCCAAGGCTGGTTCTTCACTGCAAAATTATCTTTAGTAAGACTAGGTACCTGTACGAGTGACAAACGGCAGGCACCTAATCAGCATGCATGTCTTGTCCCCTCACTTTTTCTTCTTATGAAAAAACCTCTGTGAATGTCACTTCTCTACTTAAAAACCTCCCTTGCTTTTATGTCACCCATTGAATATGCATGAAATCATCGGTTCTTGGGGCATGCCAGTTGTTTTCACCATGGCCCTATCCATCCCCTTTACTCCAGGCACAGAACGCCGCTACACTGCAATCCCAACAGGTGTGGTCCACCCCTTTGCAGCTGAAGCCACTGTGTCTACTAATTCCCAAACCTTCAAAGTTCACATCTGACCTTTTCTTCATGGCCTAACTTAACAGCGGTCTTCCCATGCTGCCTCTCCAGATTCCCTGCCACCAACCCCCTAAAAAAACTACTCAAGTGTAATCTCTCTCATGAATAGGGAAATGAATTTAGTGGGACTTGCTGTTCACATCTTATATGAATTTAAACATCTGTCTTGACATTGGGATACCAAGACATGGGAAGCCGAGATCTCAATCCTGCTCATTTCCACATCAAGCCCGTATGCAAGATCAAGCCCATATGCAGCAGCCACTCAAAGAATGCTGCTGGATGACAAATGAACAAAATAGATAGAAGCTGAGAGTGTAGTTTTATTTATTTTGTTGCAGTTTTTGTTTACTTGCCCAGTGCCAGAAAACAGTTTAAAAGTGAACTTCACCTGGGAGTAAAGGGCATTTGGGGCAGAGCAATTCTTACCCACCTGAACTTCTTTCAAAGCTTCCCCTCAGCTCAGATCCCTCTGCAGGTGGTTGCCTGTCAACACATGCAGGAGGTGGAGGCTAATCCTAGGAGAGTGAGGTTTCCTTCCCTGGGGGGAGCAGAGTAGGATGCTGAACTGTGTAAGCATCCAAACCCCTTTTATGATGATGATGGTGATGATGATGATGATGATGATTACACAAAGTTTCACCAAGGTATTTCATATCATTTGGATTATTTCTTTGAAAAATTTTGTGTTTTGGCTCTGCTGTTTTCTACTCCTTTATGTCATTTACTTTTATTATTTTATCCACACTTTATACATTGGAGATTAGACTGTAGCAATAATAAGGAAAACCATTTATTTGGACCTGGAGGCAATATTCTGAATATATATTCTTCTCTAGTAGACCCTAACCATATAGGCTTTTCCTAGAACTGGTTTTATTAGATTTCTTGGAAGAAAGCAGAAAAGATTTGCTGAATTACATCTCTAACTCATAATCAGACAGAGGGCAGTCACGGGTGCTTTCAAATGATGCATGCATGCAGAGAGCTTGCTTAATGCCTTTCCTGAGACTGATATATATACATATTCTGGGTGTTGTCCAACTGATCTCTGCAATGACAATTCTTTTTATTCAAACAGGAAACCTTTGATTATTTTAGCCACTTGTTTCTATCTCTAAAATAATAATAACAAATATTAGTAGTGTCTGTTTATACATAGATTTCACTCGTGTGCATGAAAACATCCATCTCCTGCCACAATCCAGTGAAAGAGGTGCCATCCTATTATTTCTCCAGATTGACAAGGGCTCAGAAGTGTTGCATGACTTCTCCCAAATTATGGCTGCTTAAGGATGTACTACAAGTAGACCATGACTTTGCGAACCTTAACTCATAGTTCTTTTAATGACAGGCTAAAAAAAAAAAAAAAAGCCATTTTTAGAATCCAGAAAACTGGATACTGTCTTACACCATATTGTCCCAAGAGCCTCTCAAAGAATTTGATCCAATAATAAGAGATAGACTTCTGTTTCTGAGGTGTTAATTATGTAGGAGTGGCCTTTATGTTTTTAAGCACAGTCTATTTATAATGTGGTATTACACAATTACCAGTATTCCTTAGATTGCAAGATGTGTTGGTCACTCTCTAATACCAATGCATTGAAGATTCAAACTTCTTGATCTCTTTAGTAAGGGACTCCAAACTTCCCGGGGTTGGCTGAGCCTTCAGGTTTACTCTCCCTCACTGCCCTCTCCAGCACACACTACTCAGACTGCAGCCACACCTAACCTCTTGTGGTACCCAGTCTGGGATCTTAGCATCCTTGTGACTCATCAAGGAATGAAGCCTAGAATAGGAGCACTGAAGCTGGCATATGTTGGAGTATTGCAATCCCTAATTCTAATTCCTGGGCCCCCTTTACTGTCTTGGGGTAAAGAGGAAGATATAAGAAAGAAAAAGACCAGTGGCATTAGGATGTTTCTGAAGCTGCTATCAACTTTTCTTTTTTGGTTCAGTTGCTAAAATATACTCGATAGACCGTGTTCAGACACAAGAGAGTCTGAGGAATGTCTTTATCCCCATTGTCTGTGTGCCTTCCTCTTATTTCTAGAGAAAACTTGAAAACGCACACTGGGAACTCGCCAGCACTGTCCTCACTCAACTCTGGAGAGGCTGAAGCAGTGCAGAGACACATTTACACACTGGCTTGTGTGTATTCGAGTTTAAGATTAAGGGTTTCTGCCAACAACATGGAAAGAACATCGGAGGATACACAGCCATGGGAAGATGACAGTGGGCCAGCTGAGAGTGATGTGAAGGAGATGGAAGACACAGGGCTTGGTGACAATGAGGGCAGAGATCCATGTAGGAGGACACTTAGGCTCCAGCTTTGGTGATTCTCTTTCTCAATTTTATCTCTTAATAAATAATCTTTTGGAAAATGGCAGCAGGTAGCGACTGTCCTTAAGAGGATCAAAGGGAGTCACCCTCTGGCTCCTTGGTGAAGACTGCACCATTGCCACCATGGTTATGCAGTATCTGCCGTGCGTGCCCAATCAGCCTAGAATACTTTCATTCTAACCATAACTCACTAGCTCACTCACCAAATACTTATTGATTACCCACTTTGCATCATACGCTGTAAGGTTTTCTATTGAGAAGTCTACACAAAACATTCAGTCCCTAACTTTCTCTAGTATTAATCTTGATCCTCAGACCATGAGTTGGACTATCTCAGGTACCAACTTCCTTCACCCTGTCACCTCCCAAAGCTGCCTCCACCTCGCTCCTGGACCAGGGCTGACTCTGACTCTCCAGATGCTATGATGGGCTGATGGGTTGGCAACTTATGCCTGCAGTGCCTCACCCCACCCCATGCACCATTCCAATGGGTTGCATCTGTTTACCCCAATTGCTCCACATTATCATGAACGCCTAGCACGGGAAATCCAGCAGGACCAATCTCAAAACCTAGATGAGAACAACCCTGATAGATGATCCCTGATAGCAGTAGAACTTAAAATGGGAACATTTTGGAGTGAGTAACACTCAGGATGCTGGAGTCAGAGACTGGTTATGGAACTCGTTTTCCTCCCTGCTTCCTGTGCTCCTTTTCTTTCCATGTATCTAACATATATTTTTCTTCTGGAAGTCTCTTCACACAAAACGGCAGCATTTTGTGTTTATTCAGGATGCCTCACCTATATAAGGGTTTTTAGGTTGGAAATCCTGCCAAGGAACAGATAAACTAATTTATATTTAAATTTTAGTGTCTGCAAACATAGTAGCTTGGTACCCATCTGAAGATAGCTGTGTTTTAGCCAAAGGAATGAACCTCTAATGATGGATTTCCTGGGTGTCCTAGGGAGAGCAGTGTGGAAGATGTCTTATAACAATACAGATTAGTTGTTTTAACTGCTACCCCTTATTCTTATCTTTGCATGCTTCTGACCCCTTATTTCAACTCCAAACAGTTCATGGATCTAAATGTAAAATTTTCAATTATTAAATTTTTAGAAGAACGCATAAGAGAAAGTCTTCACAGTCTTAAGGTAAACAGAGATTTCATAAAAATCCTAGAAGACAGTATAGGCAGTAATATCTATGACATCAGCCATAGCAACATTTTTCTAGATATGTCTCCTGAGGGAAGAGAGAAAAAAACATAAATAAACTACTGGGACTACATCAAAATAAAAAGCTTCTGCACAGCAAAGGAAACAATAAACAAAACCAAAAGGCAACCAGCTGAATAGGAGAAGATATTTGCAAATGACATATCCAATAAAGGGTTAGTATCCAAAATATATAAAGAACTGATACAACTCAATACCCCCAAAATAAGTAATCCAATTAAAAATGGGCAGAAGGCATGAGCAAACATTTCTCCAAAGACCTGCAGATGGCCCACAGACACAGAAAATGATGCTCAACCTCACTGATCATCAGGAAAATGCAAATCAAAACTACAATGAGATATCACCTCACACCTGTCAGAATGGCTAACATCAACAACACAAGGAACAACAGGTGTTGGCGAGGATGTAGACAAAGGGAAACCCTTGTGCACTATTGGTGGGAATGTAAATTGATATAGTCATTGTGGAAAAGTGTAGAGGTTCCCTAAAAAATTAAAAATAGAACTATCCTTTGATCCCCGAATCACATTACTGGGCATTTACCCAAAAAATACAAAAGCACTAATTCAAAGAAACACATGCCCTCCAATATTTATAGCAGCATTAGCTACACTAGCCAGATTATGGAAATAGCCTGTGTCCATTGATTGATGAATGGAAAAAGAAGATGTGATATTTTATATATATAACAGAATATTACTCAGCCACAAAAAATAATGAAATCTTGCCATTTGCAGTGATGTGGATGGAGCTAGAGTATATTATGCTAAGTGAAATAAATCAGAGAAAAGCAAATACCATATGATTTTATTCAGATGTTGATATTAAAAAACAAAACAAATGAGCAAAGGGGGGAAAAAAAGACAGAGAGACAAACCAAGAAACAGACTCTTCACGAAGAATAAACTGGTGGTTACCAGAAGGGAAGTGGATGGGAGGAGAGGGGAAGTTGGTGATGAGGATTAAAGAGGACACTGCTCATGATGAAAAAAAATAATATAAAATGATTTAAAAAAAAGGTATGCAAAGATTTTATAGACAGAAAACAAGCACATTAACTATAAAAGACGAGGTGTTTACCTTTGCCAAAACTCATCAAATTATACATATGGGAAAACCGTGTATTTTCTTTGTAGGTAAATAATACCACAAAAATAATTGCTGAAAAAGAGGAAAACAGTACAGCTACTGTTGCATAGGGATTTACAAAGTATTTCCATATGCACTGAAATATGCATTTATATTTCTTAGAAATCTCTTAAGGAGAAATTCAAGAACTTCGCTCATTAGGTCACTGCACACTGGGGCCCCCGCTGAGCCCCATTCAAGCCCCTGGACCTGCCCTTTGTTGCATTATTGCTTCCAATCTGTCTTTCCCAACAGCTATCATCTTACTTATGGTTCATTTCTGTATCCAAAGCATCTTGTACAAGGACTGTTCACAGTAAGTGCTCAATACATGCTGAAGGGATGAATTATTAAGTATTCAAATAGCAGAATTCCATTCCAGAAGAACTTTAAAGATACAGACAAGTCTAATATTTGTGTAGGCTCAACTGGGTGGGTGATTATGGCTTAGATAAGATACCATTTACACAAAAAGAACAAAAAGAGAGAATAGAGGAGAAAATATGGGCTTTAATTGAGAAGAATTAATCACCGAGACTTTGGTTTCCGTATATTCAGGACTAGCGTATATGCTCAGCAGTGTAGGACGTTGAGGATTGGAGTTGGGTGTAAGAAACAGTGGCATTTCCTCCTATTGAAATCTACGCATTGTTGGTTGTATATCGTAATCACAAAACCGATGGTTAGCAGAATGTGGGGATTATTTCTATTTGTCACGTGGATTGGAATCTAAGAATTTTGTGATCTCTGCCCATCAGTATGTGAGGAACACTTACTGAAGGCCGGCTGTGTGAGGAGCACACTATTAGCTGCGGGAAATTGATTCATTTACATATTTATCACAAATTGAGAGTACCATGCCCTTTTCTGTTAGTCAGATGAATTATTTAATTCACAGCCTCACAGAGCCACTACTTCAAACCCTGAATATGGGAAGTCAATTTGTATTTACTCAATAAATATTCTGTGTGGGAACAGAATGTGAAAGAACAAGAAAATGTTCTGCCTCAATAGGCCTAGGAGGCAAATTTCCTCGAAACAACTGGAGAAAATATGACAATATGACATACCTAGTGGACGTTCTGAGTTGTTTGGCACAGATACATGCTGTCACTCTTTGAAGAATGACAAAGGCTTCCACCAGCAGTGAGTCATCCAACTGATTCATGGAGGAGGGGAGAAATTGTCTTCACTTACTTTTCAAAGATTTATTTATATATTTGGCAGAGAGAGAGAGTGAGAGCAAGGAGATGGGGGAAGGACAGAGAGAGAGAGAGAATCTTAAGCAGACCCCCAGGTGAACACAGAACCTGACGAGCATCTGGATCCCAGGACCTGAGCTGAAGTCAAGAGTCTGACACTCAACCAACTGAGCCACCCAGGCACCCCTGTGCTAACTTGTGTTGTGCTCCTACTGTGTGCCAAGTATTATGGTGGACAGCTCATCTACGATTGGTTAATTGCATATTTAAACTAAAAATTGAGATTATCTCTTGAGATGAATATTCTATTTTTTTTACAGGAAATAAAAATGAGGGGCAGAGAGTTTTAAATACCTTTTCTATCATGATTTAGCTAGTAAGGAACAGAACTAAGATTTAAATGTAGACCTATTTTCCATTTGATGATTATTTTCAATTCACTGACTAAACAGTCATTGGATTGAAAAATAGGACCTCATATGTGGGGAGGCTGGAGGAGCTTGATTTTTCTTTAATCAACAAGGGAAGAAGCTGTAATAATGACTGGGTTTGAATCGTGTTGAAAATGGGACTAGAAAGAGTTTCCGTGGGAAGGAGAGGAGGTCTAGGGTTCCAGAGTGAAAAAAAGAAAAATCAGTTGGGATGTTATAAACATTAGAAGACTGGAAGTTCTTAATCCAGGAAAATGATAAACTGACCCAACCAAAGTGATCAGACTTAGTTGAGTCAGCAGGACGGATTGCTTCTGTATATAATTGAGAGGAAATAAAACTATTTAAGCCATCAGCTAAGTGTTTCCCACTATAAGTTACAGGAGCCTAATTGGAAAAGATCACTGGTGTCATTGGTTTATGGTTCCTCCTATAGTTTCCTGATAATAGGAGTTTCACGTTCTCTTTTCCTGGAAAGGGGGATTTAATCTTTGATGGGAAAGATCCAGAGGACCTTTGACTTCCAATTTAAATAGCCCCCAATTGGCGCCCATTCATTGTTGGTGGAAGCGTAGCTGCCTTCACAATGGGGCATTTCAGCCCCTCTCAATGGGGAATTGAGCTTTCTCAGGTCGGGAGAGGATGAGTCAGATTGCACAGTGCTCAGCAGGCTGCGCACAGCATCATGGCCCAGCTGTCATCCCTCAAGAAGACTGGGGTGAGGCCCCAATATGTACCCGGAGAGCGAGTTCTCCATTAGCCAGATGGAACTTCAAGCTGTTGCCAGAACTTGCTGTCTTAAACCTCCGCTGTGAGATGATGCACGGCTAGACAGAGAAATATGGATCATCAGCCCAGCCCCGGAGAGTTGAACAGGCCTCGTTGATATTGACGTGCCTCCATTCTCCGGGGAATGATGAACTTCTGCTGACTGCTTGGGAGGCCACGACTAGCCATCGTCATCACGTGTGTGTCCCCCTCAGTGTCCTCGGAGCAGCTCCTGAGCGGCGAGGCACGTTCCCAGCTCCGAGACCCTGGATGGCAGCCAGGAAATGGAAACGCACTTCTTGGATCTGGCATTAGAGGCACGTTGACAACAGTAGGGGACAGAAGCAGCTTCTATAGACATGAAACGAGGGATGTGCACTGGCGAAGTGGGCAAGAGGGCAGAGGGACAGAGTCAGGGAGCAGAGGAGGAGCAGCACACTTCTGGGGAGCATCGCAGCAGAAGGTCAGTCGAGCCCTGCCCCTTGGAGCGACACATGCATCGTATGAGGACGGGGGCTGAGCTGTAGGGCAGTTCTGATTGTACCAAGCCTCCCTCTCCTTCACGGTCTGTCTCTCCTTCACACACACACCCCCACTTACATATTTTTATGAATCATTTAAAAATAAGTTACAGAGAAGATGTCCTTTACCCCTACTACAGTAGCATGAGTTTTCAAAAATAATTCTCATCGACGCTGCACCATGATCAGCATCAAGAGATTCACGATACAATTCTCTTAAGTGATCATAACCTTATTCGGATTTCAGCAATCGAAGAGCGCAGGGCAGTTATTCAGTAGAACATGTTTTAATGTGGGTCTGCTGAATGCTTTCTTACAACCACTCCGAATATTCGGGTTTTGGCAGGAGTCCACCCCAAATGATGTGGAGTTCTTCCGGGCCCAGGCTGTCAGGGGCACATCCTGGCAACAGAGCCATCATTGTCAATGGTGATGAGAACTCCAGTCTGGATTCCTTTTGCCTGTGAACATCAGACCTAGAGCCCAGCTGACAGCCGGGAAGCTGCACCGCAAACCCAAGTCCTCAGAGAACATTCCTTGAAAGCCCACTGGAGCTGGGACTTTCATTCGCATCGCACAGATGTTATCCACGGTGGTAGAATACTTCATCTATTTGGAGTGCTCATCACTATCTGGAGTTCTCCATTTGTTCATCAAGTGCTGGGGTCACGGCGTCCGGCTAACTCTTGTACCCAGAGTACCCAACACAAGGCATCATTTTCACCAGGCACTTCATACGTCAGTCTGGAGTGAACAGCGTGGCCACCCAGCCCAGAAGATCACACATCCAGGCTGTGTTCCCCTTCCTCTCTGTACCCCAAACCCTACCAGCGTAGGTTTATACTCATTCTGAGAACATGACATGAAATTCCATGCCACCCCTGAGTTTGAGGTTATTCAGCTGCTTAGAGTGATATTTCTCATTGAACTGCTTGGCAAAGCCCCACTCACTTTTCAAGTTACACTGCAAATGTCACGTCCTCTGTGAAGTCATCCCTAACTCCACAAGGGAGAATTAATTTTCCTTCATCTGTAATCCCGGAACAGTTTATCTGTAATTACAGACACGTGTGGCACACAACACACCGTTGAACAGCTAGATGCCTTCTGAGTTCCTGAAGGTCAACTCTGGGCAAAATAGAGTAAATGGGTCATTTTTTTCTTTCTCTCTCTCTCTCTCTCTCTCTCTTTTTTTTTCCAAAAGAAAGCTTCCACCTAGATAATCAGCAAGAAGCCGTTCCAGATTTTGTGTGTTTTTCACAGCAGCCACACCAACTGTCTACTTTCAGCATTTGATAGGATGAAAGCCACCCCCCACCCCCACCACCTTGCTCTGCTCTCACCATATCTTTTCTACTAAACAGGAAATTCTGAATTCCTCATTTGAGGGCTCAAAATTTCAAGAATGGCCCCTGAGAATCAGTTCATATTTATTTTAAGCTAATGTTCTAATAGATCAAATAGCATATGTATTTGGCTTTTGGCAGGGGACTGACTTCCATGACCTCAAAACAAAACCCCAATAAGAGGACATTCTGGAGGAAAGGTGAGCTGCCTTAAAAATAATAAAGAAAAAGAAACCTCAAGGAATACCATGAATTCAGCCTCTGCAAACTCAGGAATATACATATGCTCATGGTCGATCACCCCAACGCTTCCAAAGATGAAAACACTGAAAAGAAATCAGAGAGGATACAAAGTAGATTACAAATAATGATATGTATTTATTGAGCACTTGTGTTCCTTTGCATGTTGTCCTGAGATCCTCTGTGTCAATGATGGAGAGGTAGTTCTAGGGTCAACTCCATTCATGCTGGTGGCTTGGATGGATGTTCAGAAATGCTGGTTTACATGGACCACCACGTGGACTAAGGGAGGAGTCATAAGCATGATTGAGAAGACAGCATGCTTGTTGAATGACTACATTTAGAGATAAGATATAATTGACTCCAGTGTGTTCAGAAAACCTCCAGATGTGCTATTAACTTAAAGCAACTCTCCTATCCAAGAACACAGATTTGTTCTGTGGGCCCTTTCTGTAGCATGGTCTTTGTTTGGAGCTCCTCCCATATAGATGTGCCTTGAAACATATTTCCTTCTCTTACCCAGTCATCTGAGTCTAATTTTACTAGTCTCCTTTTACTGCAAAATAGGTGAAGGGGATTAAGAGATCACAAATTTCCAATCTAAAATAAAGAAGACACGAGGTGCAATATATTACAGAGGAAATATAGTCAATAATACAGTTATAATTTTGTAAGATGACAGACGGTAACTAGGCTTATCCTGGGGACCATTTTATAATGTATACAAATATCAAATCACTAGAATGTATACCTGAAATTAATAGGATATTGTACATCACATATACTATAAGCTCTTACTTACACGCAGCTGCCCAGGGACAATTCCAGATCTACCTTCCTCTCATTCTGCAGAACTTCTTTTCTAGAAGAGTCCGCCTTCTGAATTGACACCTGCTGCATACATGCACCACATCTAATAGGCCAAGACCTAGAGTCAGTTGCTTGCTTTGAAACAAAAACACAAAGTTTAAGATATTATTTTTATTTTATCTCTTCATGAGAGACACAGAGAGAGGCAGAGACACAGGCAGAGAGAGAAACAGGCTCCATGCAGGGAGCCAGATGTGGGACTCGATCCTGAGACCCCAGGATCACATCCTGGGCTGAAGGCAGGTGCTTAACTGCTGAGCCACCCAGGCGTCCCAAAAAAGAAAAATAATAATTTAAAACTGCTTGTAAAAAATCATTGCTTGTGAAAAAAATAATAGGTGTCATTTTTAATTGCAGAGAAAATTGTGCGAGCTGGCAAATATACACAGAGAGTGACAGGTACTGTTGTTGGGAACTACAGAAAGGCTAGTTTTATAGCTATGCAGAGGTAGTAGGTATGTGTGCACACACATCAAGATCTGCATTGTCAAGAAACACTGAATGCTCCAATCAAGGTCAGTGAGAAACACAGGAGAGGTTTGTTCCAGGGATTTCATACCCATCTGTGATGGCCCTTTGAGTTGAACTCAGTCCTATAGAATTAGGAAGAGGACAGAAACTAAATTAGGACCACCATCTATATGGGACTGTGTGTACCCTCGGAAGTCACACAGCACATCAACACAGTGTATCACCATTTGAACCCCAAGACCTGACCCTTACTGTCACCTGCTTGTACCCACCAGCCTTTGTCCTACATTTTCCCTTAGGCTCTTCTTTCTAGCTTCTCTCTTAACTCAAGCAAGGGGCCCTAACACCCCATGATGGAAAGCTGAAACCACCCCTCAGGCAATAAGACCACTCAGGCCCATCTGAAGTAAACTCTCAGCTTATGTCCATGCAGATGGACTATGAAGTGACCGAGGGTTACCTTCACTTCATTAAAATACCAAAATCTCTGCCCAAGGAGGACCATAAGCTTCCTTTACATAACATACAATGTAGGTAAAGGCATATTTCTTTGAAGCTTGTGCAGGACCTGATGCCCAGTTCTACATGTGATGACAAGGCTTCCCCCTCTAAATATTCATCCTAATCCTAAATTAAAAAAAACAATTGGCCCTTGCTCGGGGAGTCATGGCTTTGGAAGTTGTTCACTGGGATCTTCCTATTTGCTACACTTAAATTTTTCTTCTGTACAACAGCACACCTGGTGTGGTTTCTCTCTGTGACTTCATTTTTAACATCAAACGCTCCCTTGCTTCTCTATACATTGCTTTATTTCTTTGCATCCTGAGCTAATTATTTATTCTGTTTATAACTTCCTTGCTGTTGTTCTCACCCACTATCTCTCTTCCTACCTTATTCTCACTTCCTCAATCCAGGATGGAGGAGTCTCTACACTAGTAAAAGCCCATGTATAATATCTTTCAGAAATATGCATGCTGATTTCTACGACTTATAGAAGTATGGCACTTCCGGTTTTGTATAAGATCAAGATTTATTTACAAAACATATACTTTAAGTTGGCATTATTGGGTTTTGTTTTAGGTGGTACATGGAAATAGGGGCCCCATTTCTCTTTAGAGAAGTTAGGATTTATCTCATGCATAATGGAACACCCCTTCACCAGCACCCTGACTCGTCTTGAGGTGTCTTCTTCCCCAAGTGTTTAATATTAGAAACAAATGAAAATTGAAAATGTCCTGAAACTTTAAACTGTAAACTTCCTAGGCCTTTCTTGGTGAAATTATAACAAATCTCCTGTGGACAACTAAATATAATGTGAGATTCGGAATTGATCCGGGACTGGGAGGACATGGCCATAAAGGACATTATTGAGACCACCGATCAACTTTGATCATAGATTTCAAATTAGAGGGTAGTTTTGCAGTGTTGTTAAATATCCAGATTTGGATAATTATACAGCGATTATGTAAGAGAACATTCTTGTTCTTAGGAAAAACACAATGTATTATTTAGAGGTAAAGAGACATGTTGTCTTCAACTTATTACCAAAAGTTTCAAGAAAAATAAATAATAATAATAATAATAATAATAATAATAACTATAAAGACATACACCACAGAGAAAAAAGTTAAGAATACAGTGGGCAGGGATCCCTGGGTGGCGCAGCGGTTTGTCGCCTGCCTTTGGCCCAGGGCGCGATCCTGGAGACCCGGGATTGAATCCCACATCAGGCTCCCGGTGCATGGAGCCTGCTTCTCCCTCTGCCTGTGTCTCTGCGCCTATCTCTCTCTCTCTCTGTGACTATCATAAATAAATAAAAATTAAAAAAAATTTAAAAAAAAAAGAATACAGTGGGCAAAATGTAAACAAATGGTGGATCTGAGGAAAGCGTATGAAATTTTTGGACTATTCTTGCAACTCTTCTGTAGATTATATTATATTTAAATAAACCTTGGAATTTACCTAAACAAATATTTAAGAAGAAAGTCACTATTTATTGGCTATGTTGATCATTAACATTTTTCATTATTTGCCTGGAGATGAGCTTTAAAAAAAAAAAAAGTAAAAATGTTGCTAAAACTCCATAAAGATGGTGCTTTTGTATTTTTGTATTTTGTAATTTTTTTAAATTTTTCTCTCTCAGAGGTTGTACTTAAAAATAATATCCCCTTTAGAAACAGCCCTGCTTTGCAGGAATTTCAATAAAAATATTTAGAAAATCAAGGGGAAATAGCATAATATTTTGCTCAGAAATATTCTTTGGTGTTGGTGTTTTGGCTTCCACCCCACTTTCCCTCTATTGGGTTGAAAACTCCTGACTTTGGTGTCAGCGGGATTAAGAATCACAAAGGACAAGCAGGGTGACTTGCCTCTATCTCTGGTGTCTTGCCTCTTGCAGGTATTTTCCTATTTCAGCCCCACTCCCAATAAATGAACTTTCAGCAACCCCCTTGTGAAAAGGAAATATTACCTTGTTCCCATTATTACAACCCCTAATAAAATGGTGTGTTCCCTGTCTGAAATATGTTCATGAAGCAGGAAAACGCGCCGGTGTCCCCATCTTCAGCTTGCAGGAAACACGGCAATCAGGGTGTTCTGTCCCTGAAATCACAGCATTGGGATTCAGGGTGCAGAAGTGGCCGCGTGTTTCCCTGGCAGGCTGTGCAGGGCGGGGGCTGAGCCCCCTGGGGGGCTGAGGTCCTGGGGGAGGAGGAGCCCAACCCTCCACCCCTCAGGCTGCAGTGTTTTCTGCTGCAATCAAACACGCTCTCCTCCCTGCCCTGGCAGCCGCCTCCCTCCCAGGAATCCACTCTCCCCTCCCACTGTGTCCCTGAATAGATGCCCCACAAATGCAGAGGATCCATCAGCCCGTGGGGTGTCCTAGCTTCAGTGCAATCGCACTGATCTGTGCTGCTTTGGTTCAGCAAAAACCAGTGGGCACACAAGCGGGATAGGCCACATGGAAATGCCTCCTTCTCCAGGCCGCCTAATCTCGTCCCTTTGCGGCGTCTTGCTTTATGGTGGGTCCCCAAGTCCTAAATAATATCCTAGAAGCAGCAGGGGCGGTGGGGGGGGAGGGGAGAGCTATTCAGGACCCTGGGGGGAGGAACCCGCCTTGGAACCTGGAGATCGCCTGTTGCCTTCGCTCTGCTCACCCTCCCTCCCTGCCTTTTTAAAGAAATCCACCTTCCCTGCTCACATTCCAGATCATTTCAAAGTTCAGCCAAGGCTTCGCCTCCCTGCGCGCCCTTCGTTCTGGGGGAGACCATCTTAACGCAAAGAGGGAGAGTTTATTCAGGTGGCATGAATCAACCAGCCGCCAGGGATGCAAAGCCTCCCTTGCAGTGCAGCCCCGGCATCCCTGCTCCAGCCTGGGTCCTAAAGAAGCCTAACAAAACCCCAGAAAAACAGGCCGCCAGTAATCTCCTTGCCTTCACCAGAAACGGGGGTGATGGCAAGCTGCCCTCTCATTATAGTCCTGGTCTCAAGGTTAGAATTAGACCCTTAGGGTAAGGAGCTGTCAATTAGAGATAACTCCAAGCAATGCCGTCTGAAAGCTAGACTTATCTCCTAGCAACCCCTGCATTCAGGGTGTCCTCCTCGGGGCTGCTGTCGGCTCAAGAGTCATCTTGAAGACAGTGAAATACCCTTTTCAATTGGAGCAGATGCATAAAGAATTCTCCTTCCCTCCGTCCTCCTCCGTGGAGCCTGGGTGACATTTGACTGGGAAGGGGTTTGGATCTGGAAGGAATTAAGATCTGTTTTCCAGTTGCAGATGGTTTCGAAGGGAAGATTTAATAGAAGTATCTGGCCCCACGATCAGAAAATCTAAATTCAATCTGGAGGCTGGCTACCCTTGGCTTCCAGATAGGAGGCTGTCATGTTTATGTATAAGCGGACATACTCTTCCCTCGCATTGCCTGTTTTATGCTTAGGAAGAATTTGCCAACAGTTGGGAGTGGAGTGGCTATGGTTACCACGGGAACCCTGCCTCCCCTTTATCTAGCATGGCAGGGCATATAGAGAGCCGACAAGCATAAATCCTATTAAGAAAAGCACATGGTTATGCACCATTGATGTAGGAAACATCACAGAATTTACTACTAGAATATACACTTGGTGCAAAAAAAAATCACATACATTCCTTGGAGTCGTCTATTCATTAGATTTGGGAATCGTGTTGTTGATTTTTCTAATCTCAAGCAGAGTGAGGATGACAAAATACTGGGTGATGACCAGGGGGTGGGGAAAAGCCAGCCTTTGATTCTCTCCTGGTATCCACCGTAACAAAGGGATACCTCAGAAATGTTGTAAAAATAGCTTGGGCAAAATACCCAGCCTGCTGCGGGGTATAAATTAGGCATTGCTCTTGGAATTAAAGATTTGGCTTAACAAAGATCTTTTGTAGGATAACAGCCTCCTGGGTTAGTAGTGCAGACGCCGGGCACCGGCCGTGTGTTCAGAAGGCTCCTCAAGCCTCACCTCGCGGTCACTTCTTGGGGGGAGAGGGGTCACCCCTGCTTCTGCTGGTGGGACGTGGGTATCGCTTCTGAAGCCATCCTCACCGAAATTCCATATCCACACCCACACATGCCCTGCAATTTATCATTGAAATAATTACCTTTTTTTTTCCTTTTCCTTTTTATTTTGTATTTAAATCCTTCGCAGATATTTGGGGGACAATGATCGGATGGCCAAGAAACAAACAAAATCCACCCCAAGCTGGCTGACTGATGAGTCTTCGGTGGGAAAACAAAACACATTCTGTGCAAGTGGGTCTTAGACCACAAGGGTGCAAATAGCTGTCACGGTGGCTGCTGTAGGTTTATGGACGGGGAGATCGGTTCTTTAGTATGCAGCATGATAAATAAGAATGCTCCCCCTCCAACCTGAACTGCTTCGCGGTGGATTTATCTTGACCCTCCCAGCGTGCAGATGAATTGCTCATTAAGTTCAGATGCACTTGTTTTTGTGTTGCCGCTTGTCCAGGGTACACAGGAAAAGCTTTTTAGAAAGAGGGGAGAGGCTTGGGGAACTCTGAGTGAATCTTTTTTTGTGCCTCTATCTGTGAATGGGATGCATATACAAGTCTGCCTTGGTGTATTTTAAAAATTAAGATTTCAGCTTTAAGAAAATCTAGCAGATATATCACAGAAGACCCAAAATCAAGTTATGGGTGACTAGAAGAAATGAACCCCTTCTCATTAGAGAAGAAGGTGGATGCGGTTTTATAAATGGTTTCTCGAGGCGGGCATACCTTAGGTTATTTTCCTTGTGGTAATTCCGTGTCAAAGATATTCAAATCTAAGCCACAGTAAGTATATGTGCTGTTAGAGCATTTTTACAAATGCTGCCGTTGTAAAAACAATGCTTTAAAATCTCAAGTTCTCTCTAGCATGGAGAATATCTCTCCATTTGTAACATGCTAGTTGGCACTAACTTGAATGCAGTAAAAAAAAAAAAAAAAAAGAAAAAGAAAAAAAAGAAAGAAAAAAATTACTCAAATCAAAAACAAAAACAAAAACCCAACAACAGCAATCAAAATTTACTTTATAAAACAGCAGACCAGTAATTTCCCTAGGATTGTGTGGTGGACTGTCACCGTTGGTTCCCTAGGAGATGGCTGAAGTTAACCTCATCACTGCTGTATGAGTTGAATAAATTCTCTGAGCATCATCATGAGGCCCTCAGGCCCGCCTACGGCTCATTAATCTGTGGCCAAGAGCCTCAATATCAAAGAGCTTTTGGTCTGTAAAAAGGGTCAAAGATCAGGCTATATCTAGATGCAAATTTGACTCCTCCCGGGCTTTGAGGGAGCACCTTGCCTTACTAAGTTTTTTTAGTATTTGATGTTGCAGATACAAGAATACATCTTTAATTAATGATGGTCAGGATTTGCTGGCTCTTTAGTGTACAGACTTATTGAAGGACCGGATGTCTCCTGACTTCCATGACATGGAAGACAAGACTGAATTTCTAGAACTAGGTTTAAGGGCTACAGTATATCATTTATATGAATATTTTATTTAAAAAAATGCCACTTTGAAAAAATAAATTGCTTTTAATTCATTACACATACAATGTCTGGTATATGTATACCAGTATATATATATTATATATGTACATATAAATAATTATATATAATATATAATTATTTAAAAAAATATTTCTTTATATGCTCGGTCAATAGTTCTCAATAGATGTCCATCCAGAGCTGGCTGTTGGGAAAGGTAATAGCACAGTAGAGCATCAATGCACAAGTGAGACCAAATTCTTCCCTGGCTCTGTGTTTGCTAAATGACCTTGAGTAAGTCACAGTTCCTAGAGCGTCCATTTCTTCATATAAAGAAAGGGAGGCTCAAGTGATGTGAAGTATTTGAAAGAAAAGATGCAATTTAGACTCTTGGGCAAATATAGGTCAATATTTCTATACTTTCATGTCGGTTTTGCAAGGCCTTAAAAAATATCAATATCATCCAACAGAATTGCTAATCTTAAAAACGACGAAACGCAATACTTACAGGTTCCTGCTAACCCCTACATTGCCCTCCTGCAATCAGAGAAGCATCCCTTACTGACTATACTTAATTGAAATAAATTTCTAGAGGTACAAATGTTAGTGTCTTGTATGTTGCTTGAGTTTCCTCATCCAAGGGAGGTAGCTAAGGTAATTCGTGAAACAATACCTTTAAGTCCAGCTACACTTTTTGTATTTCACCTGCTAACTCATAAGCACTAGCCTTTCTCCCTCTCACGGTCATCCTTGCCTTGTTATAGTTATTCATGGTTTTGTTGACAAATTTTCCTTAACACGATAGGATGTTCCCAATCAGAAAAGCTATTGCTATAGCCAAAATCAGCAGCTGGAAATTCAAAAGCTATGGTGAATCAGGGAAATATAACAAACGGAGATGTTTATCCTAAGAAAGCATCTATGACAAGATGCACGCCTCTCACCTATGGGCTTCATCCTAAATGCATTTGAACTAAATCTTGTTCTCCATTTCTATTCCTAATTTTCAAGAGAGAATTATGCTTCAGAAATATTTCTACTAGTCAAAACCATGCAGCCATGGAAAAATACAGTTTAAAGATTGAGGCCAGGTAAAATGACTGTTCTCTGTTGAGAAACACACAAAAACTCAATTATAAAGGTCCTGGCTGATGCAATTCAGTCTTTAGTTCTTTTGCAGGTTTCTATTGGAAAAAGCCTGAGGTTGAAATGTGTGTCTGTGTGTGGGTGTGTGTACATAAATATGCACACATGCATGTGCACATGCACACACGCAAAGTAAGAGCCACCAGATTAACAGAATCCTAGAGGAACAAAGCTTTCCTGAAAGTTGGAATCAGTTATCCAAATCTGATTTTTCCATATCTGCATATTCCACAGAGCACCATGTTTTAATTTATCCCTCCACCGTGTGATCAAACAAGAAGCTCTTCCTAGACAGGAGGAAAGCAGGTACCATATTTATGTGCTAAGGCGTTGCCCATCGTGTGATAGTGAGGACACAGAAATGCGACTAGATGAATCTTTTACTTATACAATACCTAAGCTGATGAACCGAAGTCATTAAAGAAAAGCCTTGCTGGTCATATATCACCCATGCTTTGAACTTAGCAATGCATTAGCTATTTCAGAGATTTATTCATGAAAGCAATCCTGGATTTGAATTCAGAATGGGTGAGGGGCTGCTGACCGACCCGAGGAGCCTGGGGGACCCTGTGGCCCACTGCTAGGCAACAGCCCATCCCCAGCGCCCTCCAGCAGACAGACCACAAAATGAATGACCTCATCTACAAATCAGCTATTTGATATGCAGATCGGACCACAGGCCTCTTCAATAACCCAGCACTCCGCAGGCAGCAGGTGCAGTGAAGAAGTGAGTGGCCTGTCGTCATTTCAAAAGCTGGGCTGCCTTCCTCTCTGCCTCTGGCCCTTAACAATTCCTGAAGCTCTATTATCTCCATTTTTTATTTAGACGGTCCATTTACAGAATCAGGGTTCATCCTCTGCTCTTGGTTCAGAGGCCTAACCTTAAGCCTAGACGTGAGGCCGGATTTAGAAGCCACACGAGCAATTGAGGAAGGATAACAATCATCTCGACTCTTCTTAATAGACAGTGGAACAAAACAAAAACACTGGCAAGTCCGGCCACGGCGCCATTCTGTACACTGCCCCATACCTCACATCTCCAGGGACATATGTCTCCTTCAAAATAATTATTGATGCCTGCATCAGACCCAGAGTTTGCTTTTCCATTTGTACTGGAAGCAACAATGTAAGTTAAGGATGAAATGAAAATATTCACTGCCATTCTTTATTAATAGCTCTCTTTTGTCACAATCGCATTCAGCACAGTGGTGTGGATGCCACCAATCAGAATTATGGCTTGCTGGGTCATAGGATGAAGGCGTTTTTTTATCCAATGCATTAAAATAAATAAATAAATAAATAAATAAATAAATAAATAAATAAACCCTTCATTACACCCGCCCCCACTCCCCAGACTTCACACCAGCAGTGAGATCCTGCGTGTGCTTCATACGGCTGTAAAGTGCAATGTAATATAATTTATATTGTCTGTGGTTGCAGGTTATATCCTGAAAGTCATAAACTATTACAGTTTTATGGCTCTGCTGCAGCTATTAACTAAATGAAAGAGTTATTCATTTGAAATCTGGAATCTGTACAATGCCCACGCTTAAATTCATCAAGATCCACTAGCGTAAAACATGTAAAAATATTAGAGATAAAGGATTATACACAGTGGGGCCAGGGATGAGGCGGGGGAGGGGAGTGGTGGTGGTGTGGAAAGCAGCCCTGTGGAGCAGGGGTGTTATTACAGGGAGTGTTTGCAGATTTTCTGCTCTCCACTTACCTTCACATATCTGGAGGATCTCACACTCTAGCCCTGGAGTTGAATCCCAATAGCTGGTTTGGACTGGTTTGTGTGTATGTTGTACGTGTGTCAAATACAAAGACTGCATGTGTATTCCCACGTACACTGGAGATTGTGTGTGTGTGTGTGTGTGTATGTGTGTGTTAGGTATAGATATAGAGAGACACGGATACAGAGGCAAAATGAGTATCTGGCTTTGGCATAAAAACACGCACTGCATTGTCACAAATCAACTTTTTCCTTTTCAATTGCTTATAAATGTATCTATTTTAAGTGCCTATGAGTTCACTCTTTAAAATTAAATGTGAATAAGTCACAAGCACATGCTTATTCTGCTGACTAGGGATATGGGGCACACAGGCAGCCTCGGCTCCACACACTAGTGTCCGAGATAATTTAATCTCCTTCTTACCTTCGGAGAGACCCTTGCCTCAAGAATCAAAGATGCTGCTGGTGAAAACCACAGTGTGGGGTCTTACCTTATAGCAAACAACCAAACAAAAAGGTGGAAGCTTGGTAAGAATGGTGAACGAAGATTAAAATCCTGTGGATATTCCTTTTGTCCATCAACCCCAGAAGTAGAGAAAGAGTTGCTCGGACCCTCACGCAAATTGAGAGCATGTGAGTCTGATTTCAGACGCTGATCATCCCCCTTTGTTACTGACTGAATGAATGCTCCTGCCCATGCTCCAACTCGTGTGTTGAAGCTCAAAGTCCTAGTGTGGCTAAATTTGGAGAGGAGGCCTCTAAAAAAGTAATTAAGGTTTAATTCTTACCATAGCAGAGATGATTTTATTTTTTATTTATTTATTGTTTTCTAGCAAAGATGATTTTAAATGCCCCAAAGCCACCTAAAAACAGTATTAATAATAAATATCTATGGCATAGGTACTATGTTTACACTGCTTTTACAGCATCATTTTAGGATCATGGTATGACAGAAAGGTCTTGGATCTCAAAGAGCTGCCCTTTGACATGATTTAAACAAATAAACACAACTAAGGAGAGCTGGGTAGGGAAAGAGCTAGGCCATAATGACTGTGTGGCAGGCACCTTACTAGTGTCTTATTTAGCCTCACAGTAACTCCCAGAAAGGAAGCATACCTTTTCCCACTCTACAGGTGAAGAAAGTCAGCAAGATGAAGTCATTTACCCTAAGTCATCAATGAAACTGAAGGAGGCATAATTCACACCTACAACCTACCTCCCTACTTCCACATTCCACTCTGTTTGGTCTAGGCACCAGGTGTGCAGATGGAGAGAAGAGGTTGCCCAATTTGATTATTCAGCTGCTCAAGGACTGCTGCCCAGGTAGATGAAGAGAAGGGAGCAGAGCATTCTGTGTGAGAAGAAAATGAGTGAACGAAGGTTGGAAAAAGCCGAGTATGTGGAGAGTATTGACTGAATCAATTTGGAATCATATATATATTGATAAATATTGAGATATACATATATATTGAAAGAGAGAGCAAGATAGCGAGAGTGAGCAGTGGGGGGAGAGGCAGAGAAAGACTGAGAATCCCAAGCAAACTCCCAACTCAGCACGGACCCAACGTGGGGCTCCCTCCCAGGACTCTGAGATCATGACCCGAGCTGAAATCAAGAGTTGGATGCTTAACCCACTGAGACATCCATGTGCCCCTGGAGTTATAAAATTTTGAATCATAAAAAGAATGCAGAGAGCAGTTAGCCATAGATTGTGGAGGACCCAACTACCAGGGCACAGTTTATTCTTTAAATGCTGGTGAGTTTAAATGCTGGACATACAGCTAGCTGCATGGAGAGAGTGCATTGGAACATGCACCATTAACAAAACTGTGCATTTCTCAAGGAGTCAGGCCCTGTGCTTTATATATAGATTTGTACCTGAGAAAAGCAGGGATGGGAAGGTGTGTCAAATATTGTTTCATTTGTTGTTACATTCGTTGTACTTTTGATTGGATTGGATCTCAAGTGCGGTGCCAGGAGCTCTGTTCTAAACTGAGTCACTTCTGGTGTGTCCTTTACCTCTGCCATGTTGGGGTTTCTCTGAAAGCCCCCTGAGAATGTAAGGTGCATCTTCAGGGGCAGTGGTAGCCTCTCAAAGCAGAGGCGATGACTCTTCTCTGTGAACTCCAGACCTATAACAGGGCACACCATGTTATACAGCTGGTGCTCAATACAGATCTGTTCATCAAGACTTTAAGGAAATTGGAGCAGAAGCAGAGTGCTACACAACAGGGACACGTTTCCTCTGGTTTCAGAAATCTCAGGTCACAGTGCTCTAAGGAAAGAGTGCAGAGGTGAAGAAATGTAGGGTCAGCACTCCTCAGAGAGTGAGAATGTAGTTTACCCCTTTTAAACCCCAAATCATTGACCACAGACTCCCAAAGAATGGTTTCAAATCGGTTCTAATCTGGATGTCTGTGCCTATTTAACATACAAAATATAGATTTGTGCTTTCTTTGAAATAGATCTTTGAGCCCAGGACCAAAGTATTTTGGAGAACTGCATTTATTCGAACAGTGTCATTGTTCTGGTTAAAACAAGTGAAAGGAATGCGCCTTCCTGTGTTCAGGCGCAAGAGCAAAGAAGGTGACAATAAAACCCAGGACGGTGGACTGCGTAAGAAGTGGATGTGATTCCTCATCCTAGGAGCCTCTCCACAGTCTTCTGGTAGAACAGAACAACGCAGGCTTCTTTCACACTGGGACAGCACGTTCTGGTTTCTATGTTCACTCCTCCCTGCTGGCCCCCTGGTGACATTCAAGCTGAAATTAAAACACAAGGTGCACGCTATGCACAGGCAGGCAGGGAGTGTGCGTCCTACACAGCACTGGTGTGGGCACGGGTCTTACTTGAATGGTAAGCCAACCAGCTGCATAGGGAAGTGTCTTTTGATTGGGTCTTGCCAAAATGTCTACATGTTCCCTGCAAGAATTACTGACCCACAGGCTACATTTCTCTCCTCTCATTTATCCAGGAGAATGAGAGAAATCTTTCTATACTTTTTCTAAGCTTAAATTATTTATTCAAATGTTTTCAAATTTGGCACAATTCCAAAGCACTTTTTTTTTCCCCAGCAATTTTCTCTCATTTTTTTTTCTCTCCCTAAGCCCATGTGTATTTTAAGCAAATTCTCATCCATATGGTCCTCATTTCTGGTCTCTTGATTCATCTATATGTTGTTCTGTTTGTTATTCAAGATTTTTCTTTAGGTTCATATTAAGATTTGTATGCTTATATTTTTGTTTGTTTCCTGCAAGGAAAAAAAAAAGGCTTACTTAGGCATTACAGAAAATAGTTATATATTAATGGATTTGAACATTTCTTCCTCCACATCCTAAGTAGGGATGACATTTATGGTGGACTCGTGATGCTAAGCCAGGAACTGGGTGGCTGATGTACTGTATCTCATTTACTCCTCCCACAGACCCTGTAAAGAGATAGCACTTGCAATTTGCAAGTGGACTCGCAGAAAAGAGAGCATACCTGAGACGTTAGATTCTTTACATGATGTCTCACAATTTAGAGCACTCTGCTTCCCAAAGCCCATACTCTACCGGTTATATTCCACTGCCTGGTACTCTAGTTAATTTGGAAGTAAGGCAAGCATTATATGAATGTATGTTTACGCAGAGTCCAAATAAAATGTGTCACATTCTCCCTTTGGGAAGATTTCATGGAAGATGGTTGTTCCTCTCTGGAGAGTTACATATTTTGATACCCTTGATGGAAAGTCAGCTCCAATATCTCCATTCTTTGTTTCTGGTGTTCCTCAGTTTCTCAAATGCCCATCATTTGATACCTGGATCAATGGATCGCTGGAATCCTGGAGGTCCCATGGAACTGCAGGAAACCAGACATACAAATTAGGTCCCTTTCTTTGCTGTAAATTTTGATATCCATTAAAAAAACAACTAAACTGAAGCCATGGGTGCTCTTAAAGAGATGCTAAAGTAAGTGGTCACTACAGTAATTGCTACAGAAATAATGAGAGGGCACAGTTTGCACTTTACCCCATGCTCTGGACATAACAGGCTTTGTGTCTCCATGTCCCACTATCATTATCTGCTAAACAGGCCTAATAATAGGTGTGAATGGTTCTGGTCACCAATTTCAGTGTGTGTGTGTGTGTGTGTGTGTGTGTGTGTGTGATGGGAGGGTCCATACTGTCAATCAATTCTTAAACATGAGCTGGGCATCAAGTGTCCTATAATTCAACCGATCCTGACACTATTTACCTCAGAATAGCCTCAGATCCTGTGGGTTAAGGACTCAGTCTTATAATAGTGTTCCCTCCCTGACTATCTTAGATGCAAGTCCAGGTTGTCGATTGTGCTTCTGACCTACCAACTACAGATTGGAGTTTCCAACAATCCCCTCCTTAGGTTCAATTAATTTGCTACAGCAGCTCACAGAATTCAGGGAAAGATTTTACTTGCTAAATCACTAGTTTATCATAAAACAGATATAACTCAGGAACAACCATATGGAAGAGATGCTTAGGACAGAGTATGGGGAAAGGGTGAGGAGCTTATATATCTCATCCAGGTGCACAGGTCTCTTAAACATCCATGTGTTTCCCAACCTAAAAGTTCTTCAAATCTCATCTCATCCCCTTGGGTTCTTTCACTGAGGCCTCATTTCATAAACACAGATGATTAAATCTTTGGCCATTGGCCATGGATTCCTCCTCCCCCACCCAAATCTCCCCAAAGTCTGGACCCTCTAATCACAAGCTTGATTCTCCTGGCAACCAGTGGTTCAAAACTCGCCTCATTAACATAACAAAAGACATTTAAATCACTCTCATCATTTAGAAATTTCCAAGGGTTTTAGGAGGTCTGTGCCAGAACAACAGCAAACATATATTTCTTATTATGAATTACAATTTCTCATGTACCTTGTTTTCCTTGCAAAAGTGCTGTGAGATCAACTCAGGTAACACAAATGTTCTCAGGAGCTGAGAGCATGATGTGCATGTGAAATTAGCTGCCTCAGGATTCTTACCATCCCCTGGGCTTATGTTTATATAAAGATGCACCCCTGGAAAGTCATCCTGGGATTCTAAACAGTTTGATTTTTTCTTAAAGATTTATTTATTTTTACATACAGAGAGAGAGAGAGGAAGTATGAAGTGGAGGAGCAAAGGAGAGAAGGAGAGAGAAACTCAAGCCGACTCTGCACTCAGTACAGAGCCAAACTCGGGGCTCAATCTCAGGACCCTGAGATCACAACCTGAGTTGAAGCCAAGAGTCAGATGCTTAACCAACTCTGCTACCCAGGTGCCCTCTAAGCAGTTTGAATTTTTCAAGGGAGAAATATGCCAGGAGAAATGAGGCTTCGGTGGTGAGAGAAGTCTTCATGCTCTTAGAGCCAGTGAAGTGCTGAGTCCAGATTCAAATATGGGTCTATCTTGATTCCAAATCCTTGCATGTGGCTGCTGTTATCATCAGGAATCCAGGCAAAGCACAAATTGCCTAAGTTGCTGCTGCTGCTGCTGAGTATTCCAATTACACACTTGCTATATTTCAAACATGAAAATGATTTGTGTAGGTTGGTTTACATAGGAGTGACATTCAATAAAAGAAATACATTCCTTGATCTTTGATTTGCTTAACAAGCAGCTTTCAACTTTCAGTTTTATTAATTGCTCTGAAAACCTACAATTTAGGTAAAACTAATTACGTTTGATTTTACTCATTTGGTTAGCTCTCTTTTAATATAGGTGGGATTGAAAACAATCGCTCTCATCTATATGTGTCATATATGATATGACAATAGGAAATACCAGGAGACATCTATCCACTCCTTCAAAATTAGATCTAACTTGATTTCTAATGAAGGGTTTGCTCTTGCAAGAAATTGCCTTGACAAGTCTTTTCTTCCAGGAATCAATTTTTTTTCTTGTTTCTTTCTAAAACCAATTTCCTTCTGGCATCTTTTATACCTTCTACAATAAGGAATGACCAATGTTAATTTACTATGGATGCATACTATGGAATTCACACTTTGATCAAGACAGACATGGTATTTGTCACACCAGGGGGTTGGTGGCAAGACTTTGCAGAGAAGGAGTTCATAGGGGTAGAGAGTTTGGTTCAGAACAAGAGGTTATTGTGAGCTTTTAACACCAGGACTGAGATTTTGAAGACAGTGACAGACATAATTCTGAACACCCTAATTGCTTTTCAAGGTGTGAGTCAGAAACCAAAAATTCAAGAGAGTTGACCAAGACCTAAAATATAAGAAGAAACCAGGTACAAAATGAAGAATAGGAGATCAGACACAATGGGTTCCATACATTTTACCACCGAGGCTCACTGAGTGGGCCAGTCTTTGCAGGGCTAGCCAGATCAGAGTGACTCTATCCACAGGGCATCATAATACCTGAAGGTTCATCACATGATCATGCAATACCTGATATAGATATGAGATGTCTCCCCATGTCAAAACTGGTCATTAGTAAAGCAAAATCACATTTATGGGAGAAAAAAGGCTTGGATTTACAAACCATACTGAAAATTGTGAGAACCCAGCCTTACTCAAAGCCATCTTGCAGGAAGTCTCAGGGAATATGACATATCCCATAAGGAAACAAATGGCCTTGACTGTCATCATCCTCCACTGCAAGGCACCTTCTTTCCAGTTCTTTCTACAGATGTGGGGTATGATTTTGTCAAGTCGGTTCAATGCCCCCCCCCAACTTTGTTCCTTATTTAAATGGTGATTAACATCTTCTCTCATGCAAGGCAGCTGGAAAGTAAGAATAATAATGTGTGTCAAGGGACTCATGGACAACAGATTTATAAATTTTGATGGATTAAAAAAATAAAAAAATAATAAATAAATAAATAAATAAATAAATTTTGATGGATTTATTTTTCTACCTCTATCACATGTCAACTTCTATCCCAAAGGATAGCTTAGAATCCATGAGAAAATGGGACAGAAAGGCATTTGTTATTCTTTTTTTAAAGATTTTATTTATTTATTCATGAGAGACACAGAGAGAGAGGCAGAGACACAGGCAGAGGGAGAAGCAGGCTCCACGCAGGGATCCTGTGAGGGACTCGATCCCAGGACTTCAGGATCATGTCCTGGGCTGAAGGCAGGCACTAAACCGCTGAGCCACCCAGGGATCCCCGGCATTTGTTATTCTGTGGCATCCTCCTCCACCTCCAGGCAGAGACCTATGTAACACAGCTCGTAGGGGGTGCGTGCTCCGGCTCAAACACGTCTAGCTTCTCATAGACTCTGCAGAACACAGTGAACCAACACTCCCAGGTAGACTAGCAATCATTCAGTGAGCTGGCTTTGCCATCTCTGAGTCCTGAACAGAGATTGTACCTAAATCTCACTGCACATGAACTCCAGGTGACCAAATATCATGTTTGCAGAGAAAGCATTTTATCTTAATTCTCTGATAGTCGTCCATTCCTTCCTTCTTTCCTTCCTTCCTTCCTTCCTTCCTTCCTTCCTTCCTTCCTTCCCTCCTTCCTTCCTTCCCTCCTTCCTTCCTTCCTGTAACACGATGGGGCCCCATGTGGCCTCAGAGACCAGCAGCAGCTGCCACTGCAGATCAATGTGCCTGTGGGCTGCCCTGCACCAAGAATGGGACCAGACGAGCAGAGAAAGCTTGTCACCTTTGATTACTCGCCCTATCCCAGTGCTAAAGAAACAAGATGTGAAGAATGGCCTCTCAAGAACATTTGATCCAGCCTGCAAAATCACTGCAACTTTAACCCTTCCCTGCTGGAGATCCATGTCTGGTCCTCAGAGGCATTTTCAATGGAATGTCATTTCCAATCAATGGCCGACACGCAGACACGCACGCATTTCAGACGCCACAGGAAAACCATCCTTTATTAGGAATGGCCTGAGAATGGCAGACCTGGCTCCATGGAATTTTCCTTTGGCAACATGTTGTGGTTAGAAGGGCACTGGACTGGGTGGCAGGAAATCTGGCTTCTAGTTTGTCGTGAGCTGGCTGTGTTCCTCCATCTGTCCTAGGAAGAAGCTGGAGAGGTTGGCAGCTCAGGGCCCCTCCATGTCTGAAATCCCCAACATTACACAGCAGCCAACATCCAGGGCTCGAGATGCACACCAGACGAGGGTTAGTCTCAGCACCACCAGTGACCTGCAAGTCATTAAACTTTTTTTTTTTTTGAGTTGGTTAGCAAAAACCAGGATAATAAGAGTGCTTAATACATAGAATTATTTTGAAGGTTTTAATACCATAATTTAATCAAAGTACTTTGCTCAGTGGTCGGTCTCCAGAAGGAATTTAAATTTTACAACTATACTTAGGATTGCTTGTAGGATCTGCTTAACTGTTGATCACCGTTCATGAATTTAGAAATAAGATGGCTTTAAGAAGTGGTTGTTCAGTAAAGATGTGTGGATCTCTATTTGTGCAAATGCCCCTGCATTATTGTACCAGGAAATGTATAGGAAGAAACAAACAGACAAAACAAATAAACACAGAGTGTGTAAAACATTGCTCGCTGAACCACATCTGGGGCCCGGCCACTCAAGGCCCTGCCTCTTCCCTGAGGGTGCACTGGCTTCTCTGCCCCTTTCTCCGTCCTCACTGCTAGCAGGTCTGCTCACATCACGTAAGCAACCCGTGGAAACCCCATTGACAGTCAACCTGCATAGAAAAGCCAAAGGAAAGAGTCAATGCAATTAACCCAGAGTGAAGTCCTGCTTCGAAAAAATTCTCCCACTCTATTCTTGGATTTATAGTACAAGGTTTTCACTGTAATGGCTCTTGTAAATTAATTGCAGACACAATTGTCTACGGGCATTCTCAGAATAAGTGGCAAGTAGTTAATTGCACCCCGAATTAGCCAATTCTGCCCATAATTAACCATTTGAAGACAATTAATTGCATGCATAATATTTGCACCTGCAACTAATTGGAGGCCCTTATATTGTTCCTGGAAGAAATAAATAAATAAATAACAACACCAAAAACAAAAGAACCAGGGGCTACTCTTCAAATGCATTCTTTCACGGTCCTGGGTCCCCAAAGCTGGGAGGGGAGGGGAGCAGAGGAGTCACTGGTCTGCCTTAGGCTGCCTCGGTACAAAAGCTACCTTATTTTTTCAGGAGGAGGAAGGTGGGCAGGATCTTCTTTGCTTGTGTTCCTTTTTCCCCCCTCTTCTTATCATCCCTTAGAACTAACTGTACTTAAACCTAATTTCTTCAGCTGTGCAATCATAAAATCTGAGCCTCTCCAATGCTTGGGAAAATTAAGACCATCCCACATACTAAAATAGCGCTGTTGTCTTAAAACAAAGGCTAAGTCCTCTTATTCTTGCTCTGGTTTTATGCAGAGGCAACTGATGGTGGTTGCCACGGTGAGGAGCAAATGGCCTCTGCGGCCTGTGGCCCATGAGAAGAATAATCACATATGCATCAGTAGTTCAGAGGGGTGAACTACTATGTTTGGCGAGGCTGGTGAAGTCTTTCACTCTCAAAACAATAAATTGCTATTAATAATAATAACAATGACGGTAATACCAGCAGTGACCACCACTACAAATCCTGTGTAGTAAAGGCTTTTGCCTCACACTGTACATAATCTCACTTAAGTTGTTACAGCAATTCCAAGAAGATATTTTACGTCCATTCTGTAGATGAGAAAACTGTGAATAGAAGCTGCCTAATTTCCCTAATGTTGCACAGCCAGTAGGTCATGGAAATATAATTTAAACTTGGATAATCTAATCCACGTAAAGTGCTCAGTACAGTGTCCAAAACACCGTAAGTACTCAGTTAAGATTAACCAAGGTATTTATATCCCTATTAATTTCCAACTTTATTCTCTTTTAATGGCCACTTTGAAGATGGTGTAGTATTTAGGGATAAATACTAAGGGCTCATTATATTTCCATTACTGTTCTAAGTGCTTCACGTGAACTAAGTCGATTTAAATTCGATAATAAGAGCTTGAGAAAATATCATTATTATCCCCATTTTACAGATGATAAAACGGAGGCAGAGAAATGTTAGCTAACTTGCTGAAGAATATAAAACTAGCAAGGGGAGGAGATGAAGGATTCGAACACTGGCAATCTGGCTCTAAAAGGATGTGTCCTTAACTCTTACAACCTGGACAGATGGATTTGTCTGTTAAAAATGTGTCTGTATATACATTAACTTGGATATGATAGAGCTGTCTGTTAAAAATCAACTCACAGTATTTAAAAAAAAAAAAATTTGTCCTTGTTGCCAAATGCTTGCTTTCCAAATGGGAGCAGAACCACTGTGGGAAGAGGAGAGGAAAATCCTCTGGTTTCCCCCAATCTAAGAAGCTAGAGCCCACTGGTTGTAGTGGGTCCTGGGAGGAGGAACTCTTGTCAGTGACTCAGAAAAAGATTTGTAGAACCATCCAGAAAAGTGGCTGAGAAATATGAAAAGAGGATCAGGGACAGAGCAAAGCGTGGACCCAGACCCAAGCAGAGGAAGGGGGAGCGCAGGCTCACTAGCAGGAGGTGAGGTACCAGGAGGGAGGGACGGGGTTCAACACGAAGGATGCTGTGCTGGGCTCAGGGTGAGCCAGGGTTGGCTCCACCCACGTTGGGTCTTTCTAGGCCATCCTAGACTTCTCACGGGGATACCTGGATCTTTAATGAGCTGAATGGCTCCCTGCTTCGTGGAGGTAGAACCACACTATAGTAAAACCTGAAAAACACGGGTGGTTGAGCTGCCGTTGTGGCAAAGAACTTAGATGTGCCGGCTAAATGTTTTGTGAGGAATAAACAGAACAGGGCTCACGCAAGAGGAGCAGATCAAGTGGAGCCTCCGGGGGAGGTAAGCAATCACCACATCTCAGCAACAGAATGGACACCAAACTCCTGGCAGTTGGGAAAACAGAGATACTAACACCTGGTGGTGGTGGAGGTGGTGGTGGTGGTGGTGGAGGTGGTGGGAGGGGGAGCATGAGTGTTCTCATGTGACCATGACAAGCTTCAAAGGCACCAAGACCTATGTGGCTCCCCACCTCCAGAAATAAACCTAAATCATGGCATCACCCACTTCCGTGATAAATGTTTGAACCCGGCAAAGCAAATGCTAGGCCAGGGAGCTCCATCATCCTGCGGCCACAGTCCCGGGCATCATCGTGCTGAGAGGCTGGTTTCACAATTGGGTGCAAACTCAAACCGCTGTCCTTTCAGTTCATGTTTTCCCAATTTCTCTACAGCATAAAAGAAAGGGTGTTCGAAGGTCTTGCTGACGCCAGGTGCTGCACACTCACGTGCCTATCTAGGCCCGAGGCTGTCCCCACATTTCTTCCACTCACTAGTGTCGCTCCTGGTCCATGAAAACAGTGACGTCAGCCTGTACGTGTTCTTTAAAAGGCCGTTCTCCCCTGGAAGAGTAATCCTTTCTTTCTTTTCTCCGTTTCATTTCCGTCATCTACTTAATTACCAACCCTGATATTATTTTGGTCGTAGATTAATGTGAAATGGATGAATCCATCCTCCACCCCTCCCTTTGCAACGTAAGAGCATAGCTGGTACCATGATATCACCGTAGCTGCAGGTGGATAGAAGAGGCGTTGACACCCGGTACGCAAGCCCCTCGCAGTCCCTAAGTTGGAAGACCCAGGTCACCGTGCTGGGCAGTAAGCAGTTCCTCTTGTGTGCCCATCCTTTTTGGGTAAAAAACACACCGACTTTGCCTTGTGGAACTGCCCTTTCCCTGGCACACACTGCAGAGCCTCATCTTCTAGAAGGATCATTCATCCTGAATAATTTGCACCCTTCCACTGTGTTATTCCAGTTGGGGGGGGGGGGCATCCCATCAAGTCTAGGGAGTTGCCATAGTTACCTAGCATTTATTTATTACACACAGTTTGGGACTTTTAATAGACATCCAGGATGCCAAACTTGTGGTCAACCATCATCTTGAGCTTCCTCTGAACAGTGATTTTTGGGGGGAGGGGACTCGTATTCTTATACACATTTGCTAATGCCTCCCTCCCACTCTGGATTCTGAGTCCCCATTCTGTCTCCAGACAGAATGTCAGCATGGAATTAATGTGCACTGGGGGATTCATCATCGGCCACCACAGCATCTGTTACCCTGTCTTACGCTTTTTCCCTATCACCCACCAAAACTTAAATTTAAAGCTTCCTTAACAAAATTGGCAAACATCCTGTGAGATGCATGCTCTAAGGAGGGAGCTGGGTATCTGCCAGCTTCTCTGTCCCCAGGTGGGTGCCGGCGGCAGTGAGGGTGAGGGGCTGCGGGGCAGGGCAGGGGTGGGCAAGACCGGAGCGCAGCTGGTGGGACCTGGGGATGGGAGCAGAGGCAGGATGGAGGGGACAGACGAAAATACCACCCTCTTAGCTCAGGGCAGCCTTCTAACCTGATGAGATTCCTCTCCCCCCACCCCCGGAGCTCCCCACTTCTGTATTTATTCTCATCGCACACATTACCTTTGCACATTGTTCACAGAAGCCTAGAGATCCCATTTCCCTCCTCCCCCCTCGGCCCCACAAAAGCACACAGATCCATCCAGGAGCCTCCTGACTAGCACGTGAGCAGCGTGAACTCATACATGCATAATTTATACAGACATGCGTTCGCTGACTGATGCCACAACACGCAGAGTCGTACAAAAGCAATGAAAAGAATTGCTCCTCGCACACGAGGCACAAATCAGATGGCGGTGCCCCCAGTGGTATTGTGGAACATGTGCCTTAATAATGTTAAAGTCTCCCCTCAGCCTCCATGGAGCGAGCTTCAAAGGTGCCAGCGTCTCAAACCACTGCATCTCTTTAGAACACAGTGACAACAGAGCCATTTCTCACATTATTTGCAAGTTGTTCACCTTGCCCACTCTTCAAACATGACCTAATTGCCACCTGCCAGGCAGTGGCCACGGTGTAAAACGCGGTCCTATTATGTAGGAAAGTGGTGTGATCATACAGCACCTCACATCCAAACAGCCAGATTGGAAAGAGCAGATGGAAACAAGACGGTGGGGAAGAGGGCAGGATAAGAATTAAGAATTTGTTTCTCGTTCATTCACTAGGGTACCCATCCCACTGTACATGAGTTTTTAAAAACCGGTCGTTTCAAAAAAAAAAAAAAATGGAAGAGAACAAAAACTTGTAAAAGGATTAGCCAAGGACAAAAAAAAAAAAAAAAATCTCACAGCTGGGGGCATTCCTTGTTCAGAGCTGGTCTGAAATCTGTTTCTCAGGTTGGAGCTGCTGGCACCTTCTTCCCGCTTCCACGAAGCCTGGCCTTTGAAGTGAGTTAAACACTGAGGATCCGTTTTATCAAAATTACAACATGGCTTGACTATGGCTTCTGGAGGTCTGGTCTTAGAGATGGAATATTAATGAAACAGCAAGCAGACAAAGAAAGAAACCTACTGAGAGGTTGAATATTTGGTCCTGGGATCATCTCTGTGAGAGATAAGAGTCTGGCATCGCATCAACGGGTCCAAGTGGGCTTGTGGGATCCATTCGAATCTTGCCTAACAAAAGGCTGGATTTTAAATCAAGGGCAGAGGCGTTTTTAGATGTCCGTTGAGGCAAGTGGTAACAAGTGCACTGTTACACGAGTTCTGTAAAGACGTCCGGGATAGAACTAACACAGTGATGTGAGTCAACTATGCTTCAGTGAAAAATAAATAAATAACAAATAAATAATAAATATATAAATATTACTATAAATAATATTATAGTATTATAAATATTATTTATAAATAAATAAATAAATAAATAAATAATAAATCAATACATGAATATATAAGTACATACCCACACACGTACATAGAGAGCCTCTACAGTGGACTATTGCCTTTGTGGGGTGAAAACTGACAGTAAATCAAGGTCACAATTTATTACGGATGTGCTCACCGTGTGGGCTATAAAGCGAAATTCTGTCCACCAGGCTTTACATCTAGAACCTTGTTTGCGGCTGCAGCAAGGTCGGGAACACACGCATTAGATTTTTCCTGGCGAATAGCAGAGAATCCTGTGGTTCCAACCATCATGCAGGGGCACAGGTGAGAGTGTGGAAACCGGCCAATGGCAAAAAGCAGGTGTTTCAAGTTTAAAAACAAAGTGGGGCTCTGAGAAAAATACAGGCTTTGGGGGGAACTTTCTAACAAAATTGGCCTATGACTGTCTCGGTCTGTATGTGGTTTAGAAAATAAATCTCTCTTTATCAGATATCATGTATCTGGCCATTCCAGATACCTTATCCGTGACGTGTCTAAAGCATGGGTTGACAATAATTGTGAAGTAGGTACAGTACTTGGTGTGGAGAAAGTTTAATTTAATTCAGGGCTGAAGTGTGCTAGAATCAGCTCTGGGCACATTCGAGGAATTACAAAATTCGACATTGAATTTGTGGTTCCTTGTCTGCCACACACCATCTTTACTCTCCTAGAAATACCAGGAGTGGGCCTGCAAACCCACCTCACATGGCCTTTCTTTGTTCTTTGCCATACAGTTTATGTAGACTGCGGGTTGGCCTGACCAAGACAGCAAGCCTCAGAGTATTAAGAGCAGGTATTGCAACCAGGAAGACAAGGCATCTGAGCTCTGGTGGTTTTCCAGACACCTTCGAATCACACAGAAACCAGGTAAACGCAGGAACCAACACCAGACATGCCTGAGGCCACTCGAGGTCGTCCAGAAACACCCTAGTGTCAAGTTAGGTCCTCTCTTCCAGACAGCACCTGCCCCAACCCCAGACTTGATCTCCACTGGCAGAGATGAGCTGTTCAGAGCTTCTGACAACAGCTGGAAGAGTCCACCAATGTCCTTGAAAAAACAGAAATCCTGCTCTTCGGCACATTGCTGTCGAGGAGGTGATCTACCATGGGGCCCCACGTTGGCTTTCTGTAATGGAACCAGTGTGTTTAATTTTGTTTAAAGTAGCTGCAAAGAGAGGTTCAAGTTGATGTTCAGGTGAGAATGAGCTGGATTTTCCTTTCGTCAAAGGCTGTATCCAGGCACACGATGCAAGTAGGCCACTTCCACAGCGTGATCCCATACAAACTGGGTATGTTTCGGGGAACAATTTTATACAAGTAAGGTGAGTTGTGAGGCATTCAAAAGGAAAACACTAGATTAACGCTGCAGAGGAAGATATTTACTGACTTAAAACAAACAAGCCAGGGATCCCGGGGTGGCGCAGCGGTTTGGCGCCTGCCTTTGGCCCAGGGCGTGATCCTGGAGACCGGGGATCGAATCCCACGTCAGGCTCCCGGTGCATGGAGCCTGCTTCTCCCTCTGCCTATGTCTCTGCCTCTCTCTCTCTCTCTCTGTGACTATCATAAATAAATTTTTTAAAAAATCACCATTTAAAAACAAACAAGCCTTCTTTGTTTCTGCAAAATCACATTTTTGATGTCAGGGAATTCGCAGGGCTGTCTACTGATTTTCACAAGCAATCCTTTACCACTTTTACCCCCCATAAATGCTTCCGCTGAAGCCAAAGACAGTTTAAAGGGCAGCCTATGGAAATAAGGCCTGGACTGAGCAGTTTGAGGCAAACTCCCCCCACCTCAGACTTTCACTTTGAAGGCCACTTGTGCAAAATCAGTGGAAGTATAACTTGAAAGTGGCACCATTTCTGACTGTGACTGTCGCTTCTCAATGGGAGGTGCAGGAGATAGAATAAGGGGGAGCAAAAGAAGTAAGGATATTCATGCTTCGGGGAAAGGCAGTCATTTGGAGGTTAGGCACGCTGGGAAGTAAAGCAGAAGATACACTTTGTCTTCAAGGTCAGAGCTCATCATCCTGTAGACTGGAGGCCAAAGCCAACCCAGCACATAACTGGAGCTTTACAGGAACACAACCATGGCCACTGGCTTGAGTGTTGGGTGTGGTTTCAACAAAGTCCTCTTGACTTACAAAATGAAAACTATTTACACCCTGGCACTTTGTAGAAAACGTTTGCCAGCCCCTGCTTCTAAGCAATGGACACCTGCTAGAATGTATCTCTCCATGATGACATGGGAGTAACAAGAGAGGCTGGAAAGCAAGGAGTGGGAGCTCAAGATCATTTTAAATTCTTTCTGCCCTAAACATTTGTGATCTCTCTCGCTCATGTTAGGAAATTGTGTCATCAACAAAAATGCATTGAACCACATGGTAGGTAGTAACTGAGTTCTTTCTTGGTGATGGTGATAGATTTTCTTTCATTATTTCTCCTTTTTGATTCCCATAACAAAGTGGCAAGTGGCACATCCTATGTTCTTCCCCCAATCACCAAGCCTTTGCTATTATTTAAACAGACACTTTCTATATCTTTACCCAGAAAAGTGAGCCAGGGATTTTCCTGGGTCTTGGTAGTAGGCCAAATACGACTGAACCTTATAAAATTAGGGATGCTTTTCCAGGGCCCAAGTAATACAGATTAGGATATACAGAGAGCTAGGTTTGCATACTTAAATAAAAAGTTTGCTCATCCATTGAGGTAAAGCTGAGCGAAAAGCCCAGCTTTATTTTTTTTTAATTTTTATTTATTTATGATAGTCACACAGAGAGAGAGAGAGAGAGAGAGAGAGAGGCAGAGACATAGGCAGAGGGAGAAGCAGGCTCCATGCACCGGGAGCCTGACGTGGGATTCGATCCCAGGTCTCCAGGATCGCGCCCTGGGCCAAAGGTAGGCACTAAACCGCTGTGCCACCCAGGGATCCCAAGCCCAGCTTTAAATACAATTTTCTTAATAGAAAAGATGTAAAATGTTCCAACTAGACTGTGTATTGTGCACTATTAGCAAAGGCCGAAGAGATTTGTTTTCCATTGGAATAAGGAAAGGAACTTTCCTTTTCTGTGTGATTAGGATCTTCCACTACTTGTGGTGAGAATCATAATTCTGGGCAACGTGAACAGAGCTTGATTGAGAAATATGTCACCAATATCTTGTGGCATCTCGAGAAGAGTTTGCTTGATACGAATTTGTTCTAAAATGTAGTCGGTAACAAAAGGGGATGACCTGTGAGTTCATAAGGCTCTAGAGAAGGGAATTTATGTCTCATTCTCTCAAAATGTGGAATGATACATTGATGGATATTCCCTGGTCCTCATGCTTTTTGTTGGTTTCTTTTCTTTGTTATTTGTCTCGGGTTTTGAAGTCCATGAATAACTTGCTCATGATTCCCCCCTCAGAAATAAGCCTCTTTTTTACTTCTTACTTTTACAGTGTTCCCAGCATTTTGGATAATTTTCATAAGGCATTTGGCAGAGATGCAGTAGAAAGGGAAAGGCTTTTGAAGGAAGTCAACACAAACTTTGTATTCCAATTGCAAGACTCAATGGCCAGAGTGATCTTGGGACAGTGGACCTTACTTATCTCTTTGCCCTTCGTGTTACCTATCTATAAAATAAATGGTATCTGAAAATTAAAAGAAAGGAAGCAAAAATAGCAGGATTCTCTAGGCTCTCACCAGTCCGTGGTTGCAGATAGGGTCGGAATAATAGTCTCTGGAGACTTCCCTCAAGTCATTAAAACAGGTGCCCCCATTGAACACCTGGCTCCCAGTTTGCTAACACAGTGAGCTTGAGGAATTCTCTTTACAAGAGCATCTTCTTGTGTCTAGTTGGGTTGATAGCCACCCCTCCTCCCTGAGCTGTGAAACCTGAGTGACACTGCTCGTGGACCATGGCTCTCAGAAGCTGGTCACTGTGGCCTTAAACTAGCATTGTTCCTCTCCTTGATGACTAGGGCTTTGTTGGAGGTGGCATCTGATGAGCTTCATCCCTCTTTCTTATCAAACACCATTGAGAAAGCTGCTTTTCACTTCTCTGCATATTCTTGTTTTCAGACATGGCACTTACTTTATCACAAGCAACAATCTGTCTTAGACTCCTCTCATTGATTTATCTTATACTCTTAAATGTGATAGACCCCCAGTCCTAAACTACCACCCATTTCTCCTCTGGGCAGCAGCTTGGATGGCTGGAATGAGACATCATAGCATGGACAGCCTGAAAAATTGAAACATATTTTCTCACAATCTGAAGACTGAAAGTCCAAGGTCAAGGTCAGAGTGCCAGTAAGGTTGGTTTCTGATGAGACCTCTCTTGTTGGGTGGCAAAAGTCTTCCTTCTCACTGTGTCCCTGCGTGGCCTCTTCTTTGGGTGTGTGTGGAGAGAGAGAAAGCTTGAGAGTTTCTTCCTCTTCTTATAAGGACACTAATCCTACAAGATTAGGCCCCTCTGCTGGGATGCTATTTAACCTGAGTCATCCTCGTAAAGGCTCTGTCTTCAAATATAGTCATGTTGGGCGTTAGGGCTTCACCCCAGGAATTCTGGGGGACATATTTCAGTCCATCATAGAGCTTCTGGATTTCTGGTATGTCCATCCTTAGAATCTACCTCAGTCTGTCTTGAATTTCTTCCAAGTTATGACTCCAGCCATGTGGATGGTTGGACATCTAATGCATGGTACAGTGTGCAGTAGCCCCTCAGGGAATGTCAGACTCTTCTATAACCACCCCCTCTTATTCTCAAAAAACTCTAAGTGATGCTCTAAGAAATGGAATCTGTACCCAGGATTTTCATGTTAGAGGAAGTTACTTTTTATAGATGGCCCTGGAATAATATCCTTTGTTGCATGGTGCGTTCCATTGCCTACTGGGACCCACAACTACGGACACCACTTAGCATTCCAACTCTGCCATCGCCAGGTGCCTTGTTGCCTCTCACCTTCTTCAAGGATAGCTTTTTCCCATTGCTGTCTGTGAAGGAACTGCAAAGTAGAAACAGAAACTCTGTCAGGAAACAGGATGAGGGACATGAAAAAGCATGACACTTGGGCATAAACAATATGCTCCCCACACCCTCAGGTACAACTCCACAGTCTGCAAGCCTGCCCCATGAATGCCAGGGTATTGCTTTCAAAGACAGCCATTTTGGGAAGAATGGGTTTTTTTGTTGTTCAGAAGAAGTGTCTGATGATCAACTGGGTCAACATGACAGTCATAAAGTCTTAAGCTTCAACAAAGAGGGGAAGACCAAATGCTTAAGAAGTCATGTGGAATATAGTGCAAATCAGGTCAATTAAAATTACATTTTAATGTAATTCCTGCCCTGCTCCTGATGCACAGAATGCTCCTTTTCTGAACTAACGCCAGCTTATGCCATCAGAAGACAGATCAGATGCTCATCTAGAAAACCCCAATGCCCACATGGAGGATCTCTGCTATGTATGCGCAGGGATGAGAACAAGGTCCTGAGAGTTTATCACACATGGAACATTAGACAAGGTGAAGGGACAAAGCACATGACAAGGTGGTCATGGTGTTTTTAATTGAAGTTATGTATAAAAAGCCACAGTTTCTAATCCTCCCAACTCCCTCCCACGACCACCTCCACCATTGCAAGTTGCTATTGCTTTATTTTATTAGCAAGATTAAATAAGTCTGAAAAAACTGGAATGGTTATTGATGAAGGGCTCTAAGAAGACATCTCATGAGAGAACTGAATTTCAGTATTCCATCAAAATATCCAGGTCCTACTGCATGGACCGACACTGGCAGTAAGCTTGCCAAGGAGTAATTTTAGCACATAAAATTTTACCATTCTGACTCTTATTCAGAACAAATTTTTAAAAACAAAGAGTTTTCATTCATTTTTCATTAAAGCTGACTGGGGCCCAACAGCATCATTTGCTCTGAGCTAAGGAGGGGGGACCTGTGTCACCCGATCTAGGCTCCATGCTCAATCACCCCAGACTCAGGCAAAAAAAAAAGAGACATGGACGATCAAAATTCTCATTTCTATAAATAGCTTCCTTTCAGAAGAACATACTTCATACTTTATTGCTCACACAGACACCTCCCGGGACTCATGTTTTCAAAACCACTAATCTCTTTGGTTTCAGAATAATTTTGGAGAAATCTTACCACTCAGTCTTGCGTTTCAGAGACACATGTGCCCAATTCCTGCCTGTGCTCCTTTCAGGCAAGAAGATAGCTCACATTTTTTTTTTATAATTTTTATTTATTTATGATAGTCACACATAGAAAGAGAGAGAGAGGCAGAGAGAGAAGCAGGCTCCATGCACCGGGAGCCCGACGTGGGATTCGATGCTGGGTTTCCAGGATCACGCCCTGGGCCAAAGGCAGGCGCTAAACCGCTGCGCCACCCAGGGATCCCGATAGCTCACATTTTTTAGAGCATTCTTCCTTTCTCTTCTTTGTCTCAGACATTACTGTCCTAACAACTTGGAACCACTTGGCCTTCTGCAGAATGGGAGGGAGAGCAGAGCCCCTTTGTTCTGGGTTGACTGGCACACATCTTTCTCTGCTCACATTTAGAAAGAACAGAGACTAGACTAATTAAATCCCATATTTTTTTTTCAGATAACTCAATTGAATAAACTGACAATGATGTTATCTGTGGGCCTGTTGTCATGTTTGATCAAGTTCTTTACAGAGCTATATAATCTCTCATAAAACCTGCCTGAATGGTACAGTTCAGAGAAGCCTTTGAACAGAGCTGGTTGTCTGTTGTTTCCAGAATCCATCAGGAGTGGAGGTTATGGGGTTGGGGAGCAAAGTTTGAGAGGCTCATATCATTCTTATCCAGTGATTCTTAAATTGATTGTTTTAAGAAAATACAAAATAATAATTAAAAAAAAAAAACAACTTTCCTCATCTAGGACTTTTACTGTCTTGCTGTAAAACCCTACTCAGGGCATAAAGTGATGTATATTTTCATTTATTTCTAGAGTGAAAAGAAGCACTTCAAGCTCGTACCTTTTTAAAGCTGAAATGTGTCCAATGTGTCCCATCTCCCAAGCTCTAGGCCTAATGTCCCACATGCGTCAGCTCGTTTGACGCCTGTGACAACCCAGACTACTAATTCCACTTTGGGGATGAGGAAATCAGGGCGTTAGGTATAGTGAATACATGTCAGGGTCACACAGGAGAGAAGATGCTTCTGAACTTACTGAGAACAGGAGCAATCAGGTCTATCCATCTGTCGGCATCAGTGAGGGCTCCAATGGGAAACATGCCTCAAATAGGAGAACTTGGAAAGTTATATCAGAGGTGTAGGTGAGGTGGAGGGGGCCAGGGGCTGCCTTAGCTGAGCTGTTACCTCCCCAACATGATGCTGTGGGAGGATCTCCAACCTTCCTGCCAGGGAATAGTAGCCCAAGGGAACCCTTAGCTCCTAGGTGGAGACAAAACCTCCCTCCCCAAGTGGGGGAAACTCACTCAGCCAGCCCAACCCCGTCTGGAGCCCAAAGGGCACAGAGTCCTACTGACCAAGTCCCAGTCTCCTCCGGCAGCCAGGTCTCAGCTCTTAGCATCTGTTCTCACTTCCAGCCTTCAATCCTGCTTCTCCCCAAGCTATGAACATCCATGAACTCACCTTGTGCTGGAACAACAGAGAAAACTGAGATGAGGTGTGCCTTTAGAGGATTTTCAGGCTACAAAGGGAATAAAATAACCCCACAAATAACTGGAATTCACTTTGGAAAGTGGCAAAACCCACAGCAGATAAAACGTATTCAGTGTTGAGGAAAAGGGAGATTATGACTGTCTTTGAATCAGATGCTCAGGGTTCAAGTTCATGTCTAGTGGAGGATTTCCTAGAACCGTCTTCCTAGAAACCTGGAATCATTTGGTCCCCGACTTGGCTTCTGGACTGTGAGCTCCTTCAGAAAGGGACATGCTGACCTACACCGTCCGGTGTCCGATGACACACTTCCTGACCCTGGCCATGAATGGGTCCTTGTGTGGCCAGCATCTCATAAGGCTTCCCTCTCTCTTCCGAATGCTTGCAGGGCCTGAGGTGGCTCCAGCCAGGGTGTGCTAAGCCACAGCCAGTTTCAGTTTCCCAGGAAGGGTCTGAAATGTAGGTAAGGGAAGCGATATCCCAGATGACACAGTAAGCCCAGGTCACAGCCAGGTCACCTGTTTCCAGTGTGTCACTCCATCTTCATCATCCCATGCTGGCATAAAACTGGGTAAGACGAAGCTAGATGGAATAAAGCAAATCTTCCCTTTTATTAAGTTAAAATAAGTTCACAATGCCAATTGGTGCTGGAAGGTTTGCAAACACAGTATCTTGTCTTCTCTTAAAGTCTCCTGGAAAGTGGTTCCTGTGTTTGAGAACTGTCCCTCCCCATGTCTATGCCCCTTACTCTCTTGAGAGCCCCTGGGGACCAGAATCTGTACCTTCCTTGCCTCAGGGTCTTCTGTCCAAGCAGTGCCTATGTGTGAAGAGGATCTGGCTAATACTTCCCCAAAAAATGCTAGCACTGACCCTTCCCCCCTTTGGCAGCATTTATAAATTTGTAGTGACTGTACCCACTGCAAACACTATGAAGTGCCCCTTTATTGATGTTCTTTCACACTGTTTCTCAGGTAAATCATTTTAAGGTGCTCTCAGAATATTACATTAATTTCCATTTTACAGATAAGGGAACGGGGCCGTGGTCAGGGCTGTGGTCTACTGAACAGTTGTAGCTAACACCCCTCCACCCGACTCTGTGTTGGGGACTGTTGGAAGCACTTGGTATACCCTGCCCACCTTCATGCTCAGGGCAAGTTTATGAGATGGTGAAATTATGATCTCTGGATTTAGTATGATGACCTGAAACACAGAAATGCCCACGTAAAGGGCCCATCACAGAGCAGTGAAAGGAACAAGCAGAGATTTGAGAACAACTGGCTTTAGCGCTCAAATCCTTATTGACTTCACTCTACTTCCTTCTTTAACGACAGGCCGAGGATGCAGAGCTGGCCAGCCCCAACACACCCTCCTCTGGTGAACAACTAGCTCTATGATATTGAGGATGTCTCTGTCTCTTACACCTCGTCTTCTCATTCTTTGAGAAGTGACACTAACGCCCCCTTCACTCACACAGGTCTGCCTTTCTAGATCACTCGCTGGGCTTGCCCTGCTCATCCTGCAGAGAAAACAGATCCATCCACCATTCTCTGGCCTTCACAGTACCAGCATCTCTGATAAAATTCTTGTATCCTCAACCTTGTTTAATATACCAAGGAAATAAGCCCACCATCTGTCCAGGCCTGGATCCCCCCAAATAAATAATTCTTTAAATTGTGAACATCAGAAGAATGTTGGAAAAGGACTCACAAGCTGAAATCTGAACATCTAAATGTTACCACTTTATTTCTGAGTGACTTTGAGTAGTTCATGTCAATTCTATGCATTTACTGTCCATCACCTGGAAAATGATGATAATAGGAACAAGTACTACAATAGTAATACTTGTCAATGGATTCAGATGAAGATATGTCAGAGCATGGCAAACAGTTTTTAAGAATAATAATGATTGGTTAAATGTATGGTCATTGTTTCTACAGATTTATTTGCTCTACATTATTGGAACACAGACAGAAACACCAGTGGTCTAACCAAGTAGGTAGCCCAGCAGGAGGGATGGCAGTCTCTAGACTGTATGCTCAGTTAATGGATCCTTGCTTTGTTCCCCACCTGCACTGCCCAGAAATAATCCTGCCTAGCAAGTGATGTAGGAGAAAGGTCATGTGTTCGACCTTCGACAACCTATGGAATGTTTCAATATATCCGTGGATATTCATACTTACCAAATGAGGATTATAATAATTCTCAGGGCTGCTGTGGGTATAAAGGGTGATGATATACATACAGTGCTTAGCTCAGGGTTAGACATAAAAAATTCTGTTTTCTTCTTCCTTTGGATAAAATTCTTCTTATGAAATGGAAGGAAATCATGGGAAATTTTAAAGTTCATAGTTACCAAGTGTTACTATTGACAAATAAAATTGCTCGTCCTTCTCTCTTCTCCTTTGCCAATACTTTGATTGTTTTCTTGATTTCACACTCCATTTGCAGGATGCTAAGTGTCCAGGAGAATGTTTACATTCTTACAAAGTAAAGAGTGCCTAATTGATGAAAGGAGAGAGTGTTCGTACTAGTTTCCTGGTAGAAGCCAAATTCTCTCTCCTTCTTCCAAACCCCCAATGTGGTGGTGTATCTCTTTTCATATCTTATATAAGAGCCACCTACATGCATGAGCTAATGGAAGCAATAGATTTGGGGAGTTGAAAGACCTGGCCATAACTTCAGGTCAACAATTTTTATTCCTGATGCATGGGACCACCATGGTGATTTTATGAGCCTCAGTCCAATCATCTACAAAATAGGGATCAAGTGAGGCAAATGTGTAAAAGTTCTTTTTTTAAAAGATTTTATTTATTTATTCATGAGAGACACACAGAAAGAGAGAGAGAGAGGCAGAGACACAGGCAGAGGGAGAAGAAGGTTCCCTGCGGGGAGCCCAATGTGGGACTTGATCTCAGGGCCCTGGGATCATGACCTGAGCTGAAGGCAGACGCTCAACCACTGAACACTCAGGTGCTCCCATGTGTAAAAGTTTTTAACACAATATCTCATAGATAGTAGAAAGTTTATAAATTTCTATTTCCCATCATCTTTCCCCGCAAGAGCATAATTTGAATTTTGCATAGCAGTATAGCTCCCATAATGATGAGCAATGTGTTCTACACAAAATATGCTCTTGGTAAATGCTCACAGAATTAAGCTGAAGTATAAATATATAGATAATGCAAATATGCTAGGAACACAAGACTATTCTTTGTTATAAAAAGCACAAGCTCAGCACGTAATTTTGTGTATTTTGAGTATAGCCTTGTAATTTTAGCTGAAAGCCCACAATGTTCAAACCTATTTTTGTTGGTTGGTTTATTTCTTACAGATGATCTTGAGAAAGGCAATGGCTTCATAGAAAGAGTAAACTATTTGGAGTCAGAGTTGAATGTAAACATATCTCTTAGGCTACATGAACTCAGGGAATTTATAATATTTTATTGGCTCTAAGGTGCCATTAATTATAAAATATATATGTACCACTAAAATGAAATAAAATGTTCCATTACACAGAGGCATGATTGTTGATGTAATAATTGCAAGATGAATCCTTATTTCAGAGATGTTAAGGGGAAATATGATTCAGGGATCTATTTTATTTAACTTCTCTAATCCTTAGTTTTTCCATTAGAATAATAAAGTTGATGATAGGGATGCCTGAGTGGCTCAGCAGTTGGGCACCTACCTTTGGCCCAGGGCGTGATCCTGGAGTCCCAGGACTGAGTCCCACATCGGGCTCCTGCATGGAGCCTGCTTCTCCCTCTGCCTGTGTCTCTGTCTCTCTCTGTGTGTCTCTCATGAAAAAATAAATAAAATCTTTAAAAAAATATAAATAAATAAATAAATAAATAAATAAATAAATAAATAAATAAAGTTGATGATAACTGAGAGGACATTGAAAGAATCATGTGGAAAAAGAGTATGAGTTTCCTTTTCAAACTCTAAAATACAGCAAATATTATTTATAGACAAAGGCTTCTTTTAATGAAAAACAGCTTTGAGATATGAAATTTCTCTTGCCCTTCTGATCTATTTTTGTACTAAATGTTTCTCAATATTGTTTTCTCCCCTGGAAATGCCCTTATTGGCTATTTATGGAATGTCATGACAAGCTACATATTTTGTGTTTATTTCAAAATATAACCATAGAGAGTCTCTGAATTTGTGCTATTTGGCTTAACTGCGGACCTCTAAAAGGAGTTTTTTTGCTTGTTTGTTTGTTTTATTTTAATTGTTTTTAGTAATTATCCAAATACAAAATTTTTAGTTTGGTAATTCCTCAAGAAAAATTAAATATCCCATTAAGGTTATTCACTTAAATGAATTAGCATCAAACCCAGCCAAATCCAGAAAACATAAATAGGAAAGCCAATGAAAGAAAGAAAGAGAAGAAAGAACGGAGAAAGAAAGAAAGAAAGAAAGAAAGAAAGAAAGAAAGAAAGAAAGAAAGAAAGAAGAAAGAAAGAAAGAAAGAAGAAAGAAAGAAAGAAAGAAAGAAAGAAAGAAAGAAAGAAAGAAAGAAAGAAAGAAAGAAAGAAAGAAAGAAAGAAAGAAAGAAAGAAAGGAAGGAAGGAAGGAAGGAAGGAAGAAAGAAAGAAGAAAGGAAGAAGGAAGGAAGGAAGGAAGGAAGGAAGGAAGGAAGGAAGGAAGAAAGAAAGAAAGAAAGAAAGAAAGAAAGAAAGAAAGAAAGAAAGAAAGAGGGATCCCTGGGTGGCGCAGCGGTTTGGCGCCTGCCTTTGGCCCAGGGCGCGATCCTGGAGACCCAGGATCGAATCCCACGTCGGGCTCCCGGTGCATGGAGCCTGCTTCTCCCTCTGCCTGTGTCTCTGCCTCTCTCTCTCTCTGACTACCATAAATAAAAAAAAATAAAATAAATAAATAAATAAAAAAATTTAAAAAAAAAAAGAAAGAAGGAAAGAAGGAAGGAAAGAAGGAAAGGAAGAAAGGAAGAAAGGCAGACCAGATCAGGGAAAGAGCTGGACTACTTAGATAATGAACTATTTTTTGGAATTTTTAAAGCATATCCAGGATATCAGATATGAACACTTCTATGACACCCTCAACATATTCATTTGACTTCAAATTTTGGGATTGGGGAGAGAGAGAGATGCTTTCTGGGTTCTCTGTTATACTCAGTGTCAAATGACACTTCTAAAGGAGTACATGTCATTTAAATGAAAAAAAGTTAAATGTTGCATATTCATTGTCTCCTGGGCTTTTGCCAATACCTCTTGATGTGACAAGCACCAGTGCCAAGAAATACTGTGATTAATGCCTTGTGAGTCCCTCCTGTGTTTCTGATTTTGTAACTCCACTCTTGCTGCCCCTGGAAGAGATGGTAACCATTCGCTAAATCTGATTCATTTGGGGTAAAGCTCAATGAGCTAATGAAGCTCAAAGGTTTTGCCAGTTCCCAAGACCATGGAATGCCACAATGAAGTTAACAAAGTAACAATATTTGACGGGAATAATTTCTAAAATTTAGGAAAGAGCAGGGCCGCTATGCCTAGTCCAGCATTAGCACCGGGGATGAACCCAAGTTCATGTGCAGAGCATTTGACCAGAGCATTTCCTTCATCTAGAATATCTTCCTCCCCACCTCTCCTTCATATTTCAACTTTGCTTCCCTCCTTCCATAAAATGTTCACATCTCCATGTGTGTCTCTCTCTCAGGAAGCATTCCATTTAACACATTCTATATAGATTCACGATAGCTTTCATTCCGTTACTTGGGGATGTAGATATGTCTGTCTCCCTCATAGATTTGAATTTCTATGTTTTATTCATATTTATAATCCCAGAGCTTATGCATAGAATTACTCAATATTTGTTGGTTACATTTGATTTTGAATAATAGAAAAAAAAAACATTGTAATAGGGATGGGGAATGAGATGTAATTTAATGCCATAAAACAATGGTTGTCAGATAGAACAATGGATGACACCCCACAGTTGCTGTGCTCCCATGCCCAACAACTGCCCCATTAAAACCAACTCCACTTTTTCACTCCCAGGAAAGAAAAACATAGATGAATCCAAATAAATTAGAATAATATTATAAAAAGAGAAATCATTAAATTTGCAAACCTAGCACTTCATTTTAGTGATAAAGTACTTAAAACACATCTCAAGTTTCTGCTCACTTGGTTCGGCAACTCTATACTTGAGAACTATTGCCCCAAGACAGTGCTTACCAAATTCCCCACGGTGATTGTCTCAAACCTCACTCACTCCCTTCCAGTCACTAGACACTCTCCAGGCTTCAGAAACTTACTTTACTTCCTCTTTTATCCATCCCTAACAGAGGGTCCCAACATTGGCACCACCGACGTCTGGATCAGATAATTCTTGGTGGTCTGGGCAATTCTGTGTCCTCTGGGACATTCAGCAGCATCCCCGGCCTCTATCTGCTAGATGCCAGTAGCAATCTCCAAGTCACAACCATCAAAAATGTCTCCAGACATTTCCAAATCCTCCACTTGGAAAGGAAAGATCTCCCCAGTTTCCACTGACAAATACAGAGACTCTTCTGGCTACGCTCCCTTGGAGCAGATGACAGAGACTATGATACTAGCAGAGCAGAAAGGACACATGGGTCGGGCGGCGAGGGTGGTGGGCAGGGGGGCAACTGCATATTAAGAGAAGCCCAGAGTGAGTCAGTAGAAGAGTAAAGTTTCTAGAATATAAACATGAGTATGTCATTCTTTTGTGGGGAGGAGGGTTGTGCAGAGGGAAGAGAGAGAAAATTTTAAATACATTCCATGACCAGCACTGGGCCTGACGCAGGCCTCGATCTCATGACCCTGAGATCATGACCTGAGCCAAAATCAAGAGTCCGACACTTACCTGACTGAGCCCCTTGGGTGTCCCAAGCATGTCACTCTTGTGTTCCAAACCCTCCACCAGCTCCCTGTCACGGGAGAGAGAACACGGAGGAGTGCATGGCCAGGGCTCACACGTGGCCAGGGCTCTCTCACCGTCCTGTACTCTGACCCCGTTACCTCAGACAACAGACATTTGAGTGTGTTGTGATCCTTCATGCCTACCTTCTTGGCAGACATCTGTCTCTAAATGCCATATTTTGAAGTTTCTTGCCATCCATGTCTGTTCCCCGCCACTAGATGTGAGTTCCATGAGGACAAACAATTGGAGGACAAAACTCCTTAACTCATCATTTTGTGCCCAGCACCTTATTCGGTAAGGACAGTGGGAAAATGCCCAAAGTCTTTACATTTTGGCAAATAGTTTGGCTAGCCTGGAATTCCCTTATCCCCTTCATTTTATTCATTCTTAGAAATTCAGTCTAACCCCCTAAAATGCCTCCAGAGAGAGAGAGACTTAGATCATCTGCACTGATTTGAATGTGCCCCTTGTGTGCCTCCCTAAGATCTCAACATGTTGAGTCGTTCAGGTGGCAATCAGACACTCTCCTTCAACACCACCCATTTCTGAGAGCAAAGACCAAACAGCATGACCTGGGTCACCTCAATGTTTAGTGCTCATGCTCAGTTTCCAGGAAATGTTTTATATATTTTTTTAAATTTTTAAAGAACATCTCTATCATGTACTTTTAGCTTTTCTTTTTTGAGGACAACATAAGCCATGCCTCATCCTTCTGTGCATTATCCACAGAAAACACACGTAGCACAACATCTGGCAAAGAATATATTGTGAGCCAACACACCATATTTGTGGCTTCTTTGTCATTATAGGAAGCTTTGGGAGAATGCTGCACTTGGAGTCTTAGTTAAGTGCTTTCCAGAAGAGAGAAGACTGCTCTCAGGTTTCAGAGTGATTGGCCACCATAGTGAATGTCGTCAGGCCTCCACCTACACCCCTGTGAGCAACTTTTACTGCTTAGTACTCGCCATTCCCAGCTCAAGTACCTCTGTCTCCAAAGGTCTGTCCCTGGGACTGTTGTTGAGGATGACGCTCATCTACTAGAGTCTCCTCAGCCTTGTGTGCAGACAGCTGGATGCTCTTGTGAGGTCCTCTCCACTTGTTACTCTTTCCCCAAAGAATAAGGGGTTGGAAACTCAGCTACTCACAGGGATCAGACAGTGTGAGCATAGTTCATACCCCACAGCCTCTTAACCCGGAGCAAAGCTCTGGGGTCTTTTCCAAAGTACATTCTTGCTTTGCTTCTTCCCTTTTATTATCCTGGGTCCCCCAATTCTATACCTGCTTCTCCATGGAACACTTCCTTAATAAATCACTTGCACACAAACTCTTGACCTAGGGTCTTCCTCTGGGGAGCCAATCTAGAACAATCTCTTCCTTTCTCCTAATTGTCCACAGGGAAGGGAGAAAGGGCGAAGCTGGCTACATAGTTTATAGGGCTCACTACAAAATGAAGATGCGGGTCTCTCTAAAAAGTACTAAGAGTCTCAGGATCAGCAACAGCAGACCATTCAACTGAGACTCAAAAGTTGAGCACCCTGATGTCAGCTCTGCTGGATAATCTCATTCAAATTTCCCATATCCAGCAACCCTTCCACAACTGCAAACAACTAACTAGTAACACAGATGTACAGAGTTTGGATGAATGTTTTCTTTTTCTATAAACAGTTTTTATTTAAAGTATTATCAGCATAAAAATAGCTATAGAAATGGAAGATATATGGGACAATTTAAAAAAAATAGGCTCAACAAAATGATCTATGACACATAAGGGAGTTTTGAGATTCATTGCTCCTGGCAAAATTCTGAGCACACAGTAGTCACTCAATAAATACTCGTTGACTGACTAAGATATTTAAAATTTTTTGACTTTCTTTTTATTGGTTTCCTTTGCACTTGACACTGTGAGAAACACATAGGTTTGGAGTAAGCGAGTTAGAAAAGATGAAGGATCTCAGTAATCACAATGAGTTTCCAGATGGGAAAACTGAGATCGGTATATTTGAATGAATTCTGTATGGTCATGTACCTGATATATGATAACGGAGAATTGTGGCTTTTGTTGTTTCCAGAACAACGGGATGTGATTTAAAATTGTTTGTGGAATTGTATTAACATAAACGTGAAATATTACCAGAGGGTCAGTGAAGCTGTGTCTGCATGATTTATCTGTAGCATGTAACGAACTGCCACAAAATTTAGCAGCTTCAAACCACATGCATTTGGCCTGAAAAGGGGGTAAGGGGGGCAGAGATGGAGAAATTGGGAATTTCTCAGGGAAGGGGCAAAGTGGAGAGGTGGTGAAGCTCAGAGGCTGTTTTTGTTGACATGAGAACACTTCGGAAAAAAGCCAGGTGTCATCTGTGGGAAATTTGGAATATGTGTAAGATAGATGTGTATATGCAAGTGATGGGATCAGTGGTATTATTTTGGGTGGGGTGAAGCAGCTGCAGGTGTGAGAACCTGAAGTGAGGTGGGGGGAGATGAGACCAGTGAGGGTGTTGTGAAGTTTGGGCTGAGTCGTGGAAGAAATCCTAAAGACATAGGAGTGTCCAAACGAGGAGGAAGAAGGGTCCGTGGAGGTAGAACTGACAAGCTGGTGGTGTGCGGGGGTGGGGGGGTTGTGATTTCAGGATTGGGGGAGAAGGGGCATTGAATGACCAGATGACATTGCAGAGCAGGTCTGGGCATGCCAGGCCCTTTCATCCTCTCCCCAGACTCATCACAGATGCCCAGATTTCCCCTAAACCAGACCCACTATGAGGTAGGGAAGCTATTTCCAGGAAGAACAGCAAATGCAGGAAGCAGGTGTTTGAGCAAATCCCTCAGATGCCAACAAGGGCACAGGATTCTGGGCCCAGGAGGCTCTATGCTGGTTTAGGGGCTCAGGGACCCATTAACCACTCACAATGAGCCGTCTTGCCAGGGGGCCAGTGACATGTTATGTCAAAGGACGAGTTCCGGTTATAGTAGTCGTCTATGGCCTTGTAATATAATGCCTCCAAACTTAGCAGCTTAGCACAACGCACCGTGTCTGGGTTCAGAAATCAAGGAGCAGCTTACTTAGCCGGATGATCTGGCTCAGGGTATCCTGCAAAGCCGTGGTCGGGCTGTTGGCTGGGGTTGCCATCCTCGGAAGGCTCGAGTGTCAGCTTCTAAGGAGCCAATGCACAGGGCTGGAGGCTGGAGGCAGAGGTCTGCAGGCCTGGGAGCCTCTCCTCGGCCAACTGGCCTCCCTCGAAGCTGGTGATGAGAGACAGAGGGAGAGACAGAAACAGAGACAGAAAGACAGCAGAGAAAGAAAACTAGAGAGAGCAACAGAAAGGGAGGGAGGAGAGAGAGAGAGATAGAGAGAGAGAGAGAAGATGCACAAGAAGCCACCGTGGCTTTGTGACCTGCTCTTGGGCTCAGACACCATCACATGCTCCTTATCCTATGTGTGCAAAGGAAGGCCAGCTCACACTCTAGGGGGAGGAGATGATCTCCACCCCTCGAAGGGAAGACTGTCAAAGAGCATGGATATGCTTTTAAAACTACTGCAGAGAGTGAACTGGGCTGCAAATAAATGTGTCGGGAAGCTTGAGCAGATGGGGGGCAGGCGAAGACCCCCTGCACAACGAGGGATGGAGGGAGGGAGGGAGTCCAGCCCACAGGGATTTGCACCCGGCGCCTTCCTGGGCCTGGGGCCCAAACAAGGGCTCACCTGCCTTTGAGATTAGGTGAAATTTCATTTGTCTGAATTCTCGTGTTCTCTTCCCCACTTGTTCCAGACTCAAAGTCTGTCATCAGATCCTAGGGAAATGGTTTCGGAGCTTGTCGCTCAAAACTTTAAATAGGCTGATGTCAATGCAGACGGGGCTACAAAGTGGGTCCTGGAGGCACAACTGTCTCTGAGGGCCGGCCGCACTCATCCCCCGGGTGCTCCTCCACAAGACCTGCCCCTTTCAGGGGTTGCCCGGCTGCATCTGCTCATCCTCCGGGCCAGGAACGATGATGGCCATGCCAAGTACACTGTAGGGTGATTGATAAATAACCTTGTGCAATCTCCGGGCTCCCCAGAGGATCCCACAGCTCATTTAAACCTCTCTGATTTGGATGCTGAGCCAAGACAGCAGGATCTTATTGTCACCCCTCCCTGTGAAGCTAAAAAAAAAAAAAAAAAAGAAAAAGTCAATAACAATTGCAGAGTATCTACAGCTGAAACATCTGAGATCCGTTGGCTCCATTTCCAGTGGTTGGGAGACAGAAAAGGCAGGACGATGCTGTAGAGGAAGCCCTAGACCTCAATCCAAGCCCTGGTCTGAGGGGCAGGCTTTGCGACCACATCACTGCCACATCCAGGAGGGGAGATCCTGAGGATCCTGAAATGTGTGTTCCACTCTGGGCTGCAGGTCGCAGGCTCTGACTAGTGGTTACCAATGTTCTAGCAACTTCTGGCCCTCAGGTCCTCGCCCTGTATTGCAGTTCGGTATTTCTGCCTCTGTCAGCAAGGTAGGGAGGGCTTTTACCCTGCTCTGAGCTCCAGGGCTGCATTAATTTTATTATTATTTAATTTGTTTATTTTTGGTTCCCAAGTATTAACCTTACTTTTAGTTTGCAATATCGTCTGACAAGACACCCAGGATTGGAAGGAGGGCATGTAAGCAACCACCCCTGTGCTGTGCTTAAATGTGCTTCTGCCTTGAGTCCACTGCATGCACCTCAGGGAGGCACCTGCAACCCCCCACCCCCACCCCCACCCCACCATCTCAAACACCTCCAGGAGGCTTCTCTGCTTACCTGGCTTCCAATCAACCTGTGCCTCCCAGAATTCTATGAGGCTGAGTAGATGTTACTGCAAATAGGGTCAACTGCCTTCCAGTTCAGTATCCCCAGCATCGCCAGATTGTGTGGCCCCCTGGGACCCACACCACAAAGCCACTCTAGAGAGTGATGGGGTATAAGTGCAGTTCATATCTGACCAGTCTTCATTCCACAAAAGAAAAATTAAAAACAAAATAAGGAAAAAAAATAGGATGCACACTATCCAATGTGTTTCCCATGTTCTGACACTTTTTTTAATTTTAATTTTAATTTTATTATTTTATTTTTTATGAGAGAGGTTTCTAAGAGTGTAGAAAAACGTGTTTCAGTGAAGGAAGGCCAATTTTCAAAACCACTCATTTGGCAAATATACAAGCTCTCAAGCCGGAAAGCCCTGCTTCTGGTTCCTCGCAGTTTACCTAATCCAAAAGCAGTGGTAATCATGTTGAAAAAAATTATCAGCTCTGCCAATAGCCTTGGGCTTTGCTTGCCACAGTAACGTACACAAAGCGAGGTGGCGATAAGGGGTTGCTTATGCAATTGAAATGCACTGCCATCCACACAGAACGCGAAGGCCTGTTTGAAGAGCTACCGGGCACAAAATTTATGACGCCCTTTATTTTACAACTGCACCGCCCTCACTATAAATGCTTTCATGGGATCAGCCGGTTTATTCCTTGGCTAATAACCCATCCATTCAAGCTGGAATGTCTGACTCGAGAGTTCTTTCTACAACATGCAGTATTTGATCAGACAATAATCAATGTATCTCATGGTTCCAATGCCATATCAACTTCCATAATAAATTTCTCACCGTTGTATGGGTCAAGTTCCCCCAAATAGCTAATAACTTGGGAGAAAGCTAAGCCTTTGAAAAATCGGCTGGCATTCCAAGTCTGCGGGAGTCTCTATAAATCTGCTTTCCAGCATTATAAAATGATGCTTCTTCAGCATATTCTTCTTTTTCTTGATGTTGAATTGCATGTGCTTACCAGAGCAGAATCAATGAGGGATTGCTACAAGGATATCTTACTACAGCCATTCTCTTCTGAACCATCCATTTGCAAGAGATTGACTAATTAAATCACGTCTTGGGTCTTCCTTTTAGCAAGAAAATGCAGTTAGCTAATCTGAGCTCATATGCTAACACCAGAAATAGGCATTTTCACATAGGACGCATTCGTCGAAGTCCCACAAAATACTCTTCCTTATTTATATTCAGTGCCCATGGACTCAGGCCTGCGACCAGAACCACACGAAAATGGGCTTTGGATCGTTCACAACATTCAGGGTCTCCATACAAATCATGCAGCATCCCTCAGCTTCTTGACCTTTATTCATTAATTAATTCAGTAAATGATTATAAAGTATGTGATGTGCACCAGGTAACGTTGGCCTCCATACCTTCCTGCCTGTGGCTTCACTCAGGCCTATAGTTCTATCTTGTTCCATACCTCCAGCCCTCGGTCTTTCTTTCCCTTCTCAGTTACAATCTGGGTGCTTATCCCAAGCCAGATATTTCCAGGCAGCCCACTGTCCTCTTAAGGAAGTAAGGAGATGATATAAAATGATTGACATTAAGATACCAGACTGAATATTCCAGCGCTAACAGCTTCTTGGCGAAAGGGAGCAATGTGGATCCTCACATCCTGCCAGTTCCTGGGAAGACTTTCTATAGCAAAACAACTATTCTGAAAGATTCCTAAGATTACTACAGAGATGCAGGGGATCCAGGATAGCCAGACAGCCTTGATAAAGAACAAATTTGAAGGACTTACACTTCCCAAAAGCTTAAGGCAATGTGGTACTGGTATAAGGATGCACTTAAAAGGTCAGCAGAATAAGATGAGAACCCAGTTGTAAACTTGAATTTACAATCAATGGATTTTTGACGAGGTATCAGGCAAACTCAATGAAGAAAGAATAATCATTTACACAAATGATGCTGGAAAACTAAATACCCACACATAAAAGATGAAGTCAGACCCCGATTTCACATAAGATACAACAATTAACTCAAAATTAACGATCCATTGAACCCTAAGAGCTAAAACTGTAAAAGTCTTAGAAGGAAATAGAAATAAAACTTTGTGACCCTGGTGGAGGTGGCAGTCTCCTAGATTGAACCCCAAAAGCATGAGTGACAAAATAAAATATAGTTTGACCTAATCAAAATTTAAAACTTCTGTGTATCAAAAGGTAAAAAGACCATTCACAGACTGGAGAAAAGTGTTTATCGATCATTTATGTGATATGAGACTCATATCCAGAATCTATAAAGAATTCTTACAACTCAACAATAAAAAGACAATCCAATTTTTTTAATGGGAAAATAATTTGAATAGACATATTTTCAAAGAAGACGTACAAATGGCCAATAATCCCATGAGGAAGGTAACAGACAATCACAAATGTTGGTGAGCCTATGGAAAAATTGGAACCCTTGATCGTTGCTAGTGGGAAGCAAAATGGTACAGTCACTTGGGAAAACAAGTTGGCAGGTCCTCAAAATGTTAAGCATAGACTTACCATATCACTCAGTATTCCACCCCCTAGATGCGCACTCAAGAGGACTGAAAATATACGTCCACACAAAAACCTGGACACAAATGTTCCAGCTATATTATTGTTAATAGGCAAAAAAGAGAAACAACCCAAATGTTCAACAACCAATGAATGCATAAATAAAATGTGATCTATCCGTACAGTGGACATTTATTCAACTATAAAAAGGAATGGAGTACTCACACACACTACAACATGGATGAGCCTCAAAAACAAGCTCAGTGAAAGGAATCAGACACAGATGGGCACATGTTGTATGATGTCATTTACATGAAATGTCAAGAATAGGCCAAATCTGTGAGACAGAAGGTGGATGAGTGGGTGCCAAGAGGTCAGGAAGGGGAGTGGGGGTTGATTGCTAACGGGATGACCTTTCTTTTCGGGATGATAAAAATGTTCTGAAATTAGATAGTGAACAGCTCTGTGAATATAAGGGAAAAAAATCACTAAATTGTAAACTTTAAAAGAAGAGATTTTATGGTGTGTAATTCGTATCTCAATAAAGTTGGTATAGAAAAGTCCCCCTCATTTATTAGCTCTCTGCTCTGAGTCCAGACGTGACATGACTGAGTTTTCTGCTAGCAAATCACATACAAGGCGAAATCAAAGCGTTGGTGCCTGGGCTTTCTTCTGGATCTCGGCACCCTCTTCCCAGCTCACTCTTGCCCTTAGCAGAATCCAGTTTCTTGGAGAGGAATAGGGCTACAGACTCTGTTTCTGGGCTTGCTATCCATGAGGGTCTCCACATTTCTCACCACGTGACCCCCTACATCTCAAAGCCAGCAATGGATGATCTTCCTTGGGTAAAATCCTAGCTCATGCTTCAAATCTCTTCATTTGGGATGGAAGCTGTCTCTTTATGTGCTCATCTGAATTAGATCAGTGCTGCCCAGAGTCATCTTCCTTTTCTAGAGGCACCTGTGCTATGTAACCTACCTTCACCACGGGAATGATATTCATCACATTCACAGTTATACTGGGTGTGTGCACCAGTGGGTTACAATCTAAGTGGGAGTTCTGTAAGTCTGCTTACCATGCTCCCTGGCTTTAAATCTCCCTGGCCTTATGCTGACCTGCCTGTCATGCTCCTCAGGATTATTCTGTGGATTCCCTTGAGTACCAAGTGGCCTAGCACAGAGCACAAAAAAAAAGTACTTTCAGGATGACTGTCAGGCATAATGGGTGCACCTTGCATGTCCTCAGTGGCAGGGGACTCTGGACAACATGGAGGTCCGTGTGCGTGGCATCCCTTCTCATGTGCATTCTAGGAACGGTGCTAAATTCTAAAGCTTTTAGGGATGGTCCTATGATTGTTCCAGAAATTGCAGTCTTATTTTCTATATTTGGAAACTCAACACTCACAGAAATTATGTGTGTTTGTGTGTATGTGATGGAGAGAACATGTGTGTGGGTGAGAAAGACAGAGATGGCTGGCAGAGCCATGGCTTTACTGCTGTTACTGCTTCAAACCATTCTGCTTAAAAATAGGAAATCACATCAAAATCAATAGAACATAATAAAAGTCATCACTGAGGTAAGAAGTCTGCAGAAAGACAAGCAGGTTTCATGGAATGCTGGTCCTGTGCTTTTCTTTCTCCTCCCCACCTTTTCAGATGGTGTGGATTTATCCACAATATGCCCAGATTCTGAAAACCCGAGGGGAGGGGTGAAGCTTAATTGCAGCCACATGAAGCCTGGGAGGGATTGGCTTATTGACAAGGCCTCCCTGCAAGAAGTAGAGGGACTGGCCAAATGATGGTAATTGACCCAGACAGCAATCGCGGAACATTTTAGCTTTGCGGAGGGATTGTATTCACCAGTTGTGATGTAAGATGAAGAGTATGATGCTATGGTTTGTCTTCAAAGAAAGGCTCTTACTTATTTAGCAAAAATGTCTTGGAGTCCAGTTTTCACAGCCATCTAAAATGGGGACATGACATGTACCCGGGTTTTCAGGAGTTAAATGTTAAGAAACGTCTATTGTTTAAAATGTGTGTTCTTTAGATAAAAATCTGATTTCAATAAATAACTTTTCCAAAGATTAAAAAAATGTTCCTATGCACCCGTCGGGAGATTGTATTTAAGACACATTGCCCAAACCCTCAAATAACTCTTTGAGAAACATTTAATTCCCATTCTTTGCAGATCAGAAAACGGAAGCTATCAAAATGACATTGCTACTTATGGGAGCTGAATGTTAGAGAGACCCACAAGGTCTTCTACTGTACTGACTTCATTTTTTTCTTTCTGTAGGACGATAGGTCTCTGCTACCCCTTGAGAACATGACTCACTCTTTTCCCATACATCTCAACAAGATAATGCTGCATTTTTTTTCCAGAGGAACTTTACAAATTTTTATCATTGCACATCTTTTGTCTACAGAAGTCGTGTATAACCAAAGGCACGTTGGATCGTTTGGTCATGGAGAATCCTAAACACATGAATTATGTATTTCACAAAGTTATCCAACTGTGTACCATGCATGAAAAGTTGTACATTTTTTTGGTAAAGAACCACCTCAGAATATTTTCAGATCAAGATTTGATGTAAATAAATGTAACAAATATTCAATATTATTCCCATTTTTAGAGTCTTGTCAAAGCCATTAAACTGAGAAGTAAGGTGACAATCCCTCATTTTTGAAAAATGGCAGCCAGACTCATCCTTCACTAAGGATGATTGCTAAGAGGTCATCAACCTTCTTCTGAGACACTCCATCTATTGCCTGTCTTTGGACTTAAAACCGGAGCCTGGAAACTGGTCAGAGCTGGAGAGAGAAAGGAAATCAGGGTCATTTCCCCCAGAATCACCATCTTATCAGTGGGAGTGAGGAAGTCCTTTCTCAGAACCACAGAAAGCAAGTGGGGATGTCTGCCAAGAGAAAAACCTGAAGGCTAACCTGTTCCCCAGCCCAGTTTGGAAATAACCAAGCTGCCCACACAGTTGAGAACAAACTCAGGGGAACCCCTGTCTTCTCCCAAAGCAGAATAGGCTGGGCTGACAGGAGGTGCCAGGATTTCATGCCGGGGTGGGGGCAGTGCCTGCATCACTTTTGGAGTCAATGTGGCTCTACTGGTTAGCTGTCTATACTTCTGCTGGGAGGGTCTGCATTACTATAGGCGTGTGTCTGCATTTGCACCAGAGGTGAATGCACTAACATTGGAAAGATCCACAGTTTGATTCTAGGCAGATGTACTTCCGTGGGTAGATACCTGCATTTCTCTTGGGAGAAGTCTATATTTACCATTGGGAGGCAAGGACATACATAGATTCTCAAGAGTAAGAATGGCTGGTGTTTCCTATTAGCAAGAGGAGACCCTCAGGAAATCAGCTGGGCCAAAGGTGGGTGATCATCTATACCAAGAAACAATGTATTGTCTGATATATGGGGCTAAGAGGAGAGGAAGACAGAAAGCCAATTATATCTCCTGTAAACCCACAGTGGCCCAATGTGACCAAGCCAGCAGTTAGGAATCTGTACAGAGGTCCCTAGGCACATAGGACCTTGCCCTTGTATCCCCCTTTACAGAAAGCAAAGGTAGGGATCCCTGGGTGGCGCAGCAGTTTAGCGCCTGCCTTTGGCCCAGGGCGCGATCTTGAAGACCCAGGATCGAATCCCATGTCAGGCTCCCGGTGCATGGAGCCAGCTTCTCCCTCTGCCTATGTCTCTGCCTCTCTCTCTCACTGTGTGCCTATCATAAATAAATAAAAAAATAATAATAATAATAAAGTTGTTTTGGGATCCCTGGGTGGCGCAGTGGTTTGGCGCCTGTCTTTGGCCCAGGGCGCGATCCTGGAGACCTGGGATCAAATCCCACGTTGGGCTCCCGGTGCATGGAGCCTGCTTCTCCCTCTGCCTGTGTCTCTGCCTCTCTCTCTCTCTCTCTCCCTGACTATCATAAATAAATAAAAATAAAAATAAAAAAAAAGAAAGCAAAGGTAATGAGGGTGTAGATGGTGTAATGTGAGGTGAACAAGTAAGAGCACATGGCGCCTTGCTTCCCCAGTGAAGGCTGCAGAGCCCGAGCAGACCTGAACCATGGGCTAGGATGTGAGATACAAATGCTGCCCTAGACCAGCCTGGAGTTTTAATAACCGAAAATGAGTTTATTGTAATGCCTGAGCATGATCCAGAAGGCTGTGATTGCTGCCCATTCAGGGGTAGGGAAAAGGCCAGCTAGGTGGGTTTGAGGATCGCAACACACAGTTTCTTATGTCTGTCAAGTTTAGCCCGTGCAAACTTACTCGAATAGCGGCTGCTGGGGTAGAAATGATATGTGAGGGATACTGCTTTCAAAAGTTTGGACTCTGTCTTAAGAGCCAACACCATTCATATCTACATTCATTGACGGTATGCCGCCTTTTTGCCTTCCACACCTACCTATGGCACTCCCGCAATGCATCCAGTACTAGGTTATGGAACACGCAGGGACGCAAGAGCATCTGTCTGCTGCAGACACAGGGGGAGCAGGGCTCACAATAGACATTACTTCATGAAAATAAGAAATGGGGTGGCCACATTAAATGTCTCAAAGACAATGAACTTCAAATCTTCAAAAATTTTATGCACTCATTATATTGAAGAAATATGTTTAAGTGCATGACTAGTTGGGTTGATTATGCAAAAGGAGAAAAAAAAAGGAAAGGTCAATAAAGGGACAGTGAACTAACAAGAAAAACATGGTCAATCCATACTTCTTGAAAACCCTGATTGCCATTTCACTAGAATAGCAATTACCATTATAGCAGCTGTGTTTGGGGAGAAATGAGAATATGTCAAGCGTTATGATCCCAGCTCTGCATTAACTACCTATTTGATCTTGAATAAGTCTTTTAACATCTCTGAGCCTACTCTCTCTCTCTAACCAGCAGCTCTAAACCTAAACACACATTCCCAGATTTCCAGTGTCAAGAATGCAGTTGAACAATCTACATATTTTAATGCTTATGTTGGGTCTTTTCCATAACAATTCCAGGAGGTAAGCAAATTCACTCGTATCCAGCCTCCTACTGCATCTTTTCCAAAAGATAAACTGAATTTTAGGGTAACAGATGTTTGCTTATTATAGGAAGACAATGCTGTAAAATTCTAGCAGCTCAGAGCATTTGTTTCCAAGCATGAGAGTTTAAGACACTCTGAGCATTTGTAAGGCTTCGGTGGCTCTGGCTGGACAAGACGTGGTCTTTGTCCGTGATCTCTCCACGGCATGAGATCCCACGGCAGCGGTCACAGACGGGAGAATGAACTCAGGAGGGGCTACCTGAAGGACACCTACCATGGTCAAAAAAGATGGCAATTTTTAATGAAGCATGATCTTTTCATTTGAAATTGTGATTGACCAGCAGGGTAACTTTTCTCAGCTTGTTACGTTCCGAGTTCTGCAGGTTAGCTAGCTAGGCTCAGATGTGATTGGCATGCAGGGCCCCTTAAAACTGTCAGGCCACCTTGCAATTAGGCATGATGCCACCCGAACAGATGGCATGAATGATGGCATGCCAGACAGCCAATACACTTATCGGCATTGAGCATTCAGAGAGAATTTCCTCTCTCAGAATGTCAGAATATGGATCTATGGCATAGCGAGCAGCCGAATATTTCACATAGCGCGCAAACTGTAGGAAGAATCAGAGTGTTTTTGTACAGGGCTAGATATGGCACCAGAGCAGCATAGACTAATGGAGTCCCAGGGTTTAGAGATACTTTAAAGGCAATGAATTCTGGTGACCTATTAGATGCTCCATTCATTCATCCATCCACCCCCTGGGATATTGGACATTTATGATGAGTTAGGTACTATGTAGCTGTCTGCACAACCAACCAGCCAGGCCTTGACCACATTCACTGGCAGGGAACTCACTACTCTTACTATATCCATGTCACCCTCCACGGAATCACTTTAAATTTGATCACATCTTCTTAACACACAGCGTCCAGAGCCAAATCCACTGCTATACATACAGCTGGTTCTCAGATGGCAGACAATTCAGTAGCTTTAAGTAGAACTGTAACATTTTTGGTACTTTTCCTTAAAATATAAATATGACTTATTATTCAATGTGGTCACTTCCTCACTTCATTCCATTTTTATAAAACACCACAAGCTTTGTGATTCCAGGAAAGAAAACAAAAAGGCTATGGTTTAAAAACATCCCCGCTATGACCTTGGATAGTAAAGTGATGTAGAAAAGAGCAGTTTCTCTCAGGGTCAGACATGGCCTACCTCTCAGAGATGGCATTTCCTTGCTGAGTGATCTAGGGAGAGCTCTTTTGTCTCTCTGAGCTTCCATGTCCTCGGCTGCAGAATGGAGATAAGGTTGTAATATATCGTACATCTTATCATATATCTTTTCCTTTATTTGGCAAACATTTTATAACCATTGTGTGCAAGGCACCATGCTGGGGCATATTCTATTAATTATCAAATATGATGAGTTTATGTTATAACAGGTGAACACTACATATTGTTATTGAACACTGATGGGAAGTCACTTGATTGTTTGGCATCATCTGCCAAAAATATCTGTGGAATGAAAAATAAACTTTGGGCTTGAAAGTGACCTTATGATATAACATGGGCACGTCTGTCTACACCCACAAGATGGTACAATTCTTTGCAGGAAAGTTACTAGAAGTGAACTCCTCTAAAGGAAGAAAAGGATGAACCCACAGAATTGGATCGTTTGGATCATGGGCTGTGATGGATCAAGGAGAAGGTTGCAAGGAGCACAGCGGTCCTAGATGAAGTGTGAGGCCACCACTCTCTACATACTATAGTGCTATTGCTTCAGAGTATAGAAGACTTTGGGCAAGAAGGAGAGGAATTTAACCAAATTTCCAAGGACCTCTGATGGCCCAACACCATGTGTGCCTTTTCCTTCTATGTGTTCTCTCCACATAAAGCAGGAATGGGGGATATAGGGGCAAAGGATGCCTTCGTGATTATTCCTACTCCAGACCCGTGGGTCATGCCTGACTCCTTGGCAAGATGGATGCGTTAACATGTAAGCACAAGTGGAAGGTGCTTCACTATAGCCTCTTGGGATGGCTGAATGCCTGAGATCTGATAGCATTGCGCCAGTGGTTTGATATACAAAGAACGCCACCTTTGGAGGCAATGCCCAACATGGCAGCTTTGGCACAGGCATTGGTGGACATCCTCAACAGTGGTGGTAATGGTTTTAATGTGGGCTGTTGGTAGTAGTACCTTCCCCACCATTGTGAGCACACGTGCTGCTTTTGGCAGTAGACGGTGTTACGGGTTGAATTGAATCTCCCTAAAAATTCACATGTTGACTTCCTAACGCCCAGTATCTGGGTGTGGGGACTTATCTGAAGATAGGGTTGTAGCAGATGTAATTAGTTAAAATGACGTCATAGAGTGGCACTCTAATTCTTATTTAAAAAGTGAAACATGGACACAGATGTGCACACGAGGACATCACATGAAGATGAAGGCAGTTAGGATGATGCATCTAAATACCAAGCAACACCAGAGATCACCAACAAGCCATCGGAATCCAGGGTAGAAGGGCTGGAAGAGATTGTCCCTCACACCCCGAGAAGGATCCAACCTTACCAACCCCTTGATCTCGGGCTTCCAGCCTCCAGACCTGTGAGAGAATGTATTTCTGTTGTTCGAGGAACAGGGCTGTGGTGCTTTGTTACAGCCGCCCGAGAACACTAACACACCTGGAGGAAGAGACAGTCCTCCAGGCCACAGAGTGGGGCCAGAGGAAACAGCCGAGGCTCCAGGTTGTGCTCAATGTCGAATTTTGCGATTCTGCATTTAGATTCTAAGACACATGAGTGTGCTCTCTCCAAAGACCACAAATAGAAGCTAGGGTGCAGAAATGACCAGCTAGCTGAATGAGTCGTCTTATAAAAAATGGTCACTTTGTCAAGGAAAAAAGGGAAAAACAAAACAAAACAAAAAAAACACCCTGCTAACACCAGGTAAATTTGACTGCTCAGGTGTTAGCGCCCTTCCTGGTGGCCCCAGTGGGGCAAATGGCAGCTTAGCGACCAAGTCCGGTTCAGGTACGTGACACCGAAATTTGCCTTACAAACAGAGGGGGCGAGGGGGGGGAGGCCTTTCTGCACCAGCCCACCTTAGCATATACTTCTGGTCAGCAGCATTAATCAGAATGGTAAATATTTATAAACTTTATTTATGGTGACTCTTGCTCTGCCCGAAAACTCTCCCACACCGCAACAGATGGGAGCCTAACATTATGCACCAGGTATAAATATATAAACATTATATAAGCAGGTAGATGAATATATGAGTTAGCCTTGAGACTAAATCAGAGTGCAAAGGTGTTGAGGGACATCCTGCTTTTGCCATTTTTTTTTAACCGACTCTAGTTATGGAGTTCTTTAAACTAAAACTCAGCATAAGCAATCCTCAAGGGTTCGTGCCTATGTAAGTCCTTCCCGGACTCTGAGTAAATTCAGGGTAAGGCGCCGCGTAGGCATCAATTCTAAAAGCAACGTCCTAGATCGTAGGGCTTCTCTTTTATTCATTCTGATTAATGGCCTATGCAAACATCATTTAAAAAGGCACACTCCAGCGATTTAATGAGAGATTAAGTAATTTTCAAAGTATTACAAATACAAGGGAAATTCCATCCAAAACGACAGAAAGAAATGGTGTGGAGTATCTGCTGAATTTCTATGTGCTGATTATTGACCAAACGAATAAAAAGAGGTCCCACGTTGGAAATGCGCAGTAGCGCCTCACACATACTGGCACTGGAGGCGGGGGTGGCGGGGGTCAGTTCTTCTTTGCCTTGTCTCCCTTCACTGGTGTCTGCCTGTCTCTGGCCCCTCCCGACCCTCTCCCCCAGGCAAGAGTGGGAAGCGGGCTCCTCTGGAGGACAGCTAAAGGCTTTCGACGTGGATACCAAGGTCAAGGCCAAGGCCAAGGCCAAATGCCCACCCCCTGGCAAAGCATCAAGCCCAGTTCCCTGGGATACATTGAAAAAGCAGACGGAGAGTAGCTCACAGCTTCTCTGTACTAAATAAAAGTGGTAAGTTCTGATTCAAATGCAAAGTGACCAAAACGTGTTATCTCACCACCGGATACAGATTTGAGGACCTTGAACCCGTCTGCTAAGCCCACCTATCGATCCCAGAGTCAGGTCTCTGAGTTTCTAAGGCGTGGCCTGGTACTCCACGTAAGTTATGCCTCAATTTTGAAATGTATTACCTATTGGAAGACAGAACAAGAAGGAACCCATTTTAAATTTTTTTCCAACACTGATCTATGACACAGATATAGGTGTACAATATCGTTTTACTGAAGATAAATGAATATGAACTTACGTCAAAGCATGTGTCTGGCTGGTAGCCTCCGAAATCAGAGCCCTGGCTGCAACCGCTGAGCTAATTGCATAGTGTAAGCCACAGTTAGGAACCCAGGGTACATAGGGGACAACTGCCGCGGAACAGACCTGGCACTGTCCTCATGCCTTTGAGGGATGCCTGCTGGAAACGTGTCCCAGATTGTCCCCTGTAAGGAAATCCCAGACCGGTAACCTTCAGAAAGCAGGGCACCTGTCTTCCCGGGTGCTACTTCCTAAGCCTGGCAGTGTGACGTCCCGCCACCAGGGGTCATTTGCTGCCCCAGGGTAAATAAAGGAAAGAGGATGGAAGGAAAACTTTCACCATGTAGCAGGAGAGATTTCAAACGCACATGGAAGGCTGACTGTGGCAGGTGTGCTGCGAAGGGAGGGAGTGCAGGCGGGATCTGCAACAGGGAGGAAAAGCATCCAGAGCCAAACCCGAGAGGCGGGGTGGATGTGGTCATCAGGGATAAAAAAAAAAAAAACACAGTCAAAAAATGTTAGTAGTTTCTGTGAAGGAACTTGATTATTCATCACTCATTTCTTCACTCGTTCTTTGATAAATATTTATGGGGCAATCGCTGTGTTCCAGGCACGTGTCAGGCTGTGGGGAACAACTCAGTGGATAACGCGGAAGCGTCCTGTTCTCGAGGAGCTTTCGTTCTAGCAAAAGAAGAAAGGCCATAATAAATAAGCCAACCTGGAGGGAGATAGAATATTTTCAGATAAAGATAAATGCTTTTAAAAAATGAAGCGGGTTAAATGAAGCATAAAAGACACACTGGGGGAAACTTTCGGGATCACATGGTCAAAGCGGCATCTCTGAATGAGGGGCAGAGTCCTGAAGGTCAAGAAGGAGGGAAACTGATGGTAGAAGTGTTCTCAGAAAGGGCAAAATGCACCCAGAGGTCCTGGGCAAGGAAAGCGGGGAGCTGTGAGGGATGTTGTGTGTCATTACGACATCTGGGATTTTGGGAAGACCTGAATATATATACAAAGAGGAGCCTTTAAAATTCTTATCAGCTCCACATCTAGGCAGGTTCTGACAATCTTTTAATTAGAAGGAAGAGTGAAGCAAAGTCTTACGAGCACCCATCCCTCCGTTCAGAGCAGAGCTCCCCGGAGACCAGCAGGTGGAGGCTGATCTGAGAACGCGCCCCTGCAACAGGTGCTGAAGAGTTGCACGTGCAGCTCTGGGGTTTCGGTGGAGAAAGCCGCAGATGTGAGAACCATGCTCAGCCAAACTGCCTGATGTTGTCATCAGGTGTATAAGCACTTCGAAAACGTATCTGCCTTCTATCTTTTGGGGAGATAATAGTGTGCCCTGGGATGATGAGGAGGGACTGGGGAAAATAAAATCAAAATTCCTTCCTGAATATCAGGGGTATGCTAGGTATGATTTTTTTTTAAAGACTGTTGGTTAACCAGAGGGTTAACAACAGGCTCGGTGCCCCCAAATCGTTCCTCAGGAAAACGTAAGAACATCTCCGCGAAGCCTACGCTTCTGAGTTGGGCACAGTGAAGCCTCTATCAATCAGGTCTGCTTCATGATCACATTAGATGTTTAAAAGTTGTCTCTGCATAAATTGCTTCCCCTTATTCTCATAATTAAGCCAAAGAGATTGATCTGAAAGAGACTTTCTTCTGGATAAAACATCCACTGAATAAAGATCTCGGACAGAATGTGATCACCAGTGACTATGAATGTCCCCATCCACCCAAACTTAGTGGCTTAAGGCGAGATCAACATTCATTTGTCCCATCCCCAGCTGGCCTCCAGGTGCGTCCCCATAAGGCCAGCCTCTCTGCTTCCCTCGGAAGGCTGGGAGCCGCACCTGCTCCAGAGCTGGTGGCCGGTGCTGGGCCCTCGCTGAGCTCTTCAGGCTTCTCCACCTGCAGGTGCACCTCCAGCCAGGGAGCATCGGGCAGCCGACACCCTGTAGGCAGGTCAGGGCTCCCAGGCCACACACCCCAGGGAGAGAGGGAGCCCGGCCCGGGAGGAAGCCAGGAGGCGTCCTGCGTGCTCTCCCTCAGAAGCGAGCCTGAAGGCCAGCGCAGGGTGGCGGGGAGGGCCCCGTGGTGACAGCCACAGTCTCGAAGGCCGCCGGTGCCTGCAAGAAAATATTAACAGACGAAATACACAAACGCAGTATTGAAAGACATTTCTATGGTCGTTGTGCTTTCTCAATATTCTTCAGTCAACTCCTGCTTAAAAAAAAGAAAAGAAAGAAAAAGGTTAAAGTTAGGAATGAGCTAACTGTGCAAGCTTTTCTCCAATGCCGCCGCTGATAACCTGCTCCCCGCCTTCTCCTCGATGGCTCTCTTCTCACATCCTACTTCTGGGGCTGCGGAGCACACTTGTTTCTCAATAATAACCTACAGTCCAGGCCAGTCTGATGAGATCCACAGAGGATTCGGGAGCACGTACAAATACGGGTTCACATCCTGTCCTTTGCTAGGGACATGGACTTGGGAAGTCCATCCAACGGCTCTGCGGTTCCGGCTCCTTAAGGGGAACTCACAATGCCTGTGTCATGGGGATGCCGTGAGGATCCTTCAGGCGATGCTTACAAAATGCTCACAGAATGCAGCACACCCTCTAGGGCACTCGGTTGCACAGTCTGGCCTTGACTCCTTCCCAGAGCACCCCGAGGCCAGGACGGCCGTTGTGTCCCTCCAGGTGGGTGGTCGGTCAAGACGGCTCCACCGTCCACCGTCTGCTATTTGCATTCCTAAGGACACACACACACACACACACACACACACACACACACACATACACACCGCAGCACGAAAGGTAAGGCAATGTTACAGTCATTCTAGACTGGGCCAGAATTCCTAGTTTCAGAGCAAAATGGTATTTTTTCCATCTTCCCAGAGAATACTCATCACCTAGTCACCAATTTCAAAAGGAGAAATTAATAGGTAGCTTGCTACAGGCTTGAAGAGAGAAAAAGAGCCCATCAGTCAGCCCCCGTGGTGCCCCAGGTAGAGTGTGCCAGAAGCCATGGGAAGCAGGGTGTGCAAACCTTGTGTTTTAGAGCAGAAGCAGACCCATCTCTCTAAGGATGGGGAAGCCCATTGTGAGTTAGTGAATTTTACAAATCAGCAAGTAAGAAAAAAATATATATATGTAATTAAAAGAATTAACAGCGAATCGTGGCATGTACAAGGTTCATCTATTGTGGCAAGGATAATTTAATTTTACTTATTTAGGGTAATATTTCATAGTGTGCTAATGAGCGAGCTCTCATCTCTCTGGTAAAAGTAATGAAATGTTAGGATTAGGAGACCTCAGTGCTGCTCTCTGTTGGTCCTGACAGGGGGTGAGACCCCCGGAGGTTGTGCTCCACGGCCGGGGTGCGTGCACGTGGGGAATAGCAGTGAGAACGGGATCCGGGCTTCCCGAGGGACTACAGTGAAGGCACAGCCGTGTTCACTGAAAAGTGAGTACACACAAATTTAAAGGGATATATCAGGCGACATGTGGATAGCAGTCTTCTTCTGGAACCATCTAAAATGGATTCTTTGCTAAGAAATCAGAATCATCATTTGTTTAAAGGCAGTTTATATGCCAAGAGGCAATACTCCTTCTAGATCTTCCCATTTCTTCCAATGAATCTCTCTTCGTCCAAGCCAAGAAGGCAAAGCACGTAGCTAGGCTTCTTCTCTATTTCGTTTCCTCTCCGATCAGTCATGAACACCATCCTCATGATCCCTACCTGGTCCTCCCTCCCGACTCATCACCAGAGTGTGGGACAGCCCAATGCCCACATCCGGCTTCCCCATCCTTTGTCTTCCTTCCATTCACTTATGTCAGATTGATCTTCTCAAAATGTTCTTGTGAACATGAGAGCACTCAGCCCGAGAACCTTCCGTGGCTCTGTGTTGCATTCCTGTATTTCTAGACTGAGATTCAAGACCCCCCACAGGACCCTGCTTCTTTCTCTCTATGCATATTTCCTCTAATCCCACACAGAAACCTGATTTTCTGGTCTACAGGTGTTGTTGGGTAAACAAATTCATTGGACCTCTGTCTCTCCATCTACAAATGAGCCAGATTAACTCCAGGCTCCCCTTTACCTCCATTTTACCCTCTGTGTTTAGATTTTGATCTACTCTTTTTTTTTTTTGTTTTTTAGATTGATTGATTTGGAGAGAAAGAGGGAGAGAGAGAGAGAGGGAGAGAGGAAGGGAGCACCCAAGCACGGGGAGAGGCAGAGAGAGAGGGAGAGAATCTCAAGCAGACTCTGCTGAGCATGGAGCCCAATGGGGGGCTCAATCCCACAACCCCAAGATCATGACCTGAGTGAAAATCAAGAGGCGAAAGCATAACCAACTGAGCTACCTGGGCGCCCTTCAATCTACTCTTGAATCCATAGACATTACTCACCCAAAGTTCCCCAGAGACTTCAGGTTTGCAAGCCCAGTGATGGGGTCCTCCCTTTCTGATGGACACTTTCAATGACTTCTCTCCTTGGCAATCTCTCTTGCTAGCTTTCATGACATTTCTCTTGTTTGCATCTCCTCTGCCCTTTCTGACCACTTGCTCCCATCCCAGTCTGTCTCCCTGATCTCTTTCTTCCTATTTCATTAATTTTATGATTTAAATTTATGATTCCTAGGGTTTTCCAGTTATCTTCTTGCTCCTTTTATTCTCATGGTTTGACCACCTGGTTTGTGAGTGCTCTGGAAAGTTTCTGACTTCGGTGCCTACATTCCAGCCCAGGGCTGGAGCTCCAGGCACTCGTACCTCATCTAAAATTGACCCACATTGAAATCATAGCATCAGCTCCAAACACTGTCTTTTCTCTACATTCCCTGGTTCAACAGCAGCATCAGCTCAAGGTATCCCAGCAAGACTCCAAACCCTCCTCACTGCAGCTGAGCCCACTAATGTGATCCTTAAATAACTGTAGAATCGACCATCACAGACCTTCATTGTCTCTTCTCCTTTGGAAGAGTTCCCTCAATTTGTTGGATCTCACTTTTCTCTCCCATTGAGTCCATCCTTGAACACAGCCATCAAGGTATGAATTCAACCTCAAGGTTCTGCTTGGAGCTTCCCAGCTGGAATCTTTCCAATAGTTTCTCACATCCTTCGATGGAAGCCCATGCTTGCCCCATGGACCGTGGGGCTCTCTATGATCGTCTAGAATGTCCTACTTCAATACTCTTCAGTCTTCCAGCTGACCTTCACACAGCTCAAGGTCATTCTCCCTGACTCCAACCCTCCTCAGTCCTCAGGGCTCCTGAGAAGGCCTCTCTCCCAGTCCTCACCATTGCATCCTATAATTGTCTACTTGTCTTTTTCTCTGCCTCCAGATTGTGTATTTTCAGGGCAAGAAGACTGTCTCATGAATCGTCATGGCCCCAGTGATCTTCCCAGAATGTGGCACATTGTAGTTGATCAACATTTCCTGTGTGAATAAACAAAGACATCTATGTTATGTTATGTTATGTTATGTTATGTTATGTTACAGCATCCTGGACTCCCCTCCTGGAGCACCAACCTAAAAGACTTTGCTGTCCTTTATCACACAGGCTCTAGTTGCTAATCTTGTATTTGGACAATGTCTGTGGCTCAGGGTGGAGCCCATTAGGGTCTGTAACCAGGCAGCACCTGGCATGACCGAGGGGAAAATACAGCCACAGAGTTCCCAGCCTGTTCCTGAACGCTGTCCCTGTCCCCTCCCATTTGGATTCACTGTCCCCCCATTTAACACTTGAACTCTTAGCTGCTGAGATTTGGAGTGAGGGGCTAATTAGTCAACAAGACATGACAACATCCTGCTACAGTGAGATTACATACACCTACGGGTGTTAGCAGACGCAGAGTAAAACCCAGCAACTTGAGAGACCTGAAAATGGTGTTATCTTCCAACAGCACACGGGAGAATGTTCCAGGAGATAAAACACACAAGACAAATGGTGTCTCTAATTGAAATGCACTGGAAGAATGGGGCCCATAGAATTCTAAATACACTTTCTGTTCCAACGTTCCTCCTATATGGGCACAGTGAACTGGATTAACAAAGGATTGTGAATATTTTTAACCACCAGAAAGAATGTATTCTTTCTAGAGGGGCAGACTCCAGAGACCGTAAAAATCTACAGACATCACACCACTGTGTTACAATTTCTGGTCTGTTTATAATTTATTATTTATTCCTTAATATTAATGCAAAATGCATGTCTTTATTTGGTGAAGAAGAAGAAGGTTGTTTAGGAACCCCAGGGGATTCCTTTCCACATAATTATATTTCTAATTATAATGGTGCTTGTGATGTAACAGAAGAATTGAAGCCCCACGGATGCCAGCCCAGATTCCCACGGCCTTGAGAGCGCACAGCTACTCCTCACTGGACCTGGTCCACTCTGGGCTTTCCCTGTATTTCTTGTCCTTTCTGACCTTCACGTGGCCGCCGCCCTTCAGGGGGATCCAGGTGGGATGCTCACCAGACCGCCGCGGCCTCCCCGGTGCTGGGGCCTGAGGCACTGTGCTCAGGGCTCTACTGCACACACCCCGCACAGCACCCCCGGATGGGAGCTCTGCCCACTGCGTGACTGCATCAACATCACCAGAGTCCGTGCCCGGGCCCTGGGAGGTAGCGGCAGACACGGCGTTCACGTGGGAGAGCCTGGAATGACCATGTCAACAGGCACACGGTGGCAGAGAGTGCTTCAAGACCAGAGAAGTTTCATAAAACAAGGAATGAGGAGGGTGGGGCTGTATGATGTGAGAAAGTGCAGGAGGTTCGTCTGAGGAGGGGATATTGAAGAAAAGGCACGATGAAGCAGGGCTCACAGCTGAGCAAAGAGCTGTGTGGCATGGGTCTGCCCAACGTCCCTCCACCTGCCCCTCACCCGCCCTGCCCTGGTCTCCCTCCCCTGCCTCCCCTTCCCTCCCCTGGGGCTGCAGCTTCTGCAGGGTGACTGGGCAGCCTGACACACCTTCCTCCCATCTCCTCTCCCCTTCCCCACTCTCTCTCTCCCTCTCCCCACTCCACTCCTCCCCGTCTCTCTCCTCCCTCTCTCCCACCCCTCCCCCCTCTCTCTCCTTCCCCTTCTTCCTGCCTCCCCTTACCCAGTATTTTGGTCAAGATGCAGAAAGCACACCTAAAATCAGCATTCCATAGGAGACATGATGAGTTGGGGTGAGGCTGGTCCTGTGCACGTAGGTGAACAAGTCGCTAATGCCCAGAGGAGCTCCTGGGGTGGGGTCCCTCCTGCCAGCCCGCCCACCTCTGTTGGCTTGTCCATCCTCACCACCTGGCACCTGGTGCTCTTCAGAGGAGGGATAGTGTGGACGAGGCAAAAGGAAAGGCCTCAGAGCAGCCAGAGAATGGGACAGGAGCAAGGAGCACCAGAGGAAGGAGCATCAAGGAGGAGAGGCAGGAAGAGGGGACACACAGGGGAACGAGGGATTTACGTGCTGCCTCGAAGAAGCCCTCCCCACCGAATCTCTGTCTCCTCACTCATGTGATGGGGATAAGGTCCACTGCCCCCAATAAGAAAATGAAGAAGTGCTTTGAAAAGAACAAAGTAATAATACTAAGTGTAGCATTACAGCTAATAAGCACACAGGCTGCTCTCGATGACGGCGACCCTGAGCATGCCATCTCCCTGGCAAGAGGAAGGGTCTGGACGGGGGCTATATCCCAGTCACACGGAGGCTCCCCAAACCATCCCCCACGGCCACCGGCATCTCGTTTGTGGCTTCGGTCGCTCAGTCGAATCCCAGGGTTCAGCACCCACCCCATGCCCCTTGAGCCACACTCTGCTGCACCCGGGAAAAGTCAGAGCATCCAGAGTTGGACACAGAAGTGATGACTTGCAATGAGCCTTTTACTCTGATTCACAAGCTCCAATTTCATATTCCGTATTGCATACAGCGTAAGGCACCTGCCACATAGCGTAACGTATGCCACGTAGTGCAGACTATATAGCACACCGTGTGACGTATACCGCACGGCACATACCACATAGACCATAGCATAGAGGTTTTTTTTTTTTTTAAAGATTTTATCTATTTATTCATAAGAGACACACACAGAGAGAAAGAGAGAGAGAGGCAGAGAGAGAAGCAGGCTCCATTCAGGGAGCTCGATGTGGGACTCGATCCTGGTACTCCAGGACCATGCCCCGGGCCAAAGGCAGGCACTAAACTGCTGGGCTATCTGGGGATCCCCCATAGCACAGATATTAAAAGAAGTCTTTGAAGTGTATTTTACCAAGCAGAGAGGAAAGGCATTCCGACTTGCAAAGCCTGAGCACTATCTCTTGGGCACGGGGTGCAGGTCCTAAAAGAGGGCCTGGGTGAGCAAGAACCTGCACATAGGAGGAGCCTGGAAAACACAAGCTTCGCTTACGAAAAATCATTTTGGAGGCAGACGGAAGTCAGACTGGAGGGCAAGGAGCAACCCAGAGGTAGGAAGCCCAGGAGGTTGTTTTGCATTCACGTGGCAGGAATGATGCAGTCAGTCCTCAACCCGCAACAGCGGCCGTCAGGACAGGGAGAGCGCCCAACGAACCCAAGGGGTGCGGGTAGCCACGGGGCCAGGTTTCTAGCTGGGCTCATTAGGAGGGTGCTGCCAAATAAAGGTGGGGGGCACAGGGAAGCAGCGGGCTGCGGAGCCCATGCTCAGGAGCAGAGGATGCGGAGGCTTCGTTGGTTGGGGCCGTGGAGGTGGAGGCGCCCCGCCGCGCAGGCCGAGCCCCCTGCCCGCTCTCCAGCTGCCGGGCCAGGGTCCAACAGAGACGTGTGAGCGAGGTACGAAGGTTTCAGGGTCATGATTGTAGAGCTGGAAATAAAGTCCCTGGGTGTCGGTACGGGTGTGAGGGAGGAGGTACAGCACTAGGTGAGGGCGAGGAGAAGGGACGGCGGAAGACAAGCCAGCAAGTGGACAGACGGGGCAGGGCTGGACGGCGACCGGAGGAGGCCGGGGGGACATCTGGAGACCCTGCGGCCCCCGCGTCTGGCGCGTCCCCGTCTCTCCCCCACCCCTTCCCTCCCGCGCCCCCGCCCCACCCCCTCCAAATCAGGCCGCCCTGCGAGACGGTGGCACCTGCCTTGTCCCCGAGGGGGGCGCCCGTAGTCTCCCCACCATTGTCACCCTCGTGACGACAGGGCCCGCCGTCCCTTCGAGACGCTAAACATCACCAAGCTCCCCAGTCTGCACTTTCCCGAATACCCCCGTCCAATCCCAGCTCGCTCTGCAGAGGCTGCGGCTCCCAAAGCGGCGTGCACCTGCCCCTCCGACGGTCCTTAGCGGCGGGAATCAGTCTGGGCCGCGCCACCTTTTAGCTCAGCGATTAAAAGCATGTGATAAGGACGCGCGTGTCGGCTGCCAGGCCCAGCGCGCTGCGGGAGCTGCGGGAGCAGAGCCAAGGTGACGTCAGGGAGGACGTGATGACGTGAGGACGCAGGCACAGGAGGTGTGGCCAGGGCACGCGTGAGGGGGCGGGGCCGGGGGCGGGGCCGGGCACGGGCACGAACCGGGCTCAGGGGCGGGGCCGGGGGCGGGGCCAGGCGCGGGGGGCGGGGCCGGGCGCGGGGGGCGGGGCCGGGCGCAGGGGGCGTGCCCAGAGGACCGGCCCGAAGGAGCAGGTGTCTAATGGGTGAGCCCATCAGGGGGCCGTTTCCCAGGTAGATGGAGAACCACTTCCCGCTGCTCCATTTATAGCTTCTCGGGGCGCAGTGAATTTTTCAAGCCAGACAGCCCGATGGGGATCTCTGACTTGCACTTTCTTTGTATACTGCCCAAATCGATGAGGACCTCAGCATCCCTATTCCATAACCCGGGGCAGCAATTCTCCGCAGGGCACTGCAGGCGAGAAAGGCCGGTCCTCAGCAACCGACCGCCAGAGCGGTTTGTCCCTTTGAGCTGCGGCAGGCATGGCGGGGAGGGGCGGGGTGGCATCCGGGGCTGGGCTGGGTTTGCACCAGCCTCCCTTGGTTTTGGGGACGGCAGGCCTGAGTGTGGGAGGAGCACATTCAAGGTCTCTCCCTGAAAATGCACGAGCGTGTGCAGGCACTGGAGCCAGGCTCACACAGCTCTGGCAAGGAAAGGTTTCCAGGAGGGCAGGCAGGTCGGACAGGGCTCAGGCTCATACCCATCGCGGGCCCATGTGAATGGGAACGATTTGCAGAATGGAGTAAGCACCAAGCAGCCTAAAATAGGTACAGCCCCCCCACACTTGCCACCAAACAAAACTGGGTTGTTCAGAAAATGACACAATCCCATGCCATGGGCCCCGATTGTGTATTACACACTGCTGCAGAAAGTAAGGATCTTCTGGTAGAGGAAACTGTTTTGTGTCCCAGTTGTCAGGCACAGATGCAGTTTGGGGGATGAAATGGAGATCACGTAAATTAAGGGGACCCTGGTGCTCATGCCCCCCCTCCCCAAACGCCCATAGTGCCCCTGATATTCTCGGAATGAATACTATTTATGACCTTCTCCCTTTGATGAACGGGATGGCTTGGCCCACACACTTTCTAATGTGGTTTTCATAGAATCATCCAGAGCAAGAAAGAAAGAGAAAGAGCGAACGAGTCTGTGGCTGCCTCCCTTGAAAAAAATCACCGTGGGCCACAGCAAAACTCTGAAAGTAACAGTGTGAAGTCACTCTCCCGCTCCCCGTTTTGGATGGCAGATGGGAGGCAGGTGCATTTCTGCAGGATGAGCTGAAGAAGAGGAGCTTAATTAAAGAAGGAGCTAACAGCGTCCAAAAGATCTTGAATTGCCACCGTGTGGGCCTGCCTCTCCCTTCCCCAGAATCTTTTTAACTCCTTTCACGGCGGGTCATTGTCCTCACTGCAGCCAAACACAGTGCGGCTGGGGCTATTATTTGCCTGTGATCAAATGGCCAGGCAGAGATGACTATCAGGCCAATAGGCCCTTCTGCGCCGACTCTGCAATTGAAATGGCTCTCGGGGATGAGGCCTCAGCTGCTGCCCGCCCGGCCGCCTCTAATTATCACTGGGACCCAGCCTGCTGGTCACCGTCATAGCTGCCATCTACGCTGACCGCCTTGCCTCCCTGGCTGCCACTGCCAGGTCTTCCTTTTGTTCTATGCGGGATCCAACTTCTGTGTCCCTACAGATGGAGGAGACCGTCCCTCTGGCACCAAGGCACACTAACCCGAGTGACCAGTCTCCTACTTCTCTGCTGCCAGGTTGGATGTCTTTCTTGGCTCGGATTCGAAGTATTTTGGAAACATGGTGCTGGAAGGACCCTGGGGTCTGCTGTCCCCCGTTAGGGCTGTGGACCTGGAAGATCTGATAGGGGAGTGAATTGGGGGTGAAACCAGAATGCCGGCAGAGGAATGGTGATTCCCAGGGCATAGACTGGGGGAGTGTGGAGCCATTTCTGGGAGGTGTGCATTCCTCCCATCCTGAACTCCTGACCAGGAGAGTAGAGCCCCCGGGGCTCCAGGTCAAGGAGTGCGGCATGCCCAGTGCTGGGGTGGGTGGGTGTGCTGGAGCCAGAGCTGCCTTGGGGGAGGCCCAAGGACCAGGACAACACCTGCCCTCAAGGCCTGGAGACAAGAGAAAAGAAGGGAAGGGCCACTGCCTGTAGAGAGAGCCAGCTGGGAGGGAGGTGGACAGGCCATCATCCCCGAGGCCCCTATCAGAGGTCACCGCCACTTGCACCCCCTTTTTGGCATTATCTAGAACAAAGCTCTGTTTACAACGGAAAGCCAGGAAGGTGATAGAACTCATTAGGTTTACATGAGTAATTAGCGGCAGAGCTAAGACCCTGTTATATTATCTCCTTATTTAAAGCTTTGCAATTGTTTCAAGGAAGTATGTCTGTGGGATTTTATGACCTTTGATCTTTAATCCAGAAGAATGCACTTGCTGTGAATCACTATTAAGGACATGATATACTCTGATACACACACACAAGATCAGTAATAATCCCTATCTCTTTATTCAGCTGGTATTGCAGGCCATGTGGTTTTCCTCCATAAACAACACTCTGCAGCGCGACCCGGCAAGGTGGGCATTGATGCTTCTGTTCTGCAGATAAAGAAATCCTCACCAGGAAGGCTGAAGAAGCGGACAAGTAGTAAAGACCAAACACAAGCGGTCAGGGGAATCAGGATGGGCACCCAGATCTGCGTGGCCCCACAGCCAGACGTAATCACTTCCCTAATGCCCAAGGGCTGTGAGTGATGAGATTTATTTTTAACAAAAGAGAAACCCCACAGAAGCCTTTCAACAGATTTTTCCCTTTCTTAATCTAAGGAACGGAGGGGGAAGGTATGAAACATGGAAACAAACGCACTATCAGAACTGGCCCGTGTCATTAAGCCAAACCACCTTCTGAGAGTGGTCAAGCCTTTCTTTTTGCCCAGACGGGGGCCTGAGGCTGGGGTCTCCTTCGGAAGGTTTTCTATTCAAATGGTAAGAGGGGCTACTTCCTGGGTAATTGTTCACAGCCGCAGGGCCAGACTCTTTGAGTTTCCTGGGCACAGATACACTCACACACTCTGGACAGCTGTGCACACACACACACTCATGCACAGGGGACTTTATCCGGCCTTCAGTTCAACCATCCAGAATTTGATGTCCCAGACCAGTTAGAGGATGGGCAACAGGATAATCTGATTTGAAGGAAAAAAAAATCGTGTGCTGTCCACATACTTCTTGTCTTTCTTAACTGCCTGTCTTCTCACTATTCTTTCCCACCCAGGCCCTTCCTATTTACACCTAAGAACAGAGTCAGAGGAAAACTTCTCTGACCTAAGGCTGCGTTATCTAACACGTCCTCTATCATGCCAGGGGAGCATGTTGGCTGGTGACCGCCCTGAATGCACCCACTGCGGGCAGAGCCTCGCAAACCCAGGCTTCCCCGGGATGCAAGTCCCACGTGCACACACACAGCTGGGCCAGCCTGCTGTTTGGTCCCCAGGGACACATCAAAGTTTCCCATGATGATGCAGGAGCAGATAAGGCTTTTTATATGCTGAGATCATGAAAGGGATTGTAAATTTGCATCTGTTAATCATCACTACTTTCTGAAGCAGCAATGACAACCTGATTTTTCATGTACTCATTCAACCTTTATTTTTTATTTATTTTTTTTCATTCAACCTTTATTAAATGCCAGCTGTATGCCTATAGCCACTGAATTGTGCCATATCACCCTGCCGTCCTGCCCCTAGGTGTGATGTGTGACGTCCACTCTCTTTAGAGGATTTCGGCACTAAAAGCATTACTCTACTGAGAAAATGTGAAAATATTCTCTTTCATCCGAAGTCCACCCTTTTGGAAATGGGAGCAAGTTTTCCACAGACTTATTTTTTTTTCTTTACAATCGAGGGTCCTTTGTGAGATAAAGCCTCAAGGATGGAAATTAGCTGCCTCTGTCCTGAGAATCTCCCCGACCCTATTCTTTCAAAGGGATTGTCCAGAGCACTCTGGGACCACCACAATACAGACACGCACGGCTGCCTAGCGGCCTCACTTCAATAGAGAGGCTTACAAAACCTGCTCCCGGTTCTGAGGATCGTCTTCCTGGGGGCTTGGGCCTGGGGAAAGGAGGTCACGGTCTCGGAACTGCCCAGAGCAGACAAGTTCTGTGCTTTTCCAGATGTGAGAAGACCCAAGAGCATTAAAAATTGTAGAAAACTTAAACATCATCGTCATCCAAGGGATGAGGGATAGGAGAAGAAGAGGAAAATGGGGTTAAGGAAGACACTATAGGAAAAGTTTCCCTCCACCACGTCTCCCCACTCTGGGGCTCACCCCAGAAATGTACCTCCTTCAGGCGGGAGGGTGGCACCCATTCCCAGTCTCCCTTTATTCCCAGAAAAATAAAAACCAAGTGGTTAGCAAATGCCAGGAAGAAAAGGCAGATGAGCTGAATCAGCAAACAGCCCAAGGTGCAGCCCAAGCCCCGGGGGAACCCCAGGTACGACGCCCACTCTGTAGGACCGCAGGATGTCCTTTCTCTGCTGCGAAACCCCAGCCGCCTCCTGGAGGCTTGAAGCCTGAATCGATCGGAGGCCACCTTTTGTGAAAGTGATGCTATCATTGTGGTTGTAATTTATGCAAAGAAATTCTGTGGCCCAGGATGATTGAATTATAGCAGACAATGCGGGGTTTCTATAGCGTGCACCCCCTCCGGGTTTCTCACTTTTATCTCCATTAAGATCAGGTCTGTGAAAATTCAGTGCACATGGTTTTCGATCTGAAAAATGGAACGTTTCCACATGTTTCTGTACGTTTTTGAAGCAGAGAGACACACACCAACATTTTTACATCTAACTGAGTCTGGGAGGCACAGGCGAGCAATTCCTTTAAAGAGGCAGCCAGAAAGGGTTTTGCCCAGGACATTTAGGGGCAAAGCCGTGCAGTCGACTTGATTGAAACCTAAGGCACCGCGAGGTAACGCCCGGCCCCGGGGAGGAGCGCAGGCTGCAGGCCCCAGGCCCACCAACACCAGCTGGGACGTGCCTCTCCCCTCGGCCAGTCCAGCTCCTGTCCCCGCAGCCACCACCTCGGCCCCAGGTAGGATGGGGCGACAGAGAGGAGGGCAGGGCTGCGGCCCGGGCTCCTGTCCCTGGGTGATGCGCTCTGCACCTGCCTTCCGCTGAGGGTGCGGGAAGTCCCACAACGAAGCTTTGGGTGACAAGCGGAGCTGGTTTGCACCAAAGGCACCTCCTCTTTAAAGCATCACAGTGTAGATTTCAGCACCCTATTTGCTATCAGTGGTATTGTTGGTGTGTGTGTGTGTGTGTGTGTGTGTGTTTTGTTTTTTGTTTTTTGTTTTAATGTATCCCCTGCCCTCTGGGGCTGATGAATTCCCAGGCCCGCTGCCTCTCTCCCTCTCTGTACAAATGCAGGGCATTCCTGACTGGGTCTGCGCAAGTGCCGGGCGCCCGGGAGCCTGTGGCGGGTAGGCCACCGTGCAGGGACCCAGGGGACCCTGCTTCTCCCTCCACGGCCCATGTAGCCCCGGCCTGCACCCTGCACCCTGCACCCTGCGTCCGCAACAAAGACACCTGCTTCCCTCAGCGCCGGCAGGACCCGGAGGCGTGGGTCCGAAAGACCCTGAGAAGTGATGAGCAAGGGTTCGGGCAGCTTCTGGCTCTCCTGGGGAACTCAGTGGAAGAGTAGCTCAAGATTGATTTCTCAAAATGCTCTGACCTTCCGAGCATTGGGTCGAGCCTGTGATCTATCATGTCAGGGAGGAGGAGGAGGTAGTGTGTGTGTGTGTGTGTATGTGTGTGTGTGTGTTTAAAGAATATGAATTCACAGGGGAATCCCAAGGAACATTTACAGCCATAAAGGGTATATTCCTAATTTGGGCAGATTTGGGAATCAATAAAATGTTTATATGGGTGGGTCTACCCTCTGAGACATAGATACGTGCATGCATGTACACGCACACAACAGTCACAGACACCCATGCACACATACATGCACACATGTGCACACACACAGGCACATGCATGCGCACACACATACCTACATACCAAAACTAATCTAGGGCCCAAGAAAAAGCTGATTTTGAGAAATGTAATTTCTGATACAAGGTAAAGATCAAACCAGGAGGCTGTGCCTGTCCTGCGGATTCCCCTGCAGACACTCCCCTCACCACCTCACTCCACTCGGACCTGGGTGAGACGCCCTACAGACAGCAGCTCCGGGGAGGGGGCTGGCCCAGAGGAAGCCGTGGGGCATATGTCACAGCCTACCAGGGTTTTGATAACCATGAGGATGCCGTGGCCCACTCGCACTTGTATCTATAAGTGCGTTTCCACTCGCACTTGTATCTATAAACACAGAACGCCCGGGAGCCGTGACGTGCTCTCAGTTGTCGCCTTTCCTCCTGCAGCCATTGTCTCCAGCATTGGAAGAACAGCCTGAGTGCCTGGGGGCAGGTCGGGGTTGCTGCCTGGGCCCACACCCCGGAGGCACCTGGAGGGATGGCCGTCCTTTCCTTCTCCAAGCTTTTCAGAGAACTTCTCTGCTTCTCAAAGGCACTGAGCAGAGCGTGCACAGTAAACTGCCTGCTTCTCTCTCTTTCCCCTTGATTAGATTCTATCCAAGGAAGAACGAAATCTTAGGATATGGACAGTCCAGAGTAAAGACACTGATAAAATTTGAAATTAAGGAAAAAATTCTGTTATAAGATAGCGTATAGACAGTGATCCTCTTACACGCACGAGCATATATAAGACGCAGGTCTACAGAACACACAGGAAGAATGTGTACAAACATCACAGAGGTACTAACCTTTCGATGGTGTGATCATTGTTAATTCTATTTGGTTTTCTGCACTCTCAATTTTGTTTTTTTGTTTTTTTTTCTGAACGAAGTACAAACGAAGCGGTATTGTTTCTATGATCAGAAAGTATTAACTTCAAGGCAGCAATCTGAACACTCTGGTCTATCTGCTATTTGTCGGCTTCCATAAAAAGTAGCAAAGCACTTAAAGTTCCACTCAGGGAACATCGCCCCCAGTGGGTTTTCTATCTTCACAGTTTGTATGTTCCAAGTTATAACTCGACCCCTCTGAACCTTAAGAGTACCTGTGGTATAGACCCCTAGTTGGTCCCCAGTAATATTTGGACCCCCCTGTTCCCTCACAATAGTAGAGCCCCAGTAATCAGCAGGGCTTGTGGTTGGGGGAAGGGGAATAAGATGACATTTCCCAGACTCTCTTGTGATGTGTGTGTCCCCATGACGTCCTGGACAGAGCATGTGAGCCATAGTGGTGTGTGGGACTATTGCACACATGGTATCAGAAGAAGCCTGTCCAAAAGACCTTTCCTTCATCTCTGAAATTCAAGCGTGGGTAGGTGTTGTTCAAAGCACACCCACCGCTGAAGCCCTGTAGGTCCTCGGGCTGGAGGACTCACCATAGCAGCTGTCACTCAGGGCCAGTCACTCCCCACCTCTAGTGTCCAAGGAGCATTGGAGCCTCCTCTCAATTGCTTCCTGGGCCTTGGGGCCAGGTGGGCAAATCTAACCTCGTACAGGCGCCTAGGTGCTCCACTCTGGAATATTTGTATAGTTTCTTGAAATTGCCCAAGTGTTCCTTAGTGCTTAGGTTACTGGTTACCAATCGTCTTTGTTGGGCCAGACTGCCGTGAAATGCCCATCTCTGCTTTCCTGGTGGTGCCATCACTCCAAATCACCTGCTACCAGCCCCTGTAAACCATGTCGGATGAAGGGTGTTCTTCCCAAAGCTACGAGATCCTGTCTTGGAGTAGCTTTCTCCACTCAATACCCTGGCCAGTGGATTTACTTCTGTATTTGCCTTAACTTCAAGCCTCCTCTCCCACGACAACCTCTTGGGTGTGCCTTATACAATGAGTGCAGAGCACGGGTGTGCAAATCAGCTTTCAGGAACAGGTAGCCTCACTGCTGTACCTGACTCACAGGGCTGAGGAGGACCACGCTTGCTTCTCTGGATGCTTTTTGCTCCCATGACTAGTCACAAGCAAGTAAAACTGAGTCAAAACCTCCTGTCTTGCTTCATTTTCTCCTCCTCCCATTCTGTTAATATCTCCATTGGTTGTTGATATTTACAAAGAGTTTAAATCCAGTCATTCTGAGCTTAGGGTCAAGGACCATCCCTCAGCTTTGCTTGGATCACATCTCTTCTACCCAGGCCTGAACCATGCCTCTTGATTTCACATCTCCTTGCTCAGAGCCTCCATGTCCTGTCTCCACTCTCAGAATGACACAGAACCCCACCCCATAAGTACAGAGGTAGGTGACCTGCATGTTTTCTGATTGTCAGCATACCCAAAGCCTGCCTTAAGTTACTCATGCATTCTTTGCAACCTGGTCATTAAAGATAAAATCTCTTTGGATACGCAAATATCTGAAAGGCAAAGCCCTATGATATTCCAGCAGCTGACACTTTTCCAGGCCTCAGATACTGACCATTGATTCAACTTTTCAGTAGAATGTCAGTTAAAACTCAAATATTTTTATTCTTAGCTCAGAAGTCTCAGTCTTAGGAAACACCTTTGAGTTTCTGCACAACACGGGAAACAATCAACAGAGCAAAGAGGCAATCTATGGAATGGGAGAAACCATATATTTGATAAGCAGTTAACATCCAAAATACATTAAGAAACTGCTGTATATCAATAGGGGAAAAATTAAAATGGACAAAGGATGTGAACAAACATTTCTCAAAAGAAGACACAGAAATGGCCAACAGGTATTTGGAAAGTTGTTCAACATCACGAATCATCAAGGAAGTCCAAATCAAAACCACAAGATATCTTCATACCTGTCAGGATGGTGATTATCAAAAAGGCAAAAGATAAATGTTGGTGAGGATGTAGAGGAAAAGGAGCCCATGTACAGTGTTGCTGAGAATGTTCATTGGTACAGTCATTATGGAAAACAGTATGGAAGTTCCTTACGAAATTAAAAATAGAGCTACCTTATAACCCAGCAATCTCTCCTGGGTATTTATTCAAACAAAATTAAATCAGATCTCACAAAGATACCTGAGCTCGGGGATCCCTGGGTGGCGCAGCGGTTTAGCGCCTGCCTTTGGCCCCGGGCGCGATCCTGGAGACTCGGGATCGAATCCCACATCGGGCTCCTGGTGCATGGAGCCTGCTTCTCCCTCTGCCTATGTCTCTGCCTCTCTCTCTCTCTCTCTGTGACTATCATAAAAAAAATAAAATTAAATTAAATTTAAAAAAAAAAGATACCTGAGCTCTCGTGTTCATTGCAGCATCATTCACAATAGCCAAGATAGGGAGATAACCTACATATCCATCAGTGACTAAATGGATAGGGAATGAAATATTATTTAGCCTTGAAAAAGAAGGAAAACTTACTATTTGTGCCAACATGAATGAACCTGGAGGACATTACGCTAAGAGAAATCATCCAGATTCAGGAAGAGAAATACTACATGATCTCACTTTTATGTGAGATCTAAAATCGTATAGATTCATTGCAGCTAAGGCTAGAATGGTGGTTGCCAACCGCTTGGAGGGAGAAGGATACAGGGAGACGTTGGTTAAGGGACACAAACTTTCAGTTATACTAATTTTTTTTAAGATTTTTATTTATTCATGAGAGACACAGAGAGAGAGAGGAAGAGACACAGGCAGAGGGAGAAGCAGGCTCCATGCACCAGGAGCCCGAAGTGGGATTCGATCCCGAGTCTCCAGGATCACGCCCTGGGCCGAAGGCAGGCGCTAAACCGCTGAGCCACCCGGGCTGCCCCAAACTTTCAGTTATAAGACGAATAAGTTCTGGGGATCTAATGTCCAGACTGGTGACTATAAATAATACGGCATTGTAGGAGTTCAGTCGGTTAAGCATCCAACTCTGGATTTCAGCTCAGGTCTCAATCTCAGGGTTGTGAGTCCAAGCCCCACGTTGGCGTGGAGTCTATTTTAAAAAATATATATGGTATTGTATTCTTGAAATTTGCTAAAAGGGTAGATGATTAAGTGCTCTCACCCCGCCCCCATGCACAAAAGAGGTAACTATTTGACACGATGGCTATGTCGATTGCCTCGATTATGTGGATTATTGCACAATGCAGATGTATATGAAGACATCAAGTCGTACATCTTGTACATGTGCAATGTTTTATTTGTAAATTATGCCTTCATAAAGCTGTAAACAAAACAAAATGAAAACAAACCTTGGGTTTCAGTGGACTGATTGCTTCCGTTTTGATGGTAGGCTCAGCACCGGGGGGCACTCCTCCGTGTGGCCCCTGTGTCTCAGGAGAGACGGCCTTTGCCCTTGCCTCAGCAACATAGACCTGGGTGTCATTCCCACTCCACGAGACAGCTTTGGTTCTCCTAGAAAGTCCCACAGGGAGATGGGGGCCAACTTGTCACCTTCCAGGTCCTTCTCTCTTTGTGGGAATCCACCTCGCCGGTAAACTCCAAAGACCTTCAGACCACAGCAGAACTTTCACATGTTGTTATTCCTCCAAATTAACCAAAATCTGATCCGAATATCTCTTTACCTTGCTGGTGGAATCTCGGTCGTGTTCTGAGCCTCACTTCCTGGACTTGTACAAAATTCTGTAAGGTTCCATGCAGTCCAGATGTTCAAGGAAGCATTGTCTTCAGCACCAGGTGTCCCACAGATAAACCCTGCCCCACGTCATCCCTTTGAGGTAGGCTGTGTCTGAGCTGAGTTTGGTCACCGGGATACTTTGTGGCTTTTCTCAAGGTCATTGCTCTGTGTTCAGTGGCCTCTGACTTCCCAGCATCTTTGATGTGTGTGTGTGTCGGGGGAGTGGTCTCTGGGCCTCACTGGGCAGCAGCTACAATGACATCATTGAGAAGTCAGCTCCCTCCTTGTCCCCAGATGTCCCCAGTGCTCACCTCGCCTGGCCTGCCAGCCCCCATCTCCCTTTGTTGAAAGCCCATCCCTCTGCTCTTTCCCCCACTGACTGCTCCAGCGGGGTCGCCCCCCCCCCCCCCCCCCCCGCCCCAGCAAACCCAGACTTCCAAAAACTCTGGCTGGAATCAACTTCTTGCTGCCTGGACACTCCTGTGTTGGGTCTTAGGACATGAAGCCATTAGCCATCTGGGAGGGAAGAGAACACACAGTCTTGGCAATTTTATCAGAGTAGGGATGAAAAAGTGTCCAAGGGGGACGCCTGGGTGGTTCAGCAGTTGAGCATCTGCCTTTGGCCCAGGGTGTGATCCTGGGGTCCTGGGATAGAGTCCCACATCGAGCTCCCTGCATGGAGTCTGCTTCTCCCTCTGCCTATGTCTCTGCCTCTGTGTGTGTGTGTGTGTCTATCATGAATAAATGAATAAAATCTTTAAAAACAGAGAAAGAAAGAAAAAGAAAAAGTGTCCAGGAAGGAGAAACATGCAAAGATACTCTGGGAACTTCTGTGCAAAATTACAGGATTGCTACTATGGTGATGTTCAGTTGTAGGGTGAAAGTCCAGAATGGAAAACACCTCTTTTCTTTCCAATTCTGACAGCCAGAGGTGAGGGGGGACGGCTGGCAGGGATGGGGGCCTGAGGATGGGGATGGGCTGGTCATCACTCATCTACTTGTTAACTTGTGAGTAGGTTGCCCGGTCTTGGTGTTTGGGCTCCTCAGAAGCTCGTTCCCTTCCTCTGGCGTATCACGTCAGCTAAGGTGGCTAGATACAGGAGACAGAGCGCCCCCCACCTCGGGGCCCTAGACCAGAACGTCCATTATAGTCCACAGTCAATACACTTGGGACACCAGATCCCAGCACTCAATCTCCATTCTTATCACCACATATGAGAATCATCCCCAGTGTCGTGTGTGAAATGTCTCCTGATGACACGTGGCTTTTCCGCACAGGAATACTGACCTGGACCTTGGGTCACAGAGAGGCCAGCAGGCTGCCCCCCCACCCCCCACCGAGGACCTGGTGAGACACGGTGAGGACACGAAGGCTGCGCTCCGGCGGTTTTGGGTGGCCTGGGGACCCGGCTGAGGCTGGGGGAGGCCCGGAAATCTCTGCCCCTCGGAGAACACACCTCCTCCCCAGAGACCAGAGAAATGCCTCGGATATAAATGAGGCAGCAGAGCCGTCTCCATAAATCGCAGCCTGCAGGCCTTTTAGTGCGCCGGCGGATCCCGGCCGTTAGCCGTATTTAATTGCTCGCTGCGTGGGCTCCCTAGATCATTACCATCCCAGCCATCCTTCAAGGATCCTTGTTAGCGGCCCGGGGAGCACCATAGATGGAGCGACAGGGGAAAGGATGGAGGAGAGCTGCCAAGGGAGCTCACCCGAGTCGGTGGCTCCGGGGGACGGAGCTTCTCTGTCCCCAACTGCACCTGGGGGATCCCAGGGGCGCACATGGGGCTCTTGCTGATGCAGAACGGAAGACAAGAGAAACCCTCCACGATGTCCCCCAGCATCGCACATGCTTCCCCCAGGCTGAGCAGGTGTCCGTGGTGCCCAGCTGAATGCGGGGCATTGGGAGTGACCACAGCCCACCTCTGGAGATGAAGTAGCAGGTCACCACGGACACTCACATCCACAATCCAGCTGCTTGGCAGCGGCAAGTGCCCTGGGGGTGTGAGCCCGGGGAGGCTCCAGGTCGGCTGAGACCTGTCCCCACTCCTAGGACGTTCCAGCTGGGCCAAGACTAACCACAAGACATCCCAGTCCAACCCACTGGCTTTATTTCAGTGACTCTATTTTTAATCTTGTGGGCATCTTTTTTAAAGTCTTCTTGTTGGAATCTTACTTATGCTCCTTATTCCTTTCTTTTTCCCTTTAAATTGTGTCTCGAACAATCAAAACCCCATTTTGACTTGTCCATTATGTGCAGCTCCTTGGACACAATGCCTCCTCCTACTGAGTCTGTCGACCTTCGCGGCGGTGAGTTTCCACAGGTGCCACGAGCTCATCTGCTGTAGGAGCTGTCCTGCCCCGGAGCCTCAGACATGCCCAGGTGTGCAGGCACCTCTCCTGGTGTCATGCTGTTTTCTCCTGGGTGGGGGCCTTTGGGGGGCCAGTCAGCTCCACAGGAGGTTCTGCAGCTAATCCCTGCTCAAAATTCCCAACCAGGGCAGACAGTTGAATCAAGGCCCCAGGAGTAGGCACTCTTGGGGTGCAGAGCCAGCGTGGGCTTGTGTGCTGCGTTCCCCATGCAGAAGGCCGTGCGCTGCTAGTTTGTGTTCAGAGACGACCCACCTCCATCCCCGTCCCTGGTTTTGTAAAGCTGTTTGGTTGTCAAGCTTATGGCACATGGCATCTGCCTGCAACATAGACATCCCTGGGCAGGTGTTGACTTCTTGTCCCCTAAGAGTATTACCTGTCGTCCCCAAAGCTGCTCACGGTTCTCAGTTTCAGCTCTGCTGATGCTCCAGCCCTTAAGGTCTCCTTCTGTGGCATCATTGCGTGTGTGTGTGTGTGTGTGTGTGTGTGTGTGTGTGCTTTTTAAGTACATCTGTGGCGTTTACAGAAATGTGCTTGATAGTAGTCTGTAATCCTGGAGCAGGAATCTGGGCGAGAGGGAGTGGGCTGCACATTGCCCACTCCACCTTCTCCCTATGAATTTGCCCCCACGTAACCACAAGGAGCAAACGGAAGCATTTTCTGCCCCGATACCAGAGCAGAGTGGCCCGCAGTGACCCTGAGAGCCCAGAGGGCACAGTGAGCCCTGAGTGGGGTCGGAAACTGGTTGCAGACCCGGCTCTATCACCCCCGCTGTGGCCGCCTCCTCCTGTGCCTCCGTCTCCACCAAGGGACACACGGATCTCAGCCATGGAGAAGGCGGAAGGTTCATCCATCATGGGAAGCAGTCCCGGAAATGTCACGGCTGGATACGGCCACCAGAACGCTTGCCACAAACGATTGCTGAGCTTCCCCCTCGTGGGGCCGGTGGCTGGCGTGGTCCTTTTGGCCGGTGCACAGGGTTTGCCTGAAACTGAGTAGCTGAGCCTCTGGCCTGGTCGCTTCGGGAAGCAGAAGGCATGAGTGTGCGGCCTGGAGAGGACAGCGCGGGCCCCCTGCCCTCCCGGGCACCTGCTGGCGTTGGGGACCTCTGCCCTCCTGAGCTGGCTGAGAACTCGCTCAAGCTTCTGAAGGGCTCGGAAGGCATCACGTGCGTGTTGCGATCAGACTGCCAGGGCTTCCCACATCAGGTGTGCTGCTCAGCGCCGATCTTGGCGAGAGCCCTGACCTCCCAGCATCCCCAGCCGCCACCCACAGAGGGGCACGGAGGCTGACCTCCGAGGGCCTGTGATGCCCGACGCACAGCAGAGCTCACAGCACGGAGGCGCCTAAGTGAGAGACCCCTTCTACAGCTACGTTAAGGAAAACTGTGTTTCCTTCCAAGCAAACATACAGGTTGCATGAGTCAGGTGACCATATTTTCCATTTTAAAATTTTTTTGTGGGGATCCCTGGGTGGCTCAGCGGTTTGGCGCCTGCCTTTGGCCCAGAGCCCTATCCTGGAGTCCCGGGATCGAGTCCCGCATCGGGCTCCCTGCATGGAGCCTGCTTCTCCCTCTGCCTGTGTGTCCGCCTGTCTCTCTCTATCATGAATAAATAAATAAATAAATCTTTAAAAAAATAAATAAATAAAAATTAAAATGAATAAAATTTTTTTGTTTCTTTTTTTGAATTCTAGTAAACTAATGTATCAGCCCGTCCACTGGCCAAAATAGTACCTTCTGCAAAGTACACTCAGATACTTTGGTCTTTGTTTCCCTTATATGTCAATGACAGTGATAAACATTATTTCAAAGTGTGATTATGAGGCAATCAGGAAAGTGCTTATATGAATATTTGGCACACAAAAATGCTCAGAAATCTGTACCTATTAATCGGTATAAAATGCCAATTTTATACCACTCCTGCCTGACGGTCCAGGGTCCAAAGGTGCAGGCACATAACGCAGCCACCACCTCGCAGCTCCTCACAGGCCACTAAGGATTGAAAAGCACCTTCAAAAATTTCAAAGTCCCAATTCTGGGATGGGGAAAGAGGTTCCGCATGGGGAGTCCATCTGCTCAAGTTCAATCAGACCACGGAGGGCAGAGCCAGAGTGGACCCCCAGCCGGACCGCATCTCCTCGGCTTTCATGGTTAACTCTTTACTCATATGACCTCTGGGGGCAGCAATCTAACCTCGGAAATATGAAATAAAGGACAAGCTTGGGGACGGTGGAGGATCCGTGGTTGAGCTTGATGTCGGAGGGCTCGAGTTCTGTGGTGCGTCATCCCATGAGATAATTAACCGTTCCTGGGTGGCCCGGCCACACCCCGAAGTCACGGAGCACAGATGAGCGGGGATGGCGTCCCTGCCCCTGAAGCACTGAGTCTTCTCAGGCCCTCTTACGAGGCATCCTGCTGGGGCTCTGGGCTCACCCCAGATGTACAGACAGAGCCCCTGGGGACGAGGCTGGGGATTCCAGCTCTGCAGGTGCTAACCGTGTATCCCAGAGTTTGAGAAACACCGAGATGAGACCTCAGAGCTCCGCGGGTTAGAAATGTAACACATAAAAAATTTTAAAAAAGGAAAAAAGGAAAAGAAAAAGAAATGTAACACATAAGACTGACCTGGCTATGACATCTGTTCTTTCCCTGAAGGATTATGTGGTGAACACGCACGGTAAACCAGTTCCTGTGCTCTGTGCTGGGAACCCTGGACAACAGGACAGCCAGGGTCTGCCCCTGGTCAGGGACCCACACACATATGGAGCCCCAAGAAAGCCAGGCATAAGTTAGGGGTACCTGGTGTCCCAGGTGGGGGCTTGTGCCAAAGTGAGAAGGGAGTGGACGTCAGAGAAGAAGACTCTGAACGATGCCCACAAGGGCAGGAGTGGCTGAGCCACATCCACGGAGACAAACACCAGCTGGTTACTCATAGGAAAGCTGTGGCCAAGGCTGTCCTGAAAGTTGACCCCCAGCTAGACCTCATCTCCTTGGCTTTGATGGTTAGCTCTTTACTCATATGACCTCTGGGGGCAACAATTTAACCTCAGAAATATTAAATAAAGGACGACTCTGGGGACAGTAGAGGATCTGTGGTCACAGGGCTAGGGTGGAGGAGGGATGAGCACACAGAGCAGTGAGACTAGCCCGTGTGACACTGTCATGGTGGAGACGTGTCATTACGTTATGCATTTGCCAAACCCGAACACCAAGAGTGAACCATGATGTGAACTCTGCATGAAAAAGATGTGTCATTGGGACGCTCGGGTGTCTCCGTGGTTGAGCGTCTGCCTTTGGCTCAGGTCCTGATCCCGGGGTCCTGGGATCGAGTCCTGCAGGGAGCCTGCTTCTCCCTCTGCCTGTGTCTCTCCTTCTCTCTCTCTTTCTGTGTCTCTCAGAAATAAATAAATAAATAAATAAATAAATAAATAAATAAATAAAATCTTATAAAAAAAAGAAAGAAAGAAAATGACGCTTCATGGATATGGTCACGGGTTCTAACAAGTGTCCCCCCGGGGTGGGGGTGTTGATGATGGGGGAGACTGTGCTGGGAGGGCAGGGGAACGTATGGGATGCCTCTGTACCTTCCCCTCAATCTTGCTGTGAACCCAGAACTGCTCTAAAATAATCCTTTTAACAAAACAGACAAAAATACTAACCATTTCTAAACCACTGATCTTTAAAACGTGCTGTGTGTAAAACTGATAGTATCAGGCACCGGGGTTGGAGAGGCAAAGGGTCCGGCGCTGAGTGGAGGTCAAGATGGGGCCCCGGGGCTTGAGCCGGTCGCCGGGTCTGGCCAAGCGGGAGACGCCGCCTCTGCCTCCCGCCGGCTAGTGGCAGGTGTGGGGATGGGGGGCGCTGGGGCGGCTCCTTGGACCGCATGCCCAAGGGGACAGACGTCGGGACCTCCAGGGCGGCACGGCGCTCCTCCTTAACCCTACAAGTTGCTTCTGGGGGGCCAGCGGCCGAGCGCGTGCAGCCGGTGGCCCAGGGCTCAGCTTACGCGAGGGCTGCGATGAAGGTGGTGCCGGGGTCACCCGCACCTGCAGGTGGAGGCCCGGGGATCTGGGTCAGAACGCTCGGCGGGCCCTGCCCTCGCCCGCCAACAGGGGCGCAAGGCTCCCCATCCATCGGGCTTCCCCGACTGTGCACATCTGCTCCCAGACCTCGCAGGCCGGGGGGCGCAGACCCCTGACCCCAGGGCCGCGCCCAGGGAAGCCGCCCGCGAGCACCTCGGGGTCCAGCCATGCGCCCCGGCCTCCGTGGGCGCCCCTCCCGCCGACCCCCGGACTGTCGGCTCACACTGCCCCGGCCCGCACCGCCCCACCCCGGCCACCCAGGGAAGCCCTCCATCCCCACCCCCACCCCACCCCCATCCGCGGCCACCCAGGGAAACCCCCACCCCCACTCCACACCGCCCCCCACCCCGCTACCCAGGGAAGCCCCCCACTCCCACCCCATCCCTATCCCACCTACGGCCACCCAGGGATGCCCCCTTCCCCCACCCCCACCCCATCCCCACCCGCGGCCACCCGGGGCAGCCCCCACCAGGAGGAGGCGCCCCCACCGGACCCCCCCGCCTGCCCCCCTGCCCCGCCTTGGTCATCCCAGGCCCGCTGGGAGGGCGGCGGCTTCCCTAGGATCAGGGCAGCACTTCCCTCGTCCCCCCCGCAAAGAGGAGCCTCGGAGAGTCGGGGACGCGTCAGGCTGGTGCGAAGGCTGCGTCCCCGGCATCCACCATCCACCTCCACATGGCGCGGCTTCCTGGGCCGCCCGCCCGGGGTCCTGGCCGAGCCGCAGGGGATGCTGCGGGATGCGGGATGCGGTGGGGGGGGGGGATGCACTGGGGCTCCGCGGGCCTCCGACACCCCCTACCCCGGGAAGCCTGGGCCCCCAAGCACCAACCCACCACCTGGCGGCTGGCAGAGCTGCGACCTTGGTCCTGGGAGCCATGGGCAGGAGCCTTAACCCCAGAGGCCACCTGCACGGTGACCTCAGCAGCCCAGGTGTCCTGGGGCCCTCCACAGCCTCACTGGAACAGCGGCACCAAGGGAAGTGGCAGGGCCGAGGGACCAAGGGCAAGTGGGCACCTGCAAGCCAGGACCGCGTTGGTTGCGACTGTGACCTCAGGACGGGACCAGTCCACAGCCACACCGTTAACCCAGATGGAAGACAGACGGGAGCACGGCGGCCGGGCACCCCCGGTGGCACGGGCACAGCGTCCAGGTCCATAGGCTCATCCTCGAGTGTCCTCCCGAGCCCGACCCGGGAGAGACGCCCCACTTGCTCCCTTCACAGGGGAGGGAAAGAAGAAGGGGGAGGGGGTGTTGAGCAGCTGCTGGTGCCAAGCACGGTTCTGGGGACACACAGATTTCCCCATGAGGATCCACAGATTTCTCCCTCTGACGACTAGACGTTATTGCATTTTCCCCAGTGACTTCCTTTGGGTAAAAAATGCAAATTGATGACATAAGCCCAGAGACACTGTGTGACTCGTGCAAGGACCACGGCTAGTAAGCAGCAAACCCGGGACTCCCACAAGGTTGCTCTGGAAACTTTCTCTCCCCCCAAAGGCACCGGCACTGCTGCTCGGGCTTCTCGTGGATTCTGGTCTGAGGACAGGATGCTCCGAGCCTACGGCCTGCTCATTCTTCGGAAGGGAAATAAACCGAAACGACATGGTCCCCTGGGATCCGCCGGGAGGTGGGTCCAAGCTCTGCCCCTTATGGACCCCGTCCTGGTGTGGCCTCTGAGCTCCACCTGCTTCTAGCTCACCTGTGCTAGTGAACCTGCTTTCCTGAACCTCTGTGTGTGTGTGTGTGTGTGTGTGTGTGTGTGTGTGTGTGTGTGAATTAACAGACTTTAGGTTTTAGGCTTCTGGAATAATAGAGCAGATATCCTGGAGCGTTCCCACACACACTTTCCCTCGCTGTCCCCCGAGTTTTCTGTACTAGGGACATCTTGCATCCGTGTGCCACCTTGGTTACACCTGATGAGCCAACATCCGAACATCGTGATTAGCTAAACTACGAGGTTGACATCATTCTATGGGGTGGCACAGACGTGTGCGATGTATCCGCGTGACAGTATCACACACAATAAATAGTTCCGCTGCCCTCAAAGTGCCCCACGTTCCCGGTGGGCCCATGGCAATCCCCGGCCTCTTCCCTGGCTCCGCAGCTCTGTATATTCCAGAAGGTGATGGACGGGAAGCAGCCTTTCAGATGCGCTGCCTTCGCTCAATAAAGTGCATTTGAAGCGCATCCAACGTCCCCCCATGCCTTTTCGCGGGAAGCCGGGTGCCTCCCAAGCTTCCTCTTCCCACCGCAGGGAGAAATGACTGTCCTTCCTCCCCTGCACCGCAGGCATGCGGAGCCCTCTCTGGTGCTGAGAGGCCTGAGCTGGTCACGTCTGCGTGTTTCCCCTTGGAAACATTTGAGTCCAGAGCTTCCCACCTTCAGCATGAAAACCTAAGAAAATACGCTGCAAAACTAGATGCTTCCCAGATAGGTGGTTTTTTGTTTTTTTGTTTTGTTTTGTTTTGTTTTGTTTTGTTTTGTTTTGTTTTGTTTTACAGCTAAATAAATGAGAAAGGACAGGCCGGAGGGCTGGAGGCAGGGAGACCTGTGGGGCGGCGGGGTAGGGACTGGCAGTATGTTTACTGCAAACCCACGAATGGAGCCGAGCCATGCTTAGGTCACCAGGCGGGGGTCGCAGGGCCAGGTCAGGACTCTGTTCCATCAGGTGTGCATCTGCCGGGGGGCGGGGGTGGTGGTGATCAGCACAAGGAGTGTGGGGCGCGGCCTGCCAGGGACGGGGTCAAACTGTCTCCAGGACACTCTGCCTTGCTCAGGACAGGTCTGGAGACAGCAGGTGTAGGAGACCTCCGGGTGCTTTTTGAGGAGACGAGAACTTTCCTCCCCCCACACCCACAGGACTTTCAGTGCCTGTAACGCCTACGAGGGGCCGGGAGAAATAGGTTTCTAATTTCTTATGAGCCGGTCTATAACTGCTGATAGCAACCCAGCAAGGTAGGTGTCCTTGTTTCAATTTCTCAGATGGGAAAACCAAAAGTTCAGAAAGTCAAGAGATTGTCAGACCAGAGGTGGGCGAGCCCGGAGGAGAAGGCCTGTTCCTCAGACCGTAGACCCCCGTGGTCCTCCCGCCACGTTGCAGCCTCCACCGCAGCCTCCACCAGACTTCATCCCCATTGCAGCGCCGCCACCCCAGCCACTCCTGTCCCCTGGGAAGAGGCCAGTCTCCAAGGAGCCAGTCCGCCCTGGTCACGGGGGTGGACCTGGGCTGGGGAGCAGAGGTCTCCTTGCAACCAGCCCTGTGAGCACCATGTGTCACCAACAAGACAACCTCCTGCTTGAGCTTTTGATCCACAGCTTACTCTGTGCTTATGAGGTGCCACAAACTGGGGTAGGCCCAGGGCCTACAGGGCACGGAAGGGACGGGCGTGCCTGCCCTTGGGAGCATACGGTATATACAGGCTTCATAAAAAAACATAAAGGGCCAAGCAGAGGTCAGGTGATGGGAGGGGCTCCGGTTAAAAATTAAGAGCAGGGCAGGGTGGAGTGTTTGGAGGGAAGCAGGAGCTCCTACCGTAAACAGGGTGGCCGGGCGACGCTATCTATACGGTGACGGGGGGAGAGGGCGAGGCGGAGACCCAGGGGAACTGCCTCTCCCACGGAGGAAGCCACGGCAGCTCCGCCGGGAGGGCACACGGCACACAGGTGAGGAGCGGCCCTCGGGCCCGGGACAGGGGGATGCGCACGTCCATTGCGCTGTGCGCGCCAGGAGGGATCCTGGTGACCAAGTGGATCCCGCGGGGCGGGGACGCCCGTGCGCGATGATCTCCTAGGAAAAGCCACTGCAGGACGTGCACACAAGCCCTTCAAGTGACCCCCTTGCCAGCCGAGCGCCCTGCAGGCCTCGAACTCACAGCCGTGCATTGGGCAGCGGCCCGTCTTCCTTAGAAGACTTTGCAAAATGGTAACTTGGAAACTTTGGCAAAGAGAATTGTTAGCCTTAGTCTCTGTGGATCCTACCCAGTCGTTGCCCAGTGTCTTAGAAACAATCCCACACACGCAGAGAGCAAAGAGTATCCACAGGTGCGCGGTCCCATCCATGAGCACCGCAGGTCAAGGCCGCCGGGTGTCCGGGGCATCCTCTGGCCGCGGATGGCACCACCTCCACCGCTGGACACCTGCTCGCAGGGGTGTGCTCTCTCTTCAGGTCACGACTAAGTGCTGCCCCTTCCTGGACCCTCTCCCGGCCCGGCTCTCCTGCGTGGAATGCATTTCTTCCTCTGTTCTATAACTCGTCTCTGGTGTCCGGGCTCTGGCCATGGGCACAGTTCTATTGCACCCCCTTGGTGACCCACATTTGCAGAATGTCACCATGCTCATCTCTGGTGGACAGAACCCTGGCTGGAATGACGTCAGACCTGAAAGGCCTTTAGAGCAGAGGGTGAGACCAAGGGGACAGGGCCGGGAGGACGGGGCCATGAGGATGGGGCCGGGAGGATGGGGCCAGGAGGATGGAGCCGGGAGGACAGGGCTGAGAGGACGGGGTCAAGAGGACGGGGCCGGGAGGATGAGGCCAAGAGGACGGGGGCAGGAGGACAAGACCCAGGAGCATGGGGCCAGGAGCATGGGTCCAGGAGGACAGGACCTGGGAGGACAGGGGCCTGGAGGACAGGACCTGGGAGCACGGGGCCAGGAGGACAGGACCCGGGAGGACAGGGGCCAGAAGGACAGGGACCAGGAGGACAGGGCCAGGAGGACAGGACCCGGGAGGACAGGGGCCGGAAGGACAGGACCTGGGAGGATGGTGCCAGGAGCACGGGGCCAGGAGGACAGGACCCAGGAGGACGGGGCCAAGAGAAAAGGTACAGGAGGACGGATCCACAACGACAGGGGCCAGGACGATGAGGCCAGGAGGACAGGACCCAGGAGGATGGGGCTGACAGGAGAGGGGCTGGGAGGACAGGGCCGGGAGGACAGGAACAAGGAGGCCTGGAAAACCACCCTGGACAGCACCGCACTCCCCACCACCCTCTTGCCCGTGCACCAGCGGCTTCTCCGCCACCCCTGCTTCTGAGAAAATGAGCACAAAGGGGGTACCTGCCCTGTCTCTTCGGTGTGAGGAAGGCAGGAGCGAGTGGGCCAGGGGTGAGGAGAGCTCACCGGGCCCTCCGTCTGCTGCCCGGGCTTGGTGCCGGGTGCCAGGGGCGGCGGGTCAGGCTCTGCTGGGGGGTGAGGACGAACTCCGGCTCCTGTGAGACGTGGGCCCTGCAGAGCCTGGGCTGAACGGCACGGAGGCGCCTCCGTGCCTTGGGAAAGTGACTCCCGCTCTGAGCATCAGGCCCCACGGGTGCCAGTAGGGGAAATACACGGGCCTGCCTCCCAAAGCTTTTGTGCAAACCAGAATACCCACTGGACATAAGGAGCATCTGGAGGGAGGGCGAGAGCTCAGTGACCACTAGCTGCTTCTGTTGCTACTGGTATGACTGGTGTTACCGGTACCACGACCACCACGACCCCACTCCTGTCACGATGACCACTCCTGGCCACCACAAGCCAAGGAGCTGGCATCCAAACTCCCCTCTTCCCCTTTGCCCCAGCCTGTCTCTGCGTGGCTCCCGGCAGCCTCCCCTCCCCCTTGCACATCTCATCAGAATGGCCCTGAGTGGGGAAGAAAAGGAAGACAGAGTCATTCCTCTTCCCCGAGAGCTCCCTACGCCTTGCCAAGAACACGCTCCACCCTTGAGCGCTCCGGTCTCTGGCCTACCTCTGCCTTCGGGACGACCGGGGCGGGAGGAGGACTCTGGGTGACAGGCCCGAGACACACGGACAGGTTCCCCTCATCACCATGGTGAGCGTGCCCTCCCTATGTGGAGATTCAGGTTTTTGGGAAACTTCTCAGCTGCATGTTCCGCTGGGGTCTTCCCAGCTCTCTGACGTCCGTACGAATATTATCACGATCCTTTGGACACCGGTTGGGTTTGTCAAACCGGAAGCGGGCTCACAGGTGGTTGAGGAAACCAAGGCTGACTCCACAACTTGCCCTGGCTCTCGCAGCTGGGAGGACGCCGGGCCAGGCCCCACGCCCAGAATCCCACCTCCTGCCCTTCCGCGTCTGCGGGTGACGCTCAGTCTGTGGGAGGAACGTGGGAATTCAGGCCAACGGGACGGTTACAGAAGGCCACCTCCTTCCCCTCTGCGTCCACGTTGTAGGGAACGACAGGGGCAAAGAGCGTGGGCACCTCAGGCCCACCCACGAAACAAAGAGGCCCAGACACCCCCGTGCTCTCCGGGAAGCTGCCTACGTGATGGTCCCGGGTGCGAGTCTGAACACACGCCCGTGACACATCGGTCTTGTCCTCTTTCCCACACCAACAACAACGGCCCACGATCATTTCAGACAGAAATCCCTGGATTGTTAACCCACTGGCGACTCAGTGACTCCACGGGGTGACATTCCACGGTCCGCAGGTAGACGTCAAGCAGAGCCCCGGCAAGAGGGGGCTCCCTTTCTTCTTGAAGAAACAAGAAGAGGTCCCTGAAGTCGAGTGACCTCTGCACAAAACATTGCACTTCAAGTCCAGGGGGCGGGTTTTGCTTCAAAGCAGACGCTCCGTGGTCCGAGGGGCTCCCGCTGCACCAGGGCGCCGACGTGTTCTAAGTCTGCGGTCTTAGGTGAGTCACTTAAATTCACCTGCCTGACCTTTCAGTCCGTGGATAACGTCAGTGTCCGGCCCCAGCACCCCACGGGTGTGAGGATCGCAGGTGCAGGTGGGTTAGTACAAGGCCTTGCACACCCTGAGCGCTCAGATGGTGGTCCTGAGGGTTTCAATCCATTCTCTGACTTAAATTCCCAGGCAGATAAAATCCTACGAATGTTTTCAGAAAGGGAACTGAGGTCCAGAGACACGGAACGACCTGCCTAAGGACACGTGGCATGGGACTAAGCGGTCATACCTTGCGTGACCCTGCAATAAAGAGTCGCGTTTCCCATCTCAGGAAACATCCTATTGAGTAAGCATCTTCCGCAAAGGACCTCTGGCAGCTGGGCGAACCCTCGATTTTGAGCCACGGTTTTATGCTTTTTCAGTGTTATAATTTCACGATCGTCTAATTAAGCAAACCGGTTCATTACCAACAACACCAAGGTGCTAATTCGGTCCCCTGCCTGTGACTTCCTTTCAGGCTTGTTTACCTGGGAATCCATGTGTAACTACAGAAAATCCCCACAGCAAGTGAGAGGAGGCCGGGGGCGGGGAGCCTCCCGTGTAGTATTTCTCCAAACCGGAGTCCAAATCCTCCGGGCCCCCGAGGTTTAATTACCTGCTGTTTCGGGGGTGGCAGCCTGATAGACAGACCCTCCCCACAAGCGCACACATACCCCACGAGGGACCAGGCCGGGGGCGGGGCTGGGGGGCCTGCGAAGCCTGGAGTCTGCATTCAATTTGGAACTTGAAATGGAACTTTCACCTTTTTCAGCAAATTCTGTGTGTTCCAGAGGTTTAACTTTCTCTCCACCCCTTCCAGGCCAAGAAGGAAGAACAATTGCGGTGCTTATTTTAGCCCAGAGTGTGAGCGAGAAACCCCTTTGGAACCTAGCAATTGGTTTTTGTTTTGTGACCAGCTCTCGCCACAAAAGGGGGACCCACCTCCTCCCAAGCATTGAATTAACCCTATGTGAGACGGGCAGAGGATTAAGAAGGTTGGTTCAAGCCCCATTCAGAAGGTCCCGAGGGGGGCTTTTTCAGAGGATTCTTCTGAACAAAGGTTGCCAAACTAAGTAGCTTTTTTTTTGTTGTTGCTTTAGCTCTGGCCTATTGTTACCACGGAAAGCGACCTTTTCCACTTAATTGGGGCTTTAGAATTCCACCTCTATTGTGTTTGTATATAAGAAACACTGCTAAGGGGCCGAGTACGTTTATGAATATAGGCCTTTCTGCACTGGGTGAATCCAAGGTGCGTTAGCTGCGTACGTGCACCTGCCCGTGCAAGTTGCTCTGATAACAAGAATCGTCATAAAATGAGCCGCAGCAATACTTAGCTTCCATGTCTCGTGCTCCTGGTAGACGTCGGCGACTCTGGTGGGTCCCCTGAGTACTGTGTCCCTCACGTCACAGCTAACCGTGGGTCACAGACCAGAGCCCGAGACCCCGCAGGAGGGAAGCAGAGCCAGGCCACACCGCCCCGCCGCGCCGCTGGGCCCCAAGATGTCACTGAGGACATTTTTTGGTTCAGCTTAGTCATCCGATCTTCTGTTTTAGGTCTCCAGTGAGATAGGAGGAAAGCCCCCAAAGACACGAGATTAGCATGTGGGTCTGTCTGTAGACGTGGTTAAAAATGTGACCGTCTCCAAGGGACCGGCGGGGACCGTCCACGGGCGCGTGTGGACTAGTGCAAGGCCACGGGGAGTGGGGAGATCTGAGGAAAACCGGTGTGGCCCAGCTCCCAAAGACATCCCGGTCAAACTGATTTTATGCATTTATTTTCAGACCGCTAAGCCAACCTCAGAGAATAGTGCCAGGTTTCGATTTGGGGCAGGGGGTTCCCAGTGAGAGACAGCTGCACTCTGCTAATGGTACGAGGCAGATGTGCCAAACTTGGGGGGCCCCTGACACCTCCAGCTCAGAGACACAAGGTCTTCCGTGGTGTGCACAGGGCTTTCAAAGCCGGGGATTCCATCCTCGGTTCCACGCCTCCGGCTTCCTGTGGAACCCTACACCACGAGCCCTCAACAGGTGGCTCTGAACAGGGCAGGTGCTCCCTGCGGCACGGTCCCTGGCCGGCTTCTCTCCTTTGTGCCAGCTGCCTGGCCCAAGGCTACTTGATTCTGCTACCTCTGTGCCAAAGGGACCACGTCTCTCAGGGACCACTTTTCTCTCCTCAGGTGCAGGGTTACAGGAGCCCATCGCCTTCGCCTTTTGGCACAGAAATAATATGCACACCGAGTTCACAAACTGAAGGAGGAGGAGTCTTTAATTCAGTAAGAGGGGCATGGTGCTCAAGGGCATCCAAACACCCATTTTACAAATTCAATGCAAAAAAACAAACAGACAAGCAAATCCATAAAGCATCCAGCTATAGGGCATCAGAGAAGAGTCTAGTCATGATGTTCTGTTTGCCCTAACGAGCACGGACGTTTTATACCTAAAATATCACAGAGGATTATAACTAATGGGCCTATGTAGAGATTGTCTTTTGCTGTATTTTTAAATGAAAATGAGAAAAAGAGAGGGGCATCTGGGTGACTCACTTGGTAAAGCATCTGCCTTGGGCTCAGGTCATGATCCCGAAGTCCTGGGATCAAGTCCCATGTTGGGCTCTCTGCTCTGCGAGGAGTCTGCGTCTCCCTCTCCTCCTCCCCCTGCTTGTGCTCTCTCTCTCTCTCTCTCTCAGATAAATAAATAAAATCTCACAAAAATAAAGAAAAAGAGAAGGGTGTTCTTACAGAACTTGTCCAGCTACCCAGAAGGGTTTCATCAAAAAAGCCTGGATGGCCTCTCAGTCGAGGGAATCAAGCCTTTGTCTAGGATGAAGGGCTATGAACCCCCACTCTTCCTGGGTCCCCGTTAGTGGCCCACACGATGGCTTGGACATCGAGGGGCTTAATGCATGTTAAGTAATTAATCTAGTATTTGGACAATTAAATTGAATCTGGACATTCTGTGCCATTTTATAGACTGAAATGCTCTGTGTTGCAGCCGAAATGCTTCACATGGTCAGAGTGTAGCCTTTTAGCAAAGACCCCTCTTAGCAAAATGGACACTGGCCACAATGTAAGAAAATGAATGACAGTAAGTTACAAAAAGGGAAATCAGCCCACAAAACCTCTTTGTATCAGTTGAAGGGGAAGCTACAAAAGCCAGTTCAGCTCCCTGGGGACAGCTCGAAATCCTCTCCCGTGTTCTTAGCTTATAGGCGGGTATAACCAGCTTTAGTATCAGAGTCCTAACATTCTCCAGATTGGGTGAAGAATATCTACACTGAGAAACACAGCTATTATAGGGAAATGCACTGATAACGGGGGAAAATAAAAGAAACTGACAATTGACTGAGGGGGAGAAAGGATAAAACATTGAGAAACACTGAAATTAATACGTAAATTCAAAAGATGTGGTTGCCTTGGGATATTTGGAATAGCAGAAAACCTCCCTGCAGAACCCGGAAAATACCCCCAAGCTATATGACAATTTATGATGTTTGCTCTTCTGAAGAAGGAAGAAAGTGATATAATAAAATGAAAAGGATTTCCATACAAATTTGTTAAAACTGTACAATACAGACGCTCAGCTTTCCGGGCAGTTCGCAGCCCCACGCTGACTCATTCGTTCTTGAGTCTCAGACTCCTGACACTGTTCTAGTTTTGCCCTTTGAACATTTTCCTATAAATCTGACAATTGTGTGAGCACAGTGAGGCATGGCAGCCAGCCTCCGCAGCTCACAGCCCTGCACCAGGCGTACAGAGGCGGTCTCTGTGCCCAGCGTCCCCCAGCCACTTACACCATCTGCTTTAACCCTCCATCCTCCCATGTCCCGCTCCATTATTTCTAACAGCGTCTACCCTGCCATCCAGGAGCAAAAGCTGAGTGAAGCATCAGGCAGGATACAGAGCATATCTCTTTAAAAATAATAGTGACAACGGCATATACACACTTGTTGCATCTGCGCAAGGGATGGCACTAAATAGATGGGTGTGGGTGTATTCCAGGGAGACTGGAGTTACAGAGATAAGCAGGGGGTGAAGTGGGCCCGTGGGCTGCAGGTGGCCGACCCTGCTTTAGGGTTTGCTTTTCCATAATGAGGAACTTTCTGAATTGGAGCATGGATCAAGACGAAGTCATTGGATACAGCTCAGAGGGGACTAGCTGGACGTCAGCAGAAGTCCTACGTAGGTTTCCAGGGTGTGCGGCATTTCCTTCCTAAAGGTTGGACAAGTTGCCAGGAGGATACCGGGTCTCAGAAACCACACACAGTAGGACAGAGATGATGAGGCTACTGTACAGATGGTGCAGATGCTGCAGAGGTGGGCAGATGCTGTAGGGACAACTACAGATGCTCAGAGGTGGCGCAGATACTGCAGAGCTGGTGTAGATGCTGCATAGGCGGTGTGGATGCTGTACAGATGGTGCACATACTGCAGAAGTGGTGCAGATGCTGCAGAGCTGGTGCAGATGCTGCAGAGGTGGTGCAGGTACTCTAGGGGCACTGCAGATGCTGCAGAGGTGATGCAGATGCTGCAGAGGTGATGCAGATGCTGCAGAGCTGGTGTAGACACCACCAAGATGGTGAGGAGCACATAGGTTAGGGGAGGGAGGCATGGCGACAGGCAGTTTCGAGGAGCACACTGAAAGCCTCATGCAGGGTGCAACTGGGAGATTTGGTGGCACAGAGGAAGTATGGTGAGCCCAGACTGGGTGGAGAGAGAAATCCTGACAGACAGTGAAGGCATTTCATGCGTTTGGGCCTCCAACTGCAGTGGGATGATAAGGGTCAGCCGCCTAAGCCGGCAGAGGTGCATGAAAACAGCCCAAGGAAGAAAACCGTCACACGTGCGGTGAGACAAAGAATGGCGAAGCCGAGGCGCGAGAAGCAGGGCCAGGCCACAGAGACCTGATCTCCCAAGGAAAGCAGCTGTGACTCTGGGAAGCAGAACCCTCCCCTGTGCTTGACCTGGGGGCCTCCCGCTTGCCACCCAGGCCGCAGCTCCCAGACAACTGCCCGAGCCCTCGGGTGGGCTTCCTGCACCCACGGGGCTGGGGTCCTTACACAGAGGAAAAAGGGTCATTCCTGCCATGCCCGAGGGCTATTCCTGGAGAGGTGAATCCCCTTAGAAGCTATTCGCTGGGCCTGGCTTCCACCAGAGGGACCCCAGAGACCCACGGGCTCTGGGGCCTTTGATACCCTCCACCCCGCTGACTGCAGGACCAGGCCATCCGGGCATGGGCTCCTCATCCTTTGATCCACTTGGGGATGAGAACATTCTGTGCTATGGCAACAAGGAGGTAGGTCCACCCTCCTAAGGCTGCACATTATAGTCATCTGGAAACTAAAAGTTCATGTTTGTGTAGACCGTTCCCATCAGATCTCTGAGAAAGAGGTGCAGCATCAGTATCCCCCAGGCAATTCCTGTGTCACCATCTATGCCGGATTGCAGCCCATCCATGTCCCGGCCTCCCTGGCAGGCCCCCCACCCTGCCTGTGCCTGGATCAGCTTTACCCAGGAAAGGAGGGGTGGGGGTTGGGGGCTGGCCCAGCTTCCCCAACTTCCACATGCTTTCAAGTCACCCAAGAATCGTACGAGACAGTGGGCTGTGATTCCGTTAAGTCTCAGAGCCTGAGAATCTGCATTTCCATCCAGCTCCTGGGCGATGCCTATCTGCTGGTCTGAGGACCACACTTCCAGTGGCAGTTTTGGGCTGCAGGAGACAGCGCAGCACTCAGATGAGGAGGACGTGCTAAGATGTTTGAGAAGAATGGACCCCTGGGAGCTGGAGAGCCAGGGGGCTTCCTGGAGGAGGTGTGAGCAGGAGGGTGGGGTTGGGCCTGGGAAGAGGAGGAGAGCCTGCGTGGGAGACAACAGAGGGGAGCGAGGCCTCAAACGCTATTCTGATGGCTTTGCCCACCTTCCTTGTCTCCTCCACGCTTATCAGTGTGACCCTCCCTCTAGGCCTGAGAGTCGTGAAACACTGCACGGACGGTTCTGTTTTTACTTCTCATTTCTACTGTTTTGTGCTGCACTTTTTCTTTTTGTTGTTGTTGTTGTTGTTCAGGCTTTTGTGCTTGTGCAGGGTGCACAGGATGGAACATCCTTCTCTTCTTTTCCGCCTAATGAGCAACTACTGGTCCTTCAAAACCCGTCTTAAATTACACATCGTCTCTAGTATCCCCTCACCGCGGACCTCAGGCGACACCACTGGGTCTCGCCCCCACGCTCCCGCAGCTGTCAGCTCTTGGGTTTGTAACAGATCCCTCACTCTGTGGCACGAGTACATTTTAGTGCTTCCGAATTCCCATGGGACGTAAATCTTATGGATTCAGGAAAGAGGTATGTAATTTCTAGGAAAACTAAAGTATTCCTGAAACCATAATTTATTCTGTATTTTTCTTTTTTTGCAACACTGTATTCATGTGGTTTTCAATGAACGTCCAAAATAATACATAGCGAATCCGTTTTCTGTGATTGGGGGTTATATTAAGAGAGACTTTCTGTTAAATATGTATTACAGTAAGCACATGATTTATTACGATGAAGTCATATGATGGGAAAGAGTAGATATTCCAATAACAAGAAAAAATGATCTCTTCCTAATATAAATATTTGATAATAAAAAACGCAAAACAAAGATACAGGAACACAAAATAAATGCCCAATAAAAATCACTTTAAAAATGAAAGACGCGGGATCCCTGGGTGGCGCAGCGGTTTGGCGCCTGCCTTTGGCCCAGGGCGTGATCCTGGAGACCCGGGATGGAATCCCACATCGGGCTCCCGGTGCATGGAGCCTGCTTCTCCCTCTGCCTGTGTCTCTGCCTCTCTCTCTTTCTCTGTCTATCATGAATAAATAAACAAAATCTTTAAAAAAAAAAAAAGAAAGACGCCGTCATGAATATTTAATATTTGAAATTGTCATTCTTAGAATAAAACTTTAAAACAAGCCAAGTATGAATTGCCCTACTCCATAAGCTTGATCTTAGTTACATGACAAATGTTCCAGACATAGAAAAATTTCTTTCACTTAGTGCTGATGTTGTTTGAACTGAGGTGGGATGACCCGAGAGCATCTTCACCTTAGACATGACCACAGCATCTCTCTCTATAAGCTCATATCCTGTTCCAATCCTGAACACACTGCGTCCGCTCATCCTGGGTTTGGCACTGGTGTTGAAATCAATATTGCCGTTGCACAGTCTATGTTTAATGGGTTTCTAATTCTATGACGGAATATTCCACAAAAGCATTTAGGTCGCCCCTTTGAATCTCTTGTAAAATACCGACAAAGAACTAGAGCCTGTGTGGTGGATGCCCACGCACCAAAAACCATGAGCCACAGAGACCCCAGGGCTCATCTTCAAATTCCCCCACTGTGGCCTCGTGCCTGACATGGAGCCCCTGGCTGTAAAGATGACACGCTGTGCTTTCTCTTTGTGGTGCATGCAAATGTTTGTTTTGTATACCAGCAAGTGTCCTCCAACCTTAGATGGTAGAAATGTGTGCAACAGAGAGGATAAATAAACAATGCTGTAGAATTCAGAGGAGGAAGAGACTCTCCGCAGCAGGGAGCAGGACAACGTCAGCTCCCCGAGCACCAGGGCGTGGGCCCCGAGCCCGGAGGAGGAGGGAGGACGTCCAGGTGGAGGCCGGACATTGGGGATCCGGGAGGGGAGGCTAGGTCCGAGTGGGGGGCAGGGGCGGGCAGTAACTCAGGCCGAAGGCCGCCAATCTCAGCGCTGTAATGTTAGGGTCCCCCTCAAACTGTGTCTAACACACAACCTGGTCTCACAGGCCAGCACCCTCCCCTGCCCGGTGCTGGGAGCCACCCTGGAGGAGGTTTGCTAAAATGGACTTCTCACTAACTCAGCCCACGTGGGGGCTCTTAGGTCACCTCCTGGCCTTCCTTGACCTGAGCCCCTCGTGCACCTAGCTGCTTGTTTACAGGTCATCCCGTGGCCGATGGGAGGGGGTCAGAGGACCTAGGCCTGAAGGTTGGGGGGGCGGATATCCCTGCAGCCTCGGGCCCAGGACCAGTCAGATCACAAAGTGCCTGGGCCACACAGTGACAGGATACGTCCACTCTGCACATGAGGGCAATGGCTCACGGATTATTCTGGCAGCAGGTCCCATGCCCCCTGCACGCAAATGCCACAGATGGTTGAGAGCCCATGTAACCTCTCCTGAGCCTTTGTGCACCAGGGATGGAGTATCTGGGCCCCCTGCCTCATTTGTAGAGAAGCAGAGCCCACTCCCTCACTGTGGCCGAGGAGCAACCCACAGGGAGCATTTCTGGGGTTGCAGGCAACCTGAAGAAGGTGGGACTATTGGAAACTGAATATCTTCCACGTGGCCACACTTTTCTTCCAGAGCAAAGTAGAAAAGTGGGGGACTGCGATAAATAAGGTCTTAGGTTTTCATGAGTGTTAAACATTGTAGGGATGGCCTTTGAGACTCCTTGTTCCCTAAACACACCACCGCTCCCCATCCCAGACTCGGCTCCATTCGCCCACTCCTGTGGCCTCCAGAACAGGTCAGTCCCAGATGCTTCTCCTCCCTCAATTCAGGGGGCCACCCTTTCACGTCTGACCGTCCACCAGAATCCCTGCTTCCATTCCTGACCTGCAAGATCCCTTCTCCCTCAGAAGCCCGTGTGATCTTCTAAACATGAATCAGATCATCACAGCCCAGCCCGGCTCCAAAACTTCCTGGCAGCCCCTCAATTTTACCAAAACCAAACTCCTGATCCACAGTCCCCTCTTTAGGCCAGGCTGGCTGGCCTTCCTTCTACGTCTCCATCCTGACCTACAGAGGCCACCCCAGGACCTTGGCACTGACTCTCGCCTCTCCTCGACCCAGCCTTCACATCTTAAGTAGCCTTTCCTGACAGCTTGGTCCAAAATCAACCCCCTGGTCCTTATCAGAGCCCCCCATTTCGATTTCCTGCTCCTTGTTCATCAGCATCTGATACTCTTCATTTTCCTTTGATTCTTTGTTTAATTTTCTGTCCCACGCCCCCGCCGTGGTGGCATACGAGCTCCCCAAGAGCACAGCCCTTACTTATTTTCCACGGTTTTGTTCTCTGTGCTTAGAATAGTGCCTGACCTGGAGCAGGTGTACAACAAACGTCCGTTAGATGAATGAAACGATGGAGGCAGAAGCGAGACTTAGAGCCTTCCGGCACACACGCTGCCCTAGAAAGAGCACGCGTTTGCAAGAGAGCCCCCACCTTTACAAAATTTAGAAAACTCCAGGCTCGCCGCCCCCATTAGATACTGTCTTCTACCTGCCACCCCAGTTGGGCCCCTGCAGGACGCGGCCTTGCTCGGAGCCCATGCAGTCTCTGCAGATCGGGGGGGTTGGGAGGGGGAGTCCTTTTCCTCAGTGAAGATGTGTCTCTGCAACGTTGCAATGTCTCCCCACCCGTTCCCAAAGTCGCAAAACAAAATAATAAATAAATACACAAACAAATCCTTCATTCCCCTAAAAGACGTGAAGGTAAACACCACAGGCAAATGAAACCTTGAGGACCAGGATCAAAGGACCTAGCAACTCGTCTCAGGGCCGCTACAAATCTGGAAAAATTACTCCCTTCTTGCCGTCTTAATTTCCTCACCTATAAAAAGAAGTGATTGATTCTAGGCCAAAGCATTCTAGGTGAATGTGAATGCTCGTGTCTGGGAAGGTCATGCTGCCGTTTAAGTATAGTTCGTAAAAAATTTCAGTGACACGAGACAAGGATGATGGTAAGAAGTCAAGACTTTAAAATATAATATACATATGCTTTAAATTGTGTAGAAAACTTTTCAATTGGGGAAATCATGAATGAGACTTCCTATGTGTACACTGGGGATGACGCATGGCTTTTAGGTTCATCTTTTCCTTTGTTCTCGAAGCCGTGATCATTAGATGCGTCATATTTTCACAGCCCCTTCGCCCCTAAGAAATTGAACTGAAGGAAGCTAAGCAGGTAACTGCTAAGCTCCCTTCTTGCCCTGACAGCCTGTGACGGCCACCTCCAGAGTCAGCGGTGATCGCGGATCGGTGTGGAAGTGCTTCTCAGCACGGCCCGTGTGGGGACAGACCGGACTGGGGGCGGCCCCTCAAACACCGCACTCCCTCCATCCCGGCCACACTGAGGAATGACCTTGAGAGCCATATGGGACCCCCCACTCCAAAAAAAAAAAAAAAAACACTGGGATTTTTCTTAGACTCTGGGGAAGGAGGACTTTCATCTTGGAGCTTACCCATCAGAACTGTTGGAGGAATCGGGGTGCCAGGGTGGCTCAGTCGGTTGGGCATCTGCCTTGGGTTCAGGTCGTGATCCCGGGGTCCTGGGATCCAACCCAGAGTCAGGCTCTCTGCTCAGCGGAGAACCTGCTTCTCCCTCTGCCTCTGACCCTCCCCCTGCCCTGGTCGCTCTCTCACACTGTCTCTGTCTCTCAAATAAACACATTAAAAAAAAAGAAGAAAGGAGAAGAAGGAGAAGGAGAAGGAGAAGGAGGAAGGAGGAGGAAGGAGGAGGAGGAGGAGGAAGGAGGAAGAGGAGGAGGAAGGAGGAAGAGGAGGAGGAGGAGGAAGAGGAGGAGGAAGAGGAAGAGGAGGAGGAAGAGGAGGAGGAGGAAGGAGGAGGAGGAGGAGGAAGGAGGAGGAAGGAGGAGGGAGGAGGAAGGAGGAGGAAGGAGGAGGAGGAGGAGGAAGGAGGAAGAGGAGGAGGAGGAGGAAGAGGAGGAGGAGGAAGGAGGAGGAGGAGGAGGAGGAGAAGTATCCGAAGTATCATCTGTGCCCCTCACAGGGAATGCTTCTTCATGGATAAAATCAACCCAGAAAAGAGCAAGCGGGCTTGAGAAACAGAAAATTTTTAAAAAACAAGCCAAACATAAACGCCCACTGACTTCTGTGGACTTCACTGAACCCCAGTGTCCAGCTGGCACAGAAGCAAAACCACATTTTGACCCTTTTGGTCTCCTGACCCAACAAATTCCCTTCCTTGTCTAAAACAGTCTGAGATGCATTGGTCCCGGTGCGAAGATTCAGACACATGCGCAGCTTGTCTGCACCCCAGCCTTGTCTTCCCAGGGCGCCCCCCACCCCACACGATGGACCAGCAGGTGCGGGTGCCAGGGCAGCGGCGTGCATGCAGCAGGGCAGGTCAGGCTGGGTGCTGAGCGCACGGGTCCCCCAGGGACCGTCTCTGCGCTGAGGGACTTTGGTTCTGGGGCCGAGGGAGAGCCTTAGGCCTGTCTGCAAACTCCCGGAGCGTGCTTGCAGCGCGCGATCACGTGAGAGCAAAGCCAAGCTGCAAAGGAAACTAGAGAGGATGTGACTTATGTTGCAGAGTGTGTGCAGGTCGGGGTGAGTGCCACCCTGAGCCTCGGCCCGGAGCCCTCTGGGGACAGGGGCCTGCTCGGGGCTGCAGGGTAGCTCTCCCCCGCCCCCCGTACCTGTTGCACTCAGTCTCGGAGGCTGTGGCCCAGGCCCGTGGAGGACCACACACCTCTCGGGGGCCTGGGAGCCTCTTCCAGAGCACAGATGCTCCCTTACTCTGCTGCAGCAGACCAGGGCTCTCCCACCGTGTCCCGGACTTGGGGAGGCACAGCTCCCGCCTCCCAGGTTGGGGTGGGGGGAGGGTGCGAGCCATGATAATACAATTCTCCGTAATAGAAATAAAACAGGCAGCTTTCGGGGTAAGGATGGGCGCCCCAGGATGCTTTTGGGAAGAAACTACGGCTAAACTGAGTCTAACGCAATGAGTAGAGGTTGTATATTCATTTGGCCGGAGTGGGTGCTACAGGCTGAAGGTTCAGCCCAGAGACAGGAGGATGACATTAGGGAACCAGGACGAAAATCTGAGCAGTGAGCACCTGCTGTGTGAAGCATGAAGCTGGAAGTCTCTGGAAAGGAAGCTGGGGTTGGGGGGATTGGGGGGCTGGAATCAGCCCAGACAGTCCTCGGAAGAATCCTGAATGTAACCGTGAAGGCACAGAGGAGGAGTTAAAGCGATTTTATCAGGAAAGTGAGTCCTCTTTGCTCTTCGGAGAGTTCGGTTGGAGGCACAATTTGGATGAATCTTCTGGTTTCAGACACCAGAATATTTGCCTCATCATGACCAGGACCTAGAGCCAGAGCCTACCCAGTGGATCGGACATGGGGAGGTGGACCCCAACCCGGGTGTAGGTTATGGTCTTCATAGCCAGTCAGCCCCTGAGACCCATTCGTCCAGACTGTTCCCGAAATGCCCTCATCCCACAGCCCCCGGCTCCCTCCCATCTGCTGTCGGTGCCTCAGACCTGCCAGTGGGGTCTTGCTTCACCCAAAGCTCCCTCAGGCCTCCATGGCCACAGCACCTGCTCCAGCACCCACATTAATCTAATGGTGGTTGGGACCTTAACTCACTCCCGCACCCATCACCGCACAAGACTGTGCCCTGTCCTTTCTAAAATGCTCTGAGAGGCTAACAGCTCCCCTGAGGCTAGAGCTTAGATTTCATGGCTCTTCCAAGTTTGCACCCATATTTTGCTGTCATTTTTTTTCTGTCCCAAACCACGGTCAGTGGGTGGACGGTGTGTAGACATGCTGAGCACCAGACCCCGCGCCGAGGACTCAGGCAACAAAGGTAAACAGGACACAGATTTGTGCCCGGAGCAGCTCAAACCTGTCGCAGCAAGTATTTAACCAGCTTTTCCGAAAAGGGGCCGACCCGCCCCAGGGTCACGCGGCTCCCCCAACACCACACGGCTTCCTGCTCACTGCAGGGCAGCCTCTGAATTTGAACTCAGCTCGCCAGGCGCCCTGACACGCTCCGTGCTCACTAGCCCTGTGTGGATCCGGAGAAGCTGCGAGAAACCACCTCTGGGGACTTGCTAATCAGGCCCCTCTGCTGCTGTCACCCAGGAACCTCCGAGCTCGAATCCCCCACCCGCTCAATGCTCTTGGAAAGCGTCTCCCTGATTTTAGAGGTGGCTTCCTGAACAAAGTGCGCGATCAGCCCACTCGTGCTCCTTGGAAAGAAATTAGGGAAGCGGCAAAAAGCATGCAGCAATCAATCTGTCTGGGAGCAGCACCTCGCCGGGCAGGCAGGCTGCCCCACGCCCACCGCCGAGGCCGGACCCCGGGCAGCAGCGGCCCCGGCTCCCCTCACCTGTGCAGGTTCTCAGCCAGCCGGGCTGCCTTTGTCACAGCAGCAGTGGGCTCCCAGCCGGGGAGGTCCGTGCTCCAACAGGCTTGTCTGTGAAGCAGCCATGCAGCCCCTGTTTCCTCGCGGGAGGCAGTCATCAAAGCATCCTCCGGGCTGCAGAACGAATCCCCTTTGGGGAATCCTCTTCAGGGCTCCCCGGGGCGCCTGGCACTGCCTGGCACAGCCAGCCACGTCCGAGCTCCAGCCAGACTGCTGACCTGGCACCGGCGCTGTGTGATATAACTGGCTCGCACGGGGAGGCTTTAACTGTCTCGTCCCCAAGCTCAGAGCCCTCGTGTCTCTCTGCGATGCTCCTCCTGCGATGCCACTGCTCCGCCGCCCCGGGCTTCTGTCTGCCAGGGCCCCAGCCTTGCAGGGGCTCACAAACCCAACCCTTGCAAAAGATGCTGCCCAAGGATTCATCATTTTCAGCAGAGTAATTATTAATCCTAAGGCTTCTGCTGAAGTCCTTTTCTTTTGTGAGGCCAATTAAAATGCATTTTCAGCATTAGACATTTGTAAATATTCTAGTGTTTTTCCATAAATACCTACAGGTCGAAGTCATCGTGTTCTTAAAAAAAAAAAAAATCCAACAAGCACTCCTTCGTTCCTGTGTGACATGCTGTTCTCATTTAATTTATAGGACTCGCAATTCCATATGGAAAGGATATGGTTGACTGGGGAGACATGGATATTTAAAAAAAAATGTAATCGCATAAGAAATTAATAATGCAGGTTAGGCTATGGATTATGTCGTGAGGGGAATGGAAGGGACGGAGGAAAGAGCACAGGATTGACACCAGAGAGACCCCGGTTCCAGTCCCAAACCTGACACTCGCCGAGCTGTGCGGATTTGTGCAAGTGCCTGGTTCCCGGGCGTCACGCCCCTGCCAGGCTTGCGAGCATTTAGGCTCCCTGAGCGCCGGCGTCACTTCTGGCGTCACCACCCGCTAGTCCTTCATATCTAGAGCCGGGAAGAGAAAAGCTCTCTACTAGCAGTTTTTGGACGGGGTAGTCTTTGGATTCACTGAGGATTCCCGGGCTTGGACTCCCAGCCCTGCCCCTTCTAGCTCCGTGATTCGGACGGAAGTCAGAGAAGACGATGCCTCGGCCTCTTCATCTACAAGATGGGACAACGGAGCCTGTCCCTGGGCTGATGCGGCTCCTCTAAGGACCAAATGGGTCGTTGCTTCTTGCAAAACCACCTAGAGTGGTGCTGGGCCCACGGGTCGGGGGCCACAGCTCTCTGAGTTGTGTGCGCGTCTCTTGCACAAGCTCGAGAGCCTGAGTCTCACCCAGAGGGGGCTCTGCTGATGCTTGCGAAGATACGGCCACACCTCTGTGTTTAGGAGGCGGGGGCTGGCCTTCACAAGACAAAAACAAAACCATTTTCCTGAGCATTTACCGTACACGGGGGCTTCTGTAAAGTCCTTTTCCTCTGTTAACTGTTGTGTTTCAGGGTACCATGGGAAAGTGCTTTCCGTTAAATAACCATTTAAAACGGCCCCAATCATCAAACAGGCCAACACTAATGTAGAAAGCTTATTCAACTTGCCCGAAGCAATAGATGTAATCAGTGGCGAGTCCAGGACGGACGGGAACCCCAGAATTCCTGCTGCAAGCCCACGTGAAGAGCAGGAGTCATTCATCACACAGATCACAGAGGAAAGGAGGCTTTCCAACAGGACTGAGAAACGGGGGTGAGGCTTGACGTGGGAGGAGGAGGAGGTCTGCCTTTTTCTCCCCAGCCATTCTGTTTTCTTGTGTAACTGGGATCTCCAGGAGTGTATTGGTACAGTTATTCATCAACAGCTTGTGAGTAAGGACCTCAAAACATTTATTGCCGTATGAATTAGATAAATGATAGATAGATAGATAGATAGATAGATAGATAGATAGATAGATAATAGATAGATGGATGGATGTCCTACACTGATGGATGATAAATGACAGCAACAACAGCAGATGAGGACCAACCTGGGAGGCAAGCATCCTCCTGCCGCCAGCACTCTGGGGGGTCCCCGCAGTGGTCTCTGTGGATGAGGCCTCATGCCCAGCCCGGGTCCAGGTGCAGCGCCAGTAACACAGAGCAGGGTGGAAGAGTGGGCTTGGAGCCAAGGGACAGACACCAGACAGCCCACCTTTCATGCCAAGGGAGCACAGGAGGAGAAAGGAGATGCAGGTGAGCAGAGAGGAGGGTGTGCCCAGCTCCCCAGGACAGACACAGTCCACTGCCAGCCTCGGAGGCTTGTGCTGAAGGACAGAAAAGAAGGGAAAAGAACGACAGTAACAAGGAAAGCCCCGCTTCCCACCCCCAGTTGTTCATTACATCAAAAACCTGGTGAGGTGCATCCCGCACGCAGGGGGCCATGCCGAGCATCTTCTCCAGCCCCCAGAAGGTCCTGTGCGCCAGGACCTTCACCATCTTCCAGTCCGTCCTGGGGTTCTGGGTATTGCAAAGTGTCCTCCTAGGACTCCACACAGGCTCCTTCTTGTGTAACAATGAGTTCAGGTCAGCTAAGGACATCCCAACCTGCCCCATTTCTGTTTGGTCCACACACCTCTGGCATCATGACCAAGCCACCTGATGTGATCACTCCTTCACACACCTACTTTTCCATGGTTCCTGAGGGACAAAGCTGTGTCTTCCTCATCTGATCTCTGCCCTGTCGAGACGGGTGACCGGGGATCTCTCCTCTGGGTGGGCGAGGGCTGTCCTGAGCGCCCATAGCGCCCGGCTTCCACTCACTAGATGCAAGTAGCATCCTCCCCATTGAGACAACCAGAGCCATCTCCAGACATTGCCAAATGCCTCCTGGGGGCAAAATCAACCTCGCTTGAAAAAACGCTGCCCTGCTCTGATTACTGGGTTAGAGCTAATGTTAAAAAAAAAAAAAAAAAAAGTTGTTAGAGAAATAATCACATTATGATAGAATGCATTCGACGTAACATAACAAGCAGCCATGGAACAACTGATATCTTTCCATGTATTTCTATATAAAAGAGCAAACTAGGGATCCCTGGGTGGCGCAGCGGTTTGGCGCCTGCCTTTGGCCCAGGGCGCGATCTTGGAGACTCGGGATCGAATCCCACGTCGGGCTCCCGGTGCATGGAGCCTGCTTCTCCCTCTGCCTGTGTCTCTGCCTCTCTCTCTCTCTCTTTGTGTGACTATCACAAAAAAAAAAAAAAAAAAAAAGAGCAAACTACAAAGTCATTCCTTCATTTACTTGTTAGGAAAATTAATGAATATCCTGGACACTTTTTTTTTTTTTTTTTTTTTAGTACTTTCCTAGCCCTGAATATAAAGCCACAAGAAAATAATTGTCTATTGTCACCAAGGTTAGCAAATGAAAAAGTCTTTCAAAAACACCTGCATGGGCAAATACACACGTATTCCCAGCCAACAAACATTATCTATCGTCAGTTCACATATTGATTGATTCCTTTCACAAATAACTATTGTTTCTGCTCTGGGTCGGACACTACCGTGCCCAGTGCATGGATTATGAAGCTGTAGAAGACCCAATCGCTGCCTTTAGGCAGTAGGGGTCGGAGAAAATCCCAGCAAACAAATGGGGGCAATAAAACGTTATTCATTCTTGCAATAAATATTTAGGCAGAGTGCTGCTGCACGCTGGTAATATGATACCGAGCAAAATTGGTACCATCTCACGTAGCTAACAATCTAGAAGAGCTAAGACACAAAATGAGAAATGAGGAAGAGTATTATCATGGAAGTAAGGCAGGCCACGGGGCTCTTGGGTGGGTGCACACGGATTAGGGGGATATTCATGGTGATTTCAGCACATGCTCATAAGTTTTTTGATACTCGGCTCATAAAACGTGGAGTCTGATTCACCTCCTGTTGGATATGAGTTGGAGTTAGCGACACATTTCTAAGGGAAGGTAGCAGAAGAGGCACCGTGTGACTCATGGGACAAGGGCCTCAAGACAAAGACACTCTGCTTGCTTCTCCCCAGGTTGAGACCCAGGCACGCAGACAGCGCCGTATTGAATGGACGTTCAGGAGATACAGCGTGGCCCAGGTGGACAGCCCAGCCAAGGTCGTGGCCAGGGGTCACATTAGTCACCAGACCTGTGAGTGTGCATGAGCTTTTCAAGGAGGCCAGCCTTCGAGTCACCCCGACTGCGGCTCGGTGGAACAGAGGAGGATTATTCCTGCCAAGTCCTGCCCACGTTGCAGATTTGCAAGCAAAATAAATGTTGTCGTGCTTTGGGGTGGTTTGTTACAAGCCACAGTAACCCTGACCATATCATCTAGATTGGAGAGATATTCCCACAGGGGTAGCGGGTGCACAAGGGTACTCTGAGTAGTTTGTGCAAGGTTTCGTGTATTTTCTTCAAGATAAATACGGAGAGCAAGCCAGAGGTGCATGGAAATGCAGCTCTACAGACTTTTAAACACAGAGCTGTAGGTACTAACCTATATGATTTCTGTATTTCCTTCTTTTCTAGTTTCCCTGTTCATTAGGGGGTTTGGTTGTGCGATGGCGTCACTAGAGGGCTCTGAGTAGCCCCCACAGAGCTCTTTCCTGGGTGGTCTTTCCAAATGCCCAAGTCACGTTAGAAGGGATGGGATATACAATGTTCATACAAAGTGCCTTGGCCAGGAGCATGGATGGAAGACAATTTCCCCCAAACAATGAAAAAGAAAAAAAGAAGTGAGAAGAGAAGAGATCTATGGGCTCTGTGCCTTGGCCCCTAACGTAACAACCCGAGCACAGTCCAAGTCCTCAGGGAAAGGCCACCCCATGATGTGTCCAACCTGTGCACCCGGGCACTTCTGTCTTGCACGAGACCCCAAGTGGCAGAGGGCCCCACTGGTGTGAAACTCCTGGTGTTGCGTTCACATCTCAGCGACAGCTTTGTGGGGCAATGACCCTGACCTGTGCTCTGCATCACCCCCAAAACCTCGGCAAGATGCTGAAACTGTTGCAAAGTACAAAGAGGAGCAGGCTCCTGAAGGCTAGAGCCTGTGTTCTACGACCCTGGGGACACAACTCTCAATCAGTCATGTTGTGGACAATAAAGAAATGAACGTTTCACGGACATCCGGATTGGATTGGTGAACTGAGACACGTGTATGAAATACTGTGCATGACTGGACACCATTTAGGCATATCCTGCTTGGGGGCCCTATTTCATTTTAACATCAATGTAATAAGTAATAGTTCACATTCTATTTCAAAGATCGTATCACATTGCATCAAGTAAAGCAGGCAAAGATGAGAAGGAGTGCCTTTTCAATGGTGCTGTCAACCACGGTCCCCGTAAAGCCATCTCGCTGAACCGTGCGTGTTCCCATTCGGGTGGATGGCGGATGTAAACTCCCTGAGGCCAAGGGACAGCCTGAAATGCCCCCAATCCCCTCAGTGCTGAGCTGAACGGTGCTGCCCCTGAGGGCTGGGCCGAGGCTCTGGGAACCGGGAGACAATTCCAAACGGCCCCAGCCTTCCTCCTTGTCCAGCCCGGGGTCCTCGTCTCAAAGCCACACAGTAAAGTCCAGCAAAGGGCTCATCGTAGCTCTCTCTGTGTCCAATACATAAATAAAATCTCAAAAAAAAAAAAAGAAAGAGAATTTAAGTTTAGATCTCCACTCCACTGTAAACTAACCGTATAGTCTTTGGTGTATCACTTAAACCACATAAACCTCCGTTTCCTCATCTATGGAATGAAAAATAATACCCCCACCGCCCGCACACACACATGTGCACACACGCACGGCTGTTAAAAGTATTAGATGAGGGGGATCCCTGGGTGGCTCAACGGTTTGGCGCCTGCCTTTGGCCTGGGGCGCAGTCCTGGAGTCGCGGGATTGAGTCCCGCATTGGGCACCCAGCATGGAGCCTGCGTCTCCCTCTGCCTGTGTCTCTGCCTCTCTCTCTCTCTCTCTCTCTCTGTGTGTCTCTCATGAATAAATAAATTAAATATTTTTTTAAAAAAGTATTAGATGAGAACTCGTACACAGCGCACCTGCCCCAGTGTCCAGCAGACAACAGGTGCAGGGGCACGCCGGGGGTGCTTTGCCCACCCCCCCCACTGCCTCCTCTGAATCAGTCTCCTCCCTGAGAAATGAAAAATAAATGTCTTGCAAATATTATTTCAACTCTGTATTTTCCCAATCCTCTCGCGAAGGCAAAATGATACCCTAATTTGGACGGAATGAGCTAGCCCTGCTAAGTGAGGTTTGCAAAGCGTAAATCTCCACGCAGCAGAAATCAGCAGAGATCTTCAGCCGAGCAGGGGCCCCCGCAGACCGGTGCGGCCACGGGCTCTCAGCTCGGTTTCCCCTCCCAGCAGCAGGTCCCACTTGAGCCCTTGAGTACAAGGATTCATGAAGGAACCTCAAAAGGCAGCAAAACTATGCGCCCCTGGTAACTCTACGTTGTTCAGATATTTGTGGTTTCAGTATGGCTGAGACTGTCTTTGGAAGCCTGGATACCTTGACCTAGGATGGTCCGCAGCCTGCGGATGCTGCAAGTGCTACGTGTGGCTCTCTCCCCACTTAGTGCACCTGGGGGCGGGCTGCAGGAAAGGTGCTGCAGTGCCTGCCCGTGATCCTAGGGACCGGGGCTCCCAGGGGTCCCCCCCACTTACAAGAGAGCAGACCGCGCAGACTGGGGTTGGCGGGCCCAGGACGCGCCCCTGGCTGCCATGGCGCAGGAGCCAGGTTCTGCCCTCGAAGTGACCTGCTTTTCCCCCCGGCCTTCCTCATTTTTCACTCAGACATCACCTGCCCTTCGATGGCCCACCAGCGGCACCCGAGCACATCGGCTCGCTCAGCATAACCCTGCAAAGGACATAGGATGTGCTTTTTTTCCTCCTGGGCTTCCCAGGCCGATTCAGAAGAGATGCACAATGTCCATGAATATTTAATGAAATTAATGTGGCAAAGCACGGAATTCCTAGAATTTGGGGGTGAGGTCCCGGCCAGCTGATTTTAATTTTCAGTGAGATATTTCTCTTTCTGGCTCCTCCCCGCCCACCCACCCCTGTCTGAAGTCATATGCAGATTAAAAATGCTGAACACAGATCATATGGCCAGCACTGCGCCAAGTGTGGTACCACAGGCTGCCCGGAAGCCTCGTAGCAAGAGCCTGTGAGGTATTTGTCACAACATACATGTTACACACCAGTAAACTAAGATCCAGAGGGGTTAAGCAAGGCATCCACTGTCATGCAGCTGAAAAGTGCAAGAGGTGGGATTCAAGCCCAGCTGATCCGCTGTGGCCCCCCCTGGATGTGTACGGACACGCGGGGGGTTGCACATTCTGGGCATAACCTATTTTTAAATGGAATGCCGGGACACCTGGGGGGCTCAGTGTTTGAGCATTTGCCTTGGGCTCAGGACGTGACCCCCGAGTCCTGAGATCGAGTCCCGCACGGGGCTCCCTGCGTGGAGCCTGCTTCTCCCCCGCCTGTGTCTCAGCCTCTCTCTGTGTGTCTCTCATGAATAAAGAAATAAAATCTTTTAAAAAAATTAAAAAAATAAAAACACAAAAGCCTTCTATTGGTTCCCATCACGTCCCCTTGAAGGAAGACGGTCGTCCTGGGTTGTATTATCATTTTACAGGTGGAGGGGGCTCAGTGAGAGCAACACAGTGTGCTGACCGCTGGGGTCCAGCCTCCCCGCAGCACCAACCCCATGGAGTCAGGGTCAGCGGGGAGCTGGGGATCAGCTTGTGCCCCTGGACACCGCTTCCTGCCCCCTAATTTTCTTTTTACTGATGGTATAGCTGAGGCAGAGCTTGGTGCATGTCTCTCTGGGCCCAGCTCCCGAGAAGAGATAAAAAGACTACCCATGCCCTCCTTCACTCTCCACTTCTGAAAAGCCACAAGGTCCCAAACATGCAAGCATTCACTCAGTCATCCAGTCATTCAAGGGCCGGCTGCTTATTCTGTGCCAGACCTAGTGACGCATAACTTCCGTGGTCACGGTGCTCACAGGAGCACAGAGCACAGGGTGGCTGGCCCCTTGGGTGTGCAGTGAGCCAGGTACAGGAAGTGACCACAGGGCGCACCTGCCCGGAAGGCCCAGCAGCGCCAGCATCAAAGGAACAGGGGATCCCGGGAAAGAGTTGGGAACCTGAGAAGCTTTCTGGAAGGTGAGAGAGGAGAGTGTGTCCAAGAATCTACGTGTCACCACCCACGAAGATGGACAGGGCAGGCCTTTATTGCGGGTGGTTGGGAGGACGCGGGCAACCTTATCGATGTTAGGGCACAGACGAGAACCCTGGATAGCAGGGTGGCAAGGGGAAAGCTGGCACCCAGGGCCATCTGAAGCAGGAGGCGAGGGAGCAGATGGGCAGTGGCTGGGATCTGAGGAAGGCACGATGAGCAGGCTTCACGCATTCAAGGAGTTTGCATTGAATTGTGTCCCCAAGAAAGATACCGAAGTCCACATCCCCGGGACCTGTGAATGGGATCTTATTTGGAAATGGGGTCTTTGCAGACATAATGCACTTAGGACGAAGCCATTAGGGTGAGACCTCATGGGAAGGATCCCTGGGCACAGATGCACAGGGACAAGGCACGAGAGCTGGAGGCCGGGGTGGGAGCGTGCAGCTGCAGACCAGGGGATGCCAAGGATTGCCAGCAGCCACCAGACTCCTCGGGAGATGCCATGAAGATTGTCCCCGTGTCGCTCCACTAGCGCGGCCCTAATGAAGCACCGCAAATGGAGCCGTTCCGAGCACGGAAATGATGGGGTCGCAGTTCTGCGGGCTGGCAGGTGTGCTGTCTCAGGGGACACGCTCCCTCGGGAGGCTTAGGGGAGCCTCTGCCTTCGCCTTCAGGTGGTGCTCTCCATATCCAATGTCCCCTTTAGGAGGACCCAGGCCACCGTGGTGGGCCCATCCCCGCCAGCATGACCTCCCTTTCATGCAACTGCACCTGCCGTGACCTTATTTCCAAATAAAGTCACATTCAGCGGGACCCAGCGTTAGGACCTCAACACACAAACTTGAGCGGATGCAATTCAACACACACCGCCACGTGTCCCAAGGGTTCAGAGGCGGAGCGTGACCCCCGCCAACACCTCGATCGCGGCCCCTAGCTTCCCAAACTGTGAGAAAATAAATTTCTGTTGTTTTAGGCCGGTAGGGGTAACCGTTTGTTATGGCAGCCCTAGGGAACTAATACAGCTGCTAAAATAAGAGGAAAACTAAAATGAGAACATGAAGAAGAGGGATGTTCTGAAGGAAAGGGTTATTTGACGGCAGAGAGGCAGGATGCAGCGGGCACCTGGCCGTGCTGCGGGCGACAGAGGGCCGCGCACACATGGTGGGGGCTCGTCGGATGCGGATGGAGAGGTGGCCTCTGGGTTCCCTTTCCGCACTCCCCCCCTCCCCCTGTGGGTACCGACCCGGTGGGAGAAGCTGCTACTGGAAGAACCGCGAGTCTGCAGGTGGGCCGCCCGGGGCGAGAGCGCGGGTCCTCAGACAGGCCAGGCCCGCAGGCTGCGCCCCAGGCGGTTTGCACCTGCACCACTAACGGAAAACAGGCATTTACCTTCTTTCCTTTTCCTCCTTGTCCTCCCCCAGCCCCAATCTGGAAGACTGAGCAAATTTATTTAAATGCTGAACTGCCAGCAGCGTGCCAAAGTGGAGTGAACCCAAGGAGGCTTCTAACTCATTTTCAGTCAGTGCAAAGGGGTCACTTAGGATCCGCAGGTTTCTTGCCACCGGTTGTGGAAAATGTTCAAACAGTTTGCTGAACCCTCAGGAGTCGTCTCTCCTTGACCCCACAGGAGGAGCCTGACCCCACAGCTGCTCCCGACCCGGCTCCTCCTCGGGCAGATGCCCCCCAGGCCAGACTCCTGGGCCCGCTGCATCCTCACCCACTCCAGCTCCGCCCCTGCCTCTCCCACCAGGAAGAGTCTGGAAAGCCGATAGCTCAAGCACGCTCAGGTCTGGCGTGGGTCTTCTCTCCTTTAATTATTTTGGTCACACCGCATGTGCTTTGACTCCGATTACAAATGAAACTCTGATGGCCCGTCATTCAGAGACGTTTTCAACGTACCTTCGTTTGCTCTCAAAATACATCAAGCCAAGTTTTTAGAAGACACGGTTTCAGGATACATTTCAGCTAAAATCACTACGCGGTTTCAGTTTCAGCGGATGGTTTTGCAAATTAACGTGGTTTAGTTCAGTTTTGGGTTCACGGTTCAGGTCGGGTCGTGACCCTCAAACATTCCTAGATAAGGTGGATGATATTAATTTCTTATAATAATAATGCTGAAGACAGACGTGAAAATAACCCTTTGTCCGCGACCCCACGGTCCTTGCAAGTGTACAAAGGAAAGATCTCTGGTGACTTTCATAAATTAGCCCAAGGTCGCAGCTCTTGCAGACGTGAGCTGTGCGGGTGCGGACACTCCTCAGATCAGCGGCTTGCGGTCGCTGCCATCCCCTGGGACGTGACAGTCTGCAGCCTCCTCCCAGAGAACCCCGGCGTGCTGGGTTAGAATGTCTTCTCTGCGCAGACGCTGTCAGTGGGAAGGGTCCCTTCCAGGCCGGGGGCATCCTGCCACCCGCGAGGCCTCTGACAAATTGAAACACGCGCCGCCGTTTTGCTGAAATACTTGGATCAACGATGGGATTTTTTTGTTCCCACTGTCTTGGTTTATTTTCACGGCAGCAATTGCTCACCAGCACGCGGAGTTCTTTGCCCCAACCGTGCCACGCCCATGCACACTCTGAACCCACAGGCCCAGGGGCTGCCCCGCAGGCTGCGCCACATCCCAGGACGACAGCTGAGCAACCGGGTGTGACAGCAGAGGGCCATCCCTGCCTGAACCCCTCAAGGAGAAAACACGTCCCCAGGGGCAGTCCCGACACGTCCCTCTTGGCCCCGCTTCGGTGTTTCTTTAACCCGCAGAGCCATTCTGAGCCTCCGAGCCTCCTTGAAACCCCTATGTCTTGCACCTCCGGAGGCTGCTCCCTCGGTCCCAAAGTCCTGTCCCCCTCCCGGTCCCCCTCCTCCCCTTCCCTCCTCCTCGGCCTCCCCCTCCTGCCTCAGCACTCTGCAAATGCTCTTCATCACCTCCTCCTCTTTCCCCTCCTCCTCTCCTTCCTCTCCTTCCTTCCTAGCCTCCTCCCCCTCCCCTCCCCCACCTCCCCTCCTCCTCTCCTCCTCCTCCTTCCTCACCTTCCCCCTTCTTCTCCTTCCTTCCTGGCCTCCTTCCCCTTCCCCTCCCCCTCTCCCTCCCTTCCCCTCTCATCCTCCTCTTTCCCCTCCTCCTCCCCCCATTCCTCTCCCTCCTTCCTGGCCTCCTCCCCCTCTCCCTCCCCCCTACCACCCCTCTTCCCCTTTCCCTTCCTCCCTCAGCACTCTTTGCAGATCTTCCCTCCCTCTCTCCTCCCCCCCCCATCTCCTCTCCATCCTCCCCCTCCTCCCTCAGCACATTCTGCAGATCTTCACCTCCAGCCTCATCCTCTTTTCCAGCTGCCTGCCTCTCTCCATGTTTTCTTGTTTGTTTGTTTGTTTGCTTTTTGCCACAAAAGCTCAAACACAAAGCAGAAAAAAGGCTCCCTGGTGTCAGGAGTTGGTGGCTGGGTCTGCAGGGGTCCCAGAGGCCTTTCGCTGCCGCTGCCCAGGCAGACGTGCCCCCTGCAGACCCTCCCCCGGGGTGACCGGAGCGGCCTCACAGTCCCCGAGGACTTGGCGCTCAGGCTCCCAGCCGCTGGTCACTCCCGCAGTCCACCTCTACGGGGCGGGACCCTGCCCAGGAGGCCGGGGCACCCTGTCACCTCACGGCTCGTCCCCAGCCCCCCCCTCCAGGGTGCAGGCCTCCACGGGGAGCTGGAGCCACTTAGGGCTTCCTGGCCGGGGCCCTGGGGAGGGACGAGCTCCCAGGCTCTCTAGGCCCAGCCCGGCTCCCCCTCTCCGCCCCGAGAGAGACCCCAGCACCCTGCCAGCAGGCGGGTGACAGCCCTGCGCGGCCCTGCAGCGGGGAGAGGTGGTGGCTGGCTCACTGCGCAGCTTAGCCGATGCCAAGAATGTCCTGGAGATACCTGCAGAGTAGCCGTCGTCCCTGCCTGTCCTCCTCACCCTGACAGCACCTGGCACAGCCGACAGATCGTGCAGGTGACAGGGACCTGTTAGATTTATGTAGCACTTTCTAGATCCCAGACACTGCGGGCCCTGGCGGCTCCGATCCTCAGGCGATGCCTGGAAGCCGCGGGAGCCGAGCCCAGGGCCCTGCACCCTCTGCACCCGAGTCCTCCTCCCCGCCTCCCGGGGCACCTGTCGCCCAGCTGTGTGAGTCCTGGCCCCCAGGGCCTTCCAGTGGGGAGGACGAGGGCTCCCAGTCATCTGTGGGCTCTCCCACGGACCGACAGCCCGGCTTGGGTTGGGTGTTTCTGTGAGTCCTATTTCCCTCATCCCTAAACAGGGGCTTTTAGGCTGGTGACCTCAGCCAGTGGGGACAAGGGGTGAATCCCGGAAGGCATCGCAGAGCGCCAGCCCTGGCGTCTAGACCTCCGCCAGGACCCCCTGCACACTGGGGTCCCCCCTCCGCGGGGACAGCACTGGTGACCTGAAGGCTGGCCCCACACATCTTTTCTGCACGCCTGGAGCTTAGCTCAAGGTGTGGTGCAGGGGTGTGTCTTTTAAAACAGGAAGGGCAAAAAATTAATTAATTAATTAAAAATGAAAATAAGTAAATAAAACAGGAAGGGCCACATGGAGGGGCCCTGAATGGGGAAAATTAGAGAGGGAGACAAACCGTGGGAGACTCCTGACTCTGGGAAACACACAAAGGGTTGCAGAAGGGGAGGTGGGTCGGATGGGGCACCTGGGGGACGGGCACTGAGGAGGGCACGTGATGGGATGAGCACTGGGCATTATACTATGTGGTGGCAAGTTGAATTTAAATAAGCAAATGTAAAAAAGAAAAGAAAAAGAAAAGAAAGGCCACGTGTTTTGCACAAATGGACGAATCCGACTCTGGGAGCAGGTGCATCACCACTCCTGGATCCACCCCCGGCGCCCACCCACACCCAAACTTCACAAGGGAACTAAAGGGGCTCATCACCCAGAATGGTGGGCTCTCGAAGGTTCTCAGAGCCCACCGGGTCTTAGCTACACACAGGGTGCAAGCAACCGAGTCACTGATGTGCACCGTCAGCACCTGAGCAAGGAAGGGTTTTTGTGTTGGAGAATTGTCTACTGACGGGGGTCTAAGTCTATATTGATTTAAAAACTGCTTTTGTTTGGTTGTTTCCAGGTAAGCAGATGCCAAATTGGTGCTTTCCAATTCAAATCCAATCATGTCAACCTTTAGCTTAAACTCTCTGTGTGTCCCATGATCCTTTAGGATCAAGGGCACAATCCTCAGCCTTGCCGCTGGGTGCCCAAGACACGTCCCTCGGAGAGCCCTCCTTCTTTCTCCTCTGAGCACTGGCCTTCTTTTGTTTTGTTTTAATGTCTCACTCCTTCCCTGGGCAGAGCTATGTCCTCCCCCACGTATTCTCATTAACTCCCCTGGGTGTTTTTTTTTTTTTTTTTTTTTAGATTTGGGCTCAAATATCATTCCCAGGAACCTTTCCCTGACTGTCCAGCCCTGTACCGTGCTTTGCACAGGATCATGTTCTTTTCCTCCCGGCTTCTTAGACTTACATGTTTCCTCTGGTCACCTCAGCTGTCAACCCCCTGGGAGCAGAGGTTATCTCGGTTTTCCTCACTTGTGGATCCTTAGCGTGTATGGAGGTGGGCCTGGCTCATAGTAGGTCCGCCGTATTTGTGGACCAGGAATTTGCTAACTAGAAGAGTATTGATCTGAATGACTCAGATGGCTGTTCCCACCCGGGCAGCAGGGTAGGAGTGTTTGCTGGGCTTTTGGAAGCCAGGGACCTTTCAGAGAATAGTAGTCTCAGAGCTAAAAGAGATTTTAGACACCGTTGAACTGAAAACTCCCTCTCTTTGCAAACCTACTAGGGCATGCACTCCACTTGGTAAATGGTCCTCCAGGCTTCGCTTGGGCTCATACTGTGCAAGAGATCTACATTAATAGTTGATAAAGCTTACATCACCCCCAAAGAGTCTGTAGGACAAATGAAGGGTAAAATCGCCCGGAAGAAATATATCCACATTTCAGGATAAGCTATTTTAAATCAAATAAGCAAGGGGAAACATACGTACAAAATTACAGAAATAAACCAGTCTAATTGGTGTTTTTGTATTACCTTCCGACTCCCGCCTGCCAGGGAATCAATCTGTCCGTCAGGCAGGGGACGCTGCACAGTGTCTCTCCCCTGGTTTGCTTCGGACATTCTGTTTCCCTGGATCCACCTCGGATTTCTACTGTCTGTTGACACGTGGTGACCTGGCCCGATTCTTTCCTGTTCTCAGGAGAGCTATCCTAGCCTCCGAGCATCCCACCATCTCTCTCATTTGCTAAAAATTCAGTACCCGACACAGAAAATCTTGCTGAAATTTCAAGGGGTTCTACATGTGCGTTTCTATCACTTGTGCTGAACTCCTGTGATTCATTAATTTCCATGTGTCTCAGATGTGGTGCTGAGATGCTATTGAGTTTCACTGAATCTCTGCTATTTCTGGGTCTAATTTCTGCCGTGGGACCCGCAGATAGGGTAAATGCGTGTCTCCGGGGCAGGCAAGGCGATGCCGGCGGAGCGCCCTCCCTCCCCTGGTTCCTTCGAGTGCTAGTGAAGGTCCACTGCTGAGAAGGAGGTTTGTAGTCTTCACAAACGATTACGTTCAGGCTGAGCTTAGCCAGGAAAGCACACTTTTTTCTTTTTTTTTTTTTTTTTTTAATGTTTCTTGTACCCTTTTCTGTTTTCTTTTCTCCATTCTTTGCTACGCGAATGCCTCGACAGAGTCCCCATGTTGCAAATACATGCTTGCCCCCAGGCCTTGAGTGAATTCGCTGTCTGTTTAATACCTACTCCATATGGGATAGATTAACACAAAAAGCCTTAGCCTTGTACAACACTCAGATGCTTTCATGTAATGGCCATGAGGATGGGGGCGGGACATGAACACATAAGTGGGTGCATGTACCAAGAACAGAAATCCATTGAGTTCCCCCAGACCAGACGTCTGCATTCTCGAAGGTTCTCAGCAGCCAATAAATTTGACTTGAACTTTTTTATTTCATGCATTCTGCTGTTAAAGCAAACCCTTCTTTCTAAACGAAGTATAATTGCAAGATACTATTCTGAGTGCCAAAAACGTCAACTGTAAGTTGCAAACATGGACACATTTAAACAGAACCATATGTTCGATTGAAAGGAAAAATCAGAAACAAACCAATCGTTCTACCTTTTGCTAAAGAGATAAATTGCAAGGAAGCAACCATGTCAGACAAAAAAAAAAAAAAAAATTAGGGAAACAGTGATCCTTATGCAATACTGTATTCATAGAATTTCATCAGAAGAAAAGTGACCAGTGCTCCATGGACATCATTGGCAAGACACAGCCTTGTAAAAACCTGATGTTTTGGAGGGAGGGAGGATGCTTGTGAAGTTTATTCAGCATCTACTCAGCTTATTTCATTCTGCACCAAAGTTATTGCACCGAGTTACAAAAGCTCGGTTTTGTTTGAGGTCTGTCGGTAACTACCTCTGTGACCCTGGTAGTGGCTTCTGAATAATACTCATAGTCTCAACCAGGTCACACGTCACCTGTCACCGCGACTCACCTCCCCCACTGCAAACCCTGCTCCTTGGGCTCACTTAGTGCTCAGGAACATCCTAGGAGCTGTGTTGCTGGGTGAATCCAGTTCTACGTAGGAGAAAACTGAGCTTCGGGGCTTTTAAGGAACTTATCCAAAAAAGGTAGATGTAAGAAACTGCGAGGTAAGGATTCTAAGATTTATTTTTTTTTAACCCTGTGGTTTTCCACTGGACCACGGGATAATCTTTTCTTTATTTTAATAAGCTCGCTCTGCTTTCATTGGCTCATCTGTACCAAGAGAAGTTTGGATCATATGTCCATACCTCAAATTGCGGTATGTGTATTAGAGATACATAAACCATTTTAGGGGGTCATAGACAAACTTTAGGAAAGAGTAGTTACACACATGTTTATGTATGTTTTGAAAGCATGAAACTAACTTAATAAATATAGAGTTTAATGGATATTATTGCTTAATGTGAGACTTTTTTATTTCATCATTTTTTAAATTTATTTTTTTTTATTAAACATAAAAAGTGAGCTGATTTTAAGTAGTGTTTACAAGTAGTGGTACTATATATGGGGAACGAGGTCATGGCAAAAAAAAAAAAAATTAAAAATTGAAGCTAATGCCCAAATACTTGGAAATTGTAAAACAGTGAAGTTGATAATCCCAAATGGTTCTTCTGGCTCCCATAGTCCAGAAATCAGTGATTTTCCTAACCCAGAAAGAAAATGTATAATTTAAAAAGCAAGCCCAAATATAGAATAATGGAATGATGGAAAGGCAGGAAACCACTAATATGTAACAATCAAAATAACGCAATGGGGATTAACACTGAGCTTCAGAGGGTTTGTAACAATTTATGTTTCAGAAGAGTTCCATCTTGTCACTGTGAGCATGTCTCCCTATTTGAGTGGAATTAGAAAGCATTAGAATTCCCTAGGTCAGTCCACTTACCTATGGTGTCTTCAAGATGCCATCCAGCTGTCCCGCAAGGGAGGCTTTCACATCAGGCCTGTTTGCAATTACACCAGCATGAGACTTAGTCACCATGTAATTCAGCCCGAAAATCTCCCGACTACATGTTTTGAATCAACTTGATGCTAGGTGATGTTCAAGGTGACGGCATATGAGGTGTATTTTTCAATGATGATTAGCTGGTCCATAGGCATGAAGCTATGACACAGAGAAAGGGAAAGTTGTTGACAAATTCACTGCCTTTTGTGGAAAGAGTGGCTTTCTAATGTCTTTTAAGGTAGCTGCGTAAATAACATTAACTCCATTTAATGAAGCGTGCAAGCTAATCTTAGTGAAACTCATAAAAAATAGGTACTTAGAGCATTTAAATTCTCTATTAATAATCAAATGGAAATCTCTCTAGATAGGATGTAAATAAGGCAGAGAGAGTGAGTTTGCAGAAAAATAATTGTTTGGGCAGTCAACATATGGTAGAGAGTGTTCCCCATCCCAAGGTTAAGTTCTTTCTCTCTGTCTCTCTCCTCATCTACTTCTATCTATCTATCTATCTATCTATCTATCTATCTATTTACCCGTCGACCATCTATCTACATACAGGACTGACTACATAATTTGTAGGACCCCGTACAAAATACAAATACTGATCTTTTTACAAAATTTATCAAGAATTTCAAGATGTAGCCTGAGTGCGATTGCACAGATTGTAAGCTTATGAAGGTGACTCTCTCTATATATATATATATGGGTTTATATAAAGTTCTGGACAAAAACACATATGTGTGGATAAAATGCTACCCAAGTAGCATATATATATGTGGTTTTATTATTCTCATTGTTCCTGTAAAATGTCATGAGCTCAAAAACCTTAACCTCATACATTTGGGTAGCATTTTATCCCACATATGTGAATAAAAGATTGAACCAAGACATCTTATAAGAGGAAGCAGTCAAGGGAACGCACCACATATAAGGTTTGGTTTGGTTTGGTTTGGTTTGTTTGTTTTTTGAAATCCAAATTATAGTAGGCAACATAGTTTTACAACAAACATCCAAAATAGATTTTTTTTTTCTTTTGCCACAAAGCCATGCAAATTGGTTCTAATTGTTGGTACTCAGTGTAGTTTCTGAATTATTTGCCAAAGAGCCTTCATTCAGGCCAATCTGAGCTTCTTTCAAGAGTAGTTAACATACAATATTAGTTTATTTGATATTAGTTTCAGGAATGTAAAATAATGTTTCAACATTGATACACATTATAAAGTGATCATCATGATAAGTGTAGTTATAATCTATTACTGTACAAGGTATTATAATTAATCCAAGCTTCTAATGAGTCAGTTTGCTTTCAAACTGTGTAACTTGAAATCTTTATTTTCTCTGAGGGGTGGAGGGCATAGGTGGAAACTTCCATGAATACTGGATAGAAATACAAGCTTATGTTTCCATAGCAAGGTAGCCACACCGGTTCCATTGGGTCCTTGTGAGGCACTTTGGACCTCTCAGCCCAGGCACGGTGATTTCAGCATTCGAGACTTTCCCTGCTCTGGCCAGCCCATGCCTAAGCGACCTGCCTGGGTGTTCTGGCTTCCGCTTCTGGTTCCTTTTCTGAATCCTTCAGCTTTTCTCAATATGAAGTCAACTCCGCTCTGGTTCTGGGTGGTTTCTGATTCAGCTCTATCCTTCCTCTGCAGAAGAGCACTCCCCAGGGTGATAAGCTGTCTCTCTTGAATAAAAAATGGATTTGCTTCTTTTTCACTACATATCTTGTGTTTATAAAGTTTTGAGTTTAAGAATTGTCTTCAAGATGGTTAGGGAAGGAAGCCAAAATGAGTAGGCCAAACCGACCACTGCAGTTATTTATTATCCTGGGCTCATGTGAGCAGACCAAATGAGGAGAACACTTCGCAGAACACTGCTTATGTAGGGTGAGTGAGCCAGGCTCTACAACATAGGTTATAGATGATTATGAACCCTAGAGATCGCCTGTGAATCTAACCCCTTGAATTTCATGTAAAGAAACTGAAGCCCAGGGGCATAACTTCTGTCTTGATAATGCATATGCCTGGTGGGATTGCCTACAGAATATATTCATGAAAATCTTAGCCTGGTCCACAGACTATTTTCACAAAGTCTTAGCCTGACCTTCAAAGCTTTTTGCAATTTCCTCTCAACCTAACTCTCTAACATTCCTTAGCCATATTGGACTAATTACGGTTCTGAAACACAAAAAGTACATTACCTCCTTTTCATATTTATTCATGCTATTCTTTTTCTGATGTGGACATGACATTTCATCTCCTCTATGTCTTTCCAGGCCCGGTCAATCCATTTCCTATCTATCATACACATTTCTGAGAATTCTCTTACATTGCTATTTAAGTTTGTCCTTATTGCTTATAGCTCTCGTTAATGAATTTTATCTCAACTTTCTTTTCATACGTTGACTGTGATTTCTGTAATGCACTGCCAGTTTGGCTGGGTCCTGGGCATACCAGGGGGTTGTGGCCTTCAAGGGATTCTAAGTGCAGAACACTTTTCTAACTTAAAGCACTGCAAAGACAGTGTGGAGTTACCAATATGTGTGCAGGAGAGCATGAGAAGGTGTGTCTATCCAAGGCTTCCTGGAGCAGATAGGGCCTGAGTGGGATTTACACAGTATTGGAAATTCTCAGGATCAGGATATTTGAGTGAAAGTATCAGCAAATAGAGAGAGAAGAGCCCCTGATGTAGAAACACTTTCCAAATTCAACAATATTCAGAGAGGCCATTCTTTGCACGATTCTTTGTGATGTAAAAGATAATTGGAGCTCTTATTTCTTTTTCTCGCAGATGATTACATTTCTTGCTTTCCACAACAAGAAAGAGACCTCTCCAAGAGCATATGCTTGCCTGTTAACAACCGAGCAAAGAAACTTGAAGGGAGAAACAATAAGTATTGCAAAAGAGAAACAAGAAATTCTGAGTGCATTCTCCAAGTGGTGTTTACACTTCATGTAGATTAACTGGCATGCTACCCTCTCAAAGAATGTAATATATAATCAGAAAATTTTAAGATCTTCATGATCCTTACAGAGTGCCGATACCAATTTCTTTTCTTTTGTGAGCCTGTGAGGTCAGGAGAAGAGAAGTGATTTATTTATTTATTTATTTATTTATTTATTTATTTACTTATTTACTTATTTATTTATTTATTTTCACAAGTCACAGAGAACCGTGAGCCCAGAGGTAGAAGTAGTCTGTTGTCCTAACATCCACCCTGCTGCTACGTTCCTGTTTCCAGAACGACACTTTTCAGGGGAAATTCAAGAGCATTGTTACCTACTGGTAAAAAGCACCGCTAAAGCCAAGTAATGACAGATGTGCGAGTAATTTATGGAAAGCCAGAAGCAGCATGCGTAGGCTTTAGCTACCTGGAACTCTATTTCAGGCAAGAAATGATCGATAAGAGTCTAACACAGTCTTCCCTTCCATTTAAGGAGGGGAAAGGATTACTGTGAAAACTGCACGAAAACAATATTAGGGCAGTGGCAGTGAACTCACCATGCACAGATTTGCCAGGCAACCAGAGTAAAAATGCGATGGATCTGGTCTATTGATTACATTCACTTGGGATCCATGAGTGAGCTTTTTGCTCAGTATGGGTACAAGAAAGAGATTCAGCAAACATCTGAAGGCTAATGAAAGCACTCATGCTGTCTGGATGGCTAATTGGCTGGTATTTTTCAATCCTGGCAGGGTGGATTTTCTGAAACAAAGTAGAAATACCGTCATAATTCAGCTGGTAGCATTTTTATAAGGCTTTGGAAGACACTCTCGGGGATAGCTATTTCTTCTCTTCTAAAATCCCTGAAAGGTTATCTTTTCACCCATACAACGCCACACTTTCTTTTTCAAAGGTCTCCGGTGCCTCTAGAAGGACTGAAATAACATAAGCCTGGAAAAATATGCTTTTGAAACAGTGGTGACATTTCTCTGCAAACAATTGACAATTTCCTACATTTGGTTTCCCTCTGATGGTAATTAGTTAACTGTGTTTAACTTGGTTCACCTTTGAGGAGGTTGTCAAGATAATGTAACTCTATTGCCTTTTAATTATTTTAATCATTAAAACATTGCACTGCCACATTCGCATTCTGTGGGAGCTGAAGCCTGTAAACACAGAGAGGGAAAGCAATTTGAAGCCAGCAGAAGAGCAGTAAACTTGTTAGTTAATTGAACAAACCCTCATTGAGCACCTACCATGTGCCAGGCACTGTGCTTAAATCTGGGGAGATGTAAAGAGGAATTAGCCATGGTTAATGCCCTCCAGAGGCTGACAGACACATAGAATCAACTATAAACCATTTGATAAGAGATGTAATAGGGCTATAAACAAAGCGTTTTGAGAATGCAGAGGAGGGCGCAATCTCTTCTGCATGGCAGGGTTGGCAAAGCATATCACTTAATGTTCTTTCAGTGGAAAATGGCCAAAACACAACCCAAACTTGCTTAGAGAATAAGGGTGTATCGATGAAGCAGGGACACTAGTCCCCTGGCAGGGGTAGGATGCAGTTCAGGGACTCAGCTGATTTCACCAGACTCTACTTTGCCCCATTCTCTCTTGGGTGAGTTTTCCAGGTGTGAGGGGTGGCTTCATTTTCGGACCATGTGTTGGGGCATGACGGCAGCCTTTCTTCCAAGTTCGAGACTGGCATGCGTAACACCTGCATGTTTTGTGAAGACCCAGCAGAAGGCAGAAGTCATTTTGTATCCTACTGGTTCTGAACGAGTTCAGAGGAATGCCTTCTTCCCAGCAGGCCAGCTAGCGGCCACCCACCACAGGGCCTGCAGGGGAAGCCAACTCCATCCGGCCCACAATGGCTTAGGGGCCCTGGAAAAGCACCCCCTTCCCCACCTCCTCCCCCCACTCCCACCCAAACCCACACTCTTGTTTTACTAGAAGAAGTTTGAATAGATATTGGGAAGCCAAAGATAAATGATGCATGAGCTGGATCTAGAAGCACGGAGACAGAAAACGAAGGTAGGCGTGTCCGTCAGGTTGCCAAGCAGACGGCTCACAAAGAGGGAAGCACACACAAGGGGTTTCCCGAAGCGGGGATCACTCGGTAGACGTTTGTGTGGGAGGCATGGAACGTGACCTAAATGCCACACCAGCCATATTGCTGTCCTTCTATCTTAATTGCTTATTTCTAAGGGCTGATTTTTAGAGTATACATGTTAACTTTTACATGATTTGGTGATTTGGGTTGAAGGGACGCATTCTTGCTCACCTGTGCACAGGAAAGCCGGAGAGAGAGGGAAGAAAATAGGAAGTAGGTCAGAAGCCCTCTATCTGTTTCCACATAGAGGTGTGGAGCTCCCAAAACACCCGAAAGTCATGGTAGACTCATCATCTTTCTTTCTGGCCATTCAGCATTAGGTAAGAGCACAGTGAATTAGAAAGGGTGAAACTGGTGTAAGTTGAGCCTGATGACACCCAGAATGGAAACTTGTCTCTTGACCGCATAAGCTCTATTCCACTTCCAGACTCAATGACACAGAAACCATGGAAATAGTGTGATTGTGTGGCCATCGCTATGGTCAGGACCCATTTTTGTAATGCTAATATCTAATCTAATTGGCCACAGCAAGGGCTCTTATCTTCTCCGTATTTAAGGGCCAAGTGTGCCTTGGGAATTTTGATACAAACCACGGTAATTACAATGGAGAATTATGAAAAGAAAAAGTAAGTCTAACTCTCTTATTTTCCAGGAAAGGATACATTATTTTGCCTTCCTGAGCCCTGGCATCCACCCTGATCAGACTGGGGTGCCCACTGAGAAGTATGTGTATTTCTGGCAATATAGTGTCCTCACGGGATTGTTGAAAGAATCAAACTAGATTAGGCCCTGGGTCCTTGACATTTGCTATTCATTCTGTCAAGAACATTATTTTTTTCTCCCCAATCCTTCCAGCTTCAACTTTGCCATGTTAATTTGTACTTATAAAGCTAGTCTTAGAAATGCCACCTGGGTTTTCTCTCTTTGGGCCCTCCTTTCACTGGGTGCCATAGGTCCCTGGTGGTCCCTCTAGCATCTACTTTATGGGAGTCCAATTCCTGGACATTAGTCCAGTTCTCTCCCAACTCCATAAAGGGGGGAGCTAGATCAGCGTCTTACACTGCTGTATTTATACTACTGTATTTCCAGGGACCAGCACAGAGCCTCGTGCATCACGAGCAATCACAAGTACCTGTCCAGTCAGTGAACAATTGAGTGAGTGAATTAATCGAACACCTAAGTCCCGTGCTTAGTGATCTAGGCTACAGATTAACAACATGCTGAGAAGCGGACCAGTGGTTTGAAGTTAACTTGACCAGCATAGGCAAAAACATCTCCGTGACCCCGGAAGTATATTTGGGTGTCATTTTGTCTTCCTCTGTTTTCATCAACAAACAACTCAGTTTATTGAATGGAAGCTCTGGCACAGCGGCAAGAGAAGTAGGTTTTGAGAATGCACTCTCAAATTCCAGCTGTGTTGTTCATAAGGTATTCGATGCCGGCATCTCACCTGTCTGACTCTGATTACTAGTTTACAGGTGGAGAATAATAATAATTGCACATGTGTGCATATATTTAAAATTGTAAATTTAATTTACATATGTTAATTATATACTACAATGACTTGTTAACATTTAACTTTATGTGTGTGTGTGTATATATATACACTTCATATATATCTGCATATACATATATATGTGTGTATATATATATATATATATATATATATGTATGCCTAGTAGAGGTGTCACAAAAGTTAAAAAAAAATTAAAAAATTTTAAAAAGCTTTGTAAAAGGGAAAGAGGTACTTATACACAAGGTGTTCCTCCTAAACCACATCTGCTCTTGATAGATACGCAGTGTAGTGCAAACATAACCAGGAGAGTTCCAATCAAACTTGGGAAGAACAACCCTCCAGGGTCCTCTCATCTCTCCCTTCCTTCCTCAATGACCAGTGGATTTTGCTTACAAAACGAGCTAGCTGTGCATGATTCTTTCTTTCTGGAATAGTGAGTTGTGTTGGGCAGTCCCCCCACCCCCGGAGAGTTGTGCACCAGCAGCACAGACCCTTCTCGCCAGAGCTTTGCTCCTTTGTTTGTTAACCTGTACACAGATTCAGGAAAATTCATTTGCCATCATCTGATCCGTTACTCTACAACCACTAAAAAAACATTGTTTTGCACAAGTAATTTCATGTCCAGAAACCTTACAAGTTCATTTTCCAGGTCTTTCCAAGTTTCTGCACCAGAAACAGAGGAAGCAGGACCATGGTGTGCCCCCGCCACCCCATCCCTGCCTTCACTTACACAAACCCCTACAGGTCTGAGATCGGTTTGACATTTAGAATTTGGCACTCATGCTGATTCTAAATGTAGTCAGAAACACTCTTGCTTCTCTCTTTCAGTAAATGAATTTTCAATTTACCAATAAGAAAATCACAGTATCGGGCTGTGTTAAACCTGACTCAACTTTGCATTTGTTGTATAATTAATATTAATTGAATATGCATTGATTTTGTTCCTTGGACTAATGGAGTAATTTTAAAAGAAAAGCTTGTTTCAGTAATTAAGCAGATTAAAATAGACAACATATATTTCTTGTGTAATCAGTCCAATAATTGAGTTCCACTCGTTTAAATTCGCATCTACTCCCTATTTAATCAAAGTTAAATGCTGTGTTTATCCTAAAAGTAGATAATGTATGGATAGGACATTTAACCCAGAGAATCACATTTCAAAAATCGCCATGAATACAGATGTGTTATTCTTACTTAAAGTTGATCGGGAGTAGGCGTTCTTTGAAAGTGTTCTATACACTGGGGTTGTTTCTCAAACCACACTAATGAAAACAACATTTCTACATCTCGAGATGACACAAGAATATCATATTGCAGGCCTTATAATGCCACGGGCCCAAACATGTAAATAAAGCGACCACAGCAACATAAACAATGGCACAATCACAGGCGTATATTAGCAACTATAACACAGAGCTCGTTACGGGGCTGCATATCAAAACAACAGCACAGCTGGGAACAAAACCTGACTTGTGCAATTTTCACTTGTGAGGATCTAAAAAGGCTTTAAAACTCAGATACTAAGGGAATGGGAAAGATTCCATGAGCTTCCGGAGGCAAAATTCTTTCAGGCCTCGAGAAAAGTATGACCCAGAATATCCAACACAGTATTGAAGGGGAACAGAGGTGGAGACGGCCACTACCTGAGCTCGAGACTTACTACAAAGTTCTAGTAATCAGGGCAGTGTGGTATTGGTAAAATAGATCAATGGAACAGAACAGAGAGCCCAGAAATACACCCACATAAATATAATTAATTGATCTTTGACAAAGGGATAAAGGAAATACAATGGAGCAAAGTTAGGCCTCTCAGCAAATGGTGCTGGGACACCTGGGCATCCACGTGCCCCCAAAATGAATCTAGACACAGATCTCACACTCACCACAAAGACTAATTGAAAATAGATCACAGGCCTAAATGTAAAATGCAGAACTATAAAACTCTTAGAAGAGAACATAGCAGAAAACCTATGTGACCTTGGGTATGGCGATGCCTTCTCAGATCCAACACCAAAGGCACAAGCCATGAAAGAAATCATTGATACGCTGGACTTCATTGACATTAAAAGCTTCTGTTCTGTAAAAGACAGTGTCAACATAATTAGAAGACAAGCCGCAGAGTGGGAGGAAATATTTGCAAAAGACACATCTGATAAAGGACCGTTATCTAAAATATACAAAATACCCTTAAAACTCGATCAGAAAACAGACAATCCAATTCAAAACTAGGTCAAAGACCTCCACAGACACTCACCATCGGGATCCCTGTGTGGCTCAGTGGTTTGGCGCCTGCCTTTGGCCCAGGGCATGATCCTGGAAACCCAGGATCGAGTCCCACATCAGGCTCCCTGCATGGAGCCTGCTTCTCCCTCTGCCTGTGTCTCTGCATATCTCTCCTCTGTGTCTCTCATGAATAAATTAATAAAATCTTTAAAAACAAAAAAAACAGACACTCACCAAAGAAGATACACAGATGGCTTATAAGCACAGGAAAAGACGCTTCACATTACATATCATCGAGGCAATACAAATTAAAACACGGTGCCACCTATGAGAATGGCCAAAATCTGGACCACTGACGACACCAAATGCTGGCAAGGGTGTGAAGCAATAGGCATTCTCACTCATTGCTGGGGGGAAAGGCAAAATGTTATGGCCACTTTGGAAGACAGTCTACTGACTTCTTACAAAGCCCATCGCATGATCCTGCAATCACAAACCAGCAATTGTCCTTCTTTGGATAAAATTGGGTAAACTGTAGTTACCCAAAGGAGGTGAAAAGCCATGTCCACACAAAATCTGCATGTAGATGTCTATAGCAGTAGCGCACGCGCACATACACACACACACACAAAAACACACACACACATCTCATCAGAAGTTGGAAGCAACCAAGGTGGAGGTAAGTGGATGAGTTAACTGCGGTCCATCCAGACAGTGGAGTATTATTCAGCACTAAATAGTGATGAACCATCAAGGCGTGAAAAGACATGGGAGACACTCAAGTGCATATTCCCAAGTGAAGGAAGCCGACCTGCCAAGGCTACATCGTGTAAGATTCAACTGTAGGACAGTCTGTAAAAGGCAAAATGAGTGAGACAGGACAAAGACCCGTGGTTGCCAAGGGTAGAGGGAGGGATGCATAAACAGAGCGCAGAGGGGTTTTAGGGCCGTGAAACCACTCTGCAGGATCCATTTTGGACAACACATGTCATGATACATTTCTCCAAACCCAGAGCATATAGAGCACCAGGAGGGGACAATAAGGTAAATTATGGGCTCTGGCTGATTCTAATGTGTCCGTGTAGGTTCACCACTCGTAACAGATGTATGGATCGCTCGGTGGGGAATGTGATAAGGGAAAGTCTGTGTGTACACGTGGGTAGGGTGTATCTGGGAAATCTCTCTACCTGTTCCTCAATTTTGTTGTGAACCTTAACCTGCTCTAAAAAATAAAGGCTATAAAACAAATAAACAGGATGCCTAGGTGGATCAATTGGTTAATTATCTGCCTTCAGCTCTGGTCATGATCCTGAATCCTGGGATCAAGCCCCGGGTCAGGCCCCTCCCCGGCGAGGAGTCTGTTTTTCCCTCTTCTTGTGCCCGTCCTCCACGCTCATGATCTCTCTCTTTCTCTCTCTCAAATGAATAAAGTCTCTAAAAACACAAAATAAAACTAATAAACAATAAACAAACCCTGTGTACCCCCATGCTATAAGGAAGACAGAGATGTTGACACCCCCATTAAGAGGTAATGAGGTTTCTGAATACAGTCCCCATAAATAGCCATGGCCCACCGGCCTGTCTGAGAGGGGAGCCTTCCTGGAGGCAGACGCACCCCGCCACCCCTGTTCCAGAGAGCCAACACTCTGAGCCTTGCACAAAACAGGTGTGCTGTCCATAACTGGCCCAAACTCATTAGTTAAAAATAGAAATCATTGCTGCCTTTTTAAGCCACTGAATTTTGGGGTGATTTGTTATATAGGAGTAGGTAGTGGGAACAAGGAATCAAGAGATAAGGACTCACTTTTCAATTCAGTCAGTAACAGTGTGGGATCTTGGAAATTATTGAGTTGCTTTGACTTCCAGCCACATTTTGCACTGAGCCACAGACTCCTTTGGCCCTCAGATCACCCACTAACTTCCAGACATTCTTCCTTATACGTGCAAGCCTGCCATCCAGGGATGCTCCTGCCTAAAATATTTTCCTCTTCGCTGTGGATATATATGAAGTACAGGCATAAATAAAGAAATACAAGAACAGATTTCTTATCCAGGAAACTCGGAGCTTTACATAGTAATAAACATCTTGCTTCCTGCTTAAAATGCCCTCTGGGGAACTCATGGAGATAGTACATGTGTGCGTTCAACTCAATTGTTCCTAAACTCATTCTGTTGTGCTCCAGTGACAGATTGGCATCCGGACTTGCCTTCCTGGGGGAGCCTGCACTTTCCTGCAGAGTTGCATATGTGCAAAGTCTGGCTGAGCACACCCGCCATCTCCAAGCTGTCTGGGGAGACCTGAAGCCCCCTCCCCAAGGTTGAGTTCCACCTCACCGTCACTGAGCTTGCTCTAAGGGATACAGCTCTGCTCCAGCTGCAGCGACCTGCAGTCGTACCTAACTTGGGGGGGGGGCGGAGGGGGGAGATGAGACATTCAGGTGAGCGATGAGTCTCCTGATGCATTCTGTGAGATGAGGATGCCAAGGTCCACCTCTCCAAGGACACGCAAGGATGGGTAGAGAACTTTGCCTTTGCTCCCCCAGATAGCCATCGTGTGTGTTCACAGTGAGGTTGGGCCATTCTCAGGCTCTCTCATGGGGACTGTGTCTCTGGCCATTGACCTTGAAATATCATGCCACATGGGGGCATTTGGAAATCCGCACATGTGAGCTCTATCCCTGAATGCTCAGGACTTCCTCCTCTAGTAACTTAAAAAGTAACCTGTTAAAAAGCGCAGCATTGGATTTGTCTTTAATGCTGATGATTCGGAGATCTGATAATAAGGAAAATTATCCCGCTCTTTCCACACAAATCAAGCCAAGTGTTGCAACCTTGTGGTAGGATTATGTCTTTGAGGGCTTTTCCCTTCATAGGAGGAGGGACAGCAGCAGCATCCTATAAGTCACGGCTCTTTCAGCCAAAAGAGCGGCAGCTCCTCCACTATATACTTACATCTCCTCTGGACTGGTTTTCGTAGAAAGCTACGTGATAGACATCGGCAAGGTAGATGAACAGGAAACCTCCCCAAATAGAGGAAAGACAGCCCGTTTGGAAGGCCTCTCCTCCACTATCTGCACACCATGTGGGCCCCATGTGACGCTTCCCTTGCTGACCACTCAGCACCCAATGCAGGATACAACCTGCTGAAAAAGCACCAATCCTGTCATTTTTGTGTTCAAATGTGTCATTACATCTCTGTGGCCTCCAGAACAGACTATCCTCTGCACTGGCCTCCTGGGCTGTTGGGGCTGACTCCCACCCACTGCTACAAGGCCCACTTCACCTACGTGTCAGTGACCTCCTGCTCCTTGCTTACGTGTGCCCACTCCCAGCCCCATCACCTGGCTTTGGTGTCCTCCCTGCCTGGACTGTCTTTCCTTCCACCCACTTGTCCAGAACTTTGAGGATGAGGTCAATTCCCACTTCCCCAATGACACCATCTCTGACCTTCTCCAAATGAAAGAAGTTGCTGGCCCTCCTAAGTTTATGAGAATACTTTTCTGCAATTTTCCCAGTATAAGGCAGGACCACCCACCCTTACAAGTTTGGAAAGTCCCATTTTGGGGATCCCTGGGTGGCGCAGCGGTTTGGCGCCTGCCTTTGGCCCAGGGCGCGATCCTGGAGACCCGGGATCGAATCCCACATCGGGCTCCCGGTGCATGGAGCCTGCTTCTCCCTCTGCCTGTGTCTCTGACTCTCTCTCTCTCTCTCTCTCTCTGTGACTATCATGAATAAATAAAATCTTAAAAATAAAAAAAAATAAAAAAAAAAAAAGGAAAGTCCCATTTTATGTCTTCCACTGGGGTGTAAGCTCCTCAAGAGCAGGATTTTGCACAATTAATGCATTTTGTGTTGTGTACATGTGCTGAAGCATAGAATAAATGAATTTTCCCTTCACACCCAACCTGCATGCAGGAAATAAAGGACTGGATTCAGTATAGTAAAACTTACATTAAAACTGTCACACTAACTTATATTTAAATTTCATATAATATTCATAAAACCCTTTGAAGAAGGATGCCTGAGTGGCTCAGTTGGGTAAGCCTCCAATTCTTGGTTTTGTCTCAGCTCATGATCTCAGGGTCCTGAGTCTGAGCTCCAAGTCAGGCCTTGCAATTGATGCAGAGTCTGCTTGAGATTCTCTACCTTTCCCTCTTCCCTCTCCCTCCCCGCTCATCCTTCTGCCCTCTCTTCAAGCATGTTCTTTCTTTCTCTCTCTCTCTCTCAAATAAATAAACAAAATATTTTAAAAAAGAAATATGTAAAACACCTTCGAGGGAAAACACCTATGTGTGGGATCATTAGGTCCTAGGATATTGTGGGTTGAATTGTGTCCCATAAAAAATTGTTGAGGTTCTAACCCTAATCTGTGAATAAGGCCTTTTTTTCAAGTTGAGTTCTTACAATTGATCCAGTTAAGGATAGGCCCTAATGAAATAGGACTGGGTCCTTAACCGAAGGACCCAGGTGGACACAGGTGCTCACAGAGAGATCACCACGTGAAGGTGAAGGCAGAGATGGGGCGATACATCTACAAGTGGAGGAGTGACAAAGATTGCCAAGGAACCGTCAGGACCCAGGGAAGAAAGGCCACAACAGATTCTCCCTCACAGCTGACACCTTCATTTCAGACTTCCAGCTTCCAGAACTGTAAGACAATACACTTCTGTTGTTTAAGCCACCCAGTTTGGGTGACTTTGTTATGGCAGCCCTAGGAAACTACTACATATGGTGCATCTATTTTAACATTATAAGAAACTATCAAACTGGTTGCCAAAGTGTGTGTACCATTGAATTCCTGCTCGTATAGCAACGTGAGTGTGACAGTGGCTTTCATCCTTATAAACACTTGGCATTATCAATCTCTTAAAGTTTATCCCTCCTAGCCGTGGTCATGGTATCCCATAGTGTTTTTAATTTCCCCCCCACTGACTATTGATTATGAGCGTCCTTCATATGTTTATTTACCATCTTCATATCTTCTTTGATGGAGTATCCATTCACATATTTTCTCCCTTTTGTTTATGTAATTATCTTCATATTACTTAATTGTAAGATATAATCTGGATACAGGTTCTTTAGTGTGTGTTTTGCAAATGTTTACTCTCAGTGTGTGGCTTGTCTTTCAATGAAAATTATCAAAGTCCTTTGAACAGAAAAAAAAATCTCTTCGATTTTGAAGAATTCCAGTTGATCAACATTTTTTAAAAATCATTCATCCTTTTGATGTAATTGTGAAGAAATATTTATCTAATCCATTGTTATAAAATTTTCTCTTTTCTTCCATAAGTTTTATAGTTTTATCTTTTATATTCAGTCCTTATTGACTTATATTTTTGTGTATGGTGCAAAGTGGGAGTTGAAGTTTACTGTTTTGCATATGAATGTTCCCTAGGTCTACTACCATTTATTGAAAAGAATTCTTTCCCATTGAATTACTTGAGCACATGTGTTAAAGATCAATTGACCTTTTGTGTATACCTATTTTTAGCTTCTCAGATCATTTCCATTGATCTGTACGCCTATCCTTATAATTTAAAGGTTATTGTTTTATCTATATAAAAAGTCTTGACGTCAAGTACTGAGCATAGAATTCTAGAATTCAAGGTTGACATATCTTTTTTCCTTCAGTATTTTAAAGATGCTACTCTCCTATCTTCTGCTTTCCATTATTTCTGACCAGATATGTGCTGTTATCTTTATCTTTATTCCTATTTACATGATTTTTTTTTGGCAGTCTGGAAACTTTGAATATTTTCTATTTATCACTGTTTTTTAAGCAATTTGATTATGATATAGTTCTCATTTTTGCTACATGTAGAGTTTCCTGGCTTTGAGTTTCTTGAATCTCTGAGTCTAAAGTTTTCATGAAGTTCGGAGAAGTCAAAGCCGTTATTTATATCTTTGAAAGTTTGTCTCTGCTTGGTCTTCCCTCAGCCTTCAGAATGCCAATTATAGGTATATTAGGCTGTTTTATGTTGTTCCAAATCTCTCTGAGCATTATTGCTTTTTTTTCAGCCAATTCTCTTTCTGTTTTGGTTAGCTTCCATTGCTATGTCCTCATGATACTAATCATTTATTTGACAATATCTAATTTGCATTAATTCTCCCTGATGTATTTTTTTAATCTCAGGAGATACGGTTTTCATCCACAGAAGGTCACCTTAGACCATGTTTATACCTTCCATGTCTCTTCTTAAAATGCATCATCTTTCCTCTACCTTTTTGAGCTTACAAACACCTCAGTACTCAAACCCACTGGTGGTCTTCTTTCAGTGACACAGCCAGGCAAGTGACACACGCTGCTATTTGGGAGCACGTCTACTTCCTGGGTTGTCCAGTTTCATCAAGCCACAAGGAACCACTTGGTCAATCCATGAACTAAATACATGGTTTAATGTAGAGCTCTAATTAGGGCTTCAGAAGGTATTATTTGGAGCAAACCAGCTTGATAAAACGTGCTAAAATATTCTCCACATAAAAAAAAACTTAATTTACCCAAACAACTAGTCTCTCAAAATAACCAGCTCATACATTTTTACAAAGGATTCCCATTTCCTGCATCCTTCCTTACCTACTCTCTAGGCTGTTGTTAAGAGCATCGCATTGTATAAATAACCCATATCTCACTGACCACCAGTAACTTCATAACTTCTGTGCCTGGTGAGTGAGTGTCAAAACTAGCACTCAGATTCCCAAACTTCTAGTTAATATTGCTTCTGTGTTCTGGCCAATAGCATCAGAATCATCTGTAAAGCTTTACTTTTCTTTGTTGAAAAGATGTTATTTATTTATTCTAGAGAAAGAAAAAGAAAGAGATAGACAGCACGAGTGGGAGGGGCAGAGGAAGAAGAAGAGAGAGAATCCCAATCAGACTCCGTGCTGAGTGCAGAGCCCTACGAGGGGCTCAGTCTCATGACTCCGAGATCATGACCTGATCCGAAACCAAGAGTCAAACATCCAACTGACTGCACCACCGAGGTGCCCCTCATCTGTAAAGCTTTTAAAAAATTCCCGGTCAGACCCCAGCCCAACTCCACTCTGTCAAAATCTCTAAAGGCAGCTCCGGTGGCTCAGCGGTTTAGCACCGCCTTCAGCCCGGGGTGTGATCCTGGAGACCTGGGATCGAGTCCCACGTCGGGCTCCCTGCATGGAGCCTGCCTCTCTCTCTCTCTCTCTCTCTCTCTCTCTCTCTGTGTGTGTGTGTGTGTGCCTCTCATGAATAAATAAATAAAATCTCAAAAAAAACACTTCACTGAGGAACATGAAGTTGCCAGTTCTACTGCCAATGCTGTTACTCCTTAAAAAAAAATATCTAAGATTGAGACTTGGCATGTCCATTTTTCACAAGTTCTAACATGTAAAAAAGTGAATGTCCCCTCCAGATTGTGTAATGTAAAGCTTATGATCTTTCCATGATGGGAGCTCTATTCAATTCAGATGCCATGTTCAACATTAGCTAATATACTTACAAAGCCATGCATAGTAGACTGGCTTTTTTTCACTCTTCTATGCATCAGTTATTTTTGTTTGCTTATTTTATCAATTATGTTGGATAATTTATTTTAAGTTTCTGGGGCAGTGGATACTCTTTCTATTGTCAAAATGCAGTAAGTGAGCCAATACACATCCATTATTAACATCAGGTGTTAATACCATATGCAATGATATGCTGGAGAATTCTGAATTTTGTAGAAGCCCCCCAAATTTTAAGAGTTGTGGGCTTCCATGTCTCAGATGTACCTGTATCTTACAGCTAACATGGATGTAAGAAGAAACACTACCTGATTTCCTAGCTAGATGGCAAAGAAGTTATCCAAAGCAAACCTCACCAATTCATAGAAATTGAGTAGAAAAGATAAAATTGGAACGATATCAAATGCCTGCAGCTTTAGCATTTTTAAGGATATATAGATGAAAGAGAACACTAACAATAAAACTCTCAGTGGCTAAAAGTTCATGTGCCTAAGAAGATCTGGATGAAACTTGCTTAGAGACATTGGTTGCAGTGATTTGCAGAAAAGCTCATACAATATTCACATGCAAATGAATCCTTCCCAAGGTGCTTCAAAATAGTTTGATCTGCTGAACTGCTTTAAAAAAAAAAATGCCCTCCAATTACATTTACTCTTTTATCTTAAAAGAAGAACTTCAAACAATTTTTACAAGCAATATTATAAATTCCAAATGAGTGAAGTTCACTTGATGGAGGTTGCTGTCTACAACAAAATCTCTTTGTAAACACTTACAAAAGTCTGAGATCATAGATGGACCGGCCTCCTATTAGGCACACTGACGTGAAGTGTGAGCCTTTTAACCAGCATTTATTTCAGGGGCAAGTAGTTAGTTGCCTTTGTGTGTGAGCTTCACAGCCCTTTCGAAATGCGTATTATCCATAAAGTGAAGATTACTTTCTCTACCATCGTTCCTTGTTTCAAGGCATCCCACACTATTACTCATCTATAAAAAGCTAACCTTAATTTTTAGGGCATATGACCAGCCTTCGTGATTTTCCAAACAAAAAGTATGATTTGGCGATCAAGCAATTTATTTAGTAATGCCTCAACAGTCCAACTGTAGCAATTCTGCAGCAAACATTTGTTTCGCTGGCAAGCACTTTCAAGCAGAAGCTTTTCTTTTGAGAACTGCAGGGAGGTAAATATTTGATTTTAGAGAGTTAAGATGGCCCAAGGATTTTTCAAAAGTCTTCTCAGGTCAGCTGATATTTATTTTGGCCATTAAAAACAAAACAAAACAAAAGAAATTCTTGAGCGTTGCGGGGTGTGTTTCCAATCCAAAATTAGTATAGAAAGTTATTTGGTAAATAGATTCTAAACAAGTTTTAACACAATTTTGTTATATATATATATATGTAATTATGTAATATACATGTGTATATCTATCTATATGTATGTATATATGGAGAAAGAAAAAGAAAAAAATAAAAATAAAAAAATAAAAATAAATTTAAATTTAAAAAAAAGAAAGAGAGAAAGAAAGAAAGAAAGAAAGAAAAGAAAAGGAAAGAAAGAAGAAAGAAAGAAAGAAAGAAAGAAAGAAAGAAAGAAAGAAAGAAAGAAAAGAAAGAAAGAAAGAAAGAAAGGGAGAAAGAAAACAGGGAACAAAAAGTCAAAATTTCTAGGACAAAATCTAGCCCCTTCTACAGCTATAGCTTATTTCCTGCCATGCCCTTGCCCTTTTCTTTTTGTATCTGGAATCTTCCCACCTTTCAGAAAAAGACTCTGAGGATTTGTCCTCTGCACACTTCTACTCTCCTCTGGGAACACATCGTATCCCTCAGCTGGAAGTCAGCCTTCTCCCATGTTCTTCATGTATCCCTCAATCACACGCTGCCTTGTGACATCACTTGTCCTGTTGGTTTTGTTTCCTTGCACCCGTGTTTGCCTTGGGTTCCCTCCTGGGTGTTCACTTTTCCTGGCCAATGATTGGCCTTTACAGCTCTGCATTCCATTTCATGAGATCACCCAACAGTGACTTCTACCAAAGAACATTTCAACAAACTTTTGCCAACTAGGAAGTCATACCCACGTTGGTCAATTCAAAGATGGCAAGGTCAAGGGCTATATTCCAGGTGAACTAGCACAATTAGGAAGGGGTCCGCCAACATACATTTTTCTCGAAAATGCACGCAGGAAATATTCTTGCCTTTGCTCTGTGCATCATTTTTCTTCACTGCTCCTTTGTTGTTCAGCTTCCATTAAAAGTCCAAGAACCGTGTGAAAGTAGACATTTCTCAGGTGAGTGAAGGGAAAACAACCAAGTGGACAGGCCACAACCTTTCATGCTGGAAATAGCTAGAAGGTCCACGAACACTCATTGGACTGTGTATGGAGCCCCCCACAAGCCCAATAACTTGGACACTGATGCAGAGTTCTGAAAACTTGCTTCATTAAGCAGAATCCTCTCACTTGGCACAACCCACATCCTCCCAGCCATACCCAGGCTGCATTTTGCAGCTAAACATTGCAGGGCAGGGGAAGAAGTGAGGTATATTATGTAGCTCCTTGGCAGTGATTCCCTGGCAACTCAGTTCAGACTCCCTCCCTGTGACAAAATGAGCTTGTCAACTTCACCTGGCCTGCTACCTCACAGTATTTACAACAGAAGATTTTAAAACAGATTTTGTAAGCTAAACTATGTATCCTGCTTCTCCACCGTCATCTTCGTCCTTTGTTGATGAACTGATTATTCTTCCAATGGCTTCACTCTCACTGATTCTGAAAGACCACAGAACAGGGAAAGAAATTTGAAGACAAATTGGAAACATGTGCAGCTGCCTACCCTTCTGGGCAAAATCCACTGGAGCAGCAGAACCTCAGTTCTCAGCCTGTTGTCTTCAGCCCCTTTGCTCCCCCTCTTAAAGAGCATTAGCATCATGCAGATGATCAGCAGACCTTGTGACATCACCACTGGCACAGAGCTGTGGCTTCAGCTGTTTTGATGAGAAACCTGCCCCCTTGGCCATGTTAGCCTTTACCCTCCATTGGAGGGAGCGGCTCTCCACCCCACTCTCACCTGCCTGGAAGCTAATTTGGGTTCCACACTGAGGTTAAACCCTGTACCAAGTCTCTATTCAAAGGGACTGTCAAAAAAGGAGCCCCTTGAAACCTGGTCTCCAAGATGACCACCGTTTATCTAGCGCCTAAGGATGCTCCATGCCAGCCCCTGAGTCAGGTCTCTCCCCTCAGTGAAAGTCTCATAACAAACTTATTAACAAAGATGCTGAGGTTCACATGACTTAAAGGTCTTGCCTGATTATATTCTATTGGTATTCCTCTATTAAATGGAGCGTCCTGGATCCAGACTTGACCGCCCCATTCAAAAACCTGGCCTCTTTCTCCTGAGCTCTACCTCTTATGAAAGTTGTATTTTGTGGGGTTTTTGGCTTTGAGAGATGCATTTATTTACATTATGTTCTTGTTATAATAGATTTTAAGAAAATAGAACCTGATTTCCTAAAGTGCAGTGCAAGTATTTTTTTATAACCTCCACTTAATTTGAGGTAATACCCATAGACATCCTAGCTTTTATCCAGATTTAAACTGAAATAAAACTGCACATTAAGAATGCATTTTACCAATTTTCCACAATGAACATGTATTGATTTTTTAAGTCAGAAGAAGAGAAAGCCTTGTTTTAAAGTATCATATTTGGATTCAGTAAATATGTTAAAGATATCAGTGACATTCTGGGTGCTGGGTTGATTCCATGCATATATTTAATCTAGTTTATTTTAAACTACAACTCTGAAGCAGATGGTATATACATTTATTTATTTGTTTATTTATTTATTTATTTATTTATTTATTTATTTATTTATTAATGGAGAGTTTGTGACAAGGAACATGGATGGTGCTAGGGCTTCAGGCAGCACTTCCCTCTCGGGACACCACCTTCCACTGAACCCCTGCTTCTCATGCCTGTATGTGCCTAGGAATGAACTGATAATCTTGCCAAATCACAGATCCCAATGCATATCTGGAGCAAGATCTGAGAATTTGTGTATCTACCGAGCTCCCAGGCAATACTACTGGTCTTAAGCTGTACTTTGGGTAGCAACGTGCTCTGTACATTGTTAATTCACATTTTCCAGAAATTTAAGAATCTCTTAATCCTTATTTTTTTGGCAGTACTTTCTGATTTAAATTTTATCATTTAAGCAGCTGAAATGCTTATAGTAAAAATGAGTTCTCGCAGAGCTTCTATTAATATATAAAAAAAAGGAAATGTCTTAGAACTATTCCACGCACATATTACTGACATTATGATGAACTAGATACCATGACCTAAGTGAGTGACATCAACACTGCTTGAGCTGTAGAGAATGTCAGAGTAAAACCATGTAAAGAACTTAATATTCTATTAGTAAATGACTCCACAGGAATCATGTGGCTGCCTAGACACACAAGCAACCTCAGGTTCCATTAAAGAAGAAGGAGAAGGAGAAGAAAGAAGAAGAAGAAGAAGAAGAAGAAGAAGAAGAAGAAGAAGAAGAAGAAGAAGAAGAAGAAGAAGAAGAAGAAGAAGAAGAAGAAGAAGAAGAAGAAGAAGAAGAAGAAAGAAGAAGAAGGAGAAAAGAAAAAAAAAGCATATCATGCTGGACATTGGTCAGAAGCCAATTTGGTGCTGCTCTGGGAGAAAGAGTCAAAGTCATGTTTTTTTCAGAGAAAAGTAACCATTTTGGTGAGAGCAAATAAATTCATGTCATTCACATATTCCACTAATATTAGTTGAGCCCAGACCAAATTCACATCAAATATTGTCTAAATTGTTGAGGCACAAATATAAGTAAGCATACCTCTTAACTTCAAGGATCTCGACACTATCTTCAAAGGACCTGAAATACTTAATGTGGAGAAGTCTTGAGAGAAGGATGAAGACAGGCCTGACTAGCTGACAAGCATCTTGAGGAATTGGACAAGCAGGAAAGACAAACATGTGAAGCTTGTTCTCTGTGACCACATGCAGTGAATCTTTGGCTTATCATATTATCTTCCAAATAACATAAGGAGAATTTATTGTCCCTATTATGGTTAGTTGAGTTATAGATCTAATAAACATCCATTGGAATAAATTCAATCAATACAGAAGAGTCTAAGGCACGCTGTGACAACAGGTATTAACAATTTTGATTTGTTTGATCCACAGTGTTGATACTTTCATATTTTAAGGAAAAATTTAATAGCTTAGATTATCCAACAATGGCTTTTTGAATAACTTTGTTCTCTCTCACTGAGAATCATCAGAGGGTAGTCACATTGCAAAGGAATAATGGTTTGGGGTGTTGGAAATAAACACACAGTAAGGCTCCTCTTAACGGTGAGGTTCCTGATACACACTTATTTCATTAGAACTAACAGTGAAAGGCAATTCTACAGATCCTAAAGCTAAGCAAATATCCCAAAATATTGTCCACAGGTGCTTGAAAGAGAACAGGAGGGATTTGGAAGGTCTCTTGGAGTAGCTGGGCTCTGGGCAATAAAGAAGACTGAAACTTGGTCGATGAAGAAGATTCTCAACAACTGAAGCCCTAAATTTGACAATCTGTTTGTAAGGTACTGTGGAGACAGTCATAATTAGTTCTTAATGAAAGCAGAAATTACAACTATTTGGAATTGTGTTTTAAATTAAGATTTCTATTGGGGTCAACACCAATAGTTCTTGAGTAAGACATGAGATAATAATGTTTCATTATTGTACGTTTGCTGCAGTCTTCTAAACCCTTCTACGAGTACTAGGAAAGCGAGGACAACAAATATAGCTTTTGATCTCCCAAAATCTTATAGATAAAATTTACTCTTACTCTCAATAATTAAGAGGCAAGTGATTCATTAGAGAGACATTTTGCATTGATTCTTTTTTAAGTTTGGATAAATATTGTCATGGACCTAAAAGGATGAGTTAGTTTAGAAATGGTGGTTAAGGTTTGCCTCCTTTCAATTAAAAAAGGAGCAAAGAAGGGGAAATAAGTGATTACCCCTGTGGTTCATGTTCATTAGTATTAAATAGCCTTAATAAGAATGCATACTAAAAAAGTCTCCTTCTTAATACTTGTGAAGTCAATACCTTGAATCGTATCCAAAGGCTTTTTAAGCAACACAAAACTACTTAGTATTCACAGTATGGTCTTCTGTTTCCACAAGGAAACATAAGCTTAAGTCTACAAGTTAGAATACCTCATAGATGCTCGCAATGCAGTTCTCTGGAAGCTACAGTATAGCCTTACCTCATCAACACTGAACTCTATACTCCGCAATTTGGTGAAAAACAGACACATGGATCTGATTCACTCCAACCACTTTTAAAAATTAAGCATTCAAAAATAAATTATGGGCTAAATGTAATTTTCACCTTGTACTACAGAATTATGGAAAAAAAAAAGCAAGAGTTTATCTTTGTCTTTAGGAGAGCCAACGTGAATCCTTAAACACTTGGTAGGTACATCCTCTCTTTCTATCCATTCAAGTGAGCGTGTCTTTGTACCACATGGTGGGTCTAATTTACATTCCCCTTACAACTAATGATGTAGAACAGTCTTCCAGAGGCTTTTGGATGTTGGTGCATCTTCTTTTATGCAGATTCTATTTAAGTCTTATGCCTGTATATGTTGAACTTTTTTCCCCCGTTAATATTGAGTTGTACGAATTCTTTATGTGATTTAGATAGAAACTCCTTTCCAGTTACGTACACTGAGAATGCTTCCTCCCAGTCAATGGCTTGTCTTCTAATTTTCTTAGCTGTGTTGTTTAAAGAGTAGAAGCTTTTGACTTTGAGGAAGATAAATTTATACACTTTAATCCTTTCTATGTTTTTTGTCCTAAGAATTCTCTGCCTCCCTCCAAGCTGCAGATTTTCCTTTGTTTTCTACTAGTCTCTATAATTTTAGTGCTGAACATACATACACCTATGGAAGACATTTAAATGAGCTCAGATCTAATAATCTTTTGTTTATATACCATGGTCTGTTCAGCTAAGCTTGCAGTTCATTCACAAAACTACTCCAAAATATTATGATGACAACACTGGTCTCTTCTTTCACCTCATATTCGTCAGCAAGAGCTGCAAACAAAGTACCATGGACTGGGCAGCTGAAACAACAGAAATTTCTTTTCTCATAATTCTGGGGGCTGGAAGCCCAAGATCAAACTGTTCAAAGGGTTGGATTCTCTCTCTTTGGCTTTCAGATATCTGCCTCTCACTACGTCCTCCTGCGGTCTTCCCTCTGTGTGTGCACACCCTGGGTCTCTCCCTCTTCTCATAAAAATACCAGGCCTATGGGATTAGGACCCACTCTTTTGACCCCACTTAACCTAGTTTGCCTTCTTAAAGGCTCTATCTCCAAATACAGTCACCTCCAAATACAGTAGGACTTCTACTTGGATGGGGACAAAATTTAGTTCATGACAACCACTCAAAATATTTTAATGCCATTCAGAGAGCATGTTCCTAGGCAATATAAAAATTAATGGGAAAGTACCCTATAGTCATAGCTCCATATAGCTCCCTTATACTGAATCTAAGATATCACAGAGCGTAAGTTGTACCCTACTTTCAGAAATAGTAAGATGGGGCAGGAAGAGTGTACTTTTTAATCAATGATATACAGCAGTCTAATGCGAGTGCTTTCCAGATTTGAGATTTATATAGGACCACAAATCAAAAACAAAGCAAAACATTTCAATACCACCAGTTCACACGGAAACTTTAGCATTACAAACTAGGGAAAATCATTTATTTTTTTAAGATTTTATTTATTTATTCATGAGAGATACACAGAGAGAGAAGTAGAGACACAGAGGGAGAAGCAGGCTCCATGCAGGGAGCCTGATGTGGGACTTGATCCCAGATCCTGGGATCACATCCTGAGCCAAACCACTGAGCTACCCAGGTGTCCCAGGAAAATCATTTTAAAAGTAAATAGCAGTTCTTCCAACTGAGGAACACAGGCGCAGACAAGAATGTAGGATTATGAACCAATGCCAGCCGAGAGAACAGAATTTGGGAATCCCTGCTCTAGTTTACTGTGACGGACTGACTCTAAGGTCTCAAGGGCACTAGAGAAAAGAGGGGAAAAAAATTTTTAAGTTCCCACTTCAACAAAACAGACCAAATCCTTTGACTTTTGTGTGTACTGTATTTCCTTTGGGTGAGGATAGAGGGGTCAACCACTTCTGAATTCTTGTTGGTCCCCTGATCATAGGCCACGGTAACAAGAAAGCTAGACCTGTGCCAGCCAAAGGTAGAAGTTAAAGTTCTGCTGTGATGCAGCCCAGCAAGGAGAAGTCTAAGCCACTTCTAACATTCAGCCCTGAAAGTAGATTCCAGGCAAGGCTGGGAGGCTGGGCTAGGAGCAGTTGTATCTGTACAGAGAAGATAGCCAGGGTCAGTGGTGGCTGGTGCAGAAGGGATGCAGCCCCAAGTCACCCAGGATGGGTGGGCTCATTGTCATAAGTAATGTTGTGTGGATTTTTGCACATGGTAATTTCGCTAATTACTCATCTCCATATAACTTTACGCATGGAGCGCTGGTTCTATGTCATAAATGATCAGGACTCCAGGTGAAGCAGACGCAGGCCAACCAAGACTATATCATGTGGCTCCTTGCTTGGAAGGATTCGTAAAACTTGCTCAGATGTAAGGACACCACCTCCAAGAGAATTTGTTGTGCTAACGGATTCTTATTATAGAGAACTGAATCTACATTCATGAGTTTGGTTCATTTCTGGAAATAACTGTCTTAGAGTCCTCTAAGCTTGGGGAATGCTCGCTCTCACCATTCCAGAGCAATCGCGGCTTGGCAGAGGCCGTTCCATCAAGGGGCCCTGGGCCTGAAGAGGACACAAGTTGGGACAGAAAGGCCTGGCCCAGCCCCAGGCCTGAAGATCTATCTCCTAGGCTGCTCTCTGTTCACTGTAGCAGAGTTGGAACCACATGCATGTTATTCTCAATCCCGAGAGACCTCAAGGAGCAGAAGTGGAAACCACCGGCCTGGTAAATCTGTAAATCATTTATCACTGGTTGCCTAGACACCTGGAAGATTAGAAAACCAAAGAGAGCAACGGAATTTGCGCTCGGAGAGGCTGGGGCTTCCGGGTGGAGGTGCGAGGGCACCGTCTACATGTTGGTGAAACATCCTGCAGCTCCGTGCATTCCAGCCCCAGTGGCACATTTAGGGGGGTTTGTAACGCGGCAGGTGTTTCAGGGCAGCGCACACTCAGTCTGTGGACTGCCTTCCGTGTTCTCTGTGACCCTGCGGGCTTACCTCACTTCTCCGTGCCTCGGGCTGCTCGTGTAAAACACCGAGGCTCTACGAGATAACCAGCAGGTACGCTCCCGAGGAGGAAATGTGCTGAACATTGGGCACACATGATGTACTTGCAAATATGAAATACGGATAAAATAGTAAATGAAACATCAGCTGTTATAATTATTTGCAGTATCAACTCGGATCACTTAAGCATAACGACCCAGCGACCCCCACAGGGTGAATATAGCCACTTTTCTAATGATGACATTGGGAGGCTCATTCGGAGTCACAAGGGTTCCAAGGCGGTAGAGGCCGATGTTCCATGTCGGGTCCTTTCCACCATCGTCCACTGTCACAAGCCCCATCTGACCGGCAGGATGACCACGCACGGAGACGGGCAGCGGCTGTGTTTTAAGGTCTGGGAGTGGGAGTGTAAGCGAGCATGTCTGACACACCACGGCCACAGGCCTGTGCCAAGTGGCTGAGAAAGATTCGAATTCAGGTGCGTCAGGTTCTGCAGATGACGGTCTTCCTATAAGACAGAAACAGAATAGAACAGAGATGTGACCGACTAAGCAGAGAGTTCAGGCCAAGGGTCAGGGTGAGGCTGGAAAAAATGTACTGGCTTTTCTGGGGGCCAGAGACCCTCGGAGACCTGCAGCCAACCCTGACTGACATCCTGGCCTTCAGTCCTGGCATGGTGGACCATCCCCCAGAAGGCCGCCTGACACGGTCAGGGTCTTGAGCAGAAACCAGAAAGTCTCTGGCTTCCCCGGCATCGCCCATGATTAAGCAGCAAGGGCATTTGAGTGAGATAGTCGGTGGGGTCCGAGGCCCTCCCATCAGGCTCCGGCTGCCTGCGTGCTCCCATGGCAAAGCCCTTACCTTTATCAGTTGTTGTAAATGTGAGACTAGCGGGAAAAAAGGAGGTAAAAAGGCAGAAATGAAAACTGACCCAAGGCCTAGAACTGTCATATATGAGAGAGAGAATCCTTTGCCTGTAAGATGTGGGTGAGAGGCTTGGCCTTCAGGGGACCGCGCCTGGAGGTGAGCGAGAGCAGCGCAGCAGGTGGCCACAGAGACAACCAGCCTTGGCTTCCCGCTCTGACAGCGGTTCAGGGGCCAGCAGACACGAGTGTGACCCGGTGGGGTGGGGGGGGCAGACACGGTGGGCAGTAGAGTGTCACGAGCCTCACTCTGTAGCAGATCCTAGAAGAGGCAACTCTCAGGATGCTGGGTACATGTCCTCACTTTGTGGGCTGGGCAGAGGGGCGCTCTGATGCACCCTGCTCCCCCCGCCCCATCCTCCAAGCCATCAGATGCAGCGGACCTCATCGGAAAGATGATGAGATGTCTCGGTCCGGATGAGCAGAAAGGCCCAGAGTGAGGGCTCACAGACCTGAGCGGCGTCCCCAGGAGCAGAGACGGTTCCACAGCCCAGAACTGCAAACCCAGCATCACTTTGTGCTGTTTGACGATGCGGCGAAAACCTGCAAGTCAGACCTGAACGTCCACCTCCCTGGGGTGCGGATGGGGATGCGGGGAAGCCAGTGGGCCACCCCACTTTGCCTGTAGAAGGTGGAAGCGTGTGCGTGTGAGGAGGGGAGGGCTTCAGGTAGGAGGTGAGGCACTCCGTGCTGCCCTGAGCAGGGCCAAGGCTCCAGGCTTCCCTTTTGGTGACCTGGACACCTGCTGCCCTACACCCCTGCACCCCTCGCACCCCTGCACCCCGGGGCTCATCTCTCTGCTTAGGATGGAAGGAAGCAAAGGGAGTCACCGCGACGGTCCCTAATATCCCTGCGGTTCTGCAGCCTCTCCAATGGGAGGAAAGGAAATACAGAAGAACAAAGGATTGGGGGGAGCGCAGAGGGGAGACAAGTCCGGGACTCCTGTCCACAGCAGCCGCCAGAGGTCACATGGCCCTCCTGCTCCGAGTGCTGGGAGGCGTCCCGAGGCGAGGGTGTCCGGGCACGTGGTCCCCAGGGGCGGCCACGCCTGGGGGTTTTCCGGGGGGCGGAGCCCAAGCAGTTGGGGGATCCAGACCTCGGCCCTGAGACAGGAGCTGGGGATGCCGAGGGCCGGGGACCCACTCAAGAACGCAGCTGTGCCCCCCTGGAGGGAAGTGGCCGGGCTGTGGCAGCAGCTGCTCCCGGGCCCACCCTGGGGGGTCCCCAGCGAGTCTCGGGCCTTGGCAGCTCCAACTGTCACCCGGCCGCAGGGTTCCAGAATGCATGTCCCACCACACCGATCACCACCCCACAGTCCCCTTCTTCCCCCTTGGGCTCGACAGGAAGCCTCAGGGGCCACTTCTGGTAGCCTGGCACGTCGCCTGAGCCCGGGGCAGGCCTGGCTGGGAGCTCCGCATGTCACACTGCCCTGCTGTCACCGCGTATGGACTCTCTACAGGACCCTTCCCCGCCTGGGCAGGGAGAGGAGGAGGGGGCTCCCTGGCCCCAGTGGGGCTGGCCCTGCCCCACACCCATACATCCCTGCTGGGCAGGGAGGCCTTCAGGACAAATGGCTCTTGGGTGTGTCCCCAACTTGTGTCTACACACGTTGATCAACCAGAGCAGTGCCCTCACATACATGAGGAGCCAGGCTGCCTCAGTTTCTCAGAATGAGCAACATTGGCTCCTCCAGAGTCAACATCCCTGGTGCTGAGAGACGGTGGCACCAGGTCCCCCCTCCGAACCATGGCAGAGGATGGAACCGCAGCCCACTGTTGCGTTGCAGAAGGAGACGATCCCCGGCCTTCACAGGCAGCCCCCGGGGCCGCTCCTCACCCACCCTCCACAGACCGAGCACAAGTTGCACACGTCTGTCCTCCGCAAGCTAAACGGATGCGTTGAGCCAATGGTGACTTCAGTTTCAGGACTTTGTGCAGATGCACACAGTTTGTGTGTGATTCCAGGGCCACTGGGAAGGCCACAAGGGGGTTGGCTGTCCACACGAAAAGCTTCTGGAAGTGTCTGTGGTGGGGTGGCTGTATCTAAAGGAAAGGTGCTGGAATTGTATGCTTTGAGCCGATCTCAAAGGAACCCCTCACCTGCCTTTAGGCACTGAGGAGGGAGGGAGGCCTTGCCTTGTGGGGTCACCCCACCCGTCTTCATGGTTGGCTGTTCTGGAAGCATCACACAGCAAAGAACGGGGCGAAGGAAAGGAGATCTTTGTGAAGTCTGATGCTGAGGAGCAGAAGGGAAGCGGAGTACTGGGGAGACTGGCTGTATGGTTAGCTTTAATACAAATGGCAGTTTATCCAGAATGACCTGTGCCCAGTGAGCTCGGCATCCACCTCCACCCCCCGTTCTCCTGACCGCGGGATGCTGGCTCCTCCGTTGGGGCCCGCGTGTCTCTGTGTACAGGAGGGGGCAGCTGGGGCCCGCACGACAGCCCTCGTCCACCTCAGCCTGCCACCGCCCGCTCTTCCCTGCACTGGCTCTTTCGAAACCAGACTGGCTTTTCCGAGGTGCCATCCCCTCCAACCCCAACAACAGACAGAGCCACAGGCCAGCCGCCGGAAGAACACACGCCCGTTGGATTCCAGCTATTTCCATGCCCTGGTGCCACCCACACAGCCTTGGTAAGGCACCCAGGGACACCTCTGCAGCTGCCGCCAGGGCGCCTGTGGACAGTGGCCTGCGGTGCCACCCGGCCAGAGCCTGGAGGGGAACAGCCTCCCCGCCACCCACCAAGCCAAGGGGTCCCACTCATCGTCACCAGGGGTCTCTTGTCATGAGCCTGGGCTTTGCAGGGGGAGGATGAAGAGCACATTGTGGGCCGGCATCCTGCTGTCCTGGGCACTCGTGACGGACTGCACCAGGGCTCTGGCCCTCCGTGGTGCCTGGGGACCGGTGGTGGGCTCCAACCCACAAACATGAACTGCCATCTGAGTCTATGGATCCTTACCCAGCGCAGGGTTGCCGTGTGGGGCCACCCTAGAAGACACTGGTGATGAAGGAGAACTCGGCAATGGAAAGTGGATGGGGAGGACCATGGAGCCCAACACTTTCCTACCCAATGTCTACTTCTTGAACTGATCAAAGCAGTTTGACTTGTCCAGTGACTTGAAATCCTGAGCTTAGGCAGCAGGCAGGGGCCTCACTGTGGCCCTCTCCTCCTTCCCCTCTCCCCACGGATGGCCTCTTGCTCGTCTACACAAGTCTCTCCATAGTGTCCGGAGACCAGGGCCCCTCCACGCCTCACTGTGTCTCCCTCACGGGCCCACTTCCCCACCTGAACCAGCTGCGTGAGTTCCCTACGGCCACCACGACAAAGCACCACAGAGCAGGTGCCAAAAAACAGCTGAATGTTACTGTCTCACGGTTCTGGAAGCAAATGTCCAAAATCAAGCTGTGAGCAAGGCGCTGCTTCCTCTGACAGCTCTCAGCACTCCTCGGGGCTGGGTGACTGTGGCCGTGTCCCTGCACTCCCATGGCATTTCCCCCCTGCCCCTTCCCTCTATGCATGTCACCTCAGTGTCTAAATGTCCCTGTTTGATAAGAGCACTAGTCCTATCAGGTGAGGGCCACCAAGGGAACTCATTTTAAGGACTCCCTGTTTCCAAATAAAGTGACATTCCAAGGTACTTGGGGTTAGGACTTCAACATATCCTTCTAAGGGGACAGAATTCAATTCCTGACATTATTGGTCACACAGATTCCAAAAATGTTCCCACAACCCTGTGGGTTGTGCATCACTGTCCCCACTGTATGCCAGAGGAAGCCCAGCCTCGGGAAGGGCAGCAAGTGTATTGAGGTCCTAGACATTGGGGAAGGAGGGCACTGAGCCACATCGTCCTGACTTTGAGTGCATATGCTCTGTCCCTTTCCCACTGGGGAAAGTTGGTCACATCCCTATCACTCTTCAAGATTCAATTCAAAGGCCACCTTCTCCAGAGACTGCCCCAGATTCTGTAAGTAACCACTGATTTGTCTGTCTTAGCAAAACATTTTCCCACTTGCCTACATTTAGTCCCATAGACTATTCTATGTGCTAATTATTTGCTCACATTTTTTTTTACCTTTAAGAATGATATACTCTAGAGGAAAACCCAAGCCTGCATATCTATAGGCTCCTATCTGCACAAAACACACCCCTTGGCATGTGTGCCAGAGCCACTGTGTGTGTCTTTTTCACTTGCCCATAATAGAAAGGAACCTGCGTTCTTTATATTAAAGTTCACTGAGGTATGTATTTTCCTAGGTACAATAGCATTTTATTTCTGAAATCAATTTGATTTCTTCCTACTGCTGCTATGGAAACACAATAGTTTTGGTGAGAAAAAGAATGTAGCGTGAGATAATGAGTGGAATGATATCAGGATTGTCAATTCCTTTCCCCAGACTCCTTGTCAATAATGGGTTCTAGCCTCCTCCCAAAATAGGAATATGATCTGTGCTTAAATGTGGTGGCTCCAGAACTATTTAAATTTATCCAGTATGGTTTTCTTTAAGGAAGAAAGTTTATTGTATCTAGAGGGAACTATTCATCTGACCAACATCTATGTGTTACATACTATGTATAGGAATTATGGAAGTGGAGATAAAGATCTGATGAGCCATGGTTTGGATGGTTGAGGCGATGTGATCCAAAAGTGATGACACACTTGAGGACAGTGTGACGGAAGGAAACTTGTGCTAAGTGCATTCATACTGGTGCAACCGGGAGCCCGCAGAGCTCAGAATCTCCACTTAGCTGAGGAAGCGGAGATCCGGTGCTGCAGAGGCTACTGCAGCTAACGCTGATGGAGCAGAAGTGTTGGGGAGGTGATAGCTACACAAAAAAAGAGACCCGGAGGCCTACACGGTCCCTCGGAGTCTCTGGTTGAGTCCAGACCTGTGTGTGCATGACAGGAAACCCTCGGGGACTGGGAAGAACCACCAAAAAGTGGGCAGCTCCCACAAGAGTTGGTGTCCCACAAGCCAGAGTAGAAATCATGAGGGGCATCCAGGAGAATCCCAGAGGGTAATTAGGACTCATCTAAAGCTTTACCAGACCCGCTCTGACATATTGTAAAAGCAAGCCTTGAAATGGTCCAACTGATGTAAAGTAACTTCTCTGTGTCACAAAACAAACCCCAATGCTCTGAAGGATACAACGAAATCCAAGAATCAATAAGACTGACTCTTTCCAGCATCTTATAAGAAATGATCAGAAGTGTAAAAGAAGCAGGGAACTATGACTCATAACCAGGAGAAACAGCAACCGTAGGAAGACACCCAGAAATGACCAAGATTATGGAATCGGAAGACAAAACACAGATGCAGCAGAGACATGATGGGACACTGCGCAGCGAGGGAGTGCAGGAGCTGCCGTCAGAACCTGGGGAGTAGAGGCTCAGAAGCCTCATTTGAAGTCCTTCTGTAGCACTGCCTGTCTGGGACGTGGACGATGTGCATCACTTTCTGTGCCCACTGAGGAAGTGACATCTGCAATGTCCCAACCCTGTCTGTCCTGTTCAGAAGTTGTGTTGTAATTAATTTGGTCTTGGAACTGAAATGCTCTATTGTCTTGACCATCAACTGTTGCAATGATAAGGACTGGTATCAATCTATTTGTGTGTGTGTGTGTATGAAAAACCCAGAGGATGTTACCACTGCAACAAAAAAATGAACACGACAAAAAACTAAAACCTAGCAAATAAATGAAAAACAAACAAACAAATAATTCAGACTCTGTCTAGGCATTATTTTATTGATCTTATCTAAAATATAATAAACCTAATTAATTCACATATTAATTTCTTTGTATTTTATTCTTATATATGAGTATTTTCTCCAGTGATGCCTTTGATTATTTGCTGTACACTGATTTTTCTAGATTAATTTGAATAGCATCATAATTTTAAGATGAGATGGCTAGTCTCTTTTCACCTTGAATAGTGTCTTCTTCATCTTCATTTACTTTTCTTTGGTTTTTCTGATTCATTCTGGAAGGGGTTTAAAATTAATCATCAAATCATAAATTCTATTTTTATATATCAACTCCTTTTTAGTGCACGCCATGCAGCCTTTGGTTCCACTGTTGATTTTTTTTCTCTTCCTTTTCTTTTACCTCATGCATTCAATTTCCTTTTCCTATCTCCATAGGGTCTTTATATTCACTAATCTATTAATTCATCCAGCAAACATTTACCCCGTGCCTGCTATGTGCCAGGTACTGTTCTAGGCACAGGGAATTCAGCAATCGATAAGACAGACAGAGATCCCTGTCTTCCTGGAGCTGATGTCCTCATGTAGAGGACAGATATTTAACCAACCCAACCAACAAATGTATCATCAGATAGGACTTTATCATCAGACAGTGATAATTACCTTGGAGAAAGACATCACTGAGAAGGGAGTAATGAGCGAGCCATGAATGGTAGGCAGAGAGCTCTGGAAAAGCAAAAGTCTTGGCACAGCCCGCATCTGGCTCACTTGAGGAGCAGCAAGGCCAATGCGGTTATAGAAGAAAGAAAACCATGGAAGAAGACACCACAGACTTAGGGGGATAGGGAAGATCAGCTGGGGCCTGCAAACAGAGTGCAGGTGCAGAGGAGCAGAAGTTGAGGAATCAGAGCAGTGATCCCTGTAAAACACGAGGGTGGCTTAGACCATGGAGGAACAGTCAAGACAATGAGCAATTCTGAATATGTCTTGAAGGTATAGCCAGTGGGGTTTGCTGCTGGATTGGTTGTGAAGTGAGCCACGAGAGGAGTAAAAAATGAATCCACAATTTTTGGCTTCAGCGTTTTGGGAAGACTGGACTTCCTTACTGCCAGGGATTGGGAAGTGGACGGAGCAGTGAGAAGGGGCTTTATCTGGAGCTCAGTGGGTGGCAGCGAAGGTTTCCACATCCAGGAGACATCGAGTGGATACTGTGAGCACGTAGATGGAGGTATGAGCAGATGAATATATGAGTCTGGAGTTCTAGAATGGGGCCAGGACTGGAGAAAGGGGTTTGGGTGAGATCGGTATGGAGGTAACATTCAACGAAGGGGATCACCAAGAGGGAAGAGGTCCAAACATTGAATCCTTGGGAATCCCAGTGTTCAAAAGTCAGGGAAGTGAGGAGGTACCACCAAAGACTGAGACGGGGTGTGCCCTCCGCCTGCCATGTCCAGAAGCCAAAGAAGTGAGACTGTTCATAGTGCCGCTGCTGTGCCCCATGGATGAGGACGAGATGGCTCAGCGCTGTGTCTCCCTCTCTGATTTATCCATTTGTCCTTTTGTTCTTTATAAGGTATATAGTTTCTTGTGGGCTACTGGGGATGCTAAGCACATTTTTTATATTCTACCCATATTTTCTTCCTTTAAGTTTTAAAGTCACATCCTTGATCCCTGGATTTTTTTTTTTTTTTAATCAAAACCACGAAGTTGCTTTTCCTTTTGCTGACTCCGAGAGATTAGCTGTTGCTTAGGCTCCAACTAATCTCTCCTTGGTTGATGACCCAATCCGTTCTCAGAGAGAGAGCCACAAGGCAAGTTGCAGACAATATCTGGCCCAATTTCAAGTGTCTGGTAAGATTTCCCCTGGTCGCTTCTGTTCCACTGAGGCTCGAGCTGTGAGTCTCACTGCCTCGCTCCACATCCAGGATGGCAAATGAAATTCAGCCTCTCTGGATGACTCAGCCGGTTCGTCATCATTGCCGGAAAGCATGCTGAGGAGAAAAGGGGGCAGTGAGCCAGGGCCAGGCCGAGCCGGTGGACGTGCAATGGGCAGTTAGCAGCTCTGCTTCGGGCAGAGGGAGTGAGGGCTGAATGCTCACCATTGTATGATCTGGAGGGGAGGAGGTTTTTAAAGAAGATCTATCTGCACCCCTGCTGGCCCACGTTCTTCTTGTTCCCACCTCCCGCCCCGTCAGGAACATACCTGCAAATATGCAGTCATCGTCTGCCTTCTGTCTGTGAGTCCTCAGGATTGTAGTCCTTCTGTGGAAGCACAATGGGGAAACTAAGGGATGTGGGAGGAAAGGGCACTCTGCTCCAAGCCCGTTCCGCTGGTTGGGTTTTCAGGTGGGCACAGAGCTGGGTGCTCTGCCTCAGAAAGGAGATGGAGCCGGTTGAAAAATTTCTTAAATGCAAATACAGATTTTCTGTCTCCAGATCCTGCGTGCATACTGGTCAACAGACACATTTCTCTGCCCTCTTCCACCTGCCTTCGGTCTTGGAAAGTCCCACCACGACGGCACAGGAGGTCACCGTCAGTCTTTGTTTTTGGGATGCTTGTGAGTTTTCTTCCCTGTTCTAATAGAAATTATTGTCTTTCCCCTCCTTGCCACCGCGTCACATCTAACTCACCAAGAAGTCCGGGTTATTAGACCCACAAAGCGTGTTCACTTATTTCTATATCAGCTGCAACTGTGCAGGTCACCTCCATATCCCGTCATCCCTAAGTCAAGCTAAAAAAAAAAATATATCCCAATGGACATTCTTGTTTCCTTTCTTTCCAGATCATCAATTGGTTGGCACATGTCAGAGTGATCTTTTAAAAACACAGAGCATATGATAGCAACCACCATCCTGACACACACACACCAACTTAGAACCTTCAACCTTCCTTTGTTTCCTGCCTCATGTGGAATAAAATGCAAATTCTTCAACCTGGTGCATAAAGCCCTCCTCATGGGTTCCTTACAAGCCTTCTGAGCTCCGCAGAGCGGCCCTCCTGCTCCGGCCCTCTCACTTCCCACTCCAGGCACGCTGGCTCCTCCAGGCACTTGACAACATTACTAAGCTCACCCCCTCCTCGGACACTGGCATTGGCTTTTGCTCTGCCTGGGACTTTATTCGATTTCTGCATGATAGTTACTGTTACGGGATATTTTCCTGGTTTCTTTACAGTCCTTCTGCTTTCTGTCTCACCATTCTGATTTCTTGTCATTTCATTAGCCTGCTTTGTGTGTCTTTTTCAACATTACATCCTAATAGTGTAGGATGCTGTCTGATGTAAAAAAAGAAATAGATATTTGTTGAAAGAGTGAATTGATGGATGGATGATAGATGGATACACGGATGTGTGGGTAGATAAATAAAGTTGGGGTGAAAAATCACCTGGGAGCAGGTTGACTAGGTGTCACATCAAAATGACTACTTAATTGAACTTTCTTGTGGAGAACATTACAACTCCTTAGTTTGGATTGTTTGGACACTCCAAGATTACATATCAGTTTTTATTGTTGAATATGTCACCTCCTCCCCAAAACTCAAGTGTTAATTAAGTCTGAAAAATGGTTTGTCCCATAAAAATCTGCTGATCTGATATTATCATCAGGTAGTTCCGGGACAAACTGATGGGGGACGGAGCACACTACCCAACTACTCACATCTACTGCATATTTACTGCGAATTCGACCTTCTACAGGACTGCCTTTTGCATATGGAAGATACCCGAAACAAAAAGAAATCGAACATATACTATACACGCGTACAGATGCCAATGCCTAGCCTTGTGGAACTAACTCGCAAGGTGGTTGGGGAGGCAGCGCATAAGCTCTCGTGACAAATTAAATTCTACTTTCAATAGTAACATGAGAACAGTTTTTCCGAGATAGAAAGTGTCCGTGTGGACTGAGTTGGTGGAGAAATCCAGAGTGTCGGTGTTGCTGGGGACGGAAAATACTCCAAGTGGGAGATGTCTGTGGGCAAAGACAAGGGCGTCCTTCCCCCTTGCCAGACCTGTCTACGCCACAGGCGATTAACAAAAGATTACCTGGTTTTCTTCCAATTAATTTCACTCAATATGGATTCCACAGCCCAAAGCACATGGTTACCACGATTCAAAAAGCTTCCATCGCCACGGTCCTCTGTCTCACACGCCGTTCCTTACAGGCTGATCCAGCTGCTGTCCCATCCACATCTGTACCAGTTTTAGGCGCGAAGTATGGGATCGCAGCACTTCTGGGTTGCCATGGCCAGACTCAACCCGCGAGCCTCATTAGACCAGAGCGACTGTCCCGGGCAGGGTGACTAAGTTCCTGCTGCATGTTGGAGGCTAATGGCCCTGAGGCGGCAGGACCCGAGTCCCTGCCAAGACCAGCTTCGGGGCCTGGTGCTGGATGGAGCCTTCTGCTTGCCCAACATGGGACAGCACGACCGGTTCTAAGGAAAACGTCAAGACTCGTGTATTTACACACTTTCTCTGCCACTTTCTCTCCGTGTGCCACAGGCCACATCACTTTTCTGAGCTGAGCTCCTGTTTCTTCCAAAGTAGGGGAATTTTAGGAAAAAAAAAAAAAAAGCTTCACAGGATTGCTGTCAGGCTCAAGATCACCGTGAAATGGTATTGAGGGCAAATGCTTGTGGTCTCTGAAGCACCTCCGTGCATGTTAAACCCCATATATACTCTGAAGTGACGTCCACACTCATACCAGATGTTAGGGCTCGAATTTGGTTGACCAGGCTAACCAGCCGCTTGCCTGAACTCCTAGGCTTTTCAAAGCAAAGCCAATTGCTGGTCACTTTCTTTCCATCTGTAACCAGCATATGCAGAAGGCCGGGGGTAATTCCGTTGTGGTCTGCTGGGGGCTTTCTGCCTGCGGGTCTCTCATAAAGCTCGTCTGGGTATCTGCTAGGCTCTGCTGATGGAGCAGCAGGCTTTTTTGAGAGTGAAGAGAGACGCATGATTTATTTCCCTGGTATGTCTGGCATGTGCCTTCAGACGCTGGGGATGTACAGTGCACTATTATTAAGGTACAACTGCGCCCTAGAATTCCCCAAGGAAACACTACCGGAAAACATAGATAATCCTGATCTTCCAAAGGCAAGTGTAGACACATGACAAAGGAGAGACTTTGAGGGAGCAAGCACTTGTAGCTACCTCAGCTCCGGAGGACAGCGTGGCTGCTTGAGGGTGATCTGAGCAGAACGGAGTACTGACTCCGATCAAACAAATCAACAAAAGGCCTAGTTGTGCTCTGTGATTATGGTCCTTGTTTCATTTCCATCCTAGAGACGCTGTATGAGCTGTGGCCACAAATAAAAGGGAAATTAAAAACCCCCACCCCCGCCCCCCAGGCCCACCTGGCTAAGAATCTGCACTTTGCAAACAGAGTAGGATGAGAGGCAGGGGTTCTCGTTCCCAGACACAAGTGTGAATGGATTCTGAGTTCAATGGCGATTGGAATCTCGCATCTCTGGGGCATGAAAGGTTTGGGGAAAGGGCTCCACCAGCCCTTCCTGGGGCAGAAGTTTGGAATGGCATGGAAATAGGATCATATGGGCAATCCAGCAGTGTCCAGAAAAGAGAGATGACACATCTGACCTCTGTCGAGAAGAAGACCAACATGCCCCTGGTCCTATGGACTGCTGGGTGAATGCAGGGGAAGTCACAGTCCCAGCCCAAGGAACACAATTCGGAAATTCCACTTGCCAAACAAAAAGTCAGCAGAACGCCTTAATGTAAAATCATTAATATGATTATCTTTATTTTGAAAGCCTAACTTCAGGCAATATTGTCAAGCACAGATGCCTAATTTAGTGTGGGGAAGTTTCTACAATCTATATTTGTATACAAGCCATATGGCAAGACCAAAGTATTGCCCATCCTCTCCTGAGTACCATCCCACACACACACACTCGTGCATGCACACACGCAGATGCACGCAGGGACGCATACACTGGCAGAGACATACACACAAACACACACAGACGCACAGACACACTTCTGACCTGATTAGTTCTGACCCTTTGAATTAAAAACAGAAAAAAACAAAAAGGCATTTAGCATGTTCTCAGTGTTATGAAAGCCAAACTGGATAAAAGATATTGATAAAAGCTGGCTTCTTCAAGAAACATAATCTAAATCCTTGGGAATTTTGAAAGAAAGAAGGAACTATCCCACTGGATTCAGAGAGCGCTGCCTATTTGCCTGGGCTTCTCTGAGGATGTTTCCATGAGCAGCCTTTCCCAGGAAGCAAATCTCTTTGCAGGTGAGACACACCAGCACCTTCAGAAGCAGCCAGAGGATTCATCGAATGCTTCCGTGTCATGGCTGACCTCTCGTGAAATGATCTGCACCAGTCAGGATAAAGCGGCCCCTGGAAGGGCTCTCCGGGCACCTGTTGGCGCTTTATGAATCTTAGGCTGCAAGACGGAGTGTCACGAAAGCCGCAACCCCTGCAGCACACACCCGTCCTCACCGTCCTCCTCTGTAAACCCTGTTTCCATCTGATTCTCAATTAATTTACAGGTTGTGCTCATTGTCTTCAAGTGGCGGATTTACGGAGCATCGTGGTACACTAACCCATCCTCAAAGCACCGTTCAGACACCTACTCTCAGAATTTGCCCGCAGTGGTGTTCTTGCCTGTGAAACCAAGCTCCAATGTGTTGCATTACACGAGGGGGTTCCAGAATCCGGGCTATGAGGCACACTCGCTGCTCTGGAATAAGGTAACGGGTGCATTCCTCACCTGAACCTGAGTTTTAATGTTTTTCACATTATTAATCACTAAAATGCTTGACGCCCCATCTGATGAATTAGTACAACAGGACGAGGTCTCAGACAAACGCCATCCTTCAAGGACTTCCTATTGTGTCTTATTTGTTTTATTTTACTGAGCATCTGAGCAAGGTGTGGAGAACTGACAACGTTCTGGTTGTGCTGCTCTGTGCGTGGACAGCCTTGCCTCTCACAGTGGTTGTTATCTGGCAGGGGGTGCATGTCACAATCACCTGGGTCTATATGGACTGGGGGACATGGAAGCCCTGTCACATTCGGGATCTCTGGCACCAGGCAGGGCATCGATGGCCTCGGAGGCTCCCAGAGTTAGCAGTGACCGCTCTCCAGGTGGCCGAGTCACACCTCAGTGCCACCTCTTCCCATCAGCCCCGCGGGTGCCCATCCACCAGCCCACGGCCCTCTCAGCCTCAATTCCCTACAACTTCCCTGGGTCTCCCAACAGGCAGGCGGAGAACTCTGTGATGATTTCATAGTCACTGAGCCTTCTAAGAATGTTTCTCATTTCCTTCCTAGGAAATCCCCAACATGTCTCCAAACCAGCTCCATTTCCAGGGGGTGCAAACAGTCGGCGGTGTGTTAACGCTCAGCTATGACATTGGGAGACCTCAGGTTTAGGTTATTTAGACATGTGGGATGAGCAAGGAGTCCCCGCCCATCCGATGCTGGCATCCAGGGCCAGAACCTTCAGAAGCAAGCCCACCCCAGCACCAGGGCAGTGTGGCAGTGTGGGGTCTCCTGGACGTTGGCTGCCCTCTCATGACCGGGATGGCAGTGCTCAGACAGGGCCAGGGTGGCCACACGCCGGGCCCCTGGGGGCTGGAATGCAGTGACCTGGAGGTGGCTCTGCGCTGACACTGACCTCCAGACCTGGGTCACGGTCTGTCCCCGAAGCCACCGCTAACGGGACCACATGTATCAGTCAGGGACGGGGAGCATCAGGGTTAATTCCTGGTGGATGGGAGAAAATCGGACATGAGACAGAGAAGGGCTCAAGCCCTGGGGCCTGGTGCTTGTCGACCAACACTTATTCTGGAGCCATAGCAAGACACTGAGATGTCTTCAACTGGGGAGTGACTTCCTCGGGATGTCCAGTTAGGAAGCTGCCCTGGAGACTGCGTGCGGAGACCAGGGGCCTGCTGCAGAACTGACGAGGAAAGCAGGGAGGAGGGTATGGACAGGGACTGTTTCCCACGGAAGGCACTGCAGCACCCGGCACGAGCCCTTTCTGCCCCCTTTATAAGTTGGCCTGCATTTTTGTCACCCTTGGCGTCAACCCCAGCATCTGAAAAGAGGCAGCTCTTCACCCCCGAGTAAACACGGCTGTGGGAAGTCAAGGTCCTGATCGATCCCAAGCTCCCACCCCGTTTACACCTCCAGCACAGTGCAGATTCCTCTCCCCTGCCCCGCTGGAGAGAGCTCGCTCCCTCGTGTGCTGCCGCAGCCCCACGCTAAACCCCTTCCAGGGAACTCCATCACCAACGCAGCGCTATCCCTCGGCGGGGAACCTCGCAGAGAGGGAAAGGCAGAAAGAGCACGAGCAGGCCCAGAGGCACCCAGGTAGGCCCCCAAGCCCTGCTTCCCAGGTAGGTGCTTGCCCAGTACCCTGGTCCCCACGGGCAAGTCAATTCTTCACTCTTTCCCGGTGCTCTTCATACATCATCTGACTATGACAGAGCTGCTTCTTCTTGGAAAAAAAAAAAATTGCATGAATCAAAAGACAGAACCTGAAACCAAATATTTGCTGACAGCTAGAACTCCTTAGTGTGGACTTGAAGCCCATCTGGATTTTGCCTCAAACCACCCTTTCCTCCTCATGTCCTGATCCTCCCTACTCCTGCAATATCAGGTTTCTGGTCCCACAGGGAGGCATTGGGCCTATGAAGGCCGTTTCTGTTTCTGTAAACTGGGAAGATGAGTTACTATTCTTGTGTGCTTCTTCCTCTAGACTGGGAGCACTTGGAGAAAAAAAAATCTTGTCTTTTATAAAATATAACATATTACCCGAAATATAATAGGCGAGCAGTGACTATTAGTGAATTGAATATATTTGTTTTTAAATCATCTTTGGAGGAATTATTCTTTTCAAAATGCACATGAATCACATACACGCCAAACCAAATCTTGTTATTAATTTCTGATAAAGTATCAGAAACTGTTTCTCTGCTCCTATCTGGAACCAACAATAATTGTTATTTTTCCTTCTCACTGATTTTTTTTTTCTAGAAAACGTGATGCTTGTATCATCACACATTGAACACTCTATCCAAGTACTTATTAATTTTAAAGGGAAGTCATTGTTTTGTAAATGAGGTTTGGGATCCCAATAGAGCAGTGACTCATTTTGTGTTTGGGTTATTAGTTTACCCCACAGATCTGTATTTCTTTATTTTTTTTAATTTATTTTTTATTGGTGTTCAATTTGCTAACATATAGCAGATGTGTATTTCGTTTGTAAATCACATGATGCTGGAGCAGCCGTATGAGGTGGTGAGATGAACTCCGTCCCCTCAGCTTGGGCCCCTCCTGGTGATGCTCCATCTCTCCTTGGGCTGTTTCCGGATGACTCCCCTGCTATACATCTGCATCTGCATTAATCATGTTAGGAAAAGTTTCTGGGGTGCTCTCAGTGCTATCATCTCAAAATACATCGTCAACCATGTGTTCTGAGCACCTACTGTGCTAGGCTCAGGAGCATAGATCAGAATGTTGCAGGAAATGACAGGAAATAGAATTTCTGTTTTCAAACAAGGTAGTGAGCATTAGAAGGAAAAAATAAAAACTGTAACTGTGCAATGATCCACATATCATTGACAGTTGGGGAGTGTCTAATATGTCCCAGAATCAGTGAGGACCAATTCCACAGGCACTAATTCTATCAGCCATTAAAGCATCTATAAGATCTGTAACACTGTCACCATTTACAGCTCACAAAAACCCAAACTCATGAGAGAAAAAAAAAAAAATGATTTCCCTAAGTCTCTGCAATGGTGCAGTTCGGACTTGCACATTGCTGGGCCTGACGTGCAAGCCCGTGGCTGTCCTAGCTCTACCTGCTGGAGATCCTCAGGGACACGCCCATAAACAGAGCTGTAGTTCCAGAATGAAACAGGCCAGAAGATTAATTGTAATTCAGCTTCTATTTACAAAGGGAAGAGATGGGAAAGCTTCCTTTTTTTTTTTTTTTTTTTTTTGGAAAGCTTCCATTTTTTAAACTCAAGAGATCCTCCAGGGCACAGGGATGTTGGAGAAGGAGCAAGGATCCTTGCCTTGTCTTCAGAGGCCAGCGGCCACCCAGGAAGGCTCTGTTGCCCTGTTTCTTTCACCTGGACCCTCTCCTCTGCCCTCCCCTCAGGCCACAGGAGTCCCAGAGCCCCTGGAGGGGACCCGTCACCCTTCTCTGACAGCACAGCACCACCTGCAACTGTGCCGTGTGCTGCGAACCCTGTAACAGGCACCACACTGGCAGGCTGAGGGCTGGGCCAGGAATCAGGGTCCGGAGGCTCAAGGACATGGAAAGGCTTGGCCAAGGTCCATAAGGCTGGGCGTGGTCCTCAGGTGGTTCCTTGCCTACAGAAAGCAATAGTTGGGGTCAGATCTGAGGTTCTCCAAGGGCTTCTTCTATCTAGTTCCAAAGTCTTGACGACCCATCTGCCTGGCCATCCCCATCTCCTCACCCTCCCCAGAGGGTTTTTCCCCGGTGGCCCCTCGTGGCTGGTCAGCAGGGCCCAGCCTGGGGCTGAGGCTGAGGCAGGGGATCGGTGGGGGCGGCACCCACCTTGTCTGCCCGGGCACCCCTCTGCTCTGGGGAAGGGAGCCTCGTCTCCCAGCTGCCCAGGCCTGCATCTTGAGTGACAGCTTCTTCAGGCCTGGGGTAATGTCATCATTCCTTGGCCTTAATTCAGCCCTGGTTAAGTGTTTCTCTTAGAGGAACACATCCAACGACAGGTGTAACAAACGGAAACTTCCAGTCTTTTGAGGCCCATGACAGCTGGTGGCTCAAAGCCTCCTGCAGCCATGGTGGGGCTGGGGGGCTCCTTCTCTCCTCCGTGAAGCTGTAAGACAGCTCAGGTGAAGGCAGCACAGTCCCGGCCCGGTGACGATCGCCAAGCATCCTTCCCCGACACCATCCAGGCCCTTCCTCTCCTGCTGTCCGCCCCTGCGAGGCTTTGCTCCCCCACTTCCCTCCCGCGCACCTGCTCCTGGTTCGGACCCGCAGCCCTCTGCAGCCATCAGGCATGGCGAGCCCGTGGGCAGTGTGAGGTCCAGCTCAGGCTCGCCACCTCTGCGCCTTCCTCCTTTCCTGAGCTCCCCCCACCCCCCGCTCCGGGGACCTGGTCCTGCTGTTGCCCCTCTGTCTCCAGGGTGACAGAATGGCAGGGCCGACGGGCTGGACCACACTCTTTGTCCAACTGCAGGAGGCACCTCCAGCCCCAGGGACCTCATTTTACCAAAATTGGCTCAAACGACCAAAGTTGGCTCAAACGTACACCTGTCCAGTGGGTTTGTAGAAAGGAAGACAGTGGTTACAGCTCTCCTGGGTGGTGGGGTGGCAAGTCAGCCTCGTAGGCCTCATTCGTCCGCCCCTCTCTGGCCTCTCCTATCTCTGTAGAAAGGTAGCAAGACACTAAGGATTTGCCATTTCAGAAAAAAAAAAAAAAAAAGAAAGAAAAAAAATTACCGTGAGCAGTTGGGGACTGGCTGGCCTAGGGGAAAAAGTACAGCTGAATTAGGGGGAATGCTGCCTGAAAACAAAGCCAACCAATATACAAGCAGGAGCGCTTACCTGCAAGAGGAAGGGCGTTGTCTCCTACCACCTGTGTCTCCTCGACTCAGGCCTGCGTCCGGAGCCAGAGAAGCGGACACCGGGCCAAGCATCTTTCTGAAGCAGGCAGAGCCGTGTCACCCACCTGAGAAGGGGATGGAGTGGCCTTCTACCGTATGATTTCACCGTGGTTGGGGCCTCGCCGTCCCCACGGGGAAGCCCACAGCGGGGGAGAGACATGTGGTAGGCCCGGCTTGGTCAGGGAGGCAGACACCCCATCCCCTTAGAACCCGTTTGGACACCTGCTCACTCACCGTGGTCACAGCAGCCGCCAGGGGTGCGGGAAGGAAGAGTCTCGACACCCCAGACGCGGGAGGGTTGAAGGAGGCTAAATAAAATAAATGCCTGGAACATGCTCGGTGACATGGAACTCACGTTTAAGATGTTCAATATTTGGGGCGCACGAGTGGCTCAGCTGGCCACGTGCCTGACTCTTGATTTTGCCTCAGAGTCATGATCTCAGCGTCCCGGGATCGAGCCCCAACTCGGGCAGGAGTGGGGCTCAGCGGGGAGTCTGATGGAGGCTCTCCTCTTCCACCCCTCGCCCTGTGCGCTTGCTCGTTCTCTCTCAAATAAATAAATATTCAAAAATAAACGAAGCGTTCAATATTCTGTTGTGAAACATAAGGGTCTCAGGTATGGGAAATACCGGGAGGTTTTTCTTCTTGTAACACTTGCCCGAGTATAACTTGCGCTTCACCGTGTATAAAGCACCATCCTCCGTGCCCCGTTTTCTCCTCGTGTATCGTGTTGGGAGATAGCTCTGTGAACCCCAGTCTGGGTGCTGGTGAGGTCTTCCACCCGCAGAAGGGATCGGGGTACCCGATCATAGCACCGAGATGATAGAGAAGCCGAGTGGCAGGAAAGCTTTGAGGAAAGGGGGAAATGCAGGGACGGGAGAGCAGCCTGCATGTCATCACAAAGCCTCGCCCCCCACGGGGACCCCAAGAACAGGCTGCTGGGGGGCCCTTGCGAATTGGCATCACAAACGAAACTGCACATTATCTGTTCGGATTTTAAGTGCCGAAGGCCTCGCAGAATGTCATTTTTTATTTGTCCTTACAAATAGGGGAAGGTTTTTAGGGTCTGCTTAAGAGGCACAAATAGCAGGAGGGATGGAGGAGAAAATCCGCTGCAAATGGACGGGCCTGTTAATGAGGGGGAAGAGGCGCCCCACCAGCCCGTCTCCAAGGCAACGGCGAGGCCAGGCCCCTCTCTCTGTTCCCCGTGCCCGGGTCCCTCCTGCGCAGAGGGGGATGAAGGAGCGAGGGTGGTGTCGCTCTGTGCCTGTGCACGGTGGCCGCACCGTGCAGGAGGGACCCTGCCCCGCAGCCCGGATGACCCCCCGCCCCAACGGCTGTGCAGAGCCGCAAGCTCCCCAAAGCCACGATGCTGAATGGCTTTGGCCTTTAGGGTACAGAGGGCATCTCCTCTCACAGCTGATGCACCCCCACTGACAAACCCAAACATTTGCAGATGACATTGCAAACCGCTGCTTCCAGCCTCCCCTGGGCAGCAGGGCTGCGGGAGCTCGGGGTCTCATCCTAGGCCCCTGCGGGGGGCTCCGAGGAGGCAGCCCGTGACACTAGGGAGCCCACGCCCGTGAGAAGCTGGCTTCCGGGGAGAAGACAACATTCCTGGAAACAATCAGAGGGAGAACCGACTGCCACATGAGGGGCATGGGGTCTGAGCAGCCCATTCTGTGGAGCAAGTGCCCGGTTCTCACGGTCAGGACTCCAGATACTTCCAGAAAACACTGGGCCTACACGTAGGATGGCAAATTAAGTGACCAAGAAAAAAAAGGCCAAGGACATAAAACAGAGCAGTGCTTTAGGTACAGAAAGGATCAGGCAAGTGAGCAACACCACGGAAGTATAATGGGCTGGACAAATGTATCGTCTCTTTTGTGCCTTTTGAGAATTGTGATTTTTTTTTTTTAAGTTTAAGACTGATCATCAAAAGCCTGATTGCAGAAGTAATGTGATGTGACTAATGATTCTGCATAATGAATGACCTTGGTATCAATCAGCAGGAAGCCAGCTTTGGAGAAAAATCTTGGAGGCCTCATACACGTGGGGCCCCGACTTCTCATTGCAGCCCCTCCACCCCCTTCTGCAGGAGCCCCTCCAGGAAGCCAGGAGGCTCAGAGGAGACTCGCAGAAGTGGACAGAGAGCCCATGATCCGTGCAAAGCTCGGCTGGCTCATTAAAAGGTCATGTAACCCGCCACGATTTTGCAAAATCTCAACCCAAATACCTCCTATGTCTTTCTTGTTGACCGTCTCCTAACGCAGAGATTTTTTTTTTTCCCCGAAAGTTACAACCTGTCAAAACGCAAGTAGAGGTTTAACCATTCAAAACAGAAAACCACCTTCATTATGCGGGAAGATAATCAGGGGCTTGACATTCAAAGAATTCTCAAGGTTTTTTTATATGTATATTATTATTATTATTATTATTATTATTATTATTATTATTGGAGTTCGATTTGCCGGAATATAGTGTAGCACCCAGTGCTCAGCCCGTCAGGTGCCCCCCTCGGTGCAGACAAAGATAAGAGTCACAGGTGTGGGGGGAAACTGCCTCTGTCCAGGAGACTCCGGGACAACTGCAGACAAGTCGGAAGCGAATTGCTCCCCAGGGCTGCGTGGCCGCTTTCACTGCACAGCGCCCAGCAGCGGGAGGAGGGAGCACTGGCAGGCGAAGGGAGCACTCAGGCCTCGAGCATTTCCAAACTCTTATTCCTAACCTGTACGTCCCTCCAGAAGTCAGACATCACCGCAGGCTCTCTGTCCTAAGCCACCAGACGCGCGACCCTTCTCCACCTGTGCTGCCTCGCCTCCCCCCTGGTGAAGGCCCCCCAATATGCTCTGAAGTGTCCTGCAGCGGGATGAGCTCGCGTTTGGTTGCTGTTTCCATCCTCAGAACAATGCCCGGCCAATTGTTCGCACGCGCATGTGTGTGTGTGTGTGTGTGTGTGTGTTCAGTTTCCCAGAAAAGCAAATGACCTTTGATTAAAAAATATAATAAAATAAATGTTATCAGCTCATGGAGGGGGTGGGTGCAAACATGACAAATGAAGGCCCCGGGGGTTTTCTTTTTTTTTTTCTTTTTTTTTTTTTAACAGTCGTATTTAGAGATCTCCTGTTGCTATTCGGTAGCTGGACTCTTCTAACAAAAAGCAGATGAGAACAGGAGGGGATTTCTCTTTGATCGTGAGCCCCCAGCAGAAAACGGACTTCTTTCTTAAACACCCCCAGTGTAAGGCGTGTGTGCGGCCTCCCTGGGCGACGTTGGCCGGGGCGGGACTCAGCGCCGGATACCACACCGGAGAAGGTGTCTCCCATCCCTCGAGGAGAGAGACGGGCTCCTAGACTGGCTGCTCTGATGTGAATGTCGTCAGACTCCCTTCCTTGCTAAGTGACCTGTTTGAATGCAGTGGCTGTCTGTCCGCGCCGTTCTTTCCTGCCAGCATCTATGGTGTCGGAGCTCATGGCAGCTGGCAGATTGAACACGGGCGGGGGGTGGGGGACAGGGGATGGAGGGCCCGGAGATGGTCGGGGCACTGACCAGCCTGGCCCCGGAGGTGGCCTGTCAGGCCCAGGGCTCCCTGTCTGCCTCTGCAAATTAGTCAAAGCCTGCGAACATTCAGAAATCGTGGCCTCCAACTGTTTTATTATTTCAATTTAGCCCCCGTATGCACAGTAAACTCATTCTTCGAGTTTTCCAAGGCAGTGATAATTTTATGATATTCTTTTCCATAAATGTAACATTTAATGTAATTTAATTTTTCACCTCATTTGTGCCTTTATTTCCAAGCGCTTATTATGTTTCCCGTTGCAAAATACTCAGTGCCATAAATTTGAAAAATAAAGAAAAGCAGGAAGAAGAAAATTTTAAACCTCTCAAGTTCCACACTCCAGAAACAATAACTATTGACGTTTTTGTGTACTGCCACTCAGTTTTATGCGCGGATTTATTGATATTTAATACAGACACCATCATGATATGATTTTGCCTCCTGTTCTTTTATTGTAATATAAATTCTTTCATATTATTATTCTAAGCTCATTAAAAACATTATTTTAAAGACTGTTATAATCATGTCCTATAATTTTCTTAGTTATTCCCCTATTGTTGGACAGTGAGACTGTTTCAAATTTTTCGCTGTCAAACACAATGTTATCATAAATACTGGTTCACAAAGCATGTTCAATACTTTGGATTATTTCTTTGGGTCGATTCCCAGCAGTACGATTATTAGGTCAAAGTGTTTGACATTTTCCATAGATTTTGGTACAGATAGCCAAATTGCCTTCCACCAAGATTGCATGATACAATTTGTATGCATTAGTAGAATTTCTGCATTTATAATTTGGAATCTACCTCTTGTGTCAAATTTGTATCCTGATAACAGTTTTGGAAAATATCATCACTATATCTATTTCATTGATTGAAACTGCCTACCTTATGGTTTTTCTAAAGAAAAAAAAAAAAACATTAGTTAAGGCAGAAACGCTCTTATTAGGAGACTATGTTCTTGGGTTTTATTGGTTTTGTTGAAGCATAACTGAGCATCTGACCTAATTATCTCTAGTGGATCCTATCAAAGCAAACATTTCACTTCTTGAAAATTATCTATTTATCAGGACCCCTGGGAGGCTCAGCGGTTGAGCTTCTACCTTCGGCTCAGGGGGTGACCCCAGGGTCCTGGGATTGAGTCCTTCATCGGGCTCCCCACAAGGAGCCTGCTTCTCCCTCTGCCTGTCTCTGCCTCTCTCTGTGTCTCTCATAAATAAATAAATAAATAAATAAATAAATAAATAAATAAAATCTTTCTAAAATTATGTATTTATTGATTCACTGATTCATCTATTCACTTGTCCAGCAAACACTCGTGGTGTCGGGGTGCTAAGACACCACACCAGGTGCCGTGAAGAACAAGGTATGGCCCCACTCTTCAGTCCACTGGGGCTGTTGACACGATGGAGACAGCAGTCCCCGTGGCTCCATGCTGGCCGCTCCGTAGATGTTTGTGAATTAAGTAATTATCGCACACCAACGCTCAGCATGTGACAACGGTAACGTCCTGACGCAAGGCCCTGCTTCACTACGGTTCACAGAGATGTCGCATCGCAGGCAGGCTGGCGGGGGGAGCTACGGACGTTTAAGGTTGGTTTTCTGTTTTTTTGTTTGTTTGTTTTGGTTTGGTTTGTTTTTTTTTTTTTTGAGTTACGGGATAAAAGAACAATGGTGCCCTTCCTCGCTCAGATGTCCATTCCCCAAAGCTCAGAGATGCTAGAAACCTGTGAAAGTTCTATATCGCCCCACGGGGTTACCCCACCATCCTGCTCAGAGCGGTCACACATCCTACCTACCTTACAGATAAGGTAGACGCGTGTGCTTTGGACAGAGACTTTCCTTCTGCCCTAAAACCACCTATGAGTGACAATTTAGTAGAAATGACAGGAAATAGTGCTCCACAGGGAGCTATAAATTCCAGCTTTTCTTAGTTTCCTTCCTGAGAAGGTGCGTGGAACCACCTGTCGCCGGTAATGTTCATGTCCTATTCCCAGCATGGCTTCAAGGGCAAACTTCTTCGTGTGGAGAAGAAATTCTCCTTGGAATCTGTGATGAGACTAGTGAGGTACTAACTGTTGTGGGTTGAAATGTGACCCCCCCCCCAAAAAAAAAACATACACTGAAATCCCACCAGTGTGGCCTTATTTAGAAATAGGATCTAGGAAGGTGTAATCGAGCCAAGTCATTAGTCTTATCCTATACGACTGATGTCCTTATAAGAAGAGAAGAGACACCGACAGGGAGAAGGTGGCCCTGTGACCGAGGAGGCAGAGATGGGGGTGATGAATCTGTGAGTCGAGGCATGTTGAGGGTTGCTGGTCATCAGGAGAATCTAACAGGAGACTACACAACAGGTTCTCCTCTAGAGCTGCTGGAGGGAGCACACCCCACAACTCCTTGATTTCAGACATCTGGTCTCCAGGACTATGAGAGAATAAACTTCGGTTGTTTCGTGTCCCCAAGTTTGTGAGACTTTCTTCTGGTGGCTCTGGGACCCTATGATACTCACCAAACTGATTTCCTCTTCTTGGGCACAGGGAAAGGAGGAGACTATTTCCCAGCCCCTCCGATAGCAGAGGCGGGATGTTGGCCAGAAGGATACGCCCCGTCCATGCCTATCAACGCTATGCAGCACTGCCTTCCTGGTGCTCGCTCTCTCTGAAGGCAGCAGAGCCACGAACGGAAGAAGACACCATCCTTGATGCAACTGCTTCAAAAGCTCAGCCAAGAAAGGCATCTGACGTGCACGGAGCCGTGACGTGAGCCAGCAAGAAACTTCTGCTGAGGTCTGGTGATGGCCACGATGCCTCCTTTCATTTCTTTATCTTTCCCTGCAGCATTGTTTAGCTGCCGGAGCTTACCATATATCGCAATGCAGTGCTGCCATCATTTAAAATGGGACGTACGTGCCCTTGCTTAACTATTCAAGTAGCAGAAAGTGGGTACCAGAGACCAAAAGACGAGGATAAGCTGTGCGATGGCAGGTTCCCTGGTGAACACTCACCTGCAGCGTGGGAGGCAGGTGTGCGTGCCTCAGCCTGCAGCTCCAGGACAGGCGGTGGGAAAGACGGGAACATTCGTGTGAGCTGCCTGTTGCTGGCGTGTTCACGGCACATGGCATGAGGGAGGCGGGCTCAGGACAGCATTAGTCCAGAGGGGTAGACACGTGATGTATCAGACAGTAGACTGTTAACGGTGGATCTAGGTGCCCAGTATGTGGGCTTTCATTGTAAAAGTCTTCCAACTTGTCCACGTGTTGGTAACATTTCAAACCAAATTTATCATTAAAGAGAAAGAGGGAAAACTTAGTCATGTTGCAGAAGAAATGAAAAGAGTGAGGGAGAATCCAGAAATTCAAAGATTGCAGTTTGGGAAGCTAACGGGCTCCACGAGCTAACATATGAGGGCTGGAACCTAAAAGCTCTGAGTAACACAATCTCAGGAAAACTTCTAAATTGAATACTTGGTGGAAGGTCAGATTAATAATGTATCTTAATCTATGATTATAAGGAACCTTGGAGTGGAGATAGGGACTCGGAAGAGAAAGAAGGATAAAGGAAAGAGGGACACCGGGGTGGCTCAGTGGTTGAGCATCTGCCTTCAGCTCAGGGTGTGACCTCGGGGACCTGGGATCGAGTCCTGCGTCGGGCTCCCAGCAGGGAGACTGCTCCTCCCTCTGCCTGTGTCTCTCATGAATAAATAAATAAAACATTTTTAAAAAGGATAAAGGAAAGAAATGTAGCAGATTTGGGGTACATACCTTGGGAGAATGTGGGCATAGTGATAGACCATTTAACTGATGGGTAGCAAATCAGAAAAGCCAACTGAATCTTTGGGGTCATTTATTGTGAAAAAAATCCATAAGCCCATTTTTTAAAAAAATGTCTTTTACTGTGCAAGACTTGAGAACAAGCCCTTGGACCTCTGATCTTTCTCCTGTCAATAGGCTGGACTTGGAGCCTGTAGAGACCTCGAGGTCAGTCCGGGTGTGGCCAGCAGAGTGGCGACGAGGAAGGGGTTCCTGGGAGGCGAACACCTCGGCCCCAGGCTGGGTGGCCTGTCAGTGGAGTCTCAGCATGTCCTGATGCACCGGTGGCTGGTGTCCCTCACCCCAGCCTCTCCGGTTATCACATCTCTCTCCCGCCTGGGGTGTGCAGAACGAGGTACACAGGTTGGAGTTTTAGTTTCTGTTGCCAAAGCAAAAGGACTGTATATGGGCCTGATGGAAGGGGAGCATGCAAAGTCGGGTTTCTCCCCTGGGGAGGGCTCAGCGTGTTCTGCAGTAGGGGCAGAGGAAAGGCTGTGATGGAGGCCAGGTCGCTGCTGTCCCCTCCACGTCCTCTCCAGGACGCCGAGGGCCCAGGGCATCATGCTCCTACTTCTTACTCTAGTGCTGGGGTGGGAGACCCAGGCCTGGAGCTCAGGTACACCTGCCTGCCGGCTCACCGCTTGCTCTGCCGGTCTGTGGCCCCTGTCCCCAGGGGGGACGGGGTCCCCACAATGCCCTCGGGGGCTCCGCGTGCACCCCGTCTCCTCACCCTCAATGTGTGAGGCTTGCCACATGACTTAACAGAACATGCATGCCGTTGGATGTCCTTCAGGTAAACGCCTCTTGCTGTATGCAGTTTAACCATTTTTAACATTGCTCTTTGGCTAGGAGCCAATCTCCTAAAGAGTAAAATATTAAACATTTTAAAGAATGAGCTATAATCCCTGGAAAACAACATTTCCAATCCTTGAGAGGAAGGGAAGTGTGGGAACAGTAGCCTGGAAGTGGCCAGCCACGTGCTGGAGTTGATGAATTAAATCCACGACCGTCTCAGGTTAAGGCCTGACCTTCTGCTGAATTTCACCAGAAAATAGGGAAAGGAGGCACAGAGAATTTTTTTTTTTCCATAAAGAAAAGAGGAAAGTAACCTATGTGAAAATCATAGGTATTTTGTTTTTAACAGTCTGGTCACCTTAGGCCGAACATCCTACGCATCTGCCTGGAGCCTGATTGGGTCACCATCTGTGTATATTATTTTACCCACAATTTGGGCTCAATGTTTTCTCCTTTGGGAGCTACAACCCAGGGTAGGCCTTGGGGGTTGGCTCCCCTCCCGCGTCCGGGGTCTCGCGTGTGACTCTGTTCCCTCAGCCTGGCCTCCCTAACGGAACAGCACAGACAGGTCTGTAAGCAAGACACCTAACCTACTTCTCACAGGTCTGGAGGCTGGAAACCCCAGACCGGGGAGCTGTCGGATTTGGCTCCTGAGGAGAGCTCCCCTCCTGCTTGCAGCCTCCTCGCTGTGTCCTCATGTGGGAGAGACAGACAGTCAGACAGAGACAGACCTGGTATTTCTCTTTAGATGGATGTTCGTCCCATCACGGGGACCCCACCTCCAAGCCCTCACCTGCTGTGGGTTAGAGTTTCAACATATGAGTTTGTGTGCGGTGGGGGATGCAATCATTCAGGCAAGACAGCATGTGACCCCAGCCCTCGCCCGAGTCACCGTTCCACACGCCGGCTTCCTACAAGCAGCGGGTAGCACCGAGCAAGGCCACACCGAGCTGTCCGTGCAAAATTCTACGTGCTTCTTACTCCCGTAGAGGGAAGCACCAAGCCTCGTCTGTACCATTAATGATCTTTATCTGCACTTGTATGTCTCTGGAGTTCAGGCTACAGCATAATGTGTGGCTACTTTTGTCCGGCCCAGCCTGGCAATGCCTGCACCCCCATCCGGCCATCCCCAAGTAGGGCTTGCATCCTTGCAGCACGGACTTCTATTACTGGTCTTTAAAAAGCACAACCAAAAACTCACGAGTCATCCTTTACACTGACAGCCCCTCACACACTCTGCCCGTGTTGTTTGATGTCGTAGGTCCCTGTGGCTTGAAACTTGACAGATTGGCTCTACATTCTGTGTAGAATGCAGGCTCTGATGGTTTGGGATTTCCTGCTTATCACATCATGAAGCATCTTTTAGGTACCCGTGCATGATTTTGAGAAAGTAAAAATCAACCACTTGCCCCTCCCCCAAAATTAATTCATTCATTAATTACAAACAAGGAAGGAAAAGCATCCAGAAATTTCTGGATTGAGTTCTGATCCTACATCCGTAGTGCAGGAGGAAGGAGGTGGGCAGACGAGCAGGTGAGAACGTTCATTCATGCTTCCTGTCTGGTGTTGCCCTGAAATGAGCTCTGTGGGGTCAGAGGCCCCACCTGCCACCCTTCCCTGACCTACCCCCAGTCAGAGCCCCTCATGACCCCACAGAAGCACCCACAGCAGACTCTTCAGAGTGAAGTCAACAGGAGTTCCTAGAGGCCAGAGAACAGAACCACTCACAGGAGCATTGGTTGGAATTTTGTTTAAAGAACTAAAATGCAAGGTAACCAAGTGATGGAAATAGCCTGCCAGGCATGTAAGAGCCCTCGTAAAAGGCTATTTATAGAATCGTAATTCCAGAGGGGCTCCCTCCCTCCTACGAGCGAGAAGACCAGCCCGGCAGGCTGGGGTCACTTACCAAGGACACAGCACAGGCCAGTGGAGGAAGGGAGTCCCGACTCTCAGAGTCCCAATCTGGCAGCTGTAAAGAGTTCTTGAGCAGAAGCTGTTCAACAGATAGGTTAAAAGGCTAAAAAGTAGAATTAGATATCTATACGGCCATGGAAAATAGCAAGATGGTCAGATGGGGTAGACCGCAGGTGCTTCTAAAAGCAATCGAATTAAACAAAGACCTACTATCTCTGATGACCATATCTGGAAACGTCATGACCACACTTGTCTCTGGGATCATATCCTTCTCTCCCCCCCAGCCCCCAGCTTCCAATCTCTATGTGAGAAGAAATGGGTCAAACACACCTGTTGGAAATGTTCTATCTTGAATGAATGATATATGAACATGGCTTGATGTTTTTAGGGAATATTTCTTGTAGGTTAGGGTATATTCTATTTATAAGGAATACAACGTGATTTCTTTAAATTTGGATGAGTTTTCAATATAATGGATAAATGCCACTCAAACTTATGTAAGAACAAAACTTTTGTCAGGAAAGTTCATCATTCTTTTTTTCTCTCCATAGGACCAAGAGTTCAAGGTCTCTCTAGTCAAGGCAGCTGCTTACCTCTCCAACCTACCTGTCCGTGTCAGACAGGTTTGCCTGGAAAAGGATTTTATGGCCTCAGAGATGTATCTGGAAGTATGCTCTGACAGTTGTGTCTTGTGGATGCTGTAGTGGTCTGTGTCCTTTCTGTCTCAGGGCAGAGGTCTGGTCTGGACCGTGGTTCCAGCTCCTGCCTGGAGTCCTTCATATGTGCCCGCCTTCCAAACCTGGCTCTCCCAGCTTCCTGGGCTTTTCTGTGAGCCATTAGGTACCTATTCACTACAGCTCCTGTCTGGCTACATCTCATGTCACCAGTTTCCCTTGGATGCCATCAAGTACTTTGCCAGATACAAAAATTGGTACCAAGGGAGTTTCTAGACAATAGACTAGAGAAATGACAAAAATTAGGAGTTGGTATTTGGGCCTGTCGTGGTTAGCTAATAAACAGTCTACCGGTGGGGGGCCTGGGTGGCACAGCCGGTCGAGCATCCGACTCTTTGATTCCAGCTCAGGTCATGATCTCAAGGTCGTGAGATGGAGCCCCTCATTGGCATCCACGTTTAGCAGGGCTGCTTGAGATTCTCTCTCTCCATCTTGCTTCTGCTTTTTCTCTCTCTCTAGAATAAATAAATGATTAAAAAAAATTTTTTTAACCCAAATAGTCTGTTGGTATTGCAAGAGGACTGTGACAGCACATTATAGAGCACCTAGAGAAATGATGAATTGTAGTCACCTAGAACGAAATGCGTGTCACGGCCAAGGCTGTGGGAGAAACAGAGGTCACTGTGCAGGTGTATTTGAGAGCACAAGGAGTTCATCAGAGGCTGCCTGGATGCTCATAATAGTGTTGGTTAGTCTCATTCGCTAAAAGAGAAAGAAAAGTCCACATGCATAAATATTTTGGTTAAGACATGGGCAGAGTACCAAGGCCTTTAAACCACTAATCTGACAGAATCATTGGCCCAGTGCAGCCGCAGGGACGTGTTGGCTACCACCCAGCACACTTCAGTCCAGCAGGTGCCAGTGGGCCAGACGCTGCATTGATGTTGATGTCGGGTCCTTCACATCAGTGGCAAGACATGAACTGGGAAGCTACGAGACTTGGAGAATTGGAATGAACGCACCCAAGAGGATGCGGACCACTCAGAGTATCTTCAGCCCTTCCCCTCCCCTAGGCCTCCCCTGCCAGCCAAGTTGTGTCCTCCTAATCATTTAGGGGGACCATTCCTGCCTAAGTTGAAAACACTGGAAACACCTCAGCAGAAAGAGGTTCTTTGCAGTGGGATGACACTGTGTCTCACATCCCAGCATCGCCGGCACTGTTTGTCTACAAATCTATAACAAGGGTCAGATCCCAATCAGCTCCAGGGCAGGATGACTATAAACACAAATTCTGGAAGAAAATCGTCAAAACTAACGTAATTGCAAGTCTTGGCTAATTTATTTTGGTGATGATAATTTGCCAGTTTATCCTCTGAGAGGCTTAGACTATAAGCCAGCAAATACTGTCTGCTGGCCAAGACTGACCTGTTGCCTGGTTATATAAATAAAGTTTTACTGGAACACAGTATGACTTTTTGTTTTCTTATAGTCTGTCCACTTTCATACTAAAAAGACGGAGTCAGGTAGTTGTGACAGAAATCACATGGCCCGCAGGACCTAAAATATTTCCTGTCCAGCCCTTTACAGAAAGAGCTTTGATTCATCCATGGAGAGAAGAGTGTAATTGTGTTTATCACAAGGGCGCAGTAGTAAGAGTCTAGTCCCAGTATACTATCCAGAGCAACTAGAGGTCGCTCTAATTGGTTAACCAGTTGTTTTATAAGTCTGGGGCATAATTAGAGCCCACCCAAAATAAAGCTGAGAAGTCAGGATTTCCTTAGGAAAATGCAGAAGAAATCAAAGATCTAGGCTGGCAGGATTGCCGACAAGGGTATGTCATATGCAATCTGTCCATCCACCACCAAACCATGTCTTTAGGAAACCCTAAAACCATTTACCCCACTAAGGCTTTGTGGAAGCCATGCATTATGAAATTATCAGCAGCTCTGCAAATTCCCTTAAGGGTTGGCCTTCTTAGTGCACAATACCCTTAGAAAAGAGACCAGATTGTGTGTCACCTAGATGGTCACCAAAATCTTTCACTACAGATGACACTTTTAGTAATCTTGAAAATGATATGATCTCCTCTGTAAAATATCAGGTAATTCACTTTTCCGGCCAGTGAGTGATGGCTCAATAGGCAGAAGGGAAAGGTGATGACCAGGGCCTTGGCAGAGGGGATGCATGGACCCAGCAATGTGAGCACCCTCCACTAAAGCTGATTTGAACATTGCTACTTTAGAGTGTGTAATCTGCCAGCAGTAAAGATAAACTGTGAGCTTGTGACCTCTCACATTCTGGGGGAGTGGTCAGTGATAGGCTGATCACACTGAATTCTTTCTTGTGCAAAGAGTGGAGACACGTCTTCAGTTGAATAAATACTTCATCTGGATAAGCCTGTGCTTGCCTTTTTATCACTGTCCGTAGATATCTGGGACCTTCTGTGTATCATCAGGGTCCACTGAAGTTTCTTCCTTGAGTAGTTCCAACCATTATTTCATGGCTTTATTTTTTTTCTTAAGAGCTTCCAAAGAACAAAGAGAAGTTTTATTTATTTTGAAAGATAGAAGGGGCACCTGGATAGATGAGCTGGATGAGCATCTGAGCCTCGGTTTCTGTTCAGGTCATGATCTCAGGGTCTTGAGATTAAGCCCCATGTCAGACTCCACACTCAGTGGGGAGTCTGCTTAAAGATTCTCTCCCTCTGCCACTCTTCTTTCATGGTCTCTCTCTCTATAATAAATAAATCTTAAAAAAGAAAAGATAGACTAAAACTCATTCTACCCTACAATTACCATATGGGTCCTCTGGATCCTTTTATAAATCTAAAATACAGTATGGGAATATAGTCATTTGATTTTTCTTACATTATGAAACATGTTATTCTTTTATCATCCTAGGAATCATTTTATACTTTTTCTCATAAATTATTCCCAACTAGGCCAAAAAAAAAAAAAGAAAAAAAGAAAGAAAAAAAGAAAAACTAATATAATAAATCAGTAGAAAGAATCACCTAGAAGGATGATACAATGGTGAAAGAAATTGTCATCTTTCATTTTTATTTAGTTTTTAGTTTTTCAAAGAATTGCACCCTCTTCCAAGAAGAAATAAAATACACTGGAGATACCAACTTTATAGTCCATTTATAACTTTTATTGAACATAGTCGATAACCCAGAATTGCTCATTTTTGCCACCAATGAATGTCAAAATATAAAGGGTCCAAGACTTTACTACATTTTTGAGCTACCAAGTTGACTTACCAGCATTGTATGGCTGCTGGCAGAAGCGTGAAACTCCAAAGTCCACTCAGCACAAGCTTCATGCTTGCGTTGGTTCCTCTAGCTCCTCGCATCTCACAGGAAAGATGTAGAAGACCTCACCTAGCTGGACACTGCTCCAGCAGGGCATTTGCAACAGGATTTAGGAAGCCCAAGCTTTGGGAAACCAAATCTTTTATAACAGGCTCTATAAGCAAACCCACCTTTGGCCCCAGAGTGAAACATTACCTTTCTCACCTGGGACAGCAAAGAAACCTGCCTTTTTTTTTTTTTTTTTTTTTTGAGAGAAAAGGGTATCTCTGTCTTTCAAGGTCATTCACTATAAACATCTCTTTGAAAAAATTAGACCGAAGGGAAGACAGGCAGTGTCTTTGCTCACAAGCCTTAAAGAAATCTGACAGATCCATGGCATTTTCTTCCATTGATGGCAAAGAAAAACAATTGGTGAAGAAGACATTTCAAAATCTTTAAGCAAAGCAGCAAATGAGTGCAACACACAGGCAGCAGCACCCCTCATCGCAGCTGTCAGCAGTGCTCCTGCCATGGGGAAAATGCTGCCTACCAGCCCCGCCCCTGCAGTAGCATCAGCCACCCAGAGCTGGGACACTTCACATTTGGTGAATGTGACCAAGGAAATGACTTTGTATTGCATTTACTTTTACATAATTTAAATTTGAAGAGCCATGTATCAGTAGGGGCCACAGCTTTAGATTCTAACGTTGATTATGAAGTGGATTATAGAAGTGAAATCTCATAGTAGGGGGTTTTAAAGGGAGAAATGATATCGTTAACAAATTATTTGCCAACGGGAGGACTTTCCTCACTCTAGATTGTGCACCAAGAACCTGGGCCACCTCACTTTATCAAACAGACATGGGACAGTATTCTTTCTTGTTTATGATATTTGTGTGTCAAAATTTATCTGGAAAAAGAAAGGCAGGTCATGTTTAAATTCTTATTAAAATTTCTAGTAAGATTGGTTTTTCCCCATCTCTGTATTCTTACTTCTGTGAACTCTTCTTTCTGACTTAAAGATAATATATATTTATTTAAAGTTCTGTTGAGGGGCACCTGGGTGGCTCAGTTGGTTGGGTGTGGGACTCTTGATATCAGCTTGGGTCTGGATCTCAGAGTCATGCATTCAGGGCCCATGTCAGCCTCCACACCCAAATTAAAAAAAAAAAATCCATTGGGCTCAGATGGCAAATGATAATGACTATTTTTCCTGGTGTATAAAGTGTTTCACACCATCCTGGTAGGCTACATGACCTATCTTTAACCAAAAAAAAATATATATACTCCAGGGGCACCTGGGTTGGTCAGTGGGTTAAGCTTCTGCCTTTGGCTCAGGTCATGATCCCAGGGTCCTGGGATCCAGCCCCACATTGGGCTCCCTACTCAGCAAGGAGTTTGCTTCTCCCTCTGCCCATTACCCTCTGCTCATGTTCTCATTCTCTCTCTCTCTCTCTCTCACTCTCTCTCTCTCTCAAATAAATAAAATCATTAAAAAAAAAATGTACTCCCTAGTGAGAGACAAAGCAATGGGTTGATGCTCATCAGGTTCACCAGCATTATTACCACATCCCCCATTCCCAGGAGCGGTTGCTCTATCAAACCAGAATGAATTGTTGAAGTTGCAAACCTGTGAGGTTGGAGAGAGGCCCCGACACAAGCAACATAGCCTCTTCTCCCAGTGCATATGGTTCTAGAAACCTGGGAGGGGCGGCCCTTCATTCACAAGCTCAGTGGTCAACTCACAATGTTTGATTCCTCACTCTGCGACTCTAGGTTCTGCTGAGTTCAGGATTTTAGTACCCAAAGGAGGGATGTTTCCACAAGGAGCAACAGTGATAGCTGGAATGAATTTTTCGCCAGGTCACTTAGGCCTCCTTGTAATGCCGGATGAAGCAGCCCCAATCCGCCAGCGCTGTGTTGGCTGAATGTTTGATTCAGACTATCGATCCAGCATTCTTTCCGTGGACTCCTTTTCTGCTTCTGTCAGGTAGGGCTGTTCTCTGCTGCTTTTAGCTAGGGACTGCGACTGATGTAATCTTCTAAATAAAACTCCCCGCATTTCCCTCGTCTGGTGCTGCCTGGCAAGACAAACTAGAAACAACAATGAAAATATGTATGCATTTCCAATATAGTATATCCTACATGTCTGTTGAAAGCATGTCTTTTTAAAAACCTAAACTCTACTCTGAATTTTGCATTTTCCGTGTTTATTTTACTCCAAGAATCCAAGTCCATATTTATCTGTCTCCAAGGAAAGGCATGAAATGCTTTTCTCCTGCTTTACTTCTCGGCCCTTTCCTTGTGCTGGTACCTTTCCAATCAATCTCTCTAATCAATTGATTATATAAACAGAGTTTTAAATTCTCCCTGTGTATATTGATTTAGTTTTTTCAATCTCCCACCTATTGATCAAACCATTTGATCAATTGAATAAAGTAACAGCATCATCTGGCATATTCCACACTTGGGCACTTCTGTTTGAAGGAAAAGAATGCAGATGTTTGTTTTTATTCTCTAAATGATTACAACCTTAAATGCCGCATTGGATATGCACATCGATAAACCTTATGAAAGCATTCCTGTCTCTTCTCTTGGCTGTCTCCAGGGCTCTGAGGCCCAACCAGCCTGAAAACCAAATGAAAATAGTTTGCTATTTACACAGAGCCTTTCATTTTCTAAGTAACAGGCTCAATTTTTAACCTTTTATCTGCCTGTACAGCTCCTATCACGCTGTGCTCTGCACTTGGCTCTTCTATCCCATGCCATCACGAGCTCTTTAAGATGTACAATGTATGGTGTGTGGAGTGAGTGGTGTATAAAGAGGAGAGGAAGAATAATGGGGGGAGGAAGTATGGGGAGAGGAAGGAATTTATCATAAGAAATACATGGCATCTATACTGATCAGTCACATCTAAGAGCATGGGAGAGCTCTTAAATGCTATTTAAATGTGAGCTCTTACCCTTTGATTTTAATGCTTTCATTAATGCTACCGTGCCCTTCTTCCACATAGCACTCCCCTAGAAAATACTGGACAAATATTAAGAGAATATTTGTTAAAGAGGATTCCTATTATTAGCACACATCTCATTCTAGTCCTGGCTCCAGTTTCTCAAAAGAATGTGGGTCAAGAATTTGCTGGAATCTAAAATGGCCATTACTAATGCCTGTCGAATAGTATTGCTACTTGGAAGGCAGAGTTGGTTGAGACCCATGGAGGCCTCTTCCCTGTAACTCTCAGAGTTCCTCCAACAAGACGAATCTTAAATCCCAAGATGCCTCTATAGTGTCTGGAAATTCTTGGGTTGAATCTCAAATGCTCAGTGTATGGATGAATGCCTAAGAGTCAACAGTCAGTATTCCAGAAAAAAAAAAAATTGATTATCTTCTTCCTTCATTTACCCAGCAAATATTAACTGAGCCCCTAGTATATTCTAAGCACCAGAAAGGAGAAAAAAAAAAAAGACATTAAAATCTCTGACTTCTCAAAGCTTATATTCTATGGGAAAAGACAGTCAATAAAGAAGAGTAAATAAAGTATACATAATATTAGATGTTGATCATTTCTATAGAGTAAAGCAGAGAAGGGTTTCAGGAAGGGTGAGGTTACTGTGTTAAGGAGGGAGGTTTGAATGGAGTAGGAGACCAATGCACCTTCCGTGTTGTATTCTGTGAAAGACCGCCACCCTTCTCACAGCCCAGAGAGGAGGCTCCACATTCACTCACTCAGTGAAGATGTGTTGAGTCCCTGTCATGTTGCACAACTGGGCCAGGCCTGGGATATAGTAAAAAGAATAAAGTCCAGGCTTTGCTCTGAAGGAAGTCAGTCTCTTGAGAGGAAAGACGTGCACATGGACCAGATGGTGCACAACGCTCGCTGCGGAGATCTGTACTGGGGACAAGGGGTAAGAGGAGGAGCCCCTGACAACGTCTGCAAGTTCTGCTCATCTTCAGGGTGGATGGAGATGTCTCTAGGCTACCATAAGGACTCGGAGGCTTCTGAGTTATTCTAGGGCAGTCTTTTCGAAACCTCAGGCCTTGATTCAGTGGGCCACGAAATCGGCTTACTGAGTTATCGCCAGCATTCTTGCAAAATAAAATAAAATAGAGTACAACAGAAAAAAATACAAGAAGCAGAAGATATCAGAGTGGGCCCGAGGATTGTGTGCATACGTGGGAAAGCCTGGTTTGCATCTGTGTACTATGGGTTAACCTGTCACAGTTTTCTTACTCTGGGTCCCCAACAAAATGAGTTTATGTAGCAGATTGCAAACTTAAAAAATTGCAAGGAGGCAAACAGAGCATCCAAAAGGCACTCAGTCTCCATGAGACCTGTTGCCCAAGCCTCAGAACGGGTGAGCAAACGATTGATCCCACTGGAGTTGTGTAGAAGGTCCTCACCCTTTTTGGCTTCTCCAGGGCCTGTTCCCTGGTGTGGAACAGTGTGGTGTGGCTGGGCGCACAGGGCACCACTTCACCCCGGAGACCCCTCGATGCTGGCCTTGCGGGCGTCCCTCACCCTGGGAAGAGCTCTTTGTCACTGGGACATCTCAGTTGGGACAAAGCTTGTCTATCAGAATGACCTTAGGGTTTTTCTGCTAGAGACAAGCTACAAAGCGAAGAGGGATGGATCCTGATACCCAGAGGGATGGCATCCGTCACCTTGTTAACCACCAATGCTCCCTGCAGGTTGGAGGCCCTGTGAACACTGGAGAACACCCCGAGTACTAGTTACTTAACCTAGTCTGAAACTCTGCTCCCCTCTCTGGAGCTCGTATGGCTTTGAGCAAAGTACTCAGTGCTCAGGCTCTCCAGGCCCCAATCATTTCATCTTGTGATGTGGTTAATGATAACTAGCTCCTAAGATCTTTATGAAGATTTTAAAAGATAACGTCTACAAATCTCTTGATACGGTGTCTTGCAAAGCGTGGGCATACTAATTTAAGTCTCCATGGAGTTATTTCGGGTGCATTTTCTTACCAAAATAGTAATAGTTGGAGTCTTGCAAAAACTCAGATTTGAGATAAAAGGGAGCCAGGACACCAACTGTTCAGGACAAAGATCCTCAATACTATTCAACATGAAGGTGACAGGGCACAGAGAACCCTCAGCTGGAGTTAATTGATTTGAACAAGTCAAGTCCAGCAGGCAAACCTGCCCGGGACGACTGGCAGAGATCGCCTTCACCACCATGTCCGAACGGCTGTGATGTCAGGAGGAGAGGCGCAGGCCCCACACCAGCCCACTGTGGATGTTCTGTGCGGAGGTAAGTGCCTTTCCTGTTACTTCTTGTTACTTGGGCTTCACAGCAGGAAGTATTTAGCTCACATTCAGGCAATGGCATCTTGTGCTGTGGTTACTGTCACTGGACGGGGGCTGGCCCCAGCATCCCAGGCTATGAGAGGCTATGAGAGTCCTCACACTGCACCTGGTACCAGACAAGGGGCTTGTGTTGGTTACCCCACTGCAACATCACGGCCCATCTTCCCCGGGGCCAGAAGCCCAAGAGGGACAGGTTGGGGGGAGGTGGGAGACACGAGGAAAGGATAGTCAGCCACTCTCAAGGGACTTGCCCAAGGACACATAGCATGTAGGTGTCAGAGCAGGATGTGAATCGCTTCCCAATGTCTAGCCAGGGCTTCCCAGGTGAAGCTCTTAAGAGACCCAGACAAAAATTAAGGTCGCAAATCCTTTTGGGGTTCTCTCTTTTGTTGTCATCGTTGGCAAAATAATAGGGTCTCCAGCAAAATCAAAGAAGTTGGCATTTCCTGGACATGTTATACTGTGCTCTTGCCCTATTTCCTTTTCGTGATCAGCCCCTTTCCTGAAAGGCTTCTTTCACCCACCTTGTCCTGGGGGGCTGCTCCTCTTCTCTCCTCCTCAGGATCCAGGTTGCTACTTCTCGTCCCTAGGAAGTCTGCCTTCTTCCTCCCTATGGACCGGGTGCTCATCCTTTGTGCTGGAAGAGACATCTCTCTCCATCCGGTCATTTGCTCTCGGGGCTCTGTTTCTGTGGTGTGGCCTGCCTTCCCCAGTGCACTCAGTGATCTCCCCGAGGACGGGCCCACATCCCGTTCCCCAGTTCCCTACTGCCTGACTGCTGTGCCAAGCACATAGTAGGCAGTGAATAAATGCTTGTCGAGGAAATGAATCTGTGTTCTTCCATCTGTGAGCATATTTAATACACAACTCAAAGAAAATCAAATCATTTGAGGTGCACTGAAAGCAAAGAGAAACAGAACTGCTTTTCCCAATATTGTGTGTCATCTTGACCTAGAAAAACTCTAAAATGTATTCTGAATCTGTGGCTCTCTGACTTCCAGCAGAGGGAGAGACTAGCCTTCCCAGTTATTTAATGTGATGGAATTGGGTTTCTCACCATTTTTAAAAGAACCAAAGACTCTCTAGACTTTATTAGCTTACTGAGTTGGTCACAACGTTATAAATTATGGAAACACAAGGCAAGCAATTTGTTCCCCAGTGACAAAATTATATAATATTGTCTATAATGCACACTTCTGAAATTTCAAAACATTTGCATTTTTGTACTTTTTAATATACACTATCACATGCACAAAAATACATATATTACATATTACTTAGGTACAACAGGAAATGCAAACACTTGAGAAATAGCCAACACGAAGTCTGAGAAAAGAAATGCAACCAATGATTTTGAAGCATCCAGTTGCCACTTCCCAGTGACAAACACCATCTTCCCAATGGATTGTATTTTAAATCCCCTGCTTTCCTTCATAAATTTATTATCTATCATCTATCTGCCTAGCTGATATATTGTTTAAATTTACATTTTCGTAAGTTGATTATACTGTTTATGTTACTCTGCAACTTACCTTTTTCACTAGATATTGTTTTTGAGCTTCATTCATGTTGATGTACGTAGCAGAGTTCTGGTCAGATTGACTGATGTACACGGTATATCTATTTTGTGACTATCTCACAACGCATTTATGCAATATTCTATCAGTGCTTGTGTAAAGATCTCTGTTCGTGTTTTTCTGGCTCATGAACAAGTATTTCTGAGGCAGATCCCTAGACTAGGAGTTGCCTCGTTTAACTTTCTAGACAGTTCTAGAAAGCCTTCTAGCATGATTATATCAGTGCACATCCCACCACCTGATGGAGATGCCACTGCTTCATAGCCTCCCTGATACTCGATTTTGTTAGAACTGCTTTATTTCCACCATGGTTTTAATTTTCACTCACTGTACCACCAGCGGATGAGTCCAGCCCACTGTCAGGTCGTGGAACAGGAATGGACCCCAGACATGTCGATGGCCATGGGCCTGAGGAACTAGGTGTCCTTTTCCCACTGACTTTTTATAGATGAGGAGATATGTGTTTGAATGAGGTGGGCATGAGTTTGCCAGCTCTGGCTCTCACTAGAAATGCAATCTTGGCACAGCCCCATCTTCTTCCTAAGCATGAGAAGCTAGAAAATGAGAATAATAATCCCTACCCTGTGAGATTGTTTTGAGGACAATCAAAATGAAATGCTGTGTGTAGAGCATGTGATAATTGCTGTTTCTAGATGTCACAATATTTTGTATGTCCCTCACCTTTTACTCCACTCCCCTAATTCAGAAGCAGTCTTGTCTGATGGATGGTGCTTGGATGTCCAGGACAGATGTTAAAATGTTTTAACATCTACCAAAATTTCCCCATTTAGAGCTTGGGTAGCTCAGCCTCAAGCTTGGAACTTGCCATGAGTTAACTAACCTTTCTTGGCCAAGGGAATCTTAAGTAGCTGCCAGTGTCTCATCTAACTGTCAGGGTACAGAGCAGAGATTCATGGAAAGAAGGGAAGGGCTAGTAACTCAGGAGGAAGAATTGTACCCAAGACCTTGTTTTCTGGAGACACAAGCAAGGTCCCCCTGACAGTTGGTCCTGATGCAAGAAAAGCAAAGGTGAAGACAGGAGTGGGCAAGGCCAAGCATCATGGCAGGTGTGGATGAATGTCAAAACCTAGTAAATTAAACTAAAATGAAGGCAGAGGTGGGCAGGGGTCAGATGTGAAGTCAATACAACAGAGACAGCAAATCTGTCATGGGACAGGCTCAAGAATCTGACACCGTGAAAACTGCCAGTCACAGTCAGCAGAGGCTGACCAGGGGCAGGACAGAGAGTCAGCCAGGAAATAGTCTTCGAATCCCAACTGTGTGTCAAGTGTCTTCCTGGGGCCTGAGAATATGAAAACACTCTCGATCCTGCTTTCTAGGACTTAGGGAAGTAAAAATCAAATGCCAACCAAACAACAGCAGAGAGTAGAGCGTAGATGCCTAGCCACATAAAATGGTCAGAAGACACTAGAGGATTCTAGAAGAGTGTTGAAGAGAAGTGTTCCAAACAGTGTAGCCCCTTGTAAGGATGGACAGGAAGAAGCCACATATCAAGGAACATTCCAGGGAGCAGCCCATGGACAGTAGGCATGATAAGAGAACTGAAAGCAATCAAGTTTGAATAGAGACAAGACAGCAAACGGGAGCCTAATGTTCGAGAAGACTGAGAGGAAGCTAAAGCCACATTGCACTGCACCCTGTGGGCAAGTACAAAAGGCCGGGCTTTGTTCCAAGGAGATGGAAAGCACGGGGGATTTTGAAGTTGAGAAGTCTCATACTGTGGCCGATGTGCCTGCTAAAGTCCAGGGAGACCCTTTGAAAGGCTGAGGTAGTTATACAAGGGATTCCGGGTGGCAGCCTGAAGTGTGATGGAAACCTGTGGTGAAACTATGTTAACATTTCAGGTAGGTCACAGAAGGTCTTATGAATGCAATTGTGTGATGTTGTTACTGAGCCATTGGTTTATTGTTGTACCTTTAAGTTGAGGGAACTAGGATTACTAATGTTTATATGTTTTCATCCAATCTTCTATAACTGTAAACATATATGGCTAAACATTGGGAAGCAGAGTGGAGAAGAAGGGAGCATTGGTCTGGTACCGAGGATCAAACGTTTTGATCCTAAATCCACCATTTCTTTTCTGTATCATTTCACTTATTTAACGTGCTGTGACCCTGACTCTTCTTTGTGAAATGATGGTTTTCACAAAGTTTTGCTTTGTTTTTTTTGTTTGTTCAAATTCTTTGCAAATGTAAAATTAAAAACGGACTCAGAAATTGTGCTTGTTCTGACATAAGGAATCATTGAAGTAGATGTTTTCTATGTTCAACCAGAATTATTCAAGGTTATTCTAAAATCAGGAAATCAGTAAAACCAAGACATAGATGGCTCCATTTATGAGTTTGTTTGATCGTAGAGTCTGGGTGAAATGTGAAGGTCATCTAATTGTTTTCAATAGGGTAGGAAAAGAAGAGAATTTTTCTCCTAATGATATAGGCCACAATCAAAATACTTGTCAACATTCAGTCCCATCACTCACTCACAGCTGGGTCCCCACAAGTAGCTCACTTCTAGACCTCAACCACCTCAGCATCCAGGTGCATGGATGCAGGACACGATGCTCCACCTATTTCAGGAGGAGCAGATACAGTCCTGCCATTTTGTGGAGAAGCCCTCCGAGCTTCAGCATGAGGAGGTTATTTAGCTTTCTTGCGTTTGAGGAGATTGTAAGAGGTGGAGAAATGGATCTGTGTCTAGGGCTCTTTGTATTTATCACATGCTTTGATGGTTGAGTTGGCAAAGAAGGAATACAACCCCATCCTTAGAAAAATAAACCTCACTCAGGCATATGCACACACTTCTATGGACTGAATGTGCCTCTGCCCAGATTCATGTGTCTACTCTCTGCCCCATCCCCAGTGTGATAGTGTTCAGAGATGATGATGGAGTCATGGAGTGGAGCCCCACGAATGGGATTTGTGCCTTTATAAGGAGAGGCATAAGAGAGAGTCTTTTCCCCCACCCCCCATGTGAGGATAAAGCGAGAAGATGGCTAACTGTCTCCACCAGAACCCCACCGGGCTGGTATTCTGACCTCGGACTTCTAGTCTTCAAACTTGTGACAGAGATATGTTATTTATTTAGGCTACACCCAGTCTGTGGTGTTTGTTATAGCAGCCTGAACACACACACACACACACACACACACACACACACACACCCTGAAACTTGGCAATAAATGTAGGCAATTTTCTTTGAATACACCTTAAGCTTTGAAAGTTGAAGTGTTTTAGTGGTTCCAGGGATGAGTCTCTATTGAAAGAAATATTCCGGATCTCAACTTGAACTGACAATATCTTTTGATTATCTCTGTCACTGGCATAGACTCCTAAGGCATCTGTGGAACCTCTGCATTCAGAAGGCTCCACCTAAAATCTCAGTCATGCTAGATTCCAGACATTTGGCCTTTAATGACAGACATTGCACATGGCTGCAAACAATTGCAGAGAAAGCCTGAGTACTCAGTGTTTATGGCCTGAAGGCAAAGCAGAGTGAGAAAGACAGACTGAGGTTCTTTGGGACCAACTGGAGCAGAGGTGCCCTTGGGACCAGGATGCTGGTGGCACATATGAGGTCGGGGGAGCAGGTGGAGGCAAAATAGGATTAAATCAGGAGACATTGATTAGAAAGAGTAACAGGTGAGCGATGACAGGAAACGGGAAGAACATGAGCTGCTGGCGGCCAAAGCTGGTTCTTGTAGAAATTAAGGAAGTGCTAGCATACATAAATAATGAGTAAGACAGAAACACATGGAAATAGAAAGAATTATGCTAAATAGATCTGACCAAATATAAGGAAACTGTTGCAGTAGTGACATGTTGGTGCCTCTGGCCATGTGGTTGGTGGCCCCCCACCCAGGAGGCAGGAGTGGGGAGAAGGAGAGGGATGGATGCCAGGACAAGGCCAGGCTTCCTGGGTCTGTGTGCACAGGAGGTCCACACTGGGCCTCTCAGGCTCTATGGAGGGCAATTCTAATGGTAATTGGAGTTCCAACAATTCTCAGGGGTGCAAGAGAAATATGTTTTCCAGCTCTTGTTTTGACTGTCCGGGCAGAAATGGGTATTAAATCCCTATGCTATTTTGGCACCCGGTTTTTCTGTCATGATTTTGTAAGCCTGAGGCCTGTTGTTCAGGCAGCCCATTCATATTTTATCCATTGAGACTAATCGCTTTAGCTCAGTTACAGTGCCCCCATCATCTGAGCGCCACTCTTGGCTCCTTTCTCAGCCGAGCTGAAACTCTGTGTTGATAAAACACCCAGGAGCTGGTGAAGCTCAAATGCATGTGATCTATGCCTTCTACAAAGAGGAAGTTCCTGTTGTCTGTTTTCTTTCTGACTCATCCTCACTGTTGTCAGATCTACTCATGGGGGATTATTTCGCATTTCTTCTGGGTCTTCTTTGGAGCAGGCTAATAAATACCTTCCTTTCTCATATCTAACTTCCTAACCAGGCTGAAATGTTTAGGATTTCCTCCATAGACCAGGCCTCCTTTCTCTTTGTTCGTGTACCCTATGCACCAGGCTCGTAATTCAAGCTCTCTTTTGCTTGGTTATCCTGGCTCCCAGGAATACATCATGACTGTCTTCTCCTCTTCCTTCCACTGAACTGATGCTTCCATACGTTCCCTCACCATATCTTTATAAAATATTTTATTCTTTCACTTAATCTTTCACTCACTCATCCATTTTAGCATATATTCATTGAGCACCCAGCGATGCTGGATTGTCAATGTGATTAAAAAATATGTTCAGTCCTACCTCTCATGGATTCCACAGTGCATATTTATTAAGCACTTACTAAGTGTCAGACATTGTCCTCACCTACAGAGAAATAATGGTCAATAAACATTCTGCTTTCATTAACTGCTGACAAGAGATATGTGATGATTTCTCATATAGATAGATACTCTAAAGAAAAATAAATTTTCTGTGAGATCTTATTACTAGTAAACTCAGAAGTCAAGGAAGTTCTCTCTGAGAAGACAACCTTTGAGCTGTTGTCTGAAGTTTTCAAAAAGCAGGGTTAACTAGACAAAGTAGTTGAATAAGAGTCTCCTAAAATGTGGGGACAGCATGTTCAAAGGCCCTGTGGTGAGAAGGAACTAGCACATTTCCATACCTGAAAGAAGCTCAGGATGACCAGACCAAAAGCAAAGAAAGTGGAAAGCATGAGATCCGGAAAGGGAAGCAGGTGACAGTCAGCAGAGCCAGGTTGACTCTTAAGGAATCTGATTTTTTATCTTAAAAGTGGTAGAAAGACATCAAAGTTTTCTTGCTACAGGAGAAAAAAAAGTCAACCAGAGGGAACCATAAGATGCTGGTAAACTAGTTACAATTGAATGTAGGTGAGAAAGGAGGAGAGCTTACACTGGGAGGTTGGCAGTAGAGAAGGATACTTAGTGAATGGTCAAATTTGGAACATTTGTTTATGGATATGATATGAAAGAATAACAAATGGGAGTATTTCAAAGATCATTACTAGTCTCCCAGTTTATGCAGCTGGGGGATACTGCCTTTGCCATGAAGATGGGAAGACAGAGGAGAGCAGGTTTACAAAAGATTACAAGGACAATATCAGATGCGTTGAGTTTGAGATGTCCTTGAGATATCCAAGTGTTGACTTTTGTTAACACTCAGCAAAGGAAGTGGAGGTTTAATTCTGTTCATATTGAATCAGGCCACATAGTGGTTAGGAAGTCCACGGTCTATTAAAAATAAAGTTCATTTATTCTTATTGAAGTAATCAGCAAGTGCTGGTTTCATCTTGAAGAGCTTCAGGGAAAACCAACCAGTTCCATGGATCCTTAAAAACAACTAGTTTTATGTTTTGTTTTGTTTTTTTTCTTTAAAGTTCATCTGTCACTAAAGAACAGTAATTCAGTATTGGTTTCAAGATTGGTTCAATATAACAGAAATAGAGAGAGAAAGAGGGTGCTGCTAGAAGGGATCATCACCTCTTTTCCTGATTCTAATCATGAGTTTGCTCCACATGGGTCATCGAGTAATTGCTGATTTGAGAGGCTCCTGGGCAGCTCAGTAGGTTAAGCGTCTGACTCTTGATTTCAGCTCAGATTGTGAACTCGGGGTCATGGGATGGAGCCCTGGGATGGATTATCTTTCTCTCCTTTCCCTCTGCCTCTGCCCCTACTCTCATGCTCTCTCTCTCTCTCTTTCTTTCTCTCAAATAAATGTTTCTTTAAAAAAATTTGCTGATTTGTTCTATCTCTCTCTCATCACTGCTACTAATGCACTCTGTACTTAGTTATCTACAAGTTGCATTAATTAACAAGTAGAAAGTCAGGGACTCCTGGGTGGCTCAGCAGTTGAATGTCTGCCTTTGGCTCAGGACATAAACCTGGACTCCCAGGATCAAGTCCCATATCGAGCTTCCTGCATGGAGCCTGACTCTCCTTCTGTTTATGTCTCTGCCTCTCTCTCTTTGTGTCTCTCATGAATAAATAAATAAAATATTTTTTAAAAAAGTAGAAAGTCAGATGGGATACAAGGAAAAGTCTCTGAATCAGGTTTGGATTTCAATCCAACTCACTTCTTACTGACTGAGCATTCTGGATACATTCCTTTAAATTCCCTTTACCTCTGATCTTCTACATGCAATAAAACAAACAAACAACAAACAAAATGAGCTTGCAGAGGACTAGATATATTATATATAGGTCAGCCACGGAAGCATTTGACCTACTATGGTAATTCAATAACTGATAGCCGTTTTTACTATGCCTCTCAAGGATCAGGCTTCTGAGAAATTGCTACCTTAGAGTATGTCATTTTTCTCCTCCAGGACTTCCATAGCTGAAGCTGTTTCAAGCAAATGTTATCATTGCCTTTGTAGTAGGAATCTGGATAAAAGGCAAAAAAAAAAAAAAAAGATTATTACTTGGAAGTAAGAACGGTGGATTGACCACATGCCTATCAATTTTTGCTTCTTCCTTTTCCTCTTCTAAAATGACATTGAAAGTATTTTCTAAAAAGACATAGATCCCCAAAATAGGGGGAATAGGAGAGGAGACAACTCCACATTTTGGTAGCTGGAAGGCAAATAGATGAGGAATAACTGACATAGCAAATCCAACAAAGTGAATCTTAGAACTGTAGTGGAAAAAGAGAAAAACTAACTTCATTGACTGCAAGAATCCTCAGAAGGCTTCATAACTCACAGCACCAGGCACTCCCCCTCCCCACACCCTAAACTGCTGTCCTTCTTCTCCCATGGAGACTGGGGGATTTTACTCTCTGAAGAGGGTACCAGAGGATTTGGGGTGCCAGAGGCACCCTTCCAACAAGAGTAATGAGTGGACATCAGCCTATAGAGGACTGCAGTCTCAGAGTCCCAGCTCTCTCATCTCTGTAGCCCTGTAACAGCCTCTCTTCCCTCTCCAGGCAGAAGATTCTAAGTCTTCTTTAAAACCCCAGTCAGACTAAGAAGAAAAACCTAGAAATACTGACATCAGGAGGTTTCCAAGAAATGGCCCACTCAGGCCCACCCTGTTGACAAACCTTGCCCAAGCACCCAGTATCTCCACTCAGCTTCTGAATACTCTGTTTTAAATTATGTGCAGATAGTGCCCACTTCGGCAGCACATATACTACAATTATGTGCAGATGACCAAGGATTCTTGAAAGAATCCTCTAGCGTGAAAGAGACCAAAACACATAGAAAGCACAACTTAGAAGAAACAGATACTATGCAGAAAGAAAAATTAAAACAACAAACAAAACTATATTATATCTTCCAAAAAAGTAAGAGAAGCATTCAAGAACAAAAGTAGAGCTCTTGAAGAATAACATATGTATATAATGTATATGTATATACATACTTATGGACATAAAATAATAAATGTGTGCATATATGTACATGATTAAAGAAATGGAAAAGGCTTTTGATGGAAGAGCTGGAAGATAAAAGTGATTAGAAAAGTAGAAAAAGAATTGAAGAGTTGTAACAATAGGAAGGAAGAGAATGCAAGATCAAGAGGTAACGTGTTAGGAAAATAGGGATTCTAGAAATCAAGAATAAATAATATCAAGGGGAGGAAATTATGAATAAAATTATTCAAAAAAACTGCTCAAAAGTGAAAGACATGAGTTTCTCCACTGAAATGGCCTGTCATTATCCATTCACTGGATGAAGCTATATCCCCACGGTGAGTGATAGTAGTAGTATCCATTCTTCTTCCCTTTCTTACCCAGCCTTGCATCACTGTAGGCAGAGAAACTTCCTTGCTCTATTGACTTTGAGTTTGGTCATGTGACTTGCATTGGACAATGAAATATAACTGAATTTAACAAATTCCATATCTGAGCAATGACTTTAGACATGCGTGTGTCATTTGACTTGACTCCTTTTACTCCTACTTTGGGCCCTAAGGAGATTATGTGTCAGCAAGCTGATATTCCTTCAGCCTGGGTCCCAAGTGAAAACCACAGTACCTGAATTTTACCCATAAACATACACAGTACCACAGATAGTTGACTTGCAGACCCATGGGTGAGACAAAGTCCTTGATATGAGGAGCTATTTGTAATGCAACATTATTGCAACAAAAATAATCTAAAATACCTACCAAGAGGCATTATCAGGAGCAGTACGAACAACAACAACAAAAAAACTCTAAAAGAATTCACAGAGAAAAAACAATTTGTTTATAAATAATTTAAAAACCAGAATGAGTTCAGATTTCTTGAAAGAAAGCTAAGACTTTAAAAAAATAGAATAATGTCTTCAAATTTCTGAAGGACATTCATTTCCAGCCTAGATTATATACAATGAAAGACATTTTCAGACATGCTAGGTCTCAGAAAATTTACTTCTCACATTCACGTCCTCATAAAATTGATGAGAAAAGCAAAACAAGGGAATAAAACAATAAGAAGGAAGACATGGGATACAAAAAAGAGGAAATCCAACATAAAAGAAGAAAAATGGTTTTCTAGGATGATGGTAAAGGAAGACCCCAGATAACAACTGGCCAGTGGAAGAGACAGACCAACTGAGGATGTTGTCACTATGCCTTTTACATTAACACAGCAAAAGATAGGAGACAGGAAAAGAAGAAGAGGAAGAAGAAGAAGGAAGAAGAAGAAGAAAGAAGAAGAAGAAAGAAGAAGAAGAAGAAGAAGAAGAAGAAGAAGAAAGAAGAAGAAGAAGAAGAAGAAGAAGAAGAAGAAGAAGAAGAAGAAGACGACGACGACAAGGACATAAGACGCAGAATGCAGGAATCCAGAATCAGAGCTATGCAGGTATTCTAGAGAGCATCCAGTACTGAAGGAAGAGAACAAGGTCTCCCAGAGTGTCTCCAAGAAAAAAAATATGACCTGACAAATTACTTGATGTGACTAACTTTGCAGAAAATGCTATAAAGAGGAAAACATTGCAAGAATGAGTGAGGAGTACAAAAATCCAAAGAAATAAAGAGCAAGGATTAACTTCAAGAAAAACATAAAGGAAATATAATCATAATACACTACAATGCTCAGCTATGAATATTTGCATAGCCGAATAATAAAAACATTAAATATTGGTCTAACCAAAATTTTCAAAATTACAATTTGGATGGCCTGGGGAGTGAAAAGAAGAGAATGATTGTATAGGAGAACTAAATTCTCATCCACTATAATAGAAATTAGATAGATAAATATCTAAAATTGATTAGTCAAAGGATAGAAGGCATATAAATATTTTTAAAGACTCAGAAAAATCTAAAAAAATTGAAACTTTTGCTCCTGAGGAGAAAATGAGGTAAAATTAGGAACAGTAGAATAAGGAACAGTTGTATTTTATCATAAAACCTTTATTAATATTCAGTAAAATATTATTTAATCATAAAACTTTTTAAAAAGTCTCACAGATCCCAGCTCTGTAGTTCAAAGGCACATATGACATAGTGTAATGAATCAAAATTTCAGTCTAGAAATTTTGTGTAGGCTACAGACGCTGAGTTAGTTGTCAAGTTTGTTTGTTTGTTTTAATTTACTGATCATCTCAGAGCTAAGTAAACAATGAAATTGGTCCCAGAATCCCCTCAGTCTCCACAGCACAGGTGGGGTCTCCTGCCATGTTGTTACAACACGGAGTTGATGGAAATGAATGACTAGCACAGGGCCAGGCCTGAGAGCGGGCATATTCCGTGTGGGTTTTGAAATGGTTAGCGAGGACACAAGGTCATGTTTTTCACCTATGGATTGAGCCCTGCAGCTCCATGGGGCCTCAAAAATTCCCACTAATCCCAAACAGCTGCCTTGCAAATGTATCATGAGTTCTTTATTAATTCTTTCATGCAACAAGTAGTTATTTAGCACCTGCTACTTTTCAGGCACTTTTACTATGGGTTGGGAGTTTCAAAAGGAGAAATGATTTGGTTGCAGAGAAAAGGGGGCTTTGGGGGAGGGAGTGACTTGGGTGGGGGGGTGGGCAGTGGGAAATGGTTCTCTATGAGAATGGGAGAAATATCTTGAAATTTATAATGTAACAAATGGCTTTTACATTTACTATTTCATCTGATTCTCACCAAAAATACCCAACCTATATCATATATATTTGCAACTCTCCTTTGACAGATATGAGATCCAAGTCTCCGGGAGATAAAGTAACTGTTAAGTTCACAGAGATCACATAGGACAAATATCTGGCTTTGAATTCATCTTCTCTGAGGCCAGGTCCGGGAGTCTTTAAATGACACAATGCTGCCTTTGGAAATGACTCACCCACCTTCCTCAGTCAACACAACACAGAATAGCTATAGCTCGTCCCACAATTGGCAAGGGAAACTGAGTCTAGCTGTTTAATGACTGCAACACAGCTCCCTTGATTGCTATTAGCTGTGTCCATTGGTTGGTCCCTTCAGTGGCTTCCCAAGATTAACCATGAGTGGTGAAACGGGATCTTAAATGCCTTCCCAGTCTGCTGTGCCACTCCCCAGTGATTTTTCCTCAAGTTAGGATACGATGACAGCATTGGTTTTCACTTTAAGCAACCCCATTCTTCCTGGAGAAAGCATGGCTAAATAGGCAAATCTTGACCCAAACTGGTAAACTGATGTAATTGGAGTGACACCTGTTCTGTGGATGGGCTTTCTGAATTCAAAGGGAAGTATGACTCAGTCCTTATGGTGGCCCAGGGAGTTCAGGATGCGGAATGAAGGACAGACGGGTCACTTCAGTACAGTGTGATGGCACTGTGCTAGAGATGAGGAAACGACCTCATGTATACCTAAAGATCGACAGCATGCAGATAAAGGAGCAAAAAGGGGGAAATAGATGCTCATCTTCTCTAGTCAATTCCTGTTTGTTTGAAATCTGCAACTGGAGACTGGCACATTCATTTTTAGCGTCTGCCATTCTAAGTACAAACACTATCCCTTCATAGCACTTAGCAGAAACTTAGTTTCTATATAATTTGTGCTTATCTAGTTAACATCTTTCTTTCATACTAAATAGAAAGCTGCATGAGGGCAAGAATTGGGTCTGTTTTTATTACCCTCTGTATATAACTCCAAGGCTTGCTCGGTGCTAGGCATGAGAGTTTGATGCTCGATAAATATCTGTTTGGTGAGTGGACGGATGCCTAAGAGTGACTATGTGTGTTTCTTCTGTCTTGTGAAAATGTACCTTTTCAAGCTTCGGGATTTTGAACCTAATTATTAGGATTACGAGTTAAATATTTCAACCACACAGAATTACTTTTTTAGAAGACAATCCCAGGGGTGCCCGGGTGGCTCAGTTGGTTAAGTGTCTGCCCTCAGCTCAGGTCATAAACTCAGGGTCCTGGGATCAAGTCCCATATCAGGCCCCTGCTCAGTGAGAAATCTACTTCTCCCTCTCTCTCTGCTCCTTCCCCTGCTCATACTCTGTCTTTCTCGATATGCTCTCTTTCTCTCTCTCTGAAATTAATTAATTACTTAATTAATTAAAATATTTAAATATTTAAAAATTAAAAAAAGAGACAATCGCAATAGATAATTCATGGTACAACAAACTTTACAAGCCTCCAAATATTGTTTCCAATGAATTAAAAGCCTAATTCCATCTCCTCATGCAGGAGATCATCATGCACATCGTCAGCTGCATGAGATTGCCATCATATCTGTCTGCACTGCTGAAATCCTTCAGGGCTTAGGGTGAATTAAAACATTTGGTGAAAACAGTAAAATCACATCCCCTGAGGTGACTTTCTTGACCTTCCTTGTACATGTACTGGTTTTGCCATTTACTTAATTATCATGACTATTTCAAAGGCACACATGGCTTGCCCAGATCCAGGAGGATGAAGGACTCATCTAATAGCTCCAAAGTTCCCTTGCCCACCTACTCAACAATCTTCAGAAATAAAACAGAAAATTGCATCAAACTGGCCTCATTAAATCCCAGGTTTCACAGATTAACGCAAGAATGAGACAATGCCTCAGGAAGCTGTAGTAACCCTAGATCCTTGGATAGATATCTCACAATGAAATCCAGGTTGCTGTGCAGTGGACGATCTCCTTTAGCAGGAATTCCTCTGGGGCCTGTTCCTGGACTGGTTCCCCACCAGCCACACCTCTCTACCAGACTGGTGACAGGAGGGAGGTGCTAATGATTGGTGAGCATGAGCTCAGCCCCCAGCGCCCCACAGTTTCTCTCATCCTTCCCAGTATGGGCAGTTAATCTGCTCAGGGCCTAGGTCTGGCTCAGGTGGGCTGCAATAGGAATATGGTTGAGGCCAAGTCTCTCTTCCAAGACCTGGAAAACACAGAAAGAAAAGAGGCTGAAGATGGAAAGGTTTTCAAGGAGATGGGGAATCTAATTCTAACTCTGAAAGATCATCTATTTAAGCTAAAGCCTCGAGACTTCTGGTCTACCTAAATTCAACAAATACTTGAGATGTCAGCTATGAAGAAGGAAACTTCTGGAAGGAAGGGACACTGATTCTGTTAAGAGCGGCTCTGGCTCCCCTGGAGCACCAGCCTAGGGAAGGGTGTGGCACTCTGGAAAACCAAAACAGCCAGTGATGAATGCTAAGTAGAGGGATGAACTAGGCTGAGAACACAGGGGGACACAAGGCTGACAGGAATCAGGATCAGGGGGTCTGGTCAGATAAAGCACCACGGAAAAGCCTCATTCATATTAACATAGATGCTGAGCACCCTTCCAAGCCCTGACTGAGACAGTACAGAGAATGAGAACAGATAGTAGGATCAGCAGTGAGTGCTCATCGTGGGTGTTGGGGATCAAATGGTGGAAGAAAAGCAAGGAAAGGTTCAAAGTTGGCAAGTAGGCATAGATGCTGGCCCCTAGGAAAGTCATAGGAATGTAGCGAGTCCGTGTCCTGCTCTCCCAATGGAGCAGTTTCCATTTCTACTTAACTGAAAGAAATGCACGCAGATTGTTGAAAGCATTGCCCAGGTGGAAGGCAAGCCCACGGAGAGTGGCTGCCCAGGGACTGAGCTGTGCATGCCCTCTACACCGGCCCCACAGCCTCCTGGGCCAGCCTATGCAGCCCCAGAGCGCACATGCTCCACCACATTGAACCGTCCCTCTTGGGACATGCTCCTACCCCATCCTTCCAATGAGGAAATGGACACTCGGGGTCATTAGGTAAAAATTCCAATGTCACACACACATGTGGTGACAGAAATAGAACACAAATCCATGATTTCATGGTGCCAAATCTTACGGTTTTTAATTAATTATTTTTCCCACTAAGACCATGCAACTAGTACATCGGTCTTCGAAATGTTACTGGCCCTAAGAATTATTCAAAAGTATTCTGTCCCCTTAGTGGTCACTGGGGGTTTTGTTCTTTTATAATATTAACTTTTTAGCTCTGAAATTAAAAAATGATGAAAATAATGATTAAAAATACTTGTTCTCAGTTTTTCTGAGAGACAATACTATACTAATTCATAAACGCAAATCTGGAAACCTACTTGAAGTCATTGAAAGTCGAGTACTTGAAATCAATGAAACAGACCACAGGATACAAAAGGGAATTTTAATAGGAAAATCGGGTTTTACCACATTTGAGCAGCTGGAATCTGAAGATTATGTGACCTCCCTGTGGCAGTGAGAATGTTTGGCTAGTATGTCTCCCTTTGCACATTGTCTTTACTTTGTTCATAATTTGCTCTTCTGCAGGAAAAAGAGACATCTACTAAATGCCAATCCCAACTTGGCCAAAGAGAAGACATGCTATTTAATGCTCGTTCACTTCAAAAGTTTCCTGCGGAAATGACCAGCACCATTAATATTAATTTAAAATGTTTTCAAATAAATAAATAAATAAATAAATCTCACACAAGGCTTGAAAATCTATAATTCCCTACTTGACATGATAACATACAATGTATTTCATGGGACTAAGCATTCCGGTTTAGGGCAGTGAAATAGCATTTGGTAAATTACTCTGATCTCTGTGGACAAAATCTTACCTTAGCATATTCAAAACGGTGAATTCATGTCAGTAGTGGAAAAACAGCCTCATGTTTAGATATCTCAACAGACAATGCTTCCGGGGGAGCAGCCAAATGTTTAAGTGTGAGGTTACAAACTCACCTGCAAATACGTCATGTTGAGCTCATATCGTTATTGGCATTATTGCTTTGTATTTGAATCAGTTGCCAACACTGGAAATCAGGCTCAGCTTGAAACCTAAAACGGTCTGGCTGCACTGCTCTGACATCCCTCCTTTGTAGCAACTGGCTGTCCCTTTAGAAGGAACTTGTGATCCTTGGTTGTTCTCGATCTCTGCTCCTCTCTGTCACCTTGTAGTTGGACTACATCACCATTTATCTGACCTAAGTGGCCCTGGGAAATGCCAAAGTCTGTCACCCCTGGGGTAGGATCCACCACCCTAGGAAGAGCCGCACCGTATGGGTGTTCTGAGGTGACAACAGTCAGGAGGTGGTACAAATTCACAGGAGAAGACTGGTTCCTGAGTATGTGAAGCATATCCCAAAACATTTTATATAGGAATGAGCAATCATGGGATAAACTGTATGGATGAGGGTGCTGGTGAACAGGTAGGAGGCAAGAGCCCGTGAAGTTTACAGCACGCAAGTATTTCCTGAGAACCTAACATATAGCTGTGTGCTGGGTATGTCCTGAGAAGGAATTTTCTATCCTCTGCTTGAACACCTCCAGCAACAAGAAACTCACCACCTGTCAAAGCCCCCTTTTTCCATTTATGAACATTTATTGTTGCAAAAAAGAAAAAATGCATGTCATTCCTGAGTATGTGCTAAGCTAAGAATTTAAACATATGACCTAATCTAAATATTCAGAGTTATAATATACATTAAATGTTTTCTTCTTCATTTTATAGGGAAAAACCGGGGAGATGGAGAGAGGTTTAGTGATGTGGCCAAGAACACAGCAGGGAAGCAAGAAAACAAGCACTTCGTGGTTATCTGACCCCAAAGCCTCTATGTTATTGGTCTGAAATCCATGGACTCATAATTACACCAGAGATTTACTAGGCTACCAGTGTGTTAATTCCTAACAGACCAATTCACATTAGAACGATAACAAGTGCATGGTTTATTGGGTCACTCGCAGAGGGATTGACATGGCAGGAGGCCTCCTGGATTCCCTGAGCTTTAAGCACAAAGAAATGTTTCTCCAAGAACAGGGTTTCAGGCACTGGGGTCCATGCTTGACTAAGACGTGCAAACCCATAGAACTTCATTCTCTTTGGTCGCTAACTGACATGTGTCCTGGTAAAATAGGCCTCCTCTCTCAGGGTCCAGGTTTCTTCTTTGTGTTAAACTAGAAAATCGTTTTTGATTATCTCAGGAAGACTTTCAACTCAGAGTCTATGAAACCACAAGATCCTATTCATGAGGGTTCACCTTCTTTGATCCCCTTCCCATGATGACAGCCGAGATATCCAGAGGGTCGAGTGGATGAATGAATGAATAAAAGGGCGAGTTGGTGAATATTTGGTGAGAGGTTCAGGTCATGGATCTCAGGTTCAGAAGTATGAGTTTTTTCACATTGTATATAGGTTCCATTTTGTCTGAGAGCAATAGTGTGTCCATGAAACCACCACCGTCTTGCCTTGGCTCCATGCATTCAAGACCCTTACTCTGGGCAAGAGATAACATCCTTAATCCGTAAGGTGCTGCCTGATTTTAGAGTTGGCTTCATGCACTGGAGACAAGATGGGCTCTGGAGTAAAACTGGCCAGCTTGAACCAGGACACCAGTAGTGTCCTTATAAACTTCATGACGGAGCATAACCCCACGAAGCCTTAGTTTTCGTCATGTAATAACTATGCATTTTCAGAACTGTTGTGATCATCTAATTTGCTTTGTAAATAATGGAAACAGTAAATGCAGAGTATGTTATACAATAGAATGTACGTCTGAGGCAGTATTTGATGAAATTCAGAGAAATAGTCATATTTTTAAAGAGATTTATTTTATTTATTTTAAAGAAACAGGGACAGACAGAAAGACCTGAGCTGAAGGAGGGGCAGAGGAAAAGGGAGAGGGGAGTCTGCTTAGCATGGAGTCTGATGTGGGACTGGATCTCATGACCTTGAGGTCATCACCTGAGCTGAAACCAAGAGTCAGGTTCTCAACTGACTAATCCACTCTAGTGACCCAGAAGTAGCTATCATTTGAATGAAAAGAATGAACAGCAGTTAAGAAAGGCAACTAACACTATTTTATGAGATCACATATACGATATTGTTCTATTCCAGGTGCCCACTAAATGTTAATGGAGACTCATGTATGTGCTTGCATTATATTTTATTCTCCCAATGATTACTGTTGCATTTATAAAATGCAAATTCAATATTTTTCTCAGTAGGTACCCAGTGAGTGACTCAAAGTCCCCATCCCTCTGAAAAACAAGACAAAGGTCTTAGAAAGCTTGATTAACCATCTACCTTCCATGTGGCTATAATCTTAACCTTTTTATTTAATCTTAGAAATCACACCTCCAAATAAGTTGGTTAAGCCAAAACTTATTTACACCTTCCAACGTGTGCACATGTACTGCTGTGATTCTTGCCATTGCTTTGCATTCACACTTTGCACTCAGTTACTGCTCGCTGAAGCGGATCCTTCAGTAGTAACTTCACCAGGCTTTTGTGAATGGACTATAAACTGTCTAAGGCTCGGGCTGTTTTAAGCTGCTTTCACCCACTATTAGCTGACAGTTTGGCTAGTTATACAATTTTGACTTGGCTTTGTTTTTTTTTGCTGTTCCAATCTTGAAACCATGATGCAATTTTCTTCTTGCATCTCTTGTCCCTGATAGAAATGCTGTTGCTGCTTTGAGGATAATCTGTTTTACCTCTTTCATGTTTTTTTAAATATCTCTCTCTTAACTATGATGGTTTTATGTTTACCATAGTGAACTAGACATGTGACTTATTTTTTTATTTAGCCTATTTGGGACCAGTGGTAGTCTTTGCAGCCTGAAGGACTTTCCTCCAATTCAGGAAAATTCTTAGCCATTGTGTTTATTAATGTTATCTCTCTAGCAAAGACTCCATTCTTTCCTGCTGTTAATGGCCCACCTCTCCTTTGGCAACCACCAGTTTGTTTTCTGTATTGAAGAGTCTGGTTTTCTGTTTGTTGGTTTGTTTGGGTTTGGTTTTTAGATTCCACATAGAAGTGAAATGACAGGTATTTATCTTTCTCTGTCTGACTTATTACACTTAGCATAAAATCCTTTAATTCCACTCATTTGGAACAGCAGCACCAAATGGCAAGATTTCACACTTTCATTCACTCGATCCAGTAAGTCTTTCTTCAGCTGGGTTGGGTCAGCTGTTTACTCCATCCTTTGAACATTTTTATTTTAAATTCATGTCAATAACTATGTTTTTCATTTATGAAATTTCTGCTTAGGTGTTTTGCAAGTGTGCATTTTTATAATATCCTCTTCTCCTTTTTTTTATGAATTCTTTTGCTTCCTTTACCTGCTAACTTTTTTAACACACCTTTAAAAAAATTAGATGATGTTATTTATTTATAGTTTATTTATTTTTTTATTTATCCTTTCTGGGGAACCCTATGGCAGTGAAATAAAGGCAGCCACAAATGTATTTTGAATCCTATCACTAAGAGATGGGATCTAATCCCTCTTCCCTGAATCCAAATTGCTTCCTGACTTGATTTGACTAATGAAATGTGTCAGAATTGATAATGGACCAGTTTCAGACCTACCTTAAAGAGTCCTGGCAGTTTTAACTTTTCTTCAAAGCTGCCTTTAACTTTGCTTTAAAGCTTCCTTGCTTTATATATGCTCTCACTGGACTGAATGGCCTCGCTTTAGAGGAACAGGGAGAAAATGGTCCTGGAAGATTAGAGACCATCTGGGCATCCAGTCCCTATTGATCCTCAGATGAATGCAGCCTCATACAACACTTCAGCCATATCAGGGAGAGCAAAAACCACCCAGCTGAGCCCAGTCAACCCACAGATCTGTGATAAATAATAAATCATTATTATTTTAAGCAACTCAGCTTTAGGATATTATCTTATACAATAATAGATGACTGAGACTCCAGGGCTTGACCACCTATCACTGTCGTGGCTTCAGGTTTCCGCTATTTTCCCTTTTTCCTCTAAGTATTTATTAAACTTTATACAGTGTGTTGTTCATCTTGTATTTCTATGGATTGAAGTGGTTTTGTATAGGAGGTCAGTTGGTGTATAGTTCACATTTGTTCAGTTCTCAATTATGAACAAATTCCATCACCTATCAGACTTAGAAAATAATCCATACACCATGCCTTGGCTTCTAAATCTTAAGTCTGTGGGGTGATGTCTGCCTGACTTTTGAACATCATTATTTACTATTCCTGTACTTTCTCATCTCTTAAACCTTTTAATTACTGCAAGATACCTTGGTTGCTTTTGCTGCAAGACCACTGTACATCCTGTTCCCTACCAAAATGCTCCCCAACCCAGCAAATAATCTGTCAATCTCTTTAATCCCTCAGTTTAAATTCTTCCTTGCCATTTTCTTAATAAAATTTGCCCAATCCTTCCCACAAATAGGTCCCTCTTTTATTATTTTTCTCAGAGACCCACTAGATTCCTTCAGAGCACTGGCATTTTTAATTATTTCTATTTATTGTCACTACTTTCCTTATTAGACTGCAAGCTCCTTGGCGGTAAGCATCTTGTTCAGCCTGCACTCCCAGGGCCCAGCAAGTGGAGTGTGGCCCATGACAAAGAGTTGTTGAATTAACTAAAGATGCATACAGTTAACCAATTCAAGGCAGAAGGACAGGAGTATTATAAATGTCAGAAAAGAGTAATTCATGGGAGTTCACAGAAAACTAGTAACTGGTAAGTGGATGGTCCAGGAAGCTTGTCTGAGAAAGCAGACTTCATTTTGGACTGGGAAGAAAAAGAACAATGCAAATGGTGGAGCTGGAGAAGAGGAATGTAAAGACATAAAAGCTCTGGTGTGGTGTGTAGGCTTGCACCCTGGCTAGGACACCGTTCATGAGGATGCAAAGACATGCATTTGAAATGGTTAGTATGGCATGAGAGAGGCAGCCAAACGTGTGGATTTGGGCTAGAGAGCCAAAGGTCTAATCCAAGCAGAGTGTTACACCCTGACACCTGTTTGGCATGGCTCCCAGATGAGGCACCCTTCCCCATCCCCACCCCCCAAAGTAGGAAGCAAATTTGCACCTACTCTTACCTGTCATTTCTGTCATTTTAGGTATCAGCTGGTGGCATCTGAGCAGAGAGCATATATACTTGATGGAGGTAAATACACACAGAGAAATGTACACGTGCACCCCGCAAACCCAGCCCACAGCTCATTATCCACAAGGCGCTTTATGGGATTTTTTACAGAGTAAGTAGTAGATGAGGTGGCAAAGTGTGTCCAAGGGATGTCACAGAAATAATTGGGACAAGAGCTGGCAGTTGGGAAGCCAGACGTGTTATTTAACTAGGCTCTGCCACCCGGGAACTGCCTGATGAACCCCACTTCCATCCAATGCCCTGCCTGCACCTCGAATGTCGGCAGAGAGCCAGCTCTCCCCAGACGCAGGAGCTGGAGGACCTGTTAGAGCCTAATGACCCCTGAGGCCCTGCTGTGCTGCTGTCACACAAGGAGGGTTATAGCAAATATTTAAGCAAGGAGCCGGGCCACACTCCCGGAGGAGGGTCTGAACCGTGGCCTTGAACTTCAGCAGCCTGACTGGCTGCGTACTTACCAACAGATCTTCTTCTATCTTTCATAGGCAGGCTTTTAGAAGTGTTTCAACTTAAATTTTCCTTCCAAAATATGAGTTCTTCTTTCAAAAATTATGTTTTGGAGAAAACTTCTTGGTTATTATCCCCCCCAACTCTTTTCTCATCTTTTGCTAAGAAGACTGCTGGCCAGGCATTCACAACCACCTCAGATATTTTTTAAAGTACACAATTTAAGAGGTGCCTGGGTGGCTCAGGGGGTCATGTGTCTGCCTTCAGCTCAGGTCATGATCCCAGGGTCCTGGGATGGAGCCCACATCTGCCTCCCTGCTCGGCGGGAAGTCTGCTTCTCCTTCCCTCTGCTCCTCCCACCACTTGTGCTCTCATTTGTGCTCGGTCTCAAATAAAATAAAACCTTTTTTAAAAAGTAAACAACTTAATATCATGAAAACCTGTGTATCTTATATTCCAACTAAGAAATACGGTGTTGTAAATAGTGTTGGTGGCTCCTGCCTGACTGTTCCTGATTCTGTGTCTCTCCCCAGTTTCTTGCCATGGGCTGCTGGTGTGCTGAATTCGATGCTGACCTTTGCCATGCATTCCAGTGTATTTGAATTACGTATATGTCTGTTAACACACATGCACACACACACACACACACACCACCAGCCTACTTATCTTCTTATTTATTTTTTCTTGACACACACACACACACACACACACACACACACACATTTTATGAATTGATTTGTGCCCTCCCCAAAATTCAATATTGAAGCCCCGATCCCCAGCACATCAGAATATGACTATTTGGAGACAGGGCCTTCAAAGAGATGATTAAGTTAGAATGAGGCCATTAGGATGGGCTCTCATCCAATATGACTGGTGTCTTATTAAAAAGAGGAAGAGATTCCAGGAGCATGCGTGCAGAGGGAAGGCTGCTGAGGACACGGGAGAAGGCGGACATCTGCAAGCCAAGGAGAGAGGTCTCCAGAAACCAACCCTGCACACACCTTCATAACAGATTTCTAGCTCCCAGAACCCTGAGAAAACGCATTTCTGTTGTTGAAAGCCCCCAGCCTGTGGTGTCTTGCTATGGTAGCCCCAGCAAACTAATGCAATTCACCAACTAGGTATTGTCTTACTTTCAGATTTTAGCATGTGGATGTTTAATTAAAAGCACAGCATTTGCATCAATACCCTCAAATCAAATATTTATTAGTTAAAGAGGAATATTTTAACTTTACAATGGAGGAAACTAGCAGACACCACCTTAATCAAGTGATCATGGTTAGTAACACCAGTAGTGGGTCATACTGGCATCACGGACCCCTGACACGGTGCATCATCTCTGGGGTATATTCTCCGATAAAACGCAATCTAATTACTAGAAAATAGCAAGCAAACCTAAATGAGAGACATCCTATAACATATCTGTCTGGAACTCTTCGAAAGTGTTAATGAAGGTCATGAGAGACAAGGATAGACAAGGGACTGTCACAGAGTAGCAGAGATTAAGGACGCATCACAACTCAGGGAGATGTGGAATCCTGGAACGGCTGTTGGAACACGAACCTGACATTAGTGGGATACACAAATAAAGCCCGAAGTTCAGCAAAAGCTTCTGCACCAATGTTCTCCCTCGGCGTGATCGCTGTGCTCTGGTGATGGACAGGCTGCCTTTAGGAGAAGCTGGGGGAGGGGCATAGGGAGACTCTCCGTACGATTTTTGCACGACATCTCTAAGTGTACAATTATCTCTTAAAGAGTCCAGAAAACAAAAGCAAACAAACCTAATTTACTGGCACTTGCCACCTCATGTTTGAGTTTTCTGAGGGTGATAGAGCAGCCTATAAGCATCGCAGTCAGAGAGCACTGGGTTCCCAACTTGGCTCCCCTCCCACCTCACTGATTCCTGTGTAAACTGAGGGCATCTTCGATTATGAAATGGGACCTCCAATACTGGCCTCACAGGCCCTCACATGAGGGAAATAGTGAGTGTGTTTGCCAGAAAGGACACGTGAAAGCTCCTAAAAGTGTCCATTGTGTTCCCCACCCATGTCCTCTCGTATTTACATTCAAGTGACTGAATGACCACACTTCCCCCATAAGACAGGAGAGGATGATTGCATTAGGACAGATGTTATGACAACCCTGGCAAATGATGTCAACCAAACAAAAGCAGTACAGTTGACAGAAGACCTACCAGTAGTGCTCTGGGCCTGTCCCCAGCCTGCTCAGGACCTTGCAGTCTGTGTCCTGATCCGCCAGGGCCCCCTGCCCTCAGGTTTCAGGGGGGCTCAGCCAACATGAGATGCAGAAAGTCCAGGGGTCTGGGAGTGAGAAGTCAGTGTACGTTCTCTGCCTTCTCCCTCTGGGTCCCAACCCACCGGTTGGGTGGTCCTTCGTAAAGCTCTCATCTGGGTTCTGAGAACCGCCCACCTGTGGGCCTGGACAAGGCTGCTCCTCCTTGACACCCACCTTAACCTTGACGGCCACAGTCAGTGAATCACCCCGAGAGAAGTCTTGCCAAAAAAGTCAACTTATCCCCTCTCATTGCTATATTTTCAGCATCTTCCCCAATCTCTGGCTGTTTTCTCCTCCTGGTAAACTTCATAATGGCATCTTGAAATGGCTGTACTGCCCATGTGAAGCTGGTTTTTCCAGTGGGAGAAAAGGTATTCATAGCTCTCTCAAGTGTTGAACAATGGCTCCCCATTTTAGGCATGTGCTGCATGAGGTTTTGTGTCAAGAATACTAGATGCTTTCCGTACAGTATGCCCTTCAGCACCACCCAGGAAAGTAGAGATAAATGTATTCCCTGATTCTAGGATACACTTAGTCCTTGTTGCCGTCACATATGAATTTTGCCAACTTAAAAAGTAAATTATTCAACCAATTATTATTTCAGTTCTAGTATTTCCACTGATAGAAACAGACCAATTTTAACTTAAATTTGAAACTTTAAATGTCACTTGAAATATCATTAAAATATCTTACCTTGTTCTTGTGGTGGTTATAGGAAGGCGTTGTACCCATGGAATATCGCATGTCACATGCAATCAAAGGTGGTGGAAATGGCCCAGTGGTTCAGAATAAGTCATAGAATTTTCGAAGGCAGGGGAACTTGATGTGGCACTCAAACACCAGATAACCCTCTTTGATAACGGTCCCTATAACTATTTGCTTTCTGCATTGGAAGGGGTGTGGACATAGTTGTCTTGAAAATTTTCAATGTTTCTCATTGAAGTTATTGATCAATATGTTTTAGAATTTCCAGTGGACTAATTAATGATAAATTTTTGTACATGCCCCTAAGTGTTTAGAACAAATAAGTATACACTGTTTATAGAGTATTCATTTCTCTACTTTTTAATCTCTTTATCCATATTCATGTCAGATTTACATCCATATAAACTCACCTTCCATATATATTCAAATGTGTATTGAATTAACATGGATTAAAAACTCAAGATCATTAATTGTGTTAATTAAATCTCCTGCAGCTGCAATGAGTCATTATCTATTTTGTGCATTTCTGAGCTATATTATATGTACAGTGATTTGCTATCTGTATTTTGAAGCTACGTTGTTCATAATATAAAGTTGATATCTATTTTAACTTTCCAAATAAGTTGGCTTCTTTGTTCCATTCAATGATTTTTGCACTGAATTTTCTTTTGGTGCTACTGCCTAGACTGGGTGTATTTTTATTAGCACATAAATAGTATGTATTTTTCTCTATTCCCTAATTTTCAGCCTTCTTGAAATTTTGTTGCAAACATTTCTCTTTGACTTTAATCCTTTCAGAGTTAGAATGGTTCTGATTTATTAGGACTCATTTATGAGTTGTGCTTTCTATTTACCATGATTGCTTATTTTTTTCTACATCCTTTGGTCTGCTCAAGTTTTCTTTTTTTCCATTTTCTCCTCCTTTATGGATTTGAATGCAATGTCCTCCATTTCTTCTTATTTTTCTAGTTGTTACACATAAATGTTTGCCATGAACACTGTACCTGATATTTTAAAAATCAATTTAGTGGCCATGATCCCCACCTTACCACTACTACAAGCATGCCAGCACCAACTTATAAAAACCTAGAATGATTTATTCCCCTCTAATAGTTCCCTAGTGGGATTTTTTTCTCATAAGTGTCTATTTTTGTTTTATTTCTTCCAATTCTTCTTTCTTGCATATCTCTTTATTTCTCTCATGATCTGAACTTTACTTCCTTTTATGTAATTTTTAGATTTATCTTTTGTTTGAATTCTTTCATGTACGGAGGACTTTCTCCCTTTAATGGTGTTGGCTTTCCTCATACTGCTTCTGTGGATCTGGGACACAAGAGGGAAATTGCAACTCCTGCTCATTTTACCATGTTGAGTCTGGAAGTCTCTTCTAGCTGTCTTTTAGAAGCTATTTGTTCATAATCCATAATCTCATTAAGAGGAAAATTTAGTTAAAGTGTACGTGTAAAAGAAATGTAGGGAAAATCCTGGTATTCAACCTACCTCAAAAATAAATTATCAACACAAAAGTGTTAAAGAAAAGAATATCATGAGTATGAATTATAAAAATCCATCATGATATGATGTGCAACTTCCTATAATAAAAATAATCCTGAAAATCCTATCACTGAATATAAAGAAAGATAAGATTCATATTTTGATTCTGATGCTGTTGGAGGAAATGATATGGAATGTTATAGATATATTACTGTTTGCTGAAAGTGTGTGGGTGTTATAACATATTCCTTTATTCTGACAAACTATTATTAAATTTATAACATCTCTTATAATTAGTGGCTTTTTCTCATAAAAAAAAAATGCGGTGCCATCCCAATTTTACAGATGTGGATACTGAAGCACAAACAGGTTAATTAGTTTGGTCAAGGTCACAATGAGGGCAACAGAATTTGAAATAAAGATATCTGACTACATGGGCACTTGGGAGGCATAGTCAGTTAAGTATCTGACTCTTGATTTTGACTCAGGTCATGATCTCAGATTCATGGGATCAAGCCCTGCATTGGGCTCCACACTCATTAAGGCATCGGTTTCTCTCCCTTTTTCTATGTCCCTCCCCCTGCTCACACTTGAATACTCATTGGCTCTCTATCTCTCTCTCAAAATGAATAAATATTTTTTAAAAAGATACCTGACTACAAATTTTTTTTCTTTTCTCCATATGGGAGGTCATTCAACCTTTGCACGGAAGGTCAACATGCTTAATTTCTTTGCAGTAGAGAAAGAGAAAACATCTTGGGGTGTGAATGTGGAGATTTTCATTTCACTTTCCTGATCACCAAAGACTCTCTAAAGTTTCCAAAATACCCCATTTTCTCTTCTAAAGTTTCCAAAATACCCCATTTTTCACTTTCATAGCTCTTCCTAAACAAACAAACAAGTAATAACAAAAAAAAAAAAAAAAACCCATATGGTTGTTGCCTATTTGTTCGTCTTTTTGTTGTTGTTGTTCTATCACCTTACTGGAGTCTGAATTCATTTTTGTGCCTCCAGTACCCCATACAAAACCTGATATATCACAGAAGCTTGTCAGATAACTCTGGAATGAATGGATAGCATCATTAACACAGTGCAAATACACATATTAACCAAAAGTTTGGAAATGAAATAACAGTATTATGAGTGCCTTTTTTTCTCTCTAGATCTCAGAAAATTTTAGTATGAGATTTCAATACACTGAAGAGTGAAATTGGGGAAGCAGAAGCATAAAGATGGCTGGAGTCATAAACCGGGGTCCTGGAACCAGATCATCTACCAACCTAGCAAAGTTTATATTCTGGAGCTTAAGTAAAAAGTAAATTCAGGAGCTTAGATAAGATGGTCTCTAAAGTCCCTTCTAGCTATCACAAGCAATATTAAAGATCATATCCCCCCCACGTTTTGGATAAAATTAGAAATCTTTCTTCTCCCGAAAGGTTTCTTCTAATATCTGACAGTGAGAGAACGGCTGCCAGAAAAATAGCAAGAACAAACTTCAGGATTATTTACTTTGTTCCCTTCATAAACATTAATAAAAACTACAGATGAAATTGAAACCACCATTGGACCTAAGCATATCAATAGAATATCACAAAAATAACCGTCAAAGTGTCTAGGTATAGAATTAGCACAAGCTTGGTGAGTAACTCAACCCTCGAGGACCCCTTCAGAAGTAGATCTGACTGTATTTACAACATGGTGATTCTCACATTGAAGGGACAAACTCCTGATGATTTTTAGACACACCCAGTGAAGGGTCCTTTTGAGGTCATGCAATCCATTTGCTGGCTTCCAGGCACGATTTGGGAAGGTTATTAATTTTCTGTTGAAGTATTTACAGGGTTCTCTTTTGTGCTCTGCCTAACACACTTAATTGTTACCTTACAGAACATAATAAGCCTCTTAGGGGCAAACATACTACAGGAAAGATGCTTAACTACTTGGATTTCAGATTTTTTTTTAATGACTGGAAAGAGTAAACAGGGAAAATGAAATCACGTATGAGGATAAAGAACAGCCAAAGAAAGCTCAGGTTGCCCCTACAAAGAAAAATTATCCAAACACTGGAATGGATCCACTGTAGCTGTAGCAGTTTTATGATGCTCAGGTTGGAACCTCATGGGTGTGAATGTCATTTTGCCTGGATGATAAGCTATAAAACAGGAAAATCTTGCTTAACCAGAAATGTAGCTAATTGGAAACCCCAGATAAGCTATTAGGGGATAGTTCGCTATTTTAGAAAAGGAAGTGACTCATAAGAAAAAAAGCAATATATATATTATGGGTCAGCTCTGTAGAGCAGAAGCCCATTTCCTGGCCCTTTCATATATGCACAGGGCTCTGTCCTGATACTGTTCTTTATAAAGATGTTCTGAGACCTTTTAAGATCCTCTGTGTCTGGTCCAAAGATTTAGCTGTGATTTTTAGATCCAACATATCCAGTGAGGAATATAGACTATGTAGAGAATCTTTCTTCTAGGGTCAAAGCATATAATTCTTTCTGGCAAATCCTTAATTAATCAGAAAATCACGTGCCCCAGGATCCTCTTCTTTTCCCAAGCACTTTAATTTTAACCCCAGATGTACTGAAAGTAGAAGGAAATAAAGACAAAAACAATGACATTAGTGGTTAGCAAATGATGTGTTAATTATGAAGATATATGTGACCCAGTTCTTGTATTAAAAATTGATGTTTGGAATTCCTACAGCTCAGTAGTAAGAAAACAACAACAGTGAAAAACAATAATCCAATTTTAAAATGGTCTACAGACTTAAAAAGACATTTCTCTAAAGAAGACATACAAATGGCCAGCAGGTATATGAAAAACACACTCAATGTCACTAATCAGGGAAATGTAAATGCAAACCACAATGAGCTGTCACCTCCCACCTGTCAAGATGGCTGTGACCAAAGAAGGAAAGACAACAGGTGTTGGAGGGCCTAGAGAAATTGGAACCCTTGTGCATGGTTGGTGGGGATTTACGTAAAATGCTGCAGCCACTATGGGAAACAGGATGGAAGTTCCTCAAAACATTAAAAATAGAACTATCTTGTGATCCAGCAAACCCACTTTCCATATTTATCCAAAAGAACTGAAAGCTAGATCTCCAAGAGGCACTAGCATTCCTATGTTCACTGCAGCACTCACTATTCAAAATAGTCAAGATGTGGAAACAAACTACATGTCCACCGACAGATGAACAGGTAAGGAAAACATGATGCGTACATGCAACGGAATATTATTCAGCCTTAGAATATAAGGAACCTCTACCATACACAGCAACCCAATGAGCATAGAGGACATTCTGCTAAGTGACATAAGCCGGTCACAGAAAGATAAACACATTTTACCTTGACTCCACTTATTTGAGGTATCTAAAATAGTCAAATGTAGGGGAACAAAGAATGGAATATCAGTTGCCAGGGGCAGGGTGGAAGAGGAAATGGGGAGTTGCTAGTCAACCAGCCCGAAGTTTCAGGCAAGCAAGAAGACTCATCTCTAGAGCTAGAGGGGTATGGTATAGCACAACGTGTCATTAATGGTACTGTACATTTTATTAAGGGAGTAGATCTTGTGCTAAGAGTTCTTACCAAAATAAAATAAAATAAAACAAAATAAATAAAATACAACGGTTGATGTTTGATGCCAGGATTAAGTGAGAAAATGCATATGAACTGTGGATTCCTACTGAAATTTCAAATGGGGATTTTCTGTAGACTGTGTTCCCCCAAATTCATATATTGAGATCTAGCCCCCAATGTGATGGTATTTGGACTGGATGTGGGGCCTTTGGGATGTGATTAGGTCATGAGGATGGGGTCCTCATGAATGGGATTGGGGGCCTTACAAGAGTGACCCCAAAAAGTTCCCTTGTCCCTTCCACCATATGAACCAGATCTTGAGCTCACACCAAAATCCAACTTTGCTGGCACTCTGATCTTGAACTTCCAGTCTCCAGATCTGTGAGAAATAATGTCTGTTGTTTATAAGGCACCCAGTCTGTGCTAGTCTTAGAGCAGCCTAATCAACTAACCAAGAGACAAAGGAAAATCTATGGGCCTCAATTTGCTGACTAGTAATATAGGGATAATGACACCTATCTTATGTCAGAGAACAATTTGAATCAAATTTGCTCTGTACAAGCATTCATTTAATACAAATAGAGAAGTGCCATATAGATATTGAAAATCATCATTATTAGAAGCATACTAGACTTTCTTAAATGTTAGGGTCTTTGTAATAAAAATGAGGGCAAATAATCTACATTGGTATAACAAGGCGCTGTGGCTAAGTGGCTCGGAGTCGAGCATCATTCACACTCAGAAAGAGGTTGTTTGCATTGCCAGGGTCAGGCAAGAACACCCAGAATGCCCCAGGGCAGACACATAGCTTGGAGGACTATGACCCAATCTGCAATGATGAATGATATGGATCCAAAGATGTGGATGTAGGAAGGGATTAAGACACAGATGCCATGTGGAGTGGCCCTCAGCTGTGCCCCACGGCACCGCAGTTCACAATGGGCTCAGCACACCAGCAGCGGGCAGTGGCCAGGAGCTCCTTGGGAAGGCAGGATGGCCAGTCGTCCCACAGATCTGCTGATTCTGGATGTCTCTGGTGGGGGCCAGAAAGTCGCAGGAGCCTGGGCAGGTTCCTTCACTCGAGTTAGAGAAACACTGATCAGTGAAATTACAGGGTTTCTGAGTAGAGCCGGGACAGGCTGCTGGGCCTAGAAATGTGAGCGGTAATGGTGGGCTCTGGGGGCAGCCCCCTTGATGTCTTCTTCAGGAAGAACAGCTCTACTTTCTCTGGAACAAAGGGATCCCTCACTAACAGAAGCTCCAAGCACAAGGATAAGAGAGCAAGGCATCCAGAAAATTATAGAACTGTCCTGTCATGCGCCTACTCAACAGCAGAGTCAAGAAGAGGACCCAGACTTTCCAATTCCCACTTCTGGATACTTTCTACTACACTGGACCTCCTCAAGATCAGCTCCAAAAAACTACCTGTCACGGAGGGCCCCAGGGAAAGGCATTAATGTTGCAGGATGGACTCTGTCTGGATTCAGGATCTTCTACCAGCAGCCAAGGGCTCAGCCTCTTAACCGCCTGAGCTGCCTCTCCCATATCTGAGGGGGGGTGACCTTGGCGGCACCCAGATCGCAGAAACTAAGGTAGGTGACCACTCTAGAGAATGCCATGTAAATGTGTTTTTTATACAAGCAGAGTGTTATCTTGAAAAGACAGTGCTGAATCAGCAGAGCCAGACGGGAGTCCTGGCTCCATGGACGCGCTCTTCCTGCCCATCACACCTGCTCCCTGAGCCTCAGTTTCTCTTCTTCCACAAAAGCATACTTCATGCTCTGCTTCTCTCAGAGAACAAAACCAGGTATGTGAGATTACATGAGATTAAATGAAAACACATAAACATAAGAAGAGTTTAGCAAACCATGAATCGACTTTCAGAGTCCAGCTGTTGCTCTGTTGTTAACAGTTTTATAAAATGCATAGGGAAGGGAACAGGAAAAGAAGGGGTATGAGTTTCACACCACAGAAGACCTTGCCTGTTAGGAAAAGTAAACAATTAGATGGGATCACAATGGGAAGACCGAGAAGCTTATCATTAAGCCAATCAAATGCTAGATAAAACATGGTTGTTAGTTCGAGAATGAAGTGCTAATGGAGGCCAAGGCTAGTTTGAGTCTAATTAACCCAAGGGTTAGTGAGGCAGCCAGTGGGATGCATTTCTCATCCAGAAACTCAGGAAGGAGTTGGGGGAGGTGGAGGCAGCCAGCCCTGCTCTCCCTGGCTGGGTCACGCCTGGGGGTCCACCCTGGGTGCTGCCCACCCACCCGGACCTCAAAGGGGGAGCAGGAGGTGATCTGAGAGCATCCCAGACACAACTTCTCTCTCTTAACCCCTTTCTGCATGCTCTCATGAGGTCCTGCAGCGAATGATAAATCAGCTTGGGGACATGGAGGCGACCCTGTACAGTGATTCTTCTATTCTTTGAGAACTACGAGAACACTATGGGTCTCTCCCCAGAAAAATATGAATAAGGATACGACATCATAGCCCACGATTTCAGAGGATGCACAAACCATCGGAGCATTCCCAGCAATCAGCTGGAAATTCCTGACAGAGCAGACGCTCATCTTGTCTATCAACTCCGAGAAGCTGTGGCAATCCCTCTCAAATCTGTGAATCTCCATGGCAGGCTCTGTAAGATGTTGACTGTCAGACCTTAATGTCTGAATATGCATGACACTTCAAGAGTCCTTGTTACCTTCAAAACTGTGGCAATTTGGGAAGTCAGTTGTGTACATATTGTGGTTAAACAAGAAAAGGAAAATGTAAGTTACTGCAGTATCGTAATGATCACGTATTCCAGTAGGCTCTCTACAAGCAGAGAGTCTCACAAATTTCTAAATATGTGTACATCGCTTTAGAATATCCTTTCTCCCATAAAATACAATGAGCAATGAGGAAAGAGAATTGTTACTTCCTGATACCTTCAATTACTCTCTTTGCAGGATGATGAGAATTTGTAAAGGTGTTTCAGTAAGTCATGTCCTATGTCTACGTATATGTCATAGTGTATACACTGTACACTGGTATCTTAGAACAATTGACCACAGTTTAGCTAAAAAAAGAAACAAAAAATTGCATGTGAACCCAAGGTTTTATAGGTGCTGTAAATATTCAGATTTCCAATTCATGCTGTTTAGTGTCCTGGGCCCCGCCCATGACCATGAAGTGGAAGCACCAGCCTACTTTGTCCACCAACATCTCTGACATTCGTTTCCTCCCTTGATATGTGTTTTTAGTAGAAGTTTCTTCTTCCAATAAAGGGCTGGTAAGAGCCAGCAGCTCAGCCTGGGAGGAAGCTCTTTCATGGCAATGACTGCAGCTCCTGCCATGTTCCCAAATTCACATTTTCAAAAGCAAAACCACACAAGTGTCCAAGAAGCCTGTCTCAGGGCCACACATGCCCACCCATGCATATGGTAGATGGAAGCGTGTGGCCCCAGGTCTCTCCTGAATCTCCTTTCTGTCCACAGTGGTCCACATGAGAGAATTCCCTCTCACCGAGAGTTAATCACTCAACTTCAGGTTTACCTCCCATAGAGAAGCAGTTACACTGATGGGAGCAAATTTGAAAAGATTTGAAAATGGCTTTTTCTTATTTCCAGTTGAGCATATGTCACAAGCCTGGTAGGGTTGTCAAGTTTGACGTTCCACACTTAATATGCCCATAAACTTTCTGTTTCTGAAATTAAGAACTTTCATTTCTCAGATCACCTCTCCACTGTCGCTTCATTTCTATTGTCAAGACAAGCCTTTTTCTCCTGTGCAGTACCTTTCATAAAGAAACACTGTTTTGATCACTTGATGAGAGTTTTTTTGGACACGTTCAAGCCCAGATGCTCAGCAGATGGCCAGGCTCACTCACTAGCTAAGTGACGTTTTTCTGGAGCTAGATTTCTAGAGAAAGATTCAGATTTATGTAGGAGGGAAAGATCAATATTAATTCATTGAAGAAATCGGTATCAAGCACCTACTGTATCTTGGGAAAAGTAAAAATGACAAATTTCTACATTTGAAGAACTATTGACCTCCCTTGGAAGTAATTGATAATGAAAGTATTAAAAGTGACCATCTTACCTTTGCATCATATTCCAACATCTCAATTTGCTTGTCAACTACCATTGTTTCTAAAAGGAAGATTTTCTATGATCCAAGGAGAGATTAAATAATTTGTTCTACTGTTAAATTAGGGCTAAATATCAATCCACACATTTGCATCTTTCTACAATATTACAGATAAATATTACCAAACACACATTGTTTGCTCTTGTCTCCCAGTCTTCTCAGGCACTCATCTTCCCTGAAACTGGATCACAGCCTCCAGAAGAATGAAGCTCTGTCTCCTAATTCCAGGACCATTGTCCAGGCCACCGTCTTCCCACACCTACCTTTCCCCATGCCCGGCACACCCAGCTTCTCCATGACCAAGGAAACAGGGTGAGTAAGTCACAGGAATTGGATTCAGGAAAATCTAGAATTAGATCCTAGTTCCCAAGGAACCTCACATCTCTAAGTCTTGGCTTTCCCAAAACATGAAATGAGGATTAAAAAAATAGCCGATCGTATGAGTTTTTATCTATATGTATATGGCGGAAGTGCTGGGTGCAGGTAAGCACTGCTCAAGTGCCAGCTTTACACTCCCTCACTGAGTCCTCATGTTTTGTGGATATCTCCTGATCTAGCTCCCCTTTGAAGGGAAGTCAAGAGTGCATGACCCAGCAAGGCCCAGGCACTGGGGGCCGGTGAGATTTCCAAAGAGCTGTGGCATGCAGAGATGGGGTCTCCACTCAGATTACACCACTTTCAGATGAAATAAAATAAATTAAAATTAATGCCATTTGAGTCAACCGACAAGCCCCTCAAGACACCCTCTGACCTTTGTAGGGGAAGGATTATCCAAGAGAAAACATTCCATGGAGGAATCCCCACTATGGAAGCACCCTAAAAGGTGGGACTCAAGCCTACTTCTCCTCAAAAATGGTCTGAGAAGAAAAATGCTACTATTAGGTTTCATGAAATATATCTGTAACAGCAAGAAGGGCTTATTCTTGTATCATAATTATCATCAACTAGTAGTTGAATTGGTACCCTCATGGAAAAGGGATTTTAGATGTGTTTTGGGTGGCTCCAGAGAATAGACGGTAGGCTAGGGTCAAAATTTGGATATATAGGCGTATTTTAGCCTGATGAAAAGACAATCAGATAAAAGTGTCTGTCAGACACTTTTTTTGTTCTATCACCTATTTGGATTTATTGAGAATTCTTTCCCAGAGTCTTAAGAAATGAAACCCACATTCCCACAGGTTAGGAGAAGCATTTGGAAGTTGCCCATCCAAGGATGAGGTCTTTGAGGTGCCTAGAGGCTGGCTTCCTTGGCTGATAGAGCAAGAGAGACACACATGTTGGTGGAGATAAAAGGGAGCAATAGATCCCAGTCCTCACTGCTGTCATGGATCTCATCACATAGTGTCCAAAGAGAGATGGAATCCAGGTGCGGTTCTTCAGAGCTGATGCTGAGGTCCTGGGTCACTTCTACTTGGATCAGCAGAGGCTGCTCAGGAGAAATCGGGAACACATCACACAAAGACAGTGATGCCCAGTAGGAGTGTGGTACATGCTGGGAAAGCCTGGAAGGAGATGCTTCCTTTTCCTGCCAAGTAATTCAGAGAGACTGCTGGAATCAGTCGTACAGCTGTAAGAAGTAATGTGATCCCTACACGCAGAGTCTGTGCAATGGATGACTTCCGGTGAACGATGCTACAGAAGAGATTCCTAAAGCCAGTGATAAGATCCACTTTCTACAATTATTTTCCATAACTGCATATGGCATTTATTATCTCCAAAGATATTATCATAAAAAGAATTTGCATTTATGTGATTTTTACTATTGTTGTCATTATTGTGGTTGACGTTTTTAAATAGTAATTATTATTTAAGTTAATGATAATTATGGACATAGCAGCTCCAGCTCCCTGGCCTTCCGAGGAGAGCTGAATGTAGCTCAGGTGTGCGATTGTGCAAAGAGTCTTTGACCTTGTATCCCCTCTCTGGTTCCTGGTGGAGAATAAGCACCCACGTTTCTTTCTCTGGGAAAATGCAAAAGCCATTCTGTTGGTCCAAATGAAACTGAAGTGAAACAGGGAGAAGGAAACAGGGCTTTCTTGTTTTCATCATCTCAGCCATTTACTCATTTATAGTCATTTGCCTATTTTCAAAAGTTTCCTGAAAAACATTTACACTTTTGTCCCATTTCCCACCTACATGATTTTTTTTAAATTGCCTTTTGAAGTAAACTGAGTCTAGTAGAGGCTTCTCTACGGTGGACCTGCGTTGCAATCCCCAAGATAAATAGAAGGTGACTTAGGAGCCCTAGCAGGAGAGCAGGAGAACTGGTGGCTTCGGGTCTCCTCAATGCTCACCACCCTGCCTTGATTCCTAAACCCCTAAATCCCCACCTTCCTTCATGCCCCCCAGACCTTGGCTACCAAAAATCCTCACACTGTCCAGATCAGCTGCTCTGAGGCTCCCTGAGCAGCCATCCCTTCGCTTCTCTCTCTGCCCTCATTGTCTCCCCTGCAACCATGCTTCATTCATACAAACTCACCAACGTCACCAACAACTCCGACTTCTCAGTCCCTCAGACCCTTCCTGGGTCTTTCTGCCCTTGACACTGTTGAGTATCCCCTCCTTCCAGATCTCCTTCCTTTGGCTTTTCCTGTAGCATTTTGTGGGTTCCTCTCTTCCTCTGGTATGTACATAGGAGTATTTGACGGTTTCCATCCATATCCCTCTCTTTTCACACATTCTTTACATCGACAACATTTAAATGTTTGTAGTTTGCCAGTCCCACTGCCCTCACTCAGCTGAGCCCCATGAGCCTACTCATCTTCTCCAGCAGTATGCCCCTTAAACACCCCAATCTCAACCTCACTAGTTATCATTTAAACTCCCATCTCATACAAGCTCTCATACAAAGACCTTCTTTCCACCTCCCCTTGACCACACAAGTTCTGACTTCCTTCCTGTGGTTCAACTTCGTGTCTCTTCCCAATCAAAGCTTCCATACTACACACTCCCAAGGCACTCGAGACATCTCACACATACTTCTGTCCCATTTGTTAATCCCCTTGGCTACCTGTCACGTCTGAGAGATGAGCTCCTGGAGGGCAGGAGACACGTGTCAAGGACCATAAGAGCCAGCACATTGCTTGGCAATTTGGGTCTGAAAAATATTTCAAAAAGAAGTTAGAGGAATTCCAAACTTGCACATCAGAGGGTTCAGCTAGCAGCTTTTGTTAAAGCTCCTGCCAAATTCTTGTTACAATCTCCATGTAAAAACGCAGGGGACAAGAGGGGCCGAAGACTTCCAATAACAAGGAAGATAAATGACAATCATTAGGCAAAGATATCTATAATTTGAATGACATTTCTTCCAACTTTACGACCAATAGGACTTATGAGAGAGACAGAGACAGAGACAGAGACAGAGACAGAGACAGAGACAGAGAGGTTTCCCTTATGTCTTGTGAAACAGATCCTTCCTACCTTTCTAAAAAAATCAGGAAGACACTTCATCCATCCTCCAAATTTTGCTTTCTGAGTCAGACATTTGAACCAAGGAGGAAAACTTTTAGCCATTTCTTTATTGAACATTCATGGTATTTTTAAGCAGCTGACACTTTGAACAATAACGCACACATCAATAGTACACACTTTTTTTTTCTTTTCCTTTTTTTATGTTCACTCAGAAACTACAAGCAAAGTCAAAAGCTAGAAGATGCTGTGGAGGTATAATGCCCGCTGGCATGATGGACTTCACATGGATGTTTGGTTAGAGAAAAAGAAAAGAAGAAAAAAAAATAAATAAAGCAACACCAGGACACCAAAAGGTTAACCTGGGTTCTCTATAGGTAGTGAGATCATTTTTCTCTTTATTCATCGTATTTTTTAATGGTTTTCCTTAATGAGCTTCGTAGTACTTTACAACCTGGGAAAATGCATTTTAAAATTTTATAAATAAGCAGAAAACTGATGAAGAGACAAAAATGAGAATGCTGATATTCAAATCTGAAACTTCGAAGCCAAAATCTTTTCAATAGAAAATAGCGTTTAAATATGATGTATGGAAACTTCCTCTGGCCCCAAGCCCTAGTTCTCCCTCCCACAAAAGAGCAATGCTGCCCGTAGCTGCCTATCTTCCCAAGGAGATAAGATTTACTGTCAGGGTGGGGGTGGGAAGGAAAAATGTTAGCAGATATTGATTGCAATTAACTTTGCCACTGATTGGTGTGTGACTCCAGGTGAGCCCTGCTATTTAGTAAATGGGGTAAGACTCTCAAAGATTAATGGAGGTTGTCAATAGGGTGGTGGGCTTGGGCCCAGAGGGTCACATAACTCCATTTTTCCCACTTTGAAAGTGAAATTATCAGAGAAACATGGGCAGACATTATGAGAATGAAGAAAGTGATCAATGCCGCTCATCATATTCCTGTCCCTAATCACCACGACGGAGCCCAGAAAAAAACAAAGCTCCTTTTATTGATGTTCTAAAGTGCATGGCCTGGATGCCTTCTGCAATTAAATATAATTGCGCGATTCTTGTTTGCTTCCTGCCTGATGCTCTCATTCCTGGCTCCCCTTGACCGAGCGCGGGCCGCGCCCCTTCACAACGCTCCCCACACTAAGTGCTTTGTGCGGATCTCATGGGACAGGAGACACATATGCTCCCGTCACAGAGCCAAGGGCACCTGGGAGGGTGCTCCCGCACCCCCTCACCTCACACTGGGTGTGTGGCTGGGAATATAGATTAGTCCCATTAGGATCAATGGAGTGGAAGTAAGTCATCTCTCCTGGGCATCAGAACTGAATCAAGAGCTGGGAGAGAACTTCGTGTGCTTCTCCACGTTCCTTCCTCACTGAGCAGCACATATCTGTCTCCCTATCGATTGGCTCACGTGAAGGGCTCCCGAGGCAACTGTCATAATTCTTGGAGCTCATTAGAGAACGCAAGACATCAGGATGGGTGGCGGTGACGTAGAAAAGCTCAGATTCCAGAGGTGCGGCCCGTGCAACAGAAGACCTCAGGAAATCCAGTTTTTGGCGGGTTGATGAATTCAACTTCACTCCAGTCCCATCGTCCAGACATCCCTTAACAGGGCCTTTGCAGCAGGGAATGCAAGTTCCCCTCAATCAATATGTTTTCTCGGGGACTCCAGTGCCCCCATAAATCATCATTTGCACTACGTATTTGTACTAATAAATCTACCTTGAAGAGAGGGAGGGAGAGGAAAGTGGTTAACAATAAACCACAGTTCTAAGCCATGGGGAGAATAACATAAAACCCGAGTTTCTATGGGCGTGCAAATTTGTGTGGCTGCAGTCAAATTAAATGAGTTTTGTCCCCTGGGTGCCTGTGGGCACAGGTCAGCGTGGAAGCATCTGGAGGAATGTGCCTTCCCTTTGGGAGAGGAGGCTGAGAGCTAGCTACTCCTGGACAGGAAGACAACCAGGAAGCAAAGCCATCAGAGAGCCAGTTGTAAGTTCATTTGTCTTGGATCCCTTTCAATTACTTTTCCTAAAAGGACAAAAATGGAGCAAGTTTATTTAGTGGTTTGGATAGAGAAGGACGAAATGGATTACTCAACAAAGTAAACATTCCCTCTGGAGCCCCGGTGAAGGCTCAGCAACCGAGAACATTCCTAGCAAGTTAGGGAGAAGCCAGATGTGCTGATGACTTGGTGATGACATTGGAAACATCTTCATAGATCCCCAACCCTAGTGTTGTTCTCTAGGACAACAGTTCTGGCCTTTTCTGCAAAGTGTTTCACATCAAGCGTAGAGAATTCTTGAAAACGATAATGAGAATGTATGGGCTGTGGGGCCGGACAGGTTTGAATTAGAATTCTTATCCCATCATCTCTTCTGCATGAGATCGGTCCCCTGCCCTCTGTGGAGAGGGGTGGTAACGCACATGTTGGGGGGTGGTAAGGATGAATTGACATAGTATTGTGTTATTTTTTAAAAGTGAACCAGTGACAACACAGAGCTCAGAACCAGAGACATACAACATGTTCAACAACGTTTATCTGTTTGTCTTTTTCCATTTTTAATGAAATGATGTTCATTGTTCTTTTCATTTGAAATCAGAAATCACAGCACTGGAAGTGATGTGAGAATGTGCCTATCCCATCACTGCTCGTTCCGCATTGTACTTAGACTTCCTCAGAGACTTCGTGGAATTGTTCCAGAGAACACACCGGTTAACGGCACTGGAGAGTAGGACACAGAACTCTGAATTTCCAGTTCAAGCTCTGCCCACAATAAGCCATTCTTTCAAAAAGGGGTTGTTGATTTATTGTTTCTGCTTACCCAAATAAAACTTGTTTATAGCTGGACATTTGAAAATGTTTAAAAATTAAAACTTATAAAAATAACAAAAATCACCATAACACCTGCATCCAGAGATAAATGCTGCCCATGCTTCTGTGTGGGAAATTTAGGATCGCCCGCCTGGGTTTCTAACCATGCACACGGGAGAGAAGCAGTCCTCTTCACATGCAGCCAAAGAACCAAACAAAAGTCCTTTTTCCTTTTCAGATGAGGGGTGTTCTGTCTTAGATCTCATCCTTTTCTGACAAACCATCTCTGAAACACCACTACCTTTTTTTCACATGTGAAAATAAAAGCAGCTGTTTCTGCCATCTTCTCTTCCCTCTAGCCAGCCAGAGAGCAAAGGCCACCATGGGCCAAACGTTCACTAGCCAGACTCTACTCAATTTGGAATTAATAAAGTTTTCAACCGAACTATTATTTTATTACATGGTGGAAAATATGCACTGATCCCATTGCCCAAATGTTTAAATTGTTTGGCGTCATGAAAAGCCAAGTTTAAAATAAAAATGCTTGGCAAGAAGGACTCTCCTGATAAAAAGCATGTGTCGAAAGAAAACAAAAACATAGTGAGAGTACATGCTTTCACTCTGGGCTGGTGGACTAATCATTTATCTTGATCTGTATTATAAATTAAGCCCCTATATTGCAATGTTTACTTAAAGAATAATGCAGCCTGATTTTAGAAAATTATAGGATTAGGTCATACAATTGCATATAATCACATCTTTGTATGTGAATGCGTGTGCTTGACCGCGCACCCAAGCATGTGTGTCTGCAGACACAGATAGGAGTATAAATGTGTGTGTGGATGCTGGGTGTGTGTTTGTGTGTGTCAAGATGAGACAGGCAGAGGGAGATTGCTAGTGGATGAAAATCTGGCATTGAGACCTGGTCTGAGGCACATCTGGAGTTAGAAGGGATCAAGGAAGATGATGACTCCCAAAACTGTTTATCATTTGCCTCACACCATGCTCTGTCCTTTATCTGCACAAAAATCCTTGGTCTCATTCACTTCATTTTGCAAGAGGGGAAGCAAGTTTAAAAAGAAAATCTAACACAGTGTCCCACAACTGGAATTAAACCCAGCTCCACATGAATTCAAATATTCTCTTTCTTCAGCGCTTTTGTTCTTCACTCTTTCGCCTGTTGGAGAAAGGGAGAGATTTAAATAGCAGGGAAAGAAGCTGTCTCCAACAGGTAAAGAATCAGCAAAGGCATTTAGTCTGAAGGGGCCTGGGGAGTGAAGAGAATCTACTGAATCCTCGGCAGGTGATCTGAGAAGTCCATACCTGTGGGCCCTTCCTGGAATAAAAATTTCAAGCCAGAGTTGGCAGGAAAGTCACCTTCTTTTACCTTCTTGTTTTGCCCAACGGTGGGTGGCCCAGCATACTCAACACCCGGGAAGGATCATTTTTAACACCTCTCTCCTCGATGAGGCAAAAATATTCTCTGTGTTAATCATGTTAATAATCAGTAATGATCAGTATTTTCTTGATTCATTCTTTGCTTTTAAATGGAACAGTGAGGGGTGCCTGGCTGGCTTAGTCCGTAGAGCATATGACTCTTGATCTTGGGGTCATGGTTTCAAGCCCCATGTCAGGTGTAGAACCTACTAAAAAAAAAATTAATAAAACAATGATTTAAGTAAAAGAATACATTTTAATTTTAAGGATGTAAAAAACTCAGTAAACAATTTTGTGTACGGATTACAATCTGTATTTATCAGCAAAACTATTCTATCTCGCAGTTGGTACATCATCTGGTTGTTTTAAATGTTATACACTAGTAAGAACCCCAGATACTTATGTTGAAGGACAAAATTGAGAGAATTTAAATTCTACTTCTTCTGTCTAATCACTGTAATAAATCCAAAATTTAGTCTAAGGCTACTGTTATAACAGGAATATATAGCACTCCAGTGTGGGGGACAGCAGTGCACCTGGAGTGAGCCTGCCTGCTTCCAAACCTCTGCAAATGGAAGCATGGAGCTGAGCTCAGTCCACATGTGTGGACAAAGCCAAGAGCAGCACCTCAAGGCTCCAGCCTAGGCTGACAACTGTTATACTTTCTCACTCCCAACTCAGCTCTATTATTATTGCTGTGGTTATTATGGCTGTTGTTATAGTTCATCATCATCATCATCATCATCATCATCATCATCATCATCATCATTTTTGGTCTTATTTTTCTAGACCTCCACAAAACACAAAGAGGAAAAAGTGTTTGTACACAATTTATACCTAGTCATTCTCGATCTTCTGTGAGATGCCAAGCCTCTTGATACACTTGGGCTCTCACACTGGAGGAGGTGATGAGACATGCCCCAGGCATCAGGGTGTGTATGGGGGGCAAGTTAGAGGCCTGGGGCCTCTAACTCCAAAGCCTGTGTACTTTGCCCCATAGGACCCCTGCAGGCACATATGAGGACACAGACTGGAATATAGAGGACACAACCACACCCTGAAGAGGCTGAGTGTTTGACTCATCAGACTTTCTCATCCAGCAGGTGACAGGGCAGCAGAGGGGTGGGCGTGATATCACTGCAGATCCTTCCAAATAAGGACAAGGTATGAAGAGATGAACTGATGGGTGGTGTTGACCATTGCACAGCAAAGTGAATGTGCTTAAATGCACCAAATTATACACTTGAAAACAGTTAAAAATGGTAAGTTTTTGATTAGGTGTATTTTTCCACAATTAAAAAAAATAAAAAGAATAAGAATTAAACCAAAAGTGGGAAAGAGTATGAAATGGAAGGGAAAACCACAGTAGGGAGACCAAATAACCTTTTATGAGATTTTTTTTAATGTAGATATTATTCTACTTTAAAAAAAATAAGGATATGACTTCAATAGTTAGGTATTACTTTGGGCAACCAAAGACGTTATTATATGCCTTCCATTTGATGTTGGATTTTTACTCGTGGCTGACTTTCTGTGATTTACTGGGCCTTCCAAGGAAAGCAATAAAGTCAATTAGACTCTTGTTTGCTGAAAAATAAATGCCTATCTGTTATGCTGTGTGTTTTTACTTGAACTAACATTCCAAAAACCTCTCTTTCTAGCTAGAGTGGGCATCCTCCCAGCTTTACCAGAAAGACATAGCTGTGCATGTTTCACGAGTCCTTCTGGGGCAGCCATATTGCCAATGTGGACTCTACATTTGGAATGGTGCTTCCTACACTGTTTTATGCTGATTATTTTTCATTTCTACGTGCTCTGTATTTGCCAAAAGGCTTCTTTGCTTAATTAGGGAAACAGGTTTGGGGAATAAAATTGCATGAACCAACAGAAAATAATTGCATCTCAGATGTGGGGTTTTAGGAAAATTGTCTTCTCATCCTTCTCTTTGGCTTCTTACCTCCATCAGCCCCCTGCCAATATGTGTCCGCTGGGAAGAATATTCTAAAAGACAGCAGGTAATTAAGATGTTTTTGGCATTGAGTAAAAGTTCCACATGATTTTTCATAGTGCAATGGGTTTGAAAGCATTCCCATGTGGTATCGAGAACATCCACAACTGTCAAGTAAACTTGAAAATCAAGTTAAAATTGAAAAAAAAAAACCCACACAGAGAGAAAAATAGCATTTTAAAGTAGGAAATAACACTAACAATTTAGTATAATCCCCTCATTTTACAGTTGAGCAAACTGAGGCATGAGGAGGTTAACTAACTTGCCACAAAACTAGACAGAGCCAGAGTGGAGAGAACCCAGATGCCCTGCATCCTGTGTGTGGATATTATTCTATTTTATTGAAGAAGAACGAAATCTGCCTGTATTTTATTTCATAGTTGTTTTCTATATATGTTCAATATATATAATCAAAATGTAGTTAGATTTGTTTGAGAAAAAAGCATTTCAGTTATGAGCATAATTATACTTATAAAGCCACCACAGTATAATATCATAATATTAACATAATACTAAGCTAGTCCAACAATTAGGAAAAAAAAGGCAACTTAAATTTGGGGAACCAAACTGAAGAAGTAATGAGATATGGAATTATTTCATTCATTCATGTATGAATTTATTCCACAAGCACAGCCCTTCAGTTTGTTGACAACAGATGAGGGTGAATAGACCATTTTCAACCCACAATGTAGCCAGAGAAACAGAACACGGAGCCAAAAACGTAGGACATGAGTGGCAGTGTCGCCGGAGTGCTGCAGTGATGGGGACACGCCTCTGGCGTGGAGCTCTTTATGCTTGTGCTTCAGTTCAGACCCGATCAAACCTTCCTGGGGCACCTACGAGGGGGAGGTGAAGTGAACCCAGCCACTGCCCTGGGCAAGGGGGTGTCTGCAGTCTAATTGGACAGAAAGAGACTGGAAGATGATGTTTCTGTTAGATGTCACCCCAGAAGAGGCATTGTGTAGGGTCACATGATGGAGAGTTCCAGAAACACCTTATGGTCAAAAGCAGTCCCTCTCCACAAGTCAAGAACATGAAGGAGTGAACTGGGGCCTGTGTGTTTCTTCTAGAGGAAGAATGAAAAGCAAAGAGAGTACAAGCTTTCAGAAACTCTGAGAAACAAAGACCATGAGCAACCAGGGATCCTCCTGCGGACGGTGAGGAGATGAGGAGCCACAGAGGGTTCTGGGGACACAGAAGACTTTCCACCTCCACACGATCACTCTGCCAGTGAGAGGAGGCTGGGACAAGATGACACTGGAGAAGTTCAAACAAGACATGGCCAGACCATGAGCCAGAGCAGCAGCCCTGGACAGGGAGAGGAAGGAGGAGATGTCAACAAAGAGGAACGTGGCGGCTTGGACGGGACATGGAGGACCCAGGAAGCTCGGCTGTCGCTCTCACCTCAGTGATTGGCTGGATGTGCGTGTCATCAGCTGAGATGACAAAACCGTAGATTTGGAGTCAAGAGAAAGGCTGTTAGTGATTAAATCAAGCTATAGGACAACATTCATGATTGAATGCGATGCATGTAAAAAGATGTGTCGTGTAAAAGGTTCTGTTCATTTATGTAAGGAATGGTTACGTTATTACCAACAGCGGCAAGATTAATAATTAATTTCCATTAACTACTAAGTTAAATAAAACATTTTCCTGAGCAGTCTCCTGTAAAGGCCTAGCCTCACTGCAGAGGGATGCTATCCCAACTAGCTTACGAAGTAACTTAAGCAAAGGTCATAATTGGATGACAGAAGTCCTAACCCAGAATCCCAAGTTCTTTCCAGGTCCGTGTGCTATAATATCATGTGTTGTAGTGTGAACTGGATATCTGTGAGCTGTATGATAGACCTGTGTGATGACTCGTGGAAGCCCCATCAAAGTTCCCATCAGTCCCACCCCAGGAGCTGTGGGTCCCATAATTGGGAGGGGTACAGAAGGGCCCTCCTGCCACTCCCCCAGCCCTCTAAGGACCTCTAGGCTCCAAATCTCATGAGGTCCCCAACACAGTGTCCTGTGTAGTTCCCAAGCACACCTGCTCCCCATGGCAGCGGCCATCCTCTCCTCCCCTGGCTCCCCTGGCTCCTGGCCAGAGCTTCCGCCAGCCTCAGCCAGCCTGGACAGCTGCCACGGTCCTAGGAAACTGCTTCCAGGGGGCTGAGCCTGCCCCCGGTGCCAGGTCACCCAGGCATCCCCCGGGAGCTCCTGCATCACAGGCTCACTGTCTGCCTGTTGAGGCCCAGAGAACCACAGCCAGGTGTCACCAATATTTGACAGAGGAGCCATCCTGCCTGCTTCCCGTGCACGCCCAACCCCACTCAGCCAGGTTCACGACGACTATGAGCTGACCTTTGGCTTAAGTCACATGACGTGCCTGCCTCCCCTTCACTTAGAGCGAGCCCTTTCCCGTGTGTGTCCTTGGTCTTCAAGCAGCCAGACAGCCAGGCAGCTGCCCACCGCCACCCTCGTTCTCTTACCTTCCTGAATTTCCCACCAACTGAGGACCGTGGGACTGCTGCAGGTATGGGCTCACTGAGCACCTCGGAAGCCTGGAAGCCTCTCTCCTCACTCCTGGCTGGTCTCTAGTTTTTTCTAGACTCTGTTTCCCTGTTTCTGGCAGCACCTCCTCACATTTTTCTGTACATGTAAAGCTCTGTTTGTGGAATGCCTTCTCTTGTTGGGGTGCAAGCTCCGCGCAGGCACGGTTTTTTGCGTGTTTTGTTCAGAACCCACTAGAGTGCTGCAAATAGCAGGCGCTCGATAAGCATTTGTCAGTTTATGGCACAAACGCACAGGCAATGATGGTGCTGAGCCCTCGGTGACAAATACCTGAAATTCATAGAGAGCATTTCAGAGCTCGCGGTGGACCTTCAAGTGCATGGTCTTCTTGACCCCATGGGAACCCTGGTGGGTAGTCAGGCTCTCTTCACCCCACGAGGATCAAGACAGTTAGAAAGGTTCACGGGCCCACCCCAGGGTCACGGCTCTGGAGGATACTTGGCAGACCCACGACTCGAGTTCAGGTCTTCTGGCTCCTGTCCAGGATTCACTCACTTCCAACAGTCCTGCCCTGAATGACTCTGCAAAGTTCACAGAGCTAATTCAATCAGTGGTTAATGCTGATGCCCTGCCTGCAGGCCGGCGTGAAGGGCTCCATCAGCCCAGACTGCTTCCCAAGAGGACTCAGTACACCGTGACTCAAAACCATTGGAAATACGTCGAATATTCCAGAAAAAAAAAAAAAAAAAACCTACCCAAACACTCAAGAAACATGAGCTAAAAGGAGGCAGTATTTGAAATAAAGAACTGTTGTAATAGCATCCCAGTTGTCTGTGTCATCATCTAAAATATCATTTATTGCTAATCGGTAACATCAAAATCTGGCAGCGAGGAAGCTGGTAGCGCACAGAGACTGCTAAGACGTACTGCTGTTTTTTATTTTTTTTTAAATCTCCTAAATCAGTCCTCAGTTCTAGAATTTGGCTTGCCTGACTCTGCTCCTGACCCGGGGCAGCTTCCCTGACCGGTTCTTGCCAAAATACCTTTCACACCCGGCTCTCCATCCAAGCGAATGTGGGTGGCAAGTTATTTATTTTTATTTTTTTAAAGACCTTAACACCATTAGTTTCCCTTTGCTGACTTCACATCAATCGCCTCTGTCCTTTGGGAGAAGGAGGGTATGTCTCTGGCGTTGGCTAAGATGACAGTACTTACCGTAGATGATTTTGCATTTTAATTTACGGGGTGAGTGATGGCGACGGAAGGATGCGGCTTCCTGCCTGGGCTTCCCTCATCCTGGGACGAGCTCGGATACAAGTCATTCCATCTCAATTGGATTCTCCTCCTAAAACTCGTTAATAAATTTTTTTTTAAAGTCGTGTTATATAGGCTTGTATGATCTTTTTATAGTTTGCTGTAAATGATTTTAGTTGCCTCTTCAATCTTTGTCTTTCCATTTCTAATTTCAGGGTTTAAAAGTGACTTTTGAGAGCCGAAGGAAAACACAGTTAAGTTGAGGATGAAAAAGAAGGAGAGCTATGGCACTGCAAATAGGAACGATGTCCCGCTTAAGTCGGACAGAGCCGTTCTCCTGTCCCTGCGGTTTACAGCCCCGCGGAATAAAGACGCTGCAGCTCCCGGCCGCTCGCGCTTTTATGGGGCCCTTTCATCCCGAGCATGGAAATGTTGCCAGCTTTCTCAGGGAGCCTTGCCTGTGTCCCTCGGGCTCCGGGGGGGACGGGGAGGAGCCCCGAGGGAAGAGCAGGGCTGAGCTCGTGAAGCTGCTCCAGGCTGCTCTGCCCGTCTGTCCAGCAGGTGCACAGATGACGCGGACGGACAAGCAGCCACAGAGAAGACGCCGCCGGCGACAGGGACAGCCCCCCGGCCCTGTCCTGTCTGCCGGGCTCCGAGGGCGCTCTGCGAGGAGGGGACCCCAGAGAAGCCATTCGGGGGGTGTGGGGACAGGAGCTCCGGCCTCCCTCGGAAATGGTGCCCCATGACCTACCTGTAACGCTCTACCTGGCGAGCGCGACCAGCTTCCAGGTGGCCCAGGCGAGGGTCTCTGGATCCCAGGGCTGGCCCAGGGGGACGCACGCTGTGCCGTCAGGCTGCTGTCTGGTCAGCGCTGCGTTAGTCCACGACCTGCCCACTTCACAGATGGGCACGGAGGAGACGCGCCACGCCGTGCGGACCGTGTGGAGAGAAGAGCGCAGCAGTGACATCTGAGCAGGGCCATTGCAAGAACTGGGTGTTGTGATTCCCCGTCGCCATGTGTATGCAGGGTCAGAGACCTTTGACAAGTTCTTCTTTCTTTTTTTTTAATATTTTATTTATTTATTCGTGAGACACAGGCAGAGTCAGAGACCCAGGCAGAGGGAGAAGCAGGGCTCCCTGCAGGGAGCCCGATGTGGGACTCGATCCCGGGACCCCGGGGTCACGCCCTGAGCCCAAGGCAGACGCTCAACCGCTGAGCCCTCCAGGCGTCCCCGCCTTTAACGAGTTCATAGTGAACCTGACGACATCCTTCTCATTTCCTGGATAAAGAAATGGACTCTGAAGCCAGATGGTCTGAAATGGCGCAGCTGCTCAATTGGGGACGTGACAGCCGACCCCAGACACCTGCCTCGCGTCACAGTGAATGATTTCTTAGATGTCTTTGTCTGCACCACACACCGGAGCCTGCACACAGCAGGTGCTCAATAAATGCTCAGCGAATAAATAATGAATACGGATGAGCAGAGGGATGCAGGGGTAAATGAGGACTCACTGTCACTGTAAGTGGTACGCGGTCTTAAAACCCGGAGGCTTATAATTCAGCAAAAACGTTTCTTAGGTAAAAGAACACCTGGGCCAGAGGACCTCCCTTCCGTCCCCCACCGCGCGCCCCAAACAGGAAGGGCGCCACAATAGACTCCCCAGTTCCCCAGTCCGTGAAGGATGTGGTCGCAGGCGCCTCCGCAGGACACGCGTGCCTCGGTGGGAGCAACAGGAGCTTGGGCGCCCTGAATGACTGCAGGTGCAGCCCACCCACACCCACCCCCACCCCCCGCCGCCCGCCAGGCACCTGTCAAGGGCAATCGAGCCGTGAGGTCAATGAGCCGGGTTGCCAGCCGCCGGCCGTGAGCTTGCACTTCAGAAGCGCCCTCGAGGCCCTCCTCTCCTGTCCTTGCCACTGCCTGTGCCTGCGTCGGGCTGGCCCCCCCTCCTAGAACGCAAGGTGCAGCTCGTAACCTGAGTTTCTCTGCCCCATGCATCTTCACCCCGGCTTCCAGAATGGCCCTCCTAGAACACTCCGTGATCCTGTCTCGCTCCTACGGAGAACCCTTCTGCCCTCACCTATAGAGGCACAAAGACACTTCGGGACATGTGCGGGGAGCATGAATTGCAAGAAATGCCCCAAGTTGCTTTTCTGTTTTGTGTGGTTTTACACCAGACGTGATACATCTCAGATGAACGTATAGACCGTGCAGCCAGACGTCCTGGTGCCGAGTCTTGGTTCTGCGGCTTAAGAGCCTCGTGGCCTTGGGAAGGTCATGTGCTCTCACCTGGAGAAGGGGTACTAAGCACACGTACGCCGTCGGTCACAGGGAGGATGAAGTGGGTCAGGGCGGCCCAAGGGCTTCAGAGGGCACAGGCCCAGCTCCGGGGTAGTGTTCACGCCGGAGCCGCCGCAGTCGTCACGGCAGAGAAAGTCCCGTCTGCCGGGCACACAGAAAGGAGCCCCCGGGTGTTGCTGGAGCTCCCTGCCGCAGCCCCGCATTTCCTGAAGATCCTGGGGTGGGCACCTAAGGGAGGGATGGGCTCCCGGGCTCAGGGCTGCAGGGAGGCGTCTATGTGCCCAGAGACCTGGCTGCCTGGCTGCCTGCCTACGCCCGGGCCCCTCGACCTGGCCGGGATCCTCCCCGACTGTCCCCCCAGCAGTTTCTCTCCCTTGGTCACCCTTCCACACCATCCCACCACTCAGCCCACGCTGAGGCTTAGCTTCCTCCCTGGGAGGCTTTTTTTTTTTTAATAGTAATCACTTTTATTTAAAATATATATTTTTTTAATTTAGGAAAGCTCATTTTACACGAGTTTCCAACTAATTATTAGAGTCAGAAACAAAGAAAATAAAACCAGAAAAAATCCCCTGTAAAAAAAAAATACACAAGGAACATTTCTATAGGTGAAAAAACAAGTAGTCTGAGACGCCTGGGTGACTCAGTGGTTGAGCATCTACCTTCAGCCCAGGGCCTGATCCTGGAGACCCGAGATCGAGTCCCGCATCGGGCTCCCCGCATGGAATCTGCTTCTCCCTCTGCCTGGGTCTCTGCCTCTCTCTGTGTGTCTCTCATGAATAAATAAATAAAATCAAAAAAAAAAGAAAGAAAGAAAGAAAGAAAGAAAGAAAGAAAGAAAGAAAGAAAGAAAGAAAAGAAAAAAACAGTAGTCTTAACATCTGAACATCCAAGTCTAAGTCTAGTTCCACCTCTCCTAGTGAAGACCACGATCAACCTTGAGATCTGATTTGTTCCTGTCATTCTTCACTGAGTAGATGAAATGTGTTAAGGTGTCTTTTTAAATCTCCTAAATTAGTCCTCAGTTCTAGAATTTGGCTTACCTGACTCTGCTGGAATAGACCTAAAGCGGCAACCAACTATCTCAACAAGTTGTGCTTTTTTAAGACCTGGTCTGGTTGATAGGTTGAAGTGTCTTTTCTATCTCTGAAGTGTATTAACTTGTAATTGGAATAAACCAACCTCTGGAGCATCCATACCTTGAACAGGTGAATCTCCTCCATCATCATCACTCCCTTTTCTCTTTCCTCTGTTTCGAACACTCTGCATTAAGTTTTTGTGACAATCACAAATGTGAAGATGCCTTGCGCTCTTCTCCAGCTCGATGTTCACCTTCTCGAGGGACAGGCCTCACCCCTCTGCCTCTGCCCCTTGCCCTGGAGTTAGGACCCGATGTTGCTCAACACCTTTTTGACTCAAAGACCAAGTTGTCCTTTGAGAAACTCTGGTACCAAATGGGAGGCGAAGAAGAAGTTCTCTCATCTCAGAATCTTCTACGGCAATGACAACAAAAATACAAAGTGGTCGCTCCATCAACTCTGGTCCTGCAGAAACATCTTGCTTGGGCCCCTGCCGCCCCCCTGCAGGGTGGGTCACCCACCACCTCCCAGTGCCCACCCCACCACCCACCTGCCTTTCCTGAACATCAAGGACCTGCACCATCATACCAGGGATGCTCTTTGCCTCCCCTTTTCCAACCACAGTAGCCACCTCCTGTTTATCCTTCAAAGCCCATATCCAATGTCCCCCATCTTCTGGAATCTCTCCCCATAGAAAGTTCCTTCCCCTAGACTTACCTCCAAGGTTATTGGCCGTCAGAGCAAAAGGAAAGATCCAGAATTTGCCCAGGTTGCACAACAAACAAAAAAGCCAGGGAGCATCAGAGAGGACTACCCTCATGTCTGCAGGGAGCCAAGCTTCCCAGATACCTCTGCCCAGGACTGGCTGGAGCAAGAGCCGGGTCTGCTCCCTTCGTACATGGTTTTTCCGTGACAAAAATCACACCCCTGGCCTCGTGATGCAGCTAAAAGATGACTCTTTTCCTTTGGTTACTGCAAACAGCCAGTTCTGAACATTTAACTTTCACAGTGGTGAGATTTGGAGGTTGGAAATGTCTCCCCTCCTGGTGCGGTGGATGGGGTCACACGTTCTGGAATCTGATTCCCGGATCCTTCTGAGCCTCTGTCTCCACACTGGATGCTGGGCACTGGGCTACTGGGGAGGCAGAGAGGAAGTGCGGGATGGATGCTATGTCCTTCCTGCCCTCTGGCCAAATAGAGCACTTGCTCCATTACCATCCCTGCCCCCCCACCCCCACCCCATTGCTCTATTGTTGCTGGTATTCAGGCAAGGGTGGCTTTGTCTTTTGACAGCCCTAATAAAGAGGACCAAGTGCAGGCGGGATTGATGGGGGGATTTTTGCCCTCAAGGATACCCTGGTGTTCCTTTCCCAAATGGGCTTGTTTTGGCTGCACGGGAGCTGCCTCGACTTGAAAGGTACTTGATAACTTGATGGCTTTTTCTTACCCCCCCCCCCCCCGGGCTCTCATTCCAGCTACCGGGCAGCCAGACTTCAGGAAAACCAGTAACAGGGTGAAACAAAAGCGTCTTCTTTCCCAGAATATTTGTACCCGAAGGTCTAGCAAATAAATTGCGTTTCTGTTATTAGACGAAGAATGATCGCCCTGCATTTTCATTCAGAGCATAGCAGCTCACAGGACACGCTCACCTCTACTCTCCCACTGAATTCCCACAATGATCCCGTGAGTCAGGCAGGGGGAAAATGTCCCCATTTCAGAGCAGAGAAATCCGAGGCCCCAAGAAGCAGGTGGCTTGTTCAGGTGACACATGCTAATGGAATAGCTGGCAGGAAAAGGAAGTCTAATAGGTTCTGATTTTCTAAAAATTACACCCTGCCGAAATGAAAATAATTGTCTTCCCCATTTAAGGAAAATCACTTTCTGAAAATGTGTTATAATGGTGATAGTCACTATCCTGGAAGCGCCTACGACCAACCGTACACTTTATTTACATCCGTGTACTTCTCAGAAACATTGTAGAAAGCGGGTGTTAGACCCCGTAGGCCGCTGAAGCTCAGAGCAGTCAAGCCACTTGCTGAGAGGCATGGAGCTAGCAAAGGAGAGATGCTGGGGTTCCAGCGCGGGGTGCCCAGGGCGACTCCAGGGGACTCTGGAGGCCAGCGGGGAGCACAGCGGCCACAGGCCCGTGCAGGACATCCTGCTCAGAGAATTAAGTCAGACACAAGTGTAGGCGCTGGGACTGGGCTCCCCGGAGCTCCCTGGGGCCGTGGATCCCGGACGACAGCCAGCGGGGCGCCGGGGCTGGGCCCGGGCCTGTGGGATTTGGTCTACGGAGCACGGGGTCTCGGTTTTGTGAGGCGAGCTGAGCGCAGGCCGTGGCTGGCGGGACGGTTGCACGACCGTGGGAGCCGACTGTGTCCCCTGACTGAGCTGCACGTGGAAATGGGAGGACTGGCCACGTGCGCGTCGTGCATTCACCACGGGGAAAAATGGGTTCAACTCTTAGAGCGACTCAGACCAGCTCGTCTGCTCCCTGGGCGTGTTCACGCTGTCCCTGCTGCCGGGAGGCCCCGCTCTGCCCCCGCGGGCCCAGGCTCACAGCCAGCAGACGTGTGACAGCCTCCCCAACTCTTTCCCAACCCCTAGAAAGTGCCGTCTCTTTCTAACTCGAGTTATTCAGGTGGCGTCTTCCCGGACCTGCCACACCGCTGTGGCCCTCAGTTTCTAAAGTCATCTCCTTTGCGGGTGAACTCCAAGTGAGCTATGGTTAGCCTCCAGCAGCGAGCACGGAAACTCCCTCGTAGAACGTGCTGGAGGCTGACAGTGAGCGAATGCATGAGCACAGGTCATGCTTCCCCGCATCTTCTTGATGCATTAAGACTTTTCAAGTGCCAACAGGAAGTGCACAGTTCAGAAGAGACTCTCCACAGGAGGACCAAGCCCCGAGGTGGTGGCAATCGCGATGCAGAAGCCAGATCCGAAAGTTAGAACCAACCGCTCACGGAGCAGCTGTTTCCAGAAGGGCCCTTGGCATGTTCCACTTGCTTGCTGCATCATACCTGCTTCGTGAAGCATCACTGCTATCCCCGCGGACATCACGGGTCTCATCCAAAGGCCAAGTACAAGGCAAAGGCAGAGCTGGGATCTGAATCAGGCGGATGGGACGCCTGTGTATACGGGTAACCACTCTCTCATCTGTCTATCCTGCTTTAGGTACATCACCCATGACACGACATCTACCTGTTGGCCATACGGTTGGCGTCAGCCTCACCTCCACTGCTGTCTTTGGAATACGAGGTCAGGCTTAGGGCAGAGGAACACGTGGAGCGTGTTCCGGTATATTCAACTCCAAGGTGATAAGCACTTCTTGTGCAAGTTGTACTGGCATCTCCTTTGGTGGGGCGTGGGGGGTGGGGTGGGGCGACATGGAAAGAATCACTTCATTAAGTTAATCCTTTAAGTTAATCCTTTCACAAGGATATTGAGTAAAAGTTAAGGTAATCTAAATAAAGTATGGACTTCGGTTAACAATATAATGATATAAGTTATTTATGACAGATGTACCATACTGAGATAAAAGTTTTATCCCCTATACCTCATACCCAATTTCCCCTGTTATTAACTTTTATCATATAGAATTTCATATCCTATATGAAAAATAATTAATTTTAGGCTCTTATTTTGTGAAAACGGCAGATATTTTAAAACAGGTTTCCTGCAATGTTTATAAAATGCTAACATGAACTATAATAAATTATAAATATAATATTTAAAACCCCAAGGAGTCAAAAATCTCAAAATAGCCTGGTGGCAAAGGAACAAAGCCTGACATCTCTGAGGTTCATCAAAAATTAGAATGGGCTCCAAGGAGTGAAGAAGGGTAGAGCTTCTGATCTTCACACACACTCAAGGGTGAGCTCATTTACACTCTTGGCCACTTTGTTGATACCTGTGGCGTCCCCGTAACACTCAGCTCATAACAGACGTTGAAAATCTCTCTCGAGTGTACAGTTGCTAAAATGGAACTGGTGGACAAAGCATCCAGCCAAGAGCAAGAGACTGTGGTTTCATCCCACATCTGGCCCTCCAGGGCTGTGCTGCCTCAGTCTACCTGGCGTCTCTGAGTTTATCTGGCAGCTGAGAATGCTAATCGAAGGTGATTAGCATCTCTGTCCACCCAGGACTGTCTTGGGTTTAGCTCTCCAAGTCCCGGGAAACCCTTCAGCTGGTCACGCTTCTGAAGAACAGCAGAGAAAGGTCTGGAGGAGGGTAGAGACCCACAACCTCAGATGCCCTCGCTGTGGCTGTGACCTGGTTACCATGTGCCAGGCCCCCCTCTCTGGCACGAGTCCTCCCAGAGCATCCTAGGAGACTCCCAGGAGCTCCCCGGCCTCGCTGCAAGCCCAGCACCTCCTCTGCTCCTGGTGGAGGGTAGAGGGTGGACAGTGCAGCTCTGGGGCATTAGAGAAATCTGGAAATCAACAGGGTGACTTTACCCTAAAGCCCCCATGTGTCCAGTTACAGGACAGTCCTCTGCTCAAAGATTACGTCCTTCCACTTTTCAGGATGAAATCTTCCTTTCTTTTGTGAAGAAGTGATAGTTTCTTAACTCCCTGTTTGGCAAAAGGAGGAGTTGTCGCCCACATTTCAGTGTCCCCTCCTCGTTTGGAGACGGCCCTTTTCTGTGAGATCCTGAAGGAGGGAAGCCCTGCAGACCTCCACCTGCTCCACACAGCTCAGCCTCCCTTCCCAGCTACCCCTGGCCAGCCCTTGACCTCCCCAGCGTCCTCCTGACGCACGTGGCCAAGGTCAGGCTACTTCCATGAAAATACCTGTTTCTTTGAAATTCTCTTTACACTCAGATCCCACAAGAGCACAGTCACTGGCCTGCAGAGGATGCCTTCAGAGCTGGCCCTTTGTACTTTGCCTTTCGGTTTTTGTTTTTGAGGGTTGTTTTTGGTTGCTTTTTTTTTCCCCCTCAGGTAGGTTAGAATTTTGTTAAGTTAATCAAAAATAGTCTAATTTCCTGCATTGAAATAACTCTTAGTTTGGCCTAAGGTGAGGAGCACTCAGAATCCCACTGGAACCCTCCCTCTTGGGAAAACAAAGTCCCCTCTCCTCACCCACCTTCAGGGACAAGAGAAAAACCAAAGAAAATCCCCAAACTCTAGAAGGTTTACTGAGGACCAGTTTATACTCAATCTTCCACTTGATTTTGGGGTTGGACGAGTAAGCGAGGGATTTTTAGTCTCACTGTAGAGAAGGTTGGAAAGTGTAAGTAACTGGCTCTAGGTCCCAAGGCTAGTAACCAGCTGAGATTTGACCCCAGTGAAATAAAACTTACGGGGGCAGGTGTGTGGGGGGGTGCTTCCCAGTGACCCGAAGCATCCATGCAATGGCTTTCCTGTTTCCCAGGCATTTCAGGGTGTTTCACCCATTTGTTTCACTCTCTAAGTGAATGGGGTGCCACACGCTCTGCGGGTGATACCTTTCCTCCTTGAAGACTCCCTTCGGTTTCGGGGTCCAGAACCCCAGGAGGGGTTTCCCACCCTCCCGGCCTTCACCACGTGCTGGCTCCAGACCCCGTGACCTGCCCAGGTGTGAGGTCTCCAAAGAAAGGGCTTCAGGGAGGTTCAGTCTAAGTTAGTTTACAGGCCTCACAGCCAGTTACTGGAGAACACTTTCCACGGGGCGGGGACTCTCCTGGTGAGAAGCTCCCTGGGGCGGGGGTCCCACGTCATGACAAGCTAGCCTGGATAGATCCTAAAGAAGGAGTCAAGGCTCTGTCTCCCTGTTTCCTTTACCCTCATGTCCGCCCACCTCCAGCTACGCTCTGGCTCCTGAGCCCGTCGTGTCCCGGAGGCAGCTGTTGGCCCAGCTTGACCTCCTCACCCACGAAGACCCTCGTTCCCACCCCACCAGCCCACAGAGGCCGACCGCCTCCACCAGCTCTGTGCCTCATGCTGTTCCAGGCATCACCTGGGGTAGCCCTTGCTCTAAGCCTGAGCGAAGACAACAACTATGCGGCACATTTTACAGACAAGGAAACCAAGGCACAGAAAAGTTGGCCGAAGTACCCAGTGGCTTCCAGCCTGGACCTCCCGGCCCCAGAGCCCAGTGCAACCAACCACTGGGCTGCTCGCCTGACAGGCTTCTCGTTCTCGGGTGCTCTGATGGCCTCGCTCTGGGGCAGGCCCAGCCTGTGGCCACCCCAGGTCTGTCACCCCATACCCACGTCCTGAAGCATGGGTGTCCCTCCCCACTGCCTTCTCTGCTCCCCCTCCTTCCTGACTTCATCCCTTGGCTGTGGCTTCTGCATGACTCCAACCCAAACTTCTTCCCACCTCTCAGAGGCCCTGTCGGCCTCTCCTGCAGCCTCCTCTTCCCTGATGGGATTCTTTCCAGAAGCTTCATCTTGGCTCTTGCCACGGTGATAAGCATTTCTTATGAGATCTCCCAAGGGCACAGGGGAGCTGGCTCAAGGGACAGAGAAAGACGGCAGGGGCACCAAGAGATCTAGAGAGAGATTTGTCCCCATTGAAGCTGAAGAAGCACCCCCTGTAGCCTTACTCATCTGCATGGGGAGCAGTTGAGGCATGGGTGTGCATCTGCTGGGGTGTTAGGCCAGGGGTTGGGCTGCAGGGCAGGGGCTGGGCCACAGGGCAGGGTCTCAGCATCCTGTGGCTCCCTCCTGTCCTCACCGAGGGCCCTAGGGCCAGGAGGCCGGTTTGCACCAAAAGCAGGCCAGGGAAGCCCAAGCAGGCAGTGGACACATCACACCTTCTGAAACGCTCAGACCCCCCAAGAGTGTTGCAAACAGCAGATTAGAAGGACCGAAGGTTGAACAGGTATCTGCAGCAGGTAGTCCTCAGGCGGGCTTCATAAGAGAGAGCTGGTTTCGGAGGAGCCCGGGATCGGGAGACACACCACCAGGGCCTCGTTTCCTTATCCCCAGTGTGTTCAACAGCACCCTGTCCTCAAGTCCGGCGTGAGGTGAGGGTGTTTGCAAAGTCCCCCCCGCTCCCCCCACCGTGAGCAGCCTGACCTGGAGGCGTCCTCACGCCCCGCCATCCAAAGCCTGAGAGGCATCTGGTGCTCCGCAGCGGGTACCATTGTGGCTCAGTTTAAAACTCTGAACAGTTATTTATTTTTGCTAATAATGCGATGCGACATCCAAGCGTAAGTGTGTCTCTCTTTGAGAAATAAAATGGGAACGTCTGTTAGAGGAAAGAAACAAAGCTTTGTGTTATATTGACAATGATGGAAATGAAAGGCAGCGTGTTGCCAAAAAACCTCGTATACTCGAGCAGCCAGGCCAGGGGCACAACGTCACATGAAGAATGGGCTTCCCTGGGTGTGTTCACATACCGAGGGTCTAACCGCCAAAGGAGCGTTGCCCTGTCAGAGACGAAGAAAAATCCCTCATCTTGTTTTGGCTTGTGCGACCGGGAGGGTTGGATTTTGGAAAGAAAGCCTGTATTTATTCACAACCTTCGGTTGATTTACTGCCTCTGACAAGGCAGCCTGAACAGGGGGGGGCCTGTCTCCCGGGCTCCCCACCTCGCCTCTCCTGCTTTGCAAGGACTAGAAAGCACGACCTGTCAGACGCCTTCCAAGTGCGACCTCAACTGCTCTCACGAGGAGCAAGTGAGGAAGGAGCCACCGAGGCTTCAGAAGCGTTGAGGATGCAGGGTTCACGGTGCTCCGTGGCGGGGGTGTGTGGGGGGAGCCCACCAACCGCAGCTGGCCCGCAGGGTAGCCCGCGGATGCGTTGAAGCTGGAAGGTGCCCGCGAGGTGGCCCTGGGCGGTAACCGTGCTCCAGGTGATGACCACTCGTCACTCGCCATCTCCAGAAGGGAATCGTGTTGTGGGGACCTGAGGATGTCTCTGCGCCTCCCTCTCCCGGTCCTACGGGCCCACGGTGTCAGGACCTGGCTGCAGGACCCGATGGGGGACCAAGGAGTGGCGTTCCCGACTTTGGCCTCCTGGCTCTCTTATGGGGTCAGGGCCTTCCCGGTTCCTAGAAGTGAGGGTCTTGCTCCCCTGCTGTTCATTTCAGTGGACATTCAGCGGTTCCCCAGATGGCTGACGTGAGACACAGTTCCTGGGCCAGGCTGGACACCCGGTGCTGGGCACTTGTCACGAACCACGGCCGTGACCTGCTTCTCCAAGCTGTAGCTTGATTCCAGGAGGATTCCAGGAGGTGACCAACCCCGTGTCAACTGTGTGCCGAGGGAAAGGCCCACGTAAGAATAAAAACAAGAGCAGGGTGCTACAGGAAGTCAGCACAGGAGCACCCAGCCCATGGGATGGGCGGGGGGTTGGGGGGACAAGGCGGGTGGGAGCAGATGGGAGAGTTTCTAAAGAAACAGACAAATAACCCAAGCCTCGGGCGACAAGGACACGCTGGGTGTTAGCCAGCTCGTCAACAAAGAGCAAATTCTCATCCTTGGCTTTCGAGTGACTGAAGAGGTTGGCTGGGTGGGAGCCAGGCTGCGTCACGGAGATGGAGCCGGAGCCAGGGCGCCCAATGCAAAGGCAGGAAGACTCCCGCAGACCTCGTGCAGGTGCATGGGCCAAGGGGAGTGGATGTTTGTGTCTGACGCTCACTCCGCAGGCCAGGGAATGGGGGGCAGGCGGGTGTTGTCATCCAGCAGACGAGAGGCACCTGTAACCTGCACACAGGAGGGGCTCAGTGGTAAAGAGAAGCAAAGGGAGCGAGTGCGTAGAGAGGCTGCCCCGGCAACAGGACACGGGAGAGAGGAGGCTGGCGATGAAGGGCTTCCAACCGCCCTGCCCCGCTGGGAGTCCTGGCCAGGCTGCTGGGGCGTCCTGGAGCAAGGGGAGCCCACCTGAGGACTTGGGGCGGACAGGGCAGGAGTGGCGTCCGTGTGAGCCCCCCCAGCAGACCTGGAGGTGTGGAGGCTGGTGGGCCCCGTGAAGCCCCCCAGGAGCAGGTTCTCTTGAAGGGAGACCCGGGTGGGAAGCTTGTTCCTGGGGACTCTCTGGGACTCAGGCTCCTGCCTTGGGCCGGGGCGAGGGGGTGGGGCAAGAGGTGGGGGTGGTGGAGGGGGCCAGGAGACGCGGTGACTTAATCAGAGCACAGAGAGCTCGATGGTGAGCTCGAGGTCGACCAGGGAGGCCTGAGGATGCCTCTGGAAACCCAAGAGGAGAGGCACCTCGAGGTTTGCGCTGGAACCCAGAGACATGAGGCCAGAGGAGAGGTGCACGCAGAGCAGGCTGGGCAAGGAGACGGCCTGGGCACGCGTGTGAGGAAAGCTGCTTGCAAACACCGAGCGGGGGCGCGGAGTGGCCCAGCTGGGGAGTGGCTGCCCCCGGGCCAGGCTGGGCCCGGCCCTCCCAGGCCTCCTCGGCCTGCCTCACCCTTTGCTTCGCCCACACTGCGCGGGGACGGGCTCTTGGGCCGCTCTGTTTCCCACCGTAGCTTCGCTGCTTCCGTGGACACCAGCCCACTTACAGCCCAGGCCTGGATACAGGAAGGAAGGAAGGAAGGAAGGAGGGAGGGAGGGAAGGAGGAAGGGAGGGAGAGAGGAACGAAGTTTTTGAAATCAAGTACACAAAATTCAGTAAGAATAAGGATTCGATAAGCGCTCTTTACAGAGAAGGGGTGAGCGGAGGTGGCTCTCCTGACCGTGGTTGACAAGCGCCATGGGGACCGACCCAGGGTTTCCTAGCGAGCCGGCCGGGACTCCGCGCTTCGGCCACAAGCCTCGAGCTCCCGGTCACCAGCAGCGGTGGCCTTAGAGGTCCGGCTGGTGTTACGTAGTGAAATCGAGGAAGCGACGAGCCTCCTTCTAAGCCCCGAATCGTGCTGGTCATTTTGTGCAGCTTCAGCTTCCTCTTCTTGCTGGAAATCCACAGGCCCTGCTGTCTACGGCCGTCGGCCAATCGCGCAACGCCGAGGGGGTGCTCTCCGCGAACGTGGGTCATCAGCCTGAATAAGCCTCAAACTCTCCCCCTGAAAATAGCTCAAGAGGGCAACAATGGCATATCTGCTTTTAAAAGACGAGATTTAAAGACTGCCCCTTCCTTCTTATCTCTAAATTGGCCACCAGGGCAACACGGTGCCCCACGGACCCCATTTCTGCCACATGGGCTAGTCTCCCTCCAGGGAGCAGGTGGGGACTCCGTTAGCTAGCCTGCGTCTGGGGAGAGGCGGGGGGCGGGGGATGCAGCACAGAAACCTTGTTTTTTTTTATTGCAATGATGTGTCACAGTTTCCACAAAAAAGCAAAGGAGGCATCCATGGTATTTGCAAAGTAGCCACTTTAACATGCGCAAAAGAAAAAAAGGAAGTCAGTGAATTCACTGGATGTTCCCTGGACCTTGGCCGGAGCCCTAGCAATCCAGGCAGGTAAGAGGGACAGCTTTTGAAGTAGGCCAGTTAAGACCCCGTGTGCCTGCGTGCGCACGCAGAAAATAAGTAAAAAGTATGTGTGCTGAGCCGTAGGTATTTTTTTGTCTAAAATATGTACAAGACGGAACCTGGGGGACTCAGGGGCTGAGCGTCTGCCTTTGGGTCAGGGCGTGACTCCGGAGTCCCAGGATCGAGTCCCGTGTCAGGCTCCCTGCAGGGAGCCTGCTTCTCCCTCTGCCTGTGTCTCTGCCTCTTTCTCTCTGTGTGTCTCTCATGAATAAATAAATAAAATCTTTTGAAAAATAAAAATAAAATAAAATGTGTACGAGAAAGTCACACTTTTGTTCCTCAAGAAAGGAACAAACAAATGAAAACCGGGTGAAAGCAAGCAAACGGGCACAGGATGGTGCAGGGAAGATAATCCGCTGCCCCCCAGACAAAGGCTGTGGGGGACCAGGCCGGGGGCAGCCGAAGACTTCCTTTACGGGGTCCCCCCCGTGGGAACACGGAGAGCAGCCATGCGCTCCTCACATGTGGGGAGCCCCAGGCCTTCCCGCCAGCCTTCGCAGCTCCCCTGCCCTGGGGACAGCTGGATGAGTCCGGGTGCTGCGGTGAAGTGAATGCACTAAGGGCCGGACTCCCCAGCCCCTGATACGAGCCTCAACATCAGCCTACGTGGAGGATCGCTTGTCAGGAGAGGCCACGCGGTCAGCAGACAAGGGCCACACGCAGGCTGGCGAGGTGGGCCGTGACGACAGGGGGACGCCTAGACTTGTGATTTGGGTGGAAATCACCGCACCCTCGCTGTATCACTGATTCTTCAAGTGACCGGGACCGGCCCACCTGCAGCCAGACCCAGGACTCACAGGGAACTGCTAGTCCCAGAGCCAGGACCCTGCACGCCACAGGCACCGTGTCCTACTCACCTTTGTAAGAGCCCAGTGGCAGCGGCCCCTGGGTGGCTCCATCGTGTTGAGCATCCAGCTCCTGGTTTCTGTTCAGGTCATGGTGTCAGGGTCTTGGGATTGGGCTGCTCTGGGCTCGGTGCTCAGGGGGGAGTCTTCTCAGGATTCCTCCTCTCCCTCTCCTCTGTCCTTCCCAGTTGTGCTCACTCTCTCTCTAAAATAAATAAATCTTAAAAAGGAGAAAGAAGAAAGAAAGAAAGAAAGAAAGAAAGAAAGAAAGAAAGAAAGAAAGAAAGAAAGAAGAAAGAAAGAAAGAAAGAAAGAAAGAAAGAAAGAAAGAAAGAAGGAAAAAGAAAGAGAAAGAAAGAAAAAGAATGAAGGAAGGAAGAAAGGGAGAAAAAAGAAAAAGAAGGAAGGAAAGAAAGAAAGAAGAAAGGAAGGAAAAAAGGAGAAAGAAAGAAAAAGAAAGAAAGAAAGAAAAAGAAAGAAAGAAAGAAAGAAAGAAAGAAGGAAGAAGGAAAAAGAAAAAGAAAGAAAAAGAATGAAGGAAGAAAGGAATAAAAAAGAAAAAGAAGGAAGGAAGGAAAGAAGGAAGGAAGGAAAAAAGAAGGAAGAAGAAAGAAAGAAAGAAAGAAAGAAAGAAAGAAAGAGAAAAGGAAGAAGGAAAAAGAAAAAGAAAGGAAGAGAAAGAAGAAAAGAAAAGAAAGAAAGAAAAGAAAGAAAGAAAGAAAGAAAGAAAGAAAGAGGAAAAAGAGAGAAAGAAGGAAAGAAGAAGGAAAAAGAAAGAGAAAGAAAGAAAAAGAATGAAGGAAGGAAGAAAGGAAGAAAAAAGAAAGAGAAGGAAGGAAGGAAAGAAGGAAGGAAGGAAGAAAAAAGGAGAAAGAAAGAGAAAGAAAGAAAGAAAAAAGGAAGAAGGAAAAAGAAAAAGAAAGGAAGAGAAAGAAGAAAAGAAAAGAGAAAGAAAGAAAGAAAAAGAAAGAAAGAAAGAAAGAAAGAAAGAAAGAAAGAGAAAGAGAAAGAAAGAAAGAAAAAAAAAAGAGGGAGGGAGGAGACCAGTTGCAGCCGGGGACCCTCCTCCTCCAGAGCCGGCAGGAAGAGCAGACCTGCCGGGCCCCAAGCCCACAGCCGGGTTTTGAGAAGCCCCGGGTATAGGCCAGGTATCCTGTGGGAACGGGGCAGCTCAACAGAAAAATAAGCCTCTCTGATTATTACGGAAGCACCAATATTCAGTCTCTTTGTGGATCAGCTTGCCTCTCGGGCTTCCCGGAACCCCTTCCCAGCCCCTCTCGTGTTCTTGGGCTCGGGGGAAGGCTTGCAGGGGCTTCTCTATTCTTACAGGAGCAGATGTCTTTCCCCTGATGTCTCCCAGATCAAGCCATTCCTGAATGCACCACAGTTCTGGCCCACCTTTGCAGGCTCATCCGCTGCTGCACCCCCCCTCCCGTTGAGCCGCACACAGGTCCTCCACCCTTCCTTTCCCTAGAGGACCCCTTGAGGACAGGACGCGACGTCCCTGTGTCAAGTTGCTGCAGGAACAAAGCACCCCAGACAGAGGACGAGAAGGGCAGAAATGTGTTGCGGCCGAGCGGGCGGTGGGTCAGGGCGCTTCGCTGCGGCTCAGAGGGAGGTGCTCTCCTGTGTCTGTCTCCCAGCTTCCGGGGTTTGCTGGAAATCTTCGCTCTTCTTTGTCTTGTGGAAGTGTCGCGCCCATCTCTGCCTCCGTGTTTGCATTCTCCCCCCGCGTGTGTCTGCACCCAAATTTCCCTATTTTTATAGGGACACCAGTCATAGTGGATTAGACCCCCCCCCACAAAGATCTCGTTCATCTTAGCCTGATATCTACAGAGACCCTGTTTCCAAATACGGTCACAGGTTGTGGAGTGTGAGGACGAATATATCTTTTTGGGGGGACACAGTCCATAGAGCCCCCCTTTCCTGCTTCTTGCCCTGCTCCATCCCAGCCAGGGCAGCCTGGCCCACCCTCCATGGGCTCCCAGGAGGCCGGTATCCCCCCTTCTGTTTCCTGCACCTGCTGCCCGTGCACCTGAGCTAGGGCCAGGGAGGGATTCTTTATGCGGGGTCCCCACAACACAGGGCCTCAGAGCAGGGGCAACGCGAAGACAAATGACTGTCCAACTGGCAAGGAGCTTTGAGTCCTCCTCATCTTCAAGCTGGTTAGTTACCTCCCTCGGGGGTCCGTAGAGTCCTCTGGGACGGTCCCCGTCCTTTGCTTCTTCCCTGTTTCCTAGGGCGCTGGCGAAGCCACAGGCACCTCAGGAAGGCAGAAAGGACCCCATCTGTCCCGTCGCCGGGCCCGCGAGCCTGCTGGTCCCACCTGCCAGCGTGCACGGAAGACCCCGCACAGGGGACAGGGTGGAGTGTCCCGTCTCAGGACCAGGACTGAGTCTTTCATGCAGAGACAGAGGCTGGATTTCTCCCAAAGTCCATTCGTTTCAGAGAAAAGAATTTTCCCTTCTGGAAGTTCTATTAAAGCACTCCGCATCTGAGAGCACCCCTTGGGCTTTTTCTAGACATATGTGGCTTGCTCATCTCTTGACCCTTGATGTGACTCTCTGAGCAAAGATTTCTAGCATTTATTTTTTTTTAAGATTTTATTTATTTATTCATGAGAGAGGCAGAGGCAGAGGCAGAGGCAGAGGCAGAGGCAGAGGGAGAAGCAGGCTCCATGCAGGAAGCCTGATGTGGGACTCGATCCCAGGACCCCGGGGTCACGCCCTGGGCCTAAGGCAGACGTTCAACCATTGAGCAGCCCAGGGGGCCCAGATTCCCAGCATTTAAACAAAAGTAGTGCGTGTCACTCATTTCAGGCCAACCCCGCGTTGTAAAGCCTGGCGAGTTTTTTTGGGGGAAAAAAAGTTTCCTGGCTTATGGGGTGAGTGGTCTGTTTCCAACAAGCTCTGGTCTCAAGTTTCCAGGTGTGCTCAGGAGCTTTAAAGGGCAAACATCCTGTGCTTTATCCTAAGGCTACACCTTCTAATTGATGTAGACTCAGCACAAAGGAGGCAAATGCCTTCGTTATCAGGCCGAGGGAGATGTGTCCTTCCCTCCGTGTGCAAGCTTAATTGCAGGTGAAGGATCTTTCCCCCTGGTCCCAGCAGCCTGGCGTCCCCATCTACCGTGTTCAAGCCTTCCTCCTGCACAAACCTCCCGGAGGAAGACAGAACAGGCCCCAGGGAGGTGGAAAAGTGACTGGGCTTCAGGGCATTGTTGTCGTGCCTTTTAAATAACAGCTTTTTTTTTTTTGGTGGAATAATTAACATATCATAACACTCACGCTTTTGAAATCTACAATTGGGTGGTTTTCACGGAGTTGTGCAAACAACAGCACTGTCTGATGTTAGAGTGTTTTCATCCCCCAAAGAAACCCCGTCCCCATTAGCAGTCACCCCCCATCCCCGTCCCTGGCAACCACTAATCTACTTTCTGTTTCTGTGGATAAAGAGGAAGATTAGCTCGAGGGATCGGCTTGTATATTTAATGCTTTGCTCAGTAAACAAGCACAAAATACAAAGACTCAACAGTTTAATTTTCCAGGGGACTCATTCTATGCCACTGAAAGGAAAATGGTGACTTTTCTTTAGGACTGATGGATTTATCTAATTCCCACTCCTGAGGGACAGACCCCAGGGGAACGAGGTATCAGGAGACGTCGACACCCCCTCCTCCCACTCCCTGGGTGTGATGTGGCCTCCCTGAGCCCAAGGCTGGGATGCGGCCGGAAAAGCCAGGGAGCAAGTACTTAGGAGAGGACTGTGCTCCCCTGGTGCTGGCTACAGGTCTGTGGGGCTCCGGGTGCACAGGGCTCAGCTCCTCCACCAAACCTTCCGAGAGGTTCATTTCCTGGAGGTAGCAGCGTTTGGGTGGGCCAGCCCTCCCACTGAGCTGCAGGGCAGGACCCCAAGTTCTCCTTTCTTGGGGCCCTCGCTGCCCTGCTCTGTGCAGAATTAGATCAGTAACTGAATAAATACTTTCTGATGATAACATTGGCATATAAAAAAAAAATCCTAATTCCCGGGTGGCTCAGCAGTTTAGGGCTGCCTTCAGCCCAGGGCGAGATCCTGGGATCTGGGATCGAGTCCTGCATTGGGCTCCCTGCATGGAGCCTGCTTCTCTGCACGCCCCCCTTCTCTCTCTGTCTGTCTTTCATGAATAGATAAATAAAATCTTTTTTAAAAAATCCAAATTCAAAGTGTTTTGGGGAGATGTACAGATGCTCACATAGCCATTCGTTTACTGGGCATATATTGAGCCCACCCTGGGAAAGACATTCCCCGGCAGATCTGGACACCGTCCTCGTCCTCCAGAGCTCACACTCACTTTCTTACTTTGGAAAGCATGCGGAAGGGGGGGAAGTCAGGGCACACCTTCAGCGACTGCAGTGTCAGAAGTACAGGGTGACGGGTCTAAGCCCTGCGGCCTGCGGAGAAGACGGTAGGCGCGGAGTCAGCCAGGCTGAGTCAGGCTCCACGAAGGTCCGCTGTCCCCACCCGTGTGTGCGAGCCCACAGCACAGAGAGTCTCCGGCCCTCTCACCATCCTCAGATGCCTGGCTCCTAGCGTCGTGTCTGTATTTCCCTAACGCCTTGCAATAACCCCAAATGCAGGAATACCATTATCCCCTTTTCACCCCCAAAGACGCTGAGAAATGTTAAATGCAGTGTAACCAGGAAAAGGAGAGTCTTGATTTTGAGCCTGGGTTTCACCCAGGAGGGCGAGCTGCCCGCTGACTGGCCCAGCAAGGGGCACGGGGGCAGCTGGGAGCGGAGGGAGCCTGGAGGGTGTGGGGGGGTTGGTGCTGGGAGGGGGGCCCATCCTGTGGCTGACCCAGAACCCCGGCTCCACTGGGCCCCACCAAAGCCTCTGTGCTCACCTCCCACTATGCCTCCTGAAGCTGCAGAAACTGTGAACGATTCTCATTTTTCAGAGGGCTTTGCAGGATTCCGGGACTTGAAAGGCTTTGAGGGCCCAGCGCGGCCCAGCAGGGGGGACCAGCAGAGGCAGGAGCTAGTCCTCCCCTAGGGTGAGTGCACCCGGCCAGCACCTCTCCACACCCCGGGGCCGCAGGGAGTGGAACGGCTGCCTGCCCGGTCCCAGGGCCCCAGGCCCCCAGGCTCCGGGGAAAGGGGGAGAAGTGCCCCCGGTAGGAGGGTGGAGGCCCTGAGGAAAGCGGTAAGAGGCTCCTCCAGGAGAGAGAGACCACTCCCTGGGGGTAGCTGGGCTGCTGGTTGTTGCAGCCAGCTCGAGTCATTTCCAAAGAAGAAATAGAAATTAGTAGATCGCAGCACTTTAAACTACCCCAACATTGTGCTCAGCATCCTTGGAGTGCGCGGTGCGGGCAAAGGGGACAGGAGCTTTGATCTGTCCAGGCCCGGCCTGAGTCCTGCAGCTTTGGAAGAGCTAACTGGCCCCTCTGCGCTTCAGGGCTGTGAGCGGGGGCAGGGTGCCGGGGCGGAGGGAACCCTGGCAAAGGCTGAGGTCCTCTCCTCCCACCGGGGTGGGGGGATGCGGGGGGCACCAGACACTGTGAGGGCCTCAGAACAGAAAACCATTCCTGCAAAGTCGAGCGAAGGCAAGCGAAGGCTTACCTGGGAACCTCCCCAAACAGGGTGGTTATGAATCGTGGACAAGTGAGAGCCTGCGGAGTGGCACATGGGGACAGGCAAGCCGGGTCTGGAGACATCTTCCCAAAGGCCCGGCGCTGGAACGCCGCTTCCAAGGAGCTGGAGGCGCCCGAGCCGGGGCCAGTGCGCTGGGGAGGACCGCAGCGACCTGCGCCCTGGCGTCCAGCACCAGCCCATTCGCTGACGTCAGAAACAAAGCTGAGGTTCTGATGCTCACGTGGGTTGGATGCCGTGGGTTATAAAGAAGGGCCCTCTGGCAGCCCGGGGGGCTCAGCAGTTTAGCGCCACCTTAGGCCCAGGTCGTGACCCCGGGGTCCTGGGATTGAGTCCCGCGTCGGGCTTCCTGCACGGAGCCTGCTTCTCCCTCTGCCTGTGTCTCTGTCTCTCTCTCTCTCTCTGTGTGTGTGTCTCTCATGAATAAATAAATAAAATCTTAAAAAAAAAAAGAAGGGCCCTCATGATTTGTTGTCTGAGCCACAGACGGTCTTATGGGGCATTATACATAATTATCAAGGTTAAAAGATTTAAAAGAACATGATTTATGAGACAAAATGACCACCTACCTACGGTGTGTTCTTCTCCCAAATGTTTCATTTGAGTCGACTCAAGCCTTCGGTTAGCCACAGAGAAGCAGCGCCCACCCTGGACATCCTGCAGGACGGCTGACTGGTCCTCTGCCACCAGCAACTGCTGTTCGTGCAAGGAGACGTGGGGGCAAGCAGCTTCCGCTCCGGGATGCTACTTTGCACAAACCGTGAAGAACGTTGTGGAGACAAAACATGAGACCTTGGCAACAAGAGGTCAGTTGTTCTTCCTTTGAAAACTGTGGCTGTGCATTTCATGAACATGAAGAATGTATCTAAAAAAAATGGGACCTCCACAGTGTGGGTATCCGGAAAGCGAGGTGACCCTAGGGAAGGTGATGGGGGAGCCCGAACAGTCGAGGCTCAGGCTGGGCCTGGAAGGGCGAGTAGAACTCAGCGCTGCGTGGTGGGCCTTTTCTGGACGAGGGGCCAAGGTTCACTTGAATGGAGCTCCACTGAGGCCACCTGAGCCCCGAATCGCATTTGCGTAAGACACTTGGTAAAGGGCCAGCCAAGAAGAACAGTGGAAAACGCTGACACTAATTCACCACCAAACCTATTGCTTCCCATCAACCAAATCACTTCTCCAGAGAGAAAAGGGGCCGCGTAGCCTAGTGGATCATGCACACGCCCTGGATTCAGGAGGCCTGGTTTTGGATCTCTCCTCTGCTATTCGCTGGCTAAGCCACCTTGGATGAGCTACTGAACTTTGTGCCTCAGTTTACTCCTGTGAAAATGCAGGTGAGGAGAGCAGAACTTATGTCATCGGGTTGTTGTATGAAATGTCTGGCTTTGTGTGAAGCTCCGCACGGTCCCTGGCACGTAGTAAATACTAAGGCAATTTGTAAATGCCTTGGATTTAAAAACAACGAAGAGGGCCACACGCGATCGATGTCAGGTTCACTTAAATACTGGGAGGATGAACGATGCAGTGATGGTGGCTGACTCCGGACTGAGGATTACACACTAGTCTAACTTGCTTTAATGCTTATTTATGTTTTCTCAGTTTGCTGCACTACCTAAGTGGGACCTCTGCAAGGAGAACAAAGCAACACCAATCATACTAGGTCTTTGGCTGCAAGCAACGGTGTATTCCTTGTTTATATAGAGTTCAAAGTCTTAGGAAACATTTGGCGTATATTGCTTTATTTGGACCTCAAGACACCCTGTCCTTATCCCCATGCGGACAGAGGAGGTGATGAGCAAAGTGTCTGATGAGTTGCATTGCTATCCCAAGATCTCAGCGTCGGTATGGAGGTCGACCTGTTTGACCCAAGATCTCCCTGTACGTCTTATTTGCAGTGAAAAACACAGAAATGCCATTTGCGGACACTTGGAGTGATATTTCAAAGCCTCTTGCAGGTACCTGCCAATATGCTAAAACGTCCACCAACCCCTGGAATTAAGCCTTCTCGAGATTAGTGTTTTGGAGGAAGTCAGCCCCAATGCCTTGCCCCATACCCTCCCGCTTTCTTATGTATGCCTGCTTGCTGAGTCTGAAAACCATGACAAAGCAGGAGGGCCTTGGCAGGCCAGGGGTCCTCGAGCCGATTCAAATGCCTCTGAGCCAGTTTTCAATTTCAGAATGCCTGCAAGATGCAGAGAAAGTGCCCGAGGCTACGTGGTGGCAAAGGCTCTGAGCGTGGACAGTGGACCTGAGGTCCTCCCCCCCCCTCCCCCCCCAGAGCTGCGACAGGGTTTCTGGCTTCCCTGACATCTTTTCCGCCTCTAAAGCCTTCTTATTGTTCTGAGATCACTGCTCTCCCATCCGCCCCAGTCCTTTAGGAGAGCAGTCAGGAAAGGACCTGGTTAATGATTGGAAGCTGATCCATCAGGGGCCCTGACACCCAGGGCCGGGGAAACTGGAGCCGTCACCTCCGCTGACGGTGATAACGAAGCACAGCTTTGCTCAGGGGCCCACTCACCTCCCGGCTCCTTGCAGGGCCACTCTGTTGCCCTCCGTTTCCCTTTGACTTTTTACTGATTTGATCATCCTTACTGCCCCCCCACGCCCCCCCCCCGTTGTTGCTTTACTTTCTGCCTTCTGTGCCTGACCTGACCCATCCATGTCATGAGCAGTGAAATCCTCTGGATGCTTATGAAGGAAAAATGCTATATAACATATGCTAGGACTGAAAATCTTGGGGTGGAGGGACATGAGTTGTGAGACTTAAAAACATATCAGCACAAAAGACTTTGCAATGAGGGTGTGTGTGTGAAAAGATGACCGATCTTGGAATCTCATTATTGGAATACTCTCTGTGGTCCTCTCTGGGGGCTGGTGAGTCAGTCCTGCCACGCTGGTCTTCTGGGGTGGGAAACCCGCCGTCCCCATCACTGAGGGACCACGGGCCCGCCGGCATGGAGCAAACACGGAGACCAGCTGGGAGATTCTTTCCATGTGCACGAAAGAATGGTTTCCTTTTAGGAACCATGTACACCTACATTACCTGGTGCCAGTGCTTCCACAAGTCCTGGGTCTGGGTCCGAGTAGTGAAGACAGTGGCAATGGGCCAGGGGTTCAGCTAAGTCAGCGCTATGGGTTCATCCCTTTGTTTAATCCTCCGGAGAACCTGTCGAGATGGAAACTATCATTCCCTTTTCACAGATAAGGAAACTGAGGCAGAGGGTGGCTAAGGGACCTGCCCAAGAGCTAAGTAGTGTAGCCAGAATGCAGATTCAGATTCATCCTTCTAGGCTCAGAGCCTGAGCTCCTAATCACTGCACTCGAATAACCATAGATAAGGGGGTAGGGGCCCAGGGCAGCTCTGTGATTAGCGGGAGACCGACTGCAGCGTGAGCTCCTGGTTGAGTAGGAGCAGAACCCGTGCCTCCCAAACGTCAGGATAATACATTGCACATAGCACCAGATCCATTTCTTCACTGGACCAACTGGGTAAATAGCACTACATTAAAACAAACAAAAAAAAAAGTTTGTGCCATTTCTTAATGACCTTTAGCTACAACCAAAAGGACGACGAACTTACATAGCCAAGCCGAGGGGCTTAACCCCGAGGGAAAGACACATGGATCCAATGTAATAAACATTTGCTGAGCGCCAACCCTCTGATAGGCCCCGGGGTGAGGTGCAGGGAACACAGAGCTTGATGGAACGGGGCGGTGGGGCTGGGGGCTCTGGCCTCCCAAAAGCTGCATAAACAGAAGGGCCACGAACCCAGCAATCAGTGTAAGCAGTTGTATAAACACATAAACACGAGTGATAAATGCAGAGGGGCAAAGTCCAAGAGTTAACACTCCCTCCAAAGGGCAAACAGGTTGGTCACGGAGGTCAGCAGGAAACCCTCTGGGGTTGAGCTGTCACTACAGGACTCCCAGAGCACCCGGGAGGGGGTTTGCGCAAAAGCCCAGCGTGGAGAGCTTTGAGGGCCAAGAGCCCTTTGTGCCTAGACACAGGTGCCCTCAGGACAGAGCAGGAGCGGGGAGTTCTAATGAGCCCCAGGCAGCGCCACCCCCAGCCTGGCACCAGCCAGACACCATACTTCCCCTGCAACACACAGAATCTGATTTTAAGGCATTATTCTCAGTGTTGACCTAACTGGACGATGTCACTCATGGGTTTGTATTTAAGGATGCCTTCTAGGTGCTTCACCAACAGCTGTGTGGGCCAGGTGAGAATGCACTGTGGAAGAACCGAGGGCTTTGGGTCAGAGACACCTGTTACGCTGATGTCGCTGACCAGCTGAACTTCCCCCAGCTGGTTACTTAACCTGTCTGTGCCTTGGTTTACTTATCAGTAAGATGGGACTCTCCCCCCATCACACCCCCATCCTGGAGTCATATGAGATAATCTACATAAAGAATTTCATGGAATGACTAGCCTATTTGAGACACATTCCAATATAATATAATAGACATCTTCTAGTTAATATACCTAATAAATATAATATATATTTTTCTCACTACAAATATAATGACATAGTTAAGTCATTAGAGTCTAAAATTCATTAGATTTTAAAGAACAATTTATTTTAAAGTGATAATTGTCCATCTCTTAACTAGTGAAGTCACCTTTAATATATTTTTTTCCTTTTGGGGACCTTCAAATTCTATGGGAATTTTATGAGATGTCACCATGCGGGGCGTTGGACAATTACATTGTAATGTTTTATAAAAGCGATTTGGCTCGGTATAGCCCTAAATGTAAAATCACCTTCTCCATCTGGTTTCAAATATGTTCTGTGTACCCCGTGATTAAAAAATATATAATAGAAAATTTCATACATACATAAAAATAGAACACAATGAACCCATGTTTCCTTTATCCCATTTTGATAATCAGTAATTCATGGCCATTGTGTTTTGTTAATAACTCATGTACTGGCTTTTTTTTTTTTTAAGCAAATCCAAGGCCAATAATTTTCTGTATATATGACTATGCTAATACAGAAAACTTTTGTAGCCAGTGATTTTCCTGAATTAATCCATGTTACATTTCATTGGTAAAGCACAGATTAGATAAAGCTCAATTTTCCATCCTTCCGTGGATTTGGATCACCAGTAGAGCCTCCATTACTCAATAATGAACTTATTAATAGTAGTGATGAGGACTATGATTTATTGAGTATCTCTTCTATGCCAACACTGGTCTACACCAAATACCTTTGAGGAAAATAAAGCTTACACAGGTGAACTCTTTTGCCCAATCTGAAGCAACTGGTAAGTAGCGAGGTAGAGATTTGATCTTAGGTCTGTAGAAATTCCAGAGTTTGCCATTATCACTTTGGAAAAAACATCTATTGAGATGACGCTTTTACCTGAACAATTCCACATGTGTGTCCTGGCAATACTTTTCAGAGGCTCATCAGTGCATGGATACAATGCCTTTGGGCCTCGCCCCACGTGCCTTCACTGCTCAGAGTAGAGTTGCTACGAAAAAGAAATGTGAAAAAGAGCATAAGCAGCCACTTCTTGGCTTTTCGGCGTAAAGCCTAGATCTGTGGGATGCGTGCTGAGTTACTGTACACCACTGCCAGCCGACCTAAGCCACTCCCTCCCTCCCTGCTCATTCCCCAGACCCCTCGCCCCATCAACCAGGCTGAGAGTCAGCAAGCACAGCATGCCTTGCAAAAAAACCCAGTGAGGCATGAGGGCCACAGAGAAGCGGTGCCGGGCAGACCGGCGACATCACCACCAGCATTCTGGAGGTAAGCTCCCAGTCGGTCCAAGTGAGAAGGCAACGGGCTTCCCTTTGCACGGGGCCGAGAACGATGCCTGACTAATGAGGGGGGCTCCTACATTCCAGCAGTGGCCTCCAGTGTAGACCCAAGACCTCCGGCCAGTGAGGACGGTGCACATTTCAGGAAATAACCACCTGGTCTGGTATAGCTTCCTGAGGAAATCGTGTCCCTTGGCCATGGAAGCCAATTCCCCGCTGTCGTCTATGCAAAACCCTGAAACATCTGCTTGACTAAATGGACCCATTTGTCTAATAGCAAGTTTCTGCTGCTGGGCCGAGTAGAGGCTTGCTAGAGGAGGTGCGTTCTGTTTGGGGGGGAAGAAAAAGAGAGAGAGAAAATGATCACGCTTGCGTGGAAACAAATGGCCTATATAATCTTACCTGCTTATTAGTGTTACACGATGTAGGTTTTAATCACCACTTTTCATTTTATGAAGTAGAAATTATCTAAACAATGTATTAATTGTGTATGTTTCATAGCAGATCTGTGCAGCTTGGGACCTCCCGGGGAGAGACTCGCACCTGTCGAGGCTCCATGGGCACCTGGGACCATGTGACCAGTGTCAGCCAGTGACGTGCAGGGAGATGTGACCTCCCAGTCCCCAAGCCAGAGCATGGGACTGTTGCTGCTCCAGACTTTCAGGAGCTCTTTCCCTCTTCCTACCAACCAGCAATGCCTGGGTCCCCCAGTGGGGTGTGCGGCGGTGGTCCTGGCTGATGTGACTGTCTCCATTGAGCCCCCACAGAACAATCCCCAATGAACCTTTGCTGTTTTCAGTCGCTGAGAATCTGGGCCTTTTGCTTGTTTTGTTTTGCTTGTTTCTCCTGTTTTTTGTTTTGTCATCACACCAGGACTTAGGTTATCCTGACCATCTTGGTGATTATCCTTAGGAAAGGAAACAAAGCCCTTCCTTCGTTGGCTATCTCCCGAACATTCTGTGCTACGGATTTGGGATTTGAAAATGCATATCCAAAGGAAATGGAGAGCTGCTTCTTTCATTCACTCCACCTAACGTTGTAGAAAAAGGTAGAAACCTTTGACAGGACCTTAAACAGAATCGTGTGCTGTAGGACCTGCCGCCGTCATCTCCACAGGAAAGACAAGCACCTCCGGCCCTGCTGGTTCGGGGAGTACGGCGGGTACTGTACCATCGGGGATGCGGCTCCACTTTGTGAGAAGGTGTGTTTGTGGTGAAGATCCTGCTCTCCCTGGATGATGCCAAGCTTGGGGTGGAGGCAGTAATGGGAGGACAGGGTCCCCACCGAGTTACCGCCACCCCACAGGGGTGCATTTTCCAGCCGGAGTGTGTACAGTTGGTGCCTGCAGACACCCCAGCAGCCGCTGAGAGCGACCTCCCCCCCGCCCCCGGGTCCTGGGTGCAGCCAGGGCACGCAGGTGCAGGTGGCAGAAAGGGCCCCCTTTCCAACCCTGGCTCACGCTGTCACCAGCCTCTGGGTCCTACACCACTTCCCGCATAGGACAGGCAAAGTTATTTGACGTCGTGCACACACGGCTCATCTCTACATGGCAGATCTTCCAGCTTTTCTGAGGCTGGAAACGACTCGCAGGAAAACACCAGGTCTGGGGCTGGCGAGGAGGCCCTCGTACGGGGGACTCGTAGGTGTGCCCTGGGGTGCAGCCTCCCCCCCTACTGCTGAGTCACAAAATGGATCCTTTGTGGGTCACTAAAACTGTGGTTTTCTAAAAAAAAAAAAAAAGTCTCCGGCCCACGAAAGCATCTTCTCGCAACGTTGCTAGCATGACCATGGACATTTTCCCTACGTGCACGTTAGGGGTGACTCCATGGGACTCGGGAGGAAGAGGAGGTGCGGCATTGGACATGGCGAGCTGGAAGCGTGCCGTGTCCAATACCAATGACACACACCCTTGTGCACACACCAGTGGTGGTGGTGGGGGTGTGCTACACAATAAAAATTCATCATCTGTGGTTCTGGAGGCCAGAAGTGCAAGGTGAAGGTTGTTAGCAGGGTTGGCTCCTTCGGGGATGGGGATGGAGAGTCTGTTCCAGCCTTTCTCATGGTTTTGGGCGGCTTGCTGGCAGTCCTTGTCTTTTCTTCTCAGGGCCCTCAATCTGTGCCTGAGTCTGTGTCCAAATCTCCCCTTTTTATGAAGACATCAGTCAGATTGGATTAGGGGTTCGACCTACGCCGGTATAACCCCATCGTAACTAATTACATCTGCAACGACCCTATTTCAAAATGAGGTCCTGTGCTGAGGTACTTCCTACAGGTTAATCCTACAGGTTAGGATTTCAACGTATTAGTCAGGGGGTGGGACACAGTTCAACCTGTAATACATACCAGTTGCTTATGTCAGAAATTATGATTTAGGTAATGCTATTAGGGGTCTCATACATCTGTATGTCATCACCATACGTCACTTAGTAGGAAAATGATAAACTTTACTCTTTTCCAATATTTTTTTTTTCTTTTCATCACTTGATGTTATGGTTTGATTACAGACTAAATCTTAACCCAACCCAGAGGGGCGGCCCTGGGCTAGTGATTATGGAGTAGGTCGTCCACGGGCAGACCTCCTGGAAACAGGGAATGACATGAATCGGGAGGGGGAGGAAATGGGATCGAGGGAAGAGTGGGGTAATGACAACACCAGGGACAGAGCAAAATCTAATGTGAAACACACACATCCTTGCACACTTGCCTGCAGGAAGCGGGATGTGCCCAGGGTGCGCTAGAGACGCTTCGGGTGTGATGTGTACACTCGAGGCTCGCTGGGGAAGTGCAGGACCCTCCGAGTCTGACAAAGTGGGATGCTGATTCTAGCTCGGGTTGACCTCATCGGTGTGTTTTATTGAAAATCAAATAAAGTAACATACAGGGACGCCTGGGTGGCTCAGCGGTTGAGCATCTGCCTTGGGCTCAGGGTGTGACCCTGGGGTCCTGGGATCGAGTCCCACGTCCGGATCCCTGCATGGAGCCTACTTCTCCCTCTGCCTGTGTCTCTGCCTCTGTGTGTGTGTGTGTGTGTCTCTCACGAATAAATAAATAAAATCCTTTTAAAAAATAAAATAATAAAATAAAATAAAATAAAATAAAATAAAATAAAATAAAATAACTTAGGAAAGTGTTGCCTAAGTCCTCACACATGACAGGGTTGGGGTCACATCCAACCTCGAACAAGGACCAGGACACACCGACTCTGTCCCCCACATTTTGCACTCATGCAGGTGTTCAGATGGTGAACATAACAAATGAATGAGTGCTTTTGGAGAAATTGTTAAGACAGTTACGGGAACAAGATTTATGTGTCTATTGGCGTCATTACCTAGAATAACTTCTATCTCCCGCAATCCGTAGCTGGGGGTATATTGGAAGTTACCCCTCTTAGCCTTCACCACCTCCTTTGGTGCATACTAGGGTATAAATGCGATTATAGATGCAGGCAGCTTTCTGAATGGAGGCCACTCTAAAGCTCGATGGCCTTGACCAACCACCGTTGACCTAGCCCTTGGCTGAGCAGGTCAGCAGTTCAGCCCGGGCTCAGCTCGATGGTTTTTCTTATCTCTGCTGGGCTCCTTCACAGATCTGCAAGGGTCCCGGGTCAGCAGTGAGTCAACTCCGGGGATCCTGGCGGGGCTCTGGCCTGCGTGGGGCCTCAGACGGGACAATGGGGCTGGTGCACGTGCAGTAACAGCCCCGCGAGTTCTGGCCGTGCTCCTGTTGCCACACGGAGCCCTGGAGGCCAGGCTCCAGGCACAGTAGTGTCTCCACTGCATTCCATCTCCCAAAGCAAGGCATTGATCAGCCCTGGTAATGGGGTGGGAGAAAATAGCCTCCATCTCTTGGAGGGAGGAGCTGCCAAGTTGCACACAAAAAGCCTCCATCAAAGAGGGCAAGTCATTCCCCCAGGCACTGGCCAGGTCTTGGCTCCACCCTCAACCCCTCCCTCCAACTCACTGCACTTGAACTGCCAGGCCTCCTTCTCTCCAGGAAACAAAGGGACCCTGGGTGCAGGGGCAGGGTGGAGTTGCCTGACCCTGGGAGGGAACCCAGGCAAGTTCCAAAGGCCAACTGATCTGGAGCTCCGTAAGGGGCAGAAATGTAATCACACTGTTGACTATTTAGCGTGCGTTTTATCAGTTTGCGGACACTGCTCAGAAATCATTAATTACTAATGAAGTCCTCTTATTAAGGAGCTTATAAATCTTTAATCTTATACGCAGTAAACAGAGCAGAGAAGTACATAAAGAAAAAAATCAGAGGTGCAAAAATAACTTGGTAAAAAATCAATTAAAACTGGAGGCTTTGAGGGGCGCCTGGGTGGCTCCGCTGTTGAGCAGATATCTGCCTTGGGCTCAGGGCGTGACCCCCGGGGGTCCTGGGATCGAGTCCCACATCTGGCTCCCTGCAGGGAGCCTGCTTCTCCCTCTGCCTGTGTCTCTGCCTCTCTCTCTCTGTGTCTCTCATGAATAAATAAGTTTAAAAAATCTTTTAAAAAATCATTAAAATGCTACGTCGTCATTGGTTTATGTGCATACTTATCCGTATGCATGTACAAATGCACCTCTTGAGGCTGCCTGGTTGGGAATAATCATTCATGTCAGTGAATCTTCCAGAAATTTAAGATTACCGTGCTTGCCTTAAGGAGTTTAGAAAGAAGGGGAGCCATTTGGGATGGAGAGGGTTCTCCGACCCCTAAAGCTTCCCGGTTCTCGTGACCCGTGCCCACCGAGCTCCGCGTGCCCCTCTCCAGCCAGCCCGCAGGCTCTGTGCGCGGGGCGGGGGGCTCCTCCTGTGTGTCCCCGATGCCCAGGGTCGCGTCTGACGTGTAGTGAAGATGAGTCCATGCTTCAGGGATTGAAGCGGACGGAGGCCTGAGGATAAACTCCTATTAGCATCTCAGCTTCAGCTGCAAACACCACCGATGCACCTCTAGGGTGCCATCAAGGGAACCCTTCGGGGTTGTCCTCGCTCCCCCTCACGGACTCCCGCCCCAGTGCCTCCCCAGCCTGGGTGGCCCGCATCCTCCATCCTCCTCAGACCTGCTCCTCCCTCTGACCCGACCCTCCGTGCCCCCAACTTAAACGTCCCTCCTGGTTCATAGACATTGGTTTGTTGCCCTGAGTTTCCAGTCTGCTGGGTCCATGGGAAACTGCTGTTTTCCAGAACCTGGTTCGGGCCTGGCTGCCTGGCGGCCCCGGGGAACACTGTGTCAGCGGGGGGACGCGATCAGATTCAGACACCCTTCCCCAGATGCCGGTGAACACTAGCCAGGCCCAAGGAAGTCGTCTGGGAGTCGGAGGACGAGGGACAGCACCGGGCGTCGGCCCTGCAAGGCGGCGGCAAGCAGGGGCCAGGGCCCCGGGCCCTCCCTCCGTCCCGTCCCGGCTGCGCTCCCGCAGCGCTGGGTAGAGAAAGAACTTTCCGGGAAGAGGAGCGTGAGTGGGTGCAGTTATCAGAAGAAACCCACCTTTTAGTCTGAGTCTGTTTAGTGGTTTAGAGGCACTTCAGTCCCTCGAGATGTTGAAAAACACGTGTTTTTGACTAATGGACATGCAGCCAATTATTTCCCGTGTCTGCAGAGGTCACCTTTGTGGTTCCTGACTCTTCATGGACCGGCGGTCCCCAGGGGTTGTACCCTGACAACACAGCCTGAGGGACTGTACCCCGGGGCTGGCAATCGGGGCCAGCACCCCAGGATGGGTGCACGCGGCCCTCACCCTGGGCAGGCTGTTCTCGTAGGGTCACAAACAGGGCCTTTTTCAGCGCCTGCTTTTCTACAGAGAAGATGTCAACAACCCAGAGACACACAGGGTCTTATCAGGGGGTTGTCAGGGGGCAGAACTGAGATATAGGGGCAGCCCTGGTGGCTCAGCGGTTTAGCACCACCTACGGCCCAGGGCCTGATCCTGGAGACCCGGGATCGAGTCCCATGTCGGGCTCCCTGCATGGAGCCTGCTTCTCCCTCTCCCTGTGTCTCTGCCTCTCTCCTCTCTGTGTATTCTCATGAATAAATAAATTAAATCTTAAAAAAAAAAGAACTGAGATATAAAACTCTGGCACACTTGGGTCTGATCCCACCCCGGAGGAGTGCTAACCGGGCTCTAGACGCAGTGAACCTCCCTGGTGCTCACTCGAGTTACACTTGTGTGCCCCACCTCAAACTTTCTCACCTAGAGGTAACCCACAGATTATTTTTGGAGCCTCATATAAACTGCACTTTTTAAAATTTATCCTTTTTTATCACTCTTTTCCTCCTGATGTGGTTAAGAACTAAATTGATGATTTGATCAGTTATACATGAAACAGAATGCACACGGGGCAAGTACGAAGTGTAGGAGCGACCTGGAGCGAGCCCCACTGCCGGTGACAGGGAGCACAGGTGCCTCCCAGGGCCGGCGGATGCAGACTCCCCAGGATGAACATCATCAAATCATTCTGAGAGAATCTCACAGAGGAGAAACATTTTAAGAGACCTCTCTGGGGGCGCCTGGGTGGCACAGTTGGTTAAGCATCTGATTCGTGGTTTTGGCTCGGGTCATGATCTCAGGGTCCTGGGATCGAGCCCTGCATGGGCTCCATGCTCAACCTGGCGTCTGCTTGAGATTCTCTCTCCCTCTCCCTTCACACCTACCCACACCGTGCATGCTCTCTCTCATGCATGTGTTCTCTCTCTCTCTCCCTCTCTCTCAAATAAATACATCTTTTTAAAATAAATAAATAAACAAAAAAATACTTCTCAGTAAAATCTAAGTGAACATGTCTAGCAACAGGGAAAAGGTTAATGAAATCATAGTATAAACATATTATGTTAATCTTTTGAAATCATTCTTGAAAAAACTAATATCACCAAAAGCCTTCACTACAATATTAGGTGAGAAGAAGCAATAGATACCAGCTGGTATTTAGCATGCTGTGAGTTTTGTAAAATACAACGTCCACGTGCGTGGGGGTGCATTTGCGTGCATATGGAACATGGGACTCTACCCGAATTTAGCAGGGGCTGATACTGAGAGTCTTCTGTTTTCTATTTTATGAGTTCCTGTATTTCAAAATCTCTATAACATATGCACACCAAAGATACCAAATGTATTTTAATTCTATTTCCCTCCTTTCGAGCCACCTCAAGTAATGCAAGGGTTTCATGGGAGGTTTCTGGTGCCAGTTCAAACCTTTCTAGACGCCACAGAAAGAAGAGCTCCCAAGCTCTTTTTACAGAATCAGAATAAAACTGGCACAATAGCCTGGCAAGTGACAGCCTGTGGGTACACACACACAAACGTATGGATGTGACATTTCTCTAACGGTCCTTTCTATTTCTTCCTGCATCAGGATCCTCTTCCCTTCTTACCAAGTTCCCCACTGGATACGTGTCACTGCCTCTCATTGCCGAAGCTAAAAAAGACCAGGACACATGCTCCCAGCCACCTTGATGCACCTCTTCTGAACTTGGAATCAGAAATGTGGAGAAATCCTCATGGTGGCAGCGACATAGCATTTCTGGGGGAGTCACAGTCGTGGGGACAGTGTATTAGTGTCCCTGACGGAGTGCTGACAGAGACGATGGGGCTGTGAAAACTCATGTTTCCCTGAAGCAGCCCTGAAGGCCCCACGCAGTGGCTTCTGTGGAGTGGCTTTGGGGCAAGGTGCTGACTGGCACTTAGCCTTCCTTGTTTCTATTTCCAGGCCGGGTTCTGCAGCCTTCCAGAAGATTCTATTTTCAATCCCTCCTTTTCTATTTGTTAACCAGGGCTGATTCTTACTGCTTGCACCTAAGAGCCCCGGCTGCCCGGGATGTTTGGCACATGACAGTGCATATGGTTTAGTACCAAATGTGACCTTGAAAAGCACATGAGCTTATAGCTCAGAAAATATTACAGAGACATCGTACAGGAGGGCTACTGGTTTAGATGCTAAAGAAATATATATATATATATACACACACACACACATATATATCCGTTTAGGAAGCCTGAGTCCATTAGTGAACTCCACTAATAGGTCAAGAAAAGTAATAGCTAGTAAATATTTTATTAGCATTTTTTGAATCTTGCTAATGGGAAAACCAACTATTTCAAAAGTAGTAAGAATCACATTTGGCGTCAGGCCATTACTCAATGCTTAGTATCTGCTATTTCTTATGACTTCTTGTGGAATAATTAGGGAAGTTCTGATGGAATTATGTGGGCAACCATGAACATTTTTATTTTTCTGTTGTAGACCCTCATATTTTCTTACCTACATTATTTACCTACATTACGTATTCAATACTAATTTTCTATCTATGGCATGGTAAATTTATGGCTATGTTAATATGTGAATATTTCTCCATCTAGCAAATGAAATAAATGATTTTTACATGTTTTGTTTTTAAAATATTAACTACAAAAACGTATTAGATATTATAATAATAAGACTCATTACATGGTATCTTTCATCCTGAAGATTATTAGAGGCCTTTGTAAACCCAAAGAAAAATAACCAACAAAAAAAGAAAAAGAAAAAACCCCAAAGCTAATAGAACCTCCATCCATCACTGAAATAGAGCCATAATTGTTTTCTTTTCTCAGCCTGTTTGAAGTCTTATTTCTCAGGAAAAAAAAAAATCAAGATTAAACTACTAAAAAAAAAATCAAATTTTTTCTTAATAATTAATATGATTTGCTGATTCTCTTCCAAGTAATGTATTTTACATAGTTTGGCATTTTCAAGAATTGAATTATTTGGAAGTAAGAGAAAAGTCATTCAGGATATTGAAGGTTTAGAAATAGGAATGGGGGTCTTCATTAGTCAGGGCTGTCCAGAGAAGCAAAGCTAACAGGATCTATAGAGATGCATAGAAGGAGATTTAATAGGGGAATTGGCTTAGGTAGTTATGGCGGCTCAGAATGTCATGATCTGCCATCTACAAGCTGGAGCACCAGGAAAGCTGATGGCTTCATTCATTCCAAAGCAGAAGACTTGAGAACCTGGAAGTCACTGGTGTCAGCTCCCAACCCATTCAAAGACCCAAGAACCAGGAGCTCCAATGGCCTAGGGCAAGAGACGATGGATATCCTGGCTCAAGGGGTCAGGCAGAGAGGAATCCATCTTTTTCCCACCCCTTTATTCTAGAGGGACCCTCAAAACCTTGGTGCTGGTGATCTTCTCTACTAGGTCTACTGATTCAAATGCTAATCTCTTCCAGAAACATCCCTCCACACACACCAAGAAAACTTTTACTGGCCATCTGGGCATCTGTTTATGAAGTCAAGTGGACATAAAATTAACCATCCCAGGGTCCCCAATATTGCCTGAAGGTGCTCGACTGACCTCTCCTATAAAATAAAGTGCCATGGTTGACAGTTGTCAGCGTAATTAATAATCACACCCCCAAAAGCATACATGACTTAGCAGTCTGACAGGCCACTCAATAGCAGCTCCTCTCTGACACCAAATAAACTCCAAACCCTCTTTATCCTGGGGATTTACTTCCCTGCAAATAAGGGGTCGGGGGATCCAGCATTTCTCAACTCATCCACATAGTCTACAAATGCTTGCCAATACCTTAAGTCACAAGGGCAGAAAAGTACAATAGCCACAGAAAGTTTTAAAGAAGAAAGTAACCTACTTACAGCAGCTAGGTTATTGATAAGGGCACAGGAGACAGGTACACACTCTCCACGGAGAGGTTATGGCCTTGGGTCCTGGGGCTGCCACCTGATTATCTGAGCTGCCTTGGGCAAGGCAGGTGATGAAGCTTCTTCTATAAAATTAAGTAATACCAGTTTTGCAAAGGTGGGGAGACTTTTTTAAAAGGGGAGAGGGATAGTATATATATATATATATATTATTTGGCACATAAAAGATAGTTAATATATTGTAGCTATTATGGGTGGTGGCAAACCTGACCCAAGACAGTTCTGGATGGTTGGAGACTGCATTTCTAAGATTCTGCTAGAACAACGGTTGACGTATTTATCTTACCCCCCAGTCACCCCCAAATCCTTGTGGTTGGATTGAATGAATAAGGTTCTGTACTGCCAATGGGGATCAGATTATTCTGGCTCGCCTGGGGCTTTCTGGGGTTTAAACTCATCAGTCCTATGTCCCAGGAAACTCCTCAGTTGCAGACAAACGAGGATATTAGGACACCTGGGATTACCTAAATTCCAAAACTGCATATCAAGGCCCTTGCTATCCTGTTCCTCTTTCATTGCTACCCCAGATACGTTTCAGTAAAGACAGTGTGATTATGTTATGTGATCCCCAAAAGCATTCTTAGAACCCTTAGGAAAGCACTACTTGTATAGATTCCTGGAAGATATCAGAAACCCTAGTTTATAATCTGGATGAAGAAATGAGGCATGAATCTGAAAGGAAACATCTAATATCTTACCATGAATGGTAAGTGCCAGACATATGACTATGTCAAGTTTGCAATGAGTTGCATAGTTCGCAGTGCTCTAAGAGAAAAGGGAGATCACAAGAGAACCTCCTGGAATGTTCTAATGGAATGCAAACCCAGCTTCAGTTGGCTGAACCTCGAGCTAGACTTCCAGATGTCAACAAGCCTTCAGGTCCGTTTGTCCTTGAGTCCTAAGAACATCAACATATACTTGAGATTTTCTGCTTCGCCTCTTATGACATCATGTTTAGCTTCAGTCTGGCTTTCCCTCTGACGGCCAGATGGGTACAGCCACTCTAACCTCCAAAACTCTTTACATTACCATCCAGAAGGGGCCAGCAAGCCTCTTTCTTTGGGCTGAGTAGGACCATCTGCCCATGTATGACCAGTGCTATAGCAAGCAGATGGTGTTATGTTGATAATACTGCTAAGAGCCAAATCCCAGCCCTACGATGTGTGGAGGGAAGGGGTGAGGGTCCAGCGGTCAGAATTACCTGGCGGAGGGGGAGGGGATGTTGAGAACGTAACGAAGCCCATCATGGAGAGCTTCATGCAAAAGACAGACCTCGGAATCTTGGATAATCCAACTCTCCGCATTATCAATGTGAAGGGTGACTTCTTGTCCAAATTGATGGGAAGGTTGAGACGGAGACAGATACCCCTTCAGTAGAAACCAGACTGTATGGGTCCAACCCCACTCAGCTTTGTCATTTACTGGCGGTGAGAGCAGCAGCAAATGACTGAGTCATCATCTGAAGGATGGGAACAGTGAGGGCCACCTGCTTCATGGGATGGCTGTACCCATCTGGTTTGTGACCAGGTAACAGAGTGAGTCCTTGAACGTCAGGTTGGGCGGTCTATGCTTTATGAAAGGCTTAACTAATCATCCGTAGCGTTGCTCAGGTTGTTACAGCCTGTCCAAAAAATACCTGGGGGTATTTCCATAGCACTGACTACCTGGGAGAGGCTGACTACCACACTCGGAAAAGGCAAAGACCCTTCACCTTCTTATTCTTATCCAAATAGGGAGCCTCTGCTCTTACCTTCCCTGATGTGTCAGCTGGGCGGGGCCAAGATCCCCTGATGTTTGGTCAAACATAATCTTGCATACTTCTGAGAGCTTGTTTTTTGGATGAGACTAATATTTACGTTGATGGACTTTGAATAAAGGAGATTACTCACCACAGTTGTATGTGGGCCTAGTCTAGTCAGGTGAAGACATTAACTAAACAAAAAGACTGACGTCTTTTGAGTAAGGGGGGGATTCATTATCATGCTGTCTTCACACTTCCTGCTACATCAGCCTTCCTGAACCTTCAGAGTGGAACTAAAGCTCCTCCTGAGTCTCCGGCCAGCTGGTCTACCCTGTTAGGTTTTTTTTTTGTTTGTTTGTTTGTTTGTTTGTGTGGTTGGTTGGTTGGTTAGTTGGTTGGTTGGTTAGTTGGTTGGTTGGTTTGGTTTGGACTTTCTAAACCATCATAATCACCTGAAGCAATTCCTTATAATAAATCTTTTTCTTTGTATGTATACAACCCATGGTTCCACTTCCCTGGAGAATCCTGGCTCATATACTTTAATCGAGCTGCCTTGAAAGAGTAATGTCCTAGGTGATATTGGACTGGGATAATGGGGGCCCCTACTCATGCTAAGGTGCTTCCATGACCTTCATGTAATTTTTCCAGGAGTCTGGTTTGTCATCCTCCCAGATCGCTTTCTCTCAACTGTGCAACACCTGCCAGCATAGGCTCCATGCAGGAACCAGTTTTACCAAGTGGGCGGCCAACACTGGAAGGGTCTTGCCACTGGTGGGTTTGTGTGAGGCAAGGGCTAACTGTCTTCCTGTGCCTGGCCAATTTCTCACGTGCTTTCTGCTCTACATGATTTCCCACCACCCTCCAACCCTAGCATGAGAGACCTGCCCTTTCTTTCTCCTTAAGCCCCCATGAGCCCTTGCTCAGGTCTGGTCTCATCAAGGGGGAACAGCCTCCCATTGTACCTGCATTGTGCTTTCCATTCCTCTCTCTCTCTCTCTGGACTATGTCAACACCACTTAACACTGTCAAATTCTATTTCCCTGGTGTGATAAATCCCTCTGATGTACACAACCATCGCCTCTTGTCCTTCCTAGCCCCTGTACGTCCTGCACAGATATCCTGCTTCTGAGACTTCTTCCATCAACCATTTGTTGTGTTCAGGAGGTACAATTCCCCTCCGTCACATAGGGGCTAGTTTTTCTTTTTCTTTATCTGTTTCCTGAAATTATGCAGGAAATGTCCCCATTTGATTCTTTATTATGTCTTGCAAAACATCTTCATCTTCTGTTTAATTTCATATGTTAAGGCATATAACAAATCTGGTCTGCCCCAGACCAGATTTCTCCTTTTCTTCTCTCTGACCTAGTGCCCAGTTCCTGAGCTTCCTACCATCAGAGGTTAGTTTGGATGCCAAGTCATTTAAGCCAGTACGTCTCAGAGAGCTTTGCAAAGTCAATTAAACAATAAAACACCCTTAGGAAGTAAAGACCATGATCTTTATTTTCCAGGCGGATAGAAATCCGAACACACAAAGTTTGAGTGATATTATTTTTTGGCCATTGTTTAAAAACTGTCATCACTTTTATTGCCATGCCTTATGATGCTCATGTCAGTGCTCCTGCCCTACTTTTCAGACGAGAAGATCCACGAGAGGTGAGGTCAGCATCGGGACTTTGGTAAATATTCACAAGGCTGCATATTTACAGGGCTCTAGGTTTTCCCCCTTTTATTTTCCCAATTCCACCAACCCTCCTCCCACTCCTCCCATGGCAATGTCACTCAATGAGGAAGCAATGGAAAAATCCAGGTGTCGATTTTGTACGGTGGGGTGTATACCAACTCTCAGGCCACATGTTTGAAATATGCATCTCAGGTCTCCAAAGTGGGCAAGAAGCACAGAACGAGTGAGGAGGCATAAAGAGGTTTAAAAATCGGGAAATCAACCCCAAACCCAAGTGCCCCATCCCAGAACAAAAGCAAAGATTTAACCAGCATGTATTTCCCACTCCCCAGGGCTACTCCCCACTACTCCTGCACATGGTATCTCCAGAGACAGGGCTTGGCTTTCAGTTCCGGGGCCATGGGCACGCTTTCCAGCTCCCTGCGTACACCCTGCCCAGAAAGCCCACCTCTGCTCTTGTTCCAGACAGTTCCCAGGCAGGTCTCACCCCTCAGCTTCCTTGTCTCCTCCAGTCGGGACCCACGAAGGCCCTAAAGGGAAAGCACAACCATGCATCTGTGTAAGCCCAATGCTCAACACGCAACGGAACTTCACAGAAGGAAGCACGGCTGTGCAAGAAAGGTGGTATGAGAAAGGGGTGTTTATGAATAGAAATCTCATTGCTTGACCCGAGATGCTATTTCTGGACAAAACAATTTTCATTTCTTGCGTTCCTCTCACTGATTTCAGGGCCATGGGTCTCAGAAGCTGGTCTGCGGCCCAAGAGCCTCAGAATCATCTGGCTACAGCGGTTAAAAGTAGAGATTCTCGTTCTCATTCCAAACACACTGAATCAGTACTTCGGGAAGTGGGCCCAGGGGTCTGTATTTTTGAGGATGTGATTTTGAGGTTTGTTTGCTACGTTCAGAAACCAGATGTGCCCTTCATGCAACGTTGTGTCATCTGCATTAATATTCCGTGTATATCCTCTCAGTTAAAGAACTGTGTCAATTGAGATAGCAATGTAAGTTTTCTTTTCTTTTCTTTTCTGAAGAATTACATCGAACCTGATTTTAAGTATTTGCTGGACTGGAAAATAATTCTAAATTCTTGTAAAAATTGTAAAAGTAATGATAAAGTTCAAACACAGAAGTTCTCTCTTGGAACGGAGTAACCAGGTCTTCAGACTATCCCCCAAACAATAAAACAAGATGCGGGGGCCAACGGCTATTTAGTTTGGCCCCCTGGGTGTTTGAAACGTTCTCAACGTGGACAAGGTGGGTTTGCACAGGCCTTTCCCAGCCCTCACCTATTGCAGAGCATTGGGCCTCTGGCCCTAGCCCCTCACGCCACCACCTGCCAGCTCTGCAAGCATGAGTTTGTAGCGATGCCTCCAAGCAGGTGAGCGTCGATAAGTAGAAACTAACTGTATTATTTGTTAGACCTGAAAGAAACCTCAGGTACGATGTAGTTCGGCCACCACTTTATGTGTGAAAAAACAGAACCAGAGAGGCTGACAGGTAGGCAGGTACCCCCTGCGAGCAGCTGGACTGAAGACCCAGCGGCATCAGAAGTCACTCTCAATTCTCCGTCTCCAGCCCTGCATGCTAACACGCCACCTCTTCTCTTTTCCAGAACAGAGGCCTCTGACTTGTCCCATCATGCAATTCTAGCCGCTACCCTTTTTGAGCAGCCATCTCCAAGATGGATATGATTTTCAAAATTATATGCATGTGCTACGGTTAATCCAATTATTAAATGTTAGTAGGGGAAAAAAACCTTAATTTTTGTAAGCTAGAAAATAAATAGGAATAAAGCCCTATTACTTCCCTGTTCCCCCATTGCTCAGAGGATCCTGCACTATTCCATGCCTGCTGAGCGGCCTCTCTCCTGGAGACTGTTGCACTAGCGCACAATTTCTCCGTGTGGACTGGGTCGTGCAGTCAGCCATGAGAGCTCGCACAAGTGATTGCTAACTAACACTTGCTGGCATACCACAGTTTGGAGTCTGCTGATTTATCTTTAAAAATCACAATGTCTCCAAAAAATCTTTGCCTTCCCGTGTGTTCCCTTGAGGGATGCAGAGCTGCAGCCTGCCCTACATCCAGAGCAAGCCAAGGATGCGCCGTTCCCCATGTGGTCTTGCTAGTTGGGGTCATTACGAAGGACAGTAGTAATTGCGAGAGCTCGTCCCACTATGTAAGTTGTTTCCCACTACATCCTTAAGAGGTCCCTTCTATCATCCGCGTGAGTGACGTCCGCCAAGTGGGTCAGAGCAGGACTGTATGGTCGACACGTCTGCTCCCGAAGGCATCTCCCGGCACATCAATAAAGGGCTACACCTCGTCTTGTCCTAGGGAGACGAGGATCCTGGGGAGAAAGGCATGGGTGCCAATCTCTTCTCTGCCCATCGTTTCTTTGCAAGAACTAAACAAGCTTCTGCTCTGAAACCCCGCGTCTTCACCGATGGGTGGGGGAGCCTTCTTCACTCACAAGGCTTGGCCCTCGACGTCCCCTCTAGAGGCTCCTCCGGGACCCCACACAAGAGCTTTCCAACTCACATTTCACGTCTGGTCAGTCGTTCAGTGAGCTTTCTAGGAAGCTGCCACCAGGCTTCTCTGGCAGGTTCTGGGGACCTGGGGCCCAACGAAGCAGAAGGTCCCCGCTTTTTTGCTGAGGATGGCAGCCCTCAGGCAATATTTTTTATTTACTGGGTTCTTTTTGTGACCCCAGGATCTCATGTACTCCCCACACCAACGTACACTTAGGCTGTCATGTAACACCCAGAGGACGCGGGAGCACAGTGCGATTGAACTACTTCTCGAGGGACACTTGGCAGAAAGGAGGAGACTCAGGCATGGAAGCCAGGTCACTCATGCTGCTGAGCCTAGGCTCCCCAGTCATGCTGACCCCTTGGCTCGGCCTCACTTAGAGAGGGGGAGCCGACCCCATCCCCTCGGCCCTGCTCAGAGATGGGGAGTCGACCCCTTCCCTTTGGCCCTGCTCAGAGAAGGGGTAGCGTGGAACCCACCATCCAGATGGACCCAGTGCAGGGCAGGAGGGGTCCGAGCTCCAGGGCCAGCCCACAGGTGTAAATGGGGTCACCCCAGCTGACTCTGCTCCAAGGACGTTTCTCCACAGATGCTTTTTCTGATGACTAAACTATCAAAGGTCATAAAAAGAGTTCTTATGATCTCGCTCAAGCAGCCCCTTGCCCTCCTCCTCTGTTCCCATTAATGTCACATCGATGAAGTGAAAACTCAGATTTACAGATTTTACCGCTCTTTTTTTCCTGTCTTTTCTTTACCTTAATCTGAGCAGGACAAACTTCTGTCTCCACATCCCAATTCTGTATCGGTCCTCCCGCTCCTGGTTCCCAGGACACCTGTGCTTGGCTAGCTGCTCCCACACAGCTCGAGGTCGCTGGCCAGGGCATGCCAGGTGGCCCCCTGCTTTGTCGTAGTGACTGGCCAGCTCTTCGGGCCGGCAGGCTTCACCCCCATGTCTCTCCCATTTGCTTCTGGCTGCACTTGCTCTCTCTCTCTCTGCCGCCCAAGCCCTCCGGCTCCTGCATGACTCTTGTCTCTGTTCTCAAAAAGCTTCTGTAACTGATCTCACCTGCCTCTATTCAGCTCCTTGTTACCCAGACTGGGCCTGAGTCGAGGGATCTGAGTCCCGTGTGCTGGTGGCTCTCGTGCCAAGGGCCCTCCCGTCCACCTAGCTGCAATGTTCTATTTTGCCTCTTTGGCTTGTGGGCCTCCCTAAACAGGAAGTTTCACTTGTACTATCTCCCAGTAGCTCTTGGAACAAAAATACTTTTTTTTTTTTTTTTTTGTAAAGCACTAGAAGTGAAGAGAGTTTAGGCAAAAGTGACTCTTCTGGAACTTTTTGGTTTCATTTATAATTACATGGAGTAGAAATATTGAAAACTTCTTACCTCCTTGCCTTGCTAAAATGTCCAAAATAAACATGACCGAAGCTTTTCTGGATGGCCTCGCATCAGCATTACAAACATTGATTCCTGTAATATGTTGCTGCAATACATTTGTTGCTTGTGACATTCTATGAGCTAGAAAGTCAGCATTCTGACCATGAGGCACAAATAAGAATCCATGGTATTTGAGAACCTCTTCCTTCTGAGATGCCATATACTGAGTCAGAAGGGATGTCTGACCCAATCTGGCGGTGAGAAAGGTCGCATGTGGAGGGACAACGCTCCCAGGGGAGCTACTTCTTGGCAAAGGAGTCACGACACACTCGAGATATGAAGACAAATGAGGTAGACATGGTATCATCCTGAAGAGTTGAGAAGCTCCACAGATGTAAAGCCACTCTCGAGTCCTTGATATAAATATAAATATTTCCTAACAATCATCCAAAAACTTCTGTGGTTAAATCTGATACCCTGCTGTGACTCTGAAAACTCTTGCTATTTCTTTCTCTTTACTCTTTTTTTCTTAAACTTTCTTTCAACTTTAGTTTTCCTAAACTCTAGCTACTTCTCAACATTGAGCACATCATCCCAACTCTTTGGCTATTCAAACTGTTTTTAGTTTTGCTCAATGGGTTAAAAGAAACACAGATCAGTGCAAATAATCCCAAGGAAATAGGAGTGTATTATGGTTTGGGTTTGGCCACATTTACGAGAAAATCTGAGTAACTGTGACTTACACACAGGCAGTAGTTGGCGATGGTTTGGCGGCTGGTTAAGGATTCGGGGATCCCTCCCCCCTTCTGCTCATGCTCACACTTCTTGCAGCTCCAGCTGACGCGAATATACCCTGCTGGAAGAAGCAATAGCAGAATGGTACGTGCCCACTATGTAGGCCTTCCTGCAGTGGTATTTTCCTGGAGGTCTCACTGAAAAATTCTCACTAGCATCACCTTGATCAGAACCGTGTCACAGGTCACCTCTCCCTGCAAGGAAGGTCGTGTTTTGGTTGGTCGTATTGGCACTCAAACGGAAATAATTTTGTATTAGTAAATAGAAATGGCCAAATAACTCTTGGGTTGGTCATCTGCAGCCATGATTTATCATATAAAGCCCTGAACTGGGACCAATAAGCCACCAGGAACCTGGTCCCCTCCCTAGACACACAGGAGCACTTCCTCCAGGAGACACATGATTCTCCCTCATGATTTCTCTGCTCTCCCATTTCTGTCTTCCAGTTTTCCTTTTGGCTTTGACCTCATTTCAGATGGGAATGGCTACTCCTGTCCGAAGGTCCCCTCATGACCTCTCAAATCATATCGTGCAGAGAACTAGGTCAATCTGCATTTTCAACCCAAACTGGGGAAGGAGTCTGATTATTAGTTCAGTTTCACTCTTGAGAGACAAATGAGTTTCAGGTTATGAGCAAGCCTATCGTCCACATGCTACCTTTTGGTTGGTGTGGTCACCACCCAGCCATTGGCCCCGGTCGGGGCAAAGGGTGGCAGCGGGGAAGGGGGTCAGTTTGTCCAGCTGGAAAGGGGACTGTGAGACAGGAAGGTCAGCAAACGATGGGATGGGCACCTGTAATACAGAAGCTCAAGCTAGATGTGCATTGGTGAACATTCATGGAAAGTCAAATCTGAAGGGTGACTCCCATTTCTCTGAATTTTTCTAGATCTACATACATGCTATCTATTGCAGTTAGGTCCAGTTTTCATTTTGATCAAGATGACAACATTTATATCTCTGTAATTCAGTCTTAAGTGATGATACAATATAAAGAGGGAGCGAGTCTTCTGCTGGGGCCTGTCTCCGCCTTCATCATGCTCAAAACATCAAAATGCACCCCATTTTAATGAAGTCCCATGTACTTCCGCCAATGCCCAAATCGGGAATTCATGATTTTGCATTCGCCAAGCTATAGATGTCCTAACGATATTTACTTTCAAGTAGAACCGATGTACCTTGTTACAAGATTATCATGCACATTTGGGTCAAGACATTCGGTCCAGGCATACAATTCTTGTGGTGCCTTATAGATAAGCAGTCCCTGGAGTAAGTGTACATCACCTCCTTTCACTCCCAGGTTTACTGGGAGAAAAGTAAAATCAAACTTTTCCTGTGTTATATGTCCTGCCGGGGACACTTTAGCTGAAGTTGTCCCTTCCATAAACTTAACTATTGAATTAAAGAATAATTTCTACTTTTAAAAAACCCACCGCATTGAAAGGAAAGGAGTGTAATCAATAAATAGTATAAGGAGTCCCGATGAGGAATCTGGAAACATGTCCAGGATCCTTTACTGCTAATTGCAAGGAATTTTTTACTAGATAAAACTTATATAGGATGTATTCTTTGTGTCCTTCAAACTTAAAAAATAAAACCCTACCAAGATGAAAGGCATCCCTAAAATATTCAGGAATAAAGTTAAAACATTGATTGCATAATGATTCGACAGTGCTGCCATAGATAGCTTTGGTACTCGTTCTATGGTCTGTAAGAGAAAATCAGTCTATCTAAAAACCTAAGAGTGGTTGTGTTAATTGTGCACTTGGAGATTTGTTACAATACAACACAAATGTTTCTACAAAACCAAATTTAATATACAACAAACACTCACCATGTAAACACATCTTTAAAAAAATCTGATAATAATTCCAAGGATCACTTACAGGCATCCATAAAAGCATTTTATATCCAGAATCTCAATACAGAATGATTTCTATGTCAAAATACATTTACACTGTAAATTGTTGATAGGAAAAAACAAAAACAAAAACAAAACAAAACAAAAACAAAAGGACACAGAGAAATGGGAGTTTGCTGGCACTGAATTTAACAGCATCAACTGGCCCTGAATAAGTTCCCTTCATTTTCTACCTCAAGCATTTCTGACCGAGCATGTTCATCTGCCTTGTTATACTTTGCTTATGCTTTTACCCACTCGATTGGCCAGTTAAAAATCTCGAGACCTTATTATCATGCTCATTCCCATTATCAGCAGCTCTCAAACCTGCCCAGAGCATTCCTGTGGGGTCTACTCCTGTCCAGGCTGACATCCAGGACTCTGCAAGCCTGTCTGGGACGATCAGGAATCATACGGTAGTTATCAAATGCAAAACCGTAAAAGAGTCACATAAAAACCACAAGTGCAGATCGATCACACAATTTTATTAGAGTCTTTTGAACAAATGTATTCCTCTGTGAAAAACTCTTGCAAAGAGACATTGGGGTATACTATTTTCAACCCTGAGCAATAACACTGCATACCAAGGAGGGTGGGTCACGAAGCTGGTTCCATTGGAGCACGAGCACAAGCCACTGATATTCTCTATGTGATCAGGTTTTTACAAAAAAATACATAGTTTTCAATAAATAATGCTTAATTTTACAACTTTGATACAGCAATGTCATACACTGTTCTAACACACTAAACTCTGCATGCTAGATAGTCTACAAGAAGACGAAACTTTGCCATGCATTTTCTTTTCCCCCTAGTGCTACCAAACACTTCATCCTCCAGCGCACCGCCTCGGGGAGCTTCACCCTCTCTCTGTTTCACAGCATCAGGGCGTGCGCTGGCATGCAAACTCTAAAAAAGGTTCCCCCCCAACAAACCACTCAGACTCCTAAACAAAAGGGTTTTCAGCTTTTCTGCTCCCAAACCTGGAGTGGCTATGAAAGTTAAGTTTCATGTGGCCTTGGAAAATACAGACTTGGCAACAGTGTCATGCTGAAAACTGCTCTCACTCATCAGGTGGCCCTGTCCTGGTGGCCACCATGAAGCATTGCAGGATGCCGTGACCACTAGGAGCCCCAGACCGGAAAAGTAGGCCTCCAGTTTTGAAACAGTCCATTCAAAAAAAGGTGTCACAAACAAATGCAAAAGACTCTTAAACCCACAACATATGTACAAGAGTAAAAAGTAGACAAAATGGGAAATTAATGGTAATGGTATATAACGTTTCTCCCTATGTGATTCAAGGGATGGGGCATTGTGTTCTTGAACATAAGCTGGATGAAGAAAAATGTGTTAGAGGGCCCTTTGTCAATATCTATTTGATCAAAATTCTTTCTATGGTATCATCTTATTATTTCCAGTCGCTCTTTCTTTTCTCAAAGAGGGAATGTAATCCATCTAATAAAATAACATAAACATCAACGTCCCTTCAAGGACCCTAGAGTAAATATTTCCTACGCATTTTCAGACTTTTTGTCATATTGCTTTGTCATTTTTCACAGCACAGAAAACCCACGTCTATGTGACTACATAAAAGAAGTTTGATCAAACCATGACAAGGAAGCCTCCACGTACGCACATCCAGGGTGTTTCAATTCCTCAACTGCTCATGTGAAACCACGTGGTCAACTCCGTCCTATTGCTTTCAGCGGTTTGTTTTCTCGACGGAGAGATTCTCTGTTTGCAACCACAGGCAACCAGAAGTTTCCAAGTCATTTAGAACAGTCCTATCTGTGCACTGGCAGAGGTATTGAATCTTTTAAGAGTATCTCTACCCAATAAAATTATTACTTTTATACATGGAACAGTATGAACTTATGTTTCCCTTTGTAAGCCATTTTATACTTTCTGCACTTTTGTGCTTTTATTGAGTATAAAAATAGGTCTCCTTTAAAATTCTGTTTAAGTTCACTAAAAAACTACTTGTTTGTGAAATTCTCTTATAAACTCACTGCATCCACATGGAATAGATAAAACTAATTAGGCAGCTAATGGATATAGGTAGTGTTAAAAAAAAGAAAAGAAAAGAAAAGAAAAGAAAAGAAAAGAAAAGAAAAGCCTCAATGGAAAAATAAAAATAAAGCTTCAATGGGGGAAAAAAAAAAGGTATGTTAAGATTCAAGAAAAAAGAAAAGCCAGCAGCAAAGTAAAATGCAAAAAGAGTGGAGTTTAGAAAATTTTGTTTAATCTTTATTGTGAATGAAAAAAAAAAAAAACAACAACAACATGGGCTCGGCACAAGGGGGCAAAAACCAAAAGCCAAAACCGACAGACCAAAAAACCCAAACCAAGCGAAAAACAACTGAGCTCTTATCAAAGAGCAGAATTTGCCGGATCATCAAATAAAAGGGGATATGGCAGAAAGAGTGAAATAAATGAACAGTGAGAAAGAAGCAATAATTAAAAGAAGCCCAATCTCTGAGAAGCATGTGCAAGAATCATTGCATGGAGACAGTTACTTTGGGAACTCATGAACTCCTGTGTTGGGTTACATAAGGCTCAGACTCGGTACCCTCACAGGCCTAGGCTATACAAAGGGTATTTGAAACTGACATTCCTAATGGAAATTTTATAAAATTTGGCCCTTAGAATAACTGAGAAATATCCTGAAAAAATCTTCCCTGAAACTGTAATAAAGAAGGTTTCTTATCTACTGATAAAATCGACAACTCAGTAAACTATTTTTTGCTGGTCATCCTACATTTAAAAAAAAAAAAAAGCACAAATATATTTGCCTCAGAAATCTGTTAAAAGCAGGGGACCACGCGGTAAAAGAGTATAAAGATTCTATAAATGGGGAGAGTCCAAGAAAACCTCTCTCCAAAGTGTCCACAAGGATACATATGCCCATTGGAAGAAAAAGTAAGAATATACATATTATTAATCATCCAGAGAATAAAAAAGTTAAGATTGATATAATATATTTATATTGAATGACTACTTTAAAATAGAGCAACTTATTTGCTTTATTTCTCAGATTCCTTAGGCAAAAGTCACTTAAGTTCTGAAGTGAAAAAGAAATGTGCATTTGTTTTACTGGACCGATAACCGATAACAAATGAGGATGGTTTCAACTCCCAGAGAAGAGAAAGGTTAAAAGTTTTGCCTTTCGAGCCTTTCTCTTTTTCAAAAATTAAAAATAAAATAACATAAAAACAACTAAATCCTCCTGACTGCTATATGCATGCATATTTAAATCACTTCCCCTCGATTAACATTACAAAGAAACATCTCTGCCCAAAAGGGTTGTAATGATCTTCTTCTAGCTAAAGGATAATCATTCTACAAATAATTTGCCCTGTGACTGTAGTCATTCATAACATACGTAATATTTGCAAAGCACAGTTTAAATACACTGCCTTTTATTAGCGTTATTTATTTTTTCTTAATAAAAGGGATGCATCTCGGAGTGTAAGAACTGGAAGATTATTTCCACAGTTTAAAGAATTAATAAGAGAATGCTGGTTTAGGTCTTAAAGTTGGAAATCTTACCAAAATGCCATCATCAAAGTCTGTGAACTAGTTATAAACAGCAGGATACCCACTGGCTAGGCTGCGGCGCTCTCAGCGCCCACCCCCCACCCCCATGTTACCATTTTAAGATATTCTGTCCATGTTTAGTTAAAAATAAGACTTACTTAAGAGACAAAAAAAAAAAAATGCAATTAAACTTTTATTGAAGACTATCCAGTGGCAAGAATACCTGTGTATTATATTATGTTTTAGACATTCAATAAAGGATTCATTAAGAATGATTTTCACAATGCATTCATCAAAACAGCCTTAAATATGGTTAAAAGCGCATCCAAGCGCTGTCCTGAGTTCTAACAGATTTTTAATTTAGATCGCTGACCACCTATTTTTCCTGTATTTTACTCTCAAGAACTTAGCTACAGAGCCTTTTTAAAATCATCATCATCATCATTATTATTATCATTAAATCAAGACTATTTGTTTCCATTCCGAGGCCAATTATGTTACTAATTTACCTAAAGTTTCTACCTCACCACCACAAAAAAAAAAAAAGCCCAAGATTCATCTATGATCAAAACATAAAATACATGCAAAGTTTTCAGATTTTCAAAATACATAGACTCAGTCTTAAAAATGGGTTTGTGTTTTCAACAAGTTTCAGAACTGCAGCAGAGGGCCGCCACGTAAAACCACCAGCACAGAGAACTGTCAATTGTAAACCGCTGGTTCAATTATTCGTGGCTCAAATAAATGTCCGACCAATGACTACATTAGTCTATCATTTTGAAAGGAAAAAAAAAACCAAAAAAACAAAAAAACAAAAGCAAAACAAAAAAAGAAGGTAAACAACTTCAGAAATCCAGTTCCAAACTGAGAACCTTGTTAACACCATCAGCCCTTTCTTTTCCCAAGTGTACTACTGAAATCAGATGGTTCATCGAAAGGAAAAAGCCACAGAAATCTGTCCCTCTGTAGCAAAAGCTGGTTGGCTTCGCATCCCAGGGCTGGGGGCTGGGGTGGAGGCCGGGGGGAGGCGGGGGGAGGCCTGGGGAGGTAGGAAGGAGGCCGGGGGAGGTCCGGGGAGGCAGAGGGGGGCAGGGGAGGCCGGAGAGAGGTCCGGGGGGAGGTCCGGGGAGGCAGGAGAAGGCAGGGGGAGGCCGGGGGAAGTAGGAAGGAGGCCAGGGGAGGCCGGGGGAGGCCGGGGGGAGGTCCGGGGAGGCCGGGGAGAGGTCCGGGGGGAGGTCCGGGGAGGCCGCAGCTCCAGCGCCCGGGAGGGCGAGCCCCGGGAGGCGGGAGGGGAGGCAGGGAGGGTGCGGGCCCCGTGGCCTGGCCGTTCCCGGAGGGCTGCGGCCGCCCGCACCGGGTCTCGCCAAATCTCGGGAAACATGGAGGCCGGACCTCGGTAAATCAAGTCAGTAGGTCAGAAGAGGGGCGGTGGAGGCTCTGCTCCGAGTGTCAAGGAGCCGCCGAAAGCCGCCCCCCCCCCCCGCCCCCGGGGCGCCGCAGCCGCAGCCGCAGCCGCAGCCCGGAGGTGGGGCCGCAGGGCGGGCGCGGCCCCGGGGCAGGAGGGGTCGGGCGCGCGGGGCGGGGGGGCCCGGGGAGATCGGGGGGCCCCACCCCGAGGCCGGGGAGCGCCCCGGGGAGGCGGCGGGGAAGGCGCAGAGCCGGAGGCCGAACCGCCTTCCCGGGGCCGAGTTCCGGGCCAACCGGGCGCCGGCGAGCACGAGGCCCCCCTCCCCGCGCCCCCCGGCGCCCCCCGGCGCCCCCCGGCGCCCCCCGGAGCCCCCCGGCGCGGCGCCCTGCCCCTCCCGTCGCCCCCGACCCCGGCCCTCTCGCCGCGCGGCCCCCGCGTCCACCTCGGCGCGCGCGGAGAAGCGGGGAGCGGGGTCCGGGGAAGGATGCGCCCCCGGAGCCGGCGCCCCCCCCCCCCCCAGGGCGAGCGGCGGGGTCGGCGCGCCCCGAGCGCAGGCTGCCCAGGGCGGTCACCGCGACGCGCAGCGGGGGCGCAGCCGGGCGCACGGAGCGCACCGCCCGCGGACCCCGGACCCCGACCCCTCGGCCCGGAGGGTGGGGAGGGACGGGGAGTGGTGGAGGAGGTGAGAGAGGAAACGGGGGGAGGGAGGGCGGAAAGCAAAGGATCCTCCTCCCTCCTTTTCCAGAAGTAGCCGCGGAAGGCGGAGAAAGACCCGGGCCTGCCTCTGCGACGCTTCGCAGCCTGACCCCCGCCTCCCGCCCGCGCACACAACAGCCTCGCCACTGCGCTGCGACCCCAGGACCTCCAGTTTGACTTCTATAGAGACTATTGGCGATGCGAGTTTCTATCAGTTCCAGCTGATTTATTAAAATTGTCAAGATACAGACTTCCAGCACAAAAAAAAAAAAAAAAAAAAAAAAACAGGCAATGATGTCGACAGTGCATTGAGTCTGCTTTGCCACCATTTGCTACAAAATATGCAGATGGTCTGTACTTTATTTAGATTATATTGCACAAAATGAGAAACTTTTTAAACTATGTGCCTTTTTTTCTTTTTTTTTTCTTTTTTTTTTTGCTAAAAATCGAGAATCCAGTTTCAAACCTTCCATCTGGGGCCCCATCCACATATCACAGCGTATGAGATACATAAAGTCCTAGTATAGTACAGTACATATACAATCTTTAAACTAAGATAACAGCTCTGAGGTCTATATCACCATTTTCAATAAATCTTTACCTACAAATATTGAACAAATCTCTACTATAGCTGTACAAAAAAAAGTTTGCTTTTTTTTTTTTTAAACCACAAGGCCTTTAGATGCAAGGATTATTTAAAAATTTTAATCCTTTTTAAACCAGGACATCACGTACCAACATACTTGCATGCTAAAAAAAACAGAGGAAAAAAAGAAATCAAAAGGGAAGAAGTGCCTGAAAGTCTTACTGAAAAAACACAGCAAGAATGTTCCCTTTTCACTGTACAAAAATACGCCTGAAAATATATTAATTTTTAAAAAAGACTGAGGTCTGTTATGTATCAAAAATGTTTCAATACCTTTTGTACTGAGGTCTAGGCTGTCTGGTATTCAATCAAGGAGGTATAAGGGAACAAGTTACAAAAAAAAAGTTGGCAAGTAGAAATCACATTTGTAAAACCATAAACAATTTGATCTGAAAAGTAAACTCTGATCTTAAGTCAGTTCACAGTTTTTTTTTTTTTTTTTTTTGTGAGCGTTTGTACAGTCTGCATTTTTTCAAGCTCCCTGCAGTTTTGTTAAGAATCGGATGCATAGAAGACATCAGTTTTCTCCCTCCAAAAAAATAAAATAAAATAAAAAAAGTTGCAATGGTCCCTTTTTTGTTTTTGTGTTTGTTTGTTTTTTTAAAAAAAATCACCAGTTCTTTAAGATCTCTTAAGGGAAAAAAAAAAAAAAAAAAAAAGGAATCTCCAACCAACTCCCTAGCGTAACGGTTGTGCTGCCAAAAGGTCCTCTGCAGACGTCTTCCAGACTTCAAAGACCGACAGGCTTCAAACAGCGCCTTCCGGAGCGGGTCCTCCCTCCCCTCCCCCGCCCTGTCCCCTCCGCCTTTGTTGCAATCACGAATTTCAGGAAAAAGAAATAGTAATTACAAAAACACATTTGGGGAGGGGTGGGGGGATGGGGAATCACAACTCCAGACTAGGTATGCAACTACCTTGAGACACGATAAGGGAAGGGAGGGGAGCAAAAAAAAAAAAGAAAAAAAGAAAAAAAAAAAAAAAAGGACAGGAAAAATGTTTTAAAACTACTCATTTCACTTTTAACTCCACCGAAATTTCCATCATCGTTTTCCAATTTCTTTGTGTCACGACATCATATCAAGATCAGCATCTTCTGGTCTCCCCTCCACCCTACCACCACCACCACCATCATCGACACCATCATCGACACCACCATCATCATCATCATCATCATCATCATCATCATCGCCACCACCACGACTTCCTCCCGAGGAGCCCCGCTCTGCACCCCGCGGAGAGAAGGAGCGAGAAGCCGGGGGCGGCCCCGCTCAATACGTGAACACCAGGTCGGAGAAGTTCGCCTCCAGCCAGTCCCCCGCGATCATCTCGCTGAGCTCGGGCGTGCAGTAGTCGGGGAACTCGAAGTGGGAGCCCAGGCTGCCCTCGCTGAACGAATCCAAATCCTTATCCACCAGAGACAGGGACAGGTTCCCGGCCGCCGCGCCGCCCCCCAGCTGCTGCTCGCCCGCGCTGTGCGCGCCCTGGGAGAAATTCAAGCTCAGGTCGAACATGAGGTCGTCGGCGTCCTCGCCGCCGCTGCTGCTGCTGCTGCTGCCGCCGCCGCCGCCGCCGCCGCCGCCGCCGCCGCCGCCGCCGCCTCCGCTGCTGCCCGGGCCGCCGCCGCCGCCGCCGCCGGACGAGGACGACGACGACGAGCTGGACACGGAGCGCGAGGACGCGGGCGACAGCGCGGGCTGCGCGAGCGGCGGCGGGTGCTGCTTGGTGATGTTCTTGAAGCTGTAGTAGAGGCGGCTGCCGCCCCCCGCGCCCGCGCCCGCGCCCCCCGCCGCGCCGGCCCGCACCTCGTCGTACAGGCTCGCGCCCTCGGGGGACTCGGCGGCGCTGCTCAGCGTGGGGCTGGCCGGCACCTTGGCGACGTTGTAGCGTCTGAGCAGCGGCGGCGCCTGCTGGCCCGGCGGCTGCAGGAGCTGCTGGTGCGGCGGCTCGTCGTCGTCCTCGTCCGCCTCCTGCTTGATGCGCAGCTGCAGCTCGTCGTCGTCCTCGTCGTCCTCGTCGTCCTCGTCCAGGAACACGCACTTGACCGTCTTGCCCGCGCCCCCGCCGCCCGCGCCGCCCACGCGCAGGGCGCCCAGCACGTACTCGTCGGCCGCGCCGCCCAGCTCCCCGGGCTGCGCCGCCTTGCCCGCGCCCGCGCCCGCGCCCGCGCCCGCGCCCGCGCCCGCCTTGGCGCCGCCGGCCGCGGGGGCCGCGGGGGCCGCGGGGGCCTTGGGCTTGCCGCACTTCTTGCCGGAGCCCTTGGAGGTCTTGGCGCCGCCCGCGCCGCCGCCGCCGCCCGCGCCCGCGCCCGCGCCGCCCCCGCCGCCGCCGCCGCCGCCGCCGCCGCCGCCGCCGCCGCCGCCCGCCGCGCTCTTCTCGGGGCTCTGGCCGGCGCTGGGCTTCGCCGACGGGTCCATCTTGGGCTTTTTCCGGGGCCGGTACTTGTAGTCGGGGTAGTCGGCCATGTGCTTGAGCCGCAGCCGCTCCGCCTCCCGGATGAACGGGATCTTCTCGCTGTCCTTGAGCATTTTCCACCGCTTGCCCAGCCTCTTGGAGATCTCGGCGTTGTGCATGTCCGGGGACTGCTCCATGATCTTCCTGCGCTCGATCTTGGACCACACCATGAACGCGTTCATCGGCCGCTTGATGTGGCCCGACGCCGTCTTGCACCAGTCCGGGTCGCTCTCGTCCAGGGCCACCGGGCTGCAAGCCATGAATTCGCCCTCCTCCGTGTCCAGCGCCTCCCGGGGCAGGTTGCTCTCCGCTTCCAAGCTCTCCGCCTGCTGCACCATGATCCGCCGCGGGGCTGGGCGCTCCAACCCGGGCCGCTCGGTCTCGTGCGGAGCTCCCCCTCCCCCTCTCGCCCCTCCACCTTCCCGGGCAAGTTGCAAAGTCCTCGGTACCCCGCGTCCGCGGCTCCCCCCCTCCCCCCCGCCCCCCCTTCCAGGCTGCACACAGCGGCTGCGGCGGCGGCGGCGGCGGCGGCGGCGGCGGCCGCCCGCGCGCGGGAAGCTGCGGCCGCGACCGGAGAGGCGGCGGCGGCGGCGGCGGCGGCGGCGGCGGCGGCGGTCGGAGCAGCCCGGGACCCCTCTGTGTGTGTCTCTCTCTCTCTCTTTCTCTCTCTCTCTCCCTCTCTGCTCGGCTGGTGGCTCCCGCCGCAAGCGCCGGACCCCGAGCACTCCCAGGCGCGCGCGCTCCTTCTGCAAAAAGTTGAGGGCTCTCTCCCAACTAGTTATCAGGGTGTCATATGGGTGACATCACTCCCCGGGCCAGCCAATGGCTGCGGGCCGGCTCCGCCCATCTCCCTTTATTAACTCCTCGGCCACGCCCCCTACCCCCCCCGCCCTCGGGGCTGCTTTGCAAAGATGGGGGGTGGGGGAGAAGGGGGAGGCACGTCTGGAGATATGTTATTTAAAAAAAAAAAAAAAAAAAAAAAAAACACCCGCGTGCGTGCACAGATGCGCCTCTCCCCGGGATGCTCGCGAGCCGCGGCGAACCGGGCCAGTCCGGGCCGGGGCCCGCACCCCCTTTGTGCCGGGGTCCCCCGGAGCCGCGGACCTGGCGCGCTCGCTGTCCGGGTGCACAGGCTCGGGCTCGGGCTCGGGCGCGCGCGGCGGGGCGGGCGGGGCGGGCGGGTGCGGGCGGGTGCGGCCCGGCGCGCCCCCGGTGGGTGCAGCTGCTTCCCGGAGCCGCGCGCGCCCGAGCCCGCCCGGGGAGCCCGCCGCGCCCGGGTCGACGGAAGGTGGCGCTTTAACACAACGCCTCCCGGGCACGTGGGCTCGCTCCTCGCTCTCCCCCTCGGTCTCTCCTCCTTTTCCCTTTCTCCCTTTTTTTCTAAGGCAAAGAAAGCCATATAAAGCCCGCGCGGCTTCCTTCTCCCCCCGCCCCCGCCCCCACCCCCCGCCTGCATTTTCTGTTTTGTCCCCTTTGCTCCGCAGGTTTTCCATCCTCGGAGGCGCCGGGGCCGCGCGCGTCCCGCCCCAGGCGGAGGCCGGAGTAACGGTCTGGGGGTTTGGCTGGGGCCGGGTCCTCGCGTTCAATCTGGCCACTCCGGAGGCAGGTTCTAAACCGGGTCCCGGGCCCCGCGAGCTCCGGCGCGGCCCCGCCCCCGCGCCCGCCCCGCGCCCTCCCCCTCCCCTCCCCTCCCCTCCCCCCGCGCCCCGCGTCCCCCTCTTTGTCCCCTCCCCCTCTCTCGGTCCCCGGCGTCCTCCCTCCCGACCCTCTAGCGAGGAGCCCGCACGCCTCCCGGGGCGCGCGCTGTTTTAAGCGAAACGACCCGGACGGAAGAGAAAACGAGGCGCATCCCAACTTCGGAGCCGAGGGGCGCCCGCGTGCGTGCAGAGGTGGGACCGGCCGCTCCGGGACGGCGACCCCCAGGTCGGGCCCGCTTCTGTAAAGCAGCCCCCAAACCCCGGTCGGTCCTGCTGGGCTACTTGGAAACCCGTTTTTGTTTTTGTTTTTGCTTTTGTTTTTGTTTTCTTTGTGTTTCTTTATTTAGTCGCTCTTCCCCCATCCGCGGATATTATGGGTGGGGGGGGGGGGAATGAAAAAGCAACCCGCCGCTTCCTATGCATTGTCTGTCGTCATCACTGGCTTCACACCCTCCAGCGCCGGGGAGCTGGCAACTTTGAGCGATTCCCAAGATAACTGCCCAGAGTGTTTCACGAGAGGAGTCAGCCGCTTAGGACTATTTACGGGACCCGAGCCCTCCTCCTTTCAGGTGCCCTCCCTGCAAATAATACTGCAGCACCCAAGCCTTGCAGTTTTCTGATGTCTTCAATAACGTGAAATGGTACCACGTTTTCGCATGTTTCACAGACCGTCGTATGTGTGATCCATACTCCACCATCGCGGTACCCTCCCCCTCCTTAAGCATCCTAAAGAAAAACACCGCATCCTGCACTTGTGATATTCAGGTCGGTCGTGCTGGCAATTTATTTATTATTATTATTATTATTATTATTATTATTATTATTATTATTTATTTTTTTTTTTTAGAGCCCTCGGAACCAGAGGAATCTGCAGCCACGCATACCGGGTGACCTGAAGTCTGGAGAGGTATGAAACCAGAGGCGGTGTGTGACAATTCATATTGGCTCCCACAAGGCAAGCCCTGAATCGCGTTCCTGGCTCAGCTCACGCATTTCCCGGCCATTCCGGCCACTGGGCACGCCGCAGGGGAGTGGGTGGGTGGAATGGGTGGCTCCACGCTGCTCTTCCCCCAACACCCAGGGACAGATGCATACTCTAGCCAGAAGGCTTGAGAGAATTTAGCTCGGTTGCATTATTTTCATGCAAACTATGAGGGCATCTGGTATTTCAGACTTCGAGAGAGAATGCGTTTTTGAAAAAATCTACAGCCAATTCAATATTTATTTGCCTTTTTCACTCCGTAAGCAAAAAGTCACGTGTGACTTTAGAATGAGAATTAGGGGAGTGCAATATAAAGCTGGAAAAGAATGAGTTTCTTCTTCTAGTGCTATGATCTTCTGGGAGGAAATAGAAGTTAATATTTACCCTTTCAGATAAGAAGCGCAACTTCTGTTCTGAGAAAGATGGGTCATCTTTGGAGAAGAGAAAGCCAGGCAATCCGGGTTGTTTATTAGTTGTGAGGGGGCAGGCGGGGATGATGGGAGGTCAGTGTGGTGACTCCAGGGGTCTTTCAGTCAACGCAGGGCAGGGACGGGAGGAGGTCGAGCAGGCATGGAGGCTTGTAAGGAATGTCCTGGAGCAGATTCCTCCTTGTATTCCATAGACAAGGTAAGAACTTTCAGAGAGGATTACCTAGATTGCTATTTTGTAACATGATCTTACCATACCTATTCCATGTTCCAGAATTTATTGAGGATTGGGAGGGGAGGTGGAGGGAAAAGACAACTAAATAACTCATCTGTATACTTTTTCTGTCTGTCTTTCTTTTCCTTTCTAAGGAAAAGTTTTAAAATAAGGAAGTGGGAGGAGGGGTGTTTGAGACCTGCAGGCTTCTCATGGGAACAGTATTAAAAAAAAATACATGTTTGCAACATCATTAGTAACCTAGTATTTAAAGGAGTTTTAGGCTAACAAATGGAAAATGTGGCCCTCGGAAAGGATACACATGCCTCCTGAAAGTCTAATTTAGTAAAACGGAAACTCATCTGCTATTTTTAAAACCACTGAATGTGTATCAGGGCTAGGCCTAGGGGTCATCTTTTTTTATAGCCAGTATACATTTCATATATGTGTGAATACTTCTGTATTTGTAAGCAAGATACCTAATCGTAAACATTGTTGCAGATATAATTCATGCTCAGAGTCTTAAGATTTACATTTGGGCAGAGCCCCAGCTGACTATTTCTATGGTTATTATTGTCTCTTACCAATGATCTTTACAAAGAAGACCCTTCACTTAAAGAACTATTATGGAAGGAGGGTAAGATATTCTAGAAGTCTCTCAAAATTAGGAAAACACCGTCAGGATACATATGAAATGTTCCTTTCCCCTCTGAACAGGAAACGTTTTTGCTAAGCCAATAATGCACTAAAAATATCACGGGGTAAATACTTGACTCATTAAATTGAACTTACCAGTCTTGGATGAGCTCTGACCACACGCACTGCTCCGCGCCTGAGACGCTGGCCCGCAGGACGGTTCTTTCTCGTCTTCTCTCTTGGTCGGCTCTCCCGAAATGAGCGCCTCCACTCGCAGTCTGGCCGCTCCTCTCTGCCTACCTCCGCCTCAGACCTGGACCCGGGGTTTGATCTGTAGATCTCCTGCCTACCTGGGGTTCTCCTTCTCTGTATCTTCCCACGTGGTAACGGGTTTAAACTGAACGCACCTGACTCTCCAGATCCCACTTTACCCTGTTGTTCCCACAGTGCTTTAGGGCCTTGGTGTTTTATTCTAGCCACCTAGAACTTTCTATCCTCCTGGTCTTTGCATATTGACCTCCTGCATTGCATTTAAACACAAGTGCAATACTGAGAGGGCTTACTATGCGCCTGCTGCTGCGCCTCCCCTCGACACACAGGCTGCCAACGACTGTCACTACCTGTTGGGTTCATCAGCGCGCGCTTTAAAGTTGCTAAAATAGTCTTGTTGATGTTGTCACTCGTTTATTCTCTCAATTGCCCGGCCAGAGGGTATGCTGCATTAATGCACAGCTGAGGGCACAGGGCAGGGTCCCTGAAACTTTTATGTATGTATGTATTTATTTATTTGAGATAGAGAGAGAAAGAGGGGCAGAGACACAGGCAGAGGGAGAAGCAGGCTCCATACAGGGAGCCTGATGTGGGACTCGATCCCGGGTCTCCAGGATCACACCCCGGGCTGAAGGCAGGTGCTAAACTGCTGGGCCACCAGGGCTGCCCCTGACCCTGAAACTTTTAAAACATGATTTTAGGGATCCCTGGGTGGCGCAGCGGTTTGGCGCCTGCCTTTGGCCCAGGGCACGATCTTGGAGACCCGGGATCGAGTCCCCACGTCGGGCTCCTGGTGCATGGAGCCTGCTTCTCCCTCTGCCTGGGTCTCTGCCTCTCTCTCTCTGTGACTATTATAAATAAATAAAGATTTAAAAAATTTAAAATAAAAAAAATAAAACATGATTTTACATCATGATGAGCACGCAAGCAATACACATATGAAGCAGAAACCAAAGGTCACAAGTGAATATCTCTTCTTATTAAGTGTAATTCAGACTACTTTCTATTCCATTTCTTAAACAATGTTGGTTAAACCCCACTGATTTCGTCTATTAATGAGACATTATTGAAGTTTGAATAACAGAGGCTTGGGTGTTCTAAGACTCTGAAATAGTTTACCTTGGACTGAAAATGCCAATTCCGGTGTCCGTCCATCCATCCATCCATCCATCCATCCATCCATTCATTTCCTTCCTTCCTTCCTTCCTTCCTTCCTTCCTTCCTTCCTTCCTTCCTTCCTTCTTGCTTTCCTTCCTTCCCATATTCTTTCTTTCCTCCCTCCCTCATATTTTTTAGTGGATCTCATCACGTAGCCCTTGACCTTTAATAAAAACAAAAGAATCACTCAAACCTACTGCCTCCAAAATTCATGTTTTGTCTCTTTTGTTATTCACATGAGCTATGTATTTTTTTTTAAAGACTTTATTTTTTACAGTAGTTTCAGGTACACAGCAAAATTGGGTGGAAAGTACAGAGAAGTCCCATAAATCCCCAGTCCCCATGCACGCACGGCCTGCCCCACTGTGGACACAACCTACCAGAATGCTAAATTAGTGAAAATTTGTGACCCTACATTGACTCATCATAATCACCCACAGCTTATAGTCTACACTGTGGCTCACTCTCGGTGTTGTACACTCCATGGGTTTTGACAAAGGGATAATGATACGCATTTACCATTATCACAAAATGCAGAAGAGTTGCACTGCTCTAAATATCATTTGTGCTCCCCCTAAAAATCACCCCTCCCTACTGCCCCCACCTCCAACAACCCCTGATCTTTCTATTGTCTCCATAGCTGTTATTGTCTTGTCCAGGCTGCCTTATAGTTTGAGCCACGCAGTGTGTAGCCTTTTCAGATTAGCTTCGTTCACTTAGAAATATGTACTGAAGGTTCCTCGAGGTCTTTTCATGGCTTGACAGCTCACTTCTGTGCGTGTGCTGAGTAACATCCCTTTGGGCGGACCACAGCGTATTTATCCGCTCACCTACCAGAGGGCATCTTGGTTGCCTCCAAGTTTTGGCAATTATGAATAAAGCGGCGATAAATGACCATATGAATTTTTTCTCCTGCGAACCTAGGTGTTCAATTCCTTGGGTAAATACCAAGGAGCACAATTGCTGGATCCCATGGTACGAGTATATTTAATTTTGTAAGAAACCAAGGAACTCCCTTCCCATGTGGCGGCACCCCATTTTGCATTCCAGCAGCGATGCCCGAGAGCTGCCGGCACTCGGCGGCCTGGCCAGCACCTGCGCCCTCATCCTCCAGTGCTCAGAATGCCACCTGTGCATCATGAGATGCCCACACATGGGATTGCTGTTGCTATTATTTTAACCTTTCTTTGTCCAACGCCTCTAGCAGTTCCTGGCACGCGGTAGGGAGCGGCTCCATAAATGTCCGGTGAGTGAATATGCCTATTTGTTCACACACCCCAGGGAGCTCCAGCAAGTCCCCCACCTGAGTCACCCCAGGATTCCCTGCTGGTTTCAACTATCGCTGCAGGTACTTAGGCTCTTCTCAAGACTATCAGAATTTTCACCACAGACCCTGAGCTGGTTTCCCAGGTCCTGTACCCCCATCAGACTCTTTGCCCCAGCGTGCAGCCTGGCTCTTCGGACTCTATGGGTTCATGTTCAAGGGAGCCCTTCACGCTGGAGCAAAATCCGCTGCCCTCTGCAATGTAGGCAAAACATGCTTCTACGCTTTCTGCCTCTCCAGCTTTATCTCTCTCACAATTAATAAAAACACAAAGGGGCACAAGGGCTGTGCAGCACAGAGCAGTGGCTTTCAAACTTATGACCGTGACCTGCCATATGAAATACATTTTTACATCATGACCCTGGACGCGCACACTACACACAAGTGAAGCCCAGCTAGTTACAGGAGGGATATTTGTGGCTCCAGATAAAGCTGTTTCACATGTTCACACTGGTCCCATTAGCCCTGCGTTTGTTAGAAGGCAATTGCTTTTGCAATTGAAACAAAATTTATTTTTGTTACACTTACATTAATCAGCTTCAATCTTTTTTTTCCCCCCCTTTTCTTTTTGGTGAGAATCTGCTCTAGAAAAGGCTTTTGTTTGTTGACCGGACACCCAGGGATTTATGATTATCATTATCCTCATTATTATTTATTAAAAAGGTAAATAACCGTTTCCTAAAGCCCCGGTTGGCCATCCTCCTAAGCAGCCCGCTGACTTTCTGCACAGTGCCACCTGCGGCCCCCCTACCTTGTGCCCCAGCGGAGGGGCAGCCAGTGAGGTGGGCTGGAGAGACGGTTCCTGCCTGTTACACATCAACCCTTTGCCATCTGAATGAATGAGAGACAGACATGCTCCAAAAAAATGCTGTGTGCACTTCCTCAGCTGGCAGTGTGTAGGGAGGGCAGGGGATGACACCTGTCCTCCCTCCTCGGGGCTGAGGAGGCCACTTCCCCTGGAGGCTCTGCTCCTGTTTTCTATCAGTACCTTCATCTCACACAGTCAAGAAGAGGACGTGTGATTGTGAGCATATGTGTAAGCATGCTTATAAGAATGTAAAGTAGAAAGGAACTGATAGCCAGTTTCGGAAGTACAATGTAAAAATCCACCAAATCTGACTTCTCTACACATAGCTACTGATGTATCTTAATCTCTTCCTTTTTAAAAAGACTTATTTATTTGAGAGAGAGAGAGAGAGAGAGAGAGACAGCATGAGTGGGGTGGGGGGAGGAACAGAGGGCAAGCAAACTCCCTGCTGACTACAGAGCCTGATGCAGGGATCAATCCCAGGGCCCTGAGCTGAAACTGGCATTGTCCCTTGACAGACGGAGCCACCCCAGCCCCCCATCTTAATTTCTTCTTAGAGAAAACATGTTCATCCAGGGTAATGACAGCATCATTACTTTTGATGATATCCCCCAAGGTGAGGCACCCAGGAGCGTGTGGGTGTCCTGTAGATTTGGGGGGTGAGGTTGGTACAACTGCAGGGGGAAGGTGCCTACGGATGAGCCTGGCCGAGAAGGTGGTCCCCAGAGATGTCAGATGTAGCTCCCCTTCCCCTCAGCCTGCGATGAGGCAACGTCCTAGGAAGGACTCCTTCTGACTCAGCCATGAGCTGTGGCCGGGGCTGCTTCTCTACCTTTCCTACATGAGCCCCGCGCTCCCCCAAGGCTTTCCTCCATTGACACCTGAGCTTCGGAACCTGCTGCTCTTTTCTTCTGGGGCCCATGCTGGACCCAGCCCCCCTTTGTTCTCCCTCTCCCCACCCCCCAGCTCCCTCCCTCTCTCCCCTCTCTCTCCTCCTCTCTCCTTCCCCCCCCCCCAATCTCACTATTTCCCTCTCTCTGTCTCTGTTGCATCTTCTTATGGTCAAAGTAGTACAGATCTTCACTGCTTTTTTCCAAGACAGTTTTATTAGCCGGACCGCCCTTTCAGTACAGGCAGAGCTGTGTGCAGCACCAGCAGTTCCTAAATTCTAAATAACCAAGCAGGGACAAGAAATAGCATGAGCAGAAGCAAACGTGCACAGGGGCAAGTCCACAGCCCCCTTCCTGTAGAGGGCTTCAGCCTTCCTCTCCAGTCCTGAGTGCCCGTTCTGCTCAGGAGTGAGCGCACTTCCAGCCTTCTCCCTCCAAGTCCTCTGATTCCTAGAAATTCCTGGAGCTCCTGCCGGAGGAGGTTCTGGGAGCACCCGGCCCACTCACTCTGCTGGGCAGCCCAGGAAGGCCGGGCCTGGCTTCTCCAGGTGGGAGCCAGGTGCCTCAGCCTCTGGCAGGCTGAGACCCCGCAGCTCGGGGTTGGGAGCCTTTGCTCCTAGATGGGGTGAAGTCTGGTGAAGGGAAGATGAAGGTGCTGCCTCAGTTGGCCCAAGGGCAGAGCATCAAGCCCGAGAGGACTGTTGTCCAGCCTTAAACTGAACAGAATTGGTCCTATGTTTCCAACCCTGACCCCTTCTTCCCTTCGGATTTCTCCCCTCCAGAGTGGGAGAAGGTCTGTCCTTGCCTGTCCCATCATCGTACTGTGGAAGCAGATAACTTGTCTAGTTTCATGGGTTTGCAACTGGAAAGGAGTTTGCCTCGAATGTCACCCTTCCCTGATCTAGATGATATTTAGATAGGGTTTGGATTTACCGATGATGCTGGGGCAGGCTAGGACTTTGGAGATGTTGGGACAGGATGCGTGTGTTTTGCATAAAGGACATGAATTTTTAGGAGCCAGAAAACTGGAGTGTTGAGACTTGAATTGGGTTTGCCCCCAATTCACACATTTGTGTCCTAATCTCGAGGACTTCAAGATGAGTCTGTATTTGGAGATGAGGACTTTGAGAAAGGAGACAGTTGCTCCGGTGGGTTCTACTTTGAGTTGACTGATGTGATGCTCTTATAAGAAAGGGAAGTTTGGAACAGAGACAGACACACAGGAGAAAAGGTGAAGTGGGGGAAGCTCAGGGTGCAGGTGGAAATGGACGAGCCAGGTAGAGAGACTGGAAAGGACTGTGCCTCCCAGTCCTCAGAGGGACCCGACCTTGTGACACTTGGATTTCTGGACCCGACCCTGTGACACTTTAATTTCTGGCTTCTGGTCTCCAGACTGAAATCATTGTTTACATCAGCCAGTTGTGTGCTACTCTGACACCTGAGCCCCAGAAACCTAACACAGAGAGGGACCAAGAACCATAAAGCCTGCTTCTCTTACACAGCTTCTGAAGAATTTCCCCCATCCGTTGGTTTCTGGACTTTTATTGCACTTCGGCGGTAACAGCAGATAAGGAAAGGTCTCATTGGCCACCGTGTAGCTGGACTTTGTTGCTCTGTTTGTCATAGCTTGGACATCTTATCCCTTTTCAGCTTTGGGGTCTCAGCAAAATTATGAGAACGGGAGAAGACCCATTTAAATTTGTACTCAGGCCAAAGGGCATCCCTTAATTTTTTTTTTTTTAAGATTTTATTTATCTATTCATGAGAGACACACAGAGAGAGGCAGAGACACAGGCAGAGGAAGAAACAGGCTCCACGCAGGTAGCCTGACATGGGACTCGATCCCAGGTCTCCAGGATCAGGCCCTGAAGGCGGCGCTAAACCGCTGAGCCACCCGGGCTGCCCCGGACACAACGGTTTTTAATCATGTTTCTTGACCACGCTGCCCATGGCCAGCAAAGCTGTCTTTCACCGCACCCCCCTGGCACTTTCTGCTCACCCCTAGGGCAGGACTTCTAGCATGTTCCCCCCTAATCTCCAGGGGGGACATGTCTCCCCAGGGACAGCGAGTTCTGTAAAGCAGGATGAATCTGCGTGCTTCGCTGGCCTATGGAAGACACTTGGGGGGACGGAGTCTAACAGAGAGGAAGGTCCTCTGGGCTATTTATAAAAACTGGTTTCAGTGCTAATCCTCTAGGATACAATGGAGTTACTCTAGCAGGTTTCCCTGGCGTATTTTAGAGACAGGAACAGCTGACAAGTACGAGAAAATTTATGCGAATTCTAGCTTACAAATGTCCTCACCATCACGGTGGGTGGTATAGATCCAATGATAAAAGTAGTATCGCGCCTGAAAGAGAAGACTCTCCTCCGGCTCCTAACTCTGGGAGATGAACAAGGGGTGGTGGAAAGGGAGGTGGGTGGGTGGTGGGGGTGACTGGGTGATGGGCACTGAGGGGGACACTGGATGGGATGAGCACTGGGTGTTATGCTATATGTTGGCAAAATGAACTCAAGTAAAAAAATAAAATAAAAATAAAATTAAAAGAAAGAAGACTCTCCTCCTTGACCGTGCGTTCTCTCAAAGGCAGAGGGTATTCGGTTCCAACATGGCCTGAGCCCCCCCAGCCAGCAGGCCTCCCGGCCCCTAGGAGGCATTCAGATGGACGAGCAAATGAAGAAATGAGGAAGAGGACTCAGAGGTCAGAGTTACTTTGAGAGAGTGGCCAGCAGAGGAAAGAAGAAATTCAAAGAAAGGAAACACTTCTCCTTGGCCAGCTCGTGGTTGGTTTTCTGCCTCACATGGCGACCTGCTCACAGCCCAGGCCACTGTCCTTCATATTTCAACAATATTCTTTACGTGGATCTTGTCTTTCACATTTTCATGCAATGCAGTTTGGTGCTTTCAATATCGTACCAATATGTTAGTGAATTCACTCTTAAACCACTTTTGTGTGTGTGTGTGCATGTGTGTGTTTTCTCTTGCCTATGTCTACAGGGATTGCCCTTGAGGTAAAGCCAGTGTAGGACAAGTGTATCATCTTCAGACACATTCTTGCTCTCCATTACTCACGCATTTTCTCGCAACAGAACTCTAACACTTTGGTTCCCTTTCCCTTTCTCCTTCTCCTATGAAACAAAATTCCTGGAGGCCTTGAAATCTGTGAAGATCTACACGAGCTTGTCCACTGCCACTTGTCATTATAGAATCTGAGGGTTTCTTAGACCTCAGGAGTGGGGAACTTGAGGACCTTTCAAAGGAAGCGTCCGTCACCGCATGCAACAGGTGTGCATCTCCAAGGTGAGTCTATAAAGAAGTGGGTCGCCTCAGTAGGGAAATGCAGGGGCCCATCACCCTCCCCACATGGTGCTCCATGGATCCAGGGAACAGGTCCACCCTTGATCTGATTCAGGGTGGAATTCCTATCTTAGAGAGGCCATAGTGATAATTCCACAGGTTTAAAATAGCTTTCTATGCCCCCCCGCCCCAGCTAGATGCATGTGTTTTTTTTCCTTCAGCTCCCTCAAGCTTTTTCTGGGAGCAATGACAAGTAGTCCACGTGTAGTTAGCACTTTTCCCAGGACGTAACTCTGTCGTTCCTCATACTAGGTGCTGTGCCTCTATTTACCCTCCTATAAGCAGAGAGCAATGAGAGATCTAATGGTATTCTGTGTGAATAAGTGACAGCATGGGTGAAATGTTGGTGTGTGTATTTTTGGTTCCAACAGTTGAAGAATAGGATCTGAGGCATAAAAGGAAAGATATTTATAGTATTTTCTGGTCGTGCATTCACTAGCATAGCTACCTCAGCTGTGGCTTGTGTATCGTGTTAAAGTTAATTACGGCAACACTATTATGCCCGGTACGAAAATGGTTAGCTATTCCGTAGTACATATTCCAATATATGGTAGATGTAAAAACTCCTACTCCACTGACATAAATCACATCTAAAGTTACTTTTATTTTCCAGAAGCGAAATATGAGAAACATGCAACTGCCCCTCCCCCCAAGCGATCCGCCTCAAATCCAAAGACAATGTATGGTGTCCAGATTGCCTACTTAAGAAAACACAGAGGACATATTCTCTCTACAAGGATATTCTTCAGTACCCAGTTGGAACTATGGATTCAAAATTTTGAGTGCTAAATATTTTGCAGTGTACTTCAAGGGTGTCCACACACTGCTTTCTGGGGGCTGCAGAAACAGCATTATGAGCACATCTCTATGCACATTACACCCTGGTGGACACGGAGTGTGCACTGAGAATACTCCGCACACGCAATTTTGATTGAGAAGTTCTGACTTTAAGGCTTGGAATCCCCATTTACTAAATTTATAAACTTAGATCAGACTCATGTACTTGCCCTGCAAGAACCATGGTCTGTCCTTGGGAAAATGGCTCAGTACGTCCCACCTGTCCCTGAAGTTCCTGGGAGGAGGAGCAGCCCTTTATGAAGCTCCTGCATGATTGTGAAGCTCGTGCACAAAAATGGGCCAAGACACTGCAGGAAAGAAAGTATTTTAGCCATCTCTTTCCAGAGACGTGGTATTTTGCCTTCAGAGTCTAGGAAGTCTTTGTCTGAATATCCTCTGGATCGGAGATGGAAAGGAGAGTGAGCAAAATTTAAATCCTGCTTGCCAGCATTACTCTGAGTTTTCTTCATAGGTTAGGGACCTTGCTGAAATTAGACATGAAATTTCCAGAGCACGGCCATCCAGTAGACATAATTGCACGTTTCAGGGTCCTGATGAGGCCGGGAGCAGCAGGGAACGGTATTGGCAAGGCTAACCAGGCTGTTAGTTCCATGGCAATGCGTGCTACTTGAGCCATGCCAACTTTGCTCTTCTGATCGCTCTTGCTATTTATAAAATTTTGCAATGTCAGCTATATTGGGAGTTGACTGCGCATAGGGGGTCATCAGTAAGTGATACAGTGCATGCTAGGATATCTCGTCGATGATTAATTCTGTTATTCAGGCTCTGTGATACCTTCTTCTCCCTTCAACTGAACTTGGGGTCTGAAAAGGAATGATACCAAACAGCATGGCACCTCAATCTCAGAAAAAAAAAATACGCTTCTCTCTTCTCCACCCTCATGTGAGCTGAGAGAGTTCTACCATGAGTGACATTTGTAGGGGGCTCCACCAGGGTATATGATGGAAATTCTGTGTCAGTCCATAAAACCGAGCATGACAACACCCAACTAAAGCTCATGACTTTAGATCAGATACTCAGTCTGGTATTGGATTAACCGCTGTATATTTTATAGCCGGGGTGCTCAAGGCTGTGCTGCTATGAGGAAATCACAATTTGTGCTTAACGGATGCGGTGCCTAGCAATTTGTGTCATCCCACTAGGAGCCAGTCCCGTTTGGGATGACTCGATCCTTGCTGATGGCACTCTGAACAAAGCAGGGGGTATTTGTTCGAGAGTCCTGGTTATTTCGCTGCAGAAAACGTATTTCACGCCAAACAAGTAAAGAGAACAATCTTTATGTTTAATATATCACAAATGGCTCATCTCCCATCACTTCATGTCCCTGCATTTTCTGTGAGGGGGTATCCATAGCCTTCAATCATTCATGTACATGCTTATATGTTTAATAGGTATTTATTGAGCACAACCGTGTCTGGCTACTGTGATCAGGCCATTCACGAAGGGCCTGTCTTCTCTCCCGGGCGTGTATTTAACGAGCACATATAACGTGCCCCATATTCCAGCACTAGGGATGAAGAGGGGAGGTGGAGATGCTCGTCCTTGCAGAACGCCTGTCCCGTGGGGAGAAAGAGACACGTGCAGGCCCCAGTACCACGTGTCAAGCAAGGAGATGCCTCGTGGAAATACAGTCAACTCTTTTTTAAATAACTTTCTTCTAAGAACCATGTTTGAATATTTTCCACTGCAGTGAGGTAGAGACACACACTCATTTTTAAAGGAAACGTGCTTGGCATCAGTTCCCTTCTGGAAATGTGGAGGTTGTTAAGGAGGGTGGGCAGCACAGTCTGTCTGAAGGAGCCCAGGCCTCGGAGTCCAGGAGACCACGTCCCCTTCCAGGGCCTACTTATTCTCCCCATCTGTCCCGACAGCCTGTGACCAAGGACCCGCAAGGAGTGACACACGTGTATGAGAAGCAAAGCACTCTTGAATCTTTACCTGGAGGGGGACCTGGGGAAGGTGACATATTTGCGTGGAGACTGTTTCCTTGTCCACATGTGGAAGCGAAAAAGTCTTCCTTGTCCACCTCCAGGATTGTTAATAGGCCCACGGCAGTATGGTAAAGTATACGACGACAGGGAAAGTGTCTCTTAATTTCCAGAGGACTCTTACTTATCTTATAGTATGTAATTAGCAAGCATGTATGTGTAGGTTTTGCTTTTTAAAAGATTTTATTTTATTTTAGAGAGAGAGCAAGGGAGGAATAGAAGGAGAGAATCTCCAACAGACTTTGCATTGAGTGCAAAGCCCAACATGGGGCTGGATCCCAGGACCCTGAGATCACGACCCTGGTCAAAACCAAGAGTCAGGGGCTTAAGTGACTGAGCCGCCCAGGCGCCCCTGTTTGTATATTTTTAAATGGGTTTCAAAAGAGTGAGGATCTGTGTGGGAAGGTGCACACATGATGCTGAGGACTTTTGCACTCTCCAGTCGTTTTTAACAGAAACATCCAAGCAGGGCCCAGCAGAGTTGTCCAGAGGACCCCCCCTGAGACAGGATAGAGCGGAGAAGGCTGGCGGGAGTCAGTGCAGGGACAGGATGCTGCTGTGTCACCCCATTCCCTGGACGTGTGTGTCCACATCATCCATCACCTGCCATGTCATCCGTCTGGCCTCCACCCGCAGAGGGGGACACCACACCCACCTGCAGGTTCACCCTGAAACCCATCACTCACGCATCTCAGGATGTCGACTGGCTCCCTAACTAAGAAAATTAAGCAAAATAGCTTTTCCTGGCTTTTGAGAATTTTTTTCTGTGAATGTGGACATTGCCTTCAAGAATTACCCTTGCCAGCATTTGCATGTTCGTGTGACTTTAAATCTCAGGCATGTCTTTTCTGAGAACCGAACAACCGCAGGTTCCTACGAGGGGTGGATGACCCATGGGCTCCGAGGGAACAAGGTGGGGGGGAGGTAGCTGTCGGGCTTCGAACTCAAGAGTCCTCTCCACAGGATACACGACAGATATTTCATGTTTGGACAACTCCTGAGCGTAGACGTTCTAGTGTCGTAGACCAGGGCTGGGTAGGAAGATGGTGACCTGCCCGTGATGAAGCGGGCAGTGAGCCCGTGTAGGTCTCTAAGTCATCCACCCTGCACGTTACGACTCCAGCATAGAGATCTTGGTGCGAAGAATCCCGCATGTCATTCAGGATGACGCATTTTGCAGTGAAGGGTTTTAAAAATCCCCCGAGTCCCAGTGGCCTCCCTGAAAAGAAGCATCCGGGTGAGACTCTCCCTGAAACAGGGAAGCTTCGTTTGTTAACAGCCCTTAACAAACCCCCTAAAACACAACCGTGTTCTCTATCTTCTGAAAGACCCACAGATTCCACGGCAGCTGCATGGTTAGTTGTGCTTGTTTCAAGGGCGGCGGGCGCACCTTCGTGGATGACACACATGCGGGGTCACCCTGTGCCAGCCTCGGCTCTTGCCCTGCCAGGCCCCACGCTGCGTGTTGGGCTCCAGCCCGGGCAGCCATCGTCCTTCCGAGATGCCGCATCCTGCATCTCCCCAGCCCTCCCCAGTCATCTGCCCGAGCTGCAGCCCTCCAGAGACGCCTCCTTTCTGAACGAGCCAGCTGCCGCCTCCCCAGACTCCCCGAGGGACCTCCTGTGCCGCAGCCTGGGCCACCCTGGGGCCGCGCTCCCGCCCTGGAGTCTCGCAGCCCCGCGCCTCCCTGGCAGCCGCCCTGGCGCGGGCAGGTGCTCGGCTATGGGCGCCGCAGGCACCGGTGGCACTGGTGGCGGGGAGCCAGGTGCTTCATGAGCCTTGGTGCCTCTGGATGCAGGAGGAGCCGGTGGGGAGGGATGCTGAATGGCAGAGCTGGTCTGTGGCCAGGGCTCCCGCGGCCCCTGACACCCACGCAGGGCAACCCTGGGTGCCTGGCCGCCGCGGGTGGTTATGGAGGGCAGGTGTGCCCTGGGCCCGACCCCACGCCGCTGACCCTGCCTCCCCACTCACGGTTTACAGCGTCTCTGTCTCCCCAGGCTGTGCTTTTGCTATTACAGTCTGGTCCCTGACAGCATCGGCACCACTTCTGGCAGCTTCGTGCACAGGTGGCCTCAGGCCTCACCTCAGAGCCCTGGACCTGGAAGCAGCACCCGGATAAGCTCCTGCGCCTCCCAGACTCAGGAGGTTTGTGGTTGTGGCCTTGCCCGAGACCTCTCCGAGGCCCCAACTGTCCCTTGAATCGAGGACAAAATCCTTCCTGTCAGACCAGGGCCTCTAGATTGAGGCCTTGACCTGCCTCTTCTGGCTGAGGCTTTACGGCCGCCCCTGCAGGTGGACCCGCCACCCAGGAATGGCTCCAGAGGGAAAGAAATGATCTTTTCAAATCCTTATCAACTTAGAAATGCACATAAAATAAGAGATTAAAATAAAAACGGGAGAAATTCTGGACAAAGAGGAAATAAGGGTAGAAACCGCCAATGGGGCCGTAGAGAAGCTGGTCCCTGCGCTGCATTCCATGAGGCCCGCACGTTAGAGGAAGGGCAGGCGTTTGGCTTTGAGTTAGTGAGTAGCCAAAGCCAGAAAGGGAACGCGATCCGTCACAGGATTCCTGGGGTCCAGAGCATAAAAACGAACCAGATGCTTTTCCAGAATGCGCTCTTCTGGGGACTGAGGCACGGGGAGAACTGTTCTCCTGAGATCGCATCATGGAGGACAGTTTTGTGCAGAGCGGCTTCCAGTTTTAGCAAAGCCAGTGTCTTCCTCCAGTGCCCTTCAGTGCGAGGTGTGGGCTCACCGTTTAACTCATGCAGAAGAGTTAGACAAATCTGATAGGTCAGAACTGGGGGAACCAGGGGACTTGTCCCCAGCTAGGAGGAGCACAGACCATCTGAGCAGCACTGCTGGGTGTCCTCTTTGGAAGTCGCTTCTCTCACGACTCTGATGCCACCTGAGTTTCCACAGAGCTCCCCAGAAAAGGCCGGAAACGCAGGGACTGAGTATTGGTGGCCAGGGTCAGATTGCCCAAATCACTGTGAGCATGTCCCGAATTTCAAACCACGCTTGCCCATCTGATCTTCTCTTCTTGTTGAAATTTTCTGGACTTGATGGACGAAAATAGCAAGACACCAAAACACAACCCCTTCAAAAGACTGACACTTTGATTTCTTTAGGGTGTCAATGGATATTCAGACCTTCCTAAACTGTACAGTATGGGAATGAGAATAAAAGCAGAAAGAGAAATAGGAATTTTCTGGAAAAACATGGAAATAGCAGCCCTTCCACAGATGAATGATGTGGCACATTTAAGAAATGGAATATTATTTGGCCACGGGAAAGAAGGAAACCCTGCCACGTGCACCCATTGAATGGACTTTGGTGGAATTAGACTAAGTCAAATAAGCCAGCAGAGAAAGACAGACGTGCACGGATCATTTGCATGTGGAATCTAAATAGAAAGACTCATCACAACAGAGAGCAGAAACGTGATTGCAAGGGCTGGGGCTAGGGGAACGGGGAATGCTTGGTGAACGAGAGCACACGTTCAACTGTAGGACAAAGATCTGAGGAGCCCATGCCTACCCATCCGAGGCGACTCTAGCAAATCACACTGTAGTGTATCATTTAAATTTTGCTAAGAGCCCAGAATGTAAATGTTCCCCTGACACACAAGGATAAATACGTGAAGCGGTAGGTGTGTTAGGTGGACGCCAGACTCCTTTTACAACGTATGCTTAGATCACATCATCACAGCATCACCATGTGCCCACTTTTCAGATCACACAATTTTATGTTAATTGTATCCCCCAAAATGTGAAGTTAAAAAAAAAAAAAGAAAAAAAAAAGATGCTTGTGCCTACTACCTAGGAGGCTCTTTTTATTTACCTCCTTCAATCCTCATGGCAGACTGATACAGTAAGGACTAGGAGGTTGATTTTAAACACAAGGAAGCAGAGAGTCAGGGAAGCTAAGGGACCACGGCCAACAGCTGGTAGAGCCTAATGCTGACTCAGATCTTCCTGACTCCAGAGCCCATATCAAAATCCATTCTAACAAGAGTTGATGGAGTATCTGTGGTGTCTGTGATATTGTCTCATATACCAGAGACTCAGTGTCATTTAAAGGCTTGGTTTCTATCCTCAAAGATTTCACAATCCTGGGGGGTGGAGGGTGGGGGAGAGACTCAGGGAGGCAAATAGCTGAGCAGGTTTGTAGCAGGTGCCACGTCCATGGGCCGTGAACGGCGTGCATGGGGGGAGACCCAGTGGAGGGATCAAGGAACAGTTCAAAAAGCAAGTATTTGATCACGGCCCTGAAGGACGAGGAGGACTTCACGGATGGAGAAGGTGGGAAGGGTTATTGCTTTAAACTTGCAGGAGTTCCTGGGGCCTTGTTTATTTAGAAGTAGGGAGGGAGCGTCCGAGTTCAATTTTTACAAACCACAGGAGCCATGTTGCCAAATACCGGGGGAAATCCGACTTCGACGTAGTCGAGAACGAATTCTTGGAGGGTAGGGACCGTCCTGTTCAGTCCTGCCTCAGCAATGCCTGGTGGGTCCCTGATCAGCTTGCATTTATGGAATGTAGTTTTGCAACTGCAGCAATGAATGAAATGTGGGTTCCGGCACACCTAAAATTTAGACAGACCTGAACGGTCTTCTTATTACACACACTGTAGCTAAGAGTGACCTGTGTCGTTTTCTGTGATGCTAATTGTAGCAAGTGAAGGCACGTGTACATTCTTTTTGTTGCTAGTGATTGAGGGCAGCCGACGATCCCAAAGGTAGGGAATCCTGACACACACACCACCCCCCACCACCTTGGCACCTCCAGGATCTTAGTGCGGATGCAATTGTGCTATTGCCCCGAGGACAAGGTCCAATGAGCCTCGATGTTTGCCTTTTTTTAAGATCCCTGTGTTATGTTCCTTTTCTCACCAGGTCTCGGCAGGCACCCATTTCGTGGTCTTTCCTCCCTTCTGCATCAAGTGAGGTGCAGCATTCTTTCTCTTCAGAAACTGAATATGCTGGGAGAGAGGGCCTTCGTTCATGGAGGTGATGGGAGTGGCACTCCCCATTACACGTTATGGGATCTACACGTGCATTTTCTTCACTAGACCTCTATCCCTAAAGGTGAGCAGGTCAGAGTCTTGCTTAAATAACCTTGTGATGCTCTGCAGGCTGGGATGCTGGTGCCTGTGACTGCAGGAGGCCATCCACGCTGGACTTGCAGCCACAGGGAACTCGTTGCCATGTAGGGACATGCATGGAGGAGCGGTGAGGGCCTACGGGCGGATGTGCAGGGAGCTGGCTGCTGACAAAAGTAAACGCAAGCCGAAGATCTGCCAGCATGAGCCCAGCTCCCGGTGGGTGCACAGTGCCTGGGAGAGAAGCAGCTAAGTTCACGGATAAAGGTGGGCCAGTGGGCCAGGGGACGTGACCTTCAGAGCAAGAAAAGAAAGGCTCTCTTTTTTGTCTTCTCCAGCTCCTCCTTCCCTCTTTCCACCTCCTCTTCTCTGCCTTGGCTCTCTCTCTCTCTCTCTCTCTCCCCTCTTGGAATCTCCTTCCTCGTGGGTGATTGTGTGTCCTATTCATCAACAGCCTTTCTCCCACATCACTGGGGGGTTTGCTCTGCCTGGACCGTGGTCCTGGGGCTTCCCTCAGTCCCGCACAACCCAGAGAAGAGCCCTGTGGCCAACCAGGATTTCCACAGCGTGTCGGGAGGCTGATGCCATGTGATGATATTCAGGCCAGGGGGACCCGAGCAGCTGCCCTGCAGGTGGCACCCCAGAAACGCTGCCCAGTCCCCAGCAGGTAGCCAGGGGGGGAGGAGGGAGTTTAATTTGGTGAAGCAAATTTAATCATTTGCCTCTCTGTAAAAAGGGACACAGGAAGAAACAAAAAAAAGATTTTCTTGGTAGAGTTCTAATGTAAGCGGTATTTCTAGTACCACAAATGTCTGCATTTCTCTTTCATGGGATTCCCAAGATTGTGAAGACTTTCCAGTGGCTATCAGGGGTGTGAGTGCGTGTCCCGCCAAGGAGCCCAGCACCTCCAGCAGTACCTCTGATACTGTTCCCTGCATGGAGCTCTAGAAGCACGATATGTGCCTATTTTTTTTTTTTAATTTTTTTTATTATTTATTTATGATAGTCACACAGAGAGAGAGAGGGGCAGAGACACAGGCAGAGGGAGAAGCAGGCTCCATGCACTGGGAGCCCGACGTGGGATTCGATCCCGGGTCTCCAGGATCACGCCCTGGGCCAAAGGCAGGCGCCAAACCGCTGCGCCACCCAGGGATCCCGATATGTGCCTATTTAAAGTGAAAGAAAGAAAAAAAAAAAAAAAGGAATTCAGATGGTTTTATCCAAGGCCCAAAATGTCCTTGCAACTTTTTTCCCTTTACTAATTAGAAGCAGCCCCAATGCATTACAAGTGGATGCATTTATAGATTTTCAATTTATGTCTACTTTTCGTTTCAGTAAAACATCTATAAATTAAATCTACAACAGAAAACCTGCCAACCCAAGAAACCCTTTAATACTAGTCATCACATGAGGGTAGAAAATGTGGAATGATCTCTCGTAATCACTAGTAAAATTTGTCTTGGGTTTCATGACAACACCAATAAGTAAATCATGCCGATATGCAGCTACCCTTAGGACTGCTTTCACCGTGCAGTTAGAATTTGTCGGGATTTTTTTTTAAATAAAGAAATAGTTTTTCTTTTATTTTTAAAGATGTTTAAATCATCAATTAAAATTCTCTACAAGTTAAAATGAGACTTTCCAGACATTGGTCATAGTCATTTTGGTCGTTTCTATTGTGATGAATTGATTTTCCTCTTTCGGTCGGTACGCTGGAGCTCAAGGTTACATACCTTAGTTTATTAGGTAAATTAGATTTACTGCACATAATCTATTTACCTCCTGGGTGAAAGGGTGACCATCTATGTCCAGGCCTCGGTGTGTTTATTCTAGTTAGTTCTTGAAACTTAGAAACAAATAGAGCTGAATAGGAACTAAATCTGTCTTTATTCTACATCACTGTCGTCATCATCGTTCTCATTAAAATTAAATTTCACAAGCATGTGCCCGGCTGGTGGCAGGTAGGTGCAGGTGATTACCATCCACGGGAAGACCTGGGGGATGTCACTGGCCAAGTAGGAGCACGAGCAGGCCCGGGTGTTTGGGGCACGTCCCCGTGGAAGGCAGGCCTTCCTGCAGCTGCTTCATGGGGGCCTGGGACCTGCACACCTCTCAGGGCTCACCTGGGGTCAGGGACTAGTGTGTGCGGGGCTCAGGGAGGAAGATTGGGGTTCCCCCACTGGGGGAGTCACTGAGTCCGGGAGAAGTGCAGCAAGAGAGGGGCACCCAGGGTCCATCCAGAGGCCAGGGCAGAGCAAGCACCGGCCATGGCTGCTGGACCGGGCAGCAGCAGGGGCCTGGCTCCCATTCTCCACATTGGGACAATGTATTCTACGTGTCAGCTTGGTTGGACTGTGGTGACCGGATGTGGAACTAAAAACCAGTGTAGATGCTACTTGGAGGGTCTACTCTAGATGAGACGAACATCTATAATCAGAATCTTGAGTAAAGCAAGATCATCCTCCCTGTTGTGGTGGGCCTCATCCAATCAGGTGAAAGCCTTGAGAGAAAAATAACAGGGAAGTCCCCTGAGAAAGAGGGAATTCAGCCTCCAGAAGGCCCTTGGACTGGAGCCACAGGGTCAGCTCTTCCTGCCTGCTACCTGCCCTGCAGATTTCAGACTTGCCAGCCCTTCACAAACGTCCTAGCCGATTCCTGAAAATAAATTTTATATATACACATAATATGACCTTCATTCACATCAGCTGTGCCTACAAAATGGTTTTCAGGATGACGTCCCCTTCAAAGACTGTAATTCTATTCAAAGATGCTTCTGTTGTTTCTTTGCTTTTTTGATAGCTGCTTAAAGGGACAGATAGGACACGTAGCATCTTTTATGGGAGTGTTTATAGGAATTTTGGATGCCATTTTTAAAGTTTTGTGATGGAGAAAGGACTTAGAACTTTATAGGTTTTGAATTTCTTAGCATTTACCAATCAGGCGTAAAAGCTATATATCTCAGCCCAGAACTCAGAGGTTGCAAGAAAGAACAGTTTTCTTGTTGTTTTTCTGTAATGTAATAATTTTTGTTTGCAGTCTCCCATCAATGAGGCTGGTACAGGTCTCTGATAGTTAGGGATGCCCTGAGGATGGGGTCTTCCCACCTCTGTGTGTCTCCCTGACTGACCAGCATCTTGCCAGCCCTCTCTCCCCAGATCCACATGTGAATTATCACCTGTCTTGGGGTTGCTGCCTTGTTGGGGTTCCTGCTGGGAATCAGGGAGCAGGACCTCTGCCACCCACAGTGCCACCTCCACCCTTTTTCTTTCCTGTCTGGAAGTTTGGAGAGTCTTCATGACGATGCGGGTATGGGGATGGTCCTGAGGCCCACAGAAGCTCTCCTTATGCCTCCATTTCCTTAAAGATTTTGTCTGGAACCTCTTGTGTTGTCCTGAGGGTTTAGGGTTTTAGATCTCCATGCCAGGAGGAGCCGGACAGGTTGGTTCCTCATCCTGACCCTGATACCTCTCTTTTAGGAGGCCAAGAGCTCAGGGCATTCCATCTGTAGGAAGTGAGAGGTGGGGGTGGGTGAAGAAAGTGTAAAATATGGAGAAAAATGAAATTCAGTGACTAGGTTAGTGCCTATCCCACCACACAGCCGTGAGAAACCTACATTCCAACAATGTTTGGGAGTCCTAATATCTTAAGGCAGCCTTTAATAAAAAATATTGTGTTCAACTGTTAATATAACATGACAGTTTTATCCCATGCGTTAAGAGACACATCTTATTTATCTCTCTGTTTCCTTACCTCCTGCTTTTGCTTCTCTGGACCCAGGACAATGCCTGATACGCTGTACACACACATGATTATTTGTTAAGCAAGTGAGTGAATGATTTTGAGAGTCCTTAGGAAAAGAAAAAAAAAATCATAAGGCAAAAAACCCCTCTCTGCTGAATTGTCCCCTGCGTATGTCTCTTTGTTTGGGCTTACTGATATAAAGCACAGACTTCAGTTGTTCTGACACATTACCACGGGCATCTGCGTCACAAAGATGCAGGCAAACAGATGCTAGCACGCCTGCCACAAATGGCTGTCTGCAAGGAGCGTGTGTAAATCAGACTGTTCAGTCTGGAATCCGTTCGGTACATGCATATTACACTATTGAAGATTTGCTGATTAAATCACCCAAGCCGAAAACAGTTACAGTAATTCCAGACTCCAATTGGATTCCAGTGTCAAGGCAAATCGTTCGTGAGCGCTGAGCTCATTTAAGCCTGGGAAGTAAACCTCGCAGGAGAGCTGTAGGCTTCGCATGCCCCCCATCACTCAGTCCTCGCGTTCATCATCGTGTCGGGCAAATCGCACATCAAAACGCCGTGAAATCACGTTGTGGAGTAGGCTTCCTCCCTCTGCACAATTGAGGATAATGTGACCTAATAGATTGTGTTAATGCTTCCATGGAAATTTACAGTCTCTGAAGAGTAGTCTCCAATTCCTTTTTATTTTTTCCCTTTATTTCAGGAGAGGTGGTGGCTGTGGATGGATGTGAAATATCGTTTCTAAGTGTGGAAGCCAATGGAAGTTCAAACTTGACCTGGTAGCCGACGGTAAAGAAGAAAGAAGATGCGTCTCTGGGGGCCCTGTTACTCGGAGGGAGAAAACAATGGATTTGGTGTCAAGAAAATGGGGTTCCAGTCCTGCCCCTGCCCCTGGACTCCTCTAGGATGTTGGACGATCCACTGAACTTATTTTTCCATGAGTATGAAGTGAGAGGTTTTATCTCTAGTTTCCGCGGCCTTATGACTAAAATGTGCTACATCATGGGCTTTTTTTTTTTTTTCATATTTATTGACTTAATGGCTACTTAGCTGGGAATAAAAGCATATAATGAGGAATATCAACATGGAAAGGCTTCCAGCCTTTAGGGTTTTGTGGAAGATACTGGGAAGAGTCTGGGTTTTGTCAACAGGAAGAGTTGAGCTTGATTTCTGGGGCCGTCCTCTCTTAGCCTCTGTTAGCGGTATAAACCCAACATGGTCCCCGTGGCCTCTGCTCAGCTCTACATGTTGGGAGTAAGGTTACTAATGCGATGTGTTTGTGGTAAAGATTAGAGAAAACACAAATAAATCACAATGCAGAGTCTTCGTCCCGGGGAAGATTTTCTACAATTGTTGCATAATTTCATTATTGGCAGTGAGACCAAATTGTAGTGAACTAAGCAGGATCTTGAGGTTTTTAAAAGGAAGGGAATTCCTCAGAGCACCTTTCCACAGTTTCACCTGGTCCCAAATGTCCTGGCAGGTGGAAAGCCTGGGAATCATTCACGATAAGGAAGAGAGTATTCCTGGCATCTAGCTGAAAAAAAAAGGTAGATATTTGAGTCTCTTGGAATAATAACTCCAAATATCCCTTTTCAAATTAATGGCATTTATTTTTTAGAGCAGCTTAAAGTTCATAGAAAAATCAAGCAAGTAGTACAGAGAGTTCCCAGCCTCTGTCCTCAAGACATAGTTTCTCTACTATTTGCATCTTGCATTAGTGTGGACATTCCTCATGACTGAGAAGCTGATAACCATACATTAGCATTAACCACAGACCATGGGCTACATTAAGATTCATTCTTTCTGTTGTACATCCTATGGGGTTTTTAAAAAATATATTTATTTATTTATTTATTTATTTATTTATTTATTTATTTACGAGAGACACACAGAGAGAGGCAAAGACATAGGCAGAGGGAGAAGCAGGCTCCATGCAAGGAGCCCAATGCAAGACTCGATCCCTGAGTGGAAGGCAGGCCCTAGACCCCTGAGCCACCCAGGCGTTCCCATCCTATGGGTTTTGACAACATGTCATGTCAGAAGTTTCACTACCCTAAAAGTCTTCAGTGATCCACCTCTTCATCCTTAGATATTGACCCAAATGGGTTGAATCCTTATGGCCACACAAAAGCCAGCACACAATTGTTTATAGCAGCTTTATTCATAACTGTCAAGACTTGGAAGTCACTAAGATGGTGTTCAGCAAGGCAATGGACAAATAGGCTGTGGCACACCCACAGAGTGAACTATTTTTCCCTGATAAAAAGCAACCAAACGTTGAGCCTGGAAGAAAACACAGCAGAAATGTAAAGGCATATAACCAAGTGAAAGCCAATCTGGAAAAGCTACATACCGGGTAATTCCAACTAAACGACCTTGTGGAAAGGGCAGTGGTTGCCGGGGTTTAGGAGGGCCGGAGGAATGAACAGTTTAGGGTCACGAGACTGTTCTGTAGGACCCCGTAGAGCTGGGCACGGGCCTTTACGCATTTGTCCAAACCCACAGAATGGACGACACCAGAACTGACTCCTAATGCTAACTGTGAACTTTAATTAATAATAATGTATTAACATTGGTTCATTGATCATAACAAATATACCACACTAACGCAAAATGTTAGTAATACGAGAAACTGTGCAGAAGAAAAAAGATACAAGAACTTTCCGTGAAATTCTTTTTATAAACTTAAAATGGCTCCAAAAATAAAGTCTATTTTAAAAAATAGTGTAAAATACCATAAATGTACTGTTCTGGAAGTTTGCAAAAATATTTTGTTAGAAGAGAAATCAATATGTAGAACAGTGTATATGAGACAAAATACTATGATTTTACAGCACTTCTATATAATTCTATAATCTGCAATTTGTACTTTTGACTATGTATGTGTGTGTGTGTTTCTACGTGCATAAAATATCTGTGGAAAGATATGCGTGAATCTGACAACCTGGGTGATAGGGTACAGAGATAAAAGCCAGGTTTACATTTATTATATGTTATTTTGTGACACAAGTACTTCTTATCTATTCAAATGTCATGAAATAAATAGATGAAATTAGCTAATAATATATCAGAGAGAAATAGCAATAAATTGGTATAGAATAATAAAATATAATGACAATAAAAGAGCAGAATCAAATAATCGTATGTTAGACAATTCTGAACGCTGAAATATAAACATATAATGACATAAAAAATTACACAACATAATAGTTACAGCAATAAAAATGATCATTTAAACACAGAAAAAGGCGAAAAAATAGCAAAACAATGTATTTGGATAGGTATGTGCTACTAAGTGAAACAATAGCAGGAGAATTAATCGACGTACAATTGGTGACGGAAGAAATGCACGAATGGTTACGTAGCAGTGCCTCACAGAAGCCCAGACGCCGACTCCTATAGAAACTCCCCTCACTGGCATCTCTGGGTCTCGCCCACCGAGGGGCATTGCTGAGGTCTGACAGCACACAGGCACTGCGTCATTTGGGTGCCCAGAGGGAAAAGCTGCCCGATTGTGCATCTGCACGTCCGTGTGTGGACATAGGCTGGCATGACCCCCACGTCTCCGTGAAGTGTAAGCTCCCCCGCAGCCTCTCCCCAGGCGTGAAGTTCCCCACCTCTGTCATTCTCTTGCTGGTTCTCCACGGTGACAGGTACCCCTGACCCATGGCCAGCTGCACGGTCTCCGCAGGGGACGGGATTCGATTCTTCCGGCTGGGGAGGCTTTCGGAGAGCCACATGATGCAGTGGAAGCCGTAACCCGAGTGGGTGAAGCAGGACGGAACGAGGTGCTTAAAGTGGTGGGAGGCCACCAAGCCCTTCCAGGCAGGAGGTGATGAAGGCCCTGCGGGTAAGACAAGAGAGGTGGGGGACAGGGAGGTGCAGAGAAGGAAGGAGGAAAGGCAATGAGGTTCTGAACACCAGGCCCTGAGAAAGTGCGGGGTGCTGTACAGGGGGGGGTGGGGAAGGGGGGAGGCAGACAACTGGGTATTTACATGATTTTTTTTTTAAATCTTCAGGAAGCCTCCGCCGTACATCCTTGGCCTGACTCTCATCACGGTACGTCCTTGGCCTGACTCTCATCACAGCGAGGAGAGCCTGCCCGGCCCGCGATATCAGGAGCCCTCAGCGTACTCGGTGCTTTACATTGCGGAGCATATTCATCAAGGAAGGTGTTGTTTCGGGTGCAAAAAACACCTGTTTTTGTTTTGTGGCAAACAAGCGACAGGGTCCGTCGGTGGTCGGTAATGAAATCAGGAGTCGGACGCTTACGAGGAACGGGAGTAGCTTCTAAGCCGTGCTCACAACCAGAGCCGGCCGGCGGACTGTAAGGCGGAAAGACGTTTTGTGGTTATAGAAGTGCTGGCTTGGAAGCCTTTCCTCTGCCCTGGAAAAGCAAGTTAGGATAAACTGCCCGGTTTTAATCCCAGCAGCCTACCGGTTGCATGTTTCCTTGCGAAACGAAAATAAGAAGGGGTGAGGGAAGGTCCTTATGTATTAGGAACTTTTGGGGGCCCCTGAAGGGTTAATGTGGCTGCCTCGAAGTCAGGACAGCTGGATCCTTCTCCCCCTTTTCCTGAATATCCCGGGCTTTTGCTCTGCTGCTGTGTCCTCTACTATAGACCTTCTCCCTGGGACAGCTGCTCGCATGCAAGACATGTCTCTGTTCCAGGAAGATGGGGCCGGAGAGCATCTGGAGGGGGTTGTGGGTATAGAAGGATGACATCTTCTCAGATCTTCCCCAGATTACAGCAAATATAGCTTTATTTATTTATTTATTTATTTATTTATTTATTTATATTATTTTTTTATTCATGAGAGACACAGATTGAGAGAGAGAGGCAGAGACCCAGGCAGAGGGAGAAGCAGGCTCCATGCAGGGAGCCCGATGTAGGATGCAATCCCAGGTCTCCAGGATCATGCCCTGGGCTGAAGGCAGGGGCTCAACCACTGAGCCACCTGGGCTGCCCAACTATTTATATTTATATACATTTTTCATATATTTATATGAATTTATATAAATTCATATAATTATATAAATATATGGCCACCTGGAAGATGGTCACCTGGAAGATTTTTGTGTTATTTTTTTTTCTGAGGAAGAAATGGTTCCTGATCCATGTAGCTACGGGCTAGTTCCTGCTGCCCAGGGTAGGGGCGTTATATACGGGAGGTGGGCAGTTGGTGAGATGGGCAGGAGGGTTTGGGCCATTTTCCCAAAGAACAAAAGATGAGGTTGGATGCATTGATTTCATGATAGTTTTAGGGGTGCTTAGAGGCTATTGTGACTTTAGTTTTATCTTTTTTTTTTTTTCAATTTATTTGACATATTTAATGATGCCACATGAGCGACCGCCGGGAAATGGTGCTATAAATATCCAGGATTGTAGTAAGGCGTGGCCACACGGAGGCTTCAGGGGGAGGAAGGGCAGAAAGGAGTGATTCAGTCTGCCAGGTGCAGGGCCCAGGGAGGCCGGCAGAGAAGAGAAGCCCTGTGTGCTGGACCGGGACTCGGGGCTGGAGGTAATAAAAGGCCTGAGGGAGCAGGTGGGGGGGCTCTGCAGAGCAGCCCAGGTTAGAGAACCGCAGCTCCCCGCGCTGGAATCTGCTCGGGAGGACAGAGGGACTCTGTCACATGTCCACAAAAATCTTCCTGTAGCCTAACCTGGTTTGAAAAGGTTTCCTCCAATGGCTGGGATTTGGCATATGGACGAGAGATGGCTTCGTGGAGCAAAGGAAGCCTGTAATTATGGCTGGTAATATTTCATGCTTAAGGATATTTAATTTTTCTTATAAACGCCCTATTTTTTTTTTTTTATTTTTAGCACGCATGTGGTTTTGGAATTGGAGAGACATAATCCCGATTCCACCTTCATGTGACCTTGGACTCACTCGGGGGCTTAGATTCCTCATCGGTGAATTAGGGAAGTGGATGTTGGGCTCATAAAGCTGGTGTCCAGGCCAGGGAGCCGCGCTGGGGGGCTGCACAAAGCCGGGGTTTCTCCACGCGTCTCCTGAGCGCCCTGACAGGTTCCGCCTGTGGACACCGGTTACCGGTTTCACTGTGAACAGAGCTTAGTTTTGAATTTTGTCTTTGAGTTTATGCGGACGGTGTTCTAAGCCTGTTTCCGGAGATACGATGGTCCCTCTTCTTCGTGTGACCCTCAGCTCCTGACTCTTTGAGGTTAAGATGTCTTGGAAGAGGCTCCTTGATTACATGTGGGGTGGCGCTTGGGCATTTCTGAAACCCAATACGCCAGCAATAAAAAAGTACTCATATTTGAAATTCCTATTGCAACGCAATGTGGCCTCTGTGCTGGTGAGGAGGTTACAAGTGAATGATTTCTGGGTTCCTAAATACCACGGAGCTCACACCCATCCTCCCACGGGGAGTAGATATAGCCCAGCGGTGCCCTGACCAGAAATAGCTCCGGGGTCTAAATTCCTTCATGATATTTAGAAACAACAGTTGTGGGTAGAAAGGTCCATGGTCATGGTAATAATGCTTAATTGATATTTTAGTTTTTCCTTCTATGATGCTCATTTCAAAATATATAAGTTTATTATTTGAAAAATATATGTATTTTTTAAATATAGATGTTTATTTTTTTCTGATTAAACAAGCGGTGGAATTCAGACAGAAAAACATCAACATTTAGATTAAAAACTAAACACAGAAGTACAATAATAAAAATCCCCCAGTGTCGCACCGTTCACATTCTGGCTTTCCTGGATCTTTTCTTTTTTTTGGGGGGGGTGCATACAAATCCTTAAAAACCAAAGAAAATTAGAGCCACAGAGCATAGCCAGGGTGCCCTGCGTGTTATTCCTGGGCCACAAGGTCATGTTTATATGTGCATAGTATTCCAGCGGGCAGGTGTGGAGCAGCTGGCGGTTCCACCTGCTGCGGTTCCTCACGGGCTGTCCCTAACTTCTGAGCACCCCAAACACTTGGGCCACGGGCTCTGGAAACACTGTGGTTCCTTCAGAACACGTCACCGATTTTACAGAGAGCTGCTCGTGGCCGGGGCTCAGCAGTTCTCCCACCACCCTCTACCGTGCAGGTTGGTGGGCAGGGGCAGCGGATGCAGGTGTGAACACGTGGGAACCCGCGGAGAGCTCTGGACTCCAGCTCATTTGCTGACAGACTCGGTGTTCGAGGCTGAATTTCCCTGTGGCCCAGAAGCAGCGTGAAGCTCTAGGAATGAACAACACATGGACCCTGGGGTCCCGGGCTTTGGGAACCCCATGTCAGGAGGCCAGGGCGAGGCCCAGGATGCCTAAGATGACGTGGGGGCCTGCGGTGGGTGTGGGCAGAGAGATATGGGAAGATTTCCCAGCCAAGGACATTCTTGAAAGATGGGCAGTGTCAGCAAAGAGGGGGGGCGAGGGGTGGGGGAGCTGAGTGAGGAGGAGGCTCCAGGTCGGGGGGTTGTGTGCAGGCCTGAGGGGCTCAGGGGGCCCAGGTGCAGGCAGCAGCCCACAAGGCCTGGGGTTGGGGGCTCAAGAGCAGGATGGAATGGGGTGGGGAGAGGCAGACCCCGGCAGGAAGGAGGAAGGCCCCTCGCCTTGGGGCCCCAAGTCTTTGATGAAGCAAGGCTTCCACAGCTGGCCAGGGAGCCCGTGTCCTGCAGCCCAGCTGTTAGATGACCGTCCCCGGGGCGGCATTAAGATGCCCTGACCCCCTACTTCCGTGGTTGTGTGAAGGTCAGGGGGGCCTGCGGGCCTGGGCGCTGCCTGGGGGAAGCCCCGAGGGGCCAGCCTGGGGCCTGTGGCATGCAGGGCGGGCAGCCCCGGGCCGGGCAGGAAGGAGGTGCCTCCCCGAGCCCCCCAGGGCCCCACGGGCGCCTTCCCACAGGCGGCTCCGTAGGTCCTCCGTCCCGAGGTGAACGAGGCGGTGCTCCGGCCTGGGCTGCCCCGAGCCCACCAGACGGGGCGGGCGGCTCCTACCCAAGCGCAGATGCCTCCTTCCTGCTCTGAGGGGGACATTTCTAGGGAGCTGGAAAGGGAGCTTAGAGCCTTGAGGGAGACTTTTTTATCCACTTGCTAAAGAAAAAATACATTAAAGTATTTAGTGTATGTGTTGGATGGGGCCTGGCCCTCCCGAGCTATGCGTCTCGGGGTGGGAGGGGGCATCGCCTTCAGGCCGTGTCCACACGCAGGGGCCCCCCCCTGACGGCCGCGGGGCAGGCCTTTGCCTCCCCTAGAAGAGCCCTGGAGCACGTCTCCGGGCCTGCACGTGCTGGAGAAGGCGGCGGGGCCCGCACGTCGGTCCTGCTTTGGCCTGGCGCTGAGCGGGGCCGTCCAGGGCTCGCGGCCCGGCCACGGGGTGCTCAGCTTCTTCCAGCCAGCGGGGCTCTGCCTGCGTCTTGTCTTCAGTCTGAGAGGCAATGGATGTTTGTCCCTCGCGGGTCCCATCTCCACCCAAGGTTCGCGGGCTGGCCTGGAGCCGTCAGCCACCGGCCGGGCGCGGGGTCAGAAAGCCCGGGCCTCGGGGTCTGCGAAGAGCCCTTGGAGGACGAAGGAGGCCGCCGTGGGGCGTGAGTCGGGAGCCTGCGGTCTGTGTGAAGTCACCAAGGGAGGGAGAGAGGCCACCGCCGGCTCCGAGACAGGCGGGCCCAGTACCGGTGCGGACGGCCGGGCGCCCGGGGTGAGCCGCCGAGGGCCGCTGCTGGGAAGGACGCTGGCACAGGAGCTCCCGGGCAGGGCCACTGGGGACGGGTGAGCGCCGTCGCTGCACGCTAAGGCAGGCCCACGGGGCGGCTCTCCTCGGAACTTCACTGGTCGCGCCAACTTCACCTTCTGGCGACTGGACCGGAGATCGAGGCAGCTGGAGCCGAGCCGACTCCTCCAGGACAGCAGGTGGCTGGCCCGAGCGTCCTGGGGTGTGAGGCGCCGCCGGGTAGGCCTGGTGCTGCTCAGAGGGCGCTGACCTGGCCTCAGGGTGCAGGGTGGCCCTCTTCTGACCCGCTGGCAGTGAAACCACCATCCCCTGTTGAGGCTGATTTCCCCTATGGTTCCACCCCACCCACCGAGTCAGGACCCCAGCGTCAAGCGTAGGAAGCAGAGCATGGGGTTTCCCAGATGGTGATGAGGATGGCTGCATGATAAAACACAAAACAGAACAGAACACGCAAATAATGGATTTAACGTATTAAACAAGTTACCCCACACATCAGAATCTCAGAATTCCATGAGCCTTGTTGCAAAGAGTAAAGAGACATTTTCTAGAAAGTACATGGGTTTAGAAACAATGAAAATAGGTATGACTTGAATGTGGCTTTTTTTGGAGAGAGAGGTTATCTTCTCATTGCAATCTTTTCTGAATCCCTACTATCTAAACACTTTGTGGCTATTCTTTTTTTTTTTTTTTTTGGTAGGTCCTTTGAAAATCAATAAATACATATTTAGCTTTTCAAAGTATACATTTCATTCGAAATTTTATCCATCTCCTGGAAAATCAGTACCTTTGAAGATTCTAACTCCGTTTCTACCTTCTTCCAATTCCTACGCTACTCATGTATTTGGCACTTGGCTTCTTTCTCTTCACCTTTCGGATTATTTCTCTTATGTCTACATATTTACTGCTTCCTTCTTCTTTTTAATTTTTTTTATTTACCATTTTCTTAATCTTCGCCTTCCACTGCCTTAATTGTATCCGTTAATGAGAATCCGCTCTTGATACACTCTCTTCGTCTAAAAACGTCTTTGTCTGGCCCTGTTCTTGGGAGGCATTTCCTTGGAGGTTCTAGGAAGGTATTTATTTTACTTTAGCACCTGGGAGCTAAGATTCCACTGGTGTCCGTCCTCTAGTGCTACTGCTGACAAGTCAGTGGTCAGCATCACTCTTGAAGGAAAGCTGTTTTGCTCAGGGTCCTGGGTGTGCGTGTGTGTGCACGTGGTGTGTTTAGATGTCCCGTCTCCGATTTTTACAGTACGCGATGCCATGTTCAAGTACTGCGTTTTTTTTTTTTTTTTTTTTTTTTTTTTTGTGGGTCCTGCTACACATTTGGAGAGCTCCTTGTGTGCTGGCTGGGGACATCCTCAGCCACAACCTTAGCCTATTTCCCAGCAGGGTCACCCTTGCTCCATGCTCTTTCTCCTCCCCTGCGGGGACCCAGGGGGGTGCATGTGGACGCTTCCCCCGTGTTGTCCGAGTTGCTAAGTTCCTTACTGATCCCCACGTCTTTGCGCACCTGTGATGCCTGCCGCGTCACTTCTTCGGCCAACTTCCTGGCCACCACCCCGGACTCGAGCTGTTTCAGGGCCAAGTTCAAGAGCCGTGAATTTTACATCGGTTACTGGTGTCGTTCAGTATGAGGCGTTTCATTGTTTCCTTTTTCACACACACTCTTCCTTTTTTCACACATGCTCTCTCCCGACGTATTTCCAAGCCTGTTACAATCGTGCGCTGTGAGACGGGTTGTTTTACAAACCTTTTCCTGATTACTCTTACATCTGGAGCCTTCGTAGAACCGTTCTCTGTTGTTTCTGCTGGCATTCTTTAATGATGCTTTCTTTCTCAATTTGGCCGATTGTTTTTACCGCGAATGGTTATTTTCCTTGGAATAGTGTTGCAAGAATTCTTTCAGAAATAGGAGGAGCTGGGATTTTTTTTTTCTTTTTTCTTTTCTTTTCTTTTCTTTTTTTTTTTTTTTTTTTTTTTTTCAGGCACTATGGACTCGATCGTCTGAAACTGAATTTGTGGCTTGAGTGTTTCAGGTTGTGAGTTTATGCAAGAGCCGCGTTTCCTGCAGGCCCTGCTGGGCCCCGTGAAATCTCCTGTTGACATGTGGAGGTGTGGGGAGTGGGGATCAACTTTTAGTACATCCTTACCATGGAGTTACAGCTCCCCCAGGGTTGCGTTTCACAGGGGGGGGAGGTCTTATACTAGTGTACACATGTTGGTTGGGTCCTGAGCTTTAGCTCCTTCTTCTGTTACTTCACAAAACCTTAAAAAGTGCAGTTCACATTCTCAGCCTTGACAAATTCTCTAAGGGCAAAGGAGCCTTAGCATTCTGCTTGCTTTGTTAGGATCCTGATTTCACTTAGATTTTGGTCTGGAAATCCCTTACTATGTTGTAAGCTTCTGATGCTGTTACTATATATATATATTTTTTTTCCTGTCTTATCCAGAATTTCTCAGTTGTTTTCAGCAGTGTCAGCGTGATTGACTTACTTTTTATTGGAAAGTACAATTATTCACTTTCTGCCCCCTCCTAATTACCCGAAGGATCTGGACATGACTGATTTCTCTTTAGTCTAAGGCTCAAATCTATTCCAAAAATATTTATTTTTTAATAAAACTATCCAAAGTTAAAAGAGATTAAATGCATAAATTTGAATATTTATTCAGGATATTCAGGAAACCGAATATCCTCCAGTGTGATTAGGACCTTGCAATCACCCCCGGTCCTCCAATAGACCCCGATCCTCCAATAGGCCCGTGATCACTAATGAGGTTAACAAATCAGGGTGCTTTAAATGAACAGTTTGAATCTTTGATGCGCCCTAACTGTGTTTATAAAGCGCTGTGGCTTACTTCAGGCGCTCTAGTTCAGTGGAAGCTGGGCTCTAAGTGGATGCTCCATTATTCCACAGCCAGTTGATTGGATATGAACCCGATCCCTCTGCATGTTAGTCTTCTCATTCGTAGCTTAGAGCAAATTGTACTTGACTGGGTCTCTCGAAGCAGTTGGGGGAGTGTCAGAGAAGATAGACCACACATGCGTTTGTAAACCATTTCCATACGTGAATAAATATGTTCTAAGAACCAGTAAGGGACAGAATGAACAAGGGGAGTAAAATCCCATTTTTATGTTTCTCTTTCATGGATTCCAGGAAAATTAAACTTTATAGGAGTCTCTCTGAAGCAGCTCAATAGAATGCCATTGGCTGGGTTTGTTACTATTTTATACAAAAACAATTATTTGCAAAGAGAAGGCTCAGGCACCCAAAGCCACCTTTCATTTCATTGCTTAGCCTCTGATTTCAATACACACCTTGTGTTTCTCCAAAAATTCTTTTGAGTGATGTTGGCATGATTCTGTTGAAGAGATTTTGTTTTATTCTTTGAACTGTGAGTCACTGATACCAATGCTTATGCATTTAGGATCTAGCTTGCAGGCTTTGTTCTTCTGGGAGAAGACCCCAGGAGGGTCTTAGCTGCCCCTTGAGGCAGCAGGCTTCCTTTGGTTCCTGCAGTTACCTTGACTAGGTCACGTGATGACACAGACCTGGGCACAGATGCCTGTGTCCTGATGCCCCAGACTTTTCCATTTCTAAGGGCGGGACACTGGGCAAGTGACTGCACATTTTAGAACTGATTTTCCTCACTGAAAAACAGGAAGGGAAAACGTGTCCTCTTAATAGGATTTGAGGGAGAAGCAAATAGAGCATTTTATTTGATATTCCTTTATAAATTGTAAAGCAAAGTTCAAAATTTCAAATGCATTCATTATATCTATCTGTTTTAGCTTGTCCTAAACTATTTACTATCTATGTGATTTAAGCAAGTATATATATATATAAATATATGAAATTTATGTAGATGAAATTTATTTATATAAATATGTGAAATATATATATATAAATTTATGAAAGAGAATTTGTTAAATCTAAGTGGGATATCATAGTGTATGAATAAGGCCGGCAAGCCGGTCTCCTTCCGTGATGGAACCTTTAAGAAGCAGCAGGTGTGATAACCACAGTATCGACTAAATCATGAGAGAGAGACCCTGGCGGGTCAGGACAGAGAGCAGTTGCTAGAACAGGGTCTGCAGGCTGCAGGGTCTTTCCTGCGGTTGCTGGGCTGCCAGGGGTTTCTGGAGAGGTCTTAGCAGGGGAGTGGACTGGAAGGGTTTGCACATCTCCACCTCTGGAATATGTGTGCCAGGTTATATGCAGTGAGTGTTAGCCCTTCTCACAGGCCTGAGAGTTTCCAAAGACTATGTTTTCTTATCTGCCTTTCCCTGCGGTGGGCTGCAAGCACTGTGTTCACATGCTTCCCTCTCACAAGACTAGGAGACAGAAGCTCACAGATGTACCATCAAAAAGGTAAGTGATGTCCAGGTCAGGAAGGAATGGACCCCAGGACTCAAGTCATACTACCACTCTCCTGGTTGCACAGCCATCAGCCTGCAGAAAGAGTGTGGGCGCTTGCCTCAGTCTCCTCCAATGCACAGATGCCTTCTGAGTCCATCCCATCACCCAGGGAGTGGTGGTCAAAGGCCCATTTGAAATTGGCCCATCTGAAAAGCATCTGTTAAAATTAAGGTTCTATGCAGTTAGAACAACAATAAAGGGAAGAAAAGAGAATCTGGTTGTTAGACCAAGTTCCTGGTGGCGTTTATATATAATTCAGGGTCTTTCCATTTTGCAAACAAAACAAATATTACAGAAGAATTTCTAAGAAGCTAAATCCATCAGTCTCAGGGAGAAAACATTAACTTCAGGATGTATTCCACGAATATGAGCCACGAAGCAGCCCTTATCTGATTGGTTAAATGTCTGTTGCCTGTAAGGAACATGCTTTCTAAAGAATATGTGACACATCACAAGAACCAGAGTTTGTTTGTTTGTTTGTGATGGTTATAAACATATAGCCATTCCTGTTAAAATAAGTATCAAATGTCTAGCTACGTTTTTTAAAACCTGAACAAAAGAGAGAGAAAAAAAAAGCAAAATCAACCAAACAAAAAGCACTTTTTAATCTCATTAGATTCTTATAAGATTCTTTCAAATATCTAAATAAAATATTGCAAACTCGTGATGAATACTTTGCCAGAGAAATGAGTAAGGAATGAATGACCAGAAGAGAGCACTGAGGTATCAAGTTCAATAATAAGCCAGATCCTCAGTAGGAGGGACTTGGAACATGGTAAGAGAAACTAGAATATTACAAGGAATTAAAGAGCACATTTCTCGGCTTTTACCCTAGGCCCCAATTTGTCGGATCCTATGCATCTAATTTGTGAGCTTCAAACGCCATTCCTTTTTATTTTTTTTCTTTCTGTAATAGTTTGGTAGGAGGAAAGGAAACAGGCCTGGAGTACAAATCTAAAACTTTCACACTGTTCTCTGTAATTTGGTGAATTAGTTGTTCAACACAACGGTGTTGGCTTTCAGTCCGTTGGTTTATACTGATATAAACTTGGAGCCTATCTTTTCCCCAGTGGCATGCCTGCTTCTCCAGCACATTCCCTCTCTGGTAATGGCATCACTGGCTCCCTGGCCCATCAGCCTGCAAAACACGGAGCCCTGATCAAGTGTTCTCTGCCCTTCTGAGATCCATTGAACACCAAGTACTGTTGATTACATGGCCATCATGCCTCTCAAGTCTGTCTTCTCTCTCTGGCAGGTGGAACTGTCCAGTCTGGCTCCCCATTCACACCTGGGCTAGATGCCAGGACGCTGCAGGGAGAAAACAGGCAAGCATCCCCGACTGTAGGAAGTATGCACTGGTGGGGGAAGACAGATTCAGGAGATAAATGATGAGGGGATGTGGGATACTTGGAGGTTGCAAGTGTGGAACAAATAAAGAAGGAAATGGAGACAGGGATATCCTTCTAAAGGAGGATGTCAAGGTGATGCCATTGAGATGTCAGCAAACTAAGTCAGTCGAGGGAGGTTGCCACCAAGCAGCTGGGGGAAGAGCGTCCACGGAGGGAAAGAGCCTTCGCTCCAGCAATTGCATAGAGTGTCTGCATGGGGTGGGAGCGCAGAGGCAAGGGGGTGGTGCCCTGAGGGTGGAGACTGAGTGGTGACCATAGAGTGTAGATGGGGAGTCATGGGAGGGCCTTGAGCAGAGGAGTGGAAAGGACGTGATGCACATGATTCACGTTTTTATAGGAATGCCTTGCATGTTGTGAAGAGAATACACAAAGAGAGAGAATGAGGACAAAGGGGAAATAGGCCAATCAGGAGAAAAAGGAGCAGAGTAAGAGAGGTGGGGGCCCTGCCATCATCATAAGGTGACAGGGGGTCCAACTACCAATATGTTTTGAGGGTGGGGTTGAGAGGATTTCTTGATACATTTGGTGTGGGATGCATTTGGTATGGGGGGAGGAGGAGGGGAAAAGATTTAAGGTTTTGTGCAAGTGTTTTGGCTTGAGTAGCCTAAACAATGTGATCTCCACTAACTAGGATGGGAGAGGGGAATGTGGAACAAGGGTGCAGGAGTTTATTAGGAATTTGGTCTTAGGCATAGCACATTTAAGATGCCTATTAGATATCCAGGTAGAAATGTCATATAGTCCATTGGAAATATGGGCATTTTGCCTTATTGAGAACTTTCTTCCTACAGTTGTAAATATGTCAATCAAGTCCGTTTTCCAAGGTAGATAGAAGTCTTTTGAAGCTGATAAACTGACATCACTTTTAGATTAAGAAATCAGATAAGAGGAACATTTCCAAATGTTTTACACAATGCTCCCTTCATAGCATATGTTCTTTTGAGTTATACTTACTTTCTTACTCACTGTACTTCAAAGTTTAGATCAGCGGTGAGTGTGTGCTGCATATGTGTAAATGTGTGTTATGTAATGTGCCACTGTGAGCCACGTGTCATCACAAACAACTCAGCAACTCTTGTACACTCTTCTTTTTGTAAGAGAAAAACACAGTATTCATTTTTAAGTTTACAACTTTGTTTAATTTGTTAAGAGAAAACCAACAGTTGTCTGAAAAACATCATTTTCATAGTCATTCTCTGTCTCCCAATACACATTATTTTTTATTAAAAAGTATTCCATTATTACTCATTAACGTGTTTCTCTTTACACGTAATGAGTAATAATGAGAAACAATTATTTCTGTATTGATCCATTACTGAAGCAGAGTCTAGAAATTTCCACAAGCTGAGACCTGAAGGACACTTCACACTTTTCAACACTTTTCATTGTGTGATCTGTTTTAATATTAACTTCTTTACGTGATTCATAATATTTCCTATAGATCATGTAACAGTAGGAGACTACAAAAAACTCTATTTCAGTTTGTTAGCATATTGTTGTTTTATTTATTTAGTTCATTATATTTTTCCATATATTATTTCCTTTTTTTTCCTTTTTTTTTAAGATTTTATTTATTTATTTGAGAGAGAGAGAGAGAGAGAGAGAGCATGAGTAGGGGGAGGGGCAGAGGGAGAAGCAGACTCCTCCCCGCTGAGCAGGGAGCCTGACAAGGGACCCTACCCTGTCCCAGGATCCCGGGGTCATGGCCTGAGCCAAAAACAGACTCTTAACCAACTGAGCCACCCAGACACCCCTCCCATATATTATTTCTGCTGTTTTTATCAAAATAATAGGAAAAACAAGCTTTTCAGTTATTATGTAAAGTTTTCAACCAACAGGAGGCAGATTTTTGTCTTCTATTGTTAATATCTCTCAAAAAAGACTTTTAAATGTTGTCATTAGGTTTAATTAAATTTTGGAAGTAGATGTCTAAGTGTTCTTAAGCCTGTGTAATTCGATCCTACACATTTTCCAAATACGATCATCACCTTTAAGCCTCAAGTGAGAATATCCCCTTATGACAAGGGTCAATATTGAAGACTGTAGATACAACCTATATTTCAAGGTGCTTTCCTGATAATTTAGGTTTTTTTGTTTGTTTTTTGTTTTTTGTTTTTTGTTTTTTTGGTCTGGCTTCTTGTCATTATTTTAAACCATTCTGGGGGCAGGAAGAGCATGTAGGACTAATTGAAGAAGTAAAGGTCTGATACTTCCCATTCACTTCAGCTTACATTAATTATCATGCTTAATTTGCTATTTCTTTGCAGGAAACTTTTGAAGCTGCTTAACCGTTTGGTAAGGTGGGTTTAGTTAAAAGTCGATGAGTTAAACCTGAAATTCACTTAAGGGGGCCCGATGAACTGCGCTCCCTAACGATTGGCTGTGAAGGAATGAGTGAGGTCCACGTGGGGTCCACTCCCTGGCCTGTGCAATGCCCATTTCTCTGTGGGAGCCCAGGGCGATCATTTGGTGTGCAAACCTCTGATGGAAGGAGTGACTGAGGATTGTGGAGTCGCTCTGCATGTTCAATATCACTAACACTTACGTATTTTTCCTATTTTAATAAAGATTCTGACATTTTCTTTCCAGAGCTAAACTGACTCATTTTTAGATCTACTCACATTCTACATGTGAGTCCAGTGGCTTCTTGGGTCTATCCTAGGGATTTGGTTCTCTTAGGATTCTGGAATGACATAAGCTCTATCACCCACCAACTGATGACCTATAATGTGAACTTTGAAGCACTGTCAATATGAGTGACTGTGGAAATGGAAGGGCAGAGTCCACCCTGGCTTGTCGTGGACCAGACTGAGAAGGGATCTTTGGGGACTGGGATCATGTAGGAAGAAGTACTCGGGTATGGAGTCATATGCGTATTTTTCCATGATGATGGTTATACACAATGAACTATAAGAATAACCCTCCCTCCCCAACAAGGAATGAGATCTGCTTGAAAAATGCCAGAACACCATCCTGGAACCCAAGTGTATGATCATGACTCAAATATCAAAGCCTCATTTTTTTTCTTCCCTAAAATAGCTTTAAAAAAAATAAAGTATGGATCTGATTGTCTCTTATACAAAAGCAAGTTGGAATTTGTAACCTGTGTAAATGCTGTAATTAAAACCTTGTTTTTACATGGATTCATTATGTTAAATTTTCCACTAATTACTGACATTTTCTTTAATGTGTACATGCAGGGAACATGAGGATATGATTAGCTGGAGTTAAAAGTGTAAGCAGTAATGAGCATATTATGGGTTTCCCTTTGTCTTCCTTTGGGCACTTGAAGGTTCTTGACAATAGGTCTGCCTTTTTATAGGGTTAGTGCTCTGCACAATTTTCTGTAAACAAATACATGCATGAAAGTAAAACTGACAACATTCATATACACAAGTTGGATGTATTGCTTCCCTTTACGTTACCTTTCTAGTGACAGGCTCTTTTCTTGTGTAGATACAAGCACCCCATTAAAGGACAGGAGACTTCCCTGATGCAGGAATGGGGTTTCTGAAAGTCTCGGGCTGGGACATCCGCAGTCAAGAAACTGAAGACACAGGGGAAGGAGGAATGTAAGAGACCCTACAAGGCACGGCACGCTGCACAGCCCAGTTCACTGAGTTCCTTGACGCTTATGACCAACGAACATGTTTTACTGGAAAAATCTTCTCCAGATCTCCCTCTCCCACCGTTGCAACCAGATGTTTATCCGTTCATTTTGCTTCTTTGCAGATAATACACACACTGAGAGACGTATTTCCTTTGCTTTGTTTCTCCTGGGCCTGGCTTTTTGTTGAGCTGGTGGTTTGGAGGCCCGCCTGACAACTCTGATGGCCAATGAGCGAGGCCACAGGGACAGAGGTAGCCTCCCAGGGATCTGCCCTTGGCCCCAGTGATGCCTGTGTCACCCCCTCCTGAGGGGCAGGCGGGGGACTCAGACCCGTCTCTCTTGAAGCCTCATTGCAAGACCTCTGCCCAGCGCTGTCTGCCTCGTTGTTGGTTTTCTTGTCTTTCACTTCCTCTTCTTTCCTCTTTCTAACCCAGTTATTTCTTTTTCTGATTATATCCAACATGTGTAAGTTGAAAACACTGGAAAAAAGATCCCTATGGAATTAAGACCATGCTTACTAACATTTCACATAAGCAGAATTCACTGAAGGATTTCAGTAAGCCCACCTCAGACTCACGCGGGCAAAGGGGACGGAGGTTGCTCAGGGCCGTGGTGACACAAAGCCCATCATGCCTGGAGCCATGCCTGACATCTCAGGCCTATGAGACCAACTGCTGCTTTTCCCCTGTACTTTGGGCAATCGCTCTGACAATTCTGTGCTTGGCAAAATCCAAGATCATCAGATTTGAACGAGGATTTCTGCCCCCAGTTCATATTTCTAAAAGCCCTGAGTGGAGTTGTAAAGTTATCCCTCTTCTCTGCACTTCTGATCCCTGTCCTCTTCCTCCCTTCTACGTGTTTTGTGCCTCGTTGTTTCTGGCCCCAGAGCATTAGGTGTCGTTTCAGCTGCCTTTTCTGCTTACAAGACTTTTTCGATGCAGTATGCTCGGCTCCATAGCTATCTTTCTCTTCACTTTAAAATTTCCCAACCATTATATGAAACTAACCTTATCTAGCAGTCAAGATGTCAGTCTGATGGATATAATTCATTCTAGGTAAGGAACGATGGCTAGTTGCCTAGTAAATGGGTTTAAAATAAGGTAGTCACATTTTCAAGGAGTTATTTACTGAGTTATTTACCGGCCCCAAATCATAGCTTTGTCATTAGTGTATTTTAAGGTAGGAGGAGTTCTTTTCTTGGTGCTTCTCAAACTATATGATGTTTTGAATAATGACTAACATGCATCTAGTGCTTTGCAATGTGAGAAACACCTTTCATCCACGTAATCTCATTCCGTCTTCCAAAAAGGTCTATGCTATCAGAATCTCAGTTTTCCAGATGAACACACTGAAGATTAGAGCAATAAAGAACTTATCCCTGGTCTGACTTTAGGGTTTGTGCATTTAATATATCATTGGCTAGTAACTATAAAACTATATTTTGTACTTTAAAGAAACCTTGACAGAATAGCATTTATCTAGTGATAAAAATGTGAACTTTGCTGGCACGCCAACCAGGGCTCAAATTCAGCTGTGTTTCTTTCTGCTGATATATTTCCTTGGGCAAATCAAATCACTTCTCTGAACCTTGTTTCCTAATCTGTTAAATGATCATGATGATCCTTGTAAAATACCTTGCCAGGTGTCTGGCACAATTAGTACTCAATAAATATTATTATTATTATTATTATTATTATTATTATTATTTTTGAATTGTTATTTGGAGGGGGACAGAATGGATGTTGACAAGACTAGCAATACAACGCAAGGCAGGAAGGAAGTACAATCCCTTCATGGCCATTTTTATGGCTACCATGTAAAGTATATTTGTCATTGCACTCAAAGACCATAAGCCAAAGGGACAGTTCGAAAACTGGTGGCAGAGATCAGATTCCCAGCTAGAAATGTTACAGAGGAAGAGCAAGAATAGTCGCTGAGACCCACTTCCCTCTTTTCCTCGGCTCTGCTATCATTCTGTCAACATCAGAGTCAATTAGCAAGAGCGGTGGCTGACTTTCCCATTCATCCAGATCTTCAGTGTTCTGAACACAACCACTAACACCTTATTTTATGCCAATGATTATATCTGGCAATGAAGTTACAACAAAAATTGGAGGAAATACAACCCTGCCTTTGGAGTCACAGCCCAGTGGAAGGCACCGTTCATTCACCCATGGAACATTTACTGAGAATGTAACACGCTCTGGGTAAAAGGCAAGCTATTTGAGGTAAAAACAAAAGTCATTGTTTTTGTTCTTAATGACATAGCAGCTATGGACGATAGAGAAATAAAGAGTTAGAGCTGAATAAAGAGTAATACATTTAGAGACACAGGGAAACCCTGAATGCAATTAAAAATGAGGGCCACCTGTCTTAGTAAGAGAAGGGAGGCAGAGAATTATGGTAAGAAAGGAAGCTACAGGATGGCTTGCTGGGACACACAAATTCGAGCCTAAATCAGAGTCAGGTGGATAAACAGTAGAGTAGAAGCTGCCATATTATAACTGTTCAACAAGCACCTGCAACGACGATTCACTGTCTGCTAGGATCCAATGCTGTTTGCCATTCCTCATATTCTGAGCTGGCTGTGAATACTCCTTTGCTCCCCAGCTCTGCACTCAGGACCATGTCCAGCAGTTACATATGTGCAATTGGAAAACCAGGACAGGACACAGAGAGAGGAAAATGTCACAAGAGGAAAAAAGCCTATTAGAGAAGCACAGAATGCCACAGAATTCTTTCAGAACGTATGGAACCAAGACAAACAATGGAGAAAAAACAATCTAAAGTAATGACAAACATATTTTCTAACCTAGAGTCCTCTGCCGAGCAAAATGAAGGGAAATTAAAGCCTTTTCTGGATACAGGAACGTTGAGTAAATTCTTCATGGATATACTGGGACTACAGAAATAGTAAAGGAAATCAGGCTAGTAAAAGTAAAGTGATACCAGAAGGAAACTTTGTTCTACAAAAAAAGGAAATTAACAGCACCGGAAATACATGAAAAATATAAAAGACTTGAGAAATTGTGTCATCTCTTTAAAAGATAATTGTTTAAAGCAAAACCAATCACAATATACTGCGGGATGTGTAGCACACATAAATGTATTTGAAGTAAAACTTATGACAATAGTGCAAAGAACAGGAGGAAAAAGCGAAATTCTTTGGATGTGTGCTTTTCACTCTACATAAACCTGCAAGTTAAAAATGTATATTGTAAACACTAGGACAACTGCTAAAAATCAAACAAAGAGGCATTGATAATAAGCAAATAGCAGAGATCTTAAGAGATAGAATCATAAAAAATACTGAATCCAAAGAGAGGCAGAAAAGGTGGGGAAAAGGGAAAAAAAGAGAACATGAGTAGAGAATGAATAGAAAGATGACAGTCACATGATAATTACATGAAAATTAAATCATCTGAACCTGCAGATTAGAAGTAGAATTGGCAGATTGGAAACAAGCAAAATCCATCCATCGGTTGTCCATAAGGGGCCGACTTTAAAGATAGATGTTCAAAGAAAAGAATATAAAGTGATATACCATGTAGTTAATAGACATAATTTTGTGTCATCATTTTTTTTACATTAACGCATAAACACAATGGCATTTTAGACATCATGACCTTTTGCCTAATCACTCCCATTTTATGGGATAAATCCTTTCTGTAGGTATGTAGAAACCTGTGGAAACGACTTTTCTCTTGTTCATCCCTTTACACTAGGCCACTACTTTCCCATCTGCTGGAAACCATTTTGTTAGTAATTATAAAGGTAAAGCCACGGAGTTCTCCAATGTCATATCAGACCAGTGTGAGGGGAACCCTGTAGTGCAGGGTGAAGGAACCAGAAGGCTATAGAAGCTCTAGAATACAAGAGCAGGGTATTTCGTTTCTTTTGTTCACTGGTAATAGAAATAACAAACATTGGTTCAATGACTAAATAAATGAAGTCATCAATGAACGAAATAAATGCAGAGCATTCTGGAATCATTCAGAATGGTAGTGAGTAATCATCTAGGCCTCACTTGTAGAGACAACACTGTAAAAATTACTCCATTTAATGACATATATCCATAATGAGAAGACCACAATTATGCTATATTTAGAAAAGAAGCAAACCATGTAATACCACATAGAAAACAAAACAAAACAAAACACATAGGCATGATTGATACTAAGTTCTGGAATTTATAGAGATAAGCTTCATTTATTAGGGGAAAAAATCATACTGGATAGCACTTTATTCCCCAAAGAGTCTTAGTAATAAATAAGATGCTAAACTTTTTAAAATGAACCCTGTTGAAACAAAACAAAACAAAACAAGGGATCATTATTTTTAGGAGAATTGCAAAATAAAATAGGCCAGCAGCAACATGGCTAGTAATTGAGGTCATAAAAGCAATGGAGAGGGCTCCTGGGTGGCTCCGCGGTTGAATATCTGCCTTTGGCTCAGGGTGTGATCCTGGGGTTCCAGGATCAAGTCCCACATCAGGGTCTCTGCAGGGAGTCTGCTTCTCCCTCTGCCTGTGTCTCTGCCTCTCTCTGTGTGTCTCTCAAGAATAAATAAATAAAATCTTAAAAAAAAAAAAAAAACAGGGATCCCTGGGTGGCGCAGCGGTTTAGCGCCTGCCTTTGGCCCAGGGCGCAATCCTGGAGACCCAGGATCGAATCCCACGTCGGGCTCCCAGTGCATGGAGCCTGCTTCTCCCTCTGCCTGTGTCTCTGCCTCTCTCTCTCACTGTGTGCCTATCATAAATAAATAATTTTAAAAAATCTTAAAAAATAAAAATAAAAGAAAAAAAGAAAAAAAGAAAACAAAAAACAATGCAGAGAAGCTGAGCTTCCTTCAGGCCAGGCAGAGCCAGGCCCATTCTGTCCCACGCTCCCACTCTGCACTAAAGCCATTCGGGGGCCACCTCCCCAGCGCCAGGTGTCCCAGATCTCGACCTCAGCCTGCACGGCTCAGTAACTCCCACCCATCCCTAACCCAGCCGTCACAACCAAATCTCTGCCCGGAACCCTCTCGCTTCCACACTCATCTAGCTCCCAGGTCCCCCGACCGGGATGTCTCATGGCCCTTTGAATCTCACCGGCTTACCACGGATGTGACAGTCACCTGGGCGGGGAGCCTTCAGGACAGCCGGCCTCCACCTCTTAGTTGTGTGGACACCTCTTCAGTTCCTCGACCCTTCTGATTCTCAGCTCCTGCTTCTGTAAAATGGTAACAGGCCTCACAGGGCTGCGTCCAGAAGGTCATGGGATCAGGAGGTCGTCCCCCGCGACCTCCAGCACATACCCAGGTGCCAGCCACGCCTGCTACCCGCTTCATTCTCCTCACGAGGCGGGGAACCTCCCAGTCATGTGCTGGCACCTGGGGGTGGGGGCCTTTCCGCCCTGCGCTGGTGCACACCCCCGCCTGGATGGCTTTTGAAGTAGCCACCTCTGATTTCTGCCCCCCACCCCCCCTCCGCCAGCTTTCCTACTTCCTGCCCTAAGTGCCTTTCTGCCTGGGGTCAATCCCTTTTCCACTCTGCCTTCCCCAGAACAATGTGCTCGGGAAGTGGGAAGGATCCCCCCCACTTCCTGCCCCCTCAGCCTGCAGACCGGAGCTCCAGGACTTTGTTGAGAGTGGCCCTGCGCAGGGCACGGTCTACAGGCCACCTTGCTGGCCTCCCAGCCCCACTCCCCCCTGTGCATCCGCACCTCCACGCCGCTTATATCCCACGGCCGCTCCCAGGCTTCTGGCTCCTTGGGCTGGAGAAGTCCTGGCCTCAGGTATCACCTCCTCCAGGAAGCCTTCCCTGACTGGCCTGTAGACAGGGGGTCCAAACTTGGTCTCAAGTCACTCAAATAGGAGGGAATGTGCCCGCGGGGAGGAGAACACACCGGCAGCCTCTCCCACTATGTGGATCTGCGGTCTGGTCTGTGGTCTGTCCTGAGGCACATCTTGCTGCAACCACAGGGCCCCCCTTCATCCCGCCTGCCTTCAGCCCTGCCCCTTCACTTCTCTGCCCACCTTCCTTCTTGCCTTTCACTTTCTTGTTCTTAACTGGCGCATTCATAAATGCGTACAGATAACCAAAGTTAGACAATTGCGGCTACCTAAGAAAATTATGTTTCCAGGGAATTTGTGTGTTTGTGTGTGGGGGGGGAGAGATTCCGAATCTTCTACATGAATATGTTTGCTTAGGGAGTAGCAGCTGTTAAAATACAAATGTGGTTTTTGCCTTCAGACTAGAGCAGGAAATCATGCACAGTGTGGTCTGCGCTGGGCTCTTTCATCTGGGGGCTCTGTGCCTAACTCTGATTTAGGGACAGAGAGTAGGGCGGCTGGTGGAGTGGACTCCCAGGCCTGGCGGGGTCGCAAAGCCCCCTCTCACCCTGCTCCTCCCTCCAGCCCCTGTCACTGGAAGTCGAGGCTCTTCACCAAGTGGAAAGATAATACCCGTCTCCCCCAGTCGGGTGCAGCATCGATGAAGGCGACGGGCCCACAGACCCGGGCTTGGCCAGGAGGTGTCTGGCCTCCACGAGAAGTGACAGCCCTTTGCCGGGTTTATCACCAAAAGGCGGGGAGGCTCATTTCCTTCCACGGTCAGGTCGGAGCATCCGGCGGGGTGTGCGGGCTCTGCAGCTCCAGCCCAGGGGGCCCAGGGCGCGGGCCTGACACGGTCCCCGCAGCAGCACCGGGTCCCCAAGGCCGAGCCCTCGCCTCTGGCTCCCCGCCCCACACCTCTCCTCCCGGGGTGGGGGGCTGCGGCCTGCCCGGCGAGCTGGGCGCTATTTTTACAAGCGTCCACGGAGTGACTGGGCCCCCCGAATGGTGTGCGAAGCCTGAGTCAGCCTGCGCGGGGACACTCCTCAAAGTGTCATTTCCTCTGCTGCCATAATCGGCGACATTCGCTTAACCCCTGCGCGGTGACGGCCCGGTGACAACAGCCACACCCGCCCGGCGACCCTGGAACCCCTGGCGCGCTGAGTGGGACAGCTGGCCCAGCCGGCCCTGTGGTCACTGCCAAAGAATCCCCTCCGGCCGCCGCGGCGACCCTGCAGCTGTCCCCGCGCATTCCGGGCGTGCCTCCCCGCCCGCGGCAACTGCGGGGCGTGGGCAGTGCGGCCCGCAGCCCCCCCAGCAGCCCCCTGCGCCCCGCGGCCCGCAGCCCCCCCAGCAGCCCCCTGCGCCCCGCGGACCTCCAGCCCCCCGCGCCCCCCGCGGCCCGCAGCCCCCCCAGCAGCCCCCTGCGCCCCGCGGACCTCCAGCCCCCCGCGCCCCCCAGCAACCCCTTAGGAGCCCCCTGCGCCTCTGCGGACCTTAAGCCCTCCACAGCCCCCCACGCCTTCATACACCCCCAGCCCCCCGCGCCCCCCAGCAGCCCCTTAGGAGCCCCCTACGCCCCTGCGGCCCTCCAGCCCCCAGCGCCCCCCAGCAACCCCCTGCACCCTCAACAACCCCCTGAGCCCCGCGAACCTCCAGCCCCTTGCGCCCCACCAGCAACCCCTTAGGAGCCCCCTGCGCCCTTGTGGACCTCCAGCTGCCCGTGCCCCTCAAGCAGCCCCCTGCGCCCCCGCAGACCGCCAGCTCTCCACAGCCCCCCAAGCCCCCTAGCAGCCCCCCATGCCCTCACAAACCCCCAGCCCCCCGCGCCCCCCCCCCAGCAGCCCCTTAGGAGCCTCCTGCACCCCCTGGGACCTCCAGGCCCCGCGCCCCCCAGCAGCCCCCTGCACCCCCGTGGACCTCCAGCCCCTCGCGCCCCCCAGCAGCCCCCTAGGACCCACATCCCTGCAGACCTCCAGCCCTCCGCAGCCCCCCATGCCCCTAGCAGCCCCCCGTGCCCTCGCAGCCCCCCAGCCCCCCGCGCCCCCCAGCAGCCCCTTAGGAGCCCCCTGCACCCCCGCAGACCTCCAATCCCCCTGCGCCCCCCAGCAGCCTCCCAGACCCACAGCCCTCCACAGCCCCCTGTGCCCCCCGTGCCCTCCAGGAACCCCCCTAGGAGCCCCAGCAAGACCCTGCTCTGGCAGACCCTGCAGACACCCGCCCCCCAATCCAGTCCCGCGTCCCCCCCTTCCGCATCCCCGCGTCCTTGAGTCCCCCGGCAGGCGGCCCCCGAACGTGCAGAAAAGAAGCAGAGGTTCCACTGGGGGAGCAGCCGGCCACTGTCTGTCACTGTGTCACTGTGGCTCCCGCAGCCGCAGCCTCCCCGGGCCTGCCTGGACCAGGGTTGCGGAGCGGGGCAGGCAGGGACCTGGGGCTTAGGTCCCCCCCCCCGCCCCCGCAGGGCCCCGGGTGAGCCTCAGGCTGCTTATCCGAAGGGGGGACAGAGTGACAAGAGCCTCAGGTCCTGCGGGGACAGCCGAGATCTGCAGCAGGGCCCGCTCCCCGCGGGCTAGGATGCGGCATCTCCTCCTCCACCGTGTGGGAGCTGCTCCTGGTCCATTTAGTGAATGGAGGGAAGGGGAGTGTTTTGTGAAGCTTAGCACATTTAAGTCAAATTTTAGACCATTACCCCAATCTGTGTGTAGGCCGGAGTCCTGGAGGGAGCTCACTTTTAACACAGGCTGATTTTCATGAGCACACACCCAGCCAGTTTACTTTTTTAAAGATTTCCCTTTTTAAAATTTTTCCATTTCTTCAAATACCAATGAGAAGGGTAGTTTTTTTTTTCCTATTTTAAAAAAAATCAGATAAAATACACATCATGTACAATTTACCATGTTAATCATTTTTAGATATACAGTTCAGTGGCATTAAGTATATTCACACTGTTGTGCAACCATCACCTCCGTCTGTTCTCAGACATCTTCTCATCTTGCAAAACTGAAACCCTATATGCATTAAACCGTAATTTCCCATCCCTTCCCCCACCGGCTCCTGATAACCACCCTCCTACTTTGCGTCTCTGTGAATGGGACAACTCTAGGTACCTTATATAAGTGGCATCATAGTACAGGTCCTTTACGTAACTAACTTCTTTCACTTTGTATGTAGTCCTCAAGGTATAGCCCTGTGTTGGAATGACCTCATTACTGAGGCTGAGTCATGGGCCCCTGGATGTTCATACCACATTTTGTTTATCACCAGCTATTGTATGTTTAAACTTCTTTTTTTTTTTTTTTTTTAAGATTTTATTTATTTAATTGAGAGAGAGAGAGAGCATGAGCGGGGGAAGAGAACAGAGGGAGAAGACTCCTTGATAAGCAGAGACCCTGGGATCCTGATCTCAGCTGAAGACAGACACTGAACTGACTGAGCCACCCAGGCGCCCCAGCTTCTGTTCTTAGAGTACAAGAGAAAATGAAGCATACATCATCAGTGAGAGTGTGCAACACGAGCAGGTTTGTGAGATGAGATACGTGACAATGGGATCTTTGCAAAATAATTACTATTCCACTGTGCCAAGGCCAGTTTTACAAATTTTTTCCTATGATGTAAACATACAAATACGTAAACGTGTATGCACATACATGTTACTCCCATACTCCTTTTTGTATCTCCTTCTTGTCTTTCTCTATTCAGGACAAAGACAGATTTAGTTTGGGGTGAGAGCATGGCACTTTTGTCACGTAGAGCTATACATTTTAAAGTGATTTATATTTTATATTTGAAATTCAAGAAGTTTCTCTCTGCTGTGGGTTATAGGTAATTGTGGCCAGTTCAGCATTCTCTACCTGTGCTACTCTTGTCCTCAACATAGCCTGCCTCTGCCTCTCCCCCTTCTCATCCTGCCTACTTCTGTATTTCTTTCACTAATTCGTGGATCCTAACCATGTAACATCCTCAGGTACAATGCTAAATAATTTCCTTACATTTAAATCTAAAGCCTCTTAAAATATGGATATTCCTGTTCCTATTTCACAGATGAAGAAACTGAGGCACAGAGGGTTTATGTGACTATCTGGTGCCAAACATTTATCTGTGTCAGGGTCAAGATCTAGACCAAATGTATTTGAAGCCAAATCCCAGATGTTGCCCTACACAGAGTAAAGCAGTTATCACTTTCTTAAGTCTTCTTTTATTTCCTACTGGATTTGCATGTGGATTTTACCTTTGCAAAAAGAACTCCAGGATGCCAAGAACATAACTCAGGGCTCTACATCTAGTATTTTGTGCACAGTATTTGTAGTTTAATAAAAAGTTAATAAAATAGGGAAGATGTTTAAAATAAAAATATGAAGGGACGTCTGGGTGGGTGGCTCAGCAGTTGAGCGTTTGCTTTTGACTCAGGGCATGATCCTGGGGTCCAGGATGGAGGCTTGCATCAGGCCCCTTGCAGGGAGCTTGCTTCTCCCTCTGCCTGAATCTCTGCCTTTCTCTCTGTGTCTCTCATGAATAAATAACATCTTAAAAAATAAATAAAAATATGAAGAACAGCAAATTACATCCAAAGTAAGCAGAAGAAAGGTAATACCAAAAAAAAAAAAAAATTAGAGCAGAAATCAGTGAAATTGAAAAAGGAGATCAATAATGAAAATCAACAAAATCAACATCTGTTTCTTTGGAAAGATCAATAAAATTGACAAGTCTCTAGCTAAGCTAACTGAGAAAAATGAGAGAAAACACAAATTAAAAGCATCAGAAATGAAAGGCAGGCATCACTATAGATCCTATAGACAGTAAAAGGGTAATAAAGGAGTATTATGAACACCTGTAATGCCACAAATTTGATAACCTAGATGAAATGGACCAGTTCCTTGAAGACACAGTCTGCTAAAACACAAGAAGTAAACAGTCTACATCTGTTATATGAATTGAATCAATAGTTGTTATCTTCTGAAATAGAAAGCACCAGGCCCAGATGGGTTCACTGGTGATTCTATCGTGCATTTAAGAAAGAAGTTATATCAATTCTCTATAGTGTTGCTTCTCTCTTTTGCCCTTGAGCTGTTGATGGGGAGTTTTATTTGAAGACTCATGGCCTTCTTCAGGCCTGAGAGATTTACATCTCATTCATCTATTTCATTTTCTCTACTTTTTTTCTAAAATTTTTACCAGTTTGGTGTTTGTCCTCTTGCACAGATCTTGCCTGTGTTTTCTTTGATATTTTTTATCTCATTCTAAGGTCCGGGAGATTCTTAAAACTATATTTTTAAATTATTTTATTGCAGATTAAATATGCATCAGTAGTCATATGCTCAGTCTCTGGGAGCAGCTGAATTTTGTTCACACGCCTTTCCCCCACTCTCAGCATCCTGTCTTCTGTGGGCTGCCTCCAGAAACAGAGACCTGCTCCTCCATGATAGCCAATGAGAAAATGGGGCTGTCAGTCCTACAATACAGGAAACTAAATCCTGCCAACAACCTCAATGGGCTGGGGACATTGAAGTAGGATGAGTGTCCAGTGGTGTGGTTGTCATTTGTACATTGTCAACTAACACTCCTGCTTTTAGTCCAACGTCTAAATACCAACCTCTGTGCCATTTACTAATTCTGAACCCACACCCTCTCTGAATTCCAACAGCTAGATTGTCTCCTTTTTAAAGCATCTGAGTCACTTATCTTTGTTTGTTTCATCTTTCCATCCTCTCCCACCTCCCTTCAGAAATTGGTGGAAATCTCTTAACTGTTGTTGATTATTACCAACCCTTAATTTACTCTTTTTTTTTCTTTCCTTCTTTTGAACTTCTAATCTTTTATTTCAGTGGAGGTCTTTGGAAGGTGAAGAACAAATGTGTATGTTTATTCGTCTATCCTGAACTGGAGCTGCCTGATTAGTCTTTTTAAGAAGCTGATTCCCAAACGGATAGGTTTTATAGTCACTCTTTCTTGTTCTTTTTGTTGGCATTTCTATAAAGGCAATGCCCTGAGACAAAAGACGAATTGTTTTTCTGCCCAGTAAATACAAAGACAGACCTTGCCAAGGAATAGTAATGAAGTAAGACCTTAAATGGGCTTTGGAAAAGCCTCATTAAATCGCATGTTATCTTAGGAGGTTCTTTGGGATATTGAAGAGAACACAGACTTTGTATGATATACCAGCTTTTCCACATAGCTTTGGGCAAATTATTTAACCTCTTAGCACCCAGGTTTGAGTGGATAAAGTATACCACTTTTCAAATTTTACAAGATGACTGTACAACATGCATGGTACCTAAGAAACGCTTAATACATCATTCTGCAAATATTCATAGTTACACTCTGTTGGTCACTGAATATGTAATGGGGGGTAACCACAGGTTAGATCTCTCTGGAAGGTACATTCGAGTGGATGCAAAGCATAAGTAAATAGTCAGTCTCGTGACGATGCCAGTTACCACTCCACTTGTTCCACCCCCATCATCCCTGTGATGCCACGTGCGGCCAAGGTGAGCTCCATGGGATGATGTGGAGACAGGTTGAAAGGACTCTGATAGAACATGAGGAAAAAGGAGAAAGAAAGAAGAGTAAAGGATGAAAATGAGGAAAGAGGAGTGAGAGAGATAGACCTTTGAATATCTAACTTAGAATGATTCAAAAAGAAAAGCTGAATCCATCCCTGTCCTAGTCTCTTCTGTTATAACAGAAGGCTACAGGATGGGTGGCTTATAAACAACAGACATTTATTTCTCACAGTCCTGGATGTTGGAAGTCTAAGATCAAGGCATCAACAGATTGGGTGTCTGGTGAGAGCCCACTTCTTGGTTCACAGATGGCCATCTTTTCCCAATGATCTCACATGGCAGAAGGGGCAAGAGACTTGGCTGGAGTCTTTCTATGAGGGAACTAATCCCATTCATGAGGGCTCCATTCTCATGACCTGACTGATCCCCAAAGGCTACACCTCCTTCTACTTTCACAGTGGGAGTTAGGATTTCAACATATGAATTGAGGGAACATAAACATTCAATCTCTAACAATCGCCAAATATGGAAGAGATAATTTGTATACAAAGGGAGAATGTTTTTAAAATATAAACAGTTCTTTATGATTATAACAGAAAGACCACTAGTCTGGGAGATTAGTGTCTCAGGGTCTAACATTAACTATTAACTAAGTTACTATTTAGTACTTTGGCTTTGAGAAACTTTCCTAGATATGTGGATCTGTTTCTACCATGAGGATTAGTGATCAAGTTCTCTTTTTAGATCCGACATGTTGTACGCCTCTTAAAAGATTATGACATCTTCAATTTTATGGAGTGAGAAATGAGGTATACATCTTACGTGAATAGTCACTGAGTACACTGAGACAATAAAGTATATGTAAGGCTTAAAAGGAGATGAGAGGAAGGCCAAGAATATGTTACAACATTCAATTTTAGAAAGGCAAGTACAGAAATTGATGAGACTCATACGATTCTGAGTAAGTTGAGCCCAAATTTGGAAAGAACTGCCAATTTATCAGTTCAATAATGTTCAAATCCATGCTTTTATAGAACTGGGCTTATGAGAAAATAATTATAATCCATTGAAAATAATGGTTCTGTTTCAACTTCACCGATCAGATTCACATTTTACAAGCATAAATACACCACCGCAAATGTAGTATAAATATCTATTGTGATAATAAAAGATATTTATTAAAAATTCAGCTTAACATTTCTCATGAAATGTGAGACTATTCAAGTGCTTTGTACAAATTGACTCCATAGGGGTCTTGATAAAATAGCAAATGAGTTTTTTAATGTTACGAGCTTTTGAAAATAGTCTATGAAAAAGAGCTATATTGTTTTTCAGCAAAGTGATTGAATCAGATGCCCATCATTGATAGAGGCAGAAGAACTTATTTGGGACTAATCAGTTATTATTTTCAGAATTTCAGTAAAGCCATATGAGATTTTAACTTTATGTTTTAGCAAGTCTTGTTTCCCAATGCAGATCACTGGTCTGAGAACATTTTGGAAAGTGTGTACAATTGCGGGCCTATTCCAGAATGAGCTATCCTAGCAATGCTAGAGGAAACCTACTAGGCTGAAGTACCAGTACAGATAAGGCCAATTATCTTGCCTCATGCCTCATGCAGAGAAGGAGCTCAATAAGCATCTGTAGCCATGAAGCAAAGGGGGATAAGGAGGTTGGGCGTAAATTCAGAAGAATCTGAGTTCAAAGATCTGTCTCTGTCCCTTAATAAAGCACACATTCCTCAAGATGTAGGACCTCTTTGGGTCTCACAGTGAACTACCTGACTCAGGCTTGGTAAAAGGATAACTGCCATGATAATAATCCGTGGGGTTATCTGTGCTTCAAATCAAAACGGTGTTGCAGAGATCTGTAAACTTAGAAAGGATGAAGAGACATGAGCTTTGATGACCCTTCAGAATTCTTTGTTTCCTTCAGTTTATCTTCTCTATACTGTCCTTCTCTCTCTCTCTCTCTCTCTCTCTCTCTCTCTCTCTCTCTCTCGGAGTCTGTCTTGTTCCTTTTTACCCTGGAACTTTTGCCTGGAAATTGAAGCTTGTAGCTGTTACTGATGCTGACATTCAGGTTTCCAAGTCTGTGAAAATGAGCTATGCTTCCTTTCATAGCTTCCTTCATTTGTGCTCTTAACTCTGAGCAATTCTAAGCAAAATACTCTTCTGGGACTAACAGAGAAGTGGTACAAGGAAGGATATTGGCCAAGACATGCAGAGCTGTGAGCAGTGTTCCCACAGCAGACCCAATCTTCCAGTGAAGAATCCAATACAATGACAAAACTAGACCAGCTTAAAAAAAAAAAAAAGAGGCCAGTATTTCAAAGGATAAACAGGAGATTTCTTTCAGGAGACCACCTAGCCAGTCTTTTCCATCAGCTGCTATACAAGATCATTGAACCTACACTAGATTCTGAGAAAGGACTGAACAATTTCATTATCAGCCAATACATCTGGACGTTCACAACAAAGTAGGATGATCAAATCAAAGGGACTGGACTCGTGATTATCCCCTCTCCTCCATACCCATCCTCACAGTATTGCCAAACTCTATCCTTAGATCAAACCAGCCCTGCTCCCCAGCTGCCAAACCCTGATGACTAAAGCCACACAGATGTGCTGATGAGATCCATGACAGATTTTTGAACTTCCAAACTCAGTTTGGCTGTGCTGGTTCCAGTAATCCATAAACTGATGTCTTGGTGGGTTCCCACTCCCTAGCGTGGCTATGCCAATGTTTCAAGACCTTGAAATGTTACATTCTCGTGACATTAACTTAATCCCTGACCTTCACACCCTCAATACTATCTTTTCCTCATTCCATGGATATTAGAAGTCACAAAGGTAAACCCCCGTCCACATCTCCACTTGTTTTCCTTTATCCTATTTAGTAATAACTCCCGCCTCTATGATTCCTTCTCCCTTATCTCAGGGGTCATAGTGTTCCCACAAACCATAGGAATATAGGTTCCTAGTGAACAACAGTGCTGTGCCTATGTGTTGTTTGACCCCATTTATTTTCTCCTTCCCCTTTGAGATCTTCCTCCATGAAACATCCAGTTGGACAATTTCTAAGTTGGATATTCAGTTTCTTTCTCCTCACTCTCTCCTTATCCCAGAAATATACCCCACACTCCCATATGGTGCAAATCCCTTTGGAAACATACACTTGGACAGATACCTGGCAGTTTTCTAGTAAGAGGCAATAACGTTTCTTGGGGGAGCAGTTATGGTTTCAATCATGTACAGAGTCTCCATATTGGGTAGAAGAGGTGCTGATCCTCCATCTTGGAAGGACTAAGTTTTCTTTTTTCTTTTCTTCTCCAATCTATGGCCATTTCTATTTTTTAAAAAATCAATTCATTTTTTTGCTGTATCTTGTTTGACTTTGGCCATGTTTTTGATCCTGTCTACTCCTGTAGATTCTGAGATGCCACCCTTCCGTTTCTCCGGTTTCCCTCAACGTTATTTCCAGAGTTTGACAATACTTTTCTTCCTTTCATTCCCCCCCAAATGGAATAGAGGACATGATTCTGTTTGCATCTCTGTGAAGAAAGGAAGTTCTTGGCCTCAGCGTGATCAATAGTTCCTTATCTTGGGTGTGGAGGTCTGAGGTAGGGTAGCACTGTGACCCAGTACAGATGGTACCATTGTATGAAGAACACATGTTTTGCTTTTACATTGTCATTTGGATGGATATTTAGGTTGTTTCCAATGTTTTTTTCTATTACAAAGAAAATATTATTTATGGAACTTGTTAAAGTTGGTAAAGTAGACCTCATTCAGGACCATCATGATAGGTAGAGGCATCACTACAACAGAATTTTACAGTGTGGGAAACATTGGGTTCACCTCCAAATACAACATGGGCAAGTGGATATTTATGACCAAGGAGCATGGTGGGGGTCAGTGGAGGAAAGACTAGTAAAAGGAAACAGGTGTGAGCAGGGTTCTGACTAACCTGACTTAGCAAGATTATTCCTGGAGACAGGCAGGGTGGGCAGACATCACCTGGGGGTGGGGAAGGGATAAGAACCTGATCGGATACCAAGGGTGATGAGATAGGAAGGGTGGAGGCCTCTTGCTAAATTCTAACTTAGCAGAATTTTTGCTAAAACTGGATTTTACAATGTAGAGCACAGATGCACCGAAGAGAAGGCTCAGGAGCCTGACTAAAATCTGGTCAACCAAAGAATTGTTGCCACTATTTCAGATGATGATGGGCAAACAGTGTCTCCATGTTTGACCATCCTGATGTGGATGTGCGTGGCCTTTTCTAGGTTGTATACAGACAGTGATGACATTTTTAGGTTATGGGTCTACATATATTTTGTTTTACTAGAATTATTTTCCAAATTAGTTGTACCAGTTTACCTTCCTAATAGTAACATTATTGCTGCAAATTTTCAATTATTGAAACCATCAGACCTTTGGAACGTCTGTCAATTTGGTAGTTTTGAAGTGACATCTCATTGCTTTACTTCATGTTTCTGTGACTCCTCAAAAGGTGGAGAATTTCTACGTAATCTTTCAATATTCGACATTCTCCTTCTGTTTGTGTTTTCCTGTTTTGGTTGTTTGTCTGACTGGTTTGTAGTAGCTCTTGATCTATGCTGGCTGCTAATTTCCTTCATGCTTTAAGTTGGAAATACCTTTGCTCTGTTTATGATTTGTCTTAAAATTTTGTTTATGACGTTTATTTCAATTTTTACGTATATAGTCAAACTTAACCTCCTTTTTCACTTATTGGTTGCATTTGTAAAGTCTCATTTAGGAAAGACTTCCAAATATATATCAAATCATTATGTTGAGACTAATATAATGTTGCACCTCAATTTACCTCAAAAAAAAAAAAAGAAAAAAAAAAAGAAAAAAGAAAAAAGTGAAAGAGAAAAAAAGACTCCTATATCTCTGGAAACATATTCTTCTTGATTTAAGAACAAGTAAACAAACAAAAACATTTTAAAGTTTTGGTTTTGAACTTTAAAAATCAGGCATTTAGACGTTATTATTTTATATATGGCAAAATGACTATCCCAGTATCTCAGCTTCCTTCGGGAGTTTTAATTAATATATTCTCATTTGCCCTGTGCAGCGCTTCCCCTCTCAGATCTTAAGGATGCTCTTAAAGGTTCCAGACAGTTTTAATTCGTATTCTTTCTGTCTTTTCAGAGGGTTCTCCACCATCCTGATGGCTTAACAGAACTATGGCTCCAGGCATGTTTTTGGTATCGCTCCACAAGGACAGACTTAATAATTATATCAACCTCCCACTAGCTATTGTCATTAGGATCCCAACACATGGAAAACTATCTTTCCTCTGGAGTTTCTTCTCTCAGTTGTGATTTTCCAGGAAAAAGGTAGAGAGGAAAAAAGACAAACAATGAAGGTTATTATCCGTGTGACAGTCAACCGTGAGCCAATTCCCTAAATAACTCTGTTCCCCATTTTTTCTCATCTATGAAATGAGGATAATAGCTTACTTTCATCCTGGTGGAGGGTTCACAAAGTATATGAACTGTGTGTGTGTGTGTGTGTGTGTTGTGTTACCCTTTGGGCACATTGCCAGCACTATACAAGTGTTAGCTAATACAGTTCATTTTTTCTATTGTTTCCCAAGTAGGCTGTTCTTCAGCTGTTACCAAAATAGAATGAGAACAATTTACAAGCCAAATGTAGGTAATACGGTCCTTGGGTTGGCAAGGCCCACTTTGAAAGGACAAAGGCCCACTTTGAAAGGACATCATCACTCCTTTCTGATAAAAACAAGGCTACATAATACTTGGAGGTTCGTCTTCTGGAATAATTGAGTCCCCTGAAAATACTGTCCCAGCGTGCATCCCATCTCATGGAAATCCTTACAGGAAGTGATTTTCCCCCCTGGAAACCGCTGCGACGGCCTGCCCCCCACATCCCCCTTGCTCTCCCTCAGGCCGAGATTCAGCGAGCTTCATGGTGGTGAGAATTACAGTAATCAGGCAACGTCGAAATACCCCTGAGCTTGCCAACTGAAGTGTGACCCAGAACTGTTTCTCAGGATGAGTGTTGTGATTGTTTCTCCAGCTGTTCCTATTAGGATAATTAATATAATTAACAATAAAGGCCTTAATTATGGATGTTTAATGAGAGGCATTTATAATTATCACCCAAACCTCATCAAGATACATAGGAAACTTTTATTGAGTGCTTACTAAGTACTTTGCATGTAGCCTCTTATTGAACCCTTACAATAATCTTTCAAAGGTAGATACCAAAATTAGGAACAATTTAATTTAAAATTTAAGAACCAGGATTGGCTGCAGTGTCCTGGGTTTACTGTAATGAAGAACCACAGATTGGGTGGCTCAAACAGCAGAAACTCCCTGTCTCACAATCCTGGAGGCTGGAAGTTTGAGATGTTGGAAGTTTGAGGGCAAGGTGTAGGCAGGATGGGTTTCTCCAGGGGACTAAGGAGGAAAGACCCAACCCAGGCCTTTCTCCTGGCTTTCAGTGCCAGTGGATGGCCATCTTCTCCCTGTGTCTTCACATGGTGTTCCCTCTGTGGCTGTTTCTGTGTCCAAATTTCCCCTCTTAATAAGGACGCTAGATTCAGGTTGACCCTAATGATCTTATCTTAGCTTGATCACCTGCAAAGACTCTATTTCCAAATACAGTCACATTCTGAGGTATGGGAAGATAGCATTCAACATCTTTTTGAGGGACTCAATTTCACCCCTTCAGTTAGAAAGTGCCAGAGCTGGGACTTAAGCCATGTACATCTGAGCGTGCTGCTCTGACCTCTTCCCACCCCATTACCTGACATGTCCCCTGCCATCTTGGACTTGCTTCCTGCCCAAGTGAGGTTCTCCTTTCCCACCCTTCATAAGTCCTATTTTCTTCATTGGTGTCTTTATTTCTCTTTCTTGAGAGTCCCTCCCCTAGCCTCTAGGTCAGCACCTAACTATGCTCAGATCTACCTTATCTTAAAAAGCATATTATGATCCCAAGCCTAGTTTCTCCTTCAGCTACTAGCCCATCTCTCCTCTGTTTCTCAGTCCAGCCACTGAGCATTTCCATTGGTCTGCCATTCCCATCCCTTTCTTTCCATACACTCTGCAATTCCTCAGCGTGCCTTCCACCAACACTGTTTTCTCTTGGGTTGCCAGCAATTTCTATGTTGCTGAGGATCATGAACACTTTGACCCCATTATCCTATAGGATCCTTCAATAAATTTTATTTGCTAGATGATCCTGTCATCATCCAGCACTGAGGTGGCTTCTCTTGCGACACTGGCCTTTCTTGGCTTCCATTAAAACGAAGAAACCCTCATGAGCACCTTTAATATTTATGATAAGTTGGTTCCCTAAGTATTTCTATCTGCACAAATTACTTTAGTGACCTCTATTCTGATGACCTTCAGTGAATGCCTCTGAGCAACAGTCTTCTCAGCTCTGACCTGAATATCTGACTGTTCCTTCAACATCCCCAACCACATGCCCCACAGGTACCTCAGAGTCACTGTGCGGGAAATAAACTCAAGATCCCCCAGGTCTCCTCTTCTTTCAATCTAGAAGCTTGGACAATGTCACTACCCTGTTTTTAAATTTTGAGGTAAAAACTGGAAAGTGGGTCCCGACTTGGTACTCTTACTCTCCTTCCTACCTCTAGCCCCACCAGCCCCCAAACCCTCTCAATGCCATCACCTATAGCAGGGCAGTGGGTATGCAGCAGCCTGGAAAGTAGAGGTGGGGATTCTTGAAATACAACTCGTCTGTTCCAACTTTCCTTGGGGACTTGTGATGTTGTAATTTTAGCAATTCCTTAGTGCTTCAAAATGAGAAGCCCTAACAAACAGTTGTCCAAACAACTGTACCAAAGACACATTTGAGACACATTCATCAGCTTAGAATGAAAAATAAAAGGAAGTACCCAAAGTCTTTGGAGACAGCAAGTCTTTCTCCTATCTCTGCTCTCCTGACAAGGACTTAGAAACAGTTTATACTTTGTTTTGACCATGGCTTTGGGGGAGGCGGGGGGGAAGTTCATGGCTAATTTCTGCTTCTTAAAATTTAAAGCTGATTGAAGTTTTTGAGATACAGGAGCTTATATTTCACTAAAAAATTATGTTGATAGACACCAGATCCTCTTCTTATTTTGTAAGTTATAGAAGCACATCTAAATCATGATTATTTTGAATGAAGAAAGGGCCTCCAGGAGAATCCTCAGGTTCCTCATGGAAAGGCAGGGTGTGAGACAGGTTTCCTTATGTGGAGCAGGGTCTGCAAGTGGGAAGTTTGAAGCAGAAACTACCAGAGATGGAAACTGAGGATACAGAACCGCATTGTGAAAATGTAGACATGCTGCCTGCAGTCTTCCATAGAATTGACATCCTCAGCAAGTAGTGATAGCTCCAGACTTTCCTGCCCTTAACTGAGAACAGACCCAGCAACCTGGAGCCTGGAGTGGGGTGGGGAGGGATGGGGTGGAGGAGGGGGAGGCCTGAATGCACTGCTCACAGGCGGGATCCAGTCCCCAGATGAACAGTGAAGTGAGCCTGAGCATATTGGATTTTTTTCTGTTTGTTTGTAAAAAAAAAAAAATAAGTTTTTGTTTTGTTTTGTTTTTTTGTTTGTTTTTTTGTTTTGTTTTGTTTGTTTTTGGTCGGGGATTAGTCCAATTAATGAATAGTATTCCTTTTTCTTCGAAATGGAAAGATTTAAAAATAACCTATCACCCAATTTGCTCTTCTCAATTGCAATCATCATGACGAGTCTTGCAGGTTTTTAGGAGCTCCCCTTTCTTGTCTATCTGTTGAGCAGATTCAGAATGTGTTATGTTGGGAATATTCACATTTTTGCAAGAAGAATGATATGAAAGACGTGAGTGGGGAAGACCCCAGATGTTTGTTGGTGGTGTGTGTGTTGTACCAGGTAATTTACTCATTATGTAATCCTACAAGGTGGATGTGATCACCTTCGTTTTACGGCACAATAAACTGAGGTCCGGGGAGGTAGCATGTTCCATGTTCCACACCTAAAACTTGGATCTGTGGACTAATGTGGTTTTCAGAAGAGCAATTGCACACTGCTGGGATGGACACACTGCCCACCTGGAGGCCAGCTGGAGGGACAGGGTGCCCGGAAGCTGGCTAGCACCATCCCCATTCCATACAGATTCCCATGTCACTGGAGAATTAGTCCAGATTTGAATACAGGTGATGGCTCAACCCACCGACCTACCTGCCATGTCACACTGCAATCACTGTCCTTAGAGGTGACATGACCCCAGCACTGAATCTTAGCAGTAGTGCAAAGTCTAGAAGGAGAATGTGTTAGCGACCCAATGCATACAACACTCACTCAATCCAGAACCTGCCAGAGAAAAGCTCCACAAATATTGGTGGTTTCTGAATAGTATTTCCCTTACAGGATGCTTTTGATAAGTAGGATGAACCCTCGAAAAATCCAGGATGAGGTTTAAGGTCCGGTGTGAAGAGCCTCGCTCACGTCTGTCTAAGATCAGGCCCAGGCTCTGCTTCTGCCCTCCCCACTCCACCCCTACGCCTTCACCGGGCTCCTCCTCCACCTCCTCTGCCTACAGGGTCCAGGTCCCCAGTGCAGTCTGTCTCTTTGTCACATTGCAGAAGGAAAAGGGGCTTTGCTTGACCAGTAGCCCTTCATAGACCAGAGCATTTTTAAAATATTTTATTTATTTATTAATGAGAGACACACAGAGACAGACAGAGACACAGGCAGAAGGAGATCCACAGGGAGCCCAATGCAGGACTTGATCCCAGGTCCCTTGGATCATGACCTGAACCAAAGGCAGATGCTCAACCCGTGAGCCACCCAGGCATTCTAGGACCAGAACACTTTTATTTTTATTTTTTAAGCTTTGAGGGGAAGATAGAAGCAGGGAAGCCAATGAGAAGTAACAGGTCAGAGCCCCAGTCAAGGGAAGCAGGTGAGGTGAGGTTAAGGAGGCGGCGGGCTCTGGGGAATCATGGCTGGGAGGCACCTGAGGTCACGGTCCTGGGACTGTGAGCTGCTGGGGAAGGCTCCAGGTCCAACACGTGCCAGCAGGAGACTGGATGGTTTGCTCTGAATGGTCCCCTGACCGTCTGCGGCGCTAGCACCACGATCTGAAATCGGAGAGAGTCTCTGATGTTTTTACCTTGGAAATGCCAAATTGAAACAATTCATCTTCAGAATCAAGGAACCTCAAATTCCCCAAATGAGGCGGCACTCGATCTGTGTGTGTCATGAAAACATAAGATCTATATCTTTGCAGGCAGGAGTTCCTGCCTTGAGAAAATATTTGTTATTCTTTTGGGAAATGACATTTTTTTCTAATTATGCTTGGGAATGTCATGGCAACCTCAAGTACTCAAGGCTTTCCTTCTTCTGTGGACTGTTGCCTTCCTTCTGCTCTCCGTCCCTCTCTCCTCCTCCCTCCTCAGCTTCTCCTCCTCCCTCTTCTTTTACTATACTCTGTCTTATTATCTAAATCACTATTATTTCTGGTTTTAAGAGAAAAGTCTTCCATATGATCAAGGTCAAAATGTGGAGTTGTTTGCTTATTTTGCATCTGGAATTAAGAAAGCCATGGCCTTGGCCTCTCGCCCCCAGTGGAAGACATTTATTGTTGTGATGATAACGTTCAATACTAGAAGAGGGAGTGCTGTCATCAGGGTAAAAGCTTATGCACATCAGACTGGCCAGCTGAGTAGGGCTAAGCTGATTCCATGTGCTCTACTTTCCTCGCACGTTGTCTTAATACATAGGATTCCGGTTAAGAGATGTAAACAAAAAGTACATTCTGGCTCACCATTTGAACCTGAGAATTAAATCCCTCGTGAATTTTTCCCCCTAATTAAAATTTTATTTGCAGACTGTGTTGTTCGCCAACTAGCTGTGTGTCCATAAGCAAGTCGATCTACCTCTCTGGGTTTGAGTGTTTCTGCTACCCAATGTGAGGGCTAGAGAAGAGTTCTGACGACCCTCCCAATGTGATATCTATGATTTCACTCAAATAACCATGGTCTCGACTGTTACTTTTAAGTCTTTGAAAAAAACATATTGGGACGTCAACTCCTCCCCACACATACGACTTCCTGTAATGCTGGTGAGATCCTTCTGGAATAGAGCCACAAGGATGGCCTCAGAAGGAGATAGAGACTGTCTCGGGGTCACTCCCATTTCCCTTCCTCCCACATGTCCCATGATGGGTGCTCTCCCACTGCCTGTGTGCTGGGGCTTCCACCCAAGAGCATCAGCTCACGAGGCTGGCCTCCGCCTTGCTCACCATGGCCTCCTCCCCAACGCCCGTCCTCCCCAACTTTCGTTCTCTCTGTCCTCTGTCTTCTATCTCTTCAGAATTCAAACGAACCAGTATTTCCTTCTCTTGGGCTGTCGCCAGGAATCTCTACATTCAAGAAATGTTTAGCGGAAGGAGGTATGAGATATTTTATCCAAGGCCTTCAATTTATAATGGCTGGGGACACTGACTCAAGGCAGGGAAAGTGGCTTGACCACAGGGCTCCCCATTGACAGAGCCAAGAGCACAGCCTGAGTTTCTTGACTTTCCACTTTGCCCCACAGATACGTCACCATTGCCCAAACGCATTGCACATGTTGATGGAGCCTTAAATATCAGTGAGCAAGTACATGTACTAACTGCAGTAAACCCCAACATCACTGATTGCTCATAATCATTCACTGCATCTTACCAAGTTGATCCTAATGGGGGGAAAAGCCTTATTAAAAGTCAAGTTAACTCAAAGTCTAGAAAGTGGTTTTGCATAGGGCAGGGAAAATTCTATCACCAAGCGGGATGGCAAGACTAGCTATTGGGTGCAGGTGGAGAAGAGACCTTTCCAGGTATCATCCAGCTGGAACCACAGCTGCTAGGAATACAAAGATCAGCCCTGCAGCGAAGGTCAATGGCTTCTCAATATTTCCTTTTCTTTCTGGACAAACTGGTCTAATTCCCTCATCTTATTCCATCTGCATAACTGCACTGTGATTGTTATGTTTTTATTATGGTTGTTCTTTCTACAGGTACACAGAAAAGGGGGTTTTAATTTTCCCTACACTTACCTGTTACCAGATTTTTGAACATTTGGCCAAAATGTCATACATGTTTTGTTTTGAGGTACTAGAAATTTGATTGGAAGGTTTCCCTATCCAGAATGTTGGCTGGAATTGGCAGATTTGGATTTGAATTTCTTTATAGTTTCCTAGACTTCTCCCTCTGGCCTCACTTTAATAGCCCTTATATTAGGACTTGACTCTCACCCCTGTAGGGGGGAGGGGGCCTGGCGTGACCTCAGCTCGAATATCCAGAGAAATTTCTGAGAAGCACCTGTCAAGCAAAATGTAAAAAGGCTCATATATGTCAGGTTTGATCACTGGTGGAATGGCTTGAGCTTCTAAGACAGGAAGACATATTTTCCTTGTCCTTAGGATGCTTCCTAAGGAAGGGATCCCACACTTCAGGAGTTCCTAACAAATAATGGATTCTGGAATCTGGATTTTCTCTCCAAGTTGCTACTTGTTGAGTTGTGCCAAAATGCCAGACATGGGGTTAGCTACATTGCTACACACATGGCAAACATAGGCTGTATCTCCCGAGTAGCTCTGCAGGGAGGTCATTATATCCAGCTGAAGATGTACAAACCAAGACACTAAGAGGGTAAGTGTCTTGCTCAAGATCAAAATTGGCAAGTAGGAAACCTGAGGTTAACACAAGATTTAAAGTTGTTTTTACAGTTGTTCTCTGGACACCGAATTAGAAAGCAGGCTATTTCAAACCTCGTTCATCCATGCTAGGAGTTCTTTCTCTGGTGGAACACTCCACAAGTCTCTCCCATCATGACTTTGAAGGAGGACGGTAGGAGTGCATGGGGACATCTCAGAGCCAGCACTAATACACGAGCAGTGTTTGGGATGTCCTGAGTTTGAGGCTCAGTCTGCTAGGCCACAGTTTTTACCTTCGTGGTCTGAAATTATTGGGATGTCACAGTGAGAGAACCTGGCTAAACATCAGTACATAAAGCAATGCACAGAACTTCTGTTAGCTCCTGGTGAGCAGAGCGACATTTAGGAATTGGGGCGGAGGATGGGCAGCAGATGTGCTCAGTGTGTGAACTGCATCCATTTGAGAAATTTGCAAGGAGTTACATAAGTTACAGAATAAATTTAAATTTGTGAAATATGTCCAAGTATATCCTGGGGATTTAGGAGGTGCCTACTCAGTGCCGAGAGTAAAGGCCCGGACAAGACAAAGCCCGGACAAGAGGCCTTCTCACTGAGGGGTCATTGGAGTAGGGAATCCAGAAAAGCTTCACAGAAAGAGACAGAGATTTAAGGGTGGGCTCCACATGCAAACATCCTGTGGTAGACCAGACCAGGGGCAACATGCTTTTCTGGCAGAGGGAATGATGTGAGCTCAGGCCCAAGAAATCTCGAGATGAGGGGAAAGCTCAGAGACTTAGAAAGCATGGGGACACATGTGCCAGGAACTGATGGGAACCACAAGCCGTGGGAGAGCAAGCTCCATGCACAAGTGCGTGTCAGCCCTGCACAGGCACCCATCTTGCTGAATTCCCATTGGCTGAAGCAAGGCACATAGTAAGCTTGGAATTGAGTGGTGAAGAAATAGGCATCATCTCTCTGTAGAGTTCCTGCAGAATTACGTAATAAAAAGGCCTCAAGAGAGAGAAGGCAAGAGCTCATGGCTATTTTTGCAATCAAGCATGGATGATGAAGACCAGCATTGTCCAGCAGAACATTCTGCAATGATGGAAGTGCCGTCCAACACTGTAGCTCCAGCCACATGTGGCTACTGAGTGCGTGAAAAATGTTGAATTTAACTATGAATGTGAATTTTAATTGCATTTAATTGTAATGAATTTAAATTTCAGTGGCTACATTGGCTAATGTTGACTGTATTGAAGGGTGAACAATACGTTCAGATATTTTTGATGGAGTCCAGCTTCTAAAGTTTTATTTTTAATCTTCCCAAGGTTAATATGAGCAGGAAGACAGTTTTCTTATGCATCATCAGCAAAAATTATCCCCTTTCCATGAAGTGTCAGTCATTCTGAAGTTTTCTATCCTGAAAATTGGCTTATGCTTCCTAGAAGCTTCTGGCAATGGCAGTAGTCTCTTGGGAGGCATAGTCTCATGTAGTCTCACGGTGTAGCAAAGTGATCTAGGGCACTGACGACTTCCCATTTCTAGCATCTCTTGCAAGGCTGACTTGGGGATCAATGCAAAGCCTTGGTGGGGGGGGTCTAGGCTAGGTGGAGGTGCAGGGGTGCTACACCCTGAAGGGAGCAACTGTCTACTGATGGGGCCAGAAATTAGCAGATAAATGCCCCTGTCTTCCATCATGTAGGGACAAGTCAGAGACTCAGTGTCTCTGGTTCTGTGGAGCATCCACAGGGCACCAGACTGCGGCTGGCTGTGATTGAATCAGCTCAAGGATGCCTGCCTTATTGTCTTTCTTCTGGTGCCCATTCTCTCTGACTGCTCCCTCCTGTCCGCTTCTGGGATCCACTCCCACATAAGTTGCCCATAACCAAGTTCTTGCCTAGGACACTGCTGAGGGGAAACCCAGTCTGAGATAGGAGGAGATGAAAAGAATGCCCTCTTATGACCCAGGTGATGGGAATAACAGTGACTCCGACGAGTCAGCACTCGTGGAGATGAAGAGCAGCAGACACGTTTGATGTGCATTTTAGAGACAGAGTTAAGGAAACATGAAAGTTGATCTTATGTATGCAGCAAGGCCTAAGAAAGTGTGCAGCAGGACTCTCCAGTGTGGACCCCTATGTAACTAGAAGTGTCTTGTACAGGCAGAGAGAGTGGCATCTGGAAAATTTCAGGTTTTGGGCAAAAGATCATGAGTTTGGTTTGGGGTAAGTCCAAACCAAGTTAAACACGTGAGAGCTATGCGTTGAATGGAGTAGGAGTCAAGTCGTCCATTCCCGTGCTCTGTAGTTGTCTTGTCTGCAAAAGGAAAGTCCTCACACCTGCTACACAGATATATAAGAAGTGTATGACATCTACCACATGACAGTTAAAAAACTCAATGTTTTTGTGAGGGTAAAGTAACGCAATTTGCTTTATAGATAGGAAGATAAGTAACTTGCCCTTTCGATTTTATCACATGTTCCCCCTGCTCATGCAACTGAGGTGTGCTTAGCCCTCTTGGGAATGGCGACTTCCATTCCTCTTCTAAACTGTGTCTTCTGTGGCTTCGGATAACGCACTACGAAGGAAGCAGCAGCCTATTTTAGGTGTGCGGATCATCGGTTTATCAAATAAGGAATTGCATTCAGTTTCTAAACTAATATTTTTGGACATTCTCTTATTTAATCACCCCTGGACTGTGTAATATATTCTACCATATTAAGCATGATGATAGATTAGTCTTCCCATGTTACCATGTCAAAAATTGATATTTTGAAAAGTTGTCCAAAATCATACACAAGGAGGTGGGAGAGGGAGGACGTGGACCCATGTCCTATGAATTTAAATCTTGCTGTCCACAAATTATATTGTACCTTCTAGAACCTTCCATATAAGTTTTGTGTACAAAGCTTAGTTCAAAGGGATCTCAAAATTTGGAGAACTTTCCGTCCCAAATATTTAGTCTCTTTTGGCATTTTGATTTCCAAAGTGCTGAAATGAAACTCCTGTCTCTACCCCAAACAATTCCCTTGACTATTTACGAATGCCAGAAATCTTACAATTGCAGTTTAAAACTTTGGCCTCGGCCATTCACAGACCCTCCCCCGCCATGTTGTACCAAAAATGTTCCTAGGGAGCTTCCAGATCAGGTCAGATAATTTACTTTTGTCTTAATGTGGCTAGCTCACCGTACACAAACCATAGACCATCAACACAGCCTTCTCATTGTCAGTTCTGCTTTTGTGGGGCTCCAATCCCTGACAGGAAGGGTTGCTCTCTTCCAGGCGCAGACTGGCACGGCAGGACGGGTCCTGGTTCTTGAGCACCAGCTTTGTGCTAGAGACGGTGACCCAGGTTTCCCTCTGATTATCCACTTGATTCTTCCAACAACCTTCTGGATGGCTCTGCCATCCCAGCTTCTACGGATGAGAGCACCAGACTCAGCGATGGGTGACTGGCTGGCCATCACACAGCCCGTCAAGGGTTGAACCCATCTTCTCATTTTCTGCAATGCAAAATGCTTTATGAGAGACTCTGTTTGGAGAATCCTAGAAAGTCCAAAACTAAGACGTTCAGGCCTGGTCTATGAGGTTGACCAGACGAATTTCTGACAGTTCACCTTGTTTGACAAAAGCAGCAATTTCATATGGACCCGCCCAAGCCCTAGCACAGCAGTCCCTGCTGGGACTTGGTTTCCGATCTTACAAGTCAAGACCCCATTTTTCTAGGGTTCTGTGTGTGCTCAGGCTGCCCGCCCGCCTGCCACTCTGTCCCCATGTCAGCTGCTAATTAGAGAGGCCAATTTGGTGCTCTGGTTGAAACCCTTGGTTATTTCCCCAAAGTTTTCACAATGAATTATCATCTTTCATAAATGTCTTACAATAAGATGTTTCTTTACAAACTTAACTTGGCTTTGTCGTGATATTCTGGGTGTTTGCCCGCATGGGTGTCCCCTCCTTTCCTATCTTCCCCATCTTGCCCTTCCCACTTAGGGAAATGGGCATCGTGCACAGCCTTTACCTACTTCAACAGCATGTTGGAGAAAGTTAGTTTGGGCTTTGGAATCAGATAGGCTCAGCTGTGTTCTTTTAGGTTCCCTGAGGAACCAGCCTTGAAACAGAGTTTTGACTGTAAGGTTTATTTGGGAAGTGACTCTAGGTATGAGACAGGGATGGGAGGAGAGCCAATAAAGGGTTTGTTACCAAACAAGTTACTACCACAGTTAACTCATTTTGATCCTTCTGGGGATGTTTGAGAGCCCGTGCAGTGTAGACCACATGCCTCAGTGTTCATGTACCAGAGGATCAAGGGCATCGGGGCATCATATAGTCAGATGTCACGTGAGCCTCGGCTCAGGAGATGTTCATCCTCTGGTGCTTCCACCCCACTTGTGGGCAGACAGAGTGGGCTTTGACACCCAGAGAGAGCCCTCAGACAAAACCAGTGTGGACTCTGCCAATTAGAATTTGGCCAGCTTGCCCTGAAACGCTCCGGGATCGGGCATATACACTGGGTACTGACCCTGGTTTTAAATCCAAACTGTGGTGTTATGTGGCCCTGGGCAAATCTTTAACAAATACAAGCCTTCATTTTACCAATAAAACTTTAAAGCAGTGGGATTTCACTCTTGATAGCAGAGTTTAATTATTGCAGTTGTTCTGTATCAGAGATGCTCTATGTATGTAAAGTAACGCATTTTATCCCACTGGGGCCATGCTTTGTTACAGAATTTTTCCCTCTGCCTGAATTCTATTCCTGGGGTCTATGAGCAAGAATCCTACATCCTACAGAGCTCTCTTATGTTTGAAGTTGTTAGCAGTTTCCATTTGGAAAGTATTTGCCCACCCTGGATAGGCAGGGAGATGGTAAGGTATCTTGTTCTTGTTTGGTTTTGGTTTCTGTTTTGAAGTTTCTTCCTGACATAAATTGTGGCTCCCCTAAGCAACTGGGTCTTTATAAAACTCTTGCATCTGGCTTTTGTTTGGGGATAATTGTGTTTCAAGAATATTTTGTGCTTTCTCAGAACTGACCTGAAATGTATATAACAAACAGAGATAGAAAAGGTCTTGGTGGGCTTAATTTAGGCAGTCACCAGGCTTGAATTCAGTCAGAATTGAGCCCTTAGTCCCCAGATGCGGAATGGAAATGATTGGGGGTAGGATGGAAGACAGTGATGAGGAAGTGGGTCAAATGGCCCTCCCTTCCCCAAAGAGAATCCCAGGGGCAGATGATCTGCACCTCTGGAGCAGCCCACAGCACCATCCACACCCATCTCTGGTGCACAAATTATGCAAAGGTCACAGACACAGTGGGTTACCAGCAGGAACAGTGAGTCCTGGCGGAAAGGGGGTTAGACTTAGAGTTTATTTGGTTTGATCCGGGTAGATTTAGCTTTTTGCAACTTCCAAGCAATTTGATCTTTGGATCTAGTCCAGACTTTGAAGTGAGGCAGACCTTTCGCGCAGATTCCAGCTCTGCCCCTCACAAGCTGAGCATGATAATGTATCTCTCTGTCTCCATTTTTTATATAAAACAAGAGCAAAATCACCTACTTTACAGGATTATTGGGAGGCTTAGAAATAAGTCTTGTAAAACTGTTGGCACAAAGACTCCACTCAATAGCTTACAGACGTTTCTGTGCCTTTCAGACATCCCTGGTTAGATGGCCCATTATCACTTTAAACTCAACATGTCAAATATCAAGTGTATGTACTTTTTCCCAAACAGATTTCTCTCTCTCTTTTTTTAAGAGATTTCTCTTCTGATTTTTCTTTTCCGCATACTTGTTTTTCACATTTTTTCCCTTCTTCCCTTCTGAGTGAATTTTGCTTTTTTTGCTTTCTTTTCAGCCCTTCCCATTCAGGGAGCTGCAAAGTCACCCAGCACAGGTCGCTGAGGGATACCCCACTCACCTCCACCTCCACGCCGTTCTAGAGTAACTGCATCCAGTAATGGCTCTAGAGCATCACGTTTACCCACTGAGCAGTGGGCCTCCGCCCCTTCCCAGAGAAAGGTCAAAGGCCTGCACCTGATGTTCAGTGTTATTTTCAGGACTGATGAAACTCCGTGAAGTGAGCAAGGATTTACAGCGAGTGGACTTGGAGCAGCAGGTGCCAGTGATGGAGCAGAGTCGGGCAGCAGTTGGGGCAGAAATCCCCTCATGGGCAACAATGATCATTACAGAACAGGAATGTGACACAAGAGGCTCCTAACCTCTTGGATGCCAACACTTGAGTGGAGGCCACTAGAAAGAGGTTTTTTTCTCTACTTCTCCTAAGCCTTGGAGCATTGGAGGATGGAGTTTTTGCATAGAAACTGAGAGGGAACCCAACAGAGGGAGGCCAGCTCAGAGGTGAGGACACCCGGGCCCCGGCAATGCCCCCTAGCTCCTGGATCAAACGTACCTCGAGGTATAGACTCTGTTGCGCTCCAGCCGATGATTTGTTTCCTGTCACAATGAAAACAATCCCTCCGTGAAAGTGTGTGGTATCGGTGTATGAGGGTACTCAACACCCCACCTACACACCATCGGATTAAAAGCTGTGTGACCTTTGGATGCCCTCTTCAGGTCCACTTGCACGTGGGGTCTTGTGTGCAAGAAGGCAGCTACTCTCTTGCTGATCAGGCTGCACTCCTTGGTCAGAAAGGGTCACTCCTGGAATCGGTAGCAGGTGGACCATGCCCAGCTTTGAGGTCAGCCTTTGGCAAGTGCTGTTGTCCCACCTGCCCTGACTCCCCTCCCCTCCCAAAGCAGCCAACCCTTTACAGTTTAGGGTCACTGCTTCTTTTTATCAGTTTGGTAGAGTGGGATCTCTAGATAGTGCATTAAGTTTAGGTTTCTCTGAATTACTAAAACTTCTGTTCTGTATTCATCCCTCCTAGACTGTGACCCCCTGTGAGTGTCTGGGCTCCCCGGGCCCATCACAAGCTCCTGTGGAGCCTGGCCTGCGTGTGGCCTTTGGGTGGGTGAGGGTCAGGGCTCCGACCCAGAGGGGCCAGGCAGAATGTGTTTGCTCACGGGTGTACTGTGTGGCCCTAGCAAGGGATTATCTGACCTGCGATCATACAAGCTTTTTCTTTCTTTTTAAGCAATGTTTCTCACACTTTGGGGATCGACCAGTAGTTCTATCAGCAGTCTCTAGAGATGCGCCAGGAGAAATTACATTTTCCCAGTACCCCCTCCTTGTCATCGCCCTCAGCACGCACTCCCACATTCACACTCACGCCATGCTCAGATGGTTAGTTTATGAGGAACTTTTTCTTTATTTCTTAATTTTTTAAAAAGATTTTATTTATTCATGAGAGACACAGAGAGACAGAGTGGCAGAGATACAGGCAGAGGGAGAAGCAGGCTCCATGCAGGGAGCCTGATGCGGGACTTGATCCCAGGGGATCATGCCTTGGGCCGAAAGCAGGCGCTAAACCATGAAGCCACCCAAGGATCCGCTTTTTTCTTTATTTTAAGGTTTGCTCCAATAAGTTTTTAGGCTTCGTTGCTAATGAATCCAATACATAACACAAATTTGAAGAGCTAACAAATAGTAATTAAGACACTCAAGACCAGATGATTAGACTCGGTTTACCTGGGGGTTTTTTGATGCATATCATCAGGACAGAAATACCACATTGCATGCATTTGAGATAGTCACGTTTTCTGTGGGAACCCTCTTCACATTTGTATAATAAGATGAAGTACACATGAACACTCTCTGATGTCTTACAAAAAGTGCTATGACTTTTGAGTGCTCTACTACCCGAGTGAGCTTGAGAGCCCTTACTGTAGACTGAAGGAGCTTGACTTCGCAGTGGCGGTATGACGGCGCTGGGATGAGTTCACAGAACCATCTGTTGTACACAACGTGAAATCTGGATAGTTAAAAAGCAACTACTCGTGGTGGTGTAAACCAAATACATTACCTTATAGACTAATCTATGACGGAGACTCCATATTCTTAGTCTTTTTTGTCTTGAGCAAACTTATTTTCAAAGTCCGAAACATGACGATTTGAGACTGAGGTTGTTAAAAGGGCATCTTAGGCATTATTTTGGTGAGAAGTGCTTCTTTGGGGCAATAAGAGGAATCCTAGCAAAACTGCATTTCCTCTGAGCATTTCCCCATTTTCTATTCTGTTTTCACAAGTATCTGTATTAATAAACTTACATTTTCTGATGTTTCCTCGGGTTTTTAAAAAGTGAAGGCAATGTAACTTAATTGATTTCTTCAGACTACAGGGTATGGACTGAATGTGTCTACTCAACATTCATATGTGGAAACCTAATCCCTGGAAGGATTATATGAGGAGATAGACCTCTGGGAGTTGATTAGGTGGTGAGCGTGGAGCGCTCCTGAATGGGATTAGAGTCTTACAAAAGAGACCCCCAAAGCCCCCTAGTCCTCTTTCTGCCATGTGAGGACACAGCAAGAAGAGAAGAGGAACTTGGCCACTGTTGGCACCTTGATCTTGGACTCCCTGGTCTCCAGAACTATGAGAAATAACTGATTGCTGTTTGAGCTGCCTCGTCTGTAGTATTTCCATCATGGCAGCCTGAATGGACTAAGACGATGTGTGTCTATTCTTGGGTGCAAACATGTGTATGTGTGTGTGTGTGTGTGTGTGTGTGTGTGTGATGGAATCAAGTGGATTCAGACTTGTTGCAGAGCAGGAGACCCCCCAGCTGGGCCTGACCGTGACTATGGGTGAGCTGAAGTTGAGCTCATGGGGTTTCCCTAAGGGGAAGACAACATGCAGATCCTAAAGGGACCCAGTATCTCCAAGATGCATGTGTACACGGGAAATGATTGCGTGGAGTGGCCACGGTCCAGGATCTCTCTTTCACGTCACCCATCCTGTATCTACACTCCTGGGTGTGCACACAAGCTCTAGGAAACTTGGAGCTGTGTCTGGAGTGGAAACGTCCTAATTTCCTTTGAACAGTAGAAAAACACCGGGACTAAGAAAGTGTGTAATGTTGCTATTCCAATAACAATGGTTCAATCCTAGGTACGTAAAGCAGAGGCAGTTCACTTGGGAGAAAAGTCTTCTCTCCTATGGAAATACCAACACGAAGGGCTGCCAGTGAGGGAAAGAGTCCTTCTGGATCTCTCTTGGTTCGTCCTTTCGTCCCACGGACGTTCTTGAAGGACCCATTTGGTTCATCGCAGCTATGATTCGGAGCAGGAGCTCAGTTGTGCAAACACGGAAACGCGTCAGCCAGGGTGGAAATGTGTTGTTTGGGGATATGTTTCTAGGTCTGCTCTCCGTAAGACATAGCAAGACGAACGCCTGAGAAAGCAATGGATTCCTATTATGAGTTTGGGGAAAGGAATCTCTTGATAGTATATTAAATCATTTTGTTCTTAATGAAACAGATGCTTAGAATACTTGTCTCACCCGAAGGGATTTTTTTTTTAATAGTATGCTTTTGCTTTTCGTTGTGTTTTAATTTTCAGGAGAGCCTTTGTTTGTTTTACTGGGTGGCTTGCCCACGGACATTCCTCGTTGTGTGCTTAAATGAATTCCAGCAGAATGTAAGGTTTGAACTGCTTCTTCTCTCCCCTTCTGTGGTTGCTCTTTATTAGTCCCTAGGCTTGTGTCATTCATTTAAAAGTCATTAGTTAAAATGAAAACAGAAACATTTTGGTTTGAAAGCACACAGAATTATTTCATGTAAAATTTTCAGCAACCTCCTTGGTTGCCTGCTGCCTGAGACAGAGCAGGCCTCGAGCTCCCAAGTAAAGCTTCTTTATAAATGTGACACATATTTTGGTTTCTCCCAGAAAAATCAGAGAGCTGAGCGGTCCTGCCTGTTTAGCGTTTCCGCAGGTACCGCAGTACGTCTCATCAGTCCAGAGGCGCTGAATATTGCAGTATTGACATTGTGGCCAACATGGGTTGGGATTCCAATAATTTCTTTTTTCAGAGAGGGAGGCTGGGAGGGGAGGGGGAGAGGGAGGAGAGAATCCCAAGTGGACTTCACGCTCAGCAAGGAGCCCAACACAGGGCTTGATCTCACGACCCTGAGATCAAGACCTGAGCTGAGATCAAGAGTTGGACACTGAGCCACCTTGGTGATTCTTCTTCTTCTTCTTCTTCTTCTTCTTCTTCTTCTTCTTCGTCTTCGTCTTCGTCTTCGTCTTCGTCTTCTTCTTCTTCTTCCGTCTTCGTCTTCTCCTTCTCCTTCTTCTTCAATCACTTTTCATAGCACATTCTTGTCCATTTGCTATTTGACTAAAAACCAATGATGGTAGTAACTCCTGTGTCATCATCCAGTGTCCCCATTTTATATGAGGAAATGGACACATGGAGAAGTCAAATCTATTGTGGCCATAGTGAAAAATGTTAGCAAGGGACAGATGGGTCTTGAGACCGCATCCGCACTCAGAACTGTGCGCTCTCTCGGTGCCCGTCCTGCACAGCGCAGAGTGTGTCTCCTACATGGTGGGGGAAGGAACCCACATGGTTTGGGAACAACCCCGCCCGTGGGCACAGATTACCCTTCCCTGCGTTTCCACCTCTGGGCCTTGTTGGGATGCTCGTGAGCTCATGGCCCTGAGAGCCCTTCTGCGCCTGAGCCCCCAGGCACCTGTCGCTGTTGCTAGGTTGGCATGTCACTGACTCGGAACTCGCCCTTCAGTGTCCGGTGTGTCCCACGCCACCACCTTCCTGTCTTGGGAAATGCCCCATGCCTCGCCCTTAGCCCACTGCCTGTGCGCCCCTGTCAGTTGGATCATTCCCCCAGGTTCTCCCCTTCCTCCCAACCTCTGCTGCAGGCACAGATCTGGCCACCTCGAGTTCACACTCAATATTCAGTGTGTAAAACTCACAGGACAGCTCAAGTGCCTCCGCACCTTGCAGCCGTCATCACCCCCACGACAGCAGACATTTCCAATTGATGACCTTCGATAGCCTACCCCCCAAATGACCTCTCTGTTCCCGTTTCCCCTTTCATGTCTAATCTAAATACAAAAAGCTGCAGTTGGCAGAGGGAAGAGCAAGATAAAAAAGAAAGAAAATCTCAAAATCACAGACGGTTGGAAGGGCGCTAGTACCCCTTAGACTAGTGTTTCCACATATTTCTTTGCAGTTAAACTATTTATTCCCCCTACAAGGGGGAAGGAAAAACTACAAAGCATTGCAGCTTGCACAATGGCGAGGTGTTGCTCCTCTGCTGGAGGGGCTGGAAGGGAGGCTGTAGGTGGCCTCCCCGCTTCCTGCCTCCCCTGCTGCTTGGCCCCCAGAGGAACACTTCGGCCCCGTGGAACCCAGTTTGAAATCCACTGACATATGACAACCTCCGTGTCTTAGGCCGGGGGAAGCCGATACTCAGAGGGCTTAGGTGACTCACCCACCTCATGTCTGCGTTCAGCGACTGTTCCCGGGACCATACCAGATGTTGCCTTGCTTTCTGTGGAAACTTCTGGGTGGCCTTTGGAACGTCCCTGAGCCAAGCTCCGTTTCTTCCATCCGTCTGAGAATTTCCGCAGATAAAGAGCGGGGCCCCTCAGGGTCCCCAGAAGTCTGGGAGCAGCGGCAGCGCCTGGTGCACCCCGCGCCTGATTTCCTCCTTCTCCCGCGCATGCGCGGCTAGCGGGTTGGGCGGTGGTGGGGGCGGCAGACCTCTGCCGGCTGTCACCATGGATTCACATGGGCCTTGAAGTCCTCATCTCCGTGCACCTGACGCCTGACTGCCAGGCTGCTTCTGGCTGCGGGCTCCTGGACGGCTGGCCTCGGGGGGGACCCTGACTTCTCAGAAATGCCCTTGGGAGGTGGGCGCCCAGGTCGCCTGGCGTGGGTAAAACACGCTATTTCTTTTCATCTATGGCATTAATTTAATTTAAAAAATCAGGTTGGTGGATCAATTTATCACTGGAGTGAAATTTAAAAATTCAGGGAGAGGGACGCCTGGGTGGCTCAGCGGTTGAGCGTCTGCCTTTGGCCCAGGTAGTGATCCTGGAGACCCGGGATCAAGTCCCGCATCGTGCTCCCTGCATGGAGCCTGCTTCTCCCTCTGCCTGTGTCTCTGCCTCTCTCTCTCTCTGTGTCTCTCATGAATAAATAAATAAAATCTAAAACAAACAAACAAACAAACAAAACACTGTCCCGGGGTTCCTGTCCATACTCGCTGGCAGACAGCATGAAAGTACAGAAAGAAGCTTCAAAGCCTTGCTCTGGCACCAATGGTCACTTGGATCCTCTGCGGGCTGTCGTTCAGTTGCCCCATCTCTAGAATGGGGTCCACAGTATGGACCTTATAGGTTTGTCTGAGGAGAAATGGTATGCTCCCCCAAAGTAAATAAATAAATCTTCAAAAAAAAATGTTTCTTGAATAAGAACATAACTATTAAAAAAAAAAAAGAACATGACTATTACTTCTTTCTGACTATTCTTCAAATAGAAGATGTTATGTCCAGAGAAGAGCACAAAGACTAGATGCTTCTGGCATCTTTCATTTTGGGATATAGCCTGACATTTTATTTTCATTAAGTAGGTGGCATCATCCAGGACCAGAGCATTATTTCCTGATACTCTTTCTGAGTCAAACATAAAATCCCTGTGGTTATGCCCAAAGCACTGGTGCTATTGTCACAGAGTCTGTCCTCACTTTTGCATTTGAAAGAACAACACCATAGAGCCTGGAGGAAGTGGCCAAAGGGCAGTAGCTGCAGGAGATTCTGGTGAACACAGTCCATTACGTTGGCTTAGTATGGAAGCTTTGCCTGAAACCAACCTTTCACTGAGCTCTTGGGGTGTTGCCATCTTGGACAGTAGATCGCCTTGGCGGGTGGGTCTGGATTGAGGGCTGCTGGTTCATGATTCAGACTCTGGCCATTTAGCAGCAGAATCCAGAGCATTTCCGCACTCGTTTATAGTCTGAGAGCCCCATAATTATGTCCTGTAGGAGGAAAATAAGCTGTTTCATTTATTCGATCAAAAGCTTTATTGAATGTTCATGAAATACAAAGTATGGTGCTAGGTAGGCATCGAGGATACAGCACTGAGTAGGAAATGATCTCTGCCTTTGACGGTTTTGGGTACTGAGTGATGCAACCCCCAGGAACATACAGTTTCACTAGTGCAAGGATGCAGGTGAGAACATGACCCCCCACGTTCATGGCTAAGGTGTACTTCAGTATTCCCATGTGGAAGGAGACATCCAGAAATGCTTCTGTGAGAAACAACACATGTTAATTGGCCATGACCATGAAAATCTGCAGACTTTCCCTGGGAAGAAGAACAAGAAGTCTAGGAAGAGAAGATGAGAGTGTGAGTCTAAGCTCTAGACAGATAGAGACTGATTGTGCCTGCTTGATTTTTCCCTCTGCATCTCTGGCATTTAGCACCAGTATACGTTAGCCTTATTGTTCACAGGGCTTCAGTGTTGGCAAAATCGAATTAAGAGTGGAGGCCAAGTGGTGCCATAGAGTTCAGGAAACAAGACAGCCCGCACACAGCCCATTGACATCCACGCACAGGATCCCCACGGGACCACCACTCGTTGTAAAAGCATTCAGTACCCATGTCAACCCACTGTTCAGAGGTAGACCAGAGGTTCTCAGACCTGCTCATCTCAGAACTCCATTGACTCTTAAAGATTTTTGAAGATCTCAAAGATCTTTACTTTGTGCATGCCCTATCAAAATTAAATGTATTAGAAATTAAAACTGAGAAATGTTTAAAATACAAGAACAAGGAAGCACACATTCCATTCACTGCCAGAGCAATGATGTCATCACACATTAGAAAGCTTCCGGAAAATTCCTCTCTATGCTTATTAGAGAATGAGACTGAAAAGAGCAAATGACATCTTAGTTTTATTATGATGATCATTTTGTCTTCAAGCACCAACGAAAAGTGTCTTGGAGAGTCTCAGAAGTTCTTGGACCATACCCTGTGAGCCACTGATTTGGATTAACACTTCCATGACCCCCAGGGCTGACCCTAATATGACTGGACCCTCCCTTAATTTAGGTGCTTAGAAGGCATAGGCCATGGGTCCTCCTATCGTATTTCCACACTTGCTAATCTTCCCTCTATCCACTTCCCTATATTCCTAGCTTATCACAGCTCGGTTCCAAGTGCCATTCTTGACTCTGTTCCTATAACTGAATAAAGTTTGATTTCTCCAATGTTGATAATCAGCCTTGTAGATCAAGTTTTTAATGGCTTTACTGAGTTACAATTTATATATTTAAAGATCATAATATTCCCTTTGTAAAAGTGTGCAATTCAGTGATTTTACTATCACCACGGAGTTTTGTGACCATTACCACTATCTATTTCAAGAACGTGTTCACAGTGCCTGGTGGCACAGCTGATGAAGCATCCAACTCCTGGTTTCGGCTTAGGTCCTGATCTTAGAGTTGTGAGATTGAGTCCCATGTTGGGCTTCAAGCTTGGCATGGACTCTGCTTGAGATTTTCTCTTCCTCTCCCTCTGTCCCTCCTGCTTATGCTCTTTGTCTCTCTCTTTGTAAAATAAATAAATCTTTAAAAAAATGTTCATTGCCCCCAAAACACCTTATGCCCATTAACACTTATTCCCTTTACTCCTCTCTCCAATCCATAGAAATCAGTAATCTACTCTCTGCATGGATTTGCCTACTTTGAATTTTTTGTGCCTGGGTTTTTTCACTTAGCATAATGTTTTCAGGTGTTATACTATGCATCACTATGATATTTCTTTTTATAAACAAATAATATATGTTGGAAGGATGTACCACATTTTGTTCATCCATTCATTAGTTGATGGACATTTGTGTTGTCTCCACATTTTGGCTATTGTGAATAATGTTACTATAAAGGTGTATGTACAGGGTCCTATGTGGACTCTCTCTTCATTTCCCTTGGGTCTATATCTAGAGATGGACTTTCTGGGACATATGGTAACTATATGTTTAACATTTTGAAGAACTGCCAAACTACTTTCCAAGTGGTTACACCATTTTACCTGCATGCCACTGATGAATAAGGGTTCCGATTTTTCCAGATTCTGCTGTTGTCTGTTTGTATGATGATAGCCATCTTAATATGTGTGAAACAGTAACTCCCAGTGGTTTTGGTTTGTATTTCCCTAATGATGAGCAATGTTGAGCATCATTCTATGTGCTTATTGGCCATTTGTATGTCTTTCATGGAAAAATATCTTAAGATCCTTTGCCTTTTAAAAAGTATGTGTTTTTAATATAAGTACCTCATTGACTATATGATTTGTAAATATTTTCCCCCATTCTGTGGACGATATTTTCATTTTCCTGTCCTTTGAGGCTTAAGAGTGTCTGATTTTTATGAAGTTCAACATGTCTCTTTTTTCTTTCATTGCTTGTATGTTTGCTATCATATCTCACCCAATGGTACAAAAATGTATTCCTATGTTTCCTCCTAAAAGTTTATAGGTTTAGTCTTACATTTAGGTCTATTATTACTGTTGCACTACTTTTATTTTCAGTGCAAAGTATGTGAAGTCAGAGTTCAACTTCCTTCTTTGTACAAGTACTCCGATTTCCCAGCACCAATGGTTGAAAGACTATTCTTTTCTCATTTTTTAAATGAGTTGTAATACCTTCTCTTCAGCTCTGCCACTGTTGACTACCTGGATATCAACTCAAAGGAGCCAAGACTTCTCTCTCCCCTTTTGGAACTGATCTCCATAGATAGCATCTCTTCTGAGGGAGGAGTGGGAAGCCTTATTATGGAAACACATTAAGATAATTTCCCCAATCCTTCATAAACTCAGGACACTCTGTAATAGCAGTGGTCTTGCAGATGTTGAGGCACACTGGACTTGAAAATATGAAGAAACCATATCTAGACTAACTTCTGCTTTAATTGACTATCTCAGGCAGATTTCCTGTTTTATTATAAAAGTAGAGGAATGATGTTCAGTGTACTTAATAATTGGTTCTTTTTCAATTTCCAGAGTCATATGGCAAAGTTAGCATTTCTACAAAATGAAAAAGGAACTGCCACCATACTTGGCTAATAGTAATAATTAATGTCATTTTCCTTATTCTTTAATTTTTTTCAGTTTTGACATATACAAAATAAGGAGTTGAAACTCTATTTGCATTCAGTCTAGATGTGTCCCTGTTGGATTAGTCAATTTTTATATTTATATATATGAAATATTATATATTAGAAATATATATAAGAAAATAAATGATAATTTATAGAAATTATTGAGTGGTTACTATATGTCAGAGAGTTTGCTAAATATTTTACATATATTGTACATATATATTTTTTACATATATGTTTTACACATATTTTTTATTTAGTCCATATTGCTCCTCATGGAATATACTATGATTATAATCTCTCTTTCCAAATGAGGACAATGAGGCTTTAAAGAAGATATGCAAATTGCCAAAGGTCACATTTTCTATATGGAAGAGCTGAGATATGACCAACAAGTTTGACTGGGAAGTTCTTATTTTTAATCATTCTACTGGGAAATTCTGGGAAACCTACCTATCTCATTTTTCTATGTCATTTTTCATTCCAAATTTATGCCAGAACATATTTTAGAACTATTTCTTTTTCAAATGAGGTGCTCAGTAAATAATAATACTTATTTTTGCTTTGATTCATAATCAATTAAGTCAAGAAAAAGAAAAAAAATGTTCTGCAAGGGCATTTATCTTGAAGAGCAAGTGTTGACCTGAATGCCTGAGTCTATATCCTACTTAGGAAAGATGCAAGGTGAATTGGCCACTGAGGTCTGATTGGAACTCATGGGATGGATGGCAGTAAGATATATCAAAGGATGGGTGATTATTACACAGTTCTACAGGGTCAGGATTGCAACTGTATAAGCTCTCCTGGCTTTATTGGGAAAAAGATGATGTCTACCAGTAATATGGAAGGCTCTTTGACATGTAGGGTTAATACTAACTCAATGTATGGTCTCCTTGATCTGAAATTAGAGCAATAGAGATAATAGAAAATTTGAGGGGGAGAAGAGTGTCAGGGCTTCTGCTAGTAGCTGGTTGAACCATAACATCTTGGGGGGGAGCAATGCCTTTGATGGTATCGAGAATCTCCATAGCCTTAATTCCTGGGAGACTGACAAATAGTCCTTGAGGGCAGTGTAAGGGACAGAGACATTAATGTTAGACCAGGCACTTATGTGTACTTTAGCTTAATGAACAAGTGTTTTCATGTGACATTTGTGTGGAAGTTCCAGGATGGCAAATCCTCAGGAGTGCCAACTTTAAGGAGAAGCATGCATCATGAATCTGAGAAGAAGGAATAACCAAAATGTAAGAACTCTAGCTTTCCAGGGAGCAGGAGCCAATGTAGAATGGGCACTCTTGTCCGTAGACTTGAGAGGGAAATAGGTTAATTGCAAACCACCTTAATATGAAAAGTTGTCCAGATTCTGAGTCAGGACTTCTGGGCATTTCCTCTGGAAGAAGCAAGAGCTGGAAGGCAGACAGAGCTTTTTGCATAAAGGGTTCATTTTGGTGTTATTTATCATGGAGGAAAAGTGGAAATTGTGCTAATGTCCAATAGTAATGGAATATTTGAATATGTTATTATTTAATCACACAACAGAATATTATACAATCATTAAAGCAGGGATTATAAAGAATTTATTGGTTCTTTCTGATAGAATTTTGAATGATAAATGCATGATGCAAAGTTATATATATATATATATATAATATGATCAAAACCATAAAATTATATGTGGACCTCTTTACAAAAAATAGAATTTCTTTAGTTATCTGAACAGCATTAGAATTCAAGAAATGAAAAAAAAATGCCAAAAAATGATCAGCCTTTGAATATGTATATAAGGCATGATTCCAAGACTAAAAAGGAGCCATAAAGTGATAGAATATCAGAGGTAGGTTTAATCTGAAAGATGATCACTATAACAACCTACTTTTGGATGCACAAACTAAAGCCCAGGGGAAGTGGTGTGTTGTTCGTTAAATTAAGGAAAGAACTGGTGTTAAATGTTATATTTTCTCATCTTTTCTCAAATTCTTAAAAAATGTTTCCATGTCCGCTGATGTCACTACCTCCCCCTTTTTCACCTCCCCCCCACCTCCTCGGGACCCACCCTGGGCTTGGACAGAGATGAGTCAGGTTGAGCCTTCATCCTAGCTCCATTCCACTCATTCTAGCTGAAGAAAGCAGGCTGAAGCACAAAGGTCTGAGGACAATGGTGTGATAGGATACCACAGTGCTGCTGCCATTATTTATAAATTCTCTTGAAATGTGAACAGTTTGTTATCAGTAACAAGTTATTTCATATTCACCTTTGCACAGATGTCATGGTTGAGAACTATGCTGTAGGTCTCAAGGTCCCTACAAAGACCTGGCTTTTTGGTTAGAACAGGAAAAGCAAACTTAAAAGATCCCTCATCACTGCATCTGAGAATGCTATACTCCAGGCTTGATGACGACTTCTTCTTCTTCTTCTTCTTCTTCTTCTTCTTCTTCTTCTTCTTCTTCTTCTTCTTCGTTTCCATTAAGGGGAAAGGGGTAGAAGGAGAGGGAGAGGGGGAATCTCAAGGAAATTCCCCACTGAGCACAGAGTGCTACATGGGGCTCAATCTCGTGACCATGAGATTGTGACCTAGTGGAAATCAAGTCAGGTGCTTAACCAACTGAGCCACCCAGGTGCCCCTGTAGGATTGACTTCTTAGGCTGTAATGCAATGTCCCTGTGTTAAAGCGGTGGCAGGTTTTCACCTCATGTTTCCCTCTGTCCCACCTAGACAGAACAACAGAACAATACACTGACAATAGCTCACCCCACATGGATGTTCAGAGCTTGTCATGGGAACTAAGGATCTTCACTAACACAGGGTTTGCTTGTCCTCGGACTGCATCTTTCACACTCCCAACTAATGGTTGTCTTTTATATCAATAAAAGCGTTGATTATCAGAAAGGTATAACAATCCCAAAAGTGTGTGTGCACTTCATCGCAGACTTCACAGCATAGGAAGAGAAAAGTTCACAGAAGTTAAGGGACAAATGGATGACATGCACACTTGCAAGCAGTACTCTTCATCTTTCTCAGTATTTCACAAAACAAGAGGCTCACCATAAATAAAGCCCGAGCATTGGAATGACACTGTTAACTGAATTGATCTAGTTAACATCATAGAACACTACCACTAAAAATAATAGAATAGCTTCCTTTCAAGTGCTCAGAGATCATTCACTAGCTGGCACATACACTGGGCCATAAAATAAGCATTATTAAATTTGAGGAAGTTTGAAATCTTACAAACTGTGTTCTCTTATCACATTTAAATTACAAACCAACAGTTGGTATACATGAAAAAAGCCATAAATAGTTTGAAAATAAACACCACACTTCATAATAACCCCTGGGTCAAAGAAAAAAAGAAAACGAGAAGAGAAATTAGAAAATATTTCAAACTAAGAGAAAATGAAAACAAAACATGAAAAGTGTGGAGGATGCTCCTATAAGCAGAGTTTGGAGGGAAATTTAATCTCTAAATATTTATATGGAATAAAAAAATTAAGAACAAAGACCTAAGATTATACAGTAAGGAGTGGAAAAAAAAAAAGAAGTGCGAAGGAAATCTAAAATAAGTAGGGAAAAATAATAAGAGAAAGGCCAAAATCCATGAAATAGTAAGCAAACAACACAGAAAATTACTGAGGCTAAAATTTGGGTCTTTGAGAAATGAAGCTAAAATTTGGTTCTTTGAGAAAATTAATAATTTGAATACACTCAGGTAAACTGGTTAGGAGTAAAAGAGAGAAAGCACAATAACCAATGTTAGGGATGAGCTGTGGGCTTCTGCAGGTCCCGCCAGTATAAAACTGTAATAAAGTGATATCACGAACAACTGGATGCCAATAAATTTGCAGTGGATGAATTCCTTGAAGAACATAATTCCCGACACAGAAGAAATAGAAAATTGTAACAAGCTATATGTATGGGAAAAGTAGAATTCGTAATTAAAAACTTTCCCACAAAGAGTAATCCAGACTCAGATGTCTTTGCTGGTAGATTTTTATTAAGCACACAGAGAATAAATAATACGAATCTTATCAAAAGTCTAAGAATTTGTTATTGGTCTCTAGATTATCTATTTCTTCACGATTCAGTCTTGATATTTTCTTTCTAAAAATTTATCCATTTCTGCTGCATTACCCAAATTATTCAGGAGTATTCTTTCATACATCTTTTCATTTCTGCAGCATCAGTTGTAAACATTCCTTCTTTCCTTTCTGGTTTTAGTTATTTGGGTCTTCGATCATCATTAAGGGTTTGTCAGTTTAATTCATCTTTTCAAAAAAACATCTTTTAGTTTTGTTGTGTTTTTTCTATTGTCTTTCCATTATCTATTTTGTTTATCTCTGCCCTTATTTTTATTAATGTAGCCTCAGGATTGATTTTTTTCCTAGTTTCTTCAGGTGGCAAGGTAGGTGGTTAATTTGAGATCTTTTCTTACTAACGCATGTATTGACTATAGACTTGTCTCTCAGCCCTGCTTTTACTGCTTCTCATAAGTTTCAATATGCTGTTTTCATTTGTCTTAAGTTATTTTGTAATTTCTCTTGTGCCACCCCTCACTCAATTGCCGTGTAAGCAATTGCATGCTAAACAACACATTCTTTTTATCTATTTATTTATTTTATTTCTACAAATTGTAGATTTTCCAGCTTTTTCTTGTGCTATTGATTTTTAGTTACATTCCATTGTGATTGGAACAAATACGTTGTACAGTTTCAGTCTTTTTGAACTTGTCAGGAGTCTTTTCTGGCCTAGTGTGTGGTCTATCATGATGAATGTCCCATGTGCACCTGAGAATTTACATTCTACTGTTTTTAGATGGAATGTTCCATATATGTCTGTCAGGTCCATAGTATTGTTGCAAGAGTTAAAGATTTAAAAAAAAATGTTAAGTGTAGGTAAACACATTTAGGCACACACAACAAATATCACTTCCATTCCCTCATCTATGTGCTGGGATATCCTGCAAGGGGGAAAAAAAAACCAAAACATGCTAACAAGAAGAAGGAGGAGAAGGGGAAGAAGAAAGAAGAGAAGGAGAACGAGGAAGAAAAGGAGGAGAAGGAAGAGAAGGAGAAGGGGGAGTAGGAGGAGGAAGAAGAGAAGGAGAAGGAAGAACAGGAGGAGGAGCAGGAGGAGGAGAAGGAGGAGCAAGAGGAGGAGAAAGGAGAAGAAGGAAGAGAAGGAGAAGGAGGAACAGGAGGAGGAGAAGGAGGAGCAGGAGAAGAAGAAGGAAGAAGAGAAGGAGGAGAAGAAGGAGAAAGAGAAAGAAGAGTAGGAAGAAGAGAAGGAGGAGAAAGGAAGAGAAGGAAGAGGAGAAGAAGGAGGAGCAGAAGGAGGAGAAGGATAAAGAGAAGGAGGAGAAGGAGGATAGGAGGAGGAGGAGGAGAAGGAGGAAGAGAAGGAGGAGGAGACTGAGCGAGCCATGTTTTACTCTGTTAAAATAGCTTCTTTAATTTTGCAAGTCATATTTACACCCCTCAGAGCATGTGCAAAATTCCGCATTCACAGTCGCTCGGTGTCCTGTAAGAAAGCAGACGGCAGGCTCCCGACCTCGGCGTGTCTGGTTGCCACTCCTGGCCTCCTCTTCAGCGAGCAAGCGCCAGCAGATCTGCGCGGGGAGAGTGGGCTGTCAGAGATCATGGGGAGCAGAACGTGGTCTCCGCGAAAATGACGTGAGGTCATTTTCTTTGTATAGATCATCTCACTGAGCAACGAGGGAACAGAGAAACACGGACAGTTAACTGATAAAATGGAAAAGATCAAACACATCTCAGAGAGCAAAGCAACCCTTTGCTTCCCTGATAGATGTTCCTAATTTGGAAACATCTGAGAATGATTTACTTGTGAGATGTTCGGGTTCAGGAATGGAATAGGGGCCTTTTCTGAAAACACTCTATCTGCGCTGGGGTTGATGCGGTGGGCATGTCATAAAGACTCCGTAAGCAGTTCTGGGACGAGCCAGAGGCCATCTGGGCCGTCATTCCCGACTCTCCATTTCACCCCAGCCCTGCCTGCCTGCACTTCCACTCTGCTTTAATCCCTTCCTCTTCCAGAAGAAGATGGGCGTCTTCTTGAGCGCATTTATACTGCTGCCTCTGACGGGCTCGTCTGTAACCTTTTCCATATGTTTCTTAGCTTTCACTTTAAAATAAAAGACAAGCGTCCACCTCCCTCCAGCATCGCTGTCTGTTCAGCATGTCACCTGCCATGTGTAGTCTTTCATTGTTCCCCAGTAAGAAATGTTCAATTTCTATCTATTTGACGGAGTTTCTGCATAATCCTTATTTATTTATTTTGTACCTTTAGTGACAGATGTCTAAGGTCTTTCAAAACAATCTGATGGCTTGACAAATTTGTTTCATCCTCACGTTTCCTGACTTGGAGAGTCTTGCCACATAGTACTCAGCTGAAGGGAAGACGGCCGTTTGTATTTGTCAGCACGCGGTTAGCTACAGCGCAGTAACGAGCAATCTGAACTTTTCGGTTGCTTCGTACCACACAGACGCACTGTTTGCTCCCACAGCACGTCCCGTGTGGGTCAGCATCTGAACTCCATTCCTCTTGGTCCCTCCGGGTCCCAGGCTAATGGATGCTCCGTCCTGATGTGTGCTTTTGCGATCAGTCCATCCATGGGATGGGAATCAGGCTGATGCACACTGGCTCCTAATTCTTCTCTTTGGATGTGACACGTTTTGCGTTTGCTTTCATTTTACTGGTCAAAGCAGCTCTTATTCCCACTTAATGTCAGAGAGAAAGAGAACTACACTCTTTTTATGCCAGGAAGGAGCCATTCTGACACTATGTGATGAGCAGCTCTAATGACAGCCATGCCAAGTGACATCGAATTGATGGGCACATGCCCCAAATTGCTGCTGCTGGTTTGCAGGATATTTCAGGCAGTTCAAGCTGCTAAACAGGCTACCATAGATTATGTGGCTCATGTGGCAAACATTGATTTCTCATGGTTCTGGAGGCTGGAAGTCCAAGATCAAGGTGATGGGAGATTGTCTGATGAGGACCTGCATCCTGGTTTAGAGACAGTCATCTTTTCTTGTTTCCTCATGTGGGGAGAGAGAGGAAGCAAATTCTCTGGGCATTTTTCTAATGAGGGCACAGATCTCATTCATGAAAGCCCCACCCCCATGGCCTAATCACCTCCCCAAAGTCTCCATCTCCTAATACTAACACACTGGGGATTTAGGCGTCAATATATGAATTTTGAAGGAACACAAACATTTCATCCAGCAAAGAATATGACAGGCTGGCTGGGGTGAAAAGTCCTTCATGTTTAAGCATGGACAGTATGCAGAGTCCTTGGTGAAGCCTTTTACGGGGTAAATAATTCTCATATGGTCCCATATGCTCATATATGGTCCCTAGTGCTCTCCAGCTTCTTTTAATTTGATTATTTTCTTGAAGACAGCTTGACCTTTTCTTGAATGCTCATATTAACAACCAACACAGCTTCTTTGCAACAGCTTCAGCACTACTATGGCAACAATCTCAATTCAGCCATTAGGAGTTTGTTCTCGAATCCAAAGGAAATGCCCAAAAGGGAGGCTTTTCGCCATGACAGCACACTCTTGAGTCAGGGTGGCACAGCAGAGATCTCAGGGACCCAGGACTCTGCAAGCCAAATCACTCATGCTCATCAGCCCAAGGCTCCTGTCATATCTGCAGGTCAGCCTCTGAGGGACTGGTGGGGTAAGGCTCCCTCCGTGTGTGAGGACCCATCTCAAAGTCAATATATCACAAAATACATCACTCTGGTCTGAGACCGGTTATATCACGTTGCCAGTTTGCTTTCTGAAAGAAGCTTCAAACTCCCTATCGCAGCATCGAAAAGCTTCTAGAATCTGCTCCTGCCAGCATTTCCAGTGTCTCCAGTCAAACACATGATATTTTAGCCACAGTGCACTACTTGCCAATTTTCCAAGCACAGCAGTTGCTTTCAGGCCTCTGCACTTTCTTTTCTCTTTTTTTTTTTTTTTTTTTTTTTTGAAGCTGTTGTTCTCAGCACGGAATACAATATCATTTTCTGCCTGTCATAAATTCCTCTGTTTCAAGCTTCAGGGTGAGTGACATCTCTACCATAACTACTATTTTGTTCCATGTAGCCAGAAGACATCATGTCTTTCCTTTGGCTTGTACCCCTAAAATAGGACTTATTGAATTTGTGCTTGTTTGGATGGTGGAGGATACGGGCTGGCCCACTGATGACCAGAACTAATTTCACAGATCTGCTTGCTTAAGGACAGCCTGTTACTGTTCTTCAAGTGAACTGACTAAATCTCAGTGGCAGAGAACAATCTTTCCAGAGAGAATTAAACCAAAAGAAGCAGACAGTTCTTGTTATGGAAATATTGGCCTCTCTGGCTGAGTTGTGATGGGGCTCAGCAGCATGACTTGTGGAGTTAGGTACAGTTGATGAGCCCCCTCTCATCATTTCAAAGTGGCACCCAGGGTCCTTGGACAAGAAGTTGAACTACATTCTCAGCATCGGATGTGCTGCAAGGGCTGGGGCTGTGGGAGGGAGTTGGCAATGGAAATCAGACCGTGAAAGGAACAGTAGGATTCTTAAGAGGGGAAAATACATTACATTTACTCCCCACCCCCGGTATAGATAGAGTGTGGCCAGTGTTGACACTAAGCAGTGGGCCCTGGGAAGAGTGGAAATCGAGCTCTTATATAGAGCGATGCCTGATACGTGATCTCACTCCATCGTCTCCTCACTGGGGGTACCTGTAACACCAGGCAGGGGACAGACATGTAGGAAACTGGAGGAAATGCCAGCTCAGGGCCCAAGCAAGGCCTCTTTGGGAGCTTCCCGTCCTCCTCCTTCTCCTCTTCATATGCCAGGAGCTGAGACAGGAAAGTCGTCCCCTACAGGATATGGAGTGAACGAGCCGGAAGTCAAGGGTGGCTAAATGCCACCTCGTGAGTGCATGTGGCAGATCACAGGCGGCTCATCAGATACAGGCTGGTCACATCTACATGAGACATGATGCAGACGGACAAGAACCGTCACCGCCGCAGAGGTGGTGATAGAACGTGACCTGGACACAGGCTAACACGATTGGTGGGTGCCCCCATAGCCTCACAAGAAAGGGAGAAGGAGATCTGAGGTCCTACAATTTGGTCAGTGAGGGATAAAGGTCTATGGATCCCATGTTCCCGGAGGTGAACCTTCCAAATGACGTTACCAAGAGTCCTCACAGGGTGGGCTGTTGGAGACATTTGGCTTGTTGGAGTATAATTCGTAGTTTCATTGGTCTTCCTTATCATGTGATGAGCCCATGTAGAAATGCACCATCTCCTATGCCTCGGTCTTCCACAATTGTCCTCTTCCTCCCCCTGCCTCCTCCTCCTCTCCCTACCCTTCCTCCTCCTCCTCCTCCTCCTCCTCCTCCTCCTTCTTCTTTAATATAGTAACAGAAGACATGAACTCCTAAACCACATGGATAATGACATTTCCATTTCAGCCAAGAGTTTTTAAAATTTAATTTTAGGTTAATTTCCAGTTTTTTACTGATTGGTTTAAATTAGGTTTCCATTCACCAGGGGTCATGACAAAAGGTTCCCTGATAATGACTTTTATGGTTTCCATAGCCCTTTCTTCCAGAACTTTAAGAAGCCTGGGGCTTTACATATTATGACTCATGTTTAGCTTATGCTTATGTAACTTCTGCTATTCAAATTGTAGTTGGATATCCAGAAGGGATAGTTAGAACCTCTTTCTCTTTCACTCTTTTTAATTTTCCTTTTAAAAAAAAACACATGGATTTATGTTATAAAGAAATTAATGAATACCACATTTCCCCCCACAATTTTGCCCCATTTCCCAATTTTCTGTAGTTTATCTCAGACACACATGGATCTCAACTTCTTTGAAAAAAAATGAAGCTTTTGATAAACTTGACTACGGTTGTATATTTCAGAAATGAAGTCAGCATCTATCTCGCTTTCCTCTCATTTCACTATTGTTTAAAGATTATTTTATTTTTGGTTGAACTATTTTCTTTTAAAATCAGTGGCCATGTGAATACTTTTCTTTCAGAAAATAAATTACGAGAGAAACTTTACTCTGTTTGTCTGGCCCAGTCATCTTCTGGAATAAAGCAATTAAAAAGATAGACGGTCAGGTGGTCAGAGGCACTCTGCTGGTGGGTAGCAGGTTCAGGATTGGATCTTGACTCTCAACCCATGAAGACCCTTCAAGAGCAAGTGATAAATGTTGAAGTGATAGAATTTGCTTTGTGAATAACCAGATCCCCTCTCGACTGATGCCAAGATCTGAATTGTACTTACTGAGCTAATCAGGGCATTTCACAGAGCATTTTGTGCACATGGCAATTTGTCTACACTTTGCAACCTTGGCAACAAGTATACTTTAAACCTTTCTCTCCCCGCTGAATCTTTTCTCTCAGTTCCATTCAATAAGCATCTTTTTCAGGATTGAATGTGTTGAGGAAGAAGTAGAAGCAGCAAGATTCTTGGACTCAATTCTCTAGGTTTAGGAGACTGTTGACCCCAAATATTTTGAGGGGCAAGTGCTCCTGAAATAAATCTATCTATGAATCTTGAGGGATACTTTTTGAGTGTTTTGTTTTCAATATTGTCGGGATCTTCTGGGCAGATGCATTAGATCTCATGAATGTATTTTTTTTAAAGATTTTACTCATTTATTTGATAGAGAGAGAGCCAGAGAGCAGGAGCAGGGGGAGGGGTAGAGGGAGAAGTAAACTCTCCGCAGAGCAGAGAGCCCGACGTGGGGCTTGATCCCAGGATCCTAAGATCCTGACCCAAGACTAAGGCAAACACTTCACCGACTTAGCCACCCAGGTGCTCCTCATGAGCATATTTTGATAAAAAAACTAGATGGGAAGTTTTTCTAACAAACAAATAAACAAATAAATAAATAGGAGGTAGAAAAGAAAGAAGAGAAATTAACCACAAGATATTTCCTTTCTGTACACCAGAGATGCCATTTAAAAAATATATATATGTACGATTATCAATGCCAAGAGTTTGAGGAACATTGTTATAAAATATAATCTTGTAATAAAATCTAATTACTCTATTTTTTTATGGCCGAAGTTTGGCTTTGCTCAAAAGAAATCAACCCCTATAATATCAGTATTAGAATAATCCTATACTTGCAAAACCATGAATAATAAATTTTTAAAAATAGTGTCTCTCTGTAGCTAAGATCTTTCACTCACTGTGAACATATTGTATATTCACTAAAACTTCAATTAATTGAAGGTTTTGGTAATAAAGGTTTTTTTGAAAATCGAAAATTGTTAATGGATTCAGACTTAAGCAAAATCCAGTTTTGATACTTAGTGAAAGCATATTAAAAATGTAGAAGACCATGTTTTTGGCTTATGAACAGATATACTTTTGTTACAGAATTTTCCTGAGGGGCGTGCCTGGCTCGCTCAGTAAGAATTTTCCTGAGAAGCTGATCACAGTCGAGCAGTTGGGCTGACATGGGTCCAGTGGTGCGCTATCTGGAGAGATGTCAGTGTGCAACTCACGTAACATCATAATTGCTCTTTTAAACTTTTAATTGAAGTGTAGCATACATTCTAGAAAAGTTCATGAACTGACTCACATGCCATTGAATCTTCACAAAGGTCACGTATCACACAGGTCAAGACATAGGCCGCTGTGGCCGCCGGGGGCCCTACTGGTGTCCACTCCCTGAGGCTGTCCCCTGTCAGTACTAGCAAGCTTGATACACCACAGCTAGAAGTATTTTCCACGGGAAATCAGATACAACTAATGTATAAGTAGAAGATCTTTTACACACGTGGCAGCAGGTTACAAAACTGTAAGGACAATGAACATGTAAGGTAAACAACGCTATTTTTATCTCAATTTTCAGGAAAAGTTAAGCTTTTCGATAAAGAGCTTTTCAGGGTTTCAAAGCTTAAATTTCCTGAAAATTTATAAAAGACTGCCATTATATAATATCACTGGGAGTCACCTGGGGCCAGCTAATGGATGGCTCCAGCAAGAGTCTTGAGAACCACTGTGCGGGTGGCCCCCCTATGGTCCCTGGGCACCAGGACACAAAGTGTGATGTGTCTGTGAGGAGGCTGGTTTCCTTGCACAGTCTACACTTCTACTCCTCACTTCAAACCATCCGCCACCCCCACCCTCTAGAACCTGAGCACCTGACCCCCAGCCTTTACTGCCTGCTTGGACGGGTACTCCATCCCCTGCTGCTACTCCCAGAATTCTTATCTCCACTTAGAGGGGAATTTGAACTCCCTTCTCCCTTCATTTCCCAAGGTTGGCAAAAGTGTGCCCATCTCTCCCTGAGAAGCACCCTTGTCCAGTAGGGTCTTGTGTTGGGTTGCATTCATGATCTACACAGACACACACACACACACACACACACACACACACCCCATTCGTGCTCACACACTCACATGCACACACCACACACAGGTTTGCTTGGGAAGCTCTGGCCCTGCCAGCTGGGAAGAATTAGGGTCTCCTCTGGACAGCATCTCGTGGAGCAGGGGACTTACAGAAATGAAATATCGCACACCCTGCTGCCAGAGTCATGGCGCCCTTCACTGATTCCCAATCTCGGCTGCATACACACGGGTCTGCATGCTGCCTGCCCGCTCCTCCCTACCACCCGTTGTGGAAATTTGTTTCTGACTTGCCTCACTTTTCCCTTCCAGCCCAGCTTCTCATTTCATCTTTGAAAACAGACTAAAGGGAAGACGCTGCCTTCATCCCTTATCCACAGCCTTCGGCCAGCCCATGTTCTCTGGTTCCAGACGTAGACCATCTGTGCGTGAACACCTCCGAGAGGCTGGACTAAGCTCTGGGAAAGAGACATGCTCTGGAGAACTGCCCTGAATGATGGTCTTAGGGACTCAGGGCCTGCCCCGTGGGCGGCGATCCTCCGCAACCTGTTTTCCATGTTAGTGACTGTGTTTCACTATGGAATGATTGCTTTGAAATCTCACAGTGTGAATAATTCCCCGAGTTGGCCCAAATGATAATAACTAGAAGATTATTCCAAACAGGGCAATGGAATGTACATGTTTGTGGAGTCAGGGAAGCTGCCCTATGACCCCAGGTTTACAATAAGAGATTATGTTCATGGTGAACGACGCAAGAGCATTCCTACATTTCTGAAGTTCATCATTCTTGTGGAGAGATGCGTGGTAAGTGTCATAAATAATTAAAATGAAATTTCACTTGTCCGAGGGCAATAAAGAAATTGCACTTGGTAATGAAATCTCCATGTGGTTTTATCTTAATCTCCTCAATTTGCTGGGCAGCAAAATTTGCCAGATGGTTGGTTCTTCCTGTTATTAATATAAAAAGTGAGATTTTTACTAGGTATTTATGTCTGCTGTACTTCATAAAAAATGAGTATCAGAATCAAATAAGATGCCCTCCTGAAATACACACACACACACATACACACACACAAATGTATTTAAAATGGGTTACTTTAGTATACATATGCATACATATATATTTACACATACATATATGAAACAATGTTAGATGCCCACTGATGAGCCCTCTTCCAACAGTGGTGACAGCAAAGCAGAACTGAGTGGACACTTTGCTCCAACATATTGAGTATCTGCAGCTGGTGATGCTGAAAATTCTCCATCTCCCCCTGTAAGCCCTCACCCACTGTTTCCCTATCTTCTCTCCTCCACTTATTTATGTACTTATGGATTTCTTATTTATTATTAATCATTCATTCTGTAGGGGGACATGAGTGCTGATTTTTAGAGCATGTCCAACGGGCTCTGTCTTCACGGGCCTGCATCCCTTCTGCCAGGCCGTGTGGAGTATTTGGGGGAACCACCCAGTGATAACACCATAGGGCCACTACAAAGTCTAACTGAGCAAGCACACTTAGACATGCTGTTGTCTGCTTGGCAAAGACGGAAAAGGTAGCTGTTGAATTGAAGCTGCAGAGCAAGTCCGTATGAAGGGATGATGGCTGGCTGGAAGCTTCTGGAAGTCTGCAAGTGCACAGACCAGAAACCGCTGCTTCTTGCAACGGTCGACCAAGGGTGAGTGTGCTGATGGCCAGCCTCCAGCAGCTCGGGAGGGGCAGTCCCAGCCGTGACTCTTCCAACACCGAGTCGGTGAAGTGACTGTGTCAACGGTGACAGCGGAGCTTGAGTCATGGTGCTTGATTCTCTTCCTGGAGATGGAACCATCATACTGAGAAAGCGTAACACTGGAGAAGTGAGGTGTGCACGAGCCCCGGGTGTGACAATGGTCGGCCTAGCTGTAGTTCACACAGCCAGAGGCTGTCCATGCTGTGCGCGTCCATCCCCCCGGACTTTCAATCTGCGAGTATCAATGCTGGCATTATTTTGCCAATGCTGGCAAAATAATGCCATTTGGGAAGCCCCAAAATAAAGCCCCAAGTACAGATTCACAACACTTTTGTCACTGCTGAATAACAGATAGCCAAGAATTGGTCCGGAAGCCACGTCATCGTGTGAGACATCCAGAGATAAAGCAAAGTGGCTTTTTAAAGCAATTCACATATTAGGTGCTGTGAGTTCACTTTTTGAACTTTGATTCAATATACAATTTTAAAAAAAAAGTGCCTGTTTAAGGGAGGGCCTTCTTTTTTTTTATTTTTTTTTATTTATTTTTTTTGAGGGAGAGCCTTCCCAATGCATTTTCTGTTGTTGTTTTTCTTTGTTGCATGAACCTTCTATTTCTATGTCACCCAGGGTACTCTATTTTGAGATTTGAGATGGGTAGCAGATAAATCAAAACCTGCTTATTTTCACAGTTTCCTTGAATTTTTGCTACCACTTACTGGAAGGGAAAATTTTATAAGATGGAAAGTGGAAGTTTAAACATGCTGCCACAGTTTCCAGAAATAGCCTTTACTTTGAAAGACCCGTCTCTAATGAAACAAAGATGTGACAATGTGCTTGGAGACGACCAGGGCTTCTAACCAACTACTCTGGGCACTTAGAACCCGAGTGGTTTAATGCATAAGAAAAGTCCATTGGTCTTGTCCTCTGGGTGGATTTTCATCCCTTCCTTTTCAGCCGCATGCGTGCCATCTGATCAGCAAGCGGCCTGCTGGGTTTCCTGAGCTCTGTCTTTAGCACAAGTGAACAACGGTAAACCACAACACTCTTTGGCTACTGTGATGCCAAACGTTTCCAGGTGGGGCAAATTTAGTTGACCTGTCATTGACATACGAGGTTTGGGGGCAACATCTATCAGGGATTGGGACCCGATTAGACTTTTGTTGCTTTTGTTTTGTTTGTTTTAACTCTTTCTTTCTTTCTCGAAGAAAGTAGCATTTGCTGGACACCTTCGCTACACACCGTATTTATTGTTGAAATTACGAAACCTTTAAATTTAATACATTTTCCTTTACTTAACTCAACATATGCCTATAGGGCAAGACAGAAAAGATCAATTACATTCGAATCAGGCTCGCTACACACACACACACACACACACACAACACACACACACACACACATCATTTTTTTTTTTTTTTAGTTTGGCAAATTCAATGATTTTATTTTTCATCGCAAACATGTGTTTCTCCCTGGTTCCAAACTTAAGACCTCAAGGTAAAGCCTTACTTATAGCCCATTTTAATTAACTTGTAGACAAAATGCCGAAGTCTGTTGCCACAATGCCGTAAAGATCTTAAATCACTGAGCTCAACCCATTGCAGCTGGTGACACTGGTAGGGATTCGGCGGCCGCGGTTAAGCACATCACCTTGATCGAGGGGGCGAGGGGGATGGATCGGTGATCTGCGTGCAGAACGGAACGGATGTGCCAAAACACAGCTCTGCATTTAGAAAGAATTTTTCTTTTGGTTTCTTCGGTTAAAAAAATATGTGTATATGTGCACACACACGCGCACGCACACATGCATACACGGAGCTGGGCCACAGAGTGTATGAAACACTCTAGTGGGCCAGTCTGTTGGTCTGAGATAAGGAGTAAAGAGAATCGCATGTGCATTTGCACACATGCAAATTAATGCTCCGGATTCCTTCCCTTTGTTTCACTTTGTTCTTTAGGACTCTGTTTCTGCAGTAGGTGCCAGGTGGGAAGGAGGGATGTTTTCAACAATTGCAGGGGAACAACAGTGCCCTCTTGGAACATTCAGCGAAAGCGCCCTCAGTCCCAAAATAAGATTATGGAAAGTGCGGCCCCATTACTTTTGCTGTGTTCGTCCCTGGACGATGTGCACGCCTGGCCCTCCTCGCTTCAGCCCTTCTCCAGGGAGGCAGTGGGGAGGTGGATTCGGGAGCAGCTCTCACCCCCACTCTACCCTGCACCGGCTTCAGCTCCCGTTTCCTCCCCTGGCGTCCCCCGCACACCCTCACCTCCCCTCCTAGCACCCCCACACTCCCACCCCCCTCCTAGCATCCCCACACCCCCATCCCCCTCCTAGCACCCCCACCCCCCCCTAGCATCCCCACCACCCCACCTCCTCCCCTGGCGTCCCCTGCACACCCTCCACCTCCCTTCCTAGTGCCCCCACAACCCCCACCTCCCCCCTTAGCGTCCACAACCCCCTCCAGTCTATGATACCCATCCGCAGGCTGTCCCTCCCAGCTGGCCATGGGGGAGGTGGGCAGCCTTAGTGGCCCAAGGCCTCGGCTTAGTGCACTGATTATGTGCTAACTGTGTGCCTGCTGGAATCCTGTGTCTTTTGAATGAATGGGCACACCCAAGAGGTAAAGCGTTTCCAAAGTGAGGATTCCCCAGATGGTGAGCCCAGAGGTACAGAGCTCTGCAGCAAGCGCCTATGGCTTACGACCTCACTGACTTCGCCTCATAGGCCCAAACAAGCAGACCCTGGGACCTGGGTGCCCTGGCCCACCACCCGACCAGGCCTGCGCGGTCCTCTCCTAACCAGGCCACCTCTGAGCTCCATCATTCTCTGGCCCTTCCCCGGGCCTACCTGGAGCAAAGACACCTCTATGTAACCTGCCTTCTCTGCCTTTCACGTCTTTCTGGAACTGAGGGCCTGTGAGCGCTGTGTGAGCCGATTGAGGCTGTAGACAGAGCCCCCGGGGGATGGGTACCCGGGCCCCACGTTGCCCTGCTGCTCTGTCAGGGGCCAGGCCCCACTGAGGTCGCCACGGCCACTCCAGCCAGGGCTCGGCCGCCTGCAGGCTCCTCATGGCCTTCCTTCTCCTGAGGCACCTGAGATACTGCTTGGTGTCTGAGCAGGGGCTTGCCAGGCCCTTCCTCCCCGCCTCCCTTGCTCCCCCTCCGCCTCCTTCTGCTTCTCAGAAGGCACAGGTACATTAATTCTGGTTGAAGCTGCCCCGGCATGACTTCATTTCTGTGAGCATCTCAGCACAGCTGAGTCATGGGGAGGAGTGACAGCGGCCAGGGTGGCCTGCCGCTGAGCACCCCCCATCCTCCACCCCCGCTCCCTCCCACCCGGCTCCCGAGAAAGGGCAGCATGCATGTCACACAATAGGCACCGTGATGGACCCGGTGGTTTTCCCGAGATCCTGTCTCCCAGATGTTAAAAATTAATAATACTGCTGAGGTTTTAGAAAAGGATAAACATTATTTGAAAGATAAAGACCTAAAACACTTCATTACATATGAAAATAAGTCAAATCCAGCAAAATCTCAATAATTAATAGGGGAGTTTTTAGGACTCTATCTTTCCATAAGATTTTGGTAGATTTTAGCAGCCAGTGCCTGACCAGATGTTTGCCTAGATGTTGACCAACCTGTGACGACGCCCTCACAGCTTCCTCGGCCCGCCCTTCACGAGGGCATGTGCATTAATCTGCTGAGTAAATGTGCTCTGCCTTCATATAGCTCCCGGTGTCATGTTTTTGTTTTGACAGCCTATTAATTTTACTCTTAATTTTCCTGGTCACCCCACTTAGCTGGTGGAAATTCAAGTTTTGGCCTTAGTAACTGTCGGAAAAACGGCAGTGTTTTATTACAGAGTCATTCTTGCAAAGAAAAAAAAACACATGCACACACAAAGGAGCCATTTACTATAGGGTTAGAAACATAAACTTGTAGTCACATTGACCTGGGTTCCAGGTCTGTCTACACCAGTACCAGCGAGATGCGGAAAGCTGCGTGATTTTTCTGAGTTACAGCCGGCCGCATTATTATCTGGTGCTCCTGGGAATTCTCAGAATCCCCTTCCCACTGGGTTTTTCTCTTTGATTCTAACAGGATCTTCACACTCGTACTGAATAGAAGGAGTGGTGTCCACAGCTATGATTCAGTTCAGATCCACTTGCACTTAGCAGGCCACATTCTGGGCTGGGATTTGGGAATGTGGCCTACTGTGTCCACCTTCATCACGCAGATGGTCCACCTGTGAGTCCCAGGTACATATTTTCTTTCTCAGCTCCCTGACCTGTGTGTGTGTGTGTGTGTGTGTGTGTGTGTGTGTGTGTGCAGGCTCACGGACGCCCCACATAGGCGCCATAGTTATGAGTGAGTTACAGGCAAGTTCTGGGCTGTGGTGCCTCTGGTATCTCCCTCTCTGTTTCAGCTTGAGAAGCTGCATCAGACACATCTTGTGACACAGGAATTCATCGACCCTGGGCCTCCCAACTTCTGTCATGTGCATAAGTGGCTGATTTTGAATCTCCTTGCTGCCTCCCTAACTGCCCCATCTACTTCCCCCTCACCTCCAAGGGTTGAAGCCTTGGCCAGGTGGTCAGGGAGATGCCTTGACCTGAGGGTGGCCAGTTGCCAGGTTCATGCGCAAAGGCTTGGATGAGTGGCCCAGAGGCCTATGTTCTTTGTCTCCACTTGAGTTGGAAGAGTGCTTGGACAAATACAAATTTGAAATGCCCTTCACTTAAAGAAAAATATATTTTTTTTCTTTAGACATCCCTCTTCATTGCAGAGAACCACAGGATTCTTTGAGGATAAGAAACAGGCAGAGAGGCACCAAGAGGAGATGGTGGCAGTGGTGATGATGAAGTTCAAGGAGATGGTGGAGGTGGTGGGGACCGGGGACATGGTAGAGGTGGTAAAGATGGTGAAGATGATGATGATAGTAGGCATGGTGAGGATGGTGGGGATGGTGGAGATGGAGATGGTGGGAATGGGGGAGGTGGTGGGGACAGGGGACATGGTGGAGGTGGTAAAGATGATGAAGATAATGATAGTAGGCATGGTGAGGATGATGGGGATGGTGGGGATGGAGATGGTGGTGATGGTGGAGATAGTAAAGGTGGTAGGAATGGGGACAGTAGGAATGGTACAGATGGTGATGAGGGTGGTGGGACTGGTGGGGATGGTGGAGATAGTGATGGTATTTACTTCTTATACTGGGTTGCCAGGAAACTCAGAATCAAATTGTGTAGGCTCCTATGGGCTGCCTATATAAGTATTATTTTTCTCTCCGTCGCATTTATATCATCATACCATGTATATCTATTTGTATTTTCTATTTTATTTTATATATTCTTGAAAGTCAGCTCAGGTCTTTGTAGAATGTGTTTGGATGTTAGCAAATAAAATGCAAGAGTAATGATCACATGTCTACTCATTAAATAAATATAGGTAGTATCATCAGCACTTCATGTCATGTGCTCCCTTGAATCTATAAAAGGAAATGCTTAGGCGAAAGCTCTTTAGCAGTTTCTCAAGAAGTGGAACAAGGAATTAGCATATGACCCAAAATTTTGCTCCTAGGCACGTACATGAAAGCTTGAAAATAGGGACTCATTAGACTCCTGTACACAAGATGTTCATAGCGTCACTGTTCACAAGAGCCAAAAGGTGGGAACCAAGCGAGTGACCATCCGCAGAGTAGGATGAACAAGGTACGGCGTGTCCGCACAATGGAGTCCTATTTGGCCACACAAAGGAATGAGATTCTGGTACATACTGCAACATAAGAAAAGCATTGTAGAGACACCTGGGTGGCTCAGTGGTTGAGCGTCTACCTTGGGGTCAGGTCGTGATCCCGGGGTCCTGGGATCGAGTCCTGCATTGGGCTCCCCGCAGGGAGCCTGCTTCTCCCTCTGCCTATGCCTCTGCTTCTCTCTCTGGGTCTCTCATGAATAAATAAATAAAATCTTAAAAAAAAAAAGAAAAAAATTGTACTGACTGAAATAACGTAGACACAAAAGGACAAATCTTGTATGATCGTAGGAAATATCTAGGATAAACAAAGGCATAGTGACAGGAGGTGGATGAGAGGTGGCAGGGCCGGAGTAACTGGTTACCGCGGGCAGTTTCTGTCTCTGGGAAAGAAAAGGCGCTGGAGGCGGACAGTGGTGCTGGTCGTGTGACAATGGGAATGTGCTGAACCCCGATGTGTCGCACACCTGAAAATGGCTAAAATGGCAGGGTTTATAATCTATAGCTACTTTACCACAGTGAAAAATAATTTTTGTAAAAGGAAGTGCTTGGGAAATTCATATTGTTTCCTGGGTTAATCATAAGAACAAGAAATTATTTTGGGGGGTGGGGAGAAAAAGCTATAGATAATTGAAAAGTAATGTGTGTCCAGGCTTTGCTGTGTTTCAAAGACCACCTGAGTCAGAACCTGCGCCTGTAAAAATGCTGGTTCCTGGATCTGCATCTGTGACCGAATAAGAATCTCCACGGTGGGATCCAGAGCTAGAAACTGAGGCAGAGCCCTTCCTTCCCCTGCCCCCGGAAGATTCCAGCCTGCACCGAAGATTCTGCTCCCTGGAGGCAAGATCGCCAGGTAAGGGGGCAGGTGGACAGGAGCCCTAGAATCCACCCTTCCTTCCAGAAGTCTGTAGACAGATGCGCTTGGAGTAGGTGATATCTAATGACCCTTCAGTTCTCATCTATGGTCATGCAAACAAATAACAAAAATAGTCACTTTTTTTATACATATCGGATGAAGGTTAGGTTCCCATTGATTTACGCAGTAGAGTGGGTTAAGAGAACTAGAAAACCATCACAGATCTGTTCGCAGACCACGCAGTCGCCGGGGAAGGTCTAAATCTCAGCAGAGTCTTGGGGTGTGGGCCGGACGTGCGGTGGTGGGTCTTGCCCTGGAGTGACGGAGGCGGGCTCTTGCTGCTGCTCTGTGAGGCTTCCGAGGGTGAGCCTCAGCGACCCAGCACCCCACCCCAGCCCCACTCCCACCACCACCCCAGCCCCACCCCAGCCCCGGTGCTTGGTACCCACCGGCCTTGGCCATGCCTTCAGCTGCACCAATTGATGGAGAAAAGATGAAATCCAGGTCAATGCAGGCTCCTCTTGTCCCCTGCTCTGTGTGCGCGGGTGTGTCCCGTGAGCTGCACACTGTCCAACAGGCCAAGGGTCACCCCCCTTTTGTCCCCACAGCTGTCAAGGACATCTTTTAAAGCAAAGCGATTAAGAATGGGTTTTCTTAAAGGTCTCCGTTGAAGAAGGTGGGAAAGCAAAGGATGGGAAGGGCTGTCCGGGTAAAGGGAAGCGACTTGAGAGCGGGGCTGGAGGTGGTGGCCCGGGCCCTCCAGGTGTGGTCCCAAGGCCACAGCGCATGGCCAGGCCAGCAGCGGTGGGTGGGGACCACTCGGCTGGTAACCACGGATAATAACTGCAGTGATTTACACTCAAATATTGAGAAAATGCACTTTAGCAATCCCAACCAAAAACATCACATGCGCGCGGCCCCGGCTCTGAACAAGCACTTTCGTAAATGTCATTTGTAAGCCGAGAGCTTTCTTTTCTGGCAAGAAACACAGACCTTTTTTTTTTTTTTTTCTCCTGAATATTTTCAATTTGCAATCCATTTTCCCTTGGGAGCTTCTGGATTGATTGCTGGGGGAGGGAGGGCGATGGGATTTTTCATATGGCTGAGGTCATTTCTGACTGTGGCCCAGGATTTCGTGATTTACAAAGAAGCTGAAATCTGTGCTGCGTCTGAGGGTTGCCTGGTTTCAAATGAATCACTCAGTGAAGACCCATGTCCTCTCTGGTTTATTTAAGTTTTTTTTTTTTTTTTTCACCTTTCATTTCTTCCTCTTGAAGAGTTCTATCTGAGTCACAGAGCATTCTACTCGGAGAAAAGACGTGATTTTCATTTTATCATTTTCTGTTGTTCTTAATCGAAAAAGAAAAAAAGCTAGTCGGAGAACTCACTGGGAATTTTTTTAGCTTTTTGTGAACCTCCCTGTGGGGCCCGGCCTGCTATACGGAGGCTGATACACCCACTACCAGACAGGTGGCCGTGGACGGGTCCCTCAGCCTCCAACACCCGCTTCCTCCTTTTGAAAAGAGAATGTACGTCGTAGAAGATGATCGGGGAACCGTGTGGTGGAAGCTTCCATCACGTAAAGGCATGACCTTCCACGCCAGCCTGACATTGGCTTTTTCTGGATTCGGTCAGTGAGTGCCACCATTTGGAGGCTGATCCAAGCTCCCTGACCACGTGGAATAAGGTGGCACCTGGGTCTCGGGTCACCTGAAAATTAACCAGAACCTTCTGGACCTGCGGAAACTCACACACCACCTTTACTTTACACTGGAGCCACCGTCTAAGGGAGGAGCAGTGGACCCGCTGCCTCCTCCTGAGCGGGAGATGCTCGAGGTGCTGAGGAGGAGAGGGTCGTGTCTGATATCTCCCAAATGCCGAGCTCCCGGGCCCAGATGGCACTTTGACTGTAGGTGAGCCGAGGTGGGAGGGGACGGTCATGAGCACAGGCCCATCCTGGAATTACTCACCCCCTGTCGCTTCCAGTGACTTTTAAAAACGTGCCTGCTGGAGGAAGGTGTTCTCATGTGGAGGCCCCGTCCTCTGGGACCTAGCTGGAGAGCAGGCCTCACTCCCGCACGTCCCCATGCCGTGCCCTCCGCACCAGGCAATTCCGTGGTCAGGGCCACGGAAAAGATCCACCTGGGACACCGCATGGAGTCTCAGGAGAGGCCCACCACCTTGGTAGGTCTTGGGTGGCCTTCTGCCGCCCGGCTGTGCAGTGTCTCTAGTAGAGTCCATTCCTCACGCCTTGTTCACCCCCGGTTTGAAGCCAGAACCACTGGAATCACTGACTGATGAAGTCCCTCAGGGAGCTGCTGACTCCCCACTTTGGTGCGGGTGGAAGAGGCTATTGCAGGTGCGAGCTCTGAATTTTGGTGCACATGGAAGTCACCAGATGTTTAGGTCCTGGGTCCCTTTCTAAGAAATTCGGACTCTTCCAACAATCCGTGGTGGGATCCACGAATCAACATCTTTATAGGATCTCCTTTATAGGATCTTTATAGGATCAAGAAACTGTTACAAACCTTAAAGCGCTGGGTGAACAAGGACGCTGGTACCTTGCGGCTGCTTAACTCGGGGTGCGGAGTGGACTCCACAGGCCCGGCAGTGCCACCCCTGAGGTTCGGCACGGACGGCTGGAGACCAGACAGCAGGACCTGCACATGGCAGCGAACCACTCCCGGGCCACAGCAGGTGCCCGCGGAGGATTATTTTGATTAATCATTTATCGACATTCTTTAAGTGGGCACGTTTTATATAAATGTCCAGATTGCATCCTTCTATTAAAAATTAATCACACTCCTGCCTCCTTCGTGGGGACAATCCACCAAGTGCAGGAGGAGCAGCAAACCTCTTGGAACTGAGGGTGGACTCTTCACTGCACATCCCTGGGATGACTTTCGTAGGTCCCAGGGGCCGTGGGGTTGGCTGTTCTTCCTTTACGTGACAGTTTTGAGGAACTAGTTATCTACCAAGAGAGAAACTTAACAAACGATTGAATTTATTTGTGTAAATTGGTCTGGGTACTTTCATGATTTTAAATTGGGATCTAGAGACACATGCTGTTAAGTTCAAAATAACCTTCAGGATGATCCGATCCAGGATTGTTTTTTCCAAGTTAACTTACTTGAGATCTTCATGGGTATTTACGCAAATACCACAAGTTCGGTCCCATGACCAAATACACTTGGTAAGAGAGGGAGTAGTCGTCTTCTCTACAGTTTTGTGGCTGTCCCCAATCCCCCGATGCCTGTGGGGTGTGCTGTGGGAAAGCCTTTCTCCCCACCTCATCCCTCCGTGTTTTTAGAAATACCCTTTGCAAATGGAAATCTATTGCATCTCTCCTCCCCCACCCCGATTTTTTTTTAATCCCCAAAGACCCTGAATCTTAGGAGATTTAATGACATCCAGAATTGGAACTCGGCTTTGCTTTTTGCACTCCAGTGCTCTGATTATTGTACAAAACCAGTCCCTGGACAGCTTCAAATCAATCATTTGGATGAAATCAGAAGGTGGATTCCAGGATCCACATTTGTCTCTGGCCTCTTCAGGCTGTGGTAAGCAGGGAGAGAGAGGTGGCTTTTCTGCAGCGTTTAGTCGAAGTTTTGAGTCATGCCGATGAGCAAGTCGGTGAGTAATAGCCAACCAATTTTTACGGTTTGCTTTACGATGAATTTTATTAAGTCATCCATAAATGTAGCTTTCCCTGCTGCATAAAAACTAGTTATGTTTATTTCTTTAATATATATGTTTGTCTTGGGGTATAAGGTAGGGCAATTAAAAAAAAAACTACCCCTCATTATGAATTAAGGGAGCTCAAAGTTACATGGTTAAGACTGAAGCCAATTTTAATGTGTTTTACAATCTCTAAATTTTTCCAAAAATCTCAAGTTTAGCAGTCTTTCTTAAATACCACTTTTAGACCTGACCTCTTTTCCCTTCTCTTTTTTTTTATAAATTTATTTTTTATTGGTGTTCAATTTGTCAACATATAGAATAACACCCAGTGCTTATCCTGTCAAGTTCTTTTCCCTTCTCACTCTCCCTCTCAACCTCTCTACTCCATCCCTCTCTTTTGAAAGTCAAAATACCTCCTCCCCACCTTCTAGCTTTTCCCAAAATATCTTTTTCTTAGGATGTTCTGGGGTCATCTTAGCTGGGAAATTCTCCCTCCTAACTCTGAGTTTTGATGTTTTGGTGCTTTGAATGTGGCTGTTTTGTAAAACTCATCATTTTATACCTTAGAGTTCTTGGAACATACTTTCTTGCCAGAGTCTAACCTGTTTGAGTTGAAGAGGCAAGTGTATCTTACCAGATCCTACATGATGTCCTACTCGGTGCAGGTACCCGGTTGTCTTAGTCATGTGGGCATCATAACAAAACTCCACGGACGGGGCCTCTTAAACAGCAGACCTGATTTTGCACATTCTGAAGGCTGGAAGTCCAGGATCAAGGTGCCCGCAGATTCAGTTCTTGGTGGGGGCTCTCTTATTAGTTTGCAGATGGCTGCCTTCCATGGGGGAGGGAGAGAGAGACAGCGAGAGAGACAGGGAGAGCTCTCCGGTATCTCTTCTTATAGGGCACTGATCCCAATCATGAGGACCCCACTCCCATAGCCTCATCTACACTTATTCAGTTCACAAAGATCTCACTACATTGGGAGTTAGGCTTTCCTTAGGGCTTCAACATCGGATTTGGGGAGAGGCACAAATATTCAGTCCATAAACCATGGTATTCAGATATTTATTGAATTAATGAATTATGAATTAATGAGTCTGTTATAGTCTTTTATAACCTCATGTTATAAGGTTTTTTTTTAAGATTTTATTTATTTATTCATGAAAGACACACAGAGAGAGGTAGAGACACAGGCAGAGGGAGAAGCAGGCTCCGTGCAGGGAGCCCAATGAGGGACTCCATCCCAGGACTCCAGAATCATGACCTGAGCCAAAGGCAGATGCTCAACCATGGAGCCACCCAGGTGCCCTCATGTTATAAGGTATTAATGGGAGAATATATTCTGGGGACTATAGAGTTTTGGAGACTTGGTGAACACTAGCTTTCTCCATCACTTGGCCCTGAGTGGGAAGGATACACTATCCTGCATATATGGCTGAGCCTGTTGCCATCAGACAGGCCAGTGACTTTCTCGGATGGTAGCAGTGAGGCCAGAGCCCATGTATTTTTTTTTTTTAAGATTTTATTTATTTATTCATGAGAGACACAGAGAAAGAGGCAGAGATACAGGCAGAGGGAGAAGCAGGCTCCCTGTGGGGAGCTCAATCCCGGGATCACGCCCTGAGCCAAAGGCAAATGCTCAACTGCTGAGCCACCCAGGGGTCCCATCAACCCACACCTTGCATCTTCTTATAGTCTAGGGTTTGTCCTTCTGTGCCTTTCTTTCTCCATCAGGGAAATCCTTTATACCACCCAGCAGCCACATGGTTTGTTGGAAAAGCCACTGTTTTCTCTAGACTTTGCCAAGGTCTAGAAAATTTAGACAAAAACAATGTAAAAGTTTAGACTGTGTGGTAACTGATGGTTAGATCTGTGTTCTTGATGAAACAACTGAATTATCCAGTTAATGAGAGCGTAACATTTTGTTATGTATTCACCAGAATGCCGAACACTGAAAAAAATTTGATAGCTATCATATGTGAAGAGCCTGTTCTGTGCACAACGCCACCTAGGATCTTACATTTTCAAGCTCCTATCAGTCCCCACAGGGACACCTGGGTGGCTCAGCGGTTGAATGTGTGTCTTGGGCTCAGGTCATGATCCAGGGTCCCGGGATCGAGTCCCACGTCGGGCTCCCTGCATGGAGCCTGCGTCTCCCTCTGCCCGTGTCTCTGCTTCTTTCTCTCTCTTTGTGTCTCTCATGAATAAATAAATAAAATCTCTTAAAGAAAATCCCCACAACCATCCTGGAAGCTGTGGGAATCTCCCTCTCTATCCGGAACAAGCCTAAATTTGAACCTAGGGTTTTCTCATGCTGAGGCCCTGTTCCTTTTGCAGTTCTTGACTGCGAGTGGAGGGCACCAGGGACGGGGAAGTGGACCACAGTGGGCTCACCACAGCCTCCCCTACTTCGGAGACTGAGGAAGGGTGTGAAGCAGGGTGGGTGGGTTCCCGTCCTTTTTTGGTTCCCTGTTGTCTTTCCTTGCTTGCCCTTCTACTACCTCTTTTCTTTTATTGCCTCTTTTTGCCTGAAACCCAAGGTGTTTTTTGTTTTTGTTTTTGTTTTAACTATAACCTGGGGAAAAGAGACACACACCCCAGCAGACAGCCAGTCTGACAGGATGGGGATTCCACACATTCTTCATGCGGGGAGAAGAGCAGATGTCATCGGGAGGCTCTCCGCAGGCCTCCTCTTCTGATTTTTGTGAATAATGAGTATGATCAGCATTGTGTGCAGGGCTCACGTCCCTACACTCTTAGCTCTAAGATCCAGTCACCTCTAGACCTCACCTGCTCTTTTCAATCTTTGCAATGTCTTGTGTATCCTGGATCTGAGCGGGAAGGGGCTTCCTACTGACCTTTGAAAATGAAAAATAAATACATACATGAAATAATCAAGGATGGGTTTTGTATGTCAGGTGTTTGGCCTCATGGGCCTGGGGTTCATTAGCTCAGCCCACGGGCTGGGGTGAACTGTGCACCTAGAGGCCCAGCCAGCTCCCCCACTATCAAGCCACGAGTGTATAAAATACAACATGGCTCTGGGGGAAGCATCCCCTTGCTAGATATAGGGATGGATCCCTGGGCGTCGCATTCATTTCAGCTGACACATCACTCTTCACGAAGACATTTTTGTTTCCTATTTTCTCGGATTATTGATCATACGTGTTTGTGAGGATGTGCCTACACAGACCATCCCACGGCTTCCCTAAACAGCCAGCCTCCCCCGCCACCTCACCTGTTCTGTTAAAGACATACACAAAACCCATGATTACTTTGTTTTGTAATTTAAAAACAACGAAGACTGTGCTCTTTTATGGCAATGTTTGATTTTCCCAGAGCTTTATGATGATGCGTTTGCTGATCTCTATAATAATGAAGGAGGAAGGGGGGGCTAACACTGTATATTGATATTACTTTATTTATTTATTTTGGCAACTCCAATAAAGCTGAAAAAAACTTTCCATTTGCACTGCCCCCAGAACCTTGGGTCTGTTAGCAGGAAGAAGTCTGAATCCTTCTCTGCCATAGAGAGTGTCCCTCTGTGTTGTCGTCACCTGCAGTATGGCAATGCTATGGGCTCTCGCGAGTTTATTTTGAGGAGGAAGTGAGAAAATATGTCAAGTGTCGAGTCCGTGGGGGGGCTCCGTATCTGGACAGCTTCCTTCTCTGAGCTCCCTGAGCAAACTAACGATCCACAAACCCCTCATTCAGACTTCCTGTGGATGGCTGCCCTCCACTGCTGCGCTGGGGGCTTGTTTTCTTTGGCTAGTTTGAAGGTTTGTGAGCAAGGCTCTGTCACTCGGGGGATGTCTTTAGATATCAAACTGGACTCAGAAACAAACACCTCGGACACTAGATGAGTAGCCTTCTCTTGTAGCCACAACCTTTGCGGGTCCCTCGGAAAACATAAACACAAGCAGGGGCCCTCTCCAGCCTGGCTCTTGGATAAACACGCTGTCCCCTCCTCCCCCTGCCTGGCCCCCTCCTGCCTGTTTTTCCGGAAGTCTGGGAAGTTCCACATTCTCTCTCTCTCTCCTTCAGACCTGCAGGCGGCCAGGTTGTGGGGCCCACCGCCCCCGCCTTCCCTCTGCCTCTGCCACTAGGAGCTTCAATCTCTTTGCAGCGGCAAGACCTGGAGCTTGGCCTGCAAAGACCAAAGGGGCTCGTTCCCCAGGCAGGAGGGACCCAGCATCTCCTGGGCCACGCAACCGGTCTTGGAAACCCAAACATTGACCAAGGGGCTTTGTGAAAATTGTTTTTGTTACCCCTTTCACCCAAAGCAGCGGTGGCTCTCACTGCTGTCCCCGAGGGAGCCCACTGAGCTTGCTTCTGTGATGGTTTTTGTCTTGGGCCTGGGGTCTGGAGATGTCCCTGGGTTTTGAGTCGATTTTCTCAGTTGTAGGGGAACTGGCTCCCCCAGAGACTGAACGCGTGAGCCCCCCCCCACCTCCATTAGCACTGGACCTTCCTCACTTGAGCTGCCCAGCGCAGAACCCGCCGGGCCCGACAGGTGCGAAGGTGGCAGAGCACTGGAGCCCCCCGTGCACCCCGAGTTCAGACCTACACCCTCTTCTGTCATCATGTGGGTAACCTTGGGGTTTGCACTGAATTTTCAGTGTGAGGCAGAGCATGGAGAAGGACGTGGGCAGGGAGCTGCCTAGACGTGGAGGAAGAAGGGAGCACAAAGTGGGAAGCTTGTCCTCCTGCAGAGCTCAGTCACAGGTAACAGACATGGGTGTTTTTCTGTCTGACATCAGAGAGCCCGCAGCGCATAATGTACGTCCTCACACCCAGAGCATGCCTTTGCTCCCAGTATTGGGTCTCTCCTGTACCGGAAGAAATGCTTCTCCCTCTTTCTGCATCGGATGGGCTCCGTGACACACAGATTGTTACATGGGCCACAGATCAATTTGAAGGGAGATGTCTTGTGGTCTTGTGGCTTCAGTCCTGCACATTGGTTCATAAACGGGCTACACACATACACACACACACACACACACACACACATGCACACACACAGCTCCTGGCTCCCAGGCCCCCGGTTCAGATTTCAGCCTGCAGCCCCTGGGAAGCCCTCTGTTCCGCAGGCCCGGTGAGTGCCACCGACGACGTGGGGCCTTCTGTCAATCCTGGGAGGGGTGTCTGCTGACCCCACTCACCCGTCTCTAATGGAAGACTGACTGGCCTGCGCTTTCTTATGGCAAATTATATGTCGGGAGGCAGAAGATTTGAAAATTAATTCAAGATTAATTTAAGGATGGCCGCACGTGGAATTATTTGGCCAACTGATGAAAAATGAAATTTTCACTACAAAGAGGGAAGATTGTAGAAGTGTCAAATTTTAATCCCATTTCCCATAAAGGATGATCATGTCTCAAGACCTTTCTGGGAACCCCAATCCATCACCCAGGCACCTGCTTTTCCCACACCCTTGGTGAGCCAGTGCATGTAAGCCAGGGTGCTGGGGGTTGTAAAAGGATTCATGTTTCGGGGGAGAATAAACTAATTAGTCCTGTACCAAGCAGGGAAAAAAAAATGCTGGGTGGATATTGAATCCAGATCTAGGAAAGCTCTTTACTTTTTTAAACAAATGAGAAAACATTCACACACACACACAGAGGCCAGGGAACATCGTTTTTATTTGAAGTTCTGTTAAATTTTAATGACGACTGGAAGCAGCTCAGGCCTCATTGTCCCCCTAAATCAAAAGAAAAGTAGCAAGTCAAGAAAATTCCCTCTTGTAAATGTGAAGGCATTTTTGGTGATGGCGGGGTTGTGGATAATTGCAATTAAAATACACACATGCATTAATGGAATCTACTGGAATTAGGTCCTAACCTCAACTAGTATTTTTGTCTTGGAGAAATATATACATATCTAAGGAGGTGGAATTACTCCTCGAAGGCATATGCTGCTCAGATAAAAAGCCACTTAAGAAAATCACCCCAGACTGGCTGTCCTCTATTTTGAAATATTCAAAGCTGAACTTTGTCTGTACATCTCCCAGCTTCAAAAAGCAGAATGCATCTGGACAGGCTTTTGTGGCTTGTGTTTTCTTTCCCTCCAGCTTTCTACGTGAATGCACATTTGAGAGAGGATACACGTGAAGCAGTAGACTAACCTTCAATAATGCATTTTGTTTAATGCCCTATTTGGTCCGATCATTTCCTGAAAACTACTCATGTGATACCTTATTTTCAAAGCACTAGAAAAAAAAAAAATCAAGTGAATTGCAGTGGAGCTTTGGAAGGAACGGAATGGAATCGAACGGAATGGAATGTGCTTCCTGGGCAGTACACTATGCATTCAAAGTTCCTCGAGGAAGGGAGCCGGCAGGGAGCCCTCAGGCGCAGGCTGTGTGCAGAGGAGGTGACCCACCTGTAGCTGGCCACCAGGATGCAAATGCTTCCAGATCAGGTGTCTCCAGCCTGGCGGGAAGCATCTTCTTCCCATAGATCTCCTTTCCTGGTCCATCTTGCACTTCTCTACAGCTGATTACCTCATTCAAGAAAACCATTTCAAAGGGACTCCTGTGTCTGATGGCCTGTTTCTTTTTCTTCTCCCTTTCCTCCTCCCCCCTCCTCCCCCTGCTTTCCCCTTCTCCTCCTCCTTCCCCTCCTCTTCCCCCTCCTCCCTCCTTCCTCCTCCTTCTTCTCCTTCTCCTCCTCTTCTTCTTCATGAATCAGCATGAATCAATTTCTACAGCATCTACTTCTTGAAAGCAAAAAAAATTAAAAAATTAAAAAAGTTAGAGAACAGTGCCCTTAATTCGCAGAATATGCAAAGACAAAGGAGAAGCAGAGATAGAATGTTTCCGTGTTTAAGTGATCAGTGTTGAGCTTATATTTTCTAGTCTTATCATTGTCATTATAATTTTTCCCACATTTGCATTCTCAAAATAAGATAGGGGATTGAAAATCGCATAGCCTAGTGGTTTTTAATGGTTTTAAAACCAATTTTACTCCGGACATGGAAGAGATAAAAGAGGAAATGATCCGGCTTCGATACCTCAGGAAAATCTGGAATTTGGCAGGAGAGTTTCTAGTCCAGCTTCCTCATTCTGTGAAGAGAAGTTCCCACCTTCACTTCTGTGCACATCCGGAGCAGCACAATGATTCCCCCATGATCGAGTAAGAGCGGGGCCATTGGTGCTGCATCTCTTTCTTGAGACAGAAGCACAGGAAGAGGAACAAGGTCCATGACAGGGAGACCAGCACTCTGTTTGGACTCTATGGGATTTAATGTGTCTTCAAGATGTCAGCATGGACCTTCCTGATCCCAGAGTCTCATATAAGGGACAAAGATCAAGAAGAGATTGGGTAGGTGGCCCTAAGCTCATGGATGGTGATTAGAGTCATGGAGTGGATGGCCACGACTCTGGGAGAGCGTGTTTATGGAAAGAAGAGGAATGAAATCAAGTCCCAGAATCTACTCCAGAATAAGTATTGTGTTGGTGGCAGGGGCGGGGGCAGGGAGGTGGAGAAGAGATGGGATAGCCAAATGCAGTATGAGAATCAAGAGTGCACGGAGTCCAAAAAGCCAGGGCAGAGTGTGTTCAAGAACCAGCCAGCAAGGAGGGAAAAGGTGAAGATGCAACAGAGGGGAGAATCTCTGACAGAACCATGGCCCACAAGAGCGGCCGACCAGCAGCAGCCCCATCCTACCATGATCCAAATAACAAGGATGCTGTTTGGACGCCACCCGATGGACTTGTGGTTCGATGTTTACCTGGCTCTGAGTAAGTGACTTGAATCCTCACACTTGGCGAATCTTAGCTACTTCCAAATTGAAACAACTCAGGAATTTTGATCACCTTTACAAGACCTAGACAGTGATGACATGAGATGGTCAGCCTCCGAGGGAGAGACCACCCAGAATGCGGGTAACTCTGAGAACACAGTAGGCATGCAGATCCTGTCTGTGAAATGAAGGAAGGCCTTCCTCCTCTCTTCTCCAGAAGATGTGTGTTGGTTGGCCTGTTTTTCCAAATAAGTTGCAAGTTTTTGAAGGCAGAGAATAGTGAAAAGACTGCTTTTATGAAGCCCACAGAATCTGTAGCTGGACACAAAGCAAGGACTTTGAAAATCCTCTTTAACTGAATGTATGGCTCATTCAGAATAATTGATGATGATGCATCCACTAGGCTAAAACAACAAACAGAATCTCAGAGTAGGATCTGTGATGATTATCAGATGATGAAACCTCTCCAGGTGCTATCTACCAGGAACTTCCCAACTGCCCCTGCAGCCAGCAGCCAGTGTCCCTGCAGCCAGCAGGCATCAGACATGAGGGGCTGGGGAAACCAGTTGTTTGATGTTCTGCTACTTGGGACACCTTTACCTCTGGATTTCTACTCCCCTAGACCTGCCAGGCTGGGTCTGTGCAGTTTTCTGGAAAACATGAAAGACCTAAGCCTCAAGCATGATGGTTATTAAACTATTATCAGCCCAAATTACTGGAAAGCATTCGATGGAGAGTAAGAAGACCCAGGTGTGGATCCCCACTTCGCCAGGGTTGGGAAATGTGGCCGCTCCATTCATCTCTTTCAAATGTAGTTCAGTGTTCTGGTAAATGGTGATGATCATACCTATCTCGTGATATGTTTGTGAGAATCTGTCAATGGTGTGGAAATTCTCTGTATGTGATACGTGTAAGTGGGGTCCTCAAATCTGGACAAGGAGTTTAAGATCTCATTTTCTCCACCCTTCCCTGTAAAAAGGGGCTCTCTGAGATGTATTTCAGGCCAAAGGGAACACTGTGTTCATGGCACTAACGATGGAATCTGTAGTGTGAAAGATGTTTCAAGTTATTCTTGGGCTATAAACCCCCATCACAGATTGCTCTTCTCTCTTGTGAACAGTGTCTTCTTTCTTCTCCCTTTTGGGGTTTCTCTTGTTTGGAAGAGGCTCACTACCCTAGAAAAGCAGAGTGGGGCCCTGGGGCTGGGCTCAGGGGAGAGAGGGCTGGAAGCAGGGCCCTGACAGAGATGGCTGACCCCCAACATCCACAATCCCTTTCCTTAATGGACACACAACTAGGAACCCCTTTTTCCAGCCTCCCTTACAGCTGGCCCTTGAGAGCAGTGTCCTCCAACAGGGTGTAGCCGATGCGAGAAGTGACACCTCCAGGCCAAGGCTTCCAGAGTGTCCTCTGGACTTTTTCTCCAGCTAGGTACAGGTGACAATGACATTGTTAACCTGACAGAGGCCTGGGTCCCTGAGTCCTTTCAAGGAAAATACCCATCTACCCAGGAGCATCCACATCGGACAACTACATGGGAGAGAGAGAAATATTTATTTTAGCCCCTAGATATATTTTAGGTCTATACGTTAACCAACCCAAGCTAGTTTCTAGTCTTTGTCTTAAACTAGAGGGAGAAAAATAATCCCCTGGTCTCACGTATAGTCCAGGCCAGCTCCAGAGTATAGTGTTTTCCAGGGAGGTTCTGAACCAAAGTCTTTACAAATTATAGAGCATCCACTTGCTAGTACTTTCTCTTTTATCTTTCAGGAATTAACTCAATGACCAAAACAGTTAGCTGGAGCCAAGATGCGCAGCTGTTCTCTTGTGCCTTGGATTCGTGCCACCTGCTACCGTCTCACCTGCTCTGGTTAGGGCCCCATGGATCCAAGTTGTGGAGAAGCACTCAAGATAGCCCAAGGCTATCAAAACGATGGCACAGGTATCAAAAAGATGTAACCACAGTACCTGAGCTTCTTAAGATTTAGAAGTGAAACCCGAATGAAGGGAGGAGCGAAGACTCCCTTCACAGCATCTCAGATTTACTGTACATCTGCTCTTTCATCCTCTTTCCTTTCTCCTCGTTTCTTCTTCTCCATAACTTTGGGGAGCATATGGAAGCCATTGCTCCCCATCCTGGACTTCACGTGGCCTTCGGCTGCAACACCCAAACAGTAATGGATAGCTTTGTTCTTTTCTTTACGTCAAGTTCCTGAGAGCTGATCTGCCTGTTTTTCCTTTTATGTGTGACTGTGGGGCAAGGCCAGGTCTCGGGGTCTTGCCTTCCCCACTAGTCTAGTCAGTTGTGATCTGGGTTAAACAGAGATATTTCTTATTTTAAAAAAATTACTTTTGGAGGCAGCAGGAACTATGGGAAAAGCAGATGTTATGCGAGGGGAGTGTGGGATGATGGGTTGTGATCAGCGTCTCTGATACCACGGCAAGCAAAATACAGTGACAAATGAATGTGGGCTGTTATTACACAATACAAATACAAGTACATAATACCTTTCATACCAACTGGGTTTTAGGCACCGTGTTTAAGTATTGAGAAAACAAATTATAAAATAGCCCTATGTTTTAGGGCTTGTTTGGTGGGGGGAATAAAAGTATACAAATAAATAATAAATAAGAGTAAACCAATAGATATGTGTATCCGTTACTATATCTAATTAATATCTCTTGAGCACTTTTTCATGATTTATTTCATTAATTTTTTTGAATCAATACTCTGAGGTAAACAGCATCATTGGCTTATGCAGGAGAACGTAATATTCCAGAACTTTGTGACTGGCTTGCAGGCCTGGGGTTTACTGGGGCTTCTTCCAATTCTCACTTAGCTCCTGTGGGTCCAAACCCAGTGATCTTGCCATAGGATCTTGCCACAGGACAAACTCCACATGTTCCCAAATTCTTTCACTGATCATATAGAGGGACTGAAGGAAGGCATTTGTCGGGATTTGGGATCTGGTCTTTGGGAACAGAGTAGAATGGGGCACGAGCAGCACTGGGATGGAGTTGCCTCCCTTCCCTGAAGTGCAGGATGTGGTTTGGGTCTATGACTGCAGGCGGCTGAGAGCAGAACCTCTACCCAGAAAGCACCCCGTATGGCCAGTGGGGTCTTAGCTGGAGCTGGATGCTCAGGGAGTTGGTTCAAGATACACAACTTGCCTTTGTTAGACTCTGTGTTAGGAGGATGGCAGTGAGAGCATCGGTTGCTGCCCTGCAGTCGCTAAGTTTTGTAGGATGTCACATTAGTGGCCACCGCACTACCATGTCAGTCATTTTGAAGTTTCCACCTGACTGTTTTACGGTTTAAACATTTTAGGATTTGGGGCGCCCGGGTGGCTCAGCTGGTTAATCATCTGCTGTAGGTTCGGGTCGTGATCCCAGGGTACTGGGATCAAGTCCTGCATTGCGAGCCCTGTTCAGCAGGGAGTCTGCTTCTCCCTCTGCCTCTGTCTCTGCTGCCCCTTCTACTTGTGCTCTCTCACTCCCTTTGTCAAAAAAAAAAAAAGAAAGAAAGAAAGAAAGAAAGAAAGAAAGAAAGAAAGAAAGAAAGAAAAGGATTTCCTTCATGCCTATATTCTTTGAACATTTTTGAGCACTGACTACATCCTGGGCTCTGGGAAACCAAAACAGAACAGACCAGGTTCACATCCTCAGGAGCTTATTGGGTGTGTATCAGGACAGGAAGAGCTCACCCCTCAAGTTCTGCTTCTGGTCACGTGACCATGGGCCCACTGATCCTCGGTTTCCTTCTTCATAAAGTAAGGGGATCCTGTTCATGAGGTTGTTCTGAGAGTGAAATGGGATGATCCTTTCATTTCAACAAGATGAGCAGGAGTGCACACATCATGGCGCCACTCAATGAACAGCACCCAGGGCAGGGACCGACAAGAGCGGACACACAATAAATAGAAGGCTTCTTGTTTTATGTTCCCCTTTTATGTCCGACCCTAGAAATCTCTGCCCAGAGAACCTACTCCTCTTCTCAGATTCTACTGAGTTGTTGACTTAGAAGCAACTGCCCATCCACAAGGTTCTTCCTCACTCTGGCCAGAGCTCACCAGGGCACTTGCATTCTAAATTTTGAAATAAAATGAAATTTTCTTTTGCATACATCTGTTCTACTGCTTATCTTCTTGGTGAAACCCATTCTGTGTGTTTATCAGCCATTTTTTTCTAATGAGTCACATTGGACAATTTGAAGTAACTGCCATTAGATGAGCATTTCCCAGTACAGCTCCCTGGGACGACAGAAGTGCTCTGAACGTGCAGTCTGACAGGCCACTTGAAATGCCTCTGGTGCCACTAAGGAACTGAATTTTAAATTTAATTTAAGTTTAAACTTGAATACTCCCATGTGGCTAGTGGCTGCTGTATTGGCCAGTGTAATTTAGGTAATTCAGAATCACACTTAATCAGGTATCACGTATTCCTGCCTTTTCTAAGCAAGCCATTTGGGAAGGTAGTCAACTGGGGCACCTGGGTGGCTCAGTGCTTGAGCGTCTGCCTTCGGCTCAGGTCGTGATCCCAGGATCCTAAGATCAAGTCCCAAATTGGGCTTCCTGCAGGGGCGGGGGGCCTGCTTCTTCCTCTGCCTGTGTCTCTGCCTCTCTCTGTGTGTCTCTTGTGAGTAAATAAATAAAATCTTAAAAAAATACTTAAAAAAAAAAAGAGAAGATAGTCAACTGAACAGAGACCAGGATCCGTGAACTTGTCAGCAGCACCTGCCCTAACTCTAGGCTGTGGCCCAGCGCTACACACAGCGGAGAAGTGCAATGGCCCTTTCTGGATGGTATGAACCTCACTGTGCTGAGTGAGCTAGACACAGTCTACCGTGCTGTTCCATATACTGTTCCTCGACATTGGATCCTAAAACTGATTTTCATAAGAGGGAAATGTGTGTGTCCATGTCTTGCTTCAGGTAAAGGGGACAAGAAATGAAGTCCACTAGGGACTCAGGCTGGAGCCAATGAGCCTGTGTCCGAAGGAGGCCCGGCCGTGGGGTCAGGGAGCCGCAGCCTCACATGGTGTCCCAGATTCTGAGGGAGAAGTGCTGTGACCCCAGATGGCTGTGGCATCGCCTGCCATCTGGTAGCAGCTGCATGGACAGTTTGGTCTGATGAACCTGAGCCAGACAGCTGGTATCACATATTAGAAAATGTGAAGTCCAAAGTCTACAGTAGCTGCCTCTGAGCCTGGGATTCTGGGGAAAGGTCTCATTTAGAAAGCTGGCCACGGGTGGGAGGATTATCTACATTTACATGTATATTTTTAAAAACCTCCACTATGTGCCCACAAGGGAGTACATAGCTTGTTAATTCTTAAACCCATGTTAGCTCTTGGTCCAGTACTGTGATGTCACACAAAACTTCACTCCATTTTTGTTTCAATATTATATGGAAAATTCTTTCTCCAATAGCACACCTCAAGTATACATCTGAAACATCTAATTTAACCTCCTTAAGTATAACAGTGGTTGGGTGAAGAGAAATCACCAAACATGGGACTTCTCAGAAACAGTCCTCAGATCTCAAAGGATCCTAGTGGGAGCCTTCGAGTAAGTGCCATGCTCTGGAGGTGGCCCGGGTCCCTGCAGCAACATGACTTCTCTACCGTTGACCATAGAAGGGCACAGCCAACCTAACCCCAGAGGCCCATTGACTAAAACTGACCTGGAAGCCTGTGCAACCCAGCTGATGCTCTGACATTGGCTTTCAGTACCCAGAATAAATGATTTTGCAAAATGGGCATAAGTCACTAGCCTATAAACAAAATGCTTTTTATTAAAAAGCATTGTTCCCATGTTCTGATGTAAAGAGCAGAGCTGGCAGTTTTGTTTTTTTTTTTTTTTTTTTCTTCTGACCAGTGCTTGGCATGAGTTATTGAGCCATGTCCTGGAAAGAAACCAAGGGCGCCTGTCATGGAAGTGAACTTCTGAGATGCAGTCAATTTTCCAGTGTCATCTCTCTCTCTCTCTCTCTCTCTCTCTCACACACACACACACACACACACACACACATAACCAATGCAAAGCCATGTCTACCAGGCTCTGCTGTAGTCTGAACATTTTTAGGAAGGTAGGTATGTGTAAGACACTCTGTGATCACCCAGATATGCAGCTGAAAATGAACTGATAGATGGATTTCTGCCCCCACGGAGGGTGATTTCTGCCTGGCCCACATTGAAAAGGCATTAGTGGGAAGACCCGGCTGCTGGGAGAGGTCGCGGCAGGAAGCGTGGCTCCGGGAATTTACGAGGTCCAAGGTCGGACACCTCAGAACTGCAGGCCGGGCTGGGCTCCTGGGCCTTCTCACCCAGCAGGGCCTCTCTGGCCAGGCCCCGGAATGCTTCCAAACCCTTAAATTGATTGGTTTCTCTGATCAAAGCCTTGAAACGCTGGAGTTGCAGGGATCTTTCGTAGTTCTGCTCCAAATCCTAATTGGCTCTTGAATTCTATCAGTGAGCATTTTGTTCCAAGTTTAGATCCATAAGAGATTCTCACTGGAGGATATTTTGGAACACACGGTGGGTTTTCCTAGGTTGGTTCATTGCAGAAGCACCCGGGCAAAGTCTCATGAGCTTCATAGAACCAGGCTGTTGCCAGTTTTGGAAAGTCTTTCCAGGGAGAGTGAGGGGGGGAAGCCCTGTGACTGGATTGGGGTGGGGGGGAGAAGGAAAATACTAGAACTAGGGAGAGGTTCTGTTAAATGGACACAAGTATATTTAAAAGAAAGTAAAAATGCTCAGGATCTTTCAGAGCATGCATTCTGGATGGCAGGTGTCCTAGAAGCTACACACTTTGTTGACAGTGCTGTCAAGCTTACCTCTGGCTACCCACGCCCATTTTTCCCCATCTCTCACCCTTCCTTCCAGACAGGTGTTCACAATGCCCCCTTTGCTCATTCATTCCTCCTCCAGACAGCTTCTAGCCCAGCATGGGGAGGGGAAGAGGACTGGCTTCCTGCCCGTCTTGTCTGTCCGTCCTTCGGTGATGGAGTGTAAATTCATGCCTATGGACATGGGAGCTGGGATCAGGTGAACAAGCTCAGCAACACCGCATACCATATAGTCTTTTATGTTGAACATCCATATTCTCTTAAAAGCCTCATGATAGGACTGCGAGTTGCATTGCTCTGGTGCTACACGGCGGCCTTCCAGGTGGGCAGAACATGGTGTCTGGAAAAATGGTGAGGAACAATCAGTGACAGTCTAGGCAAAGCCCAGATCAGGGGAAGCCCAGGGTGTCAGGGTATGAAAAGGCACTTGTCCTGCTGTTCTGGAGTTTCAACTGAGTTATAACCCAGGTAATTGTGTCTATGCAGAAAAGCTAGACTCGTATGTACAGGCCTCCGAATGGGTGTTCAAAACCATCTGTCCCCATAGTCCCTACCTCTAGCCCATTTAAGAAAACCCTTAAAAGTGACCAAGGACACAACATTTTAAAAGAATTTGTATGAGTGGAGTGACTATTTTGTATCTGGTTGCTTCTCCTCATGAGAGGTGAGGAAACTCTGAGACATCCACCAATGAAGATTGGAGTTGTCAACCCTCAGGGAACCCCATCCCCACCTCAGTGGTTTCTGGGGTGCAGAAACTCATAAACCACTCAGAGTTGAGCATGAGAGGGTTCTCAAGAGGATCGGACAGTTGGAATTGGGGGACAGAGGGATGGCTGCCTGAGTCCCAGCTGGAGAAGGTGAAGGTGAGTGTCTGGTGGGGCTCCCTTGGGGGAGCAGCAGAGGCGGGGGCTTGTACTCCCAGAGTCTGAGAGAACAAGGATGTATAACATTTCACAAGGGCCAAGTGGATTCAGAACAAGTACTCTAGAGCCTGAAAGCATGATCAGAATATGAAGAAGAAGCAATAAAATTCCAGGAATGTTGGGGTTTTCAACATGGATTTCTAATATACCTCTCACCAAACCACACTAAACTAAAAATCAAATGAACAAACACACAAAACATAGAAATGGTTAAGAAAGATTGCTAAGGCAACTCTAGGGGATCTCTCTGGTATCATACCATTCGTTTTTGAGGAGTATTCACCAAAAGCTATAAAATGTAGATGTCATGAGAAATGTAGACACAATCCTGCTTCCCAAGAGGGTGGTGTTGTGAAATAGGAAAGAAATGAATGACATTCTATAAAGCTCACTTTTAATGGGGAAGTGGGGACCCGTTGTGGTGGGGCAGAGAAGAGCCTGGAGATCCCTGCTCAGGGCTCCCTTCCCGGCCACATCCAACAGTACCTTCTGAGCATAAGTAGCAGAGCTGGAAGGACAAGGACAAGGGCGAGACACCATGAAGCCAGTGGGACATCGCATGCCATCTGCACTTAATGAAAATTTAAAAAGAAAACCATGGTTGACCATTTGAAGTAGAGAGTGTATCCGGACGTCCGGGGAACCTGGGAAGAGGGATGTTGAGGATGGAAGGCCGCACTTTAGACAGGGAAAATACAAGATATTTTCTGAAGAACGTTTTCAAAACTGAAAACCAAATGGAAAACTCATGCTGTCAACCAGACAAAGAGCCCTCAAGACACAGGACCTGGATTTATCAAGTGGCTTCTAAGCCAGAATGGAAGAAATAGGCCACAGCCAAAGACAATGCACATGAGAGATTAGGTTATGCTCTTGTAGTTCAGGGATTGTGGCCTGAATCAGGAGGGTCCCAGCAGCTCCTGAACCTCCCTGAAGCCCTGAGTTACTGAACAGATAACACAAACCCCGTCACTCAGCGCCCTGACCTCCTGGCAAAGGGTTCGTACAGGTGGTGTCAGGTGGCGGGGCAGGAGAGGAGGGGCACACATTGACCCACATGATTTTGAAATGGGGGGGCACAAAGAAGAATTGCCTCCTTCTGCAAACAAAGAGCTTGGGACAGAAGTAGAGAAGAATACACATAATAAGCAGAATGCATTAAAGGTATGTATATTTTGGGAGATTTACATCAGGAAATAAATGCTTTATGAATTATAGCATACATTCAACAAAATAAAAAAAGATTCTCTGAAATAAAACATTATTTGATGACAATATCCTGAGACATAAAGAGAGGTTTTTGTCACTAAAGAATTAAACTCGGGAGACAGGTAATATTATTACAGCATTAAGTGAAATTTAAAAACACCCAAGTTGTTATTGCAAGTGAAGTCAATGAAAAAATATCCCCAAATCTGTGGGGATAGGTGGCATTTGTTTTCTCTTCCTTCCTTCCTTCCTTCCCTAGGTGTCTACGTGAAGGCATAATAGGAATATATAATCCACAAATGGGAGCCCATGATGGGAAGATCTGGCAATGAGGTTCAAGCCATTTATACATGAAACTAAGTCTGATGAATTAGAGATTATGGTTTCTTAAAATATGTCACTATCATCCTTTATGAAGAAAGCTTCAGTAAAGTGAGTATTGCAACAGGGGTGCGTTGAGTAAATGCGGCTGTATGTGCTTGACACCCAACCCCCCCATAAGAGGACTGGGGCCTGGGGAACTTAATTAGTGGCATTAATTTTGCCTGCCATACAGCTCCAGGCGTGGGCCCCGGGAAGGAGAATCGAGGGACGTTTCTGAGGTCTCCTTAGGAAGCCCCAGGTCTCCCGTGATTCCCAGACCAACAGCCACCTTCCTGCACCTTGGTTCCAGCATTTGAGATAGCTACTTGGTACAACTGGGGCCCCTGAAACCAAGCCACTTTACCTGATGCTTAACTAAAACAAAACAAAACAAAACAAAACAAAACTGTGATTTTCAACATTTTGAAGGAGAGACTGAATTAGCTCAACATATTGAAAGTCTTTATCAGCTTCCAATAATGCACACTCCTGGGGAGTTTTCAAAGCTAATTTTGATGAGACATGATTTTTTGGCTCATCCATGAGATTTGGAATAGCTGCAAGGAAGAGTAAATCCCACAGAAGATATGATTCTGCAAAAAATTATTCAGCTATAATAGACTAAGGAAAAGATCTGAAAACTTCTTTGCCAAGCCTGGAATGTGAAGTAGGCAAGGGTGTAGATAGATGCCCTGATGCTATTCTCTTTTGTGGAAAGAATAAATCATCCTTTGTTTAATATTGGTTTGTCAATAGTAAAAATTAAAAGAAAAAGATTATTCCCTCAAATTAAATGGGAGCAAGAAACAGAGGACAAAACACAAGACCATATAGCAGATGATTAAAGGTAGTGGTAATATAGACAAAACAAACAAGGGTAAACTCAAGAAAACATAAGGACGTAATTTGGAAATTGAGACCACGCACGACCACTGATTTACTGGGGGCATCATGGAAGGTATTCAAATATACACAACATTTGCAACATTGGTTAACTCAGGTGAGGAAATTGAGGGATAGTTTTTACTATTCAAACTTTTCTGCTTGACTGTGAGGAAGAAGAAGGAGGAGGAGAGGAAGGGGATTTCTTTTCATGATTAAAACCAACAATAAAATCATCTCATTTGAAGAAGAAAAAAAGGGAGAAGAGTAGAAGTAATATTTTTATAGCACCATTTTATCCTTTCAACAGTGAAATATCCAGTCCTGAGTAACAACATCTGAGTTTCAGAACGAGAAACCTGACGATCTGAATAGTCTGGTCTTTGGAGAAAGATGCAGTGGTGTTCAGAATGGAAGCTTCTTGGGATCCCTGGGTGGCGCAGCGGTTTGGCGCCTGCCTTTGGCCCAGGGCGCGATCCTGGAGACCCTGGATCGAATCCCACGTCGGGCTCCCGGTGCATGGAGCCTGCTTCTCCCTCCGCCTGTGTCTCTGCCTCTCTCTCTCTCTCAATCTCTCTCTCTGTGACTATCATGAATAAAAACTTAAAAGAAAAATAGAATGGAAGCTTCTCGTAGTTGAGATGTGAAGTGCACTTTACAAGTGAACTTTTATTTTTTACTTTTTTTAGATTTTATTTATTTATTCATGAGAGACATACACACACACAGAGAGAGACAGAGACAGAGACAGAGGCAGAGTCACAGGCAGAGGGAGAAGCAGGCTCCATGCAAGGAGCCCGACGTGGGTCTCGATCCCTGGTGTCCAGGATCAGGCCCTGGGCTGAAGGCAGGTGCTCAACCGCTGAACCACCCGGGCTGCCCTACAAGTGAACTTTTAGCAAGAGATTTTACATCAGTAAAGTTTCAATTAATCTCCTGATCCCGCAGAGCATTAAAGTAATCAGGATCCCATTCAAACACATTCTGATTAGTTGATGGATGGAAGCCTTCGGGTCCCTTCTGGAAGAGACACTGTCCACTTAGTGTGAATGAGAAGGTCCATCATCACCTGCTCTTTCTTTCGCCTTCAGCACCTATGTTTCCTGTTTGTCTCATGTGATATACAAATTTGTAACTGTATCTCTGGAGACATTAGTGACATCTCGGGATTTTCACAGGTGGGAAATCCTCCTGTTTTGTGAAAATTGTGGAGACAATGTAATTATCAGTGTACATTTTTCGTCATACTCAACCTTTGCTCTTGGAAGCTCACGCCAGAAGCTCTTCACTCTGGTTTTGCCGTAGTCCAACCACTTCAGGTAGATCAAGCTAGGTTTCGGTTTTCACCAGATAAACCAAGTGAAAAGTGGCATAGGGAATGTTTCTTCTCCTGGAACAGAAAATCTTTCCTCTGGAATAAACCTGGAGTAAATCTATGACATGACTTTGGTCAAAGCTGGAGGAAATTCGACAGTAGTTTCATCAGCAATCTGTGCCCGTGGATTCGAGAACTCAGGGCACACCCAATGCTTGCTGGTACTACGCTTCACATATGGGAACCCACGCACCATAAATCAAAACTTCATGTCCATTTTCAATGTGAATTGACTGGCATTTTAAAGGGGTCCAAAGAAATATTTGCAAGGCATTAGATTGGGATACTAGCAACTATCTTGCCAGAAGTCAGAAGATGAGATAGCCACCTGCGTATTTTAATAAGTAATAATTTTGATGATATGGTATGTGCACTTCAGTATCATCCATGTGACTTACTGGATTTAATCAGAACCTTATCTTCCACATTCTTGACCAGAAGTAAGTTGAATAAATATTTATGTCCTGCATTAACTCCAGCTCCTGCTCTTATTGTTATAAAAGTATCAGTGATGACAAATTCACCTTGATTATAAATGACCGTTAATGACATGCCGATGATGTAAAAATAAAGATAACAAATATGAGCCCCTTTTGTAGCCTTTATCCTTTGCCTTGATGACATTACAGTCTGATTCCTTATGCTCTTTTAAATGTGAATAGCGAGCCTGGCTCCAAAATCATTTATTTTTGGGAAAAGATGCAAATTAATAAAACTGTGGGAAGCTGGGGACCCAGGGAGCCACTCTAGCCATAAAACAACAGATTTGGGGGCTTCACCCTTCCTGGTTAGTTAAGACGCAGTAATGAAGCGGGCCTGTCCAGGAGGCAATGCGTTTTCAATTAGATTCTGTGTTGCTGGGCCCATGGGTCACCTCTAACACTCAAGAACATCTGCCACAATCCCTCACTGCCCGAATGGGCCAGCGGCTGCTCTGGGTGGGCAGTAATGAGCTGGGTCCTGAAGAGAAGCCAAGGAGATAGAAATTGCCACCGTTACGCAATGAGGGTGGCTCACGAAGCCTGTGACAGGAATCCCAGTGCCGTACTCACCATAGTCCTCTCTGTGTCCCCTTCCCGGGAATGGTAAGGCTAAGCTTGTTTTCATTCATACACAACATTGAAATGACAACAAGACCAAAATCATGGTTATTTTGAGCACAAACAGTCTCACTACCCTTCAAGGGGAAAAAAAAATGCAAACATCTGTATGGTATAATCTGTTGGAGCATTATCAAATGTTGGGGGGCATCTAAAAATAAATAAATAAACAGGGGAAAGGAAGTGCTTTGAAAAACCATTACACAGGAAAAGCTCTGCTAAGATGGGTTGTGATACAATTGCCTTTAAAAAATCACTCTAGAACGTTCAGGATCCAAAATGTTCTTCTCTTGTCCATCCGTCCTTTTGGAGACATAAGGAAATATAAATATGGCTGGGATCATCTCAGAATTCCGAATTTTACAATTTGGGCTCCAACGAACATGAGAAAATAATTAAGGAAATTGCTTTGAAAATTCTGCTGACTTTTAACATGAAGAATGTTACGGCGTAGTTAATGATCTATAATAGATCATCTTCTTACAAGCTGCCTTTCCAGCACATAAACCATCTTTAGTTTAAATGTATGTCGCAGTTGCTCTCAGGCTGGGGCTCCGCGCTTCGAACATCAGCTCTCCAGGGGGCTGTGTCGGTGTGCTGGAAACAATCACTGGGAGAGCCTGATTTCAAGACTATTCACTCTTCGACTTCTCCTCTGAGACCCCCAGAAATCGTACCGATGGGGGCTTACAGTGACCGCAGTTTGAAGCGGCCGGTGTGCTCCTCGGCTAGGGCCTGGGTGGGGATGATTAATGCTTAGCCTACAAACCCCGAAGCAAGCCGGAGGAAACGGGTTTGAGAAGTCCCTGAATGTTCCTACATTCACTCTACAGGAACTCGGAGAGCGCTGCTCCCTGCCGGGCCTTGTTCTCTGTGAAGCCAGGCGATGACCTCTCCCCCCTGGAGCTTCGGTTCCAGCGGGGAAGGCAGGCAGGGCACAACGGACAGGAGGCTGGCGTGCATCTGGGGGTGGCACCTGTGATAAGGACACTACCAGAAACGCAGGGCGAGGAAGGGAGGGGCGGGAGGGCGCACCTGCAACACGTGTCACCACATCAGGGTCCCTGAGCCAGCTCTCCAAGGAAGCGGGGGAAGGACCTCCAAACCCTGGATGCTAAGGAAAGAGACAACCCAGAAGAGTGTGACCCTGGAACAAGGGGAGGCTTGGTCCACCAGGATCATCAGCTGCTGCCAATTCCTGCCAACTGCAGGTGACACCAGCAGCAGGTGTCTCCACGATCAGCGTGCAGTTTCAGTGGGGCAGTCGGGGTGAAAGGTTAATTGAAGTGAATCAAGACAGAACAGACGAGAGGGCTGGAGACAGTGAGGACAAACAGTGAGTACAAACATTTTTTGTAGGGTTTGCTGTGAAGGGAAATGGATGGAACAGTGATACTTGGAGAAACAGGTGCAAGGTTTGTTTTTTATTGTTTTTGTTTGTTTGTTTTGTTTTGCAATAGGGAAGATTCCAGCATGTTTCTGTTTTGATGGGGATGGAAAAATAGAGAGAACGTGGTGGTAGAGGAGACACAGAGGGGCGAAGAGCACACATGTGCTATAGCACATCTTTGTGTTTAAAAAAAGCTGGTGACAAGTGCCCAGAAGAAGTTGCTGGTCTCACGCGGCAGCAGGGACAGGCCTGTCATCCCCATGAAGGGTCGTCAGGATGTGGTGCTGACCAAGGTTTGGCTGATGTGGGGTGGTGGCATGCAGAGTGTCTTCTGATCCTTTTTTTATTTTTCAATCAGAAAATACGGGAACAAGATCATCCCCGTAAAACCGAAGGTTGAACTCCTTACCCTTAGAGATGATAGTAGTGGGAGGTGGGGCCTTTGGGAGGTGCCCAGGTCACAGGGAACACAGGAGCAGCTGACCTGACCTCCCTGATCCCTCGTCACCCTCAGCCACTCTGTTCCTTTCCCCGCCCAGCTGAGGTCCCGTGAGCCGTCTACACAAGCCCACTCTTGCTTCTCTCTCAGTGTTTGACTTGCTCATGAAAACCCCGGTAATACTGAATTATCTGCCCATCAGGTGTGTACCCAGGATGAGGGGCATGGATGAGGGGACCACCTTACCCTCACTGACAGATCCCTCCTTAAATTCATGACCATCTTCTTGACTGAGAGATTTCCATGGTGTCCAACAACCCATGCTGCTCCTGATTCCTTAGTTTGTGTTCTTCCTAGATGAGTAACTCAATCCTCCTTCCCTAAATCCGCAAGACATGCCCCTCCCCATCCTCATTCTCAGCCCGAGCCTTTGCCGGCTACATCCCGAGGCAAAGTGTAGCAGTCAGGAGAATTTCCATGTTCTTACCATTCACTTCTAGGGAACCACTTACTTGCCATCGTTCCATCCCTGATGGCCTTTCCGTGCTCCTGTCTTAGGCAAGCCCTGTAGGAATTAGATCCCATACTCCTTTGTGTGCTTGTCATTGTATTTTGACTAACTCATGGGGTCTTTCTCTTCCCCTATCGCCCTGCCCGTATGCAAACATGCTATAATTTCTCTCATCTTAGAAAAAGAGTCTCTTCAGACTCCACATCCCTTCCAGCTGCCACTCCATTCCTTTCTCCGCTCTTTATGTGCGAAACCCTCAGCTATTGTCTATACCCTTTCCGTGCCCTTCATTTGTTCTACCTCCTGTCACTGAAACCAGGCTTTTGCCTGCGTGCATCAACCAAAGGAAATTGCTCTTCTTGAGGTCATCGATGTTCTCTTTATTGTTAAAATCCGTGATCAAGCCCCCATCTTTTTCTTATTTGGTGTATCAGCAGCTTTTGGTGTGGTCCACTCTTCAGTCCCATCTGAAGCACTTTCTTCCCCCGTATGTCTGCTTGTGATGCAACTTTATGTGCCTGGCACAAGACCATGCTCATTGTCGTTAGCCGTCATCCTGGTGACCCGCGGACTACAGGAGGCCACAGTCTCATACCCTCAGGGAGTGCTGGGCTTGGCTGGGGAGACGCAGAATGGGTGTTCTGGTTGAGGCAGTAGGATCTGCTCAGGGCTGGCCCAGGCCCAGGAGAAGGTTTGGGTGGGGAGGGTCCAGTGGAACTTTCAGAGAAAAGGAGACATGGTGGGGAGCCTGCTCGGGCTGTGCTGGGGGCACCAGGCTGGAGGGTGGCATATGGTCAGGGCACAGGGTAGAGGGAAAACGAAGGGGGGTTCATTTTAAGGTTTCCTCTTGCCCTGCCAGGCTGACTGGAGCAGGGGGCGGGGGGTCACCTTTAGGAAGCAGTAAAAGTTCTTTACTGAGAGCACTTGAAAGGACTCAAGCTGCTGGCTGAGAGGTCTGGACTCCGTTCTGTGGAGGCAACAGGCAGGGCCTTTCCCTGCAGCAGAGGCCCCCAGGGCAGGTGTGGAGAAGGTGCGGCCGGGGTGCAGCTCACAGCGAGCCTCTCAGTGTGCTGGGAGTGACACAGGTGTTGACAAGTTAGGAAAATGAGTGTGGTGGCATGATGAGCCCCTGGACATGCCACCCCTAAGCACCGGGGCGTCCTGTGGGGAGAGGGCTGGGCCTCCAGCAGTCACCTTCCTGGGGGGCCTTGGCCTGGACAAGACGGGCCTTGGTGCTGCAGGGCTCCAGCCTTCTGGGGGGGCGTAAGGGGCAGCTTCCTCTGCAGCGGGAGCGTGGCCTCGGTGCGGGTGGTGCACGGGGGTGTCTGGACCACAAGGCCCAGGTGGTGGTGGCGCGCTGGCAGGTGCACCTGGACGTGGGTACGAGCTGGGTGGGGGGGTCTGTCCCCAGGGCACACGCAGCACCACACGCATGCAATGGGCATGCACGGCAACACACACACACACAGCAACACACACACAGCACCACACATACACGCTGTATCACACACAGTATCACACACACATACTGCACCACACACAACAATGCACACACACGTTACATCACACAAGCACATATATGTAGTGGTGTCATGTTCCTGAACAAATAAATGCAAGTTATGTTAAGACTATTTCTAAGAAAGTACCAGAACTTTTTGATCCGCTGGTATGGAAATTACATTTCCCTTTCACACTGGAAGTCCTCCTTAGGGGGATTTAAAAACAAGTTAAACAAAAGAATAACAAAAATGGAAAAGAGACATTGATTTACTTAAATATGAACAGTTCATCATATTAAATTGTACTTTTTCCCCGCAGAAGTCAAAGAAACTATCTTGAAATTACCAAAGTGAAAATAAAAACAACAATAAAACTGAGGTCAATGTTTCCTTTGAAAGCAGATCTTTATTCAACTACTTTATTGTGTTTTGGATATTATAATAGTTCTTATGATGTTTTGTGCATTAAAATATTCGATGTTACTAGAAAAAAATTCTTAAAAATACATCTTACCTTAGTAATGTTGGCATCAGCATAAGTGAGCCTCAAGTGACCCAAACTGTGTTCCACGTTTAAGGGTACAGAAACCACTCTTTTGTTTTTGCTTTTTTCAATCACACATCTTAGAGACGTTGACTGGCGGTGCTCTTAATGTTAGAAGAAAGAACATGGCCCCAAGTTCAGCATTATAGTGGCGCAGGACAATATTCTGTTTCATTAAAGGTGCCTGTGTGTCCACGGAAAGTCAGGGACGCTGCTCTGAAGGATGCGGGCAGTGCTGGGGGCAGGGACCCCGCAGCGTCCCAGAGCAGGTGTTCAGAGGCCTGCCCGCCAGAGCACCAGGAGAGCCCCCAGGTCGGGGCTTGGTGCAGGGGGAAGGGCACACCCCCCCACCCCAGGAACAGCAGAAACCCAGGGATTTTCTGGAGCCTTCCTGCTGAGGAGTGTTCCTGTGTGCCTCTCTTTGGGTGTGCAGCCCCAGAGAAGCCAGCCCAGGAGCCCATCTCTGGGAGACCAGGGCCTGTGGCCTCAGAGGGGTCACATTTCAGGATTTCAGTGCAGGCTGGGGAAAGCTAGCACACACCCCCAGGACCCCCAGGACCTCCAGGACGCCTGGGCCTTCAGAGAAGCCTGGGGGCTGAGGCCTAGCAGCTCCCACAGTAGGCCCGGCCTCTGGAACCATTTTGAAAGAAAGCTTTTGTGCTTGGGCAAACTCGGGTTGTTGGGGTTTCTGCACCTCTCTCGCCCCTCTCCCTCCTCTTTCCCTCTCCCCCTGCTCCCTTTCTTTCCCTGTTCCCTCTGCCCTGTCTCGCTCCTGCTAGGATCTAAGGTGCCCCCCTAATATCTAGCGGGGTTTGGAGCCCAAGCAGCACGAACCTACTGTCTTGTTTTTCCTTCTGAGATGGTAAAATGATGGTTTTCCTCAGCTTCAGATGGTTTTCCTCAGCCCTCCTGCCGCAGGGAAGGCGGGGGGGGGGCGGGGGGGGGCGGGGGGGGGCAGATCCTGGAGGTGGCACGGTTGGCCTGAATTTTTTCTTTTTCTTTTGGGTTGGCCTGAATTTTAACGGCCATTCAGAAACCCCTTCTCTAAAGCGCAGCTGCTCCAGGAGGCCCCAAACCATGATGGTAACTCAGCCTTGTGTTCTGGACCAGCCACCTCTTAGGAGCTTCTGGTACCGCTAAGTGAAAAAAAGGCAAGCGACAAAATTCTGCATGTAGTATGACCTCATTTAGCTCAACACTTTATAGGAGAACCATGGGCAAAAGCAGTATGCGGACATATGAGGCACATAGAGAAGCCCCAAGAAGGACGGCCGGCTGGGGGGGGGGGGGCGGCCCATGATGTTCATGTCCTTTCCCTCTGCTGAATAGTACTTCCAAATATCCTGCCTCTGTCCAAGTAAGTTTTTCATGTGTTGGCTTATGGGTCAGGACGTAGGCCACGCCACTAATTGTATTTCTAGAAAGAGGCAGAAGAAAATAAAGACAGAAATACTGTCTGTATTTAGCTAATACTGTCTGTATATCAGCTAATTTTCTGGGTGGTGAGTAGTCTGCATATGCATATTTTTTCTTCAGTGTTTGGCCCTGTGTATACTACTGTGATGCTGGGCCTGGGTAAGGTTTACTACCGTTGGCTTCTTGCTCTGACTCTCTAGGGACAAAGGGGCGGAGAGATTGCCTGGGAGCCTGAAGCAGAAGATTTGGTTTAGAGCTTAAGATACCATTCCGAATTAGGACTCAGGAGGGCTGCTAAGAAGGAACTCCAGGTGGAGAAGCCAGCACTTTTGTTTCCAGGTAAGCTTTGCCATTAGAATGACAATGAGGCCTTCCAGGGAAGGGGAGCTGAAGGATCCCAAGATCCTAACCTGAATAGCAAATGCAGAGCGCGCCTCCCCCACCTGAACTAAAAAGTGATGAAAGGAAGAAAGTCTGGAGGACAGATGCCAATTAACCTCCATTAACATCATAAGTGGACATTAAAATATTCCAAAGCCTTAGATTGGATTAACAACTTCTCACCGAATTGATAAAGCCTCTTTGTGTTTCTTTACCGAGAGGCTATTTTCTGCCCTTCCTCCTTCCGTGTGGAAAAATCTCAGCGGAGTAGGAAAAAAAGTGAAGGGATGACTTACCGTGGCAGTGTGATGTGTGTGTGAAAAGTCTGGAAGCCTAGGAAAATGCAAGGAGGTGTTGCTTGCTACCCACTCAGGGCGCTCCTTCAAGCTGTTTGCTCCACAGGAGGTGCTCGTAAGGATCCCTAAGGAAATTTTCTTTTAAGTGAAGTGTATTTTTATGCCACTGAGTCAAATCTAGCTGGGGGTACATAGTATATCACGATTCAATTTATTGAATGTTACGTGAACATTTACATAACTATATAAATAAAAGTGAATCTGATATATGCTGCTATTTAACAGGCATAATTTATATAACATAGTAAATAATACAATATATAAATAATATCTATCACATAGCCATACAATTCATAACTATATATATAAAATACGTAAATTATGGATGTCTCTCTCTTCCAAGTGAAACCGTCATTCTTAATAGATGTTTCGTACCTTTAACTTGAGGTTTTATGCAAAGTTACAGCCCATACCCTAAAAAAATGCATGTCAATTTAAAAAAGAAAATTGGCTCCTAAGGAAGGTGGCAGCTGCGCTTTCATAAATTGGGGGCTGAGAGTACAAGCCATGGTCGTTACCGAGTCTGAAGAGAAGACAGTGGCTCAATTAAAATATTGCTAAGTCTGTGGTGGCCAAGATCTCCAACTACATTTATTTGAATTTCCACGTGAAGCCTTACAAAATCAGCCCTGAGAGATCAGTAAACGAAGACCCTTCACTCAGGGTGACATTAGCATTTGAAATTCCAAAGAAAACCAAAATATTTTGAAAATATCCCAGAAGCTCTGCTCATCCTGTGGGCAGCATCTTTTGAGCTCACCGACAATAAAGATTTTCTCTCCCTATTTGCCGCGATGAAAGCCCCCCTTCCCGCCAGGGCCGCTCCCCAGGCTCAGGCATATAAAAGAGGCTCTGGGTCAGCGCATAAGAATGAGAAGGAAAACTATTTAGAAAGCCTTGCTTCGGGAGCTCGGTTCTCTTTTATCTTCTGCTTTTAAACTTTAAATTCAGTAGAACAACTCTTTGTGGAGGAAATCTATCTAATTTATACCTGTTTACGTGGCTTTCATATTCTCTGGACCTCTGCCCTCCCAGTCTCTTAGCTCCTGCCCCTGAACACGTTCTGGGCTCAGCAGAGAGCTGCCCAGTGGAGCCCTCCACGAAAACTTTGCTTTTAAAAGCAGGAGAAATAACACGTGTCATGGCAAAAGCAGCAATAACTTTGTATTTGGGGTTAATCCTCCTCTGTGCTTATATTGAGGGGATTTCATAGATTCTTAGATTTGAAAAACAGCCTGGACATTCTCTCTCTCTCTGTCTCTCTCTCTCTCTTTTTCTGTAGAAGCTAAAGATAGGTCAAGTGAGTAGCCAGTGATACCAAGACAGAGCAAAATCGCCTAAACTGTGACCGGCTGCCACTTAGCTGCCTCTTGCAAACAGATCCCTTTGAATAGACTGGCTTCGGATCAGGTCTGGTTTCCATTAGCTTGCACTGTTAACAATGGTAACTGTGGACGGTGCTTCTCTAATGATTCCAGTGCGTGGACTCGGGTCCTGAAGCCTGAGGCCTCTGGTTGGTCTTTAGCATTTGGTCTATCCAGTATAAGCTTTTCTTTATTACATGGTCTAGGGGGAAAAATGGCTCTGATAAAAAGAAGCTTCTTCCAGTTAGGAGTCAAAAAGATCTGGGATAAGAAAGTGGATATTAGATACTTGGAGAGAGATATAAGGTTTATTTATTTATTTATTTATTTATTTATTTATTTATTTATAGATATAAGGTGTAGGGGCAAGTCTGCCTCAGGAGCCCAGCTACTTCCCTGTAAGGTAGGGATGACAGGGTCGGACCAGGGTATCCATCACGTCCCAATCCAGATGCGCTGTCTGGGCAGATCTCGTTAGGCGAGAAGGGTAGCACAATACAAATAAACCAATAAGCATTTCTGCCATAGGGAAGACTAGGTAAGTGATGTAAGCCAGTGTAAGGAAAAGAGGGGTTTCTGACTTAGAAGAAAGTTTTACAATCTGCGTTGTCTGTACTCAACTAGATGTAGGAAAAGACGTTCAAAGCCAACGGCCAAGAAAGAGTTCTTGAGACGTCTTTGGTGCAAAAAGGTGATTTTTATTATTTTTTTTCTTTTTTCTTTTTCTTTTTTTTTTTTTTAGGTGATTTTTATTAAACCAGGAGGACAGGACTCTTGGGCAGAAAGAGATGCGGAGTCATGAGGGTCATGAGGAGTGGCCCATTATATCCTTTCAAGTTGGGAGGGGGTCAGGGAGAGACCATAAGTCTCTAAGGAATTTGGAAGCAAGGTTTCCAGGACCTTGAGGGGGGGGCTGGCTGTTGTTGGGAGAAGGTCATTCATTACCATCTAATAAAACCTGAGTCCTGAGACCCTTCAGATGCACATCGGTGGGGCTCAGGGGATGATTGTCAACATGTATCTTGGGGAATTTAGAGATAAAGGGAATTTCTAAAGGGATTTTTATATGTTTTTTTTTTAATTTTTATTTATTTGTGATAGTCACAGAGAGAGAGAGAGAATGAGGCAGAGACACAGGCAGAGGGAGAAGCAGGCTCCATGCACCGGGAGCCCGACGTGGGATTCGATCCCGGGTCTCCAGGATTGCGCCCTGGGCCAAAGGCAGGCGCCAAACCGCTGCGCCACCCAGGGATCCTGGGATTTTTATATGTTAAAGTAGAATTGCAGGATCCCAGGGGGTTGGACTAAGAGTGCCTCTTGGCCTGAACAACGTAGCATGTAACATCGAGGCAGCTTCGTCCCCAGAGGAAGGTCGCTCTGCTTGTTTCAAGCACTGGTCAATGGGATGTAGGTAGTAAGGAAATTTAAGAATTTTTCTTCTGCTTTGTTTCCCACATCAAACTGACCAACGAAGGCAATGGAGATGAAGTTAATGAGACCCTGCGGGGCTGCTCCAAACGTGATATATAGACTGTTGTCATCGGTACTGTTGTTATCAATTACAATACGAGGGAACCGCCTCTGTCTGGGGGCTTGAGAAAGGGTCATTTTAGTTGGACCCTAAAAAGAGCTTGGAGACCTCACCTCGGGTCACGGGACAGCACACAATATTGCCTTCTTGTCTTTGGTGGAGGGTTAGCTTCCAACACAAACTAAAGCCGCCGCACCCTGCATGAGACAAGTCCAGGGACCCGGCAGGGAAAGGGGACGGGCCGCTAAGGCTGGGCACGCCTGCGATTGTGATCTATGTGGGAAACTTTAAAGAAACGAGCTACATTTCACCCGCATAGAGTTTTGATTATGAAAAAAGCCTTTCATATGTTTTTGTAAAGATAGTCTGTTTCACTTAATATAAATCAAATGTTTGGGGGTGGAGGACGCAAATGGCACTCCGCGTTCAGCAGTCAGAGCGAGCTCCCTGCCTGCCCGGGGAGAAGGCCTTCCTCTAGTTTATGGGCCCATATTTCCTCTAAGATGTCAGCTAACAGGCAGGGGTGGAAGTTCTGAGAGACAGGAGGGCGAGGCGCAGGAGAATCCCACCGCGTGGTGAGTCCTGATGGGGAAGGGCTGCAGTGGTGCGGGGCGACGGCAGCTCCAGAGCCCAGGGCTTGGAAGAACCACGGCCTGTGTCCCCAGACAGCTTGAGAATGTTCCAACAAAGCAAAACCCATAAAGTGAGGCGTCAGACCTCTTCCCTTCAGGATCACAGCTCTTAAATTACCAAAGAATATTTTGCAAGCCTCTCTCCAACATATGCATGATTTGTTTGTACAGAAATGCTCTGGTTCTTCCTATGTGTCATCTCTTCTTTTTAAGGTAGAGCCTTAAACCATTAGGCTGCTTGTTCTTCGCTCAACACATGGCTGAGTGTCTTCGATGTCTAGGATGGTGTTTTTTATCATCTCGTTCTTCCAAGACCGAGACCCCCAAAGTGAGTCTCATTTCGGGGCTGCAGACGGCCTGCCCAGCTGTGATGTGATCTAGTTAACAGAAGGAGGTGACCAAGGCCTTGATGGACACATTGTGTAAGTAAAGTGAGGTCCACGTACCAAATCCAGAAAATGCCAAGCAATGCTTGTAACTCCCTGCAGCCCTGATCACTTCTAGAAGGTGCTTTGTCTGCTTTTCCTGGCAACCAAGCAGTCACTGCGTGATATTTCCCAGTGAACCTGAATTACTGGGCTCTGGCTTGCTCAATAATCCCGCCTTTTAGGTCAGGAACTAAATCTGTGGTCTGTTTATTGCTTCCTCTTTTATCACTTGGGACGGCTGAGAATTTGCAGGGACAGAGAACAGAGGTGGGAGCTCAGGGGCCGTGGGGGAAGGGGAAGAATGAGTAGTGGAAGACAGAACAGGCTTGGCTCACAGTCCTTGATCTCAGGATGCTTATAATCTAGTGCAAAGACAAAACTGTGGCATGTACAACAATTAAATGGCAATAAATAACCACATACATCATCAAGTGTTAAGTGGGTGGTAAAGAACCCGCCATGGTGCTTAGCTGAAGATGGGCAGGTCACGGCTGGGAGCAGCCACAGGAAGCAGTGTCCACTGCATGTTTTACACATCTCGTTTAAACCTCACAAAACAAAAAACAAAACAAAAAACAAAACAAAAAAACATTTGAGGCACAAGTTGCTACTCATATATTTTTTATGGAAGGCTCTGCTCTTCCTTTCTCCCCAGCCCCTGCCTTCCTCACTCCCTTCCCACACAGAGAAAATGAATGATGGAAGCAGGCCCAAACCTTCATCTGTCCACCTTCCCAGCCCGAGGGCTTTCCTTCACTGTCCATCGTGTATCTACAGGGCATCTTTCTGAGGTTGTGGCATGAGTGCCCAAGTCTGGTGGAAGTTTAAAGATTCAGGATGAATGCTGATGACAATGGGCAAGTCTAAGAAGTCCTGCCCATGCCCTGTAACCTTCAACAATGTCGTGGGCTCCAGAGAGCAAAAACTCTGTGCACCAGCTTACAGCATTTGATAGCACATAATCTGGGAGTAGGAAGAAAGATTATTGCATTTGGCTTTCAAAGTGGCTTTGAAAGTTACATGGTGGCTCTGTGTGGCTCCAGGTTCAGGCCTCACAGACTGTTCATCAGAAGTGGTGTGAAGACCTGTCCCAGACGCTGATTCCGGGGCCCACACTGGACCCAATGGACCAAATCCAGAGGACATCCAGGAATTGTGCATTATTTTTAAATTAATTAATTAATTTATTTATTTTATTTTTTTTTTGTTTATTTATTTTAGATAGCATGAGAGAGAGTGAAAGTGGGGGAGGGAGGAGCATAGGAAGAGGGAGAGGGAGGGGGAGAGAATCTCAAGCAGACTCCCCGCCGAATGAGGAGCCCAACGTGGTGCTTGATCTCAGGGCTCTGAGATCGTGACCAGAGCCTAAACCAAGAGTCAAGACACTTAAGTGACCGAGCCACTGAGGTGCCCCCAGGAATTGTACTTTTTAATATGCTTCCCAGATGATTTTTCTGTACTCTACATTCACGAACAATCAAATGGGAAGAGAGTCTGGGTGTAGCCAGGTCTAAATCACTCCTAACACTTACTGAGCTCTCACTGGATGCTCTCAACAGCTCTATGATGCAGTTCTATTTTTATCTCAACTTTACCGATGAGGATGATGAGGACCAGTCAACACCCATGAGAGTTTTAGTTCAGAGTCAGGCATCTGGCTTGTCATCATTGTCCTCTACCCTCTCCCTGGTGAAGATTGAACAAAAGACAAGATTGTTAGCAGAATGAATTAATAATTCCTTGAATTAGTTAAAAACTCCTCAGGGTACTTCTCTTTATGTTTTCCCCTGGCTCTAGTTATAAAATACTACAGATTGGCCACTCATTCTATCGTCGTGGGAATCCCACAGGGAAACATCTGTGAAACGAAAGCAGCAGTAGCACCAACAACTGAGTCGCGTTCCTCCCTAGACAAGGCACAGCCACTTAACTCAGAAAAAGGGAAGAAGGAAAAGAAGGAAAATTTTACTTTTGCAAACACTTGGTTTGAAATGAAAATGGCCTCCCACTAAAATCACACTCTAGAAATTTCTTTCTGGGAAGAGAAAAATATATGGTTTCATTTGCATTGGCTTATAGAAAAGCAATTGTATTAAATAAGATTGATCCCACCTTCCTCTTCTTCTTCTTTTTTTTTTTTTTTTTTAATCTTGTGTTGTGGCCTGTGTGTCCATGAGAAATACAGGGAAGTTAATGGTCTCATTTATTCAATGGAAACCTTTTGAAGTCCTACCTCATAGCAAGTACCTCTCTTGACAACTTGCAACACTATGGATTCACGTTTCATAACAAGTCAGAAGTTAAAGGCATTTACACAATCAGCTTCTCAAGCAAAAGTTGCAGGATGTAAAAATATGTTCCAGGAACACCTTGGCATTCTTAGTGAACGCCATTGATGAGCAACTAGAGGAATGGATAATTGAAGACGGGAAGATGGTCCTTTATTCAAGTAGTGCAATGAATATTCTAGAAACTACAGATGTTGGGGAGGGAGTCATTTGTGCTGCCCTCAAAGGAGACTTGTGTCATGCAACAAGGGACAGTGTGAACAGAAAATGTGTCCTCGGGGAGATGATTCTAGAGCGGGTGTCTGGAAGAAGAGTGGCTCACTCTCCCCTGGTGGCGGGCTGCAGGGGGTTAGCGGGAGCAGAGCGGAGGCTGTGGAGGTCCCATGTAGGCAGACAACACACAAGAGGTGGGTTTGTCCAGAGCACTGGAAAGCAGGTGGAGCAGGGGACACCTGCCGTGGGATGGTAGCAGCCAGTTAGACTGGACACAAGAGGAGACAGAAAGGGAGTCATGGATGGCTGTGTGTCCTGCCAAGGAATCTGGACTTCTGTCTGCGGGGTTCAGGAGCCATCAAAGGTACAAAGAGCTACAGATCTTGAGCAAGTCCTATCTTTGTCAAGGCTTCATGCTGTCACTCCTAAGCAGCTCAGACACAGACCACATGCATCCTCCAGGGATCAACCACAGCCGATCAATTAATGGATTAATCGGTAAGATAAGAGCCAGGAGGGAATGATCACCCATGTGACCTATGCCCATGTGATCACCCATGCCCTGTGACCAGGAGGAGTCCTTCATCGTTGGGCCCACATCTTAGTTCATGACAAAGCCAAGGCTGTCCATCTGGTTCCAGTTCCTCTCCTTGAGCACGGACTGAGGCTTATTTCAATCCTCCGGATTTTCTACCTTTCTTTTTAGGGAGAGAAATTCTCATGGGCTTCTCGCTAACTCCAACAAATCTCTTAGCATATACTCTATCTAGTAACACACCTGCGTTCATCTAGGTAGCTCTACTGCTGTAGTATTATCAAACTATGGAACATTTACATGTTAAATACAAGAAAGGAATAAAGCCAGTGCAGCTCAGATCAGCAAACCCAATCAAAAGTGATGCTTTGCTGAAATAAAAGTACCACCCTGGGGTTTCATAGAAATTGTATGTTTTGATAATTCTCTTGTCGTTTAATTTATTCTTTTAATTTCTGGAGTGATGGGGTCTATTTAAGTCATTGTCATATCCACACAACTGTGAGATTGTTGTGAAATATATAAATCAGGGTGGATCCAGCTTTAGTAAGGCCTGAAGCTAATAAAATTTGGGGGATGGGGCTGATTTAAGGAAACGGATACAACACTGTGAATACATTGGAACTGCTCGCTTCTCCCCCAGGTCAGGGAGACAGCCACTGCCACAGGCTCAGGATCTACAGGCTTCACCATAAACCCATTTTTGTGTAAAGGGCCCAGGATCAGAACATAGCAACTGCTCGATAAGAATCAGTTTCTGTTGACTTGCCTTCACATCAAGCAAGCTCTTTGCTCCGGATGACATCCGAGGGGCTACAATTTGTTCTGCGCTCTCTTCCCTTAGGAATACCCACTAAATAGGTAGCCATTCCGCCAGAATTCTTAAGGTCTCATGGACGAAAACAGTTTAACTAATCAGAGGAAAGTGACCTAATAAATCAAAGCAGTCAATATAACCTAAAAATCCGGCCATGTTGCCCTGAAAGCAGCCCATCCAGTCCCGGGGAGTGAGCTGGTTGGCATGTAGGCGCCATCTGTCTTAGAGAATGCGTCCTTGATGTCTTCATTTGTTTTCCCCGACTGCTGTGACCTTGACTGCCATCGGATATCTGCAGGTGGATTTACTCTGAGAGCTGAGAATGAGGGGGTATCAGGACCCCGCATTCATGTTGACATCCACTTGTGATGGGCATGTGTCTGAGAGACATAGCCCTGGGGTCCTAGTTTAAGTTTAATGGCACTGCTCTGGTTATAAATAAAATATGGATTTGCACATTTTAACGCCATCAGAAAGGAGTCAATAGAAGCTGAAGCAGAATGCCACTATTGCATTACTCCTGATTAAAAATAGAATCAATAAAAAAACAAATTGACATATCTCTTAAGCCGTGTCTGAGAGCCAACGTGACGCCCTGGTAATAAGCTAAGCAAACATGTACGCCGTCGTCAACATTCTAGATGCACACACGTCAGCAGCTCCGGCCTCCTGGCTGGCTGGCCCCAGGCTTCAGCCGACAACGCAGGGAGGTGCTGCTGTCCGGGGCCCTGAGGGACACAGGGGAAAAGGGTAGTCTTTGGATCCCACCAGAAATTGCCTTCAACGCCAACCTTACAAGGTCACGACTAGGTGCGAGTCTGCCAGGTCTCTCTCTCTTTGAAGTGTTCCTTCCACACGGAGGATATGGAACAGGCGAAGGCTCTCTAGCTGAAGCTCCAGCTTGCAGAAGGGCGGAATGCTGGAGGTCCAGGCGGTGCCAGGAGAATCCGCTGGAATCCAGAAGCATAATAAATAGAGCAGGGAGACGGCCAGTTCTGCACCGGCGAAGGGAAAGCTCCAGGCCCAAGGGTGTCATTGACATAGAAAGCCAGAGAACAGCAGACAGGGGCTGAAGTGTTCATAAAACGGGGAAAATAAAGACAGAAATAAGAAGCTGGGGGGAGAGAGAAGAAAAGAAAGGGCAAAAATGAAGAGAAAGGAAGCTTTCAAACAAGCCATGAGGACAGAAAAGAAACGAGTGCGAATCGATTATGAAAGAGCGTTTGTGGAGATCTTATCCTGGCGCACTCGTGCAAAGAAAGAATTCCGGATTAGAAAATTTTTAATAATTGCTTCGGTTCTAAACGACGTGCTCTGGCAGCAACAGTGGGAATGCTCTCTAAAATCAAGCCGTGCGTTTTTCCCAAGGTTCCTGGCCTACCTCTGCTCTCCGAGGTAGCGCTGGCATTCGGTGGGGGGGACAGTTGTCTGCTTGCGTTCTTGTTTGTTTTTGGACAGACATGAGAGAAGAAAGGAGAATGTTGAGAGGATTTAATTTAACGGGCCTGGGTAGATTATTGCGTTTTCAATTTTTTTTTCCCTTTGCAACTATTGAAAGATAGTAGTAAAAAAAAAAAAAATCAAAGAGATTCCACACTCCTTCCCACTGCTACTCTGCAAGATTAAATCATGTTTCTCAGAGATGAATACATTCAATTTCACCCTGGGAAGAAAAAAAAATCAGCTTTTTGCATGAACAATAACGAAACAATTTTATAAACTACCGAGATGTTTAATATTGAATAAATATTTAAAGCAATCATCTTTCTGTATTGCATATGTAAGCACATATAAAACATTTATACCCTGGTCTCTTTATATCCAACATAATCTATCTGATAAATGTGATTTACGGGGGGCAGGGAGTTACCTACCTGCGCGTGACCTCTATTATGCTTGAAAAGGTGGCTGGCCTGGTCACAGGCTTCTGATAATGAACTGCATAAAACAAGGATTAACTCATTGTTCCCTGCTTTATCTCAAACTAAACAGACTGCAGAAGCATTTACATTTCAAAACAGGGATTTACTCAAAATATTCAGATAAGCTGGAGAACACCTGCTTTTTAGCCTTTGCAAATAATATCTGTGCATTTTTCCTCGAAGGCGGTCCAGGCCTATCTTATCATCGAGTCAACGAGACGCGGGCGTCTGAAGAGATGGAGGAGAGAAATTCGTGGGAGCAGTGGGTGTTGAGGGGGAAACAGGAAGATGTGAAATGAGAGACAAGTGTAGGGAGGATGTGCCTGTGATTATCAGGGCATTAGGATCTCCATCGAGCCCAGGCCGCGCTTGTGTTAGCTGGTTTGGCTCCGTGAACCGGTTTGCAGAAGAGGCAGAGGGAAGGGGGTGCCCGGGGGTGGTGCCCTGCCACCCTGGCCCTCTCCAGGCGAGTGGGGGCCGCACACTTGCGCGCCCAGCCAGCGGGTCCCATGCGGGCCCGTCTGCCTCCAGCCTGCCTTCTTCACCTCCGCTGGTGCCCCTCTGCCATTGCCCAGAGTCGCTGAGAAAGAGCTGAGCCTGTTGATGCCCCCTCGAGCTCCCAGTCCGAACCCGAGACTGTCCCCCTCTGGGGGCCCAGCCACGGCCTCTCGCTTTCCTGGCTTGCGAGCCGGACTGTTGATGCTGCAGCGAAGGGGACGGGACGAGCGGTGCCCTCAAAAGCTAAGGTGGTGTTGGGTGGAGTCTCCTTCCCTGAGGGCTTGGAGCTGGGCTGAGGGGACCCTGCGGGCAGCTGCCACAGAATGGAACGTGGGCATCGTCTCCCCGCACGGGACGGGACAGGCCAGAAGCCGGAGGAGCAGGGGCCCTGGCGGGTGGGAAGGCCCAGTGAGCAGGGTCACTGGTGGCCTCACGTCTGGGCCGCCTGGGCCCTCTGCTGCGGGGACCACGGACTGCTGGGCCAGTGCCTGTGGCAGGACTGGGCACGTGGGCCCCAGCGGCTCAGTGATCCCCCACCCGGGGCAGGGCTCCGAGAACAGCAGTCGGAGCCCGGGGCTTGGGTCCCAGAGAGCTCTGGATGCCCCCCTCGGGACTCCCCTTGGCCTTGCTTGTTTTCTGTCTGGCGCGGCCAGCCACCCTTGGGTCCCTCCCTTCAGGTTTTTTTAATTTTAATTTTAATTTTTAAAAGATTTTATTTATTTTTCCCTGAGACACACAGAGAGAGGCAGAGACACAGGCAGAAAGAGGAGCAGGCTCCCTGCAGGGAGCCCGATGGGGACTCGATCCCAGGACCCCGGGGTCATGTCCTGAGACAAAGGCAGACGCTCAACCGCGGAGCCCCCCGGTGTCCCTTCCATCAGGTTTTAAGTGCTGATGTGAGCGGCCTACAGCCACCCCTGGGCCGCCTCTGAAGACACCCGGAGAGGAACAATTATTTTCAGAGAAGGAGGAAGACAAGGCCAGAGCTGGGGTGCTGGGAGCATGGCCCGGACCCAGGGTGAGCTCTGGCTCCTCCGCAGAGCTGCCGGTGTGTCCCGGGCGAGGCCTCACACCGTGTCCACCCGGTGAACGTCCGCGTGTCTCTGGGCTACATGTCATTTCTGGTGGCGGGAAGAAAAAGTTGAAGTCAGAGGGATTTTTAAAACACGACTTGCACACCCCAAGGATGGGAGAAGTTCATCTGACGGGGTCGCCTGACCCTGCCCGCTGGTGCTCCCCGCTGGTCTCCTCTGCCCTCCCCGGGTCTTTCAGTCCTGGGCTCCCCGGCATTTGAGGGCTCCTGACACCCTGGGCGCCGGGACGCCACCTCTGCGCCACCTGCTGGGAGCCAGGCCTGGTGCTCCCGGTGCCCCGATGGCGCTGGCCGCTGGGCCCTCCACCCCGGAGGCTCGGCGAGGGAACCCAAGACCTGTTCCTTGAGCAACTCGCGGCCTCCAGGGAGGGACCCGACAAACTCGGAGGTCACTACCTTGGAAGCATTCGGCAAATGTGAACGCTGACGTTACTTGGTCGCCCATCTTTGCTCCACCGTGGCCTGGCTGGCAGGCCCCCGGGTCAGGGGCAGAGTGTGGCCCAGGCCACCCCTGGGGGGAGGCAGACACAGGCAAGCCCTGCTGGGCTGGGCGCTGAGGGCCACAAACCCCGACAAGGCCACAGAGTGGGGCCTGGGGACGTGCTCCGACGGCCGCGTGGGATCCTGCCAAGCCAACCTGCGTGTGAGCAGCGGTGTTTTAAGGAAGCAGAAACATAAACAAATGAAGGGCAGCAGGAAATGTTTGGAGAACAGAGGCCCTAGTAAGTTGAATGTACCTTTTTATCCTCCAATCAATGAATAACAATCTTTTTTTAAAGAGTATTCATGATTTTTAGGGGCCCCTGGGTGGCTCAGTGCATGACCCCGGGGTCCTGGGATCGAGTCCCCCATCAGGATCCCCCCAGGGAGCCTGCTTCTCCCTCTGCCTGTGTCTCTGCCTCTCTCTCTGTGTCTCTGATGAATAAATAAATAAAATCTTAAAAAAAAAAGAGAACATTTACAATTTTTTAAAATTAAATTTTTCATCCTCATGGAGTCATAGGGTTTGAATTTGTAGGTTTTGGCACTCAAACAAGCTGGCACCACCAACTATACTTAGGATTGACTATCATCTGCCTGATTTTAAATGGCACACACACACTCACACACAGACACAGACATGCCCTCGCTCACACTCGGACACACACACACAGAGCAAACAAACACAGCCCAGGGGGCGGCTTAATTTGAAAGTAGTAATTGGGTTTCTGTCAGTTTATACAATTATCCTAACATATTAATCTAGCTTTTGCATAGCAGCTCAAAAACATAGAACAAGGGATGCAAAATGCCTCCACGAGGGGCAGCGGGGACATGGCCTCCGCAGGCTGATGTTGGCGCTGTGACTGCCCCACGTACCTCCTAGGACTCGGGGTCTGCCCTCCAGAACCTCCCTTTTTGTTCTTATCAGCTGGGGTGGGGGGGCTTTGCCAACCCTGCTCTCTTCCAGGGACAAATGAGCCGTCTTGAAATCACTGTCAACTTAACATATTAGAAGGACGAAGCGTGGGTCTCATCACTGAAAGCACCAAATACAAAACATGCAGGGGTGACCTCTGTCCATGCAGCCTAGCGTTAGGCACCTTCTCTACACCACTCATTTCTTGGAGTTAACTTCAAGAAAAATGCAACTGTAGAGAGAAAACAGCCATCCGGTTGTACACCACACCCGTCATTCGGCCCTAGGGCTGGACCCCAGCTGTGTCTCACTGAGAAGCTCATGGTTTGCAACACGATGCCTTATCAAACAGGCGTTGAGTGGCAGGACTTATTTTAAACAGTGATAAGAAGCAAAGGATTTGCATGACCTTTTGTATCACAAGGAGAGAGGAAAATATTACTCTGCTCTTGTATTAAACCGCAATGTGTTCTTGCACACAGAATGTAGGGTTGGGTGTGGGCGCTGCGCCTGGCAGTGTTCTTACGGTGGCAGAGAAGGATCTGAGGGATGGTCGAAAAGCCAACGTCTCCAAAAGGAGACCAAGAGCCCTCCCACTGGCTTTCTATCCTCCAGGCTCTGTGCCAAGTGCTCTCCGTATACAGCACTTTCACGCTCAGAAGACTACTAGTGGATGCCGACCTTTGTTACCCCCACTGTGGGCTACAGAGAAGGGGATTCACTCGGGTGTAGGGATGAACCATTTGCTGCCAGAGACCCACCTTGTGGTAGGTCAAGAGATGCTTAAGCAGGGCTGTCGTGATGCCAGATGCCACATTAGGTTCTTTCACACCTGGCACGGCTGGGACAAACGGCCATGACTGGGTGGCCTCAAACTACCAAATGGATTGTCTCACAATCTGGAGGCCAGAAAACTGAAGAGTCTGCAGGGCCATGCTCCCTCTGAACCCTGTAGAGACGATCTTTTCTAGACTTTTCCGAGTTTCTGGTGGTTGGTTCTCCGGCCGCCCTTGGCCTTCCTTGGCTCGTAGCTACAATCTGCACCTTCATTTGAGAATGGGCTTCTCTCTTCATCTCTGACTTCATCTGGCTACTTTCCGGCAAGGACACCAGGCCCATGGAAGTAGCCCCCCCACCCCAACTCTAACATGATATAATCTTAACTAATTACACCTGCAACAACCCTATTTCCAAATAGGCTCACGTTCTGAGTGGTGGTTAGGACCACAACATATCACCTTTTGGAGAACATAGCTCAGCCCGTAACAACAGGATATGCTTTTAAGACTCAGACCCACAGATACCAGATATAAGTTCAATATAGACAAACTTCAGGAATGTCTAATTTCGGGTAGAGGGAAACTAAGATGCACGGAGTCTCACTTGCGTTTGGTACTAGGCAGAGAATATAACAAATTAGGATTTGCTCAAAATTGCCTGAAACGAGCATGGGACTAGTGGCCTAGCCTCTCTTTCTTAATCCCTTATTGCCCTTATTATTGACCTGTCTATCTCTCTCTGTCGTCTCCTGAAGGGGAAAATTGCTCCTTCCTTGGTTTTGTGCATTAGCACTTTCTACCAAGCTTGCTATATGCTAGCTGCTCAATAAATAAAGAGTTTAGAACTGGCCAATTTCATGGTGCCCACCATGAGCGTGGAGCCCAATGCCGATGTGCTTAAAAGTAACTTAAAAAAAATTCAAAGACACTGTCACACAATTTGTCTCCAGTTATTATGCCTCACTGCAAACATTTTGGTGGGAAGGGAACTTTTTAGTAGGCCCCTCAGAGTTCCCTAGGTATTCATACTCTCACTTGGGGGCTGAGGCTGGCTCGTACACACCTAACAGAGCTGCTGCTTCCTTGGCACCATTAGGCCTAAAAGATAGAAGTGGAGAACTATATGATATTTTTGGCATTTGTGCCAGTTAGGACTATCTTATCTTCATTCTGGATATTAACAGGGTGACCTTTGTTTCCTTAAAAGCCTTGGATCTGGGGGCTCAACCAAGATCTTCGTCTTTTCAATCCACCTATGAAATCTTAAGGTGTCGTTAGAGCAATACAATCCAAACCAGAGGATTTGGAACCAATTTGAAGTGGACACTGTCAGGTCAGGGGCCTCGGCTTTGCAATTCCAGAGCCTTGGAGTAGAATCCTTGACAATGACTTTTATGACCATCCTAGCAAGAACTTACTGACAGCAACTTTCGCAACATTTCTTTGACTTTGGGACATGTTCTCATTTCCTTTAATTAAGCATAAAGAACAATTTATTTTCATCTTATGTGTGGAATACCATCTAGTGCACTAGGCAGACACGATTTTAAGCACCTCCTTTGCTGGATGAGGAAACCTTCCTGGGTCAACTCCACGCCTGGAGAAAGTCACAGAGATACGAATTATCCGTTGGACCCAGTTTTAACTTAGTTTTGACATAATAGTGAAACATTTATGGATTTGGCAGTTTCAGCCCAAGAGGAGACAACCTCTTCTCCTCTCTAGGTTCAGGAATTAGCTCCTTGTCCCAGCCCCCATGGCTGTGTGACAAACCTCCCTAAGAGTTCACAGCCTCACTTTGCCAGTAAATACAAACCTGCAGTGTGGCTGGGACTCAGGTGGGACAGCTCACCGTGGTGTCAGCAGGGAGGTCTGGAGACCCCTCATTCTCATGCCAGGGGTGATGCTGACTGGCTGACACGTTAGTGGGGCTGTAGGCCAGATCACCTTCATGTGACCTCTCTGCGTGCCTCCTCCCAGCATGGTGGCCAGGCTCCTGGGGTGAATGTGCTGGGAGAGAGAGAGCATGGCCGGGGCCCATCGCCTTCCATAACCTAGCTTCAGCAGTCCAGAGGCCTGGCGTTTTATTTATTTGTATAAATGATTGGCAGGTCACAGAGGCCTGCCAATTTCTTTTTTCTTTTTAAATATTTTATTTATTCATTCATGAGACACACACAGAGGCAGTGACACAGGCAGAGGGAGAAGCAGGCTCCCTGTGGGGAACACGATGGGGGATTCGATCCCAGGACCCTAGGATCATGCCCTGAGCTGAAGGCAGATGCTCAACCACTGAGCCACCCAGGCATCCCAGGCCTGCCAATTTCAATGAGAAAGGACATGGACTCCAACCAAGTCTTGTTGGGGCATCTCAAGGCTCTGGAAGGACAGGGGACTGGAAACCCCTCTGTAGGTCTTTCAGGGAAATGCAGTCTATCCCACACCCGAAGTTCAAGTAAATAGACCAGCTACACAACCTTGCTTTTAGCTTAATTCACACTTAGACACAAGTCAAACACATTATTATCACTTTTTTTGGTGATTTTCATATTATTTGTATTTTCCTTCCACATGGAAAAATGTTTCTTTTTTTTTATATATATATGTAATCAACCTTTGATCCTGTTCCAGCCGGCCATGCTACCTTTCTTTGAAAATCTAATGTGTGTCAATGAAAACACTCCAACCTTCTGTTTCTCTAAACTCCTTTTTTTTTTTCCATCTTACTTCTTAATAATTTCAAAATCTCAACAGAACTTTAAAGCAGGAAAGATTAGTGGCTATGTAATCTGCCACTGTTACTGACAGATGGAAAGCCAAGTTTCTAAGAGAAGGATGCACGCAACCAAGGGGGAAAATAATCCAGTGAGTTCACATTTCCTAACACTGACCTTGGAGTATCCGATAGACACCTAATCTCCAACTTCCTTGTTATAAGCCACCAGTGACATTGGAATTTCTAAAGCTCCTTAAATCTATCTATTCTCTCTCCCTCTATCTATCTTTATCTATCTACCTATCTATCACCCAATGCTATAACTCAACCAAGAGTTTTATTGCAGTTTTTAGCACCTGCCATTCATACTCACATTGGGAAGCAGTATTCCTTTGGTGATTCAGGAAGCGCTTCTTAAATACTTGAACAATCTACCCACGGTGCTCGCGCACACACGCACCCCCCTATATTGCCAGGCAGGAAGTGAGAATGATTTCCCAAGATACATCATCCCGTAACACTGAGCACTCTTGAATGCCATATTCAGGTTTCGATGCTGTGATTTTCATGCTGCGGTCATGTTACTCCATTTCCTGCTGTGTTTTGGGCCCTCCGCGCTGACCTAGGCAGGGTGGAGTGATGAATGGGGGCGCAGACCTGAAGAGGGTCCCTAAGTAGATGCCTTTCATCTCTGAGGAAGCAGAAACAAATGGTCTTCTCATCTCCATGCTCCCTAGCTCTCTGTCTGCCCCACAGGAAATGCACAGTGACTTTGGCTGCGAGCTGAAAAGTTTTTATTTCCCAAGAGTTACCACAGACGCTCGTCTGGCCAGTGGAATGGAGCCTGCAGTGTGCTGGAATAAAGTGATTGAAAAATCATTTTCTAGCAACAGGGACAATACTGTGGCTAAAGCTTCCAAGTAAAGCAACTTTGCATCTCCCCTCCAGGCACCCTGCGCCCCCCCGCCCCTTGCCTGTGCTTCCCCTCGGGGTCAGATTTCACACTTGCAGATTAAAATGTCTATGCTGCTCAGCTGCACCCCTGCCTCCCTGGCTGGGAGAGTCTGAGCCCGGGGCCTCTGTGGAGGTTCTGCTGTAGGCAGTGACACACAGTTCTCTCTGCAGACAGGATGGGCTTTGACGCTGGCAGGCGTGGGGATCTAGTCGCACAGATGTCCTCAGGTGTGTCGGTGCAGGGCAGGTGGCTCATGTTCAACACCTACTGGGTGTCCGGCAGGCTCCTCAGCTGATGGCATTTCTACACGCCTGGGCCATGTGGAGTCCGTCGAACCTTGCCCGGCCTGCGCTGGTATTTTAGGACAGGTGTCACCATCTTGCTCACACGACTGCTCTTGTGACCTAGGAGAGCAGGGCCCGAAAGGTCCGTCTGGATCTCTGATGTGTCCAGGCAGCCAGAGGCCGAGAGACCAAAATGACTGTGCTCACCCCTCTTACCTCCCCAGAGACGGCTTTGAGGCCTGGATTCTTGAGCCACCCACCCTGCCAGGTTGCAGGTCTGTCCCAGATGTGTCTCCCCCACCGAGCACAGGCTGCCCTGTCCTTGGGGAGCTGACACTGGCGGTCACAGGCACCATTGTGAGGCTGGGCTGTGCCAGGCCGGTGGTGCTGGGCCAAGGCAGGGCTCCCAGAGGAAGGAGGTGAAGGAGAAGGGATAATGGGAAAATTGGGGGCAGACCGGTCCTATAGTGATGTGCTCTGGGAAACAGAGCCAGCTCGCTGTACTGCAAGGAAAACAATGCTTTTCTTAATGAGAAAACATCTCTAGAAATGTCTAAAAATGTCAAGTCAAAGCCCGAGTTTTTTAAACTGGCCAAACCAGAATCTTTGGAAAGATTCTCCTGTGTTTTCTCCTGGCTGCATCTCTCCACTGTGACCTACAAGCCCGCAAACCCGCCGCCCCGCCGCATCCCCAGTGATACTCTGAATTTCCACTGCGCTCCCACGTCCCCTTCTGTCCTCGCACTGCAACCTCGTCCTGCCTGGTAAGCTGTGGGCTCCGGCAAGGATTGCATCACAGTTGAAAAGCGGATACCTCTTCCTGGGCAAGGTGCCTTCAGTGGCTGCCCCCCAACCCGTATGCTGGGGACACAGCAGGCTCACCAAAAGGGGTCGTGGTAGAGCCGGGGCTGCAGCGCCAACGTTCCACACTGCGGACGGGGCCGGACGACACCTCGGCGTCCAAGCCCAAGGGTCTCGGCCCCACAGCAAGCAAGCAGCTGCCCAAGCAAGGCCGTAGGAAGGGTGCCCGTGCCGGGTCCCCGAGGCCAGCACACAGCCTCCTGGCACAGCTGCAGCTGAGCGGTGACTTTCGTCCAGCCTCTCCTGCTCCTGCCTCAGAGGAAGGCCGAGCACCCCCGCCGGCCCGGGCCCCGACCTCCCAAACTGACACAGGACCAGATGTCCCCAGTTCCTCCCTGCTGACCGGCAGGTGCCTCAGTGAGGGAGGTGTTGCTGGCTGTCAGAAACCACCGCCTGGCCTCAGACACCCGTGCAAACCCCAGAGATCCCCCAGGAGCTGGGACTGTGTGTATGTTTTCCCAATATTTGTTATTCTTTTTGCTGCAGAGCACCCAGGTTAATTAACGCCCAATTAAAGCACAATGAAGATCTAGATCTTGAGCATTCCCGATTTATGAACAAATTAACTGGTGGCCAGGGATCCCCATCTCAAATTGCAAGAAGGAAGAAGCAGTTTGTGGGTGGCTTTGGGTGTGGTGCTGGGCTAAATAGATGCTCTAAAAACCATCTGGCACATCAGGGACCTCGTCTTTTTTTTTTTCTGTGTCCAGCATTTCTAATTTGATGGTAGCATTTAAAGGCATGGCATCAGCAAATGGTCCATCTGAGGACTGGCATCCCGGAACAGGGCTGGAAGGGCTTGCCAAGGGACAGTCCGGCCGGCCCCATCTGTCTGCAGAGGATGAACAGTGTTTGCCTGATGTCATGCAAGTACTGGCTGTCCTGCAAGTTCTGGATGTACTTCTTGCAGGCAGGGTGGGGCCCACTGATGGCCCGTGACAGCGGGGCTTGTCCTGTCATTTTCTGCATGAGATATCCCTTTATGGGCACTTAGAAACCTCTTTTCTACCAAAAATGCATTTACACACACCTCTGCATACACACACACACACACATACATATATATGTACATGCATAAGATACTTACACATGATCTATTATATGTTAAATATATAAGTACATTTAAATTACATCTAAAATACAATATGATTGGAATTGCTTAACACAGAGAAGATAAAGAACAGGTTATTTTATGTTGACTATATATGCTCTGTCATATATGAATGCTTATATACACATGTATAGTCTCTCCTGCTTCGAGGAATTTTGATGCAGATATTGCAAGAAAAATGTATCACAAGTTGTGTATTTCGACATTTAAAGAAAGTACTCTACATTTTAGAATCTAATATATATATCTCTCTCACGTAGTACTTAATATGCTGTGGTTTACACTGGGAACGGAAAGCATGGCGGTTACAACAAGGAGTAGCTAGCTACTAGCGCTTCAATTTTCAGGGAGAAAATGATATTCTACAAGCATAACAGTCAGTGATCTTCCAAATCCTAATCCCTGATTAGATAGGAGCCCGTCTCCTAGGAAATATGCAAATAGAGAGGAAAGAAAAAAAATCACTCTGCAGACTCAAGCCTAAAAAAAAATCACAAATGATCTAGTTTCACTAAAACAAAACAAAACAAGAACCGAGGGAATCCTATAAACACATATCCATGAGAACATCTCCCGTCTTATTTACTTATTTATGAACCTATGTTTGTCACTGAAATCCACCCCCCAGTGAGCGCCAGGCTCACGTAATCTGGACCTGATCGGCATCTCCAGACAATTGTGGCTGCAACTTTACACCTCCCCCAATGGCAGGATATAAAATTTGGCCCACCCCAATGACACACCACTAATTAAGCTGAGCTGCTGGTGTGGAGAGAACAATGATGTCGACATCCAGCCCTCAGGGGAGGGAGTTTCAAATCTCAGACAACACCGTCCCCCAAGTCAGGTCTTAAAGGGAAATGTGCCCACAAGCTTCTGCAAATGGCACCCGTCAAGGCAGGCCTTGCTTGGATTTTTAATAACTGTGCTTAATTGTCTGCCTAGTTCTGGGTGGGGGAGATGGTCACAGACAATATGCATGAAAATCTTCCTTCCCCTTGGAGGTGAAAGAGCCCAGCAGGACATTGGGATTTTGTGGTTTGGGACTCAGGGGTAGAAGCCAGCACCGCCTACAGCACCTGCTGGATCCCTGGGCTGTGCTGGCTGCGCAGGGCAGTCACCCATCCAGACCCATGCAGGAAACCAAGCGGGACCCTGGCTCTCTCCAGCTGCTGGTCCACAAACTATTGGGTAAGCCCTGACCGTAAGACTTATGAAGCATGTTAAACTGTCTCAGAAAAAGCATTCTCTGAACCAGAAAGCAGGAAGGGACCTGGCAAAATTTCAGAGGACATCAGGTATCAGTCCTGAAGAAGCGGAGTCTCTATCACGTGGCTCATGCAAGACGCACTTAGTCCCTCCTCCAGGATTCCATCCGATAAGAATCAAAACAACTCCCAAGGTCTACTATAGAAGGGGGTCTATCCACTGGTGCTCTAAAGAGTCAGGATTTGGGAAAATAAAATCTTCCATTTTCAGTAGAGGATTGTAATACATGCATTTACCAGTTTCTTGTTTCTTTTTTTATCATTAAAGTGCCAGTTTCTCAAAAAACAAACAAACCAAACCAAAACAAAACCCCAAAAAACAAAAAAACAAAATATGGAATGAATGCTGATTACTATTCTGGATTTGTCTAAGTCCCATTGGGAGAGTTTCTTATGCAGATCAAGAGCAGCATATGGCTGCAAGATATTAAAAACTAGATTAAATAGTAATGTAAAAACACATGAATAATAGTGTATATATTACAAGGGCCTAGGGCTGTGAAATGTATTTTTTATTAAAAAATACTGATATGAGGACAGTATCCCAAACCTGTACCTTCGTGGATAAGCCAAGAATTCAATAGGCACAGTGTAAGCTTATGTGGCGGATAAGCCCATAAATGCCACCATGTGCATATGCAGTTTCACATATATGCACACAGATATATTCGCATTTTACTTCCTAACGTACTTAAGTCATAAAGTGGGTAATTGTGCCAACTAAGTCGTCCCTATACAATCTGATAGAATGTTGAGATTCCTTCTTTCCATCTTCCTTCCTTCCATCTTTCTTTTTCCTTCCTTCCTCCCTTGCTCCCTCCCTCCTTCCAACACCAATTATCTAATACGTGCCAGACACAGAGCCAGCTATATATCAGGAGATCAAAAACAACTGTTCTCATGGAGTCTATAGTGTAAACAACTGACGATAATACAAAGAATGTGAAGTGGATGCTTGCATAGATGCACAAACATTTTTAGCATGATGGTATAAAACAAAGGGTAGCACTGCACAGAATTTGGAATCAGAAGTTCTGGGTTCAAATCTTATCTCTGCTGCCCACTTCCTGTGTGAACTGAGTAAACTGAATTTTCTTCCCAGAAATGAAATGATATTTGTGCTATCCTTCACAGGAATGGCATAAATATGGAATGATCAAAGCTGTCAAAACATTGTGTAGAAAATATACAAATTCAGGTAATGTACCTACACCCACGGATCCCTAGAGAAAGTCAACGTTTAGCCCAGCTTAAGAAGAAGAAGAGAAGAAGAAGAAAAAGAAGAAGAAGAAGAAGAAGAAGAAGAAGAAGAAGAAGAAGAAGAAGAAGAAAAAGAAGAGGAGGAGGAGGAAGAAGAAAAAGAAGAGGAGGAGGAGGAAGAAGAAGAATAAAGGTTTCTAGAGGACCAGAAGACAGATGATCGAGGCTGAATGGCCACTCTTAGGGATGCTAAAGTTCAGATGGTTGTGCGTGGAGCTTGGTCAGCTCCCAGGTGGCGAGCCTGTATGTGGATGGCAGCCCAAGGGCTGGGGATGTGCACACCGCATCTAAAATGTGACTACATCACAGAAATTTTTCCATGCTTTGCTAAGGGACTCTATTTCTGGCCAAGACAATGACACTACTGATCTATATTTCAAGTGGCTTGTGCCTGCAGGAGTGGGAAGAGACAGGGAAGGTCTAATGCAGGGAAGAGCCCACCTGGAGACCAGGTGTAGGTCAGCGAGTTCTCAAAGTGAGGTACCTGGTGAGCAGCTTCCTCCCTAGATGATCAATGTCCTCAACCTGCCATAAAGTGCCCCAACCTGGGTGGCTTAAAACAACAGAAATGTATTCTCTCACAGTCCTAGAGACTCCATCCAAAGTCTAGGGGTCTCAAGGTTGGTTCCTTCCGAGGCTCAGTGGGAGAATCTGCTCCTTGTTCTTCTCAGCTTCTGGTGCTTTTCTGGCAATCTCTGGTGTTCCTTGGCTGGTAGACACACCACTTCAATCTGTCGTCACATGGAACTCTCCCTGAGTGTCTCTGTGTTCAAATTTTCCTCTTCGTATAAGGATGCCAGTCATTAGATTGGGCCTACTCTAGTCCAGGAGGATGTCGTCTGAGCTTGATTCTATCTGCAAAGACACTATTTCCAGTAGGAGCTTATCCACAGGTTCCAGGGCTCAGGGCTCAGGATGCCGATGATCTTTTGTGGGACACCATCCAACCAAAAACACCAAGCATCTTGTTAGAAGTGAAAGTTGAGGGCATCTGAGTGGCTTAGTTGGTTAAGCGTCTGGCTTAAGCTCAGGTCATGATCCGGGGGTCCTGGGGCTGAGTCCTGTGTTAGGGTCCCTGCTCATTGGGGAGTTTACTTCTCTCTCTCCTACTCCCTCTGCTTGTGTGTGTTCTCTATTTCTCTCTCTCTGTCAAACAAATAAATAAAATCTTAAAAAAAAAAAGAAGTAAAAGTTATCTTAACTCCACCCCTGACATGCTGAATCTGCTCTGAGCCTCTGATCCTGCAGTCTGTGTTTGCCACAAGCCCCCAGGATCCTGGTCTTCACTCACGTTGGAGGACTACCTGCTGGGACAGGTGGGGGGGAGGATATAAGGTGTGTGTGGGGGAAAGAAGAATCATCCACTGATGGGATGGGGGAAGAAGGAAGGGAGGGAGGGAGGGAGGGAGGGAGGGAGGGAGAGGGAGGGAGGGGAGCCAGAAGGGTGGGTATCTTACTCAGAATTATTATGGTTCACTCAAACATGATTAAGTAATTTTTAAAAAGATTTATTTCTAGAGTTTATTGGGAGGAATCCCAGAGAAGCAAGGGCAGGTTATAAAAGCCACAAACTGAAGGAACTATGGCCTCCCCACCTCTCTTTCTCTCTTTCTCTCCCTCTTCCTCCCTCCCTTCATCCTTCTCTCTCTCTCTCTCTTCTCTTTCTCTTTCCTCCCCTCACCTGCTTTCCCTCCCAGGGTGCTCACCACATTCCCACACCTCCAGTGTTTAAGCAGAAAGCAGAGGCCAGCTGACATTAGTGAATCCCCGTTCTGAGTTTCCACAAGATAGGATCTCTTTGTCATGAATTGCGTACAGAGTCCAACTCTAAGGCCCCATCTGGGCTGAAGGGTGGGATCACTAGGGTCAGCATGATTGCCAAGACCACCCATGTGGGAGTGGGTGATGATTCTCAAAAAGGTTTCAGAGACTAGGTGGACACCCCAAGACAACACACACTGGCCAGACCCCTGAGCCCATGCTCCTTCCACTGGCCTCTGATGATGTCTCAAGAGAAAGAAGTCTCATTGCAGTCTAGAGAGTTTAAGTTGAAGGTTTTAGAAATTGGAAGACTACGTAGAATTTATAAATTGGATCTTGAGTAAGAGAGAAGACTATAGGTTGGGACTGAGTAGAATTAGGAGCAAAGATAGGGGCATTTGGGTGGCTCAGTAGATTAAGCATCTGACTGTTGCTTTGGGCTCAGGTCATGATCTCAGGGTCCTAGGATGGAGCCCAGCATCGGGCCCCAGGTCTGTGCAGAGCCTGCTTGGGTTCTCTGTATGCCCTTCCCTTTGCCTCTCTCTCAAAACAAAACAATTAACAACCAACCAACCAAAACAAACAAACAAACAAACAAGCAAACAAAAAGACAAAAGACAGAGATGAAGCCAGCAGACCTCAGAGGTATTTTAGGGGCCAAGACCAAAGCAAATAAGCACCGAGACAGCTCAGCTGAGGACAGTGGTTGCCCTCCTGCATCTGGGTTTGGAAAGCAGGTGTGAATTGCATGAAAGGGCTCATGGGGTGGAGCTGGGTTGGAACCAACACAGAAAAAATAAAACCAAACTAGGATGTAAATTGGTCATTCAATAGTGATTCTCTCCTATGATAAAACACAGGGAGGAAAATCCAATGTATGTATCTGTCTATAAAGAGAGAGCAGCATCTGAAACACCTGTGTAGAGTTACTAAAAGAACAGTAGGTGAGCATCAAAAGAACCAGCCAAACCACTGCTGCCAGCTGGCTTTGTGACCTGAGAAAAGCCCACCTCTTCCAACTCCACCTTCTATGGAGAAACAGCAAGGTTGTACCAAGTAACCTCCAGCGTCTCATAGGACACTTAGGTCCCACTCTTTCATAAGTGCTTCTAAAAATCTCTGGATGAGCATCGTTTTGAGCTTTCCCATTCTGGGAAACAAAATTTAGAAAGAAAAACAGAATCCAGGTAAAAACCATGGAAAAAGTTGTCGTGAGGGTGGAAGTGACTGCAGGAAGCTCTCCACCCCTGCTCTGTAGGGACAAGACAAGAGGAGTTCCATGCTTTTTCACAAATCCAACAAATCTTTCTGAATCTGCGGTGAATCAGGCATATCGTCACTCAGTCCTTGAGATGCGCTGTGAGGATTATTTGATTTATTTGCTTGATGTACTTAAAGCATTCCACTGGTCTGGGAGGAACTAGATGCTCGGAAGAGATACACATCGAGGGCTCAGACGAAATGCTGCAGGTAACCGTCCCTGCCAAGGAGAAATACACATGGGTCGTGATTGGACACAGCAAGTGAGGAACCCATTGATATGAACCACATGGGGCTTCTGGGGCGAGTAAACCAAAAGTCAATCATAGCTACCCATCCCTGACTGTAATTTCATTCGTTCAAAAGCTGACAATTCTACCCAAAAGAGCCTCTGACAGAACATGCTTCAACTCTTCTCCCCACAGATGATGCCATGACCACACTTGGATCAGAAACGAAGCTCACATTCGTGAGTTTTTATTTTTTTTTATTTTTATTTATTTTTTTATTTTTTAATTTTTATTTATTTGTGATAGTCACAGAGAGAGAGAGAGAGAGAATGAGGCAGAGACACAGGCAGAGAGAGAAGCAGGCTCCATGCACCAGGAGCCCGACGTGGGATTCGATCCCGGGTCTCCAGGATCGCGCCCTGGGCCAAAGGCAGGCGCCAAACCGCTGCGCCACCCAGGGATCCCACATTCGTGAGTTTTTACTAGGTGCTTCATGGAATTGCACACTTTTTAACGTGGGGTGTGTGAAATTATCCTGATTGCACATGAGAAGTCTGTGTTTAGAGAAGTCAAATATGACTTATTCAGGATAACAGAAGATGGTGAGCGTAGCCCCAAATATGTGATTTCCAAGCTGGAAATCCATTTTAATGATGGTGGACAGGGATGAGGATAACTTTATTTTTCGTAAAAATAAATAAATAGATAGATAAATAAATAAATAAATAAATAAATAAATAAATGTAAGATTCACTTTTGACACACCTAAAGTCCTTCATTTCTAATGTAGCTCATTTAATCATTACAGCCTTCTTGGCAGATGACATGAATACATTTTACAAGTGTAGTCGATCGCCTGGAGAGTCTTAGTAACTTGTACATGAGCAAATGGTTAATGGTTGGGCCAGAATTTGAATCATGTCTCCTGGCACCCAATCCTGTATTTTTTCCTAGAACCTACACTATCTATCCTATCAGCAGGAAATAAGGTTTCAATATAAAATAGTTGTAATTATATTTCTGGTGAAATTTAAGTACATTTTCTTTTGAGCAATATAGAGTAGAGCAATAACTATTATAACTAACAAGCTGTAGAGCCCTGCTCAGAATGCATTGATGGGGGTGCACGGTTGGGCCTATTATGCATATTACCCATAGAATACGAATACTATTCTACTTGAATTGACTTTTCTGGTGCTGCTTGGAGAAATCCCTCTCCCCAAGTCAAACATTGAGTCAATCCATTGGTATCAGCTCCCGTGCCCCAGTGACACCCCACATGGAGTTTGAGTCTGCTTCTTGCAGATGGTAGGAGCTCCCTGAAAGTGAGAACGTCTGCCCTCCTGCTGGGATCCAGGCCTCACGTCTCCTGCCACCCTCTGTGTCCTCTCTCTGGTGTTTGAATAAACACAGCACCCTGTTCTTGATGCCCAGCTATAGAGTCTTGGCACAAAGAAAAGCAGCACCCTGCAGCATGCTGTTAAGCCAGGTCCATCCTGAGATCCTTTCAAGGTGATGCCATTTTCAAATGATTGGATTCCTAACAGGAGTCCAGTTGCATCTCTGTAGCTTGGTTTCTACCAAGGCGACAGCAGCTGAGATGCCCTGCAAGACACTTGGCTAATCCGTGTGACACCTTTGTGTGTCCCGGATGATTAACCACAGTGACAAAACAGACTCTGCCATGGGTTAGACCTGAGCTCTGCCTTGTTTCAAGTTGGTATTTCCCCCCAGGAAATTAAACTGATGATCTTGCTGAATACATTGGAAGTTTCTTTTATGAACTGCTTATTCTCACTTTTCACCAGAATATGATGTGAATATATTTTTACTGGATCTTTTGTTCCCAAGAGGAGTCTCATCTCAAGCCATTCAGTCATGAAAGAGGCTCAATCTGTGGTTACCGAACACACGGACAATCTAAATCTGTGACCTCTACCCAAACAAACACTGATTCCCAGGCCAGCCCACCTTTGGGATTTGCACTTTGCATTTGAATTGCACACACATGTACAGTACATTCACATTACACGTGTACACATGGGCATACATGTACATGCAGGCATATGCCTACCCCAAACTCAGATGTATATGTATACACATAATACACATATCACACACACACACACACACACACACACACACACACACACCTGCACACACACATTTTCATTTCAAAATGCAATACTAAGATATAACAAATCAGTGTCTGCCCTGGGTGGGAAGATTTTCTGGTCTTCCTTCTGCATCTGCAGCCGGCTGCCGCTCTAGGACTTCCCCTCCCATTGTGGCACCTGGTATTTATCTGTCCCTCTCCTGGCAGCTCTTTTTAGGAGCCACCTTGGAGCATTCTGATAGGTGTACAAGTCAGTCTATTTTAGGCATCCTGGATGCAGCAGATGTCTCTGTCCCAGGTCTCGTGGCTCACTACTTGAATGCCAGCCTGAGTCCCTTCTTATAAGGCTTCGTGTTCTGGGTGCTTTCCTCCTGCACCTCTTTGTCATCAATGTCAAGATTCAGCACACTTCTGGGAGGGAAACAAAGTCATTGTTAACTTTTTAAAACAAAATTGTGAACGAATATTCCCCTCAATCTGGTCCTCTAGCATAGCTGGTCCAGGAATCTTCAGAAGACAGATAAAACCTTTCTCAAATGCTCCTTTGAGAAGAGCGAAAGTCACCTGCCTGCCTTCTCTGAGGATGTTTTAAATGGCTTACGACATTATATTTATCCCCTAGACCTCTGGCTAACGAATGCCAGATATCAGGGATGCAAAGATGAGAAAGACAATTTCAAGAAGGGAGACAGTAATGCCTCGGGTTAGGTGCTGAATGCTTAGAACTAACCAGAGCCTGTATCCGTGCAAGACCAAACAGCTGCGTGCATACATCACCACCAACAGGTGATCGACAGAGTGCTTGTATCATTACTTACAATCCTTCAGCTAAGGTCTTGCTGAAACCCTCACTCAACACATATGAGGGAAATATTTGTGTCCTGATCCTGCTCAAATGATTTTCCTTTTCCATCTGGTCTGATGCCCGATTCCCACTGCAGCCCTTGGCAAACTCTACAGAAATGGTCACATAGTAAATAGATGAGGCTGTTCCGGTCATACACTCTGTGTTGTAACTTCTCAGCTCTGCTGGCGGAGCTGAACGCAGCCACAGACAAAGCACAAACCAGTGAGCATGGCTGCTTCCGATAATACTATGTTTACAAAAGCAGGTGGCAGACCAGATGTGACCTTTGGTCCTGTGTTGGCCCCTGGTCTGTAGGGTCCTCTGCCAACCGGGGGCCACACAGGCCTGAGTCGGATGGATCATTTCTGTGCCCTGCAACATCTCTATCAATTCCTAATACTCATCTTCCTGTGATTTCCTGATGTTCACTGTTCAGGCACAGAACTTTCTTTAACTTTTATAACCCAGACTGTCTCTGTTTCCCTCAGTTTCAGAGCAAATCTGTATAATCCTGGAACAATTGTAGGGCAGTAAGCCTGAGGATAAAGCGGATGAGACAGGGAAGAAGGAAATGAAAGATAGGGGGTGCATCGCTGAGCTGGTGAGTATTTGAAAAACCACCTGCTCTTCTCAAGGAAACATCTCCAGACATAGATAGATCACTGATTCTTGGGAGCTCCATCTCTGGAGGAGCAGGGAAGGACATGCCCACCAGGTCCTATCTTCCACTGACTAAAGCTTACTCTATGGGGCAGCAAATCCCTGTCCATCCAGACTGCACATGTCTGGGTCCTGAGTGGGTCCCATGGGTCTATACTCCACTGCAGCAAGGAACCTCTGATGTGACAGATGCATAGATGGGCACAGAGCATAGATGGGCACAGAGCAAGAGGTTGTGGGGTTGTGCTTGATGCCACTCCATTGAGGAAGCAAAGGGCCAAGGGCTAGGAGGTACCTATGAAGGAACCCATACTTGTACTACTCTGAACTCCTAGGGACCTGGATACAATAGGCCTCCTATTGTATCCAGGTCCCACAGGATTTTTGTCATAAGAAATTTCCTCATTTCTTCCTTGAGGGAGGAGGCAAAAGTCCAACAGTCCATGGAATTCCTTTCAAGGTGATGGTTGGCCATATTTCTGACAAGATGAGATCAAGAAGAAGAGAATCTTCTACTGTCGCAACTGATCTCAAGACAACAACTGGTAAAGATGCAATCCTCTTCACCACTTATTAGATTTTAGATCTGATAAGAATACCCTTACAGTTCTGGACTTATCTAGATGGATAGGGTTTAGTTTTCTTGAGGGATTTGGTTTGCTTCCTTGGTTTGAATGGAAGGAAGGATATGATCCCTTAGTTGTCCTGCCCTTAATACACATCATACCAGCTCGCCTGCTTTTCAATGGGCATGGAAACACCTCGATAGTTATCTTAGACACTTATTCAGGCTCAGGGACACTGATAATGCTTTCTGGTGTTTTGATCTATTGTCCCAAAGAGACTAAAGTGAAGGTAGAGAAGGTAGACAGAACTTCAAGTTCAGTGGGTGATCCCAATAAAAATGATCCCCATTTGGATAGTAGGGCTGAAGACCAAGCTGAACTAGATGTGATAGGATCAAGAAGCATACATCCCATCACTAGGTCAATGAGATAATGGTGAGAGCTGCCAATTATACCTCCATCTTCTGGACCACATGCTCACATATTCTAGCTTTGAAGGACACATTACCTGTACCTCAGCTATTGGTTTGGCACCATATTAAGCTCCCAATGCCACCTGAAGTCCACCACCAAACTCAGCCTATAACCAGCCACTGTCCCATTCTATCAAGCCAGATGTTTCTTCTGTGTGACAGGGTTCATGGTAAAACCTGTGGTCGCATGCCTACAGACTCACATTGTTTGCCCATAAAATCACTTCTGCTGGTCTAGGGCAGAGTCATATTAGTCAACCTGTGACCAAGTGGCTCTCTGGTCCCAAGGAGTGTTGTTAGAAGATTCATCATCACTTCTTGATGTTGGCCAGTGCATTCAGATCATGGATATAGCTAGTTCAGCCATGGAAGAAGAAGCCCATGGAAAGAAATTGGGTTAATAATGACATTATCGGCCTATTAAATCAACCATTCCCTGAACCCAACTTGTAAGGCATCATCTTACATGAGTCAATATATCTCCTTATTTTTTAAAAGCTGGTTTTGAGTAGGAGATTAGGCTGGTGAATGGCAGTGAATGAAACAGAAAAATATCCAAGCTATCTGACCACATTAGTTCTACTGTAGTGTGTTGTGAAAGTGTCATTAACATTTTTGGGTGCTGGGCCTCTTCTCACTTCTCTTGATATATTTTGAGTGGCAGTAGCTGAATGAAAAGGTGAATTTTATCCTGATGTTTCCAGGGCAAGTTTGTAGATATGCTACCAGTTTCAAAGTTTGTAAAGTAATATCTTACATGGCACTTGCCCAAACTCCATCTGCACGCCAGTTACATCAGAATAACCAGCGTGCTTGTTGAAAGGACAGATTCCCTGGCCCTACTGTAGATCAAATAATTAATAATCTTTAAGAGGAAAGCTTAGGGATCTGCATTTCCAGCAAGCTCTCTGGATAATTTTCATTCACTGCCAAGATTGAGAACAAATGTCTAGAGAAAATTGGCTCAGATCAAAGCCAGAGTAGGAGCATGCTGATTTAGCTGCCTGGGATAAAAAAGTCCTCATTAACCTAGGCTCAAAACTGTACATGTCTGTTTGCACTTTTCAGGTTGAACTAGAAAGGGCAGTAGTTTCGTGGTCAGGAGAACTGTCACGCTCATCCTCTGCCCGTCTCTAGCACTACAGAACCTTGGAGAAATCACCTTTTGGGGGTCTCAGTTTGGTCATCTGGCAAGAAAGAGGGAAAGGATTACATAAGATTACATTTAAGAACCTTTCCTCACAAGACATTCCAAAGCACTCAATGACATCAACCTTGGTCAAAGGCTACAAAACTTTTATATTCTTAGGCAGATATGTGTAATTGTATTTTAATTCACTGATTTTGACTTTTCAATTCCCACCATGACATTTTTATAGGTAAGCAAGAGGGCAATGGGAAGGGTGTGTTTAGCAGTAAATGGTCCCCCAGAGATACTAATCAGTAGGAAACCATCTATGAGTTAAGAGTCCTGTTTCTGAAACTGAACTTTCACATCTTGAAAAGAAATTACATGATCTTATGGTATACAGCTCTATGACATAGTTGAAAAGTAGTTCACCAGGTGAAATTTCGCCTGACTTAGATTTTCCACTTTCAGAATGCACATAATTTGAAGGTGAATTATATAAAAATCTAGAAAAAAGCATACTCGCATACTCAAATTATCATATAGATGCTCCGTGTTATTTTAGCCAAGACGTTATTACTTTACGGACTGCATTTTCCTCTCTGTGGTCCTATAGGAATCTCCCATCTAGTCTATAATGCGTGATTTGGAAAGACTGCTTTCGACTGGAAGAATTTGCTTCCAGCCCTATAAATCTGATGTGAAAATTCATCACATTTTCCTGCTTCAGACAAATCCTTGGTGTCAAAGCTCTGCAACCTCAGTGCCTATAAAAACAACCCAACTGAAGTGTTGCGATTGCTTTTGTAGAAATCCTCCTTCTCTCCCTCAGGCCCTGCAATAAGTAACGAAGCCTTAAAAGTCCTCAAAGGAAGCATTGTGAAGAGGTCGATGCCAGGGCTGGTGCAGCACTATAGCCTCGCTGGGCGATGGACCAAATAATCTGTGACCCAACAACCTAATGTGGTGTACTTCACGTCTTCTGGTCTCTTCCATTCTTCTGTTCAGACATTTCCATTAACAGATCAAGCCACAGAGCCCATTTCCTGCCATTCCAAGGAGCTCTTAAAACCTAACTTAATTTAACAGCGCTGAGTAAAGGCACAGGTCCCGTGTGCCCAGGTCTCATGGACGGCAAGCTGCGCCAGGCCCACAGCCCGCCACTGGACTTGCAGGTGAACAGCTCCAGGGAGTAGCTGGGCATAGTCTCCACACACCAAAGCTTCGACCCTCCAGCAGACACTGCTCCCTAGCAATCACGGTTCTATTCTAAATCCTGCTCTCTCAGCTGAAAATATGCTCCTTGATCCCCAGTGCCAGCAAAGTCGCTCTATTCAAATGGGGTCTCCTCCTCACACGTTTGAAAGACCTTGAGCGGACCTGCCAGTTGCCGTCAGCTGACGGATGAGACGTGCATGTGCCACAGCGGGCAGCGTGTCCCGTAGGCACTGTGCTGGGGTGGATGGAAGGGCTTTCTGACCCCCGCCAAGGTGTGAATTCATAACAAGAGAGGGTGTGCGCAGACTTTAACAGCTTGTCAAATGTGTGAGTTGAAGATAATGAATTCGAGTCCAGTGGTGGGGTTTTTCTCTGGTTTGCAGGTTTATTAACAAGGAAGATATAGATACAAGAGACACCTGGAAAAAAAAAAAAAAACAGCGTGTTCTGGGAGGGCTGAGAATCGAATGGTCTTTTGTGAAAGGCCAGATTGACTGTGGAGAGTAACTGGGTCTGTTGACTACCTCCTCTTCCCCACAGAATCAATCAGCCTTCATTTTCACCAAGCCTGCACTTAGCAAAAAGTAGCCCCAATCTGGCCATTTTGAAATACAGCCATGATTTTATGGGAAACCTTATCCACACCGCCCACTAGGCAGCCAGCCATTCCCCACACGCGACTATAGAGCCCTTGAAACGTGGCTGGTCTGAATTGCAAGGTGCAGTTTAGGGGAAATGCGCACTAAATTTTAAATACTTATCACAGAGAAGTACAATACACCATCGATGTTTCTATATTAGTTATACATAGAAAGGATGATATTTTAGGTACATTTGGCTAAGTAAAAGGTAATGCTATAATGAATGAGAGCTCTTTACTTTCTTCAGTGTGGTTATTAGAAAACTCAGATATGTGGATGGCTCGTGGTCTTTCTACGGGACAGCGCCACCTTAGCCACCTTAGATTCTTCTGACTTAACCCAAACCCCGAATAAGGAGATGTCTCTTTTAGGTGATCAAATAATCACTTCGTTTTGATGTAATTCCTTTCCTCATGATTATATCTGCTTGGGAATTTTTAGATGGCAGTTAATAATTCTTTCGTAGGTCTTCAGTCCTAATATCTCCGTACCAGATCTTATCTCCAGATTCATAAACACACGTCACTTTTGAAAATAACCCTGAAGTACTTAGTGTGAATTTGATAAAAAAAAATAAGTTATTTTATAATCTCTCCCAGAAAGATTTCAACTTCATTTTCACCATAGCAACTGTTAAAGAAGACAAATATTTTTACCCCAAATCCATTCATGACTTCCTGTACCAATTATTTGAAAGATAAGTGTTCTAATAACCAAAAAACTATTATCTCCTGGAAAAATCCTGCTCAATCTCTGCCTCTCCCCCTACTTCATCCGTCTCTCCTTTATCTTCAACAACCTAATTGATTCCTTTCCCTCGACTTACGTATTTAATTTGTACCATACTCGTGTAAGTTATTTTTTTTAGAAGAGTGCATTTTTTTGCTATTGAGCTGATATTTATATAACACAAAACTGTTTAGAAGTGTGCAATTCAGCGGTTTTAGTGCATTCACAACGTTGTGCTATCATCATCACTATACAATTCCAAAATATTTTCATTGCCCAAAAGAAAATCCAGCCCCATTCAATAGTCCTCCTATCTTGACCTTGCCCTAGCCCTTGGCAACTCCTTATTTGCCTTTTGACTATATGTATTTACCTATTCTGGAAATAGAATAGAACTTTCAGAATCATATAATTACACGTGGTTATATATAATATAAAATATATAAAATTATACATATGTGTATATAAATAATTATATATGAGCATATGTTTTAGATACATATTCATATAAGTGGATTATAGTACACACTATGATTCTATGAAGTGATTATATATTATGTAAATCTATAATTATATTTATGGTATAGTCCATACATATGCTGATGCTGGCAGTTGCTGAGAGTGTCTGTTCTGATTGTGTATTGTGGACTGTGGAAATAACTGCAGGTGGGTTTGGAGACCCACTGGACCCAGTCTGAGGCGTGGACCTGAACTGGCCCCTGTCGGCCCCAACTCTAACTAATGAGCCCCAGGGACAACTGGGTTTCCTGAAACTAATGTCAGTTCAGTACCATTGTCAGGAATCCTCCCAAATACGAGTATTTCCTTTTCTCCAACATACAGCCACCCCAGTAAAGGCCAGAGATCCCTTTGGGGGAGGCTGAGAGTAAGATTAACAGTATAAATTTGGGGCATGGTAGCTGAGTCCTCAAGGGGACCCAGCCTGCTCCTAACTGAAGGGGTTGTAGGCCCATAAACTGGCTCAGGGGAAGAAAGGCACCTTCCAAACTGCTGGTTCAAACAATAAAAGGTGATGAATGAAGAACCATTTGTGGCAAGAAAGTAGTGTTCTCAACATAATCATACATTACAACTTATTAAAGATGGAATAGGAGTCAGTTTTAAATAATAGAAATAACAAAGTAGTGGAACAACAACAAAAAAGCAAATATTTATAAAATCTTGGTATAGGAAAGAATTTTCTAATCATGATGCAAAACCCCAAAATTATAAAGAAAAACAATTGCGACTATTAAAGCACTAATCCAAAAAAGTTGAGCAAGCCAAGTCCGATATAAGCAATGGTAAGTTTAGATTTTCATCACCTCCCACTGGGGACATGCAAACTCCAGTGTGGCCTTAAAAATGATTCTGACTTTGGGTCCCATCTACCTTTCTAGATCCATGTGCTATGCACTGTCATGCAACCCCTGCCTCTTGGAGTACTGTCTACACTCACGGCTGTACCCATCATTTCTTAAGCACAGCAAGCTTCTCTCCTACCCTTTTCCCCTTGTTCATATTGATGTTTCTCTTCCTCCTTCATGCAGGAAAATTCTATTCATTTATTAAGGACCCTTGAGTTCCATCTCCTTGAACTTCTCTCTTTTTGCACTCTGAGTGGGGCCGTGTGACTTGCTCTGGCCAGTGCAACGGCAGGGGTGAAAGTAAGCAGAAGTGCTTGTATCTCTGCCTCCACCATGAGACATACTCATAAGAGGGTGAGGGGCAGGAAGCACAGTGTCCCCATGGCCTTAGCAGACAGACACTTGGGCCCAGCCGAGAGCAGAGGACCCTCCCAACCCAGACCCGACAGGTCATGACTCTTAAACTAATGCCCCTTAATAAATGCTTTTTTTTTTTTTTTTTTTTTTTTTGCCACTGAGATGGGGATGGCTTGTTAACAGCAGGACTGTAGAGCTGATAAGTGAAAGAGGGCCCTTGGAAGGCAAGGCTGTGCTTCCTTGGAATTTGCTGGCTCACTGGAGCATGGACACTGGTAGACGTTTCTGACCTGGGGAACGTTTACAGGAGGCTCCTCAGGGGTGTGCTGGACAGTATACACTCACACCATTTGTCGTTTGTCAGGGCGCGGATGCGGGATTTGTTTTGGGCTCAGTGGAGGGGACTGGGAACACTTCCACATCCCGTGTTCTGTGGGGGCCATGCTCCTGGCTTTTCTCAGATCCTTTATCTTTGTCTTCCTACAGCAAATGGAGTGACTTTCCTGATAAGTGAATGCAGAAGAATAAACGGTTGTGCTGTACCCGCCCTCCACCTTCACGGGGAGGCAGAGGTGCACGGGGTGCAGACTCTACTCCTCCCCATCAGTTCTCAACCATCTGCCCTGTGGGAGGCCCATCACCAGTCACAGCTGCTAGGACCTCTGGGCTCCCGCCTGGTCCTATTCTTCGTCTTGGTCGCTTTGTGTCTGCCTCTTATTTCTTGGTCAACTTTTCCATCTTTCCAGGGCCTGGGCAGGGAAGAGGGGTCCTATAAGTAAGAGGTACTAGTGTGAGAAGATTCTAGAAGTAACCTAGGACGGGCAGTCAGAAGCAGGAACTGGGAGCATCAGGAGCACTTGGCTGGCAGGTGCAGTACCTTTTCAGGTGATGTCTCCTCCAGCCCTGAACCCGCGCCCCCCCACAGCGTCCTCCCCCAACCCTATTCCTCATTCGTGAAGGAAAGTCCAGACCCAGCAGGGCTAGCTGCCGGAGAACTGGGAGCAGGGCAGTTAAGGAAAAGGGATTTTGCACGTTTCAAAACAAACCACTTTCCCCAGCCCCTGTCTGGGAGACCTGGGAGAGGGGAGGGGTGGAAACAGAATGAGCGAAGGAACCCAAGGCCCACCCACCGTCTCAGCAAAGGGCTGGAGCTGGCCAGGGACTTGGACAGGACACCGAGTTTAAGTCATCCTGAAGTGAGCTTTTTGAGAACTGAAAGAAGTCTCAGCTCCCAACAAGAGACCGTAGTTCTAATGGAAAGTGATTGGAAAGCTGTGGGACCTTCCAAGATGTTGTCAAGTGGTAGGAAATAGTAGATATTATGGAGAGATGTGAAGGCAGGGTTTGGAGAAAAATAAAGCAATTTCCTTTCGTCCCACGCCGAATCCAGACCGTGAATTATACTGGTTCCACTAGATAGCCTTGAGGCCTACATTTTTCATCCCTGACACAGGTCTGGTCTTATACGTATGACCTTCCATCGGTGTGGCACTCTCTCTCTCCAGACCTTCCACAGGTGTCTACCCTCCACAGGTGTCTCAGGGACCCCCAAAATCACCCTCTTGAACGGCCTGAGGATGGCTACCCAAAGCCAGTTATGGTAGCACGCAGAATGGTATGGCTCCTCATAGTGCTTTAAAAAAATTAAAGAAGCAATTCTCTCCCCAAGTAAAATGCTCTGACCTTGAAGAGTGAGAGGCCAGGCTGCAGCCATTTCTTAAAATAACGATTGTTGGCTTCCCAATATAAGAGCATTGCCCACAACCCAATATCACAAGAAGAGGCAACAGGAATCGCCCGATGCTATGCATGCCAGGGAACCCTGGGGACAGAGCGATTCTAGGCAAAATGAAGACACACAACTGGATAATAAGGAAGGAAATCTTCACTTTTGAGAAGAGAGGGCTCCGAGGTTATGAGAACCACTCACCTTAGTGCAGGGGGAACAGAATGCACGGATTTTGTTCATGATCCCAGGAGAGTTCTCAGCTGCCAACAGGTGGTGATGGCAGTGGTCTTCCCTAAGCATCATTTTGATCACACCCCCCCACCCCCACAGGGTAAATTTTGAATAGTGAGGGTTTAAACAAGCTAGTACTAGCCCAGATGATTTTCTAAATTGGGCATCTCGCAGTTCCTAAAATGGAAGTAATGGACATTCTTTTAAAAGTCCTATCGTGTTCCACGTTCCAGAGTGAAGATCCTGGCTTTCAGTGGGAAGCTCGCGTTTCTGCGGTAAGACTGAGCACGACATCATTACCGACTTCTCTTTGCCACAGAAGCAAGTGCTTCCAGCATTTTTGTGCTTGGAGTTAACTAGAGACATATTCATTGGGAAAGAATAAGACTTGAAAATATAAAGATGCACAAATCGAGAATATTTCAAGATGATCATTTCATAGATAGCAGCCTACAACTATGCAAAGAATAATAAAAAATGGAAGCCGCCTTCCCTGTGCCAAATGCGATGTAAGGAAAAGACGAAGTTGTGGCATCACTAAAGTCCTTCTTCTCAGCTAAGATGGAACTAAAGAGATTCTTCTAGATGATTGCTTGAGCCCGTTGCACAACGTGGTCAAAAGGGCTTTAAAATCCTTGCTTCTTTGGTACTGCGCTCTCTTGGAGGCCATACTAACTCATCGAGTCATGCAAAATTTAAGGAAAGATCTCGATTCCCTATTAACCTTTCCCATATCATACATCCATATATAATTGCAGATTCCTGTCTATGGATGCTCACCCTGTCTGGTCTTCCTTGTCCAGCTGAGACCCCGAACACCCTAAATGTTGTAGCCCCTGCTAGAAGCACTGAAGTCCTGGAGATGCTCACCCAGGGGTGAGTGAAGAGAGATCTGTAAAACTCTTTGGCCTCATAAAGGGCGGGAGTGAAGGAGACACGAGAGCTTGGTTTCTACTCTCGCTGATGCCTGGAAGTCTTGTCAATTTTTTTTTTCCCCTGGAAGTGTCAATAACTGTTCTTTCTTCCTTCCTCATGATCACCAGGCCTTCATCCCCTTAGGCCAAGATTGCCACAGAGCATCTTGATTCTCTCCCTTCTTCTGGACTCACCTATTACTCTGAAGCCACAACAATGGTTTATCCCTATACCTTAATTCTTAAAACCTAAGAACTTCATATTGTCTTGGTGATGAGGTCCTCAGATATGCCAGTTTCTAGTACAATTAGTAAGTATCATTGAAGAAGAACTCTCTGGCCTAAACTCACTAAATAACTTGGCACTTTTCTTCCTTCCCGATCTCACATTTCCTTGTCTTCTGATTATTTCCAGCAGAACCGGTGGTACCTTTCTCCGTGTCATTCTATACCCTTTCCAAACTTCCGTACCCCTCTCTGGTCCCTCTGCTCCCTGGACCCTCCTCAGACCACCTACCAGGTTTTCACTACCTCCCTCCGAGCCCTTACTTCCTCTTTGGTGTCCAGTGTCTGGCGTTGATTGTGTGCTACTTCGATTGCTAGCTTGCTTTTCATGCACAATTCCCATCTCCTTAACTAAATCATCATCTCAAGACAGGAATCCTGGCTTCCAATCAGTTTGTTCAAAAATAAAAAAAAAGTATTGACTGAACATCCAGTGTTGAGGTGGACCACAAAAACAAAACAAAACAGGGATCCCTGGGTGGCGCAGCGGTTTGGCGCCTGCCTTTGGCCCAGGGCGCGATCCTGGGGACCCGGGATCGAATCCCATGTCGGGCTCCCGGTGCATGGAGCCTGCTTCTCCCTCTGCCTATGTCTCTGCCTCTCTGTCTCTCTCTGTGTGGCTATCATGAATAAATAAATAAAATCTTTAAAAAAAAAAAACAAAAAAAAAAACAAAAAAAGAAAACAAAACAAAACAAAACAAAAAAACCCACAAAGATCAGAAGAAAAACAAACACATCTCAGCTCTGAGCTCTGAACACTCCAAAACATACGAGTACCTGTTTGATTATTCGTTGTGGGAATTGACATTTTACATATTACCTTTGTAGTTTTACTTAGAAGGTTATATGTGATGCAAAAGGGAGTATAAAAAATAATACGTAATTACCTAGAAAATTATTTCAGAAGCTAACGTTTGTATATACAGAGAAGAAATACCTAAAATCTTCCTAAGGTCACACTTCAAAATTTTATTGTGAGAGCAAATCAGGCTTTCAGTGCTAAAATCACCCGTCCACAGGTTTGCCCCGGTGCCTTCAACCTCATTGTGAGGAGCTGACTGCTCAGGGTAGTTTGGGGACCACAGGGGGAGCGAGAGACCCAAAAAATCCCCCCTTCTGTGTCTTTTCCAGCAAACGCTCCCAAAGCTGTGGTTTCTGTCTTGTGGGGGGTCTCTTCTTTCTGTTAAATCACAGATGTGTTACAGGGGAAAGGTAGCCAACGGGTGCCCCACGAGGACAGATTGGTTCTGGGATTAGCTGGGAGTTATCAGTAAGAGGAGGTAAAGTTTGATGAGGCGAGCTGGTTCTGCAGCCCAGGAAGGGGGTACCAAAGGCAAAACGGTCCAAGAGAAGACAATTCTAGGTCCAGTGGTGGGGAGTGAACACTTAGCGTGGAGCAAGCTTTGGACAGTGCAGAACAGAGGAGAGGTGAGTCCCCAAAGGACCCCACAGACCACCCCTTCTACCAAAGCCTTCAGCTGGGAACACGTCCCAGTTTACAGACTGCATTCTTGAGCTCTTTGCACGGGCAAAAGCATCATCTGCTGTCACCCTAGCAGCAGTGAACCCCTCCTGTGACTGCCCGGCCTCTGCTCATGGCCCAGGGACATGTCTGCAAGGAAGACAGGGTGTCCTCCCCTCCAGGGTGCTCACAGCTCTGGACCATACACCAATCCTTCACAACCCCGCAACTCCCTCTTGCCCATCTTCTGCTCACTCTGGGCCTCTTGCTTCACCCTTGAGCCTGAAACCACCTCTTCAACATCAACCTTTCCCTGCGTGTGCATCTCCCTCAGAGCCTTCCCCCGGGCCCCTCAAGAGTGAGGCTTGCATGGCATCCACTGCTGTATCCTGGTTTGGGCTCTAGGGGTCCACAGTAGGGTGACACGGCAACAGTCTGTCAGGCACCTTCCACTGAGTCTTGGGTGTGATGCTCTCTGAGTTCCCGACAATCACTTTTCTGCTTGTCTCCTGGACAGGGGGGCAGCTAAGCAGGAGTTCCCTCCAAGTGAACCTCAGATGTCCCCGGGGAACAGCCTGTTTGGTCTCATTCTGTGCATCACATGCACGGTGGATGGACACCCTTGGAGTCCGACACCGTGTACACCTTTCCTAGATGTTCCCAGAATCTGCTCCGGATGCACCGTACGGTGGCCTCCCTCCACCTCCCCTGCCCTGGTGCCATCCCTGCACGATTTCTCATCCTTCGGAGCCAACAGCAGCCTCCGTCCTCCTGGACGCAGCATTCAGAGATGCGAATACTCAATAGGAGCTGGGGTGTTAGATAAAATGTATTTGCTGCCTTTCCCTAAACTGTTCCCCTGCAAGGATTGTGTGTTCTCTCTCTCTCCCAAGGGCCAGGCTATCGCCGTCTCCCAGGATCTGGGATGTGCCCCGCCCTCTCCAAACCTTGTTCAAAACAGACATGTCTTTGCTTTACTCTCCTTCAATCGTTTACCCACATTTCCTATCCTATTTCGTTTCTTCTCTTCAGTCATCTTCTTACAGAAAACTTTTTTTTTTTTTATAATAACTCTACTGTGTTTTATGCCACAGGTGAAAGAAGTTTCTAACCAATGAGAAGACCGTTTCAAGGGCTTCTGCAATGTTTTGATATTGTACCATGTAGACAATATTGTTGGAGGGATCCCTGGGTGGCGCAGCGGTTTGGCGCCTGCCTTTGGCCCAGGGCGTGATCCTGGAGACCCGGGATCGAATCCCACGTCGGGCTTCCGGTGCATGGAGCCTGCTTCTCCCTCTGCCTGTGTCTCTGCCTCTCTCTCTCTCTGTATTTGTCATAAATAAATAAAATATTTTTTTTTAAAAAGACAATATTGTTGGAAAGGACTTTATGATTGCAGAAGGGATGGGTTTAAAGATAAAGGATCATTATGAAAAGTCATTCTTAGTCTATTTTAAAAAAATCTGAATTTCTTAACATACAAACCTATTAGCAGCCTTTTACTTTCATTTGTTTGTTTTTTTAAAGAAAATTCCTTCTCTCCATCCCCAAAAGTCGCATCTAGGTCAATTCCCAATGCTAGGAGGGTGGAAACCATTCCCCAGTTATCTGGTCTACCGGAGAGTCTTGTTGTTTTTGCTTCCCTGTGTTCTCTGAGTATAAGCTCTGGCTTCTTTCCTGCTTTTGGTCTTTTCTCTTTGGTTTTGAACCGGGCCCACCATTGTTTCTCTGGGCTTCCTGTACCATCTCCCTCTAGAGAGTTCTTTCATGTGTTGTGTGGGTGGACATTGTGTGTTGTGCTGCTTGGTCTCCAGACAGAGCTCTTGCGGACTTCAGTGAGAATTGCATATGGGGCCTGAGGCAACGTTGGGGGAAGGAAACTGAACTTACTCAGATGGACTTCTCTGAAGTCTAAGTCAGCTCACTGCACGGACATGAGCCCAGAGTGAGCAGGACCTGAGGCCCCTATGATGGGAGTGCGGCAGAGAGCGTGAGGACCAGCTGTGCCCTAGGAAACAGCAAAGTGTGATAGGAAGTGCTTGGGAGTTAGAGTCAGACTCTTTGACTAATGCTAGGTCTTCTACTCCCCAACTGGATCATCTTAAGAAAATCTTTGTGGAATTTACTCATTTGTAGTGAGGATAATAATGCTAAGGGGCACCTGGGTGGCTCAGTCGGTGAAGCGTCTGACTTGATTTTGGCTCAGGTCATGATCTCAGGGTCCTGGGATCGAGCCCTGTGTGGGGGCTCTGTACTCAGCAGGGAGTGTGCTTGAGATGCTCTCCCTCTGCTCCAGCCCCCACACTCTCCCTCTAAAATAAATAAACAAATCTAAAAAAAAATGTCAAATGCATAGAGCTATGGTAGGATCAAGCAGATAAGCATGTGGCATGTCTAGGAGACTATATGATGCTTCATATTACTTTGTTCCTTTTCCATTTTAAAATTTCTTTTTTAGTTTTTGTTTTACTTTATTTATTTATTTTTAATTTTTTAGAGAGAGGGAAGTTGGTGGAGGGAGGGACAGAAGGAGAGGGAGAGAAAGAATCTTAAGCAGGCTCCAGGTCCAGCTCAGAGCCCAACACAGGGTTCAATCTCATGACCCTGAGATCATCACCTGAGCGAACATCAAGAGTCGGATGCTTAACCGACTGAGGCACCCAGGTGCCTCCCTTCTGGATTTTTTTTTTTAAACTTCTGGAAACCCCATGAGATCACTTGTGTTCTTTGAAATTAATGAAGCAGAAGATGTGCCTGACCCAGGAGCCTAGCAGCGCTGAGTGTCCAACGGGCTGATAGGTTTCCGTCTTCTTGCCGCATGATGCGTCTTTTCTCCAGCTAACGCACGTAGCTGTTACTTTTCACGGCTCTGGGCACCTTGCCCCACTCAGAGACGTAGACACAGCTAAGATGAGCTGGAGCATAATTCAGGCAGGGCATTAGAGGCCTGCTCCTCGGTGGCACAATTAGTGTGGCTCTTTCTGTCACTTCCCCGGGGAAATGTCTAGCCAGAGCGTGGCCATGACGTGAATTGAATTTAGTGACTGTCAGCTGTTTGTAATCTGCAATCTTGTTTAATTTCTGGCCAGATCCCTTGTTTTGAACACTCTGCAGACTTTTAATAACATTTATTACTTTTTCTTTGCTCTATTGAAATTTATAAAATTGAGACAGTGTAAAGAAAGATGAAATCACTCACAATCCCATCACCTACAGATAACCAAGATTCATATTTTCATCCATTATTTTCCAGTCTTTCTTTTAAGATATTTAACATCATATTTCCTTAGCTCTAAGATTGCATAGATTATAAGATGCATTATTACAAGAGGGCTTTTGGGGGAAAAAGAATTGGAAAGGACATAGGCACCACCTTATTCAACGTTTACATGGTTTGTAAGATTGCATCATATTTTTTTTTAGATGCATTGCATTTTAAAAACGATAAGGGTTAGATATGAGAATCAAAGACAAGTAAACACAGATCCTGCATGACCCCAATGTATCCAGTCTCAAAGACATGACTCTGTGAAGCATCCGCGGGGCAATAAATTGAGGTCTGCCCTACACGGCTGCATGCTGCCTGCATTACCCACCTCCCAGGTCTCTCTGGGAATCTCCATGTAAATGCAACAAATATCCTCCCTTCCCCAAAGTGTACACAGAGCGGCACTTCCTGCCGCAGAGCCCTCTGCATGTGTCTTTCGAAGATAATCTGTTGCCCTCTAAGCCGTACAGAAACTCAACACAAAGCAACATGTAAGGTGTGCTCAGGATCATCCTACACCCTCAGGTGGTTGGAAGGAAACAAAATTCTAAAAGAAAGAAAGTCCAACAAAATATTTTTATCAAAGATGGTACATTTTATTTGGAATATATATAATGTATATATATATATATATATAATATATATATAAAATATATATTATATATATAAAATCAGCTTTGGAGGGAATTCTGTTCCTGTCTGCCTCCTTCCTGTGTTTCGTTAGCCCACCAGTGGGGTGCACACGCATTGGTGCCTGCCTGGCCTCCCCTGGCCAGTTCTTTTAGATTTCCATCCAAAGCTGATATAAGCTTATCTTGTCATTCCTTATTGAGACGTTAAATTCTGATAACATGTTTCATAAAATTGAGAAACAACAATTTCTTTATATTGAGCATTGTTTTTAAGTTAAACTTGATTTGGCTGCCACCTACCTGGCTTGGCTGAAAGTCGAATCTCAGTTTGGGGTTTTCCATCTGTTCCCTTGAGCTCACACGAAAATCCTCGGCTTATGCAATCTAATACCTCTGGCCGTGTGCTTCCGGAAACCTCTTGAAACCCAAAGAAACAGTTGATTCCCTGGTGTGAGGAAGCCCAGGGCCCAGAAGTAGAGTAATATTTACAGGAGACTGCGGGAGGAGCACCTGTCCCTTCCCTCCTCCTCCCCCTCATAGAGGACCCAGAACACGGCAGGGATTGACATCTTGTGCTAGAAATTGCTCAGTCACCCTGGACATGCAGTGAGACAGGAGCTCCCACCTGCCCTTGCAGGTGTGGGCTCGTGACGGAGACCAGAGGATGTGAGCAGAGGTGAGGAGGGCCCCTCCTGGGCTGGCCCGTGCTCCCTTCCATTGGCTGGGTGCCCCGGCTCTGAGACCCTAAATGGAAGACAGACCCACAAAGCAAGAGGGGCCTCCTTCTCAATCAGCAAATAGAGGAGAATCTCCTGCCTACCAGAAACACATGCCACCCTAGAAGGTCGAGAGAGAGAGAAAGAGAGACAGTGAGAGAGAGTTCCATGTGTAGAACCACTGTGATTCCAGCGTGTTTGTTACGTAGCTAGAATTATCTTAAAAAACGCATCTCTTAAGTATCTGTCTATAACATATACAGTCATAATCGCAACTTATTTAACCACCTCCTTACATTTAGACATTTTGCTTCGTTGACATTTACTTATTAGAAACAATACTGTAATAAATATCCTTGAAGAAATATCTTTGCCTACTTGAAGAAATAGTTACGGGAATACATATATTTTTATAAGTGGAGATTTGTAGTCCAAGTGTATTGAGGATTTTAAATGTCAGCTTAATTGGATGGGAGTTAACAGATTGCCCTTAGGAAATGTGTGCCAGGTTAGACTTCTCCAGATAATACATGCAAGCATCTTTTTGATACTTTTTTCAATCATGTATATCAGCAATCATTTCACTGTTTGTCATCATGACAGGAAACAAACTAACTTTTTTTTCTTCTTTTTTTGTTTTACTTATTTGCTACAGGTGACACTAGGTTTCTTTTCCTTTCACATATGCTTAAAAGCTGTTTATATTTTCTTATGTGTATTAGTTTTTCATGTGTTTTCTGTAAGATTTGTTTTAGTGGATTGTTAATTTTTATTGTTTTTCTAGTGTAGAAACTTTACATATTAAGAATATTGTGCTTTTGTTTCTTAGTTATCTTGAAAATATTGTCTCTATTAAAGTGTACTGTCTCTTGGTTTAATCTTACTCATAATACATTTTGTCATACAAGGCAACTATATGTATTTTAATTTTATATGGACATATTGTTCTGTTATTTTATTTTTTTATTAAATATTTTATTTATTTATTCATGAGAGAGAGAGAGAGAGGCAGAGGCACAGGCAGAGGGAGAAGCAGGCTCCAAGCAGGGAGCCGGGCATGGGACTCGATCCCAGGTCTCCAGGATCAGGCCCTGGACTGAAGGTGATGCTAAACCACTGAGCCTCCTGGGCTGCCCTATTCTGTTATTTTATAACACATAAGTATTACTGTCTGCTTTGTAAAGCCATGATATTATAAGAAAACCTTATATTTTCTTGTAATTAATGCAAAGATATAAATATATATGCATGCCTATACTTTTATGTATGTAAATATATTATTTTTGGGAACACTGGGTGGCACAGTGGTTTGGCGCCTGCCTTTGGCCCAGGGCACGATCCTGGAGACCCGGGATCGAATCCCACATCGGGCTCCCAGTGCATGGAGCCTGCTTCTCCCTCTGCCTATGTTTCTGCCTCTCTCTCCCTCTCTCTGTGTGTGACTATCATAAATAAATAGAAATTTAAAAAAAAAACATTTAAAAAAATAAAAAATAAATAAATATATTATTTTGGATAAATATATTTGTGGTGTATTTAGATACAGGAGGTGTGTGTGTGTATATATATATATATACACACACACACAGTTTAAATAAACACAGAAATATATGTGTGTGAGCGTGTGTATATAATCCATCTGGGAAAAGTATGATGTAAGAGAATTTATGATTTCCATGCACATAACAAATTATAGTAACATTGTTCATCTTCATTCCTGATATAAAATTCTACATTTGTCACACACTAAATTTCCATATATATCTGTATCAGCCTGTGATGTTTCCATTGACCCACTTGCACACCAAATGCACAATTTTGAGCCCTGCTTTACATGATTGCATGGGATTTCATCATGTGGATGTACAATAATGCACTTGGCTTATTTTCTCCTTGATACCTTTCACATTATTTCTTTCAAGATCAATTCTTTAAATTAACTCCATATCAATACTTTAAAGGCTCTTGACACATATTTTCTTTTCTTTTCTTTTTTTAAGATTTCATTTATTTATTTATTCATGAGAGACACACAGAGAGAGAGAAAGGCAGAGACACAGGCAGAGGGAGAAGCAGGCTCCATGTGGGGAGCCCGATGTGGGACTCGATCCAGGACCCCAGGATCACGCCCTGAGCCAAAGCAGACGCTCAACACCTGGGCCACCCAGGCGTCCCAACACATATTTTCAGTACGATCTCAGAAAGAAATGAGTGACAACTTCCATCACCAGGAAAGGGTGCGAGTTCCTGTTCTATCATATCGGCACCGGCGTGGACACTTTAGAGAATGTTGGCTAATAGGAGAGGCTAAAATAGCCTCTTGACTTCATTGTGAGCTCTGATCTTCAATCGATCATTTTAAAAATAGAATGTTAGGACCCAGCATCGTTATTCAAATTAACTCTGCATAAAGGGTGTGACCTGGTAAGAGTTAATCCAGAAGACTTTAAAGTTCCAAATTACTTTCCTGAATGTGCTTGGAAGTAGGAGAAAAAACAAAAACAAAAACAACACACTTCTATGTTCTGAGCCTGATAATATTATAATGTAATATTGAGACCTTTATCTTTCTAGTAGAAACCCTCAAGCAACTCTAGTTTTTCAAAGTTGGGGGGGGGTTCTGTGGCAGAGAGCAGAGCGGCTTCCTGGAGGTGACTCAAATGACCACCACTCTGGTGGGAGGCAGTTGGGTCCAGCATCGCTGTGGCTGAATGAGGAACTCCCATCAGCTCAGCAGGATGTGTGTTGCACACACACACACCCAAGCCCGCAGGAACGTGGCTAGACCCAGCCATGTGTGCTTGGGTAAATCTGCTTCTTCCTGAGATTGAACAGTATCCTGCTCAAAGCCCGGCCAGCCCTAGGAAGTTCACTGCTGGTGCAGGTGAAAGCCTCCTCTCTCTTTTCTTTCTCATCAGGAAAAGGCTTTGTGGGCAGCCTGTGGCTTTGCCCGTGACTCTGGGCGTTCCTGGTCCACGCTGGCCCTCTGTGACGGCCATACACTTGGGGAAGCCAGAAATGTAGGGATGAGAAACTGAATTTCAGAAGCTCCTTCAGGTTGATGCTAGGCCATGTTTGCTGTTGGAAGCACACTGCAGCCTGCTAGTGAGAGGCTGCTAGGTTCTGACTTATGTCAGGAGGGGAAACATCATAAGCAGAGGAGGGGTAGTTCTACTGCTTTCTTGCCATGAAGAACCCTTCCTGAAGAGTCTGGTTTTGTAAAATTGAGTGACCCCCAGAGGCTGAGGGATGCTTTTCTAATTCACTGCCAGTAGCAGCAGCAGCAGCCTGTTCCCCAAGGACAGGATGTAGCTAATAATTGCCAGGTCGGAGGAAAGGCAGGAAAAGAAAATCACTGTGACCGTTAGACATGACTATGAATAGTAGAACTCCCCAGCAAAAGAGATAAAACCAGAGACAAAAAGCAGCTTGCCTTGCACCAGTGGTAGCTGCTGTTCTGAGAGACTAGTGTTTGCACAGCTCAGCCCGGGCAGTGTGAGGCACAGGGTGTTAGGGGGAGGTCTGGACAGGCAAAGCTAAAGTTTGCAAGCCTGGCCTTCTCAGCCACATAAAAACACCACCGATTGCCTGGGGGGCAGATGTGGGAAGAGCAAAAGGCAGGTCCTCTTACCCCAAACCCCAGAGAAGCCCCCAAACAAAACCAAGCCCCAGAGCTTGCTCCGGTGCATTCCTGTGTCAAACACCATAATCCCCTGCTACAAATCAGCCCCCCACACAGAATGTAAATAAGACATTTAAGATACCAACCTAACAAAGTGCTCCACTGAATCAATCAATCCATTATGTTTGTGGGCACAGAAAGGTTTATATAGATGCTTTAAGTGAGCCAGAGAAAGGGGGAGGAGTAAATGTGTTAGAGGTCAGTGTAAATATTTGCCTACACTAACAAATGTATATATTTAAAAACCAGAGGGGAGAGGTTGTTGAAGAGTAAGTAACAGGATGCATGCTGTTCCACATCAGATAGAATTTTCTAAAAATAGTTTTGACGATGCCCCCTCCCTTAGAAGGGCGAGTGTCAGAGGAAGGGGGGGCAGGGCTGTGGAGGAAGGGCCCCCCTGTGTCTCCAGCCTCCAACCTCCCCTGCAAGTCTTCCCTGGAGTGAAGTAACTGTGGTCGTTCAGGACTGAAATACAGTGGACATCTAACTGAAATACCTTACTTTTAGGTCAACGGGCTCTACTTTAAAAGGTCTCTACGATTTTGTTCAGAGATATTAATAACATCTGAAACGTTGAATGAACGTAAAAAATATCCTCTGAATGTTTGTGTTCGATGAGTCCCAAGATTTAAGTTTTAAGGAATTTTTATAAATATATATATTTTTAATTCATGAGGCATTGGAAGCACCTTCTCCACTGTCACGGCCCAGATAGTCTTGCTTGTCACTGTTACTTCATGTACAAGTGAGAACTTGGCGAGACCGAGGGGAAAGTAGAAATGACCAAACGTTGAAAGCCCTTCATCAGAGTCACACTTTGAAACCACATCATCAACAACAACAACAACAAAAAGACAGCATTGCTCATTCTTGCTCTCTCGATAGCAGGGCCAGTATGGTTCTCAGAGTCCGGCGAAAGGTTCTGAGGAAGTAGCTAATGGACCACAGCATTACTCACTGAAGTTTGTTGGTTGGTCATTCACTGACCCACTTACTCATGCCAGAGCATTTTCCAAAAACACAATAGAGCAGTACACCACAGTTTGGAAAACTCTTATCCAAGTTTTATTTTCAGACTTCCTGATTTAAATACTTTGGTATCAGCTTGGAAGCTAGATGGTAGTAAGAGTGCTGTCCAGCCCATGGATTTCTTCTAAGATGACTATTGCGGTGCTAGGAATGGTTTCCACCATCAGCGTGCCCCGGACTTGCAAGACTGAGAACATGTGCTTCTTCTATGGCTGCGTCAGAGGCCTCCAAAGGACCTGGAAATATGGAGTCTAGAATGTAGTACTCAAGCTCCCTGCTTCAAATGAGCTTGCTATGAGCTTCCGCAGTGCTGTACCTTCTGCATGGAAGAGTCCTGAATTCTGCAAAATTTTCAGCTGAAGTACAAAGAGTGCACGTTACGTCGGGATATTTCATGCAACAGTACACGACCCTGATCATGGTTCTTGCAACCATGCACCCACCTCTTCTAGACCAGTTATTCATTCTTTACATGTTGCCAACCTTCATAAAGGATTTGAAACGCAAAGCTCATTTGGATGCCCTGGGTATCTTGGACTGATCGGTCTCTCTTGCCTGCCTCTTTGGTACGCCTCGTCACGCCTTCTGTAAATATGCTCGAACACAACGGTTCCCTGCCTCATCAATCCACCTCAACATCCAGTCTTGTCTTTCTTCTTTCTCTTTTATGAATCAGCCTGTACTTCATGTTTTCATCTCCTACTCAATTTTCCTCGAAATCTTGCTTCTACTTCACTCTTCTGTTGACCTGTGGATTTCTAATCATAAACATAATATTTCTGAGATAGGATTATTCTCAATGTCCTGGATCATATTTTTAAGTTTACTTCTCATTTTGGACACTCAAGAGAGGGGCCCCTGGAGGAGATGATATTGAAGAATGCATTAGATTTCCATTGCAGAGGGACAGTGAGGGTGGAAAGGCACTTTAAGATGAAGCATTCGTATAAAGAAATATCTACTTAGCATCTACTATGTGCCACAGTCTATGCATCGAGTGTGAACTGAAGACCAAATTATAGTCTATGATTTTAATACTTTTAATTAACTGGTAAAATAAGACATCTGTATTAATATCTATAGTATAAGTTCCAGGGATTATGGTGTCACACAATAGTTATACGTGGCATCTTATGGCTCTTAGAAAAGATAAATATTTTCTTCAAATAGGATGGTCAGAGAAGACTTCCTGGTGGACAGGAGCTGAAATGCATCTGTAAAAATGAGTAGGAACCAGTAATCGGAAAGGACGTGTGCAAGCAGAGCTCTGCTGTGTTTATGGAGATGCATGCAGCACACGCAGAGGATGATCCGAATGGAGTGATGTCCAAAAAGAGGTTTGGGAGGAGAATGTAGGAAAGGTTGGCTACATAGAGCTTGAAGGGAGCTTCAGAGAGCTTGAAACAACAGGCTGAGGAATTTGGAATATACCCTCCAGACACCCGTAAATCTCTGATGGTTTAGAACAAAATGATTCTTTGTACAGAAACTATAATTTTCTGGCGTGCCCAATTCAATCCTGCTATTTCACCAACCGCACGTGTTTGTGGAGTGCTTTAAATGTTTCTGTTTGACACAGCTAATTACATCACCGAGGCTTAGCACGTCATCCCAGGTGAGTGGGCTGCCCTGGGTCTCCCGAATGAACAGTCCCTCTCTGCCTAGGCATGCACCTGTAAGCTGAAACTTATCAAATGCTCTCTCATTTGGAGCAGTGCTAGTTATGAAAGAAAAAAAAATATGCCTTTAAATTTGAAGAAGGAAGTAATCGTCTTCCTTAATTAAGAACTGGAAAAATATTTGTCTAGACAGTCTGAAACTGGAAAAGAAGATATGATTTTGAACAGATAGAAGAAAATTGGCATTAATGAAGTGTCTAGAGAAGATATTTGAGAAACAATTCATCTTGGGCAAAGCATTTTGTAAACAGCTCTATTTCCCTTGGCCTAAAAGCCTTGGAGGAGTTTCTGTAAATTGGCATGTCTGCCTGCATAACTAACTATCTCTTCAAATGCACCATTATATCAATGCCCTGATCTGCTCTGACAAACTTGTCATTACATCATGCTTGCTTTAAAAATGAGAGCAGCTTGACTGGTCTCCCATGTGGCTGAAAATATATGAGTTTGAAATTTAAGAACCTCTATTTTAAATAAAACTGGAAGGGAAGGTAGGTCGCCATTAAAAAGTATCATCAATTACATAGAAACCAGATTCTAAAATGATGGTTTGTCTCAGCATTCAGGCCACACAACCCACTGCGAGGGCCCTCTTCTAGAAGCAAGGGAAAGCTCTGAAGAGGCCTGCTACGGTTTCAGTCATTTATATACATTTTAATGGATTTATAATTGGATTCAGGATTCCAGCTGGAAAGCAGGAGTAGGAAGTGGGGAAAATGTGTCCCTGGGTATTTCCTTTATAGGGATCATTGAGAAACAAGCCACATACTGAACCAGGAGAGAGGTGGGACTTGGTATGCCCCAAATTGAAGAATATCTCACAGAAGTCGTCCTGAAAAAGCTAAGCATCTGCCATCTAGCTGGCGAGGCTGACAATTTTGACATCCCGAGTCTGATCATTAATACGATTATTCATTCCAACCAGGACTAAGTCATTCTATTTGCATTAACTAAATATATTATGAAAAGAAGTCAAGCTGGCCATGGCAATAAATGGAATATGGAGATCCCATTTACTTCTCTGGCAGAAACCCAATATCCTTTCATGTTCCTTTTCTCCCTTCACAATGGACACAGCTGGGAACCTGCATATATAAACAAGAAGGGCTGGGCTGTTGTTTTTAATTCCTCTTACATTTGAGAATTTTCACGATTACGGCTTTGGCTAATTTCAAAGTGATTCCAGCGTATTTCCTTATGTCGCAAACACAGAAATTGCAATTTATTCCAGGAAGGCACATAGATATGTTCTAGCTCCTATTCCTTGTTATATTATTTTTTTTTACAGATATCTATGCAAATTTGATAATAAAACAGAGCTTGAAGTATTAAACAGTCATACGGCTGGGTAAACTCTTATCTAGTCATTAAATAAAAATTGAATTATTAAGGCTGTTACTAAGCCAGTAATAATTAACAGAATCGGTTATTAGCAGCTGCCTAAATGCTATGCTCTTCAGGTGTTTTTGCTTTGCGAGGAGAATAAGTGATTTTGAAGGTGCTCTGTTTATTTTCTCAGATATTCTTGAGAAAATCAACTCCAAGCATCTCCATTCACTATCACTGGTTGGCATAAATAAGTGACTTAAATTGTTTTTCTAAAGCGTCTTCGATTCCAGTTATTTTTCACCATGACCACAGTGTGGCTTTACAGCCATGGTCAGGCCTCAGTGTTGACAGGGGACTTTCTCTTGGATGAAAATATTGAAAATTCTGGTTGCGGTGGCTGAGTCCTCTGTCCCTCCCGCAGGCCTGCGCTCATGGCTTCAACTGTCCCTTCCCAACCCTCCTGCTGGCCCTGAAGCTCATAACCATCCTTCCTGCTAATCGGTGTTCCTCCTCCCTCAGAATACACACCACACACATGCACAGAGACACATACATGCATCCACATGCACACACACACACATACACACACACCACTATTCTCAAAGCATCCCCTGCCAATCCTTCTTCTACTATGTCCCTTCAATTCTTATGTGTTCTTTATTCTGACATATATTTTGCATTTGCCACCAGCCTGCTATTTCACAAATTACTCTTCTGGGTGAATGTTTTCCTCCCAATAAACTATAACTTCCCTCAAGAGCTTCTGTGATTCTTCGACCTACCTCACGCCATCTAGCAATTTAGTCGGTGCACAATGGATGCCTCGTAAAGACTTTTAATTAGCCATCTCTCCCAGAACCACATTTTGTTGTGTTTTTCATTGCCTGGTTACCTAATTACAACAGTCTTTATGGCCCTGAGGTCATTCCCAATACCCTCCTGGTCCCGGTCAGGCTGCAATTGTCACCACGTTAGCTTCTCCTTTTGCCAAAGATGTCATTGGCTTCTGCAAGCTAGACGAGCAAGCTCCCTGCCTCTGCTTAAGTGGTTCACACTCCTGCACTGCTGTGCTGCTGCCCTAAACAAGAGAGCAGCCCAAGGCAGTAAAATCACACCTAATGCGTACTTGGGACATTTTCATGGGGTTCCTCACTCCCTACATATTGCGGGATTTTTCTTGCAACAAAGGGTTTTGGAAAAACATGATTTTATGTTAGATATAGCACAGACGCAGAAAGGCACATAAAATATAACATAACGTATATAACATAAAGAATTGAGTGAGGCCGACACCCTTGTCATGACCACCCAGGTTAGGGGATGGAACTGTGGGCCCCTGAGTGCGAGTGACATATCAGCCCCCTCTTTCATGGAAGTCACCTTCTTATTTTCCTTTCTACCTTCATCTCTCCAGTGTGCTCCACTATACACTATAATTTAGCTTGTCCATTTATTTTCATTATCTTCTAATAATTTTAAGAATTCAAGACCAATTGCTTTCTGAGTATTAATTCTACATGAATGCTTCAGTAAGCTCTGTGTTTCACTGTTAACTTACATATACGCTATGCATATTCTCTTAGCCACACAATACACACATCCGTACGCACACCTGTATTCTCTCTACTTTCGTCTATCTCTCTTTCCACCTTTATAACTATATATATACACCACTTAAATACAAATTTCACTGCTACTTAATAGTCATCTTGATTTCGAGCCATTATGCATGGTACGATATCTGTGATTTTTCAGGTTTTTAAATTTTGGAATAAATTAACAACTATGATGCTGAAACTAAGGGAAAATGTCAATATAAAATACACTTGGATAGCTTAATACCTATGGCTACTAATGGGACATAAGAGAAAAAAATCTCTTTCATTAAAGACTTGATATAAAATCTATAAAGATTATTTTCAGAAAAATTACTTCTCATGCCAGGAAGTACTAAAGATAGTGTTAAGTACAGTTCAGACAGTGATTTCCTTCAGAAGGGTTCAGATGATTTGCACACATTATCTTGTCCTTTTAGCTTCTGAAGAGTGTCAAATCATGGGTAAGGAATGATGATCTTATTTTGAGGCAAGCAAGAAGGGCAGAAAAGAAGGCCAGCAACGACAAAGGAGCAAATGAAATACGTGTGTGACCTAACACAGCATCCTGCAGGTCCTGTAAGATTTCACGGCCTCCGACACGGGACGGCTGGTAGTCCAAGGCTAAACACAAATGTAGAAAAGCTGGAGCAAAGTCCTTGCAAGACAACAAAGTCTATCTTTCTGAGTTTGAAATCAAAGTAAGACAATAGGAAAGGAAATCAGCCAAGGAACTCATCAGAGGGTTTTACTGGGAGTGTGATTGAAAGTAGAGTGCAGAGGGACTTTCAACATTATTGAGCCAGAATTACACAGACCACGTCTGGGTACTGAGATATTTCTAAACCGGCCTGTTAGGTTTGCATTTGTATCTGTGGCCTCAGACCCATAGGCAGGAGGCAATTCGCGATGAAGTCAATATAACAAGGACAGAGCTAAGGTCCATTTGGAAAAGCCTGATGTCGGCTCTATGTTGCCCCTCATTCATATTTGTCCACTTCCACATTCAAATGGAAGGCTTGAATGATTCCAGATTTAAGCTAGGGCATCCATGCTTCAGGTAAAAGGGCATCACAGTGTGAAGTGTGAATCTGGAGAGCAATCTCTCTGCTGATACTGTAAGCAGGTGCTACGATTTATCTAACACCTGGAAAAGATCAGTAATATCTCCTATTGTTGAAGCACAGTGGATGTGATGCCTTAACTTCATCTCAATGCTAAGCCTCTGTGTCTCATTCTGTTGTTTAGAGTTATGATCAGAATACAGGATCCCCTCTTCTTTGAATTAAAAAGTGCTGTAGCAAATGCAGTGGACCCACTACTACAGACCGTAGTGACTTTGGTCTCATCTAAATGAGCTTGAAGTGCCAATAAGACCTATCTAGACTCAAATGTACAATATATATATAAAACAAGATCAATAAAAATCTGCAAATACCCAACTGTCCTTATTGCTCATAATGGAGATTATGAAACAGAGTAATAGTGACCTATGGGTGAATAAATATGAATGTATTCTACAATACAGAATGAATAAAAATTCCCGAGGATGTTCCTGTTTATGATAGAGGTTTTATCTTCCACTTGAAAAAGAAAAAAAAAAGTTCTGGTAGTTCAGCTTACTAGGCATTCACGTAATAATTCGTTTGGCTATTGGTTTGTTGGTGGCTCTCACTTGCACTATAAGTGATATTTAGTCCATTAGGTCACTTCAAAGCAATGAAAAAGTCATTGTTTTAGGACTTGGAGCTCATAGAGATAACTGTGTTGAGGCTTCTTATTGAACATAGCATGATATGTTATTTTTGAAAAGGGAAGGTAAAAAGTTCATGTCTATTTTGCATGTGTGTTTGTGGATGGAGGGAAAACAGAAATCTCCAGCATCTGGATTCACATTCTGAGGAATTTACTTAGATTTTTCTTATTATTACTGTGATTTCACATCAGTTTTTAGAAGCATATTGTCACTTATAGATCTGAATTTACTCTTACAAAGAGTTGAAGAATGTTCTGAGAAATTTATAGTGGGTCTAAGACTAGCTAAGCTTCTCAGAGTCCCACAGGCCGTGTTGTGTTTATCAGATCACTGACTCTATGGAAAAAAAAATGCTTTCTTGTCTCAGTATTTCTTTCTCTGGTTTGTGTTCATTCTGAATGGAATTAAATTAGTGTGAAGAGTTTCTACACCTAGAGTATGGAAGCTGGGTCCTTTAAATGGTTCATTGAAACCATACAGAGTCCAAACCATCCACTAAAATGGGGCCATCAACCCTACAGGGTGGTTGAGAGTATTCAGCGGGATCATACAAAGAGCTCTCATGAGGCTTCAACACCGTGATCCACTCTCCTGTTTTCCTCCCTCTTCCCCCAATGAATCAACACCAGGCCTCAGTTATTCTTCTTGGAAGGGTCCTCCCAATGTGTCCTCTTCTGTTCTGCTCCATAGAAACTTCTCTAATTCACCATCACTTGTCATCTGAAATATGGAAACCAGCCCGTCTGGCCTCCTGCCTCAGGCTTGCTTCATTCTAATAGAATGTCCCTTCCTCAGCCAGGCCTGCCTTCTCAAAACAAAAATAAACATGATCATCTCCTGTTTCAAACCCTTTGGTGCCACCCCAAAGTCCTCAAGATAAAGTCAGCTTCCTTCATATGGCTTACATAGTCACTCATGACCTGAGGCTGCCCAGCTTTCCATGGCGGTGTCTGAGCTCTCTCTCTTCAGCCTTTGGTGCTCCAGAAAAGAGCATCTGTGAGAGAATGGATGCAAACAATGAATTTCATGAGTTTAATAAATGTACAGCTAACATTTTCAAAACTTAGGGTATAATTTCCACAAGCCTGGTAGGTAGGTGATGTTAGAAAATAGTCAAACACTGGTTAGTAATAGGACCCTGGCAAGTCCCTTTAGTTCCACGTCTTGGCTCCTTGTGTGTGATGTGAGGGGCTCGGACAAGATGATCCTTTGGGTCTCAGAAGTTGTAGCCCCTCAGGTCTTGGAGGTCATGGCACTCAGAAGTTCCTTGACCATGCACTCGTGTTGCATGTTTATGCTGTGTGTGCAAACAAGCTGAGCAACGTGTCAAAAGAGGTCAAGTCCATCCTTACACAGTGACTCCTCTTTTTCAGAGCTGAAATCTACAGTTTGGGGCATGGTGTGAATTGTCCATGAGCATTATTCATTAATATGCTAGAGAACCTGTTACTGATTAACTCTATCAGATGCCTTGCTAGACACCTCTCAGGCATCTTTCCATTGAATTCTTTTAGTGTCCCATATGATGGATGGGTACCTTCCACCCGATGCTGCAGAAAAGAAAACTGAGCCTCCCAGATGAGAAGCCTTGCCCCACAGAGGGAAGATGAAAACAACCCCAGTCTGTCAAAACTCAGGGTCTTAGCCATTGTGGCACACCTCTTCCTAAAATCCCGCCTGCCTCCCATTGTGAGAAATATTCTGCTTCTTCAGTGTGGTCAACTCACTTCTAAACTCTGATCATCTCTGACCCTCAGGGACACTGTGACCCAAGCCAGGATTTGAGCCCAGAAACTCATACCTGCTGCTGCAGCTCTGGGTAGATGCTAGTGTGATCCCTGAACCCAGGCTGTAAGGGGGGCATGGGTAGGGGCACCTCAGACGCACCTTGCCCTCTGTGCCCCCCTGGCCCTTGCAAAGGGGATAGGTCCTTAAGTATCTCACAGTCAAAGACAGACCCGTGGTATTTCGACTCTAATTATCATCATGATGGTAAAGCCGGTCATCATATGCCAAACATCAGGGTTATAGTGCCACAGTGTCAAGTGTTTTCCAAACTCCGGCATTGCCCACAGGACCTTGATAAGGGGGTGTGCTTTCTCTTCATACCCTTGTATCGGGGTGTGATAGATAGCCTCACTGTTTCATAAAAATGTGGGATTTAAAAAGAAAATCTTTCACTTTTCTTTCTTTTTTTTTTTTTGAATACGAACATTTCATGAATTTGCATGTCATCCTTGTGTGAGGACCATGCTAATTCCCTCTGTATCGTTCCAATTCTAGGATATGGCCTACTGAAGCGAGCCTTAAAAAGGAAATCTTTAACTCCAAAACAAAAAATGAGGAAACTAGTCTCATTTGTTGTAAGTGCAATCTGAAAAAATGCAGGCATCACTAAATAGATGCAGGAAATTTTTTTACAGTTTACCTGTGTGCTACTCACAGTCATCGGTTCTACCAAAACTTTGTACAAACCGGACCAGTTCTTAGGAAATCTAGATGACTTGATTGCTGGTTTTTACAATCCTGCAAGTTTGGACACATTGTCTCCATTTTACAGATCACACATCATGACAATCTGTGTAATTTGCCAAAAATGTGCAATATTTCTGATTCCAACATGTTTGATCTTCCCACAGCCAATCCAGCTGCAGATCAATTAGATTCATGTCATGCAATATTTTCTACTGTAGGCACACACTTCTGTGTTTTGTGTCTATGCTGTTATTCCTTCTTACTTTGACAGTCATGGCAAGCAACGGAGAAAACCATCAACCGGAATGTAAGTCACTATACATCTCAAAAAATTTTTTCCTTATAAAAAGGGACTCTGTGTTTCAAACAGCTAAATTTAAAATTGCTGTTTAAAATTGTGTGTTATCTTCCTTATTGCTCAAACTCCAGAATCTTGGGTTAGAAAAATCCAAAGGACGATCAAACCAATGCATGTCTGTATGTCCACAGGGAAGGACTCCAAGTAGCCCATTTTCAATGTGAATGATAATGAAATTCAGCACCTGTATGAAGAGCCTTTTCAGCTGTCCACCTCACTCACAGACTGTGGCCCACAAAAAAAAAAAAGGGACAGCAGAAACAGTAAGCTACAGGCAACCCATGAGAATACCCCTTGTCATGATGGATGTCAGGCTTCGTGCACCAGTGCAATGACATGCCACACTGAGACATTTCAATGAGATTGTGTAAACTTTACATCTATTACCTGCAAATCTTGAGGTGGGAGTGGGGAGGAAGGATAGTGGGAAGGAAGTTATTGAAGATACTATAAGAAAATGAGAGATGATGATGGGGAATCCAAGTGGCTGAGTTGGTTGAGTCCAACCCTTGATTTTGCCTCAGGCCATGCTCCACACTCAGTGTGGAGTCTGCTTGAGATTGTCTCCATTTCCCTCTGCCCCTTCCCCCATGTTTTTTCTCATAAATAAATAAATAAATAAATAAATAAATAAATAAATAAAAATGAAAGGGTGAGAAGACAAGTGGGAGAGAGAGGGAGGCAGAGGGAGGCAACCCAGGTTGCCTGTTGCTGACCAGACACACCTGACTGTCCCAGACTTCACTAAAGGTAACAAAGAGCTGATATGCATCTGTGTGAAACAGGCCCTAAAAAAAAAAAAAAAGAAACAAGCCCTACCTGGCGCTAAGACCATGAGCCTTCAACAAGGGCTTTCAGCCTCAATTCAACTGTTTAGCTCAGGCTTTTCATCATTTCATGTAAAAAAAAAAAAAAATTCACCTGCTTAGAGTGGTTACCTTAATCTAACTTGGGAAATTATAGCTGCAACTAGTATTTAGAAAACCAGTTGGCAGCCTGACAAGTGAGAACACAGTGCCTGTGAGCAAAAATCCAGGCTCCTTGAAGCACTTTTGCCTGGGAAGATGATATACCGGAGCTCATAGGTAGTTCCTACAATGTGTGGACATGTCAGATTTCAGAGCAGCTTTTTAAGCAGCAAACAGAGGAAAGATGTTATTTTTTTTCACAACCTTTGTGCCTTTTGAAAGAAAGGGGCCAGAGTGTGTTTATCTGACCTGTTGTGACATCATGCTGTGTTGTGACAGGCTGCAGCACAGTGAGTAAACAAATGACAAGCAATCCCTCATGGGATGGTGATATCATAGACACCTCTGAACGAGGGGACCTAGGGACTTAGTAGGGGAGGCGGGCAAGGTGGTGCCAGCATCTGGTTGGAGAGGAAGCAATAATAGGTTCGTCATTTTCTGCACGGTGTTGTTTTGGATTTTTATTTTGTATTTACTTCCAAATTCTTTATAAGCCCAGATCACTAATCTCTCAACATTCTCATATATGGTTTGATACCATGTAGCAATGTCCTGTTTTTGTTTTTGTTTCATTGCATGACCTCATTGACATTATTCTGCACTTCTGTAGCTCTTTTCCTCCTCCAGTCATTTTTTTAAGCTTTGAATTGCATATGGATTGCTTTTCATTCAGAGATTATATCCTTAAAAAATTTCCCATAAACATTTCTAATTCTTTCGATCTTCTGTTCCTATGACCCCTACTCCAATGATTAATGCTATCACTGATAACAATACTGAGCACCTACTCTAGGCTAAGCTCTGTGTTGATACTTTCTACATCCAATCTCTTATTCTGAGGACTTTGTAAGGTGAGCATTATTATATTATTTTACAGGTTGGAAAACAAAGAGTAAGAGAAGATAAATAACTTGCCCAATGCCACATGCTTAGTAAGTGGTGGAGCTAAAATCCTACAAGAAATCCTGGAATGGAAGAGAAAAATACTCAACGCAAAGGGTTTCCCAGAGACTTGAACTGGCCACTGTCAGAGAAATCTGAGTTTCTGGATGTAGCAAGTTCACACTGCATGTTGTCTAGTCTGTGGGCAGATGCTGAATATGGTTTTCAGAAGCTGGCTATGACCAGATGCCCTGCTCTCCACTCTAGTACTCAGGCTGAGAGCTACCACCGTGACCTTTATCTTGGAGTGTTTTACCCAGTGATCTGCATTGAGGAGATGCTGCCCACATGATCTTTGCCCTCATGCTACATCTCAGAGAATGGCTATTTAAAATGGAAACAATTCTTTTCTGAGGGAGAAAGAATATGACATAATGTGGCTGTGAGTGGCCTTGAGATTAAGGTTCTCCCAGGTTCCAATCTTAATTTACATATTCAACATCAACATACCTGCTATCTCAATATGATCCGTGCTTTGGTATGAACCATAGAGTTTAATGAATATAAGTGAACAAAATACCTGTGTTTTAAAGAATTGTATAATTGGAATAATTCCTAGGATAGCTAAATATGGTCTGGGATTGTTCACCTTTGAGACAATCCATAAACCTCTGATCCTATGGAAAAATAAGATATGATGTCAAAGATGACCAGTCCCAGAAAGGACACCTTCCCAAAGCCATCTCCAGTGTCCCCCTGGAAGACAGACAAAGGCAGTTTTCCCAGAGAACAAAAATCCGAGCAATCAGACTAATGATTAAGAACCTGTACAACCAGCTACGGGATCCTCACAACTACTCCTGGCAAGATGTGAAATGTGCTGTGGAATGCTGACCACTGAGCATTGTTTTCCATTCTTCAAAGAGAGGTCGTCCCCATCACTCCCACCCTAATGAGTCTGGTTCTCTATTTGTGTATACTGGGTGCATTAAGAATTGTTTAATTTGTCATTTGGCTATAGACCACCACACCACAAGGGAATAGAGGAAGACCGATCAAAGAACTGGATGTCAACCAAGAATTCTTAATCCTGACCTAGAACTGAGAGAATGGACATTTTTGTAGATGTGTGTGCTTGGGAAGAGGCGGTTGCAAAACGTGGGGGGCTGTAATCAGTGGCTGTTACTTTTGCCTCCTAGCATCAATCCATCCTCCTTCAAATAACAATGTCCCAAAGTCTGGAGGAAATATGTCTCCTCTCCTGTGTCTAATCGATGAAAATGTAAAGTTACAAAGGCAGAGGATTTGCTCTACACTGCTTAAGTAACTCATTTCAGTTTCCCAATCAAGCAGAGTTCAGACAGAAACAAATGACCCAGATCAGGCTGATCAGGGCCGGTGAGACTCAATTCCAAAATGTTGTTTGTGTTCAATGGAAAATGAACTCTTGCTCTCTCTGAAGCACACAAAATGTGGACATATTAGAACGGCTGTAGCTACCTCAGGAGGAAAGAGTGCTGCAAACAGGTTCAACCCCGAGGCAGCAGGGCTGAGATGCGAGGGGGAGCTTTGCTCAGTTAACACTGTTTGAGACTGGGGTCAGATGTCTCCCCAGGACTCTTTTTGGCTTGTCCTTAAACTCAGGTGAGTTGTATTTCCTATTGAAAGCAACAGAAATCATCTCATCCAACCAACTGGCAACATTCTTGGCAAAATGAGAGACGTATGGTCACTACTGGAAAATCTACAAAACACAGTAAGTGCTTTTCATAATGCTTGATGTATAGTATAGGAAACTGATAACACTTCTAGAAATAAGAATTTGAAAGAACTAGGCCAGATTATATTATACTAGAATAGGAAGAAGGGAGTATTACTTTACTTTCAATATTTGTAGGACATAAAGTTAAACAAATCTGGCATGAATTCTTTTTGGAGCTTTTATTTATTATCTTTAAATTCAAAGTATATCTTTAGATGTGAATCTGGCATTTGTACTATTGTGAGTGTTTCCAACCCCTCAGGGGGTTGAGAGAATCTTAAACATATATGAGTGTGTGTGAGCATACACAACACAAAAACACACACACGCCTACAAAAGCTTACCAAGAAGGATAATTTTTATATTTGAAAGTGGCATCTTAAGAATTTTCCCCAGTGGGAATGTGCCTTTAGAAGTTCTCCTCTTAGCACACCAGAGAGGCTCAGTTGGTTAAGAGACCAAGTCTTGGTTTTGGCTCATGTTGTGATCTCATGGTGAGATTGAGCCCCTGCATTGGCTTCTTGCCCAGTGTCGAGTCTCCTTGAGGGTTCCCTCCTCCTTCTTCTCCCCCTGTTTGCTCTTTCTCTCTAAATAAATCTTTGGGGAAAAAAAAAGAAAAAAATTATCTTCATACAGATACTGACCAAAATCAAACTGTATATTGATAACACCTGCAAAATTCAACTGATGGCAGCATAAAGTCAATCTAACATCTTTTTGACATAGCTTGGGTTCACTAGATTTTACTATTCTCTCCTAAGTTGAACTATGGTTATTTTCCTAAAAACAAAACAAAAAATAGTTGCAATCATGTTATTAGAATTTTTAAGTTATAAACTCAATATATCATCATTTCCTGTCTGGAAGGATATCTATGTACATTTTTAGCCTTAAAAGATTCAAACAAATGTCTGTCACTTAGACAAATGTGTTATATTAGTCTTTTTAATAATTAGGAAATACAACTAAGTACACATATTGAGAATACGCTCAAAAAATAAATTGAATATTTTTTTTATTTTTTTTATTTATTTATGATAGTCACACAGAGAGAGAGAGAGAGAAGCAGAGACATAGGCAGAGGGAGAAGCAGGCTCCATGCACCGGGAGCCTGATGTGGGATTCAATCCCGGGTCTCCAGGATCACGCGCTGGGTCAAAGGCAGGCACTAAACCGCTGCGCCACCAAGGGATCCCTTAATATTGAGTGTGGAACAGTTAAGCTTGGTTCACTTTTCCAAAGAGATATAACTTGGGCTTTCCAATTTTTAAAATTTCCTTTTGTGGTCTGGTTAGGCTTTAAGCATGGAGAGAGCATTTATATAGATCCTGAAGTACTGGCCTGTAAAAGGTCATGAAAGAAGATGGTGTTTTGGATTATCAGTAGTATTACCAATTGAGGAATATCTAATATCATGTCCATTTAGCATCTCCTATGAAATAATGAAACTGTTTATAAGACTTCCCATGGTAATGCCAGCAGGAAAGTAATTACATGAACACAAGACAACTGCTTCTGTGAAGAAAAGGAATGCCGTAACAGCATGAAGAAGAAGGGAGCAAACCATCTGCCTTACTCTTACCTATTTCTATTCTCAGAGTATGCCACACTTACTTTCCCTCCCAAGGTTTGAACAATGTTTATAAAAATTCTAGTGAATACTGCATACTTTAGATCATCATTGCATCCTAAAATATTCCCAGTATTAAAATTGATCACATATTGGGTGAAATTCAATCTCTATCAGCTTCTATCATTTAATTTACAAAACACAGACAATCTCATTTTTGTTTTTATTTTTTTGCAGCTGGAGTGGAAATTAATGTAAGCATGCTAATGATTCCGAATGCCCAGTTATACAACAACTTGGAAGCTTTCAGGCCAAGAGTCAGTTGTGTATTTGTGAACTTGCTTGGAAAGATGGAACCTGTGCTACATTATTTTCCACTCTCAAAACTCTCCCACTTAGCGATATAGCAATGAAACATTTATTAGGAATAGTTATAAATACATATTTTATTTATTTTCGGGGTTTACTGCTATACATGAGTAGAAAGTGCTAATCTTGCCCTTTCTACAATTGTTGGTGTTTGGATTACAATATTTATTGTTCTCGACATAATTTAGTTTCCAAATTCCACAATGCATATATTCAATTTCATTCCTCTATTACCTCATATATGTAAATGGCTGAGGAAGTGAAATGCTCATAGTATCCATAGCATGAAGGTGGTTTCTGTCAGCAGTGACACTTACCCTGGGTCAACTAAGGTTAACAGTGGTTTTCCACTACAGACTCTATTGTCTTCACCCATCTCAGTTTATTTTTCCAGGTTTTCAAATAGAGATCAAATAGTGAGTGAATACTGGGAAAATCCTATACAGAATTATAATTTTTATATTAATTATTTTTTATAATTAATTTTTAATGTGGAATTCAGAATTTCTCATCACTAGAGTTCTTCCATGAATTGAACCATATCTATCATATAGTTACAAACTAAATGTTGCAGTTAAAGCAAGAATCAAAAGGTAGAAGCTCCAGTTAAAAGCACAGGGACTGACTACAAGATTTCAAATGTCTGTAACTTATGAGAAACACATGTAAAACATAAGGCATATCCCAAACACAAGGTTAAAATAAAAGTAAATATAAAAAGGTATAGCAAGGAATTATCAATCAAAAGCAACCTAGGTAAATATATTATCATTGGCGATACTGACTTTAGGGCAGAGGGGGTTACTAGACATAAAGAGTGAGTAATGAGAGGTCCAAAATATAAAAAGTTCAATTTATTGGGAAGATACAACAATTTATGAATCTCATATAATTTTATGGCCTCAAAACACGAAAAGAAGAAACTTATACAATTACAGGAGGAAATGTAAAATAATTCACATTGTGGAAATTTTGCAATGTCATCCTCTATAATAAAGAAAAAACACAAGCAGATAAATTGTTAATGGGATGAAGCTTTAAACAAAGAGATTAACAAATGTAACCTAGTACAAAGAGAAAAGGAGAGAGAGAGGTGGGGGAGAAGGGAAGGAAGGAAGGAAGGAAGGAAGGAAGGAAGGAAGGAAGGAAGGAAGGAAGGAAGGAAGGAAGGAAAAGAGAGGGAGGGAGAGAGAGAGAGAAGAAGGAAGAAAGGAAAGAGAAACAAAAAGAGAGGAAGAAAAAGAAATCCACGGCAGAATGGATTTTTTGCTAGCACACTTGCATATTTTTCCAAAATTGAACATATCCTGGTCCAGAAAGCAACTCTCAACACATTTCTAAAGGTTCCAGCTACACAGAGCATATTTTCTGACAACTGTGCCATTAAGTTGGAAATAACAAACAAGCAAACAAAAAAGATGCAACAAAATACACTAATGATTGGAAATTAAGAAATATATCTCTAAGCAACCTGTCAATCAAAGCAGAAAGTATAATGGAAATAAAATATTTTGAACTGAACTACAACAAAACTACTATATATCTGAACTTGTGTGATATCACTGCAGGAGTACTTAAAGAATAATTAAATATATATATATATATATATAAAGATATACAAATTAATGAACCAAGAATCTATCTCAAAAGCTTAAGAGAAAAAGAAATTAACAAAATAAACCCAAGGAAGTAAGAAAGGAGAAGCAAAATAATAATAATGATAATAATAATACTATTAATGATGGTAATAGTCAGAAGTTATTACAGTAGAAAACCAATACAGAGAAGATAAATCCAAATAGTGGTTCTTCAAAATAACTCAAACTGGTAAACTCTGTTGAGACTGGTCCAGAAAAGAAGAGAGAAGGCCCAAAGGACTAATTTCATGGATGTAAAGGATCAGTCTCTGGAGATAGGCAGATATAAAAAAGACAATAAAATGATATTAACAGACAACCTTAAGCCAATAGGACAATTTATGAAATGGACAAAATATCCTAGAAAAATATAACTCACCCAAATTACCCTCCCCACAGCATAGAATATGTGAGTAGTTCTTACTATAAAACATTGATTTCTAAAACAAAAACCCTTTCCACTAAGAAAACCCTAGGTCCAGATGGTTTTACCTCCCACATTTTTCCCAAATATTTAATAAGGATATAATTCTAATTGTACAGGATCTCTTCCAGAATTCATTTTACAAACTGATTGATCTTTAAAGAAGATAAAGGAGAGCAAATTATAGGTCACCTTTCTAGTGAATAGAAATTTAAAAAATCTTAAACAAAATATTTTCTGACTAACTATAAATCATGATTTCACTGAGTTTATAGCCAAATGCAAGATTGGTTTATTATTAGAAAACCAATCAAAGTATTTCAACTCAAAATCAGTTCCTAAAGGATTGCCATAATATAGTCATTTCAAGAGATTCCTATCCTCATTCAATGAGGTTAAAACTCCATTCTCAATAAAGTCACTCAGTAATTTAAAAATAGAAAGGAACTCCCTATACTGATAAAAGGTGTTTATCAAAGCAGCAGCATATACTTGCTTAACATTGAAGTGCTGGATGGTTTCCCTTAGGTTCTATCAGAAGGGGGATACTTCCTCGGTCACCACGTCTTTTTTGGTTTACTATGCAGTTCTTATCCAGTGTATTAAGCATGATAAATTAATACTGTCCAGTATTTTAAAGAAATAATAAAATGAAAGGTCTACGAATTGGAAGAGAAGAAATAATTCTGAAGGAAGAAACAAAACTGTAATTGTGGGTAGGTGCTCTGACGGAAAGACTCCAAAAGTATCTGTAGAAAAGCTGAAAGAACTCATGAGAGTTTACCAGAATTGGTGGAGATAAAATCAATTAAAAAACAACAACACTGTATTTCTCTATACCAGTAACAAATAAATTTGAGGAAAATATACTCTGTATAAGATCCTCTCCCTCTCATGTGTAAGATGAGATATAATTATAACAAGAATAACAATAGTACAAGATCTCTTAGTGAAAAAATATAAGCCTTTTTGAGTGATATTAAAGGACTAATGGAGAGATACATCAGTTTCTGCACTGGAAAACTTCACAGTGTGATGTTATAAAGATGTCATTTCTTTCCATATTGAAATGCATGTATTCAGTGCAATCCTAAACAAAACCCCAAAATAATTTAAAACAAATATATAGGGTAGCTTGAGGAAATTATTCTAAAACAATTATGAAAATTCATATAATCAAAATAGTTTTGACACTCAAAAGAAGAATAATCTGGGAGATCTTGATATGTCTGCTATCAAAGCTTTTTATAAAGGTGTAGTAATGAATACAACGTGGTATCTGGCCCAGAGAGAGACCAATGAGCAAGAAGAGAGAATTCAGGAATAGACTCTCAGACATCTGATCAGGACTTATGATGAGAGACACTTTATTAATCAACTGGAAGTGAGTCATTTAGATACGTGGGACTCAGTCCATAAGGGATCCATGCACAAAGCAAAATGAGCTTGAGCTTCTATCACAAATACAATTTTACTCTAGATGAGTTGTTAGCCTAAATGTAAAGGGAAAAACAAAATAAATAAAATAATAAAATAAAATAAAATAAAATAAAATGAGATACAAAGTGATATAAAATTAGAAATGTTAGCATAGGACAATTTCGTTATCTCAGAGTAAGATATTTTTTAAAAGATACAAGAGCACAAAAGTTTATAAAAGACTGAAATATTGGACTAAGGTAAAAGTAAACAACTATATTTACTGGAAGTATGTTTTTTAAAGATTTTATTTGTTTATCATGAGAGACACAGAAAGAGAGTCAGAGACACAGCCAGAGGGAGAAGCAGGCTCCCTGTGGGGAGCCTGATGCGGGACTGAATCCCAGGACTCGATCCCAGGACCCCAGGATCACGACCTGAGCCAAAGGCAGATGCTCAACCACTGAGTCACTCAGGCGCCCCTATTGGAAGCACTAAAAAGAGAGTGACATCAGGGCAGCCACTGACGGGATCATTACACCTGTGACCCATTGATCTGCAGATGACTTGTAGCTAATAAGCTCCCACAATTTATTATTATCATAATTATTATTAGAAGACAAGTAACCCAGAAAAATGAGCAAAACATATAAACAGATACCTCACAGAGGGGCAGACACATGTCTGAAGAATATGTGAAAAGGTGTTCACTGTTAATAGAAATTAAGAAAATGGAAATGGAAATCCTAGTGAAATGGTACACACCCGCAGCCCTGAAAATGTAAAGTGAGTCACAAAACCCAGTGCTGTGGAGTACTTAGAGCGACAGGAATTCCTGCCCTGCAGGTGCCTGAACCCTTGTCCCTGTAGAGTTAAACACACACGTGAACCAGCAATTCCATTTCTGAAAATACATGTAGGCAGCAGAAATCAGGTATGGGTGCAACCAGATAAAGGTACAGGAAAGTTCACTGCAGCACCGTCTACAAAGACCTAACGACTGGAAATAATCCAAATAAGCATCGTTGGTCAAATGGGCAAATGCCTGGTGAAATATTCAGACAATGGGAGCACCTGGGTGGCTCCGTCGGTGAAGCGTCTGCTTTGGGCTCAGAGCATGATCTCAGGGTCCTGGGATCCCCCTGCCCCCCACATTGGGCTCCCTGCTCAGCTTCTCTCTTTCCCTCTGCCATTCCCCACCCCTGCTTGTGCTCTCTGACTCTATCTCTCTGTCAAATAAATGAATAAAATATTTTTTAAAAAGAGAGAGAGAAAAAAAAGAGAGAGAAATTTTCAGACAATGGAATACTGCACAGGAATGCAAAGACTACAACCCTTACAATTAATTTTTAAAAAATCTATTGTTGACTAAAAGAGGCAAGGAGCAAAACAACACATGCTATACAATTCCATTTCTGTACAGTTCAAAATATGCTAAACTGGAATATCTCAGGACATGCATGTGGTCATGAGACTATAAAGGAAGAAAAGAAAGGATTATTTCATGAGTCCGGTTGTGGCTGTATTGCTGGAAAGCCTATGAAGCAGAAGTGAGGTCAGGAGTTGGGGGGACCCCTGGGGTCTGGCAATGCCCCGATTTTTGCTGTGGTAACGGTTACATGGGTGTTTGCAGTGATTTGTTAAACTGTGTATTTACACTTTGTGGATTTTCCTGAATGCGTATTAACTCACAATAAAAAGTGTAAAAAGTACCTAACACAAACCTTTTTCAAAAATCTGTATTTTACATTCTAATTGATCCTGGTACTAATGGCAAGAATTATGAACCCAGATCTACATTTCATGACCTTAAAATGCCAATTTTACTTGTGGCTTATAGGCAGCGTGTTCCACACTACTGCCCTTGGTCAAGCCTCTGTGTGGTTACCGACGTAGGGGAGGGAGAAGGAGGCCGTGTGAGGGGACTTATAGCACTGAGTTGCTAAAGCCTCATTCCTTGTGAACCCAGTGATTCACTCTGCATTTTCCGGCCATCCCATAAAATTAATAAATGTGAATTTTCACCATGCTTATCTGAATGTCTGAAGATTAGTTGTCATTGAGCTGCATGTGGAAATAGCACACTTAACATCATTCTGATGTTTGGACACCTTGTTTTCAACTCTGCCAAGGTTCTTGGAATACGGATCTGGATATGGATGAGGTAGGTAAGTGCATCAGCCTCAGACAAACGTTCAAGAAGTTTATAGGCTCCTTTCTTTGCGCTGCTTTACTACTGACTAAGAGAGAGCATTTTTTAAGTGCTCAAGTTCAGTTTTATTTTTAAACAAAAGGTGTCTTTCTCATGGAAATGGAAGACTGTGTTCCACTAGATCATGCAGGGTTGAATCTAAGAGCCTAGGACATTCAGACTTAGCAGTGTCTTCTGTTTACGAGCCCGTGGCCTTAGGGTGCGATCCACTGCATGGACGATGGAGTCTGCCGATTTGCCTTGACTTCTGAGGACTTGGCCTCCTGGCAAAATGGAGCGAGCCCGCTTAGTTGTGTTGTTTTGCACTGCGCAGTGGTAAAGGCTATTAAATTAATGGAGGAGATGTTTGTTCTTTTAATATCGTATGCATGAGACTCTATTCTTTTTGAGATTATCAATCATTAGTTGGTGTGAGAGAACTCATTTAAAGCAAGAAAGTGAAAAGTAAAGCCTGCCCTTTAATGCAGAGTTACTGGCCATATTGATCAGCGTCTGATATTATGAGAAGAATGGAAAGCATTTACATTCAGAAAGCTGCTAAAGCTGCACTTTTACCACTAAGAAAATTGCGCTCAGAAGGTGAGTGAAAGTAATTGTAAGTTTACTCAATAACGAGCATCTGATTTGACTAAAGAGCTCCACATTTTGGTAGAAACATCTTAACTGGTTATGGAGAAGCAAAGGTTCTCTGCCAATAATAAAGCTCACCTGGACTGTGTCTACCACTTGGGTCTGAGCTACTTCCTGCTTTTGGGAGAGAATATTTACCTCCAGGGTGTGTAGCTTTCAAATTCAGCCTACTTCACAATGGAGAATGTCAACAATGCCAGTCAGTCTTCACTCCTTTTTTCAATTTTGTCTGGTTAGTCATTTTACCAGACAGGACTGGTACTGGAGCGATCGCTCCTAAACTGCCCCAAGTTGAACATCATCGTTTTGTCTCCAAGCAGACCCTCTAACTAAAGAGACGTGCATGGTAATTTGCAAATGTGTAAGAATTTGGTCCCACCTCACCTGAAAATATTTTGAGAGAATATTCTGAAATGGTTTTATGCCTCAGGCATGACAACAAACCTGGTGGAATGTTGAGAGAGGTGGTCGGCATGTCAGCCCTCATTTTGCTGTCAGGCACCACAGCCTGTGCTCCAGATTTAAGGTCACAAAACCTGGTTTGAGCCCCCACTCTATGACTGACTGGCTGTTTGACCTCGAGGAAACCATTTGTCTTTTCAAAATTCGAAAGAATTAAGATGGAATTATCTTGAGGATTGAGTGGGAAAATGTATCTGAATGTCTAATGGCAAGAGGCATCTATACCTCAAACAGGGTGACAGATGATCTCACTCAGGCACCACTCCCGCCAGGGGGAACTGGGGCTATCACTCTTGTACTTTGGTCACTAACCTTTTGATAAAAATTGTTACCACTCAGTTTTTTGTGTGTCTCATTAGATTGTGAGAATAGAGATGAGTTCAATTGTGGAGATTTTACCTATTAATAAATGCATTTTAAGCTCCTTGTGTGTGTGTGTGTGTGTTTACACTGTAGAGTATATGACATTTTTATGATCTACTCTGGTGTTTGTATCTAATTCGTAAAGATATTGATATGCTTTGAGTCTTATAAAAACATTTCCCCAAGACTAGCTACATAATTTGTGGGTCCCAGTACAAAATAAAAATGTAGGGCCATTGTTCCAAAAGCAGAAGGAAGAGACATGAAAGGTACTGTGATATAAAGCTTTCTACTCTTTCTTTTTTTTTATGATAGTCAAAGAGAGAGAGAGAGAGAGAGAGAGAGGCAGAGACACAGGCAGAGGGAGAAGCAGGCTCCATGCACCGGGAGCCCGACGTGGGACTCGATCCCGGGTCTCCAGGATCGTGCCCTGGGCCAAAGGCAGGTGCCAAACCGCTGTGCCACCCAGGGATCCCCGCTTTCTACTCTTTTTTTTTTTTTTCATTTTTTAAAACTGATTTTAGAGGGGGAGGGGCAAAAGCAGAGGGAGAGAGAGAGAATCTCAAGCAGATTCTCAGCTGACTGTGGAGCTGAAAGTGGGGCTTCATCTCAGGGTCTTGAGATCCCTCAGGCCTTTGACCTGAGCCCAAACCAAGAGTCCATTGCTTTACCGACTGCACCACCCAGGCACTCCAAAGCTTTTTCCTTTGAAAAATGGTTGAAAAACATTATTACCTATAAACATGATAGATGTGGTGGTAATGCATGAGTAACAAAATTTATAAACTGCAGAAATGATTTTTTTTACTGCTCTAAGCATATACATATAATATAGTAATTTATACTTCATTAATGTGAGAACTTGATCACAAAGATTTTTCTGGCTGACTTTCTTAAAAATTTATTTATTGGACTATCAAAATTTATATGTTAGCCACTTCACTTTCAGCTGATAACTGAAAGAGAGATCAATCTACTGAAAGATCTTAAATAAATTTTAATGATGTTTAATTTTGAGAAGAATCTTTCTGCTAAGGCAGCTATTACTGGGGATATTAAGAGTGTTTTATAGGATGTGGCAAAATCGAGATAAAATTCTGCTAAATTATTTTGAAATAGAAGTTTTAGTGCATGTAGGGCTAATGATGCTTTCATCTTCAATACTTTTCTTCTGTTATATTTTCTGTTAACCTTTCCATTTCATTTGTCCAGACATTTTTCTTTGTGAGAGCCAATCATCTAGATATTAAGTCTGTGTTCTGTTTTTCATGTGTACCTTGTTTTTTTTTCTTTAAAAGATTTATGAATGTGTGTCCTTTCTGGACTCTATGATGGCTCATCAAATTTAGCTTCTCCATCACCAATTTTTATGAGTGTCAGTTTGTCTCTTCGCTGCTTTCAACATGAATTTGTGTGAAGTGTACCACTCGTCCTGCCACATCTTCTGTCCTGTGCAGTTTTCCTTTATGACACTCATTTCCTCCTTACCTTTTTGTTCTCGTTTAATTCTTAGGGCTTTATGTGCTTTTCAAACATCTACCACTAACTTCTTGTTCTGCACCATGGAAAACAGGGTTGTTGAAAACTCTCATCGTGAGTAATCTTCTTCCTCCTCTGAAGTAGGTTCTTCTGAGTTTTTCTGAGGTTTGTGGTCACTCCATTTTTTAATCATTGCTGTTGAGAACTTTGATTCATGTTTACTCCCTCCTCCTCCTATGTCTTTATTCATGGACAGAAACAGATACACCCAAACACAACAGCTATCAGAAGATTGTACAGATTGAATTTGGCCCATGCTCGGTGGACATGGGTGGTGTTTGACTCTGCCCCAAATGCTACAGAAGCTGTTAACTGCTTTCTAGAGTCTGGGAGCCTCTTGCTACCGGCCTGATGCTTTCCCATCTGACTTACAAATATTCCGAACCATTGGGTCACGAAAGTAAAAACAGCACAGCCCTCACGGAAAATGCTACCACTGTCTTTTAGTCGTAAAGTAATGCAATTGGTACAGGAGTGTGTAGAAGAAGAATTGATGGTCTTTTTTCCAACTCCTCCTGACCCTTCCATTGCTGTTCCTACCCACCTTCTCTGTGAAAAGTTTAGTTTTAACAGTTGTGGGTAGAGCTTAGCAATATTCCCTTTAACTTTTATGTATTAATGTAGACACACACTTTCTTCCTTTTTTCCCATGATTCTATTGTATACAATATCAAGTGGATAATACTCTATAAAATGTTCTGCAACGTATTTGTTTTTATTTCCATAAAGGTATAGCTCAGAAAAACTTTGTTTTTAGTATATTTCAAACTTTTTAAATGTCTTATGGTATTTCATAACAGAAATATTACTTTTTTTTGAGTACCTTCTCTTTTAATGAGTTTTGTTGTTTACTGCTTTCTGCTTTTACAAAAAAAAATGTTATGTTAAATATCCTTGCAAAAGTTCTCGTATGTATGTAATTGCAAATATTTTTGTAGAATAGGTGCTAAAAAGAACAATTATTGTTCAAAAATGAGGATGTTTATGTTTTTTAATCAATGATCCCAAACTGGCTTCTAGAAAGGCAGCACTAAATTAGCTTCCCTAACAGCACTGATTTTTCCTCACTCTTCCCAATACAGGCTATTGCCAAAGATGTTAATTTTTATAAAAATGGTGGGAAAATAAATTGTGTCCTATTATTTCTTTTAATTGGCAATTTCCCTAACTACTGATGAGAGAGTATGATTTTATATGCTTATACTTTTTCTTCTATGCTTTTTTTGCTCTAAACTTTCTGTGTTTATCATTTGCACAGTTATTCTTTGTTGGTCTTTGTATATAAATGGCTTTAAATGCATCGGATATTAAGTGCCATATGTTCTATATGCTTTAAATATTATCTCCCAACCTGTCATTTTTTATTTTAATTTTAGTCAACTGGGTCGATTTCTTTATTAGTCAAGGATTTTGTTACTTATTTAAGAAGTTTCTCTCTCCTCAATAATTATAGCCCACCATCTCACAGGATGATATTCAGACCTTTATCTGATTCACTTTCTAGATTTTCACCAAAAAGTCAACCTGGAATTTTTTTCTTTTATTTTTTTTTTTATTTTTATTTTTTTATTTTTATTTTTTTTATTTTTTTGAATTTTTTTCTTTTATTTCCTCAAAAAGCATATAAAATATATCCTTCTGGTTTATAAAAAGAGACTAGAATTCTTGGAGCCTCGGTGGTTTCTATGATTAGTAAATCTCCTGACCTAAGGAGCATCCCACTCCTCAATCCTCCACAGCAGCCCTCACTCAAGAAATGACATATAGGTAATTCTGTCAAAACACAATAAAGATTTTGCACTCTAAAATCTACTTGTAGCAATTGCATACAAAGATTGTGCAATTTGTACTTGCCCTCACATAAAGATATTGTCAGTGAATAGGGACCAGATTATAGTGGAGAAAATCACTAAACTGCTCATAATAGTTTAATAGAAGAACAGTAAGACTCAGCCAGGAACAGGCTGAAATATTTATTTTGGGCCCCATGGTTAACAGCAATACCAATACCTCAGGTTACACTAATGCTAGAGTCATGCTCAAGTTTCTAGATGCATTTTTAAAAGATTTACTTATTTATTATTTTTGAGAGAGAGAGAGAGAGAGAGAGAGAGAGAGAGAGAGAGAAGAGAGGAGGGGCAAAAGGAGAGGGAGAAAGAAGCCCAAGCAGACTCCCTGCTGAGCGTGGAGCCCCACACAGAGCTCAATCCCAAGACCCTGAGATCATGACCTGAGGCGAAACCAAGAGCTAGACACTCAACCAACAGAGCCACCCAGGGGCCCCTAGATGCATATTTTTTAATCGTTGTTTATGTTTTTATGTTTTAGTTATTTAGGACATTGTAGAATTTCACTTCTCAACTGAGACTTTTTATATACATTTTATACCTTAGTAAAAAAATGGAATCACTTCAAGAATAGTTACAGAGAGAAAGAACTAGCTGACCACTGTGGCCAGGATTCTGATGCCCCGGGTACCTACACCAGAAGAGGAGCCCTCCTTCAGTACTAAGAGGCTGTACTGAAGCACCCTCCACAAGCTCATGGGCACTCAGTGACTATTGACTGAGCAATTGATCTCTAATTATAGTATTTAATCCTTGAGCCTTCTATAGGAAATGACAGTTGTCCTGTAGAAGACAGGGAGCAAAGATTGCTTAATTGGGACATAGCCATGTAAACATTGTGATTTCTTCTGTAAGCAGTTCATGTGAGGTTCATACATGACATCAATTAGGATGGTCTCAGGATAAGTCACCTTAGAACTGGAAAATTGCTCACAGAGGCCAAAAAGTGTCAAGAAATGTGTGAACAGGGCCACCTGGGTTGCTCAGTGGTTAAGTGCCGGCCTTTGGTTCAGGGTGTGATCTCAGTCCGGGGATGGAGTCCCATATCGGGCTCCCTGCGAGAAGCCTGCTTCTCCTTGTGTCTATGTCTCTGTTTCTCTCTGTGTCTTTCATGAATAAATAAATAAAATCTAAAAAGAAAAAGAAATGTGCAAACAAAGACTATATACCTTTCCTGTGTGGCATGCTCTTCAGGGAAGAGAATCATTTGCTAGGACCTGGGCATTAAGGTAAGCACATCTTTGGTGCTGACCAACCGGGTCTCGTGACTCTCTTCCTCTAGCTTCCCGATCTGTGATAGCCATTTCGCACAGGGATGCCAGGAGGGAAAATGAGATAATAAAGCCGAGATCATATGCTTTGAGAGGTGCCAGATTAGTACAAGGTACGGTTATTAATTTTGTAGGCTATTATTAATAACCCATAAAGAAAACCTGAATTTAACTTCATGCCAATTCACTGGACCACGAACTGAGAACAACCGTGCGTCAGAATAAAAAGAATGTTATTTTCTTAATCCCTGTAGCAAAATTGTTTGCAGGACACCACATGCTTCTAGGGATTTCACTGAATAGAAAATCATTCCAACCAGATATTTGGTAGACCAAAACCCATTAATTCACAGGTAAACTAGAGCAACCCAAATGTCGAATTCTGGGAGTATGCATATTTTTCTATTACTACCAAAGGTTAGCTGCACATGCTTTCATAAGCAAAATAAAAGGAGGGAATTATTTCATTATGAAGATTCAGTTCCTCAATCACAGCGAACGTTTTTGAAGGCTGCAGCCTTTAGTAGTTCTGAGAATAAGGTGTCCAGATTCAAACGTACAGCAGAATGAACAATGTGTAGACAGGACGGTGAGGCAGCCAGCATGCTGGGAAGTCCCTGCTGTTCTATTTACGGGCTGGTCAGTAAAACTTGGAGATTGTTGAAACTGGAAGGGAATTTAGAGGTCATTTGGTCAACACCATCTTTTTTCAAGACTTCAAACCCTCCAGGATTTCCCTGGTGAAAACATTTGCATAAGTGTGTCTGAAGTGAGAGGATCTTGGAGCTAGCTGCTGCCTCACCAGGGAACATGACTGTCACTCTTCCTCCAGTGTGAACAGCCAGTGTTGGTTGCTCCACCTGTGCTCAGCAGTCCTGCTGGAAACGCAGCAGAGAACCCCTGGATCCTGCCTCGATGGCTAGCAAACGGCGTCCTAACGGCATCCCCAGGTCCTCCCTGCTGGGCCTGCGGCCCGAGACATCTCCCATTCTGACCCCAGGCCAGTCCTCCCGCTGACACATCCTCTCCTGTCCATCCTGCTCTCCAGTCAGAATGGGCTCACGGTTAGTCATTTCCAAAGGCAGGGCGATCTCTGCACCTCACGTGCTCGCCCCCGCTCCTCCACCCGTGGCTCGGGTGCTCCCACTGCGCCCTTCTCCCATATCCAGGGTGATTCTGCTACAGTGCCTGGTATTTACCGCACAGCAGCACTTACCCACTAATCGCCCATTTATACTTTCAATCCCTGATTTACCGCTGATTCTCTCATAACCTAGCTGGGATTGGAGTCCCAGTTGACATGGGATGGGGTTCAGGGAAGGATGTGGAAGGTAAACCTTGGCCTTCAGTTACCTCATCGTTCTGCTGGATGCAACCCAGCAGAAAGAGGCTGCTTCAGGTAGAGAACCTGAGCCCCGGTGCACCGGGCTACCCCACAGGGCTTGGTCTGAACAGCAATTGTTCACATTCCACCAACTGCAGAACACCTTCATAGGCAAGCCACCTCCTCTCATCGTGCTGGAAACCTTCCCTCCTGCTCCCTGCCTCTTTCTTTGGAAATGCTGACCATTCACATTGTTCCACTCAGGTGCATATTCTAGCTTCACTTTTGCACCAGAGTGAGTGGTGGTGGGAGGCAGGCCATGGCACATGGCATTACTGTAGGAGTGTCCCGTGGCAACTTGTTCAGACGGTGTTGTGGGAAGACCCTACAGAGAGACAAAGAAGAAACACACACATACACACACGAGAAACAATGGAAGACTCATATTTTGTAGACATTTTCAATTGTGGAATTGTGATGCTAGAAGAACCCACATAATTTCAATCACTTTTCCTTTATTTACTAGCATCTACCAGATGCTGGTATATTGTAGGCACTGTGATCTGTGCCAAGTATCCCATGGTGATCCAAAGACCATCTTCATCCTCACCGAGTGAGCAAGGCAGGAGAGAGGAACTGAATTCCCTATAGTGTTATGGGAACTTGATGGGAGTAAGGTGTAGAAGATTTGGTGTTTAAGGTCATAGAAAAGGTCACATGCCTGTGAATTTAAGTGTAAGACTTTGCTGTGCAGTCATGACAGAAATTGTGTTTGTAATAGACTCAAAATTCGGGGGCAGGTTGTACAGTGCCTATATATGATATATTGTATGTTGAAGGAAACAATATTAAGGCTTTCTGGAGGATGTCATAGACCTAACCAAACACTTAACTTTCTTGTAAACACAGAGATCACATCTTATAAAGAGTCTACACTGTTCCACATGTTGCCCACCATGCTTTGAATATTTCTCCCAAAGGCTCAGCCAGTGGCAAATGATTCTGTGAAGGAGAGGTCGTAAGATAAATTCATGAAAATACTCCTAATGCCATCAATTTTTGGACACACCTTTTCTTCTTTTCAAACAGGAAGAGTGTCTGTGGTTGCATTTGAGGCCCCAGAATCCCTGGGGTGGAGGGGGGCTGTGGGACAGCAGGTAAGAAGCCAAGAGTGGAGATGGTAGGTGGAAGAATTGAAAAACATATTTACATGATGCGGTTGATGTTATTATGTTCATCAGAAATCCTCATTATTCGGTCTAAAACTCATATTCCTATGTTGTTAAGAAGTAAACAGTCTAATAGGAAGTATTTATTTTGTAGTAGAACCAATTTGGTTGGTGAAAAAAATCAAAACAGATCAAATCTGACATTATGCATCTCCACATACAGTGGTGTTCCATTGCTGTTTTTAATGTGGTGATCTTAAGAGTGTTTCCATAGGACTTCCACGTCAAACAGGAACGTTTGAACACATTGAATTGTTTCATTTCAGTAAAAGAGAATAGTGTTTTCCTCAAATATGAGAATGATAGTGGAATATGAGATATGTTAGATTTATTTTGTGTGGTGCTACAAGGGAGAAGTTGGATTGATTAACAGAAGTTTCGGGAGACAGATTCCAGATTCCAGCTTAGTATGAAGACAATCATGGATTTTTTTTTTTAAGAAATAATAAGTTCTTCAACACTAGACATGTTCATATACAAATTAGAGAGTCAGTTTTTGGAAGGTCTTAAATGATAGGTTCAAATAATTGACATGTGACACGTACAAAAGACTTTTGTTTTTGTTTTTCTAGAAAGAACAGAATGAGCAGAAGGATGATGGAAGAGGGAGAGGGAGAGACAGAACCCCACGCAGGCTCCACGCCCAGCACAGAGCCTGACACAGGACTCAATCTCACAACGCTGAGATCATGACATGAGCTGAAACCAAGAATAGGATGCTAAACACACTGAGCCGCCCAGGCACCTCCTGCGGATGACCTTTTAGAGTCCATTCTTGACCAAAAGTTCTGTGAGCCAGATTTTCTTGGTATCTTTCCACTTTGTTGGTTCCAGTATTTTCAGAATGGTTTTAAATGTTAATTTTATCGTACAGTAATGCTCTGAAAGTACAGAATATATCTTTGTCCTTGTTGGCCATTTCCTTTCAATCACAAGTTTATGGCACTCACAGATCTAATTGGCTCTTGTGGGATATATATTAATTATCAATTTCAATATATTTTCATATTAGGTCTGGCAAGATAATCACATATATTTGTAGTCTTTTGATGACTTCTAAAAGCTCAAGTACAAAATTAGAGGTACAGTTGATGATCATCTTTGTGCATGTCCACCATAGTTTTTTCAGAGTCAAACAGGCGCATTTTTTTGGTTACTAGGGTGTATTCACCCAGGGTTTATCACCACGGCTGCCCTGTGGATGGTGATGGGGATTCTTGCCCCGTGCAGCATGGCCAACTCCCATGCAGGAGAGATCATTCTGAAAGTCCAGGAGAAATGAAAGATCAGGGACTAGTCACACCTGTGTTCAATCATAACTGGAAAGAAGTGGGGATACCTATGAATCAAAACTAGCCCTCAGATTGCTGCATTTAACCTTGTACCAAATTACCAGAGAATTAATAAAAGGCAGATGCAATTATAAATGCACATCACAGCAAGAACGAAAAAATAACTATGTTCTTAAATTTGCCAAACATACGTACATTACACATACATATTACATACGCATATATCATTGAGATCCACATTTCTTGTTAATTTGAATAAAACACATTGTCTGGAATTGCTGTACACAGTGACTGGACTTCAGAAAGTTTTTAAAAATCATATCACTAAAATAGACTTCACAGAAATCAGATAGGTACCAGTGTTTATCACATGTATAAAAATATAAAACACACATTATACAGGTTTTCAAAACTATATATGTCCACTATAATGGGTGTTATTTTTTTCCTAAAGTTTCTAAAGCTAGCTAATGAAGGGAAAGGCATCAGAATATGAAGTGATTACAAATAAAAATCATTTTGCAGAGAAAAATGATGGGAAGAAGACCCAACTGGCGTGTAGATAAAATTGATCAGGGAGCAGTGCATTCGCTTGCTCACTCTTTCAGCTGATATGTGCCTTTTGCGTAACCGGTGTGGAGATGGCTAGAAGCCTCCCCTCATTTCTGCATGGGGAGAATTTTTATCTCGCTGTCTCACAATTAATTTAGAGGTCTGATACATTATTATTCGTAGACATGGAATGATCGACTACTATCAAATTGTTTGTTGAAGATGAAAAGTAACTGGAACATATTTTCAAATCACAGATTTGAGATTTTAATGAAGATATTGAGGCACAAGGGACAGAAAATGTACATCTTGTAATATGTTCATTTTCTCTGGTTCTATGGACAGAAAACATGATTGCTGTCGACTTTCTTAACGAATACTGGAAAATATTGCAATTTGGGGTTATAATGAAACCCATGTTACTGATGCTTAAGCTCTTGTGCTAATTAAAACTGGGGAGGGTTTTTTTGCTCTTGTCATTCTTACAACTGTATAGAATATAAAGAGTTTTTAATAATAGTCAACAGCATGTTCTGAGTCCATATATATTAGTGCTAATCAATACAGATACGTATGTTTAAATATACAAAAGTCTAACACCTCAAACTTCACAATTTTAAATGATCATAAAGACTCTCCTAACTAAATCAGACTCACACCTTCATAGCTTGTAGGGATTTCATTCTAGTATATTCTCAGTATTTGCTCCTGATTATGGATGCACTTCACTAAACATCAAATCAGAAATGTTATTCTATCTTGAGAGTCAATGCATTTCCACAATAGGAGTCCATTTGACCACATGCTGGTGTTCTCCATAAAGTCACTTGTATTTAAATCAGAGACACAAACCTCTTTCTTCGGTTTCTCGCCCTTCCCCCTCCGCCGGCTGGCGGTATATTTTCCTTAGCATTCGTAATGTTAATTGGAGTTACATGTGTGCAGTTGGATCTGAATGTACTTCCAGATGTGACTTTTGTAAGCAAGGCCTTTCAGACAGAAACCCCTTCATATTTCAAATGAAACTGCACCACACAAAGTACCTTCATTTACAAAAAAAAAAAAAAAAAAAAAAAAAAAAAAAAATTCCAAAGGACACAGCCATTAGTATGATTAAACACAACGTTAAAAAAAATGTAAAATTACATCTATATTCCGAATTAGGTCATCTGATTTTGATTCTTGCTTTTTTTCTTATTTTCTACTTTGGAATTTGCAAAGGTCCTGGGGATGTGATGTTTAAAAAAATAATAAATCTCTGTTATTCCCTTTTAAAAAAAATTCATCTGATCCCACTTGGCTTTGTGGAAAATTGAGGGCAGTACTAGAAATCCTATAAGGTAAACGATGCATTTAAAATGATGTCAGCTGCCTGAAAATGAGTTTTATTTGTGCCCTTACCTAATATTTTAGTTATTTTATAATGACGGCAGATATGATACCAAGGAAATAACCGCTTTTGTGCATATCCCGGCGGGTGGACGGAGAAGAAAACAGGACCGAGACAGTCTGAGAGAGCCCACTGTAAAAAGAATCGCAGAAGCAATTAAACCTCACTTCCTGCAAGGTCCGTGCGAAAGCACAGCGCTGTTTCCATGGTCATGTGGCCGCGTCTGCTTTCATCTGGCAAGAATTCTCTTATCGTTTAAGTCAGTGAATCCTAAGTTTTTTTTTAACGGAATGAAATAAAAGCTGAATCTCGGTAACAAAGGGCAGACCAGGCTTTTCAAGAACGTGCCGCCCTGTGTTATGTGGTTAAAAAAATATATATGTTTAAGGGTTGTCGTTTTGATTGTAGGAAAAACCATAATAAATAATATCAGGAGCAGAGCATCACATATTTAAAAATCCAAAGAAGCAAAGCCATGGAGAAACCCTGGTTATACTCAATCAGAGAAACTGGGTGTGGGGTGTGGGGTGTGGAGGGGGCAGGGAATCTTCAATGAGCCGTGATGTGGCCCCCCTAAAAACACCCTGAGCTTAATTTTCGGCCATTTGTGTGGGGCTCATTTATAACTCTGTGCCTGGTTCTACTTCATTGGCAAAGCCAGATACCAAAACGAGTAATTACCATAATTATTTTGGTCCAAGATGAAATCCTTTCGCAGAGTACACGTTTTGTTTTGTATGGGATTGTTCTTAGCCATATACATTTGAGTGAAATTTCTCTCCGGAAGCATTTACAAACAGCACAGTGACTTCATGGGCGGGTGGGCTGGTAATTTAACATATTCTTATCTCTTTTTGACTCTTTTTCATTTTCTTGTCACCACTTTAGTTTTTATGTCTCTACTTTGGGAGATACAACAAATAACATGCATAATTTAATTTTCAGCATTTTAAGGCAAAGGAGTGGATTTAGTTTTCCCCAGAGCGTTTTATTAAGGAAATATTCTCACAGCAAAGAAAAATCCAATATGAAATACAAAAGTGAAACCAATGTGTGCGCGGTGGTATATTTTATTACGTGGGGCTTATTTTGATCAATCAATCATACTGAGACCACAGATTCTTTAGGTCCATATTTCACTGCAAATACTGGTGGGGGAGTTCAATCTAAATCTCCAATGTTTAATGAGGTGTCTGTTTCATCCTTCCTAACTGAGATGCTCTAAAAACCAAAGTGGTGAAACTTAATAATTTTATTAGACGGTAATAGTTATTTTATTAACATTTTTCTCCAAGGATTTTTCTGTCTGATTATGAGTACTTTGCAATTTCAGACAGTATGATGGATGCTACTTTTCTATGACAAGAATTTTAACAGCCCGTCTTCAGCGCTCAATGCACACCCAATTATGCGTCTGAGCTAGTAACCTTGAATTTATGTTGCCATGGTGACAAACTGGTCATGCATTATGGATTATCATTGAAATTCTACACCCCTACCTAGCATAATGAGAGTTGGGGACTTAATCAAATCAGCCATTCTGTGTGACACAAAGTGAAGAACTAGCTCTCATTGTTCCACGCCGAGGAAGGAAGCGGGCCTGATGGGGAGGCAGCTGCAGTCCTACAGTCTGATAGATGGCCCTTATATACATTTGTGAATGTATAGACAGATGGTGCTCAATGCCTGGAATTTCCAGCTTAGGCAGCAGCTGTTCGGATAACCTCTGCCGTCTCACCTTGTTGTCATGGAACATTGAACAGAGACTGAGACTGTGTGTGGATACATTGACAATCTGACTGAATTTACACTGCATGGCATCTTTCTTTTATCATAAGACGGCTGGCCTAGAATGAATGCCGGGTGAGGGTAGAGGAGGTGGGTGCGGGGCCGGGGGTGGGGGGCTCGGGGGAGGGGGGAGGGTGGCCAAGAGCGCCCTTTTGAAAACCAGACCCTGGAACTGGACTATCTCCCATCCCCATTTTCCAAGAAGAAAGAGACCCAGTAGTGTGGTGATCTGTGCCTGGGAGAAATCTGGGGGGGCTGCTTTTTCAAAGCCCAGGACTCGTAAGCAGGACCCCCTCGTCCTTGTAGAGAGCTCGCATTGCCTCTGTCCCCTAGATGAGGGGTGTCTCGGTTTTCTCTGTGCCTGTCACTGAGACAATTCCAACCCCTCCAGGTCAGAGCGGCAGGGTGAGTGTTGGGGCAGCAGTGACCAGAGAGAGACGGTCCCCGCCTTGGCTGGCTTCTCTCTCTTCACAAAGCGTGGTGAGTATGAATTAGCGAGAAACCATCCCAGCAGCTCCTGCTTTGGTGTGATTTTCACAAAAACGGACTTGTTAAATGATCAATCTCTCTCTCTCTCTCTCTTTTTTAGAAACCACTGTGCTAACGTGATGGTTCAGAAAGGCATGTTTTTGAACAGAATATCCAGCTCCCGAGGTCTCAGGGTCCATACGAATGCTTCTCAACCAAAGCATGAAGGCTCGTGATCGTGCTTGAATGACACGCTCCCGTCCCTCTCAGGCCACCACGTCCCATGACCATCCATGAGGCTGACCTATTAATATCCCTGGAAACGCTATGCATTTCCTGGAGCATTCTTCGTCGACAGACATTCGACCCGTCTCTTTCTTCCATCTGAAATCCTCTCTCTGCTCGATTTTTGTTATCCCTTTTATTCTTTTTCTTTACCTTCCCAACCTCGACTCTTAAAACTGCCTGAGCCCTTTGGTTTGGAAGACTTGTTTACGTGTGCACGGAGGAAGGCCCTTTTTAAATATTTCATAAGGCTCCGGGTGTCTCGCCTGGTTTGGCAGGCTTCCACGACTGCAGGATGAGCAAAATTGTCTTATCAATGAAACATGCGTTGACCCAATACATTATCACGGCTCCAAAAAACCCATTACCCTTTCTCATGTTAATGCTTAGCAGACTATGAAGTATTTTAGTAAGGTCTGTGAGACAGGGGAGTCTCCAAAGCCAGCACTATCCATATCTGCGGCCAAGAAGAAGGTTGCTCTTTAGAAGTCTTGAAATTGGGTCAATATTACACATTTAAAAGCTTCCTGGGATCTATTATTGACATTTGGGGAATCAGATGCATAGAAAAATATTAACAATTGATAGATACCTTTTTGTTATTTTCCAAGGCCTATTATAGGCTATCCATAAATAGGTAAAGGACTTAAAATATGAATTTGTATTTAAGAATGTGGAAATTGTCACCAGAACACTGACATTATATTGAAACTAAAGCACGATACTGTCATAAAAAATTAAACATCTGAATAAAAAGTACAGGCATGGTAATCTAGAGCACCTGATATATATATATATATATATATATATATATATATATATATATATATATATATGAATGTCTTGTACTAGGGTGGGGGAGTTGTTTCAAATGGATGAAAAGCAATATCCATTTGAATTCCATGTCTCTGTGCTCATGCATAAGCAGCAGCTTTAATATATTATCATCACAACTATTTTACTCGAGTTCTCTTTTATTTTCCTGAGAGATGGCACTTAATGAGTAGTTTTATTTTTTTTTCCGTAAAAATGTCACAAATAAGCAGGCTGAGAACATCCATGCAAATGATACTGCAAGCTCTAAATATGTATTTTAATTTTTTGACAAAATGAAGGAAAAAATGGTGCATTTTTCCCATTAATTCTTTAAAACTATTCATGTATAAATATGCCCTAGGCAGATATATATTACACTTAAAATGTCATAATTAAAGGTAACATTATTTATTGCCTCTAGAAACAATCATGAATGTGTAATCTTGGCCATAAGAAAGTTTTTCTAAACAAAACTGCTACTCATATTTTTTTTTAAATATCTTCAAAGGTTTTTTTTTTTTTGTAAGTTTCCAAATACACGCTAAATACTTGCAGAATAATAATTTAAATGTATAATTAATGATTGTAAAAGTAATTTGAAAGGATGGATTTCTAGCAGAGCCTTAATTCACTGACTAGATCTTATACAGCACCCCAACACTTAAAGTCAAAAGCATATTGTCAACTGTGAAGATTAAACTGTGGAAGTTTGACAATCAATTAGTTCCAAAGAGCCTCTTCACTGAGTGCAGTAATGCTCGTGAGGCCACATCTTTCAACCAATTCTCCTAAATGGTCTAATAAGAATTACCTACATGAATTTTCTGTAGCTTATTTAAAATAACTTTTGGTGGGGGGCCTGAGTGGCTCAGGTGGTAAAACATCTGGTTTTGGCTCAGGTCATGACCCCAGCGTCCTGGGATGGAGCCCCACATTGTCAGGTTCCCTGCTCAGTGAGGAGTCTGCTTCTCCCTCTCTCTCTACCCCTACCCCTGCTTGTGTGCTTTCTCTCTCTCTCTGTCAGATACATAAATAAAATCCTTAAAAATAAAATAATTTTCAAATGAGTCTTCAATAGAAAACATTTGTGATAAACAGATCTGCAGATAAATAGACATGCACATGTATATATTTACATACTTGTCTAATTCCTCTTTTGTGTGACTTCATCATTTCTGTCTATACTAGGCCTTTTTGACCATCTCTGCTGTTACGCAGATTAATAGAAGCTGAGCATGTGTGATAAGTGAGCTTAGGTTTTGTTTGTTTATATTTATTAGACATGCATTAAAAATGCACAAATTGGGAGTGTCCCAGTGAAAACAGGAAGACCTCCTAGGAGAGAGTTCCCGGTGACACAGGATTTGGAATGGGTGCTGGGGAGTGTGACAGCAGTGTCTTGCTATCTGCTGCTGAAGCTGGGGAACAGGGACACGGACTCTGTCACCAGCCCTGAATGACCCCCCAGGCTTGTCCTCCCTGCCGACCCATGCTGGGAGAGGCACCCAACACTTAACCACCAATCCCTACTGGCCCACGTGTCAGAAGGTTGACCAGTATGCCATGTTATCAACAGGTACGACGGCCACACACAAGACTCGTGACCCCGAACTTCCCAGTTTAGAAGCATCCCTGCAGTGCCCCTCTCTTCACCACACGTCCTCTGTGTGGTTCACGGTACCCATTCATGCCATTTTTGGAACACTGGCCTAAGTCCCAAAGTTGTGATATTCTCTTTCTGTCATAAAGGAGACAATGTCGTTCCATAGTCATGTTAGTTTGGGGGTTTTTGTATACTGGTTCTTTGTGAAAAATTAGAGTGAACACCGTGGGGCGCCCACCAGCTGATGAGGCCGTGGTACCTTATGGACAACGAAGGTCAAGTGGAGCCCCTCACTCAGAGCAGGGGGCTCCCTCCTTACGCGGCCTGAACTGTTACCCTCAGCCTGCAGATGCCACAAAGCTGCTTCTGATGTGGCCTGGCCTCTCAGGACAGGAGCCAACACCCTTCCAGGATCCGACAGGTCAGGAGGCCAGACCGGGAACGGCCGAGACGGTCCACAGCCTCCCGTGGTCAGAGCAGGCCAGCCTGGGCTCCTACACCTCCCTCCCTTCTTCCTGCCATGTCGCAGCCTCCGCTGACCCTGGGCTCCCTCCTGAGCAAATCTGCTCAGTCCCCTGCAGTCACCAAGGAAAAGTTGAGCTCTTTTCTGAGGGAGAGAGGGCTGGCCTCCACACAGCAGGGGCTGTTTTCTGAGCCAGAGTGACTTCTGCTTCTATCTCACAAATAAATGTTTATGATTAAATCAATACATTATCTTCACCTTAAGAAAAGTATTATTATTTATAATAGTGCGTTACTTGCATGTATTAAACATGGGCTATGTGTCAAGAACACATTGATTATCTCCCTCGAATCCCACACATCTCCTTTAATTTATAAATGAAGCCACAGAGGCTCAGTGAAGAAGAGTAATTCATTTGAGTTCAAAACTGGCTTATGGTCAAAATGATGAATGCTTGCCTCATTTTTTTGTCTGTGATTTCTAATTTCTCTCTGCCCGATGAGTTGGGATTTGCTGAGGACACCGTTTAGCATTTGTGGAGAAGGAGTCCAGCTAACTGGAGGCAGGTTTTGTTAAACCACATCTCCCAACTGGGAACTGGATGGAAGAAATCAGACCCTCCAGAAGGCCGACTCTAGCTCTCCAGCCGTGCTCCTCATGATTGCCCCATAGCTGAATGGATCAGTGCCCATCTCTTCTCCTTGATGCAGTAGGATTGAAAGAACAGAGGTTAGTTACCAAGTAAGGGAAAGTTTTATGATATTCCTCAGCCATGGCCATGCCAGTCTTGGGGCAGTTAGAACACAATTCAGCCAACTGGGCTTTCCTTAACAATCATACTCTTTATCAAAAGGGTGGCCATAAGTTACCTTTCTCCCAAGATAGCCCTGGTTTATTTCTGTGGACCCACTGTAACTACGAGGAGGACTCTCTTTCGCCCTCAAAGGACATTGGATCAGATAACAAATATCATGGTCAACTGATTCATAGCCACTAGCACATATGATGTCTACTCTATATTGCTATCATAAGTCAAGATACAAAATTGAGCAAATGTGTAAATAACTCTATCAGTAGCTATTGTATGACAGCTTCAGTAATCGAATTTAAATGATCATTTATTACTGCCTAACTTAACTCTAGTATTCTTTTCCAGGGCTCATGGAGACAGCATGGGTCTCCCAACGCTTTTCCAATGAGGTAGAAATAACCTTCTGTTTTCTACAACTTCAGCAATGACAAGCCTTCGGGGCCACACAGCAGTGAGCGCTGTCTGCAGGGCTGGCCTCGGCGTAGCAGGAGCATGCAGCTCTGACCCCACCATGCTCAGCTGTCCTCCTACCATGGCCTGACTTCTACTTGCCTTTGTATTCTCTGAAATCTTGGCACCAGGCATATCTTCTCTCTCTCTCTCTCTCTCTCTCTCTCCTCTTATTCCTGGAGTAGAAATCTTGATGCTGGGAGTGACAATCCAAAAGTAGAGAGAAAGAGCGAGAACAGTAGGAGCACTGGCGTGGTTGCACAAACTTGGAGGGAATAGCATGTTTTCAAAGTACAGTTGCATCCTGACTGCTTTACAGTATGAAAGTAAGCCATTCTTGTTTAAATAAAGCCACACTAGGTTATTATTTTGGTGACACATCTTAGCTTGTTGATAGCCCAGTGTCATACAATTAATTCACTGTCAAATGTCAACCTGAGTTTATAGGAAAAAAAGAAAGAGAGAGAGAGCAAGGATAATGGAAAGAGAGAGTGAGGGAGGGAGGATGGAGGGAGATAGGAAGGAGGGAGGGAGATAGCTCTGCTTACTCTGAACCTTGTGATTCCAATGGACAGGAAAACTGTGATTTCAATGAATAGGAAAACTGTGATTTCAATGAATAAGAAAACTGAGAATCCCCGAATAGAGATACCCAGAAATCATGATGAACCAAATTACGTGAACAGGTTTGGATGGATGACAGAATGGTCCTCAAGCAGAGCTTCTGAGTCTGTACATGTTGATGGTGCTGAAGAACTGCATTTCTGACCCGCTTTCAGGAGCTGCTAGTTTAGAGGCCACATTCAGAGACCTCTGGGATTTGAGAAGGAGCCCCTGTAAAGACACTGCGCTGGCACACATGTGGCCAGCTTCCTGGTCTTCATAGGTCTCCATACATAAGATGAGCTTAGAACTTCAGTCCCCAGCTCCACCGAACCTCCGGTCTCCAGGATGGACCTTGCCAGTCCAACCAACTCTTCTCTGATTCTCCTGTGGAGACAACCAAAATAACATGGTTCTTGACTGTTTCCTAGGGAAATTTGCCTAGCTGGGAGGCACGCTGCCTGACCTAAGAGTCAGAAATTAAATGGCTCAGGTGGAAGAAATTAAATGGAGAAATTAAATGGCTCAGGTAGAAGACAGAAGGAAACCAGCCAACGGGCACTGAAGGTTAGGAAAGACCTAGGGGATCTCACTACCGAGATGATGGAGGAAGTTTCCCTGTTCCTCCCACCAGGCACATCTAAAACTCTGGACGTTCTAAAAAGCAACAGTAAGAAATTCTGAGAGATGTTTCTTTTTGAGCAGAAAAGACAGACTGCGCTGAATGGGGAAGGCAGGCCAGTGAGGGAACTCGGAACTGAGGAATGACACAATGGTGGGTGCCCCGGGGAAGATGTATGGCCTCATGTATCCCAGACTCGAAGCAGAAGAGGTAGGCCACCTGGAAATACCCTAGGGGCAAGGTGTAAACATCCCAACAAAAGCCTTCTCTCTCTAGCCTTCCTCTCTAGCCCTCCCTGAAAAGGAGCAGCCTCACAAGGTGGAGAACCTTTAGAACATCTGCTCTACTCTGGACAGCACAGTGGGAACCAGTGCAGCCCTACTCACAGTGCCAGCAAACCCCGACGGCCGGGTCTGGACAAGGAGGCCCAGCTGTGCAGCTGGGGTGTCAGAGAGGGTAGGGTGGGGAACCAGGGTATCGCCCCCACTGTGGTAGTGGAGACCCCTTGGAAGGCTGCACCTCAGTCCGCAGCCTGCCCTCACCTGCCCAGATACTGTGGGTTGATTGTCATGAAGTGTGACCTGGGGATCGGGATTTTAAATCTCCCCCAGATATTGTAGTATGAGGCAAAGTTTGGGAACCACTGACCTAGAACAGGTGTCAGCAGACAGTGGTCTGTGAGTCAAATCCGTGCAATGGGCTGGCTGGTTCTTATGAATAAATTGCTGTTGGAAGTCAGTCTCACCCACTTATTTACACATTGTCTGTGTCCTCTTTCCTGCTAGAACAGAATGCTGAGTAGTCATCTCAGAGAGTGCCAGGCTCCAAAGCCCAAAATATTTACAATCTGGCTCTTTACAGAGAAAGACTGCTGACCTCTGACCAGAGAAGATAGTTAATCAAAGTCAAGATGCTTTGCTCTATGACATAACTTTAAACATGGAAGTTAAGTTTTACTTTATTTATTTAAAGGACAGTTCTACAAATAGGTTCTTTGTAAAATAAGTGGATCATCCTGGGAAGTATTTCCTTGGCAGTTCATGAGATGAGGGACAACCTCCAGTTTGCGATCACACAGGGGAAGACGGCCAACACGCAGGAGGAATGAGAAACCACCGAGGACAAGGTGCTGAGGGGTCTCGAATTCCTGCAGAGGAGAAAAACAAACAAACAAACAGACAAAAAAAACAGCGTGAGGGAGGAATTTGATCCTTGTCCTCAAATATTTGCAGGACTCTAATATGCCAGAGGGTTTAGATTTATTTTATGTAACCTCATGAGGAAGATAGATGCCCAGTAGATGGAAGATGTGGGAAATTAGATCTGACACAGCATTAGATAGAATTTCTACCAATAAAAAATGTCTTCCATGAGATCATTAGCTTCCTCTCATGGAATATTCATGTGAGCTGACCCCTTTTAGCACCTGGGATGTGTTGGACTGCTTCCTCATCCCATTCCTTAGACACTGTATCAGGGTACTAGGATTGACATAACAAATAGAGCCCAGAGTGCATTTGGTGATATATTCTATTTGCCCACGGGGTCCCCCTGACTCAGCCCTGCTTTTTGCCCCAGGAGGTTGCCCTGTGTGGGTTCTATCAACCTCATGCCCTGTGGCTTCCCTTTGGATTTCTCCAACAAGGAGATCCTGCTGAGATTGGAGGGGAGGAGTAGAATGAGGACCAGGTATTATAGTCCAGTTCCCTCTCAGGAGGTCATCTTGGGGTGGCCGTGTCCTTGACAAAACATCCTTCTCCTTGATGAGAACCTGCTCAATGCCCCTCTTTTTGGCTTCCAGTAACCTTTTGTCCCCTTGTCCCTTCAGGCAGCTGGTAGACCTAGGTCACTGCATGTCTCCTGTGGGTCCCCTACGACCTGCCCATACCTGTATAATTGGTCCCTTTGCAAATTAGCCTTCCTCAAATTATCCTAATTTGAGTATGCTCCCTGATTTCTGTCAGCATGCTGAGTGACAAGTGGATATTGGCTCAAGCACAGTCAGACTCTATTTTTCACTCACAGAAGAGTTCAAGGTGGGTGCACTTGCCATTTCAGAAGCCTGGACGTGGGCTGTTTATCTTCAACACAAGTCTGCCCTACGGTGAGGCCTTCAGTGGGGAAGGGGAAATAAAATATAAAGAAGTGCATGTGGGTGCCCTCTGTGAGCCGCATCTGGAAATGGTATGCCTCATACTCATATTCCTTGCCTAGGACTTGGTCATATGGCTTCTCTCAATTTGGCGAACTGTGTCGAGTGAGGTGGGAAAAGTTACCTAGCCATGTGCGCAGGAAAGAGAGGAAGTAGAGTTTGGTGAGAAGCCAGCGGTTTCTGCCATAGGCACTGACCCTGAATTGGGAGCAATGGGTCACTTTTGGCTGATCCCTATTAGTAAGTCAGGGGTAGGGACCCAAATCAGGTGAGCCTCTGCTATCTCAGCGTGCATAAAATCAGGTAAAACCTCTGGTATCCAGAAGCTACTTCCAGTTCTCACCACGTAATTTGCCCATTTTGTGCAGGAATAGAAATCATATTAGAAGTCAGGTCTTTCGACATGAGCAAAGGGGATGGGATATCTGAATACGTTTTTCAATTCCTTCTTTGCATTTCATGATCTCCTCACTTTAAATCTAAACCTAATTTGTGCAAGGCTATGGGTCTCCCACAGGACAGACATTGAAATCAATCTGAAAATGATAGTTAATCAAAAAAGGACAAGTCCAATGGAGTGGCAGAGGAATAAAGAATGTCATTGCACAAATATAAAATGAATCTTCTAAGAAAAAAATCTTTAATGAGAGAGATCCTAACTTAACTGCCACATTAGAGTGGAAATTAAATGGTATTTCTGCATAGTAGAGTGAGAGCTGTGCCCCATATATTCCCCTCAGGGCACCGGTGGTGGTAGGAAGCAATGTTGTAGGAATCATTGGTGCTCTGCCCATTTGTCTTCTACTAACTGCCGTACACATCTCTCAGCAGGTAAGAGTATTGTCAACCTATCCCAGGGATCCATGGTGGAGACTTCCACCATGCCCGGGTTGATTGAAAAGGACCATCATTGATTGAAAAGGAAGCACAGATCCAGGCTCTCTTGACTTATCAGAGATGACATCTTTCTTTATTTTCCTTTGATGCTTTCCTCACTCACCCTTTCCTCTCTGCAAAAGAGTCCCTGTCTCACTCTTCACCCAAAGAATCTGTGTGAAGGTCACTGGTATAGGAACTGTATAGCTCAGGGTAGAAATTACTTGACAGTGTCCACCCTCAGCCTCTACCCTTGATTCCACCACAGACACTTCTACTCAGATGATGGTAGGGCTCCAGAGACAACCTTGATCAAGGGAGCTCTAGGGACGTCTTCTTTGTGACCAGTATAGGATCTGTAGTACTGATGACCCTGAATGCAGGGGACTAGGGGCCTGAGAGGGTAAAGACGCTGATGGTTGATGGTACTCTGGACTAGACACCCAAAGTGGAACAATGAACAACTTGTTACCCAGAAGAGAACAGTCTGGTTCTGCAACCAGAGCAGGAGAGAGCAGAAAAGACAGCATTGACTCAAACTGTAAGTGAGTCCTCCCTGCCATCATGAGCCTGGGGTGTCAGAGACTGGCAGATGGGGGCAGGATTAATAACCTGCCACTGGGCAGATGAAGGTTCTCTCCAGGGGAGACAGAGGTAAGCCGGTAAACTGACCTTGCTTGGGATCCATGAACTCACAAGGCTTGAGGAAGGCTGGGGCAGATATAAACAAGAGGTGGGTAAATAGTGAAGCCTGGACACCACCACCCCCGCGATCTTAAGGCTTCTGAAAATGGGGCTAGTGCTCCTTGGCAGGTCTTCTTCTCAGAGAATGGGGTGAGGGAGTCATGAAGGAGTGGTGCGAAGAGTCATGAAGACCATTCCCACGGTGGTGGCTCCGTTGCTATAATTCTGACACTGGAGCCAACGTGCCCCCTCTTTCACTTTCCAACAGAGCATCCTTGTAATGTTTGAATCCCAAGCTTTAGGGAATTATAAGCCAAAACCGCAGTCATGAAGCTATATTCACAACCTGGACTAACTTTACCCCTTCTCACATTTTACTTTTACAGTCTTTTAAAATATGAAGGATCTTTGTTTGTTTCCTCGATAGAAGGGATAGGGCTTAAAAGGAGCCAAGCTGACATTCTGAGAGTAACCCATGCGCTTGTTTGGGATGCAAATGAATTGGTATCCTCTTCCCTTTTGGCAGGAACTCTGTAGGCTTGGAAATAACATCAAGATGAGGTAAAGGAAGTAAATAATTTATTACTGGATGAAAAACATCATTTCCACTAACCTACGTTGCATAGTTAGTAATGTAAGCCAGGCCACGTTCAGCTTCTAGAGGTTCAGAAATTCTATGCATAGGAAGAAAGTAATCTGAAGACCTCAGTGAACCATTGTGGGTTTATTTTGTTAGGACCGTGATATATGTAATTTGGTAACTTCAACTTTAACCTGCCCCGTTTAGATGCATTCTATAGACAGCCTAGTTTGGGGCTCTATAGGTAATACAGCTATTCCCTCCTCTCGTGTCTTGGCCATTTATGTTTTGGTTGAGAAGTTGCCTGACCACACCTGTTCAAACACACCATGTGTGTGTTCCTTCCTACGTTTCCACACTTCTACAAAGGTTTGCAATTTTTTTTTTTTAAGGTTTGCAATTTTTAAGTGTGTTCTTCCCCATTTATCTGTAAGCTGCTTGAGGCCATAGGATGAATCTGTTCATATTTTCCCCTCAAATTTAGCATAATCTCTTCATCACAATCCATGCTAAATGTGCTCATTAAATAAGAGGATGAAAGAATAAACTAAGAAAGACAGATTCAGCATAAACTGAGTGGCTTGGAGGTATAGCTGAGAAGTAATTTATGTAAACACGAGAAATGCAGTTTTCAGATTGGCAAGGCTTTTTAACTCTTCCACTGATTAAAAAAAATGATAATATTATTAAAGGCTCATCTTGTCACATGCATGTGGATATTTATATATAAAAGCAGAATTTGTGTCTTTTTGAACTGTGTTTCTCCTCATAGGGGCAGCCTCTTCTCTAGAAAAAGATCACACACACACACACACACACACGCACACCTAGAAAATATCTAGTTAAGAAGGGCAAGAGGAAAGTTTTACCATAGATGTGGATTGGTGGCAGTGACCAAGGGAATAAATGAAAACAGCAGATATTGGGAAAAAGGATTGAGTGAGGGGCAAACACTATGTAAAATGTTTTTACATTGTAAACATGTAAATTTCTTTTACATTTTACATTTTACATTTTACATTCTTACATTCCAAATGTAGGAAGCCACCAACATCGCCATAGATGAGCTGGAAAAGAATGGAAATGGAACTCTGGTTCCAAGCCACAACTGCCCTCACCTGGATCACTGACTAGCCTCCTAAATGGACCCTCTACTTCTGTCCTTATAAACCTCGCATTGAGTCTCAACACAGTAGCTAAAGGGACTCTTTGGAAACGTAAGTGGGGACATGCCCCTCTTCTTCCTCCAAAGGCTCCCTCGCTCCAAGCAAAGAACAGGAGCTTCTGCTCTCATCGAGCTCTACTCCCACTTTCTGACCTCTTCTAGCACTCCCCCTTCTTGCCTACGCAGCCAGCCTTGGGGCATCCTTTGCGATCCCCTCTGATGCACATGTAGTGGAGAACTGAATATAGCATGTAAGGGGAGTTGGGTAGAAGCTGTTCCCCCTCCCTGCCCACCCCTTTCTGCAAACATGTCCCTAGGATGGACTAGGATGGTGCTGCTTCCTTCGCCTTCTCTGATGCTTGGTTAGAGAAGCAAAGTTGTCTTCTGTGACTCTTGGTCCAGACCAATCACATGCATCCAGCACCAGGGAAGGAGGTTCTAATTTCTTCCGTGTCACTTGAGAGTCTTGGTGAGAGGGAGGACTGGATTCAGTCACTTGTGGGTCTTGACCCTACCACTCCCCCTATAGAACGAAACTTTATCCCTGGTGTCTGTTGGGAAGGCGTGAACTGTACACTGTGTCCCCCTCACTCACCCTTCTTACAGCCCTCACCATTTCTCTGGCAGAACTTTTCGTTTCTACACAAATAAATAGATGGGAGAAGGAAGACAGTGGCCCTGAACCTGGTCCTTGTCAATGCCTTAGAGAAGCTTTGGTTTTGTTCTTTCTTCAAGTGGATGTAGTGACTACCAGGCCAGGTCTTTCCAACAGGAATTCAAGGATCTGTAATATTCTATGTCAGTAAGTCCACAAAGAAGCAAATACAGGAATTGGTTCTTTGTCATCTTTTTTTTTTTTTTTTTTTTTTTGCTATTATCTATGTCTGTGATTTAAGTCATAGTTTCTCTGAAATAAAGCTTAAGAAAAATGTACATATTCATCCATTTGAAAATTATTGAGTATAATTTGGTTTTTAACTAAGCTACAATCATCTTTTTGGCTTTTCTTTGGAAACATGGCTGCCATGATTCTCTTCTGCACGTGCACGGAGATGTGCTCCCTCACATCTCCCTAACCCCGCCTGCAGTGCCGTGGTCCCTAGCCTCTGCCTGCCATGCTGTGGTCATTTGTTTTCATCTTCCAGTGACATCAAGAATGTACTGGAACTTATGGGTGAACCAGACATCACGTGTATGAAATCTCATAGGGAGGGTTTAGCATCCTGTGGAAGGTTGTTTCTTGCAATGAACGTTCAGAGTTGATGTGGAGGACATAGCGGCCGTGTCCTTCGGTCTTAGGGTTAGTTGCATCAGGAGCAGCCTTATAAATCATGCAGAATCCTTCATCTGACAAGCGAGGGAATATGACATCTGGCTGGCTGCCAGTATCCCTCACGTATCTTCTTCTTCTTCCTGACCCAGGGAACCTTGGCCACCATTCAGTCTCTCCTTGCTCTGACAGTTCACTGGCACCAGGACAGGAACAGAAGACCAGCTGTTTTACACTGAGAGCTTTTATGATAAAGGTGCTATCGTATCTGATTTGAAACCTGATTTAAAAAAAAAAAAAAGACAATAGCTTATCAAGAATTGCATTTATGTGCAACTCTATGATTGAGCCAGACATTTCTTTCTATGCACCCCAATGTCAAATGGGCATCATTGAGAAATCTCTTACACAGGTATTTTATCTCTACAGAGACGCCACTCTGCTTCATTCTGCAGGCTAGTTCCCTGTAGAGTGGGGAGGAATTTTTGTTTTTGTTTTCTACAACTCAGAGACTCTGTCAGGCAGTTTTGTGCATTCTTAAGTTCTTTTGTCTACACACACAAGCATGGGGATCCTTCCCCACAGAGAAAACTGCACGTGACTATTGTCCTTCCATGGTTATCTGAAGACCCAACCCAGGGGCAGAAACTGAGTGAAGTAAACTCTCCTTGACATTTATCTACCTTGGATACCTAATGAAGCACTCTTCCAAGAAATCATCACAATGTGCCCAGACGAGAATTAGAATTAGGGGAAAACCAATCACAATTTGGTTGGCTCGGCTTTTATCATTTCAGAGAATGACATTGAACATGTCAGAGATTCCCAGATTTCATTGTGCCTTTTCTACCTCAACATTACAGAGAAGTGTAACCACAGCAATTGCCTACTGTCTGCCCTGAGATCTATTTCCACAAACTTCCATTACATCAGACTCACTGCAGGACAGGTGAGCTCAGCACAGATTACTTCCTGAAACTGATCCTCCCCACGACAGTGGGAAATTCTATGGGATGGGTACTCCTAAAGTCTATATGTCCTCTTATCCCACTAATACTTCTTGAGGTTCCAAATTATGCTACTTATCACTCAAGGTATTAGATATATAACAGTGCACAAAACAGACCAAGCCCCTGCCCTCGGGAAGTTTATATCCCAAGGCAGAGAGACAAATGACAAACAGCAAAAAGGAGGAGTATATCAAGTGCTCAATGTCAGCTCAATGGAGGAAAGTAGAGCAGAGAAGACAGCCAGGGAATGTGGGGTGTGGGGCAGGATGGCAGTGTTGAATAGGATGTCTGAAAGCATATATGTATAAATTAAAATTTTATAAATATTTTTACATGAGATTTTAATATATTTGGAAAGTTTTGCATGGAGGGGTTTTTGTGTTTATTTCTTTGTTTATTTTTAGTGGTTACAGAGGGAAGCTCATTCTTGAACAAAAATGGTGCTACGTTCCCCCTTTATTCCTATGCAATCCAGAAATTCACAGAGAAACTATTTGCATGGGAATGAGCTGGTACTAAATGAACTAATGAGTGAATGAATGAAATGATGAGTTCACCAGAGAGAGGTTTCAAATAAGAGAGAACTAAGTTCTCATCCTTGGGAGGGTACGACACCTAGGAGAGCCCCAGCAGAGGCTGGTGCTGCCAACAAGGAGACCAAAGGGACTGAGTGAGGTTCAAGAAAGGGCAAGTGGAGAACAGATTTGAAAGCTAGAGAGATCAAAGGAAACAGGAAAAGGGCCCCTGGATCTGATTAGTGGAGCACTATCAGTTGGCTGGGGATTGGGAGCCTGTCACAGAGGGCAGCTCTTGTCCACAGGAAAGGATTCCAGGCTTGAGTTCAAACTGTAATGCTCTCTTTTAGATGCATCTTTATGGAAGATAAAGACGAAGATGGAGGAGGAGGAGGAGGAGGAGCAGGAGGAGGAAGAGAAGAGAAGAAGAAGAAAGAAGAAGAAGAAGAAGAAGAAAAGGAGAAGAAGAAGAAGAAAGAAGAAGAAGAAGAAGAAGAAGAAGAAGAAGAAGAAGAAGAAGAAGAAGAAGAAGAAGAAGAAGAAGAAGGAGAAGAAGAAGAAAAGAAGAAGAAGAGAAGAAGAAGAAGAAGACGAAGAAGAAGAAGAAGAAGAAGAAGAAGAAGAAGAAGAAGAAGAAGAAGAAAGAAGGAGAAAGAAGGAGAAAGAAGGAGGAGAAGGAGAAGAAAGAGGAGGAGGAGGAGAGGGAGAGAGGAGAGGAGAGGAGAGGAGAGGAGAGGAGAGGAGAGGAGAGGAGAGGAGAGGAGAGAAGGAGAAGGAAGAAAAGAAAACCAAGACAAATTTTGAGAAGCAATACGATATATTGTAAAGACCTTTGGATGGTCTAGAAGACCTGGGTGTGAGCCCAGCTCCATTACCACCTGTAAAATTAAGGTAATGCTTGTTGTGCTCCTAGAGGAAATAGGAGCCAAGTGAAACTTTGCAGCTGGGAAGTGCTGTGAGCTACCAACTATCCTCGTCACTAGGTTTTTCTCTGATACTGGGCTGGGCTCAGTGCATGTTGCTTCTTTTGTTTTACTGACAACAAAACCATCTTATCGCGCAGAAATTCATAGGAGGCTGTGACATGGTGAAGGAAGGTTCAGAGTCAGAAGATCTCTGTTTTCATTCTCACTTGACCAGTGAGTGGTTTCCAAATACATCGAAGACTACATTGCTCCATTCCTAAAATTTCTCCTCATTGGACAGGTTGGCAAGACCTCTGTGGTCTGGTTGGTGTCTTCCCGCCCATCAAAAGTAGCCCCTTCACCTGCCCTCCATAGCCCCTCCACCTAAACACCCATGTGTGCCTAACCCCAGCATTTTCCTGTGCCTAGCTTATGTCATCACCCCAGCTCATGCTTCCTTCCTGTGTCGCCATTCCACCCAGGACCCAAGTCACAGCCTGGCCTCCACTTTCTGTCTTTCCCCACTTGGAGTGAATTGCTCTTTTCTCCACACTTTACTTACTATATATATTTCTTCCAGTTGATTGTTCACATATTTGTGTTTGCTACTATACTGGAAGCCACTTAAAAAAAAAAAAAAAATATATATATATATATATATATATATATATATATATTTGCTTTTATTCTATGCAGAATTTACTCCTGGGCCGTAAGTTTTTGTTTCTTCAGTTTCTTCTGGGATATCTTTTTCTTCTGTGCAACCTCCTTTTCTGGTTTAGGAACGATCTGCTCTTTTTCAGTAAGAATCATCTTGATGTGGCAGGGAGAGCTCATGTATGGATTATTCCGGCCATGAGCCCTGTAAGTTCTACGTCGTATCTTGGGAGCTTTGTTCACCTGGATGTGCTCAACAATCTGAATCTACATCTAGACCCTTACGTTCAGCATTGCTCTGTGCATTTTTAAGCATGTGCAGTAAAAATTCAGCACTCTCCTTGGGCCACTGACCCTGTGTCCAGCCTCACTGTTTGGCCTGCGCACACCAACTCCACCATTGTAGCGATAGAATGACACACACTGCTTCTGCAAAGTGACATCTTTCAGATACTTGGTTGCTTTTTGGATATGCCTATCCTTGATGGCCTGGGGAGTTTCACGTGTGTTCTTAAAGTGAACATGAAGACTTGAACCTCTCAATTTTCATGATTCTGTAGGGTTTTCTGGGTCCAGCAACTAGCGAACCATTTTTGGAGGTCACCTCAGGCCGCTTGGGGGCTGGAAGCCACTTGAGGACAAGACTGAAGCACGTTTGTCAGGGCCATCCATCCTGTCACCAGTTGTATCCCAACCCTTAGTGTCTGTGGGGGCACTGAACACAGGAATGGCTCTGCCCTTCAGTTATCACCAGCCTTGGCTTGACTGCCTATGAGACGAGGCTCCTGGGGAAGAAGACCCCCAAAGACCCATTCCACCCCTGATGCCTAAAGTTTCATGATCTCATCTTTTCCCAGACTCTCCGTTCTTCCCATCCTAATCCACGTGCATGCATTTTGAAAAAGCACATGGTGAATAATGATCACACATACAAAACTGGAATTGAAATAGTGATTTGCTAGACAAACACACACAAAATCTGGACACAAGTGTGAAGTGTAAAGCCTTGTCTGAGCATCTGGCTTCAATTACCAGGGTCAGAACAGAATTAATTCTATAGTCACATGTTTCAAAATTATTTTTATATATATTTATTCACAAACTCAAACTCTGTGCTCATAAGAATGATGGACTAGCAAGGGAAAAAATGTTTGCCCGTGGGTCATGAGATTTACATATATATATATATATATATATATATATATATATATATATATATAAAGTTTAAATCACTACCTAAAAATGTTGTTCTTCCCTTTCTCCTTGATGAGAAACCTGCAAAACTGGCTGGAATCCTATAGCAGAGAGGAGAATGCATCCTATCTTGTATTTTCCTCATGCCATCTAATGAGCGTGGCAGTGCTGTGGGCTGCACTGAGTATTACTTTGCAGGTTCTTGTTACAGTAAAAGTTAATGCTGTACTGAAATCCTGCTTAATATTTACACTTGTGTGAGCCATCGAGATGATGCATTATCTTAAGTGCATTGCCTCACCGTGTCTGTGATTCAGCATCATTAGGCCAAGATGAGATCATTTTAAAAGGAAGATTTAAAAGAAATCAAGGTTCTGGGAATTGATGGGGAAGAGGGAGAGACTGTGCTAATGACACTGAGCATTTTATTAAAACCTTTTGGCACAGAGAGCTTCGTGTGGCTCTTGCTGCTGCTGCTGCTGCAAGCATTTCAGCTCGTGGGATTGTATGATGGTTGATACACAGTCATTATTGGATCAAAACTTGGGACCTACATGGGGAGACATTGAGGTGATGAAATGTCAAACGATGTGACTCCAGAAGGAAGAGCCTCTGTTATCAAAATTTTATATATTTTTCTCCCAAAGCAACTTTTTGAAGAATTAAAGAGAAAAATATTTCTGGCATCATTGAATCCTCTAACACTTTTATTTAGTGTATGGTAGCCTCCTCCTATCCACTCTATGCCTTCCAGTAGATGCCCAAACCATGGATGGTACAAAACCTATATACCCTATATACACTATGCGTTTTTCCTGAACACACATACCCATGACAAGGGCTAATTTCTAAAGTAGGTGCAGTAAGAGGTTAACAATAACTCATAATAAAATAAAAACAATTAGAACAAAATATAGTAGAAAAAGTCATATGAATGTGGTCACTCTCTCTCTCCAAATATCTCATCGTCCTGCGCTCACCCTTCTTGGGATGATGTACAATGACAAAATCCCCGCATGATAAGATGAAGCGAGGTGACTGATATAAACATTGTGACCTAGTGTTAGGCTACTGTTGACCTACTGCCTATAATTCAGAAGGAAGGTCATCTGCTCCTGGACCATGGTTGACCTTGGGAAACAAAACCCATAAACAACAAAAATGCAGATAAGAGTTAACTACTGTACTTGGCATCCAGTAGGTCCTGAATAATCTCACTTCCCTTGGCTCGATGACACATGCTCCCTAGTGAACTGATCTTGGATAATTTCTCTGCACTAATCAACATTAACCATATTTTTAGCAATGTTAAGGATGCAGACTTCTAACTTTATTGCAAACACACATTGCCAGAAAAACCTTCGCTCTTGGATCATTCAGTCTTGGCTTCTTGCTAAGAAACTCTAAGTTTGAGAATAAGATGGATATTTCTGTTGCCAGGGGAGAGGGCAGAGGACAAGTTGTTATTTCCAAAATGTACCAACCAGGGAATATGATACGGATGTCGACATTTTAGTAGAATTGATCAAGTACTTCATGGCGACAAAGGGTTATGCCTCCAACTTTTCTTGGTGATCTTTCCTCAGCTCCCACTCATAACTACCCACACACCCTTCTCCCTCTCTCCCTCAGATCTGAAGAGGTCTTAAAGAGTGCCTTTTCCCATCTTTCACAGATGTCATTGAACAAGTTAGACACAGCACTTCCCAAGTATTGAGCATGTGAGTGATTACAAGGCAGGCTGATGCACTTCAGTCTAGTTTAAGGTTTCCACTCACTCAGATGTAGCTTAACCGTAATTTCTTACATCTCCTGATCTCAGAACCACAAGGGATGCTCACGACCCCCGAGTTCACATCCAATGACAGGCTAGTCTCCAGGACTGCCCCCAGCTCTTCACCTCTGCAAGCAGCCTGTTCCTCCTTAGGGGCAGAATGCCACATGAAGACAGCTCCTAAAATCCTGGTGTCAGTGACTTCCACTCCTAAGAAGAGTTACCTGTACGCTTCCTCATCATCCGCAAACTTTTTTTTTTCACCTTGAGCTCTTTTGTTGATAGATCTTAAAATAATTTGGTGTGACCCAAACTGGTTGAGAAACCACATCTACAGGGAGTTGATCATGGGCAGTCTTGCAGTGAAAAGATGATACAGCTTTAGGAAACGAAGATGTTTTATCTGGAGAAGAGAGCGCTCAGGTTACAAATGCTTACTGGTGTATGAGAGCGTAACTGGACTCACGCAGTGTGGCTCTGGATCACAGAACTGTGTTCAAAATCTGGAGGAAGGAATAAACTCAGCGACTTTTAAGGTCTCTTATAATACAGCATAGGGGGTATGGGATTTGCAAATCCCAGTGCAATGTGAAAATGGAGGTGCTGTTTAAAATAAGAAAAAATGTAATCAAAGATGCTAAAATATAATTTTATTTCCTTTTTTTCTACTCTCTCTCTCTGTCTCTCTCTTTCTCTGTTGCCCTGTCCTGGAGGTTCCATTTCTTATTTAATGGCATACTCCTTGCGAATAGGAATTCAGTGGGGCCTTTATCTGATATGTCATTTGCAAATATCTTCTCCCATTCTGTAGGTTGTCTTTGAGTTTTGTTGACTGTATCCTTTGCTGCGCAAAAGCTTCTTATCTTGATGAAGTCCCAATAGTTCATTTTTGCTTTTGTTTCTTTTGCCTTCGTGGATGTATCTTGCAAGAAGTTACTGTGGCCGAGTTCAAAAAGGGTGTTGCCTGTGTTCTTCTCTAGGATTTTGATGGAATCTTGTCTCACATTTAGATCTTTCATCCATTTTGAGTTTATCTTTGTGTATGGTGAAAGAGAGTGGTCTAGTTTCATTCTTCTGCATGTGAATGACCAATTTTCCCAGCACCATTTATTGAAGAGACTGTCTTTCTTCCAATGGATAGTCTTTCCTCCTTTATCAAATATTAGTTGACCATAAAGTTCAGGGTCCACTTCTGGGTTCTCTATTTTGTTCCACTGATCTATGTGTCTGTTTTTGTGCCAGTACCACACTGTCTTGATGACCACAGCTTTGTAGTACAACCTGAAATCTGGCATTGTGATGCCCCCAGCTATGGTTTTCTTTTTTAAAATTCCCCTGGCTATTCGGGGTCTTTTCTGATTCCACACAAATCTTAAAATAATTTGTTCTAACTCTCTGAAGAAAGTCCATGGTATTTTATAGGGATTGCATTAAACGTGTATATTGCCCTGGGTAACATTGACATTTTCACAATATTAATTCTGCCAATCCATGAGCATGGAATATTTTTCCATCTCTTTGTGTCTTCCTCAATTTCTTTCAGAAGTGTTCTATAGTTTTGAGGGTATAGTTGCCATCAGGGAAATACAAATCAAAACCACAATGAGATACCACTTCACACCGGTGAGAATGGGGCAAATTAACAAGGAAGGAAACAACAAATGTTGGAGAGGATGCAGAGAAAAGGGAACCCTCTTACACTGTTGGTGGGAATGTGAACTGGTGCAGCCACTCTGGAAAACTGTGTGGAGGTTCCTCAAAGAGGTAAAAATAGACCTGCCCTACGACCCAGCAATTGCACTATTGGGGATTTACCCCAAAGATACAAATGCAGTGAAACGCCGGGACACCTGCACCCCGATGTTTCTAGCAGCAATGTCCACAATAGCCAAACTGTGGAAGGAGCCTCAGTGTCCAACGAAAGATGAATGGATAAAGAAGATGTGGTTTATGTATACAATGGAATATTACTCAGCTATTAGAAATGACAAATACCCACCATTTGCTTCAACGTGGATGGAACTGGAGGGTATTATGCTGAGTGAAGTAAGTCAGTCGGAGAAGGACAAACATTATATGTTCTCATTCATTTGGGGAATATAAATAATAGTGAAAGGGGATATAAGGGAAGGGAGAAGAAATGTGTGGGAAATATCAGAAAGGGAGACAGAACGTAAAGACTGCTAACTCTGGGAAACGAACTAGGGGTGGTAGAAGGGGAGGAGGGCGGGGGGTGGGAGTGAATGGGTGACGGGCACTGGGGGTTATTCTGTATGTTAGTAAATTGAACACCAATAAAAAAAAAAAAAAGGAATTCAGTGGGGCAAATACAGACCCCTAGGGATGCCTGAGCCCCCCCCGGATCTGCCACTTGGTGTGCCTGCATGGCCATAGGTCCTCCTCATGCTCCTTCCCGCTGTCTGTGGACTGACGCTGTGCCCATGTCGGGGTTGGGAAGCTGAGCCAGGTATCTGCCTTCCCATGGACCCCCGTCCCCACCCAGGTGAGTGTCCCTCAAGAGACTGTAAGCCCTGTGCTGGGATGCACTCTGTACTAGGTCAAGGCGGGTGAGAGGCTGATCTGCCAAGCTGTCTTCCAAGGGATCTGTGGCTGCCAACCCAGGGTGGGGGACAGCCACCACTAGGCTTGTCTCCAGGCCTCTGCCAGGGTTTAGTGTAGCAATGCAGGCCACACAGGGGCTGGGAGAAGGTTGGGTGGGGCCCAGTGAGTCAGGAGGTAGGGATCACAGCCAACCACCCCTCCCAATGAAGTGGCTAGTTGTGGGATACCCCTGAGTCAAGGCCCAAACCCTCTGTGTGTGCTCCGTTGCACCATCCAATAGCACTTTCAAAAACACAACTTCATATGTATAATTATTAAGAATCTCAAGACACCACCAGCAGACCCTGAAACCCCCAGCGCTGGTGCCTTCTGGGCTCTAGGCCTCATTCCACTCCTCAGGGCCCATCTCTAGGGAGCAGGGGGTACGTGAGGTGTGTGAGCAGGCCTGTAGAGTCCGGCTGCCAGGCTACACTTCTGGGCTGTGAGTCACTAGTGAGCTGACCTTGTTCCCTTGGGTTTAGTTCTCAGTGAAGCAGCAACCTAATGACACCTGTCCCATAGCATGGCTTGAGTGCCCTGCACACCGCATGTGCTGGATGTTTGTTCTCACCAATGGTGGTGTCACCATCAGTTCTTTTATCCTTGTTTCTGATAACATTGTCTTGTGGTCCCTTGTGTGGTCTGGATTATTCAAGATTCATCAAGAAGGCCTAGTCTCTGGTCCCTCTTTGTATGTTTTGTCACCATCAAATGCCTTGAGGAGGGACACAGAGAGTCATTGGATATCAAATATCTGCAACGGGGAAAAGAATATATGAAAACTTAAAAGTTAAATAGAGCAGACGTTAAGATTGGAGAGAAGAGGCATGGCTTCTTGTACCCGGCCCGACCCTTGCTCCGTGTGGCTTCTCTACCAAACAAGGTGCCGCACCTGCACCCCAGGAAGATCGGGGCCACTCTGTAGAGCATGGCACATGGGCTGGTCATCCCGCACATCTCTGTGCCCCCTTTCCTTTCAGAAATATCCTCTGTGTGTTTGTGTTGCCATCTTTATGGCCACCAATTAACGGTCTATCGGCTGCCCCACACGGCTCTTTGTCAGTTAGAAACGAACACAAGAGTGAAGGTTTTAGGCCTGACAAATTTTGTTTCGCTAGCCTATTTTATACTTCAGATGTAGACACGTTAAAATCTTCTCCTATGACTAGAATTTAATTCCTTATAATTTTATCATTTTTTTAGACTTCATATATTTTGACATTCGATGGTCAGGGGCATAAAAATTCTGATTTCACAACTCCTTGGCAGCAAAATGTTCATTTTAGTATTGCATAAGATTCATTTTTATTCTAATCTCCCCAACATTATCATTTTACACCACTTTACATTTGCTTAATATTTATAAGGCATAACTTATCATTCAGTGTTTTGCGTGTTTTAATTTTATCTTAAGCTAGTTGTTTACACACCGAATCAAATAGTCTTCTAATTACTTAGTGTGAGATGGTTACATTTACTGTTACTACTGATTGATATATTTGGAATTATTTCTACTGTCTTATATGTTTTTCTATTTTTACCTTTTTCTTTGTCACTGCGTTCTTCTGGATGGATAGTTTTCTATAATACTTTATCCCCTCAGAGGGTTTTGCTTCTATTCTTTTAGAGGGACTTGTATATTATTGACAGACATAACTATATTGTTTGACTTCTGATTATGGTTATTTGGTATTTCTACCTTCTTCCTGACTCTAACTACTCATTGACTATTCCTTCCTACCATGCTATTGCTGCTTAGAGGTTTATTTTCAGTTCTTTATAGTAAGAAATTGTTTTCTGTGAACAATGAATGAGCCCAAGCATATTCAATTTGTGGGCTTATGATTATTCTTTAAACCACACCTTCTTCTTTTGCTGGGCCTCCCACACACTAACATAGACTCTGTCTTAGTTTCTCTGGTGTGGGTGTGTGTGGGGAGCAAACTCCCATCATTAGGGTCTGCTCAAAAATATCTTTATTTCGCACTACCACTTTTTTTTAGAAAAACTCCATGCTTGAATTTTAGATGTTAATGGAAAGTTCAAATAGTTAAAAATCTTACTTGATGTGTAACCGTCTTCCCTAAGATTGTTATTAGTGATATTACGTTGAAATGTTCCAAGTTTATAGTGTCGAAGTGTCTGTGATGTGAACATGCATAGTTTGGTTTCTATGTTTAAATAGCTTCATGGCTCCTCAGCAGCAACTCTTTGATGATAGTTTCCCCTCCTTTGTGTTATTTGTATTCCTTTCTTGGTTCCTTGGCTTTCACCTTCATTAGACACTTCCAGATGCCCTTCCTCTTGCATGCCCGTAACTGTACACACAGCTCTTGGCTGATGGGTCTTCAGCTGCGTGAGGACACGTCCCCATTTCATACTTAACTGGGATCCACTATTTCTAGTGAGAGGTATGCTATTCGTCTAATTGAAGTTCGTTGGAGGTAGTTTATTTTTATTTATTGTGCTTGGGTGCCCTTTCTAAATAAAAATTAGATCTATCTTGAATCCTTTAACAGATTAGTAATTATTTTTTATTCTTTCTCTGGTACCCACTTTACTCTCTGGTGGGATTTTTATTAAAGGAATGTTGGAGCCCTATGATGATTGTCCTTCTCCGATTGACTTATTTTACTCAGCATAATACGCTCCAGTTCCATCCATGTTGAAGCAAATGTTGAGTTTCACTCATAGTGGAATATAAGAAATAGTGAAAGGGATTATAAGGGAAAAGAGGGGAACTGAGTGGGAAAAATTAGAGAGGGAGACAAATCATGAGAGACTCCTCACTCTGGGAAATGAACAAAGAGTTGTGGAAGGGGAGATGGGTGGGGAGATGGGGGATTGGGGATGAGCACTGAGGAGGGCATTTGATGGGATGAGCACTGGGTGTTATACTAGATGTTGGCAAATTGAATTTAAATAAAAATGTAAAAAAATGTTAAAAATAAAGGGATGTTGGAGACATTCTTCAGTGGTTAGAGAAATAGTTGGGAAGGAAACCTATTCTTCTGTTTCCCGCGACAGTGCTCATTAAAGGAATAATAAACTCTGTGTTTCTCTGTGTGAGTCTCTTGAACGAGCTGTTAGTCTTCTTTCCATTTCACAAATTCTCGTAAGCTCTCCAGCCTTCACAATGCCCCGCGCGTGGTAAGCAGAATTCCAAGAGTGGCCCACAGCTGTGAAAGCCTTCCCGCGTTGAGCACAGGTAGAGACCGTGAATGCAACGGCACAGCTCACCTGGATTGTAAATGAGGGCTTATACGGCTAAGGGGATAGTCTCTGAACGGGCACAATCCAATCACTTCTATCCCTTAAACGCAGAGAGGTTCTTCTGGTTATTAGCCGAAGAAGTCTGAGAGATTCGGAGCACAGAGGAAGCTGGTGCACCATCACTGGCTCAAAGAGGGAGGCTGCCCTGTGGGAAGGAATGCTGGCGGCCGAGACCAGGACAGAGCTGCCCCTGTCGATCGGCGAGGAAACCTAGACCTGTGGGACCTCCAACTGCCGGTACCAGGGAGCTGGACTCTGCCAACAACCCCAATACATTGAAAATGGAGTCTTTCCCAGGTGCAGTGATTTCTCCTTGTGATAGCCTCGGTAGATAGCCAGGAGAGCCCGCCGGGCCTCTCACATGAGATTAAAGAGGTGTTCCTTTAAGCATCTAAATTTGTAGTAATTTATTAACACAGTAGTGGAAAAACTGATACTTAATCTCCTACACTAAAAAAAATAAAAAAAAATCAATGTCTGTATTCTCCTTCCTCAAATTTGTAATTGACTCTTAGCAGTAACTTGGTACTAGTACCAGCAACACTCAGACTGGTGGTAATTTAGACCTGTTTCGTTTAAGAGGTTTGTTGAAACACTCTTTTGATAGTGATAGAAAGACAAAAGTTTTTCTATCAAAAGTTGAGTTTCTATCCTTTGAATATCCTCCCCCCCCCCCCGCCCATATTTACCTCTAGGTCATAGTCTTCTACAGAATTAACTCCATCTAGAGAGAAGTCCTCTTCTGGTCGTTTCCTTTGTACTTCTCAACATTAAATTACTGTTAATATGTTTGGGTTATTTGGTTTGTCGTCATTTAGAGCATATTTTAATTCTTCTCTCCTTCTCTGTCCATTGGTGACTATCCTTTCCTGTCTCTGGAGCTTGCATTGCTTCACCTGCCCTCTGTGCTGCCCGGTGCAGAATCACACCTTAGGACCGTCAGTTGGGGGCTTGGTCTCAGTGCCGTTTGGGGATGTCACGGATCCACTTATAATAACCTGTGGGAATCTTGGCTCAGCTCCGTGTCTAAAGGCTGTCCTATGTCCCCTCCTTCTCTAGACACAATTTCAATAAGCCATTGGGCAGCGCCTGGGTGGCTCAGTCGGTGAAGCACCCACCTCCTGATTTCAGCTGAGGTCGTGATCTCAGGGTCCTGAGATCCAGCCCGGCATCAGGATCCGCTAAGGGAGGTGTCTGCCTGCGATTCTCTTCCTCTGCCCTCCCCTGCTCTCACGGTCTCTATTCTTTTCTCTTTCTCTCCCTAAAATAAATATATCTTTTTAAAAAAAAGCCATTGGGGAAGGTGAAATTAACAACTGCTTTTGGTTTTCAGGTCCCTTTTAAGATAAGCAAATACTTTATCTAGCATCTGGCACTGAGGGGCAAGCCTGCAAGGAAATGCTCTATTTCCTTTTACACCACTTTGGGGCTGCTCCACAAACCTCATGGATGTCAAGCTCCAGCCCCATTTGCCCATTTGACTTATTGGAATGTTAAATCTGGCTCACAAAAAAATAAAAAAAATTAAAAAAAATTAAAAAAAAACCCTGTTTTAAAGCTCGCCTTGCTGTTACTATCTGAAAATATTTCACCTGTCAACATGCCTAGAGCAGAGCAGCTGGTCGGGAGGTGAACCCCTAAGCCACCTCCCCTAGAAGGCACAGGGACTCCACCTTTGTCCCTTCATTGTTCTCGGGAGCGGAAATGATAACACCCGCCCCCTGCTTAGCTCAGGAGTTTGTCAAGACTGTCATATGGGAGGAGGTATCCAAACATGCTTTGAAAACTGTAGCATTTATGAAAAATGTTAAAAAGTTGCATTGGAAGTCCTCTGTGTTGACTTGTATCCATCACTGAAGGCTGGAAATGTCACATGCGAGGGGTGGTAAGAGCCTCTTACCTAAGAAGATGCGTGGGTGCTGAGGCCACCAGGCAGTGAGCTGGAAAAGTGTAGCGACAAGTCAAGGGCTCAGTCTGCGCTGAGTGTGCTCTCCTTGACACTTGTCAAAGGCAGTCACAAATTTCATGTACTATAGGGTTTTGGTACAAGTCTGTGAAATGTCCCTTGAACACTCAGAATCTATTCAGACAAGCTGGGAAATAGTTTCAGATCGTTTTTAATGGAGAATTACATGAAAGAGCATGTTTACTTCTCATGTGGCTTTGCAGCTGGAGAGGAAAAAAAAAATTAAAAGAACTCTCGGGATATATGTTGGATACAAATAGACTTGTTTCCAGACAGCCAAGTGGTAGGTTTTTATTAAGAGGGACCAGATGTTTTTAGGCAGGGAATGAATTTATTCTGTTTCATTTTTCATCCAAATAACACAGAACCTTGAATATGCAATGTTACCAGATGGACCTGACCCAATATCCTTTATGCAGAAAAAAGAAAAAAAAAAGCAACCTTATAAGGAGCTGAGGCTTATGTCTCAGAAAGGCACTCTGCAGAAATGGGGTCAGCCTGGCCAGGGGAGTCCAGGACACTGAAATCAGGCTGATCCCAAAGGGAGGAACAGGTGCTTCTTTCCATAAATGATCAAAGTTGCTCACAGCACACAGCCACACGCATAATATAGAGAATGTGGCCACGTGGGATGGATCACAAGGGCTGGGGGTTGAAAACAGTAGTAGAATATTGGTCCATCCCAAGGACAGAGGACGAGCACGGGGATTTGAGGATGTCACAGGGAAGTGCACATACATGCCATGCTGTCAATGCACAGAGGCCTGTGGTTTGCGTTAAATATTTCTAGAGGCAGAAGTAGGAACTCAGCTATGACATCTGGTTTCAGGGTTGGGACCCATGTTCACTGGAAGTGACAAAAACAAGGAACAGCCTGGACTCCAAGCCAGGGGACAAAGGAAACTTTCTTTTCTTTTTTCTTTCTTCTTTCTTCTTCTCCTTCTCCTTCTCTTCTTCTTCTCCTCTTCCTCCCTCCCTCCTTCTCCCCTTCCTCCTCCTCCCTCCTCTTCCTCCTCCTTCCTCCTCCTCCTCCTCCTCCTCCTCCTTCTTCTTCTTCTTCTTCTTCTTCTTCTTCTTCTTCTTCTTCTTCTTCTTCTTCTACTTCTTCTTTCTTCTTCTTCTTCTTCTTCTTCTTCTTCTTCTTCTTCTTTCTTCTTCTTCCTCTTCTTCTTCCTCTTCTTTTTCCTTCTTCTTCTCCTTCTCCTTCTCCTCCTCCTTCTTGTCTACCTTCCAAGGACCATGCAAGGGTTTGCATGTTATTAAACGTAATAATAATTCTGTAATAAAACATCACTGTCCTGATCACCAAGGGGGAGCAACTGGGAAAGAAGATGAATTGTAAGGTTAAATGTGTATTTACACAGCCTCAAACAGCATCTGAGACATTAATTGGTGTTAGACTATTGTAAATGTGCTGTTTTTACACTGTCTGGGAATCTCGATTTCTGAAATCTCAATCAATTTAGGATGCTGGGCACAGGCAAAGAAATCTCAGCAAAGAGAGCTCTACTTCCTTTCATGACTGCTTGAACATTGCCTGATTTTAACCCAAACACATCTCTCTTTTTTACTATGTTACACAAAAGGGTGAATAATGGTGAACATCGACCAACAGTCTGAGTTTTGCCAATTTTCTCTAACCTCAGTCTTCTGAGTGACTTCAGATGGAAGTATGATAGTTTTTTTGATACTGGATAAATTGAATACTTTGATATTCAGTAAATAGTTTGCCACAGCATCACAGGGCACCTCTGATTCCTGGGCTGCCTACCTTCCAACTAGTAAACCAGTGCCACGTATCTCAGTTTCCTGTTTGTTGGGGAAGTATCCTTCGTGTTTGTCAGGATACAGGCTGAGCTATTGTAACAAAGAAATCCAAAGATCCAGAAGCTTAGATTCAGAGCTGTAGGGTAACATCCCGAGAGTGGGCTTTGGCAGGAGCTTCTGCATTGCTGGCTCCTGTGCAAAAGGGGGGTGACAGTCGGGGAAATTACCTCAAGGTGCTGATATGGAAACTGCACACATGCCTTCCCCCAGTGGACCAAAACACCACCCCTTGACTTCACCTGCCTTTAGGGAGCCTTAGCAATGCAGTCAATAGTTGGGCAGCACCTGCCAGTGGAAACAAGGGAGTTCATTCTTCTAAAAGGGAAAATATCAAAAAGAAAGGGGGGACAGTTGCAAGTGTCTGCCATTTAGGCCTTCTTTTCTCTCTCAAGCCCAGGATCCTGCCATGAGAGCATTTAGAATACTTTATTATAATTGTTTATTTAATGATTTGTTGTGTCATCCCCGTCTAGGTTCCAGCAGAGGCTGGGCCTTGTCCTGGTTTCTTACCACTTAGCAACTGATCTGGTGGGTGGGGTGGACTTTAATCAGCTCTCAGAAGATTGTGTTGAAGCCACACCTATTTAGTGTAGTCACAGTTCAATGTTACAGGTAAGGCACTGATGTTATTAGCTGGGTACATGAGAAGAGACTCTTTGCAAAACGCTCTGCAAGATAATCTGAAACACGCGCTATCTTAACTGGAGATTTCTGATTTTTAAGTGCATTTATATTTAAATATGTTCAATCACCAAGATGATTGGTTTTTTAGAAAGATTTTATCTATTTATTCATGAGACTCGCAGAGAGAAAGGCAAAGACATAGGCAGAGGGGGAAGCAGGCTCCGTGCGGGGAGCCCAATGTGGGACTTGATCCTGGGACCCTGGGATCATGACCTGAGCTAAAGGCAGATGCTCAACCACTGAGCACCCAGGCACCCCTTTAATGTAACATATTATAGTACAACATTGATGGAGCTATTTTAGCACTTTTTCATTGTGTTAAAATAATCTGTTTTTTTGCCTTGCTTCTGGACGGTGAGCGGCTGGAGGCAGGTGCTGAGTGCCACCCTGGTATCTCCAGCAAGTGGCAAAATCGATGAGATACAAGCAGGTGGCCACTAAGCATCTGCTGAAGGAATAACAGAACAGATCATCGAATCAACTAAACCTGATGGGTAGACTGTCTCACACGCAGGTACCGGGTGGAGAGGCAGGTATTCCTAAATTGTGTACGTCCCCTTAAGCAGGTTGATTTCTTCCCAGTGTACCTGATACATGATTTTCTTTTTTTAAAAAACCAGGCAATTTCTCATGATTCAGTTATTTTCAATTAATTCCTCAGAAAATGGCCAAGAATGACAAAGCACCATCTTGATTACCCGGTGAGCTGTGGAAACCCTAGAGATGGGACCCTTCTCCTGTGCAACTGACATCTCATCTCGTGTAGATTATTTTTCTATAATTTAAAAGTGTCAAGGTGTTAACCAGAGTCACAAGTTAAAAGACAGAAGATCTCAATTAAAATTTCAAACGATGTGTGTATATGTGTGTTTATGTATCTATCTATGTAAAGCGTCTGTACATGTGGGGACGCCTGGATGGCTTAGCGGTGGAGCGCCTGCCTTTGGCCCCGAGACGTGACCCCGGGGTCCTGGGATGGAGTCCCACATCAGGCTCCTGCATGGAGCCTGCTTCTCCCTCTGCCTGTGTCTCTGCCTCTCTCTCTGTTTCTCTCATGAATAAATAAATGAAATCTTTAAAATAAATAAATAAATAAATGAACAAACAAAATGTCTGTATATGTAACATACATAATATTGTATATTATATAGCTATAACTATAATATACATTATATGTAATTATAATGCCATGTATTATGTACCTACATTATTTATTATATGCATTTATGTATTATCTGTATTAAAATAATACATTTATATATTATTTATTATTATATTTTGATAATAGGACAGTATAATATAATGCAGTATCCTTGATATATATTTTATTATGCACAACTTATATATCATATATATAAACATTACACACAGGTGCACACACACATCTGAATCTGAGACTTTTGCACTTTGTTACTCTGATAATCTCACATTTTGGCTGCCCGCCTTTCATTCCTGGGCCTGAGGGACACTCTCTATTCTGGAAGTGGTGGTGGCTCACAGGCCCCGGGCTCCAGCACAGCTGGGGGAGATGACAAGGCGCTGTCCAGGGGGTGCGGCTGCGGGGGGCTTCCTGCTGGCGCCAGAATCCCCCTCCCAGGAGGGGAGGGGAAAGAGGGGCCTGGAGGGCGCGGGGGCAGTCACACACCTGTGTGTGCACACGTGCCACCCGCAGACACAGGCACGGGCGCCACCAACCACACACATGTGCACATGCGCCACCACCCCTGCACTCATGCCCAAGCGCCACCCCCCACACACGTGCACACATGCTGCCACCCACATGAACGTGGCCATGCACCACCCCCATATGCGTGCCCACGTGCCACCACCCACCCACACACGTGTACTCACACCCCCCACACATGCGTGCACATGCACTACCATCCACACATGCACACGCGCCACCACCCTTGCACTCGTGCCCACTCGCCGCCACCCACACGCATGCACACGTGCCACCCCCCACACGTGCACATATTGCCACCACCCACATAGACGGGACCACGCACCATCCCCATATGCGTGCCCACATGCCACCACCCACACAGGTGTACTCACACATCCCCACACATGCATGCACACACGCTACCACCCACACATGCACACGTGCCACCACCCCTGCACTCGTGCCCACTCGCCACCACCCACATAGCATGCACACTCGCCACCACCCATACACACGTGCCGACGTGCCACCCCCCAGACACATGCACAGGCACCACCACCCACACACGCGTGCCCACATGCTGCCACCCACACGCGTGCACACGCGCCACCACCCTTGCACTCGTGCCCACTCGCTGTCACCCACACGCATGCACACTCGCCACCACCCATACACACATGCCAATGTGCCACCCCCCAGACACATGCACAGGCACCACCACCCACACACGCGTGCCCACACGCTGCCACCCACACGCGTGCACATGCGCCACCCCCCTGCACTCGTGCCCACTCGCCACCACCCATACACACGTGCCCACGTGCCACCCCCACACACGTGCACACATGCCACCACCCACATAGACATGGCCACGCACCACCCCCCATATGCGTGCCCACACGCCACCACCCACACACGTGTACTCACACAGCCCCACACACGTGCGCACACGTGCCACCACCCACACATGTCTACACACTCGCGTGCCCACGCACCGCCACCGTCACACCTGCACACGCAGGTGTGCCAGGGCAGCGGGGAGGGGCGCAGGGAGGGCAGAGCGCGGGAGCCCGCGGGAGCCCACGGGTGCTCCGCGGGGCCTGGGGCGGGAGCAGGCGGCGAGGGCAGGGCGGCCTGCGGGGGGCTGGAGCTGTCCAGGGTGCTGGGGCGGCGGCCTCGGCGGGAGGGGGGGCAGGACCCCGCAGAGGAAAGGGCCACCTCGCCTTGGGACGTGGGCGCCTTCCCCTCGGCTTCTGGAAGGCAGCCCGGGCTGTGGAAGGAGCACGTAACTGAGGCCGAGTCTGAACTCCACGTGCAGTGAGTTTCTTCTGCGGCTGCAGGCGGTTGGTGGCCTTGCCTCAGTGTCCCCATCTGTGCGCATTTTGACGTGTGTGCCCTTCTTGCTCCTTCCTCCAGGGAGCCCTGCGCAGCAGGCCGGGGAGCGGTTTCTCTAAGACCACAGGGTCTAAAATGTTTATGCATCGTTTAAAAACAACGCTCTATGACCTCTGACTCGGGGTGTGCTTCTCTGTGTGTATTTCTGCCCCTTATATATGGCGACGTGTGATGTGGGGGGACTGACACCTCGTCCGGTGTCTTCCCGGCGGGTGTGCTCTGGAGCAGTGAGCAGAGGCAGCACCAGCCCGGGCCCAACACCTGTTAGAAGGTCACGTGTTCGTCTCCCAGGATGTTCCTCGAATTCCTTAAGAACACGCTTATGACCCACAACTTTCTCATGAGAAACACTTGGAAAGTCAGATTTTTTTCCAGAAAGGATTTTTAGAAGGTAACGAGTGTTGCCATTTCAGTCCCCATTATTCTCTGAAGTTGGTGATGTCTGAGGTCGCTAATTTTTAATCTTTACTGATTTAAGATATGTGGTGGCCCTTGCACTTAATCTTAGCAGACCTTGAGATGAAAGGATATCGTATTATTTTAAAAGGCTGAGCCAATTTTTTTTTTGAAAGAATATCTGCAGAACAGATAGCTGAAGAAGAATATTGCCTTAGAAAGTTAGGGATCTTGTAATGATTTCAAAGAAAGTATACATAATTATACATATTTTTGAAAATCACTAAATGAGAACTTGTCTAACCTTTTTCTTTTATGCACACTTATCTTTCTGCTGCAACGTAATAATTCTTTTTGGTACAATAGGATTTGGAAGTCTGAATCTCATGCAAGTTTTCCCACATGTAGGGAGTAATATAGAACTGTCCTGATCTTTAAAATCCCTGGTGTGATTTTTATGAAACTATGTACGTACTATCTTCTTTAAGATATATTGAAAACAAGGGGGTCTCAGTAGCATTTGTTTATTCACTAATTACTTTATTTTTGCCTCAACTAAAAGAAGCACCCCAGACCCTCCCTTTCATGCATCCCATAAGTATATGGGATGTCTTTCTCACAATTGAGTCCCAAGAATTTGAATTCTGTTTGATAAATTTCTGTTTCTTGTCTGAGGTTAGCATGTCTTTCTGTAACTTGGGCTACCTACAGAATGGCAGGGCAGCCTTTTGGGCCAGTGCTTGGAAATATTAGGTAAAGTTTCCGAAACTAACCTTCGAAGTGAGCTCCAATCTCGCCACATGGAATCCACGCTGGGATTTGGTGGGCACCGGGCCCACCCAGAAGGAGGTTTGTCCCTGGGAGGCTGGAGGCTGGGGCTGGGGTCCCCAGCAAGGTGTGGGGAGGAGCTGAGCAGCCGGTTCTCTCCTCCAGCTCTGGGAGGGGAGCAGAGTCCCATACCTGTCGCTGGCTGGCAAAGGGGGCATCTTTTTAGCCCAGCCTGAGGATGCTGGGAGAATGTATAAAGTGAATTTTTCAAAAATAATCATTAGAGGCTTGTAATGTGTGTCCCATTCAGGAGCCTCATGCTGCGATGGCCTTTGGAGGGACGGGAAACGTGGTGTTTCCAGAGCCTCTTTTCTCCCGACAAACACAGGCACACAAACAGCCCTCTCAAAGGGCTCTCTATCCTAGACAAGAGTTTTTGTTTTTGATGTTGGAATTTTAATGTCTTTGCTTTGCAGCATCTGCTGATTCCCCCACGGCGGACTCCATTGCACGAATCCTAGAGATTTGAGATTTAACTTGTGGGGTTTCCTTTCTTTTATTGGGTGGGGGGAGCTTTTTCTTTTTCTTTTAATTTTATCTGAATACTATTTCACAATTTTATGCAGAAAATATCATCTTAGGGCAGCCCGGTGGCTCTGAAGGCACTGCCTTCAGCCCAGGGCGTGATCCTGGAGTCCCGGGATCAAGTCCTACATCGGGCTCCCTGCATGGAGCCTGCTTCTCCCTCTGCCTGTGTCTCTGTCTCTCTCTCTCTGTGTCTCTCATGAATAAATAAATAAAATCTTAAAAAAAACAGAAAATATCATCTTAAATTTTATTGACTATGTACATTGTTGTATTTAAAGTAGTCTCATATACTTGTTAACTGTTGATCCGATGTACAAAGTTGCCATTCATTGCATACATATTAACCAGGTACAGAAAGGGTCATAAGATATAAAATCTGCCAACTCTGGCCTCAAATCCTCTCCCTGACACTTGCTCCTTCTCACATAGTTTATAAAATCATTAGCAGAAACTTCAGATGCATCCATAATCCTCAGTATATGAGATTCTAATAATCTCCCAGTTATAATGATCCTATATTCCAGAGAGCTCAGGTTCAAATTTTCTTTTTCTTTTTTTTTTTTAAGATTTTATTTATTTATTTATTCATGAGAGACAGAGAGAGAGGCAGAGACACAGACAGAGGGAGAAGCAGGCTTCCTCTGAGGACCCCGATGCAGGACTTGATCCCAGGACCCCGGGGTCACGTGCTGAGCCCAAGGCAGACACTCAGCTGCTGAGCCACCCAAGTGCCCCAGGTTCAAATTTTCTATGTGAATGCTCTCACTTGTGATTGTCGAGGTGTTCCTAACTTTTAGTTAACGGAATGTTCACAATCTGTATTATCAATTGCTTTCTTTAATATAATCGACTTCTTCACAAATTGGCATTAATTGAAATGCCTAAGAGATTGAGTCCAACTTTGGAAACATGCCCTCAGCCCCTACGCCGTGTGTGAAAGCTCCTGAGATGCTCAGGGAGGTGCGGCTTTGGATGTGGGCCCTGTCATCAAGGAGCGGACTGCTCGTACTTGAAACAATTTTAAAAAAGTCATTTACACGTGATTAAAGAATTGGGAGTCAAGAAAAGAGAAATTTGTATCCTTAATCTCATGCTAAATAGATTCTCTTCACAGCCCAGTCGAATCCGAGTTGCTATCAGAGAGGGTATTTATAAAACTATGAGTAAGACATAAAAGGAAATTTCAAAAGTGATTAAGCAATGGGTAATTAGTATTAAAGGAAGGACATTTTAGGAATGCACAGAATTCTTCCTATGAGGGATTGGATTACTTCAGAGCCTGTAACTAAAGGAACTTGCAGCATATTGGGTTCTGGATCCCTCAGCCAGCACATTTGTTGAGCATTTATGCATGCTATTTTTTTCTTCTGTGACTCCTTATCTTTCCCACTGAAATGTTGGCCAACATTATAAGCATGGAGTATTTAAGAACTTGGAGGAAAAATGCGGAGTTCATGGGTCCAACTTTTGGATTTCATGAAGAGGAAACGGGGACCCTGAGAAATGAACGGACTTTGAGGTTCACGATGTAAATGATTGGCAAAGCCAGCGCTTTTCCCATTACACGTCTTTCTATTAATCAGGACCTTGTCCTAATCAGTACTATGTCTAATGTATATTTTTCCTCTGGGGATTTCTGTCCATAGAAATCTTTTGATTTCATGAATGTTTCCCCAAGATTCTAGAATGTAAAACTCAATAAGATGCTAGAGGGCTAAATGAAAAAGGGAGATTTTTTTTTTTTTTCTAAAAAAGAGCCCCTTGTCATTCTGATAACACGCACAGTCCAACTAGTCTTCAGGAGACAATACCCTACAGCTCTGTAGTTCTTCTCTAAGAGGTGATAGTGCTGGGTTTCCAATGTGGTTATGGAAGAGTGTGTGTGTGCGTGAGTGTGTGTGAGTGTGCAGCACCAGAGCTGCTCTCTACAGTAGGAATTTATGACAATTACTGCCTCGTAGGGATCATCAATCCCCATTTCGTGGACTAGAACAAGAATGGTGTCCAGCAGGAGGCTCGGAGACCCGATTCGGTACTGGGCTGGCCTGGTGGAGCTGGATCATCGTGTGTCTCTGTAACATCTATAAACTCTTGCGAGACCGAGCGTGCCGACTAAACTCGAACTCTAGCAAACACAAGAGTTAGAACATTTCTAAAATTTTGAGGGAGTATGATTTAGAAACCTTACATCACCCAGCCTCCAGCGCTGGGCACAGGTATGGAGAGGCAAATTTCAGCTTAATACAAAGAGGCTTTTCTTGGATTTAGAATTTTATAAAAGTCAAGTGAGCTTCCTGGTGAAGCCAAAGATTTGGCATCTTTGAGGTTTGAGAAACAAGAAAGCGGGATGCCGTCAGAGAGCTTTCTGGACTGGATGGGATGTCCCACCTGACAACGGTGACCCATGTGCCTTCTTGGCCTATGAATGGAGCTGCTCCCTGTCCAAATACAGCAGAGGGAACCCCATGCCCCTGGGCAGAGGCGGCACACCTGAGGGGGCCAGGGACAGGGAGGAAGACCCGCATATCCTCGCCGGAGCTGTGCTAACGAGCAAGCAGAGAAGTCCAGCTCATCAACATTCCTTCCCGCTCCAGGGTGACACACTGTATGGCAACGGATCAAAAGGGGCATGTCTGACAGACAGGATGAGTTCCAACCTTCTGTGGGCAGAATGAGAATTGGGATGGCTCCAAATTTGCCTCTGCCCATCAGGAGGATTCAGGTTCCTGCACGGACAGACCTTTGACACCCCAGAGGCTTCGATTTCTCCCCACCGAGCTTGGCACCACGCCGTTTAGGTTGTAACACCCCGACAGTCACGCGAATGCACACCGTCACTCTCTCCGCCATGCCCACCGAGCATCCCCATCCCAGTCCTGAACTGCGGCTGAGCTGCAGGCAAGCCCGGACTGCGGGGGTTGGGGGCACCCCCTTGCCAGGGCCCCCCGTGGTTGGTGACTTGACCAGATCCATGTGTCCTGAGAGAGGGCCTTCTGCTCCCTGTCTCTGTCCCTGTCTCCTTGCCACATATTATGTTTTTATTGTAATATGATTAGATGCTATGCAGACTGTATTTTATATTAGCTCACGTTCTATTCCAGTATTACATATTAAGCTATTCCACCGTTGGATCTCTGCCCCCCGCCAGAGAAGGGGGACATGCCATGAAAATAAGCCAGCGGGTGTCTGTGCTGGAGCTCTGGAGGGCGCGGTAGCCCACGAGAGTCGGCCACTCCTTCCCACCCGGAGCACGTGCGTGTCCACTCACCGGCCAGTCCGGACCTGTGACCTGCCTGGAGCAGGACCGTGGGGTGGGGGGGGGGCTGCGGGGTGTGCAGGAGAGCGCGGGGGCTCAGGAGTGTCATTCCGAGGAGCCGGGCTGCTGGGGCCTGAGGTCTTGTTTGCAGAGCATGTCACCCGCCCAAGGTCAAGTGGGCGCTGCTTCACGTCTTCATCAGTGACGGAGGAAGGACGCGGGAGGACCACCGGCTTCTACTCAGGGGTTGTTTTGGAGCTAAGACACCTGTATCCTCATCACCTTCATTTACATTCTCTTTGGATTTTCTTTCTGCTGCTTCTTTCTTGGCCTTCTCCCTTTGCCTCTTTATATCTGGTCTTTCCTTTTCTTTTTCTCTTTCTTTCTTTCTTTCTTTCTTTCTTTCTTTCTTTCTTTCTTTCCTTTCTTTCTTCTTTCCTTTCTTCTTCTTTTTCTTCCATTCTTGCTTTCTTCTCTAAGATTTCACATCTTGAATTTCATGTTTTAGGCTCCAGAAGAACGAGGAGGAAGGTACAGAGGTTTCACACCTCCCCACTGTTGCCCACGTGGACACCCTCCTCACTGCCACGGGCCCCACCGGGTGGGACATTGGCCACCGTCCTGAGTCCCCAGGGACACACCATGACACACCGGGACACAGCACCACTATCAGCCTGGGCTCCATGTGCATCAGGGTGCCCTCTCGGTGCTGCTCGCCCTGTGGGTGCAGCCCTGCCCCCGTGCCCCGCACCTGCACCTGCATGCTCTCTCCCACTCTCTCCCATCCCTGCGGACGCCTGTCTGGCCTTGCCTCGGGCCCCACACATTCCTGGATGCCAGCGTGTCCAGCCCGTCAGGAACCCAAGAAGATCCACTTTTGGCAGAGCCTCTGTGTCTCAGGCTGAGCAGGGAAATGCTTTCCAGAATGATTCCTCTGATTCTCATGATTCTCGTGGGTTAACGCTGTGACCTGTACGAGCCTCCCTCACCCAATAGCCGGAGCCTCACGGGCCCGTCATGCTCATCAGACTGTCCCTACTGTGTCACATCCCAAGGGGCTGCCGGTGAGAGATACAGACCAACAGACAGAGAGACAAAGAATAAGAGAGATACAGAGAGACAGAGAGACACAGAGAAGAGAGATCTACCAGCCAAGGCCTCGTTCACCCTGGACCTGACGTCCTTTGTGAAGAGTGACTGGAAGTGCGCTTGGCCATCCGGGACGCTGCAAGACCAGGTGGGCAAGAGAGAGGATCTCCCCAAAACCTGTGCCGGGCTGCTGCGCAGGCTGCGGCTTTGCTCTTGAGATGCGAGACGCCCAATTCCACGCTGCTTGCCCTCCGGTCACTACTTCAGCCGAGGCTTCAGGCCTTGAGTGGCAAGTGAGAGAGGTTTGCACCGCTTTATGACAGATCCTTCTCTAGGCTGCCCCTTCAGGTGCATGAAGACACATCTTCCCCTCCCCTGAAAGGCTACCTGAGCAGGTGGGGACAAGTCACCGGTCCTGGCTGAGGATGGAGGAATGCAAATTGGAATGCTTTCCTGGCAGAGGCGTGCGGCTCCCTGGGGAAACAGAAGCCTCAGGACCGGAGAAGGAGGCCAGCAGCTGGTTTTCCAGAAGTCTCCAAAGTGTCTGCGAGGGGAACTCGGTAGAGAGCAAACGGGCCAGCGAGCGCTGGGCCCACGGGAGGAGCCCCTGCTGGACGTCTGGGTGCCCCGCGGTGCCGGCTGACTGTGCGGTGGCCCAGTGGGTGGCTTTTGGGGCCCTTGTGCGCGGGCGGCACAGCTGACACGCTGCAAAGCCTGCCAGCGGTCCTGTCCTCCTGTCTTCCACGCGGTCTCCCGCCCTCACCCGATTCCCTCGGGAACTCTACCTAAGCAGCGTTTTGCAACGAGCCGTGTGCTTCATTTCTCCAAGACTAGGTCCAAGGGATAGAATGAAATTACGGATTTCTTCCAGTGCCTCGGTCTCCTGGGGATTCAGCGCTGCCCCCCCCCCCCCCCCCCAGCCACTCTATCAGCCGTTCAATCCCTTTTGAGAGGGAACGAGGGAACGGGAGGGACGCTGTATTTTCAGATGCACAACTTCCTTTAGGGCCTGATGATTTGGGATACAGGCTCTGATAGTGGAGTCTATGTCTTTGCTCAACACAGACTTCTTTGCTTTGGGGGATGGGGGGGCAGGGGGTAAAATGAAACCTGTCCAAAGAGGAGCAGAAGCAAAGCAAGCTAACTTGGAAACACATTCCATGCGAAATGGCAGACTGGGGCCCTTGCCCTCTCTCAAATCCTGGCCTCGGGCTTTCTTAGAATTCGGTTGATTGTTTCCTTGGAGAGGAGGAGCTCTGCACATTCCTCCTGAAGCTTTTGGACTCTCCCTTTTAATCCGTTCTCAAATGGCACAAGTCACAAAGCCTCCCGGTCTGCCCAGGAGGGAGCACCCCCCCACACAGGAAGTGCCTCCCCAGGACAGGGGTCCCGGCTCTGAGGACCAGGGGTTGGACGACCTTCGATTCCAAAGGACACTTTGATTCCAAGAGCAGCGCTCTCTCAGTGAGCCATGTGTTCTGATTTTATGTTTTTGAGATACAATCTTTTGGGGAGAACTACACCGTTTCAATAAGTTTATTTAAATGTTTCATTTACTCTTCTCCAAATGGCAAAGCCAAGCAGACTTTTTCTCTCTACCGCAGAGGACACGGACTCATCAACATCCTTCTCTGGAGAGAAGCGAAAAATGTGGGTTATAGATTCACAAAGAAACTCTGTGGATTTTTTTTTTTTTAAAAGGAAATGAAATCAGCATAGATCCAACAGGAAACCCATAATCATGTTGTCACTTCTGGGGCGATGGGTACTTTTTCCATGCTCTGTTTTATTGTCTAAACCAGAAATATATCCTCTCTGGGCCTTGATTTTTCTCACCTATAAAATAGACTAGATGAGGTAAAATATAAGCTCCTAAATAATTTCACAGTCTGCAGGTGGAAAAAACTGTTCTTTGAAAAATTATTAAGCTCTCTGCTGTGATGGAGACCAGCAGTGACAGGCCATTCCGCACACCCTTGTGCAAAGGTGGCACGCGCTCTCCTGGTGGGACCCATGCGGGCATCAGGGATGCACCTCTGCACCGTGGGAGGTCAGGATGGCCTCTCCTCATCTTTCCTCCAAACTGTGTCTCCAAGCCCACAGCTGGCTTCCCCCTTGAGGTTGCTCTTTGGCACATGGGGGAGGCTTTGTGACTTGGACCATTTGAGAAAGGATGAAAAGGGAGATTCCAAAGGTTTCAAAGAGGAAGGCAGAGTCTTTCTCCCCCCCCCCCCCAAGGAGATGAATATTTTCACACCTGTGAGCCAACAAAGTAGATCGAATTGAATCCCAATTAACAGTCTGTAATTTTCGTGTTGGAGACTAGTGGTTTCAGATTTATGAGAATTTCTATTTGGTCTGTCCTACGACTCACATCTGCCAACCTAAGTGTAAAGACGGAGGCTACTTAGAGATGTCCACCAGATGTAGGGTGGGAGAGAGCTTCCTTCTTGCCTTTGTGGTCCTTAAAACCAGACTGGTCAAGCCTGCGTCCCCGCGTCCACCAGGGGGTGCTCACCCCCACTGAACGCAGGGCGGCAGGCTCTGAACCACTTGACTGAGAGCAGCCCAATGGAAGACGTCTGCTTTAACCGGGCACCGGTCTTTCTAACGCGTCATTGTTCTGCTTGTGTCAGGAGAATGACATCTTTTGAAGAATACAAATACATTTTGCAAACACAACATTTTGATTTAAACATGGTAACTTATCCATGCATGATTTTTCATAGCTATAAAAATAGTAATAGAGTCGGATTCCCCATAATATCATTTCAGATGTGCTTATATTAAGCTTCATCAATGGTACCAAGTCTGGAAAGTGGAGAAGAGAACCATGGCTAAATTTTTTTTTTTAAAAAAAAAGAAAACAGATGTCGATCTTGAATATTTCTTGTCAGCTATTTTTCTAGGGAAGTCCATCAGGTTAACACATGCTGGTGGACAGTACATAATGATCCCGGCCTTTTAAATCTTTTTAATGATAACATTTGGTCAGGGTGATATGAGAGTGCATAGGCAAACTTGATGTCACTCCCAAGTCTGCAGATTCTAAATTTGGAATCATAAAAAAACTGTGATTTTCCATAATTTTCATTTATGATAAAAGATTTCTATGATGCAAATAAAAATGAATAATCTACATGGGTTGTGGGCTGCGATAATCAGCACGTTTTGATGTGAAATGGCTGAGACAGGAGACAACTTTTGAAAGCATATAAATGAGCAATATATCCCTTACTCACAAAAATTGTCCTGAGTTAAAGAATATATACATGGTTTCCCTCTCAGTAAATACTGTACACAGTTCAGATAAACACCTCATCACTCCCAGAAGAAGATCCAGTTTGTTACTTTAAAATTTTAGTTTTTCAGCAATGATCTGCACTCTGTATCCCTGCCCTTGATGGAAAGTCTTAAGCATGGTTCGTGGTTAAAAGAATTTGATAGAAAACCTAAACTTTGGTTTATCGGGCAACTACACAGAACTTACTCCAGAATGTTTAGATTTGGATATGTGGCAGTTTATTTTCTATTTTTTATTTTTATTTTTTTTAGTTTTAGTGTCCAATTGATAGGAAATGAAGACACCACTTCTAAAAGTGATAAAAAAAAAAAAAACAATGAAACTTTTAAGTCGGTTTCCTATCATTGTTTTGTTCTCCAATTTCTGTGATTCAGACATCTTACCCTGACAGACAATTGCCTGAGATACCTTTGCTTTTGCCTTTTTAGCTGCCTATGCACTTAGTGTGTGAGTCCGCAGGGTGTGTGTGTCTGGAGTGAGGGGTTGAGACACACGAACAGATCACATGGCAAAAAAATAAAAAAGAAGAGCTGGATTTATTGTTGGTTCTGGCTTAATTTTTTTTCTGGCTTATTTTTTTTTAATCTTTATATTCTCAATCGAAAATAGGACCAGATATTTTGTAGTATTTCCAAAACCCTTTGGATCTGTGAAATGTTGTTGCATAATTGCATGACTTCCTTTCCGTTCCCTTTGAGGTATTGTAGGGTGACGTGCCAGTGCTAGTCTAGCTTCCAGTGCATAGACGCTGCCTAGTAAGTTTTCTATCATCTTCTATGTATCTACATGTCTACCTATCTATCATCTAGTGATCTATTTATCTGAGTGTTATCTATTTACCATTCAGCATCTATGTGTCTATCCATCTATGTACCTAAACTATGTCTATCATCTTTCTTCTTCCTCTTCCTCTTCTACTTCTCCATCACCACCACCATCATCATCATCCTCAAGAAAATAACAAGTATTTTCCTCTTGATTCATCTGTTCCATGGGAGAGCTTAAATTTTGATAATTCTTGTTTCCTTTCAGCATAAGTTCCCCCAACACCTTATATGTATGTTAAAATCAAGTGTTTAGTTTGATAGGATATTGACAGAAAGCAGCACAGGTCAATGAATACAATGCTTGATTTAGAATCTGGAAGATGCTGGAGAAAAACTGATATGACTTATTGTGTGAACCTTCATGAGTCTCCGGCGGCCTCAAATCTCCCAAACAATATAGTAACGGTCCTACTCGTCCTGCAAAGATAATACTGACCAAGACAGAGTCAGTCCTTCGGGAGAGATTTGGTGCTAAAATACCATCATTATTTCCTTAAAATGAATGTATTTTCAAAACTTTCTTTTAAAAAACAGATCAAATATGGTCCTAAAGATGAATAGATTATTTTCCGATTATATCTGTGCTGTGCAGAAACTCTCCTACAGTAGAAAGATTATATAAACATCAGATGCCAAATGTTAACTTACTAATTTTGTCATTCTTTGGAATAGCATTTAGATAACTCAAGCCACAGGACACACACCATACATTAATATGGGTTTGAAACTCATTCAGATGTAGTCTTTCTCTTAACATGAAGAAGAAGAAGAAGAAGAAGAAGAAGAAGAAGAAGAAGAAGAAGAAGGAGGAGGAGGAGGAGGAGGAGGAGGAGGAGGAGGAGGAGGAGGAGGAGGAGGAGGAGGAGGAAGAAAGGAAGAAGGGGAAGGGGAAGGAGGTGAAGAAGGAAAAGAAGAAACTTCCCATAAATTTGGCCATTGAAAACACCACAGTGTGCCATATTGTTATCTTTCTGTACAGGAACACTGAAAACTCAACAGAACCCAGCCTCATAAGCAATGTTCACTAGTCTCTCCCTTGTGCTTACAGGTTATTACATAGGAACAAAAAAAGAAAGAAAACAGATTATCCTGATTCTTTCAGAACTTGGGAATTCAAGAAAGCCAATGACCTACTCCACATGTATTAGATCCAAGGGCGAGGGTCTGAGCCAATGATCACAAGGCTGTGTCAGTGACAGGGGCCACAAGAACAGAAAGAGTCCTAAAGGAATAATAAAGGCCAGCTTAGTGCGTCAGTTTTTTCTTCTTGAATACCGCCCTTTATTTTCTCTCTACTTTAGATTTTCTTCCATCATTTAACCAGGAAGTTGATTATGAATTTTATGACATCAGAATAAACAGTGCAGATACTGGGAGACTTTTTGGGTGGTTATTCCCAAGTCCCGAGACTTAGAGAGATGAAGTAGAGGGTTTGGGAAAAGAGGTGAACAACGGAGAAAGGGATTTGCGGGTACCTGGGGAAATATTATTTCGTGTAGTCTGAAACCCTTCCCTGTGTTGGAGAGGTCTTTCTACATGAGTCTTTTTCTTTCTTTTTTTTTTTTTTAAGATTTTATGTATTTGTTCATGAGACATACACACAGAGAAGAAGCAGGCTCTCTGCAAGGAGCCCGGTGTGGGACTTGATTCCAAGGACCCAAGGATCACACCCAGAGCGGAAGGCAGACACTCAATCATTGAGCCATCCGGGCATCCCTTACTACACTCAGGCGTCCATTCTTTGGTAGGAAGAGGAGCCCATTTCTTACTATAGTAGAAAAAAAAGCAGAATAACCATTTTTGTGACTCTCCTGTCAACAGGTATGGGGTATATGACGTCTGCTTAGGGGATCTCATGCTCCGATCTAGGATTTCTAATGCAGAGCAAGTGAGATGCAGGAATGACCAGGGGAGGTTGGCAAAGACATCAGCAGCAACAGCCCATGGCAGGGGTAGTGATGACCTCCTCTGCTCGTTCCGGGTCGGGGCTCCTGCCTGTGCTCTGGATGCCTTACTTCCCATCCCTTGTGCTCTCAGGACCCATGCCTGGCTCTACAGTAACTCCAGGTCATTCTGTGACCTGACCAAATTCCTTTCAGACTCAAGTTAGCTAATGTTAATTGTGTGGCTTGCGACTAAATGCCATGATGAAGACAGATGTTAATGATGGGGTCCCTCAGAGAAGCAGATTCTGCTTACATCCTGCCTACACCAGAAGAGCATGTCTGGGAACAGAGCACCAGTCCCCGACCCCCGACTGGGCATTTCCGTAATCCATCACTTCACAACTATTTCAATCCAAAACCCCTTTATGCCCTTCGATATTATTCAGGACAGCAAAGATTGCTTTCTTATATGGCTTGTACTTATTTAACTTATTAGTAATTAAAACTGAGAAATTAGAGTATATATGTTCACTTGCTTACAAATAACGATACAATTCCATGGCACGTTAGCACAACTAGCATATTTTCCTAAAAAATCAGTGAGTGTAGTGTCAGTGGTTTCCCCAAATCTCTTCAGTGTCAGGCCAGATAGAAGAGAGCTGGATCCCCACTTCTTCTCTGCACCAACTTGTTGCAATAAGTTGGGAGGTTAACATAGGTTCGAATGCACATGAAGAATATTTTAACAGCCTTTTCATATAATTGTGCATGTTCTCCTATGATAAGACATTGAAACTTGAACAGTGTTTCTTTATTTTAATTTATTTTATTTATGTATTCATAAGAGACACAGAAAGAGAGGCAGAGACACAGGCAGAAAGAGAAGCAGGCTCCCTGCCGGGAGCCCGATGTGGGATTTGATCCCAGGACTCTGGGGTCACGTCCTGAGCTGAAGGCAGATGTTCAACCATGAGTCACCCAGGTGCCCCAAACGGTGTTTGTTTCTTAGAGGTTAATGGCAGTGTGAATTCTGGGCAGACACCCGTGAACTCCACTGCATTGATCTACCTGTACTTCGAAGGGACTTTTCACTCATGCATGGTTTTGCAACACCATGCACCGCTTGTTGGGAAAATACTGGTTCACAGAGTTATCCAGATTTTCTACATGTCAACACATTTCACTATATAATAGCGAAAAAAATCACATCTGTTATTATCACCACCCATCCTATTAGAAATACCTCTAAGTATTGAGAAGCTGTCAAGTTAGCATAATGGATACAAGTTTTCCCTATTTCTGGTTTCCACTTGAGAATTCCAATGTTATCATTGGTGACAAATACAGTCAGTTGTTTTTCTTGTGGTGACAGGCTTACTTTGTTCCTTTTCCAGAAAATATCTGCCAAACACCCGAGTCTGAGTAACCAGTTTGTCCCTCCGTCTCTCTTTTTTGTAAAAAGGTGTCCTGTGAAAAAGCAGCTGATTCAGCGAGCAGCTCAGATGCTTGACAGGTTCTTTCCTTGACGTGAGTATGGCAAGAATCATACATCTAGAGGCAACCACAGTGCTGTAGGCATGCTTTACACACACCGCACAGAAGAGCAAGGAGACCTTACGTAAGATTTGAAATTTAGTAACATTAATAATAGATACAGCTTCATCAAGGGGACTTTTAAGTGAAACTCACTCACACACGTGCACACACTCATGCACACACTTGAACTGCAAGGGTGGGGCCTAAAGACCCCAGCAGCCAGTAGTCCATTTTGGTGCTGCTGCCTCGACTTCTGCTTGGACCAGACATTTTACCCATCAGTGCTTACAACTTCAGTGAGAACATCAGCAAGGCGAAAAAAGCAAATCATATTGTAGTTTCATTAAAAAAAAAAAAAAAAAAGACAAAAACCACACCAGTTTTGAGCTCTCTGATATCCTGCAGATATCTCTGGCACCCCAAGGGTCCACTGACCAAAGAACTGCTGGCTGGGTCCTTCACCTTCTGGGCTGTTAGAAACTATTTTATACCTTCTTGATTCTCCTTAAGCCTCACATACCTCCTCTCTCCTCATCCTTGTCTGGTAATTTGGTTCCACTGTAAGTTCAGAAGCAATCTGCAAAGACCCCCCACCTGTACCCCGGGCCCACCACATTTCCTAGCCTACCTGCACTGACTCCATGTGCTTTCCCAGTGGATAGATTGACTAGCTTCCTGCCTAAGACCTGTCCCTCCTTTGGGCCTCCGTTCTTGCCCACTCTAGCATATCCCTGCAGCTCTTGCCTCCCCTTATCCTGAACTGTCTGTCATTCATTGTGTACTGATTAATTCCTATCGGAATAAAATCAATAGAGTAGCATCTGCCTTAATCAAATCAGCGTTCCTTCATCTCACGTTTGCCTCTGGAAGCTGCCCCATTTTGCTGCCTCCCTGTATCACAAATCCCTTCAACATTTATTCTCATGCGCTGTCTCCAAGCTTCTGCTCCTTCTCCTTTGAACCCACTGGAGGCAGGCTTTCTTCTCCACGGCTCCATCAAACAGATCTTGACAAGGTCACCGAGGACCTCCCCGTTACTAAGTCCCATAGTTCACGCTCAGGCTTCAGTTCACTTGACTCTCGCTGAGGAAGGGGGTGGGGTGTAGTTAACTGACTGTTCTTTTTCAAAACAGTCTTGTTCCTTTAGTTTTGGGGTGCAGGGTAGCTTTTTCATGAGGCACTTATTACATAAAGCCCATGGTCTGTACCCCTTAGCTGTTCTGCTCACGATTCTTGCCATGTTTTCAACTAGGGTGTTACATACTACAAGTAGTGTATGTGATTTCAAGGGGATCTGCTTGGGGAAGCTTAGGTTTTGCTCGTAATCCTACAGGCTGCGTGATAGTTGACAAATCACTTATCCTCCTATACTGGGATTCTTTCCTCCTCTTAAGTTAAAAGTAAATATAACCATTTGTTAGCTAATTAAATTAATATTAAGAGGAAAAATAATAAAATATGTCTCTTGCTGCCAAGAAATGTGCTATTTAATCTGACCAGCTAGAGGAGAAAGAAACCATGACCCTAAGAACCACGGCAAGCTGTTGCTCTACCACTGAGTGAGTACACACACACACACACACACACACATTAGAATAGCAAGAATTAGAATGTTAAATAATTGGCATGTCAGGTAATCTATTCAACTCTCACCGAACCTACTGATTTCACCAGTAAAAGCTCCCTCAGGCAGCTAAGTGTAAACATAGAGACGCATGGACAGAATGGGTAGTGCCCCTGTTTGCATGGAGATTTCTGCATTTTACCTTGACTTGGGGGCTGATTTTCTGTTGGTTATTTTTAGAAACGGTGCCAATGCTTGGAAATAAGAGAGTGAGAGTGTGAGAGAGGAATGGGCCTTCATGAGGGTTTCCTACGACACGATGGGAACCCTGAGATTTTGCCGCAAAAATAACTTCCCTTGCTCACCTACCAACTGACAATTATTTGAGTTAACGAGCTTTCTCGAAGAATACAAATCATTCTCCAACTTTATGGCAGTGGCTTTAATTAGATTAGCACTTACTAGAAATTAGTTTAAGTGAAGTTAATTCTTGGCATTTTATCCAGGATAGATAAGAAGGATAACGATGTAAAGAACTACAATCCTTAGCATTTGCCTGAAACCTTAACAAACGCAGAGCCCGTTTCCTGAAGGTGGTCTTGAGTCTTCAGATAACATGATGAGGCCACTGATACTATTTTCACTTCAGATGGATAAAGTAGGAGGCTAATGGTCTTGGTGAGGTGTATGCAGTAAACTGTGGAGCTGAAGGTCAAATTTTGACCTTCTCAGTCCATGCCCAATTTATGTTCTTTCTAAAAGGAGGGGATGGAGTCAGGGGCAGGACATAAATCAGCTTCCTCTCACTGGACACACTCTCTCTGCCCTCACAGTGTGTACTTCCTCACCATTTGGGGCAGGTCACAGCTTTGTTCAGAGGTCTTTGAGACTCAGCTCCTAGTAAGACAAAGGTCCATGGTCCTAGATGGTCTTGTTAAAAATGTCACCATCCTTTGTGTGTAAGGACACACAAACTTAACCACAATCTTTTTTTTTTTTCAGTGAACCATACCCAGAGTTTAGATTGTTATATTTAACTATTTTTAAAAACATGTCCTTTAAAAAAAAAAAAAGTTTGGCCCACCATTCTGCCCACGTGTAAAAATTATGTAGACTTTGACTCTATTTGTTCATGGTATAAAAGGCTTGCAATGTCATTCAGAGAGAAACATTTAGATTCACATAGGTCTCAACTTTTGTCAAAAAAGCAGACACCACTTGCCACTTATTTTGGATTTATATATAGGGCACCTCTTCTTGAAGCTTCTTAGAGGTATAATGGAGATATATTTTATGTTTCTGCTGAGCTCCCTCATTTAGATTGCCATTGGGGCGGCATTGCTAATATTCTCAGATAACTAATAAGTTTTAGTCTATAATGGAAAACGTAGTAAATGAGATATTTTACAATAGAAAAATATACGTATGTAAGAAAATACATATAGTAGGGGCTCCTGGGTGACTCAGTCGATTAAGTGCCTGCCTTCGGCTCAGCTCATGATCCTGGAATCCTGGGATTGAGCCCTGCATCCAGCTCCCTGCTCAGTGGGGAATCTGCTTCTCCCTCTCCTTCTCGGTTATGCTCACTCTCTCTATAAATAAATGAATAAATAAATAAATAAGTAAAAATAAATAAATAAGTAAAATCTTTAAATAAAAATAAAATAAATACAATAGAAAATATAAATATGCATTCATATACATTTATTTTTTGTGACTTTTTTAGATTTATTTATTCACTTGTTAAAAAGACACTCTACTCAACATTGACTATTGATAGAGATCATGATTTAGGCATGTGTGAATTGAAACTTTTGAGAGAACGATTTTTAGCTATAGCATATTTACCTTTATAAAAGATTCTCTAGAGGAGAACATTATTTCAAAGAGTCCTTTTTTCAACCAGATTGTTTTTTAAAAAGTTTTGGTGTATATCACTGATAATTTTAATTATTATTATTTTTTCAAAATGGAATTGCTAATCACAGCACAGAGAGATCAGGAAAGGCTGCCGGGAAGGCAAAGCTATGCCAGCTGGACCCCTTGATATCTTGTCCAGTGGGTTTCCACTCATGAGCAAAAACGCAGTGGCCGTGCGAACTTCGGTGAGGGTCAGGCAGGGAGGCACACAGGTCTCTTAGCATTGCTGGATTGTTTGGTGCTGGTGAAAAATATGACAGAGTGCATCGATTTGGTCAAGGATGAAATTGAAAGCCTTGGGAATCATGATTCGCCTGAAATCACTAATCCTACAATTTTAAAAGACTCTCAACCATCTGGGGCCACTGGGGGATGTGAGGGCCGAGCAGGGCTTTTTACCTTCAGGCTTCTTTGCCCTTGGGAGAGTTTCACACGTCTGGGCAGATGTTGGCAAAAAATTCCATCTAAGGAGGATGAATTTTTGCCCAGGGGGATTCAAGTTTGCGATAGACTTTGCGATAGTGCACCAGGGTTCACTACCTCAATCCACCCTTCTCCTCTCAGGTTTTAATGACCTCCACACTCTTTATTAGCTACAGTCGCATAATCCACCTGTCCTTCCACAGGATCTGTTCACTGTGTTCTGTTCGGTCAGTCATTCACTCAGTCATTCAGTAAATGTTTGTTAATTTGGAAACTGTGTCTCCACTAAGTTGGAACATACAAAGCCTTTAGTAGGTCAAGTTATCCATCCCGAGGAGAAGAAAGTCAGCCTTCATCGTTTCATGGGAAACATCTTTAAATGGTTTATGGGAACACGACTGTGTCTGTCTATACAATATAATTTCTTCTAAAATTTTCAAATGAGGAATAACGTAGATTTTTATGGAAAAAAAAACCACATGAGTAGTTTTCAGAATGAAAGCACGGTGGTAATATTGGAGCCATGTGGTCTGTAAGTGGACCAGGATCACAAAGAGGGCCAGGGGAGCAACCCAAAAGCAGTGGAGACAATTACTCTCGTCCCTTTAACATTCGGGGGTGCCTAATCGCAGAATCATCTGCTCCACACCATCTGCCAGCTGTGGAGTGAGAGAAAGTAGCATGTGCAGGTACTGTAATATACAATCTAATTAGTGTACTAAACCTTAATTTATTGGAGAAATTGTAAATATAAAAACAATTACAATTTAACAAATCTATTCCTCTGCTGCTGTAATGAACACTCTGCATGCGCTGGGTTATTATGCATGGTTTTCCTTTTTATATTATCTTGCAAGGTACCTTCCTTAATATATTACGGGGACAATGAAATCACATTCTGCTACCTGTCTACACACTTCTTCCGCATTTGCAATCGTAATCGCAATCCGCTTGACAAGGGAGCCGCTTCATTGCAAATATGTGCAGAGTTGAAAAGTCATATGCCAATCCGGCACTCGTTCTGAGGACAGCTTGAGGACTCACCAGAGATAAGGCTTCTCAGATGACTTTTCAGCCTTTGAATAGAACAATTTAAAATCATCTCTGTCCAGTGACTGCTTTTTCTAGGTTCTTCCTCCTGTTTTCTTCTACTGCCTCTTATTTTCCATATTTTCTGTTTACCCTACCCCCTCTTCTTTCTCTTCCCCTTTCTCTTTTTTGTGGGCCTAGATGGATGGCCTTGTCCTCCATGCGAGTGAAAGATGTATGAAGTGTGGACTACTGGGTGGACCATCAATACCTCTGCTATCAATACCTAAACTTAAAACAACCCTCTGGTTGAGTTGGGGGGGGGGGGCTTTAAAAGATGAGATAAAATAATTCAATACAGAGACTGAGTATCAGAAAAAAATGAGATTATGTGGCAGAAATTAAGCTGGATTTTGCGTTGTGGGTAAGGTAGGGACTTTTGTGATATCAATTATTATTATTTTTTAAAGATTTTATTTATTTATTCGTGACAGACACAGAGAGAGAGGCAGAGACACAAGCAGAGAGAAAAGCAGGCTCCCTGTGGGGAGCCTGATGTGGGACTCGATCCCAGGACCCCAGGGTCATGCCCTGAGCCAAAGGCAGATGCTCATTCCCTGAGCCACCCAGGCGTCTCTCATGTAAATTCCAAATAGACTCTGATAGGTAGGTAGGTAGGTAGGTAGGTAGATAGGTAGGTAGGTAAGTGGATAAAATAGGCTTGTTTTGTGGGATGGTCTCCGTTACTTAAAGACCTTTCAGAGCTTTGTTCACTCACCACGGCTTCAGGGACAATCTTACAGGTACATAGGCAGGTGGGAGCCCACGTGCTTTAGTGTCATGGTTTCTGGACCTCCCTGAAAGGACGTGCATTGCTTTCGCAGGGACCAGCTTGCACTGGGGCTGCTGGCCAAAGCTCCCTGGGTTCCAAGACCAGGGTTTTGCCCCTGCAGTTGTTTGGTGCCTCTCCTCTCAGGAGGCGGGCACTTCGGTGTGATGGAATTGGTGGTGTGTGACTTGTAGGACCGGTTTGGCCTGAAGGAGCTCTCTGCTGCAGGTTAGGTCCCTCCCCCAGGAAGCCATCTAGGAGAAATTTCCTTTGGTCCTTGAGACTGTAAAAGGTCCGGCTTCTTCCCAGAAAGAGATCTTTTCCCTTCTCTCTGACAAGTAAGAATTATGAGTGAGAAGCTGAATATTGGGCACAAGCAGATTATTATCAAGTGACGAGCTCCACTACACCAAATGCGGTGTCCCTCCAGGGCTGCATTTCTGTTTTTTTTTTTTTTAATATTTTATTTATTTATTCATGTGAGACACACAGAGAGAGGCAGAGACACAGACAGAGGGAGAAGCAGGCTCCATGCAGGGGGCCCGATGTGGGACTCGATCCGAGGACCCTGGGGTCACGGCCTGAGCCAGAAGCAGACGTTCAACTGCTGAGCCACCCAGGCGTCTCCTGACTCGTTCTCTTCTGTGACTTCACTTTCCATTCCTGTTTGCCTAAATTGTATTGATTTATTATATATAATTTTTTTTAAACGGGATGTGATAAATCTTTATTTCTTCTTCACCTGCCTGAGGGTCTCTACTTTGTCAGGTGCAGAGTCAAGTGCCAGACGCACCTGTTCTACAGTTCATGTCTCCGACCCTCAAAGGGCTTCCTAAAAACTGGGGAACAGGTGGGATCAGAGCGTTGTGATACTCTGCTATCAGCCACAGTGGAGATCATACAGGGAAGGGGAGGGCCCGGGGCGGGAGAGACAGGAGACTTAGGAGCATCAGAAAGGAAGTTTGGACTAAGTTGGAGGGGATGATGGGGATTTCTCAGCAGGACACCCAAGAAGGGATAACTGAGGCAGAAGGTCCCAGAGGCAACGGCAAAGTGACAGGCCAGAAGACGGCCTGTGGGACCGTTCCGTTGGATTCCAGAGCCAGGGCTTTAAGGATGCTGACCTCTGAGCCTGTGTCTAAAACTGCCAGCAGCAAGTGCGGATTGTGGATTTCACTGCGGAGCAAACCGCTAAGAAACTCGAGGCAAGGGGTGACATCACTGCATTTTCATGTTTGTGCTGTGTAAAAATAAGATAAAATCCACAAATGTCAGCTGAATTAAAGTGCGTTTTAAAATAACCCCGCTGACATTTACTGCAGAATTCGAGGGCACGCCTGCATTTATTCATAAAATGAGGAGCCAGGCCCATGACTCAAAGTGGGGTGATAACCTGCTGCCCCTCCTCCGAGGAACGACACAAATAACCTCGTTTTACGCGGCCCGTGTGTATCTGTCTGATGGTCAATTGAGACACGTTCGATTTTGCCCCCCTTGGCTGAATTTTTCCGGAGCACTTTCGAAGCCATCCTTGTCGTGTTTGGTGGCCAACACACATATAATGGCTTCTGGAGAATGATCGCGTGTTGGTCTGGGCGGACCATGCTCTCCCTGGAATTCGGTGTATTTTCACAGCACACGGAGACTGATCTGATAATCTACAACAATACCCGAGAAGGCCCTGTTCATTTTTCAAGGGGAAGGTAACCTTTTGGCTCCAGCGCGATCCAGCTGCACAGAGAGGCAACATCCATCAGGATGACATCCACTGCAGAGCAGCATACCGCGTGGCATGAGAGCACAGGGATGCGCCATCCTGGCTACGGAAAGGACAGGAGACGTGCAGGTGAGTGTGCACCAGTACTGAAGGTGTGCTCCTAAGCTTGCACACCCATGGCTCTGCCAGCTGTGCAGGACACCCAAGAAGGGATAACTGAGGCAGAAGGTCCCAGAGGCAACAGCAAAGTGACAGGCCAGAGGACGGCCTGTGGGACCACGCGAGTGGGGCATCGACTCATATTCTGGACAAAAGTCTTTCGGTCTCTTTGCCCTTCCTACTCCCTTCAGCTTCAGTAGGTGTTGGCTGCATTGTTTTATTGTTCTAAACTTGTGGCTTTCAGCTGAATTCACTGTGAGGGTTTTTTTTTTTGTTGTTTGTTTGTTTGTTTGTTTTTGGATTTATTTACTTATTTGAGAGGGAAAGAGAGCATGTGCACGCGCGTGCAAGGCGACAGGGGCAGAGGGAGAAGGTAGAGGGAACCTCAAGCAGACTCCACGCTGAGCACAGAGCCCGATGGTGAGTAGCTCCATCCCAGGACCTGGGACCACGGCCTGAGCCAAACCCAAGAGGCGGACACATAACCGACTGAGGCACCGAGGCGACCCTGTGATAGCGTTCTTCATGCACCCCTGCCCGTTGCGCGAATTCTCTCATATTGGGTAGAGAATATGCATACTTTCAGGCCCACTTTCCTCCCTCACTTGTTATTTTAGTCGACCAACAAATAAATACTTATTGAGAAAATAGACTTCCCCCGCGCTCCACTGGGCTGCGGGGATGTAATATGAATTCGACAGTCCTGTCTTTGTGGAACCCACCAGGTAGTGAAGAAAGACACTCAGGCCAATGATCACCGTGCAGCGGGCTTCAGGTAGCGATGTAGCGTTTGAGGAGAATGGCAAGTAAATTAATAACTTTTAAAGTGTGCTTTGCTGCTGTTGGGATATGAAAAGCTGCCTTTGCCTGGTTCCTCAATATCTGGAAGAGGGATTTCTCACAGAGAGAGAGTTAATCACAGGTCCTCAGCAGGTTTTTTTTTGGTCCTCAGCAGTTTTGCCAGAGTCCCTGGGCTGCCTTAGCAAATCCCCCCGACCAAAGGTGGACTATTGCCTCTGAGGAGCAGTGGCTCTGAGCTGGGGTTACTCTGCAACCCCTCCCCACTTCCGTGCAACCGGGAACATCTAGCAACGTCTGGAGACATTTTTTGTTTGTCATATCTGGATGGGGTTGGGATCCTTGTAAGTAGGGGCTGGGGATGCTGTCAAATATCCTACAGTGGCCTGCCCAGCCCCCATAACAAATAATCATCTGGGAACCTAAAATATCAATATTGCCAGCACCGTGCAACTCTACTGTAAAGTCACTTACAGGGTGGCCATACCTGTACCACCACGGTATGTGGTCCGCTGGCAGCGAGATATGTTTTAGAACACGAAAGAAATCTTCAATGAGATTCCTCATTTTCTTTCGTGTCCAGATCATTTCTTGGGTCCCAGGTGAGTGGCTTTCTTATGTTCCACCGATGTTTTAATGTAGATGGACATGCCTTTTATTTCCCTGTAGTTTTTCCTGACGGGATGACACACAGGCGCCGTCCACGGTGGTTATTAGGGCTCGCCTCTCCCTCTCCGTTCCCTGGCTGCCCTGGGCCCGGCCTGGCCCTCACAGCTGCCATCTGCCCACCAGCAGCAGCTGTCACTCTCCGCTGCTGCCCATGACCCGCTGCTGCCCTGTCCCCACCCGGCCCTGCCGCCAAGTGGTCGGAATCCCTGAAACCAATCTCAGAGAGCTTGCTCTTAGCGACCGTAGCTCGTGGAAGGGGTGCAAGCTTTTTCTTGCAAATGTGTGTCCCCTGTTATGGAAGGGACGGCTATCCAGTTCTCAAGCACGGAGACCAAGAAGGTTTGCGTGACTCCATCTACGGCTACGGCGAATGCCTCTCTCACAGCCGCCCACCGTTTCAGGGTGAGGTCCTGTGTGGCTCATGTTCTCTTTGCAATGGTAACCCTTTCCAGAACACGCTTTACTAATGGCTGGGTGATTGGAAAGCTCATTGCTTAATGCATGAGTAACCCGAGAGCTCAACTGACCATATTCTGAAGTTTACATAATAAAAACATGTAAAAAATTGTTGCTGTTCACATGAGTAATGTGGTTCTCCACATTATGCAAATCAAAACCTCATGTCCTGCTCTGACATATCAAATGTTTGGAAGCGAGGACTCAGATCTGGCCTTCATTGTTATCTTTAATGTGTGCGTTGTGCTTTATAAAATGCTTTATAAAATGCTTTACTTATTTGACAGAGACTGAGCATGAGCAAGGGGAGGAGCAGAGGGAGGAGAGGGAGAAGCAGGCTCCTGCTGAATAGGAAGCCTGACCTGGGGCTGGATCCCAGGACCCCGGGATCACAATCCAAAGCTGAAGGCAGATGCTTCACCGACGGAGCCACCCAGGTGCTCCTAATTTGTGTTTTTTACCTTAGACATATTTGATTCAATATAATAATAATGCTGGACACCTCGGAGGTTCTGTCGGTGAAGCGTCTGCCTTGTGATGCCAAGGTCCTGGACATCACACCGAACTCATCACTGATAGCCAATGAGGGACTTGACGCAAGTGAAAATAATCTTTTTTTTCTTATTTTGTCATATAACAAATCATTTCCTAACATGCAAAATTATAGCTCTGCAAATTATCACGATCATTATAGGAAATAATATACAAGAACTCTGGATGTATGCACTCATCGTTTACATCCCTGGCCAACTACGATGTCATGTATCTTGATGGTGTTTCATGAATGGAGAAAGGGCATTCTGACTTACGCGTCCATTCTCCAATCATTCCCTCCCCAGCTCCCTCCTTCTCATCCTTTACATACAACCGTAGCCATGACTTTATTTTATCCCACGTCATAATATATATGCTTTTTCTCTGTATAAAATATTTATTGGAAAAAATACACATCGTGCTTAGAGATGCTGTGTGGATTCATTTTTTGGCTCTTTATGTAAATATTGCACATAGATGTTGGAAAAATTTAGCCATGTCTGTATTTGTATAAAAATAGATTAACTGTGATTAACTTCTGACCCGGAGGCACTAGGCTTACCTCAAATGCGCTCAGCATGCTAACAGGAAATTCTGCCTTTGATGATTTAATTGCCCAGGCACCAACTTCGGGACAGAGGCAGTAGGCTGGTTTTCTTGATGGGCATGTTTTGGACTTGCGTTCAGACTTTAGAGACAGTGCGCAGACAGGCTGGACCCTTCCCTGTCTTGGCATTCAGGTGGGGCCCATCAGTATGCAGAGAGTCTTCCTCTGCTAAGCCAGAGCCAGGCCCGGCGTGTCCGAGACGTCGCACATCTCACCAGCCTGGATTACAAAACATGGCAGTGCTCGAGTTAAGGATCGAATCATCACAACTTAAAACTCAGGGGCCTGGTAACTGGAAATTGAGCTTCCAAACGGCTGGTTATTTTCCAACAGTTCTGAGGGTCACCCCCCTTGAAAGGTGTCAGAAACAGCTACCCCTCCAGGCCCAGCCCTGCCTCCCTGACCCACACTGGACTCCACTCCTGAGCACTGGGGGTCCTGCTGATGCCTCTAGTCCACGGGAGAGCCCCGCTGTCCTGGGAAGGTCCTTTGCCCACAAGAGTCCACCCTATTTAAATACCAAATGTGTACTATCACGTTTAAATGTCCCACTCCCGTGCTCAGATCCCGTGACACCATAGGATACGAAGGTGACACGTTCATGGTATAGAAAGGCACACCCTACAGTTAGCAGGTCAGCCACCTGCCACTCTCCCATCCTCCCACCTTTCCCTGACTCCTGGGCGAGATGGCTGTGAGCCCGGATCGTCCAGGTTTCTTACCAGCTCAGCCAGGGCCTCTGCTGCGTATCATCTCTAGACCCCATGGGACTGAGAGACAGAAATCCTGTCCCCATGAAAGGCTGTGAAGTCCATCCTCTGTACATCCTTCTATTTTTTTTAAAAAAGATTTTATTTATTTATTCATGAGAGACCCGGAGAGAGAGGCAGAGTCACAGGCAGAGGGAGAAGCAGGCTCCATGCAGGGAGCCTGATGTGGGACTCGATCCGAGGACTCCAGGATCATGCCCTGGGCCAAAGGCAGGCGTCAAACCACTGAGCCACCCAGGCGTCCCTGTACATCCTTCTACAACATGCCACCACCTGGCCTGCATCTCTGAATAACAAAATCATTCCACTCTTTCCTGTTCTTACCAGGATATTACTTGAGGCCCACCTTTCTATGATATTCTTAAACTGTGTATTTCGTTCACTCGGCTGTGATTTCACCTCCTTACAAGACCGTGTAGTCATTGCTTAGAGACCCTGTCCTTTGTCACCTCCTCCCGCAAGTCTCTCCCACCTTTGGTCTCAGCTGAGCGTGTCGGGCCCTCGTGAAGACTCTCAGTGCCTCTCCATTCCTGACTCCCCCCAGTGTAGACCCTTACCATGCTGGGGACGCAACAGGACGCAGGCCAGCGTAGCCACTAGTTACCTGAAAAATTGAAATAAACAGGGAGCCAGAAAACTGATACGGTATGTCTTCAGTATTTTATTATTACATAAAAGGTATATATTTATGCTTATTTACCAAAATTCTGATGTAGGGCCAAGAAATTGTCTTTGCACTTGGACCTGCTGGCTGAAGCTGGGCGCCGCCTTTCTTACATAAACTGCTACCAGGAATGCCTTCTGTATCGTCTCCAGATTTGATTCTTTAAAATGGAACGCAGAACAATTTGAGCGCGTAATTCTTTCAGGTTCATTGACTTCGCCTAAGCTTAAGCTTTTACAGGCGTTTGGCTCACATTTAACTTACAAGCCTCGTGTCATCGTCATCTTTGGCTAGTTTTCTTGATATTCGATTGCATTACAGGATAGCAAGAACCCCTCATGCAGGCAGGCCTGGGGGTTACCAAGAGCTGCCTTTGGGTAAGCCGGTCACTGAAGCGGTGAGAGCAGAAACGCAGGTGGGTGCTTGAGAGTCGCCTGGCCGTGTGCTAGGGGCGTCAGGACCATCTGGCACAGGTGCTGGGATCCTAGTTCACTGGAGCATCGCTTGAAGGCAGTTCACGTCACGGCTTGCATGGCACCAGGGGTTCCCAGGATGCACTTTCTGCCCCTTGTCTTCAGGCATTTCCTTCACCTGGATCGCTCCATCTCACCTTCTTCGTTTGCCAAACCCCTACCCGGTCCTCAAGGCTCGGACAACCGGCACTTCGTTTGCAAAGCCTGCTGTGACACCTGCCACCCACTCACTTCTTTGCCTCCAGAGACCTGTGCAGACCTTTAATCCCTTCTCTACATTTCCTCTGGATACAAGGTGTCGTATTTGATTTCTTTCCCACTAGACTTCAAACATCAAAGACCAGTAGCTTCTCTGTCTTTTATCTCTGCATCCCGGGACCTAACCGAGTGGCTGGCGTGTGCCGTGAATTTTACTTTGTTGAATTAGTGAATGGATGGCTTTCCAGCTCAACGGGGTTACTCTCTGTCTCTTAATGCCTTTGTGACCCTGGTCCTGCACTGGCCGGTATGGTTTGCCCGAGCTGCTGAGGGCTTTTAAAATTTTAATCAAGAGGACATAAAAATAAAACTTCAGTCCCTTGGGCCCGCGAGTGGAATTTCAGGTGCTTACAGCCTGGGGTCTCCGGGTCGCCGGCAGGGAGAGAGAACATGCCCATTGCTGCCGCATGTCCTAGGGTAGCCGTTGTGTTGCCTTGCTGGCAGCTCCACGTGGGAACAGCCCCGCCGCTGCTTCCCCTGAGGACGGGGAGTCCCTGGTTTTCTCCACCTCGGCAGCACCTAACACAGCGTTCTCTTCTTCAAACGACTTCGCTGATACGATCTCTTCTTCCGAGTGGTCTGTGGCTCTGAGCCTTAACACATTTTTACGGAAAGTCGTTTGCCTTCACGGCGTTGATGTCGAAGGCCATCTGAGATAAAGGCTGCAACTTGCTGGTTCAAATCCCATTCACACAATCTCAATTGCAAAGAGCCTTATCCGTGGTCATCCGGAATGTGATCATGCACAAGCTTGTCCTGCAACATGGCTCTGGCTTGGGATCGCTTACGGGAACTCGACTGTTCCTGAGGCTCTGGCGAGAACCTCAGACCACTGGTCAAAGAGCATTTATTCATACAAACATTCGGCGTTTAAGAGGTGTTCCCTGTACAGTGTCTTATCTGCTTCCGTTAGCATCCTCGTCCACTGCGTTGTCCCCAAAGCCACTGGTCTGAGGGAGTCGGACCGCAGTGGCAGCCTCCTCCCCGGCATTTGCTCTGCGGCGGTGGCAGGCGCCTCCCAAGGGCCGTCTCTGCGTTGGCGCCCTGGTCTTGGTGGTGGGCGCGTCTAAGGGGCTGAAACATGGGCCGGTCGTATGTCATTCTTTGAACCCAAGTCACAGAGATGGTTTTTACTCTGCTTACATCAGTTCATACTCAGTTAAGTTAAACCACATTCAGGAATCTCTCGTGTCACGGCTTCTATTGGTTTATGTCTGAGCACTTGGTGGGAATGGCTCTGACATAATTCGCAATGTTCTCTCTCTCTCTCTCTTTTTTTTTCAAAGATTTTATTTATTTATGACAGACACAGAGAGAAAGAGGCAGGGACACAGGCAGAGGGAGACGCAGGGTCCATGCAGGGAGCCTGACGTGGGACTCCATCCTGGGTCTCTAGGATCATACCCCGGGCTAAAGGCGGCGCTAAACCGCGGAGCCACCGGGGCTGCCCTACAATGTTCTCTTTTTAAGTTTCTCTCACCCATCAAGTCTCTCCTCAGTTTAAAAAAAAAAAAAATATATATATATATATATATATGTATATATATATATATGTTATATATATAAATGTTTTTTCTTTTTCATTTATATATAAATGTTTATATATATTCATATAATTTTTTTCTTTATATATGTTTATATATAAATATTAAAGAAGCCAAAGGTAAGCTAAAGGGTCTATTAAAAAAACTAATTTTTTAGGGATATATATTCCTTGTAAGTTTTGCTTAGCCTCCCATCGACTGGTTCTGTAAGTTTGGATATGTGGGTGGCTCCCTGGATTTTTAGACTCGGAGGAGATGGGGAGCCTTCCCCTGCCCCCTAGCTCACCCCACCACCTTCTCCTACTTCCCTGTCCGCTCTCCCAATAGGGTCTCTTACACCCTCTCGGCCTCCTTCCTGAGGATGCTTGTGTGAGTGCACGGACTCTGTGAGCCCCGGGCATCCTTGCAGATGTAAGCAGGGGTGCTCACCAAAGAGCGCATTGAAGGAGGTAAAGGACGGTGCAGCCAGAGCAGGTGGAAGTGGGGGAAAGGAGGCAAAGGCACCGGGAGGCTGGGAGCAGAAATGGGCTCAGGAGCCGAGAGAGGAAGAAGCCAAAGCCCCTGTGGACCTGGCTCTGCGGGGAGTAGGAGGGAACGCTGGTCTCTGCTTCATTGCCCCGCATCCTCGTGATCCTGCTGGGACAAAGCATTGCTTCACCACCTCACTGACAAATACACTGAGGTTTGGTGAAATCACGAGAATAAGAAGGGTTACACAAAGGGGTTCGTAAATGCTAGTAGATCCAGGTTTGGAAGGATGTGTTTCAAGAATTTGATGATTTGTCTGTCCTTATCAGCTTCCCGTTGCCCTGCAAGGAGGTTTGGTTTCCTTTTTCCAAAAGTGTTTTTCTCACTGTGGTAAAATAGACATAATGTTTACCCTGACAATTCAAGAGGGTGTGGTTCTGTGGTGGAAAGTACCCTCACCCACCCTTCTCCAGAGCTCCATCTTGCAGAACTGAAACTGTCCCCCTAAGCATCTCCCTGTCCCCCACTCCTCGCCCAGCCCCTGGCAACCGCCAGTCTCCTTGTCTGCATCTCAGTGTATCTGATTCCTCTGGTGAGCTGCTAATATGGACTCATAGTCTTTGTCCTTTTTGCAAATGACTTGCTTCACTCAGCATAATATGTCAAGGTACATCCGTGTGGTAGCCTGTGTCAGAATGCTTCTTCTTCTTCTTCTTCTTCTTCTTCTTCTTCTTCTTCTTCTTCTTCTTCTTCTTCTACTTCTTCTTTTTAAATTATGTATTTATTTTAGAGAGAGAGAGAGAGAAGCAAGGGGAGGGGCAGAGAGAAAGAGAGAGAATCCAAAGCAGACGCCCTGCTGAGCGTGGAGTCCGATTTGGGGGTCCCTCTCACCACCCTGAGATCATCACCTGAGCTGAAGTCATGAGTCAGACACTCCACCAACTGAGCCGCCCAGGAGCCCAAGACTGCCCTTCCTTCTTAAGGCTGAGCAAGATTTCATTGCATGGATCTACCACATTTTGTTTATCCATTCATCTGCCACTGGACAAGCGTGTTGCTATCATGTCTGGCTACTGTGAGCGTGGGCATACAGATACCTGCTCAGGTCCCTGCTTTCAGTGCTTTTGGGCATCTATCCTAAAGTGGAATTGCTAGATCATAAGATAGTTCTATGGTTGAATTTTGGAGGAACTGCCAGATTGTTTTCTACAGTATCTGTATCATGCCATATTCCTACCAGCAACGCACAAGCCTTCTAATCCCTTCACATCATTTTTTGGTTTTGTTGGCTTTGATAACATTCATCACAATGGGTGTGAAATGATAACTCATCTTACTTTTGATTTTTCATGAATCTTTTTTTTTTCTTTTTTTTAGAGAGAGAGAGCGAGCACTCAGTCAGAAGTGAGAAGGGCAGACCCCACGCCCAGTGCAGAGCCTGATGTGGGGCTTGATCTCACCCCAAGATCTTGACTTGAGCTAAAATCAAGAGTCAGATGCTGACTGAGCCACCAGTCTGATTTTATTTTTTTTTCCTTAAAGGTTTTATTTGTTTATTCATGAGAGAGATAGAGAGAGAGAGAGAGAGGCAGAGACACAGGCAGAGGGAGAAGCAGGCTCCGTGCAGGGAGCCCGACGCGGAACTCGATCCCAGGTCTCCAGGATCAGACCCTGGGCTGAAGGTGGCGCTAAACCGCTGAGCACCCAGGCTGCCCTAATTTTCATGAATTTTTAAGGACTCCTCCAATCTCCAGGACATTGGTCCTGGCCTTGTTCTCCTCACTTGTCTCTGTCTTGTGTCTCAGGCTCGACTGATTCCTCACTTCTCCTCTCTGCTCAACCTGTCCAGCTTGACCACCTCTTGGTTCACAGGCTCCTGTCTTGATTTTCCAGGACCCTCCTGGTATATTCTTACTCCCTCTCATGGGGGGTATCTCTGGACCTGTCAGTTGATAAGAGCAGCCACTTTTCGTGCTTTGAATAAACCTCCTGCACGCCCACCAGCCCTGCTATTTAATCTGACAGCTACATCGGTACTAACAGTCCCAAACATGACACATATGGAAGTAATATTAGGGTTTTAATCGCAACAACTCTGAATACAATGTCAGACACGGCAAATTGTGCTAGATACCCACTAACTTTTCAGTATTTATTAAAAAGATAAGTATTTTATTTGTAATGCCCATAAAAATTAGGTCACATATCACCTATTTTAGAGGAAAAGAGAAAAGAAAACCCTTTTTAATGGCTCTCACTATGAGTTGCTGCAGGAAGAATTAGCCATCAATTTGAGTATTATACATAAAACAGCAATAAATATGATATTCACAATCTGAAATGAGCCTCATCAACCATTTACAAAGAACACCCAGTTTATTTAATGGGGTTGTATTAATACATTGCTGTGAAGATAATAGCTCCAGACTGCTCATTTTAATGAGGGGACTGCCACTGGGTAGACATTCAGTCTACTTTCATGACCCTACTGAGAAGATGGAATATTTGGGGCTTTTTCTTCCTCATATGGAATAAAATAATAAGTCAGAAACCTCTTTTTGAGAGGTGTTGGATATGATTTACTTGGAGAATAAAAATCATGCATATCTACCCTTGTTTATTTATGAAACCCAATGTATTCTGAGCCTTCTTACCTCCTGGTCTTCTGGAGGACTCAGGACCTGCCGATGAGGGATCAGTACTGTCCTAAGGCCACCCATCTCTAGAGATACCTGTGAGCAGTGTCTTTCCTCCATCCTCTGAGTCCTCCATAGACCTTTCCAAAGACTGTTTCCATGGATCCCTGACATTGTCACCAAAGCTCTGCTTATTCACCAGAAAAAGTGTCAACTGAGCAGCTGCCCCCAAATTATTCTGAAGTGCATGCAAAGGATTCAAGAATCCTTTGGGATCTGATTAATGATGAGGGTTTGGCTTTCCTTTCCCAGAGTTATGCAGGCTGGAGCTTGACAGGGAGAAGACAGTAGCAGCACCTTGTTGAGAAATCTTTCAATAATCAGTGAAGAATCTGTTCCCTGAACAAAGTTTTGTTTTGACTCACTCTTTGCTCAGCCTCATCTCCATATCGTTCTGACTCCAGTGTCTCCTTAGAATGTCATCTCGTTATCACGCCAGATGTACTCTGGAGGGAAAAAATACCAATTAGTTATTTTCAATTTTTGGAGGGGCAGCCTCCAGAGTGCTGAGAATATATTTCCGTGGCTGATAAGCCGCAGCGCCACCTAGGGTGTTCCATTATACACACGTCCCAACTGCTCGCCCTATTTCTCATGTGCCCTCTGCGATGCAGGGTGATCTTCTTAACATAGCAAGTGCTCCCATTACTCCTTTCCAGCTTCTTCCCTCTGTTGCTCAAAGTGGCTCCCATTGACTGAGACCAGAGTCTACACCTCGTCCTATGGCCTCAGAGGGTCTGCAGGACCTGGCCTCTCTCTGTCTCTGCAGTTTCTTCTCTCTCCCTAACCACCTAAATAAGCTTGTTGCCACCAACCCACCACTCCACCTCAGGACGTGTTTTCTCATGAGGGCTCAACTGAAACTCTCTTGTTCACTTATTTCCTGGTTGCTTCATCCCTGCCTTGAGTGCACTGCTTCTGGCTAATGTCCACAGTAGCACCTGGTACAGAGTAGGTACTTGATAAATATTTGTTATGACTACATGAATTCAAGATTGGGGCAGGGTTTGGGATGCCTTCACTTGCAGGGTCTTGGGGCCTAGAAAGGGAGACGAATCTCCCAGATGTCCCTTGGTATCTGCCTTTGAAATTAAATGCCTGACACTCATGCCTCCTCACTTCCTTGACCTCTGAGTTCAAGACCTTATATATACTAGATCAGTAGTATTATTCTCCATTAATTTGCAACTTGTGCTCCAAGCCACATCCTAAGATCTGAGACTCACAGGAGGTGTTTCAACCTGTGCTTTCCTCAGACCTTATCCTGGAAGGAGCTGAGGGATTGATCAGCTTCTCCCTAGTTGCTCATCATTGGCCCAGGCTGTCCTCTGATCCCTGCAGTGACCCCTGCCTGCTGACAGGTGTAGGGGTTGCTAGAAAAGGGAGCCAGGCTCCAGCAGCTTTGACCAACCACAAGAACAACCTCACCTTGGACAATCTTAGGCCTCATCGGCTCATATGGCATCACTTCTCTGTTTGGGAAAGAGATTTTTATTTTTATACATTAGGAAGAAGGCAGAACAGTAAAAATAAAAAGTTGTATAAAAGTCTGTGTTGACACAAGCATGCTAGCAGCACAGGGGGTTGAGCAGAGGCAGAGAGGCACAGCCAGAGCCTGAGCCAAACCACAGACTGGACATGTGACTGCTGCTTCTTTATATTAAGGAAAAAAAGTTCCTCCTCGTATTAGCTTTCCAAGCACTTTGGCCACGTCCTCTATTACGCCGGAGTCCATTTCTACAAATGTAGATGTGAAAATTCAGGTTCTAATGAGACCAACAGGAGATCCTCCAACGTAGGACCATTAGCCATACCTCTCTTGTAATTGATAGAGGATGCTCATTATTGTCCACTGCCCTGTATTTCCATCAGCTGGAACTCGAGATGCTTCTGCATCAGCTTTCAGAACAGATGTGGACAGAGTGATGGGGTGGCTGATACAGCACACTGTCTGGTTCTGGGCCCTGACCTCTGGAGACAGCTGCTACTTCCCCTGCAAGAGCTCATGTTGTTGCTCATGTTGCTGCATGTTTTTGTTTTGTTTTGTTTTGTTTTTATTTTTTTTTCTAATTTTATTGTGAGTTTCTTGAGAATCTAAAACATTCTAGGGCTCACTGGCCATGGGGGCCCTCAAAGCAGTTATGGTAGAGGGGCAAAGCTGTAGCTTAGCGAGTTGTGAGTTGGGGATTTGGGGCAACTGATTTGTCACCCATATTGGGACATTTACAGGATCACAGAGACAATAGTCATATTTATATGAACTTCAGGATGCACCAGGCCATTGTGAGCAAATCAGGATGGATGGCTGCCCTATAACCACAGACTAATTATTCTCCGCTGGGGCAAGGAACCATCACCTGTGAGTATTTCAGATGTAAGCAGAGGATGATAATGGAATGGAAACCATTTAGAACCACTGCATTTGGTAACAACTTTATTACCACTTTTAAAGCAGGATTTCCCGCCTTTGTTTTAAATAGACTTTTGGGGAGTATCTGGACTTGGATGCAAAGCCTTTGAAGAATGACTCCTTAGAGGTGGGTGGCTTTTCAGAGCTCTGTATACAGCTTGGGGTTGGACGGCTTTGGGTTCTACTCCTTGTGACCACTTGACACCCTGTCTGACTGCTGGTGATGACACCCTTTGCCCACATGTCAATGCGAGGATTTGAACAGAGCAGCCTTCCTTCCTTGGTGTAAGTGAAACTCAATGCCCAGCACGTGACCTTGTCTGTCCCCCACCATGCAGGACGCTCCTCTGTGCCACTGGCTTACCCAGTCTTTTCCTATCCATGTCCTCTACCGCCCAGCCTCTAGAGAACGCTCTCAGGTGTCACCAACCTGTGTTATGTTGCCAGCGTCTTGAGTTATTTCCAGCCTTCAGTGTGACCACCCCAGATCCAGTAGAGCTGCTCTCACAGTTCAAGACTCCAAAATTCAAGTTCTATCCTCTCTCACGTTTGCAGACTCTCCATTTGTTCTCAGCCACCCCATGAAGATCTGAGGTCTTCAGCATGGTGTAAGGACCACTTCCCTGGTTCCATCTGCCCACGTGTCCCCCATGGATGGCCCTTCCTTCATGGGGCCTTCGCTCTCAGTTCGGACCAGGCAGCTCTGTTTGTTCTTCAGCTTCCAGATGAAAACACACATATCCTGCGAGGTAAGACTCGAGTTATCTTTTCTCTGTGCCCTCCTTGCCTTTCCTCACCTCAAAATCTACCTGGCAAACACTACTCTCTCTTACTTACGCGGTGAACTCCTGGATGATGAGGACAATTTTTTTTTTCATTTTTTTTCTCTCCTGAACTGAGCAGACATCATCCAAAAACATACACAGATCACTGAGAGAGCTGACGAATGAACGATCCACAGTGATTTCCACAGATGTGTTGCTGCACGAGTGTAGAACAAAATCCCATAGGCAGGGTAGGGGAGGCACGAAGAACGGATCCCACCTGCTGTGTCCCTGGAGCCCTCTTATATAATTGCATTCCCTGCTTCCTGGTATTATTCTCCCATCTTTTATCACTTTTTATCTTTTCATGTAGTGGCTAGGAGGTCAGACTATCAAGTTCATTTTCAATTATTACAAATATTTCTTTGGTGTCTATTTATACTATTGAGGATAAATGTGTGAACAAAAAATATTACGAGGCATTCCTTCCTGGTGCTTACAGGACGTTAGAGGTTTGTGGATTGAGAATGTTTGACTTGGCTTTGGAGAAGGAGCAAAATGCTTTATGGGCAAAGTCAATGACCTTGAGTGACCTTGTAATATTTATTTTTGCTGCTCAGAGTTCTCGTTTGGCTTATTTCTTCACTCTCTTTTTTATTCTAGTTGGCAAAGGTTGTCAACTTGCTGATCTCCACATAATCACAGGGATCGCGGGCTTGTTACAATAGCAAATGAAGTCCATGATATCAGTACCTCGACACAGAAGAGTTTTATTTCTCGTTCACATCACAGTCTGAGGAAGATCAGTGACTCTTCTGTGAGTCCTCTGAGCATAAGGATCCGAAGGTGATTCTGTTTGCAGCGCAACCACCTGGAACACTTGGCTCCAGAGGATAAAAGCCCAGGCCAAATCTGTGAGTGACTAATAGGTTTTGCTTACTTCCCATTGGCCTGCCTCTCGCTCCATGGATCCAGCCTAAATGACAGGGTCCCAGAGAGCCAAGAGCACATGGCTTTAGTGAGCACCAACAGTAACACCACACTAAAGCGTTGTGGATTCCTTTAGGAAGAAATTATTAAGCATGTGTATTGTAGACTGGGATAGATAATCCTAGATTCTAGTGGGAGCAAGATACAACATTAAAGAGAAGAAGGTAGACCTTATGTCTCAGTCTCTGCCATTAAGCAGTAGGCTTGTTAGGTGGGCCAGATGATGCTTTGGGCCTTCCATTTTCTCATCAGTAAAGAGATGATATTGGATTTAATGGGCTGTAGGGTCCATTTTCACTTTAAAATCCTCCTTTCTAGGAGCTGGCATTTCAACTAGAAATGTAAGATGAAAGAAAGCAATACTCTGTTAAGACGTTTAGAATTCCTAAATGAAGATATGATCAGAACAGAACTGGTTTCACCAGCTGGTGAGGCACCATTTATTATAAACATAAGAGCCCTCTGGCTCCTACAACCACATCACAATGGTGACTTGTACATGCGAACAGCATTTCGTAGTCTCATGTTTCAGTTCCTATATGTTCCCATAGCTTGACTTCTTTTATTCTTGCACATAGGATGACATTCTTCATTTGGAATGCATGTAGTTTCTTTCAAACAAGCAAGTTTAAGTTAGGGGAGGAGTTGGCTATTTGTGTGTGTGTGTGTGTGTGTGTGTGTGTGTAAAAGAGAGAAAGAGAGAGACAGCTAGAGAGTGAGAGAGATGCCAGACAGTAAATATTTGAATGAAAGCTCTAGGTTTTGCAATGCATAAATCTCTGTGCAACTACTCACCTTTGCGGGTTTTGTGCAAAAGCAGCTATACACATGTAAATAATTGATCATGGCTGTGTTCCAATAAAGTTTCATTTACAAAAACAGGATATGGGCTGGATTTGACCAGTTTGCATACGTCTGACTGACTTAGGGTCGTGAATATTACAGTGAGCTTTTCCACTTTCATCTAGCTAATACTAAGCTATTTCCACCCCAGTTCTGTGTATTACTAATAAACTATTTCTTTTTAGGATGATCTTTATATGGTATATTGGAAGTTCATTAGAGCGATTTGTTAATAACTTTATCTTCTATTATCTGCAACAAAACAGAGAATCAAAACAATGCACATTTATTATCTTACAGCTTCTATGGTGAGGAAATGCAGCCAGTCTTTGTTGGATTTCGGGTCTCAGGGTCTCCAATAAGACTCTCAGCATTCACGAGGGTGGGCTCAGTTTCTAAGCTTCTCCAGTGGTTGTTGGCAGGATTCAGGCCCTGGAGGATCACTGGACAGAGGCTTCAACACCTTGCCATGCGGGCTTCTCCGGGGAGCAGCTCCCTCTGCATGAGAACTGGCCTCAGTTCTCATGTGGTGGGAGAGACAAGACATCAGTCTCACTTGGCTAAGGAAGGGCTTCTTGCCACTCTTGCCATCATCTGGTCACTGGCGATCACACTCGAGGAGACATGTGAGCACTGGTAGCTGAAGATCATCGGGTACTTTCAGCAGCTGCCCTGCCACAAAAACCCATCTATTGGAGGCAGTTTAAAGCTAGGGTTCCAGCAGCCCCAGTGGCTCAGTGGTTTAGTACCGCCTTCAGCCCAGGTTGTGATCCTGGAGGCCCAGGATCGAGTCCCACATCAGGCTCCCTGCATGGAGCCTGCTTCTCCCTCTGCCTGTGTCTCTGCCTCTCTCTCTCTCTCTCTCTTTCTCTCTCTCTCTGTGTCTCTCATGAATAAATAAATAAAATCTTAAAAAAAATAAAATAAAGCTAGGGCTCTTCTGCTGGACAAATGATTCATGTGGCAGGTTTATGGAACTCCTAGAGGTAGGAATAACCATTTACTTGCATAATTGAATTTCTATTTCTAAGAGATTTGAATATGCAAATTAACATGACCAAGTATCTATCTATAATAAAAATCACTTAATTGAATGCTTCCCCAGAAAGCTATAAATAAAGTTTTTTGTTTTGTTTTGTTTTGTTTGTCCATAGAGTTGATCTTTGCATAGGCAGTTTTCTAGGATTAGTTACCTAGAGAGCACCTAAATATACGAAGGAAACGGTATTACAAGCTACAAACACCAGGCAACTTCTCATTACCTCAGCAGATCATTTTCTCCAGGGTGACAGGTGGAACTTAGGCCATGTGAAAGAATGGATTCTGAACTGACTTTTTTTTTTACATAATGAAGGGACACTCTGGCCTTATATGAATAAACACAAGCACATCATCTCAGAAAATTAAAGCCAAGGAAGGGGAAAACAAAACAAAACAAAAACAATAACGGCAACCGAAATCTTATAGCCAGATTGTGAGATAAAACCAATCTTAAACAGTTTGCAAAACAGGGACATTTCATCATCTTTTATTTATGGAATTCGTTACAGTGGGATGCTAGTATGCCATGCACTAAAGGAAACCCTGTAATTGGCCCTCAGGAACATCTGGGCCGTGAACCAGAAGGTAGTAGGTGCATTAGCTGCCTCAGCTCAAGCCTTAACACTCAGGGTGCTAACTGGCTGGGTGTGTGTGGTAGTAATTTCCCATCCACCTCCAGATCCTGCCGGGACCTATGCAGGATGCAGGAGACACGAGGCAGTATGAATAGAAGTCCTTATTTCTGCTATTATTGCATACGAATGTGGAAACAATGCTTATTTTCATTAGACCCTGAAGGAACACATTTTCTCAGACAGTGCAGAGGCACCTGTTAAATCATTCAGCATCAGAAAGGTTAAATATTCATCTCTGGCTTGCACTGTAATAATACGCCTCCCAGAGTCAGCTTCTCCAGGCGGAATTGGCTCCCACATGCTGAAGGAGGTTTTGGAAATCTGGAAGTTATTCCCATGACAGCAACATTTTCTTTGGCCAGAAATCTGCAGACTGGACACAGTTCCTGGTGGTGGTCAGACCAAATCAGAGTCTGCATTTCACAGGCAGGGTACAGGCTCCCTCGGGGTATGGGCTTGCACGGTGCCCTCAACACCCAGTGACTTTAGCAAAATAGAGAAGAAAGTCTGGAAACAGGACCTCCAGTAGCACTTTGTTGTCAGAATGCTCTGTCCAACTTTGGGTTATCTGGTCTCTGGCTCCCACTGAGAAGTGGTGTGCTCCTCCCCCTCACTTTTTATGATCCAGGAACATGGAGTACGTTTGATTTCTTTTCACACACTCTGGGATTTCTCATCTCCAAGTCCCTGCCAGGAATGCACTCCCATTCTCTCTTAAAAACAGTCAACTTACAGGCAGCATGAGAAGTTGGCTTGGATCTCGCTTCTTCTAGAAAGTCTTTTCTCTTCCCAGGTCTCCTAGAACATGGGCTTCTTCTGTTGTCCTTCCATGTTATTCCTAAGTATTTACGTACACGTCTTACCCAGGAGAACCTCCTTCTACAGGCAAGAACTTTTCTGTTTGTCTCTGTCCACCAATGCTGGTGCGGAGTAGAATGAATGAATCATTGAGTGAATGAATTAATTGATACAGTCAGTAGAAGTTTCTAAGGATAGATCACTCATTTAGGAGCATTTTCTAAATATCATTGCCATATCTTTGGAAATGCATATGCATCGAAATATATGATAGTTAGTATACTGGTTCATCTTAGAAGGGAGTTGCTTTGCTTTTATTTTGTGCTGAACAGACACACGTTGGTGTCTGGGAACACTGGAACCCATTCTAGATTTAAAGCATGTACTCACATATGGTATCATTTGAGGAACAAATGTCACAACCACCAAACCTGATAAAAAGATAAAAAATTTTTTTCTTTGCTATGCATAAGAAAACACATTCACCCAGAGATACGCTCTTAGCAATGTATCACATTATTGAGTCTAATAAATTCACAGAAAATATTCATTCAAAACAGAAGGCAATAGGGAATACATGCTTAAAACTTACGGGGAAAAAAAATCCTTTCTCTAAAAGAAATGAACTTTCCCCTACCTCTTTTCAACTGTCTGCTTTCGTAAAGCTCCTCACACGAATGCAAACACATCTACATGCCTGCACACGCATACACACTCCAAAACCAGTCTGAGGAAGTGGGTAATTCTGGCCACTTTCAGGCCATTTTTTTTGAGGGAGAACCAACATGGTTTCTGAAGTGAACACAGCAAGAGATATTCTCCAGTCCATCTGCTGCTGACCATTCATTCTTAGTTGCCAAATCCATCCCTCTTCCTGACTGGGATCAATGGCCTGTGACAAAAATTAAATGCTGTCTTCAGCTTCCAGATTGAGTGATTTCAGGTCTTTTCCTCTGGAGAGCACCTGCAGGGCTGCTCCCTGACCTTGAATTTCAGGCATCCAGGCTCGTCCCTGGAGCCGCCAAGGGGAGAGTGGGTCGCCATCCTGCTCTGGCATCCTCTGACTTCTCTGCCCCCCAGCCTGCTCCCAGCTAGCAGAGTGCCACAGAATATATGGAAAATATCCTATCAGAAAGTTGCCTGGCTCATCTTATCCTGTGATGTCATTTCTGTCTTACATTCTTGGGTTCCAAATCCAGTTTTACCATGAGCTACGATAGTCTGGGAAAAAACTAACTTCACTCTAATATGAAGCAGTTATATAAAAATAGATAAAATTACGGTCCAACTCGACTCTAAGCTACAAATCTTTACCTTTTTTTTAATGTTAAAAAGACCTCAATATGTTACACAATGAATGTATTCAATGACAACCCTTGTTTCTCAGGCTCGCAAATGAATAAATCTAAGCTTCCATAGGTTCAAAACTGTGTTAAATAATTTATGTCCTTGGATTAAAGAAATCTTGAGACATAAAAAAACACTTTCCCAGTTTCAGTTGTTTCTTTACACTGATGCCCAAATAACCGACTCTCAGGTCTGTACTAAAGGACATGCTATTGGAGTTCCAGAATGTAAGCTGACTTCTATTTACCATAAGGCAACAGTCAAGGTCACTTAAGTTATGAAAGTGCTACATATTTTTTTATTCCAATTTCAACTTTAGGGTCATTTCAGACACAATATTAATCTTGCCATCTGTCTATAATAACTTTTATTAAACAACAGCCTGAAGTTAGATTTACTCTTTTAAATCACCTGGTTTTGACAAATTTTGCCTAGTTTTACATATCAATATCTGTAATGTTTTGGCATAAACACATGAAAATCGTTTCCAGTCCTACTATGGGAAAAGAGTACATTTTATTGTAAGTTCTTGTGTAAACAAGGGATAACATGCAGGAGAATATCCATTTCCCTGCTAAAACTTCAGGACAGAAGTATCAGTGGCTCACAGAGCTAAGGTCAAAAATCAGTAGACCAAGCAAAACCTTAATTTTATTTCTAGTGGGTTCTTTAATCAATGGCATGGATTCAATTTTCAAGCTGCATTTTCAAAGGCCCATTTTTACCTAAGGCCTGGTTCAAATGCTCAATCAATAATCATTTAAATGTGCAGCTAATCTCAACAAGATAATGATCTCACTTTTGAGTCAGCATTTGAGTGATAGAAACAACTGATAGTTGTAATTGGTTTGCAATTTGAAAAATTAATCTTTGCTTCAAGTTTTTTTTTTAATATTGAAAAGAATCAAATGGACTTTTTTCTTCCAGCAGAACTGAGAGTCTCTTTAGTATAAATTTCAGCTATCTTGAATATCCATCAAGCAAACTATTATTTTACATGCATAGGACATTCTGAAAATACCGAGATAGACTCTTGCTATTATAACATCTGGACACAGCCATGGAGGCCTTTTTCTCTGGGCAATCCCATTTGACTCAGATTACTGCTAATGTGTATTTCAAATATACAGAGCGAAATGTGCCACGGGGACAGGGAAGCGGAAGGAGATCCAAAATGTATAAACCATTCCAACAATAATCTTGACAATTTCATGTGGAGAAAATAAATATTTTTTACCATTTGAGTCCTCTAAAATACCTGCAGGAAAATCAAGATTCATGAAAACTAATATTAAGAGCATTATTTGTTTAATGAATACAAAAGGATATAAAATACAGTGGTTGGGGTGATAGCATGCATAGGAAGTGCCCCTAAGTGTTGGCACCAAAAACGCTACAGCTGAAGTTTACCCTACTGCTGATTAGCTCCCAGGAGTAGCCCAAATAACTGAGGTCCATGCTTGAATTTGCCTTGTGTATCACTGCATCTCGTAGACTGGAGAGTCTCCGACATATAGCCTGCACTCAATAAAGACCATCTTTGTTGGAGATATAAATGAATGACAAGGCAAACCAGACTCCCTCTCTGAGCCTCAGGTTTCTCACCTGTGAGAAGTGTTGAGGCTAAACAAATATAAATGTAGTAATTTGAGAAATTACAGAAATGGCTGGTAGTTGGCCATAGCATCTGAAACTTATTTCAGTAGGCAGTTGCAACCCCAGTACCCACCTACTGTCTCCAGGCTTGAGGAGGACCATGCTGGGAAAGGATACATGTGGGTTTGCAAGAGAATAAGAAGTCTTGACAAAATACCTTTGTCTAAGTTTCACAGAATTTCTTTTCTCCTAGTACACCATGACTGTGGACTCTGGCCTAATTCTCTTTGATCTCCAACTGCTTTGGCTTCTTTTGATTCAAAGCCAATTTTGATTTCTGAATCTATTTTGTCCTATGACTCCCTCAACATGTCTGCCTTTGATCTATCCTCAGGTTGAGCTCCCGTGGTTTTTAAATGGCTTCTCCTTGATCCACCATCACCAAAAGCACAGTGTGACCTCAGAGCTGCTAAATAAAATAAAAAATAAAATAAAATAAAATAAAATAAAATAAAATAGATAAAATAAAATAAATAAAATAGTTTGTGATTTGTGCCACTTTTCTAAATAACTTTGTTTCTGTATAGACCTTCTTCAAGCTGAAGATTCTGAATTTATCACTCCCAATGATCTGTGCTTACTGTCTAGCAGGCGCTGTGCTAGCCAGAGGGGACAAGGGAGCACAGAACTTCCTGTCACAGAGCCTGTAGCCTCATGGGATTAAAGTACAACTGTAAGCAGGGCTGCAAGAAGCACACAGGCATCTGAGAGAACAAGGCAGGATGTAAATTGTCAGGAGGCTGGAGAAGGCTTCCTGAGCATTGAGTAGGCCGAGGTCTGATGAAGAGTAGGACGTAAATACATGAAGATTCAGGGGCGTGGAGGATGTCCAGGCAGGGGAAAGTGGTCAACAGCATGAAGGCAATGGGCATATTCTGTGCAGAAGATAACAAAGCACAGCCATGGGCAGGGCAGGAGAGAAAAGATGTAATAGGTACCACTCACCAGTCATTTAAGTATTATCTAACTCAATTCCACAACAGTCTCTGATGTAATTACTGTCCCAATTCTAGGGGTCATGAAATTGGCTACTGCTCACTGTCATGTGGATCCCTATTGGAGAATCCAGACCCAGACACCCAGTGCTGAGGCTTAGGTCAGAACAGAGCGCAAGCCTGGGAGAGATGTAGTCATGCATTCGCTTAGAAGGATTTGTGTGAAGGTATAAAAGGTGACAAGGGAACAGAGGAAATAGAAGAGAGGGAGGTGCAGAGTATGTCTAACAAATTTAAGATTAACTGTGTGAATCCTGAGCCTTTGTATATCCTCATGTGGGTGTGAGAGATTCCCAAAGGAATCAAGGCTAAACCACACAGGTAACATCTGAACTCTACGTCTGTTTCTCTTACTTGTTTTTGTTTTTCTTAATAGAAATACAGGCCCAAGGGGGAAAAAAATGTTACTGATTTGTAGGAAATTCTGGATTTTTTAAAAAATAAATTAAGCCTACTAAAATCTGATTTTCCTTCTCTCTTGAGATCTCTTGATCCAAGCTTACTGTCACTTTTCCATAAATAGTTAGGTTACTGTGATTATGGTAGCTAGCCATTCTGATTATTGCCTGCTGGACTGTTCCTAGCTAAGAGCTTATAAACTAAGTTTTTGATTTTATTGGACGTTACTGTGTATCTATCTATCTATCTATCTATCTATCTATCTATATCTTCATTGATAAAGGTTTGGATGGAGCTTACATATAATTATATTCAGATGTGCTTCTGCTTCTGATGTTTCCTTCTAAGTAAGAGGGTAAGTCATTTTTCACCAGCAAGCACAGTGTCATGGTGGGACAACGTATTCTCAAAGAAATCAAAGCATGCTCTTTCAAAGAGTTCTTACAACATCAACTCTGGATTAAAATAACAACAACAAGGATGACAAAGACTTGGTAACTAGCCTGTAATTATATTGCAGGAAAAATGGAATTAGAAGATACTGTTCTCCATAACCAGTAATCAGATCCCTGTTCTTGGTGCTGGGTGCTCACGTTTTCCTTCCCATTGGCGTCTCTCTAAAGATCAAGTAACCCTGATGGGAGGTTTCCATAGAAAACCCAGCTGCTACCTCTGGTGATTTGAGGAGCAGTCTTCTCTCAGTGACCCACTGATAACCAAACTCACGTGCTCTTCTGAATGACGTGGGTACTGCAATTTCCCCATTAGGAGCCGTTTAAGATTTGATTAGTAAGATTTGATTTGAAAATTTCCACAAGACACCTCAGGAAAGATTGATGGGAGAAGCGAGAAGAACTACACTTGCACGATTTGAGTAGAGACAGCTGAGAAGTCCCTGTAAGCTGTTAGCATTTTCCAAGCCTCAACAAACATCACCTTTCTATAAATAAATACACACTTCTGTATTTAGCATGTTGAAATAGGAAGAAGGTAAGTATAGGCAGGCATTACCCAAAATATATTCTAAGAAACTCTAGCCTGGAGAGATGCCTGGAGATAAAATCTTCCTGACCCATGTGAATTTCAGTAAGGCTGTGTGTATTATCCTTCTCTTAGAGACTTACAGTAAACTTTAGCGTGAAGAAGGCTTAACGGATTGCAATCCAAAGAATCCTGTTTCGCTATCCTAACCCAACATCTCCCCAATAATTGCTTAAGATGAACAATTTTCATCACAATGGTTCTTCCATGGAGCATCTTTTAAATAATGGTTTTAGGGATGCCTGGGTGGCTCAGTCAGTTAAGTTTCAGCCTTTGCCTGAGGTCTTGGTCCTGGAGTCCCAGGATCGACCTCTGCTCTCTGGGACTCTGCTCAAAAAATGCTCTTAGAGGTGAAAACTGTGGACCATTGTCATATATATATATAAATATATTATATTAATGCAAATTCACAATGGGCTAATTTCCTTTTGTCACCTTTAGTCACAATTGCAGGATCAGAGGATGCTATTGTTTCCCTAGCCTATACCCTCCTCGACCTTGCATGTAAACTATAACAATTGTCTTTACATAATATTTTCCATTTACATCTTCCTTCCTGTGCTCCTTGTTACCCTAAATCCTTTCTGTTCTATTCCATGATAAATTCTATCTCACTTTAAATACTTTCCTGAAGATTTGTTTCCATGTGGTTTAGTTCAATAAACATTTATTATATGCTTAATTCATGTTTAAGTCTGAACTGTGGGCCAGAGATGTGAGATGGAGACTAGTCCAGCAGGAAGACAGCCCCACCGGCAGGAAGGCATTCGCATGCCATGGGCCATGCTGGAAGAATGTCTGTGGAAGAAGCAGTACACAGTTCTTGCATTTATGTGTGTCTTAGATCTGCTTGGATTATTTGTTTTAACTTAAGTATCCCTTTTTAGAATACACACACACGCACACACACACAAACACATACATATAATAGAATTTCAAAAGAAACCAAATATGTTATATTAAAATACAGGTATAAAAATATTTTCAGAAATTTGTGATAACAAATAAATCTATAGACTTCTTCCTTAATGCATTAAATAATTAACTAATAAGATGTGGCATTGTCTCTAATAACTACCATAGGTTTGAAGACAGAGGTAATATTTTAAGATCTGCAACAGTTGTAATATGGTATGAAAATATTTATTTTCCAACCTGTAGACAGAGTCACAAGAACTTGTAAATGCCTGTGTTCTGTTGACTGTATTCACTGGATGTAAATTTCCGCCGGAGGCCAATGTACATAAAAAAGCACTATTTTCTATTTAAATTTATAGATCCCTCCTGAAGTGTGTACAAGGACTTCCTAAGATTAAAAACCCTCCACCTGGTAACCACCAGGTGAACAGCATCTTCAGCCAGAGTCAACGGACGGAGATGAGTAACAGCCGCCCCGGTGGACAGAGGAGTGCAGGTCATTCGACACAGCTGAAAGAACAGGGTCAGTCGAGCACATTTGTGTGACAGTGTATTGTTGACATATGACTTACAAAAGAAATGAGGTGCTTAGTGATAGTTAGAAATAAATAAGGGATGGAGGCCCTTATTAGTGATAGTTAGAAATAAATAAAGGACGGAAGCCCAAATAAGAATATGAGGCCTTTTTCTGTCATCAGTGATGTGTTTTTTTGGTCATCACTGATCTAATTTTTTTCTAACGTAAAGAAAAAGCATATATGTATATATATGTATTCATATATGCATATGAATATATATGACATGAAGGAGAAAATACCATCACATATATGCCATAATAGGTAGGTATTTGTGGTATAGAGAGAGATGTGTTTATTTCCCTGATTAGGTCATAAATTATGGAAGGAAAGTTTGTGTCTCACATTTTGTTTGTTTCTCAGTGCAGGGTTCTGCAAATCACAGATGTGCAATAAATCCCGTGTTAGTGAAAATCCCTCTGAACAGTTTTACGGATGACTCACTCTAGGAACTATGTATCAAACAGTAATCCTTGACACTAATTCTAAATCAAACTGTTTGTATAACGAAATATTCAGACTCAGAGGGGGAGATCTATGCGCTCAGAAGTCCAGGGCACCAATGAAGTACTGGAGACCAACTACGTGGGACGAAGCACAATAGGAAATTGTTTGAAGAAATGACGACGTAGGCACAGGATGGGATATGGACTATTACGTAGTCATTAAGATCATGAGAAAGGATTTGGAAAACATGGGGACATCTCTATGATTAATTTTTAACTTGAGAGAGTAGTAGTACAGTAAACGCAACATAAGGCCAAATTTGTAGATTTACGTACAAATTTAAAGTGTTCAGTGAGGTAACTCACAATTCATTTTGAGTGAAAGGCAAATTGCTCCCGGAGAGGAAACAACCCCATGGCTGTGCCCAAAGCAACACACCCTTGGACTTCACTGCATCTCAAGATGTCAGTTTACTAAGTCAACCAGTGCTGAGAAATAAAGGTTATGGGTAGAGCGCTTGATTTAGAAGAGGTCTTTGCAAATGATTAAATGTAGAAAACAAAACAAAACCCTAAATTAAGAAAACAAACGTAGAACTTTTTCATGTCAATCATGGATCCCAACATCACACCCTGTTTTCATGTTTCCATGCTGTTGGCCCCGAGTGTGGTGCTCTAGGCAGTCACCCAGGATGAACGGGAGGGACAGAGACCCCTCTGGCTTTTTACTGGTGCCCAAAATTGTTGCAAAAAGAAAGAAATGTGAGTTTGAATGCCTTCACCATACGGTTTAATGGCTAATAACCGGATCTGACCTGAAAGGCGTTTACACGAAGGGGGGGGCACAGGGACAAATGCTTCAGGGAAGCAGGAGCAAACCCAGAAAAGGGGGTTGGGGGCCCCGCAAGGTGCTCCCTCCCCTTCCTCCTCGAGGCCAAGCCCTGTCTGATGGATGAGGGCCCCTGCAGGGACTGAGAGGCAGACAGGAGCTGAGCTTCTCCGGCCTGCAAGCAGCCCCGCCTCTCACAAATGGGCGATTCTTCGCGTTCTCACTGAGGAGACGCAAGGAGGAAGCGCAAGGAGGAAGCGCAAGGAAGAGCCATTAATTATACTTTTGCGCTCAGGGTCTAAATATATTAAGAAAAATGTTCACTCCTGTGATACTCGCCAGTTTAATAAGAGCTGGCATCCGAAATGAGGTAGAGTGAGACTCGAGCACCAGAAAAAAAGACAATTGACTTGACCCATCTGCTTTTTCTGTTATTAATACTGTGAAGATTTGCAAAGTGTGCAAAAGCTCCCAGAGCGTGCCCGGGTCTCTCGCCCTCAGGCCCCGCGCATGCTGCTCCCTCCCCAGGCAGGCTGCAAAGTTCTCTTCGGTTGTCTCCTTGTCACATGCGCAGGCTAGTGCACGTAGGTGTCACAGGCACAGGTTCGTGCACATAGGTGTCACATTCACAGGCTTGTGCATGTAGGTGTCACACATGCAGGCTCATGCACGTAGGTGTCACATGCACAGGCTCGTGCACGTAGGTGTCACACCCACAGGCTCATGCATACAGGTGTCGCTCTAGCTGGGGAGGAGTCCTTGAGTGTTCGAGACTGAACTCGGTGTCCCGTTGGCTTTCCCGGGCTGTCTTGGGGCCTCCGCACCTAGGAACTCAGTGTGGGCACTAGGCCTTCCTGTCCCCCTGTGAGGCCACCATGGGCCTGCGTCAGAGGCTCCTGCTGCACCTGAGCCCCCTGGGCTGGCCCGGCTCCGCGGTGCTGGGCTCAGGTGCCACATGTCCTGCGCGGCCTTGGCACCCACGCCAGGCCACTGTCTGACGGATGGGAGACCGCAGCCAGTGGGGAAATCTGCGCTCTTTCCCCTCCTGATGCACTGTCCTGAGAAGCAATCTCTTCGGTCTCCTCTCTCAAGGTTTTCTGTTCTAGACACAGACACATTTAAAATTATGTCTGCCTGTTAGTGAAGAGGCAGGAGGTCCAAGGAAGGGCAGGCGGCGGAGGGAACAGAAGACTGAGCTGCAAAGTGACCAATTCTGAGTCATGCCCGTGGTCACGAAGCCCAAGGGACACAAAACCCTGTTTGTTTTTCGAGCATGAGGGGTTTCTTCTCAGCTCCCGAAGGTGTAGATGGATTGGAAGGGATGCAAATGGTAAAGATACTGGTCAAGGAGGTGGAGGGACCGGGGTGGGGGCCGGGGGACAGGACCACCCGTGGCTAAGGTGGCTCGGTCCCGCGGAGGGATGGAGAGGTTGCCTCTGACACAACATAGAGCAGGGCTAGGAGTTCCCTGGTGTGAGAAGAGCTCATCAGCATGAAATAGAAGGGTATAACCTAAAACTCTTGGAATAAGGAGGAAAATACCCCAAAGTGCTCAGAAAGGGTGCCGACAGCTCTACCGTATTGGCAGACTCACCAAAGACCGAGAAATCCTGAGTTTGGAGAAAGGTGGTCAGGTGGACAGAGGGAGTCATCGGGATTGTCCTTCGCTTCCTGATGCCAGAAGCCCACCCTCGAGGCCAGAAGATGGGAGTCTGAGCTTCATGCTCCAAAAGGACTGGATGACACCAGATCTGGGGCATTCGTTCATGCAAAGGCTGTGGTTGTGAGTTTAGTCTTCAAGTGGTTTGGGCTAGAAGAGCCAGCAGAGTGGGCTTAGCTGGAAAGAGGCCTCCCTGCCCGGCAGGGTGGATTCAGGACAAGCTCCACCGTGCTCATGATCTTGGCTACCTCACATCCCTTTTCCTTTTTTTTTTAGATTTATTTATTTATTCATGAGAGACACACAGAGAGAGGCAGAGACCCAGGCAGAGGCAGAAGCAGGCTCCATGCAGGGAGCCCGGTGTGGGATTCAATCCCAGGACCCTGGGATCACGCCCTGGGCAGACTCTCAACTGCTGAGCCACTCAGGCATCTCACATTCCTTTTCTGATCCCAGAACAAGGACATTTTCTAAGAACTCTACCCTCTGGTCTCAAAGAGCCTTCCTAGGTCTAAAAATTTTACTTCTCCTGCTTATACTGTCTGAAAAATAAAATAAAAACAGCCAAAGCCCACACTCCCCTTTAATCAGAAGTGAGCTGTACTTTTCTCATGTTCATATGACGTTTGCTCTAATAGGTCTCTCCAGCTTATACATGAGCTTTTTTTTCTTTATTTGTATGGTTTTGCTGAATTTTGAGATCTTGAAGAAGAGGGACTTTTAAAAAAGACTTTATTTATTTATTTGAGAGAGAACATGAAGAGTGGGAGGGGCAGAAGGAGAGGGAGAAGCAAACTCCCCACTGAGCAGGGAACCCGATGCAGGACTCCATCCCAGGACCCTGATATCACAACGCAGCCAAAGGCAGACACTTCCCCAAGGGACTCTTTGTAATAACAGAGGAACCTACTATATGCAGATAGAATCCAGCAAGATGACAAAATCTTTCCAGGGTCCACAACACCTTACAGGGTCCAGGCCCGACTGAGGGCTCAAACCCTACTTTTCTTCCACCTGTTCCTGCAGCTCCAGCCACACTGCCTTTCCTGAGTCCCCTCCATCCACAAGGCTCATCCCTATAAAGTCACCTGCTCAGGGCGGGGGGTGGGAGTGAATGGGTGACGGGCACAGGGGGTTATTCTGTATGTTAGTAAATTGAACACCAATAAAAAATAAATTAAAATAAAATAAAATAAAATAAAATAAAATAAAATAAAATAAAATAAAATAAAATAAAAGAAGGTCCTGTCCCTAGAATGCCATATTAACCCCAATTTCAATCAATTGAAACCCTGCTGGAAAGTTCAACGCCCTTCATACATTCAGGGTGTGCGACCCTGCTGCCAGGCCTGACATGTCCTGCCCATAGGCTCTGGTTGGCTTGCATCTTCTCTGGAGCCTTCTGGTTGTGATTCCAGGACATTCCTTGGCAGAAGTGAGCCGGGTGGCTGCATGGGGCTCATCCGAAGAGCTGGTGAAGGATAGCTTGATCCTTGCTGCTGCCTCCCGGAGGTGTGATGAGCAGGACCAGGGAAGCTGAGACTTTGCTTTTCAGCTGGCTTTCCAGGTATGTGTCAGGGCAGTAGGGGAGAACCATGGCCTCACAGCCAGGGCTGGTTTTGCTGTTTTCATGCACTTATCTCGTGGAGCCTGCCAGCCTGGGGGGCCCCGGAGATATCCTGCCTTGCATTTCTTTCCCCAGTGAGACAAGTAGAGAACCTGCATTCTGGATGCTTGTTTAATAAGAGCTTACAGCACCCAGAGCAAAGCAGAGTTTGAAGGGATATTACAGGTAATCAGTTTCTTGTTTTTTGTGTGTTTTTGTTTTCAGAAGCAGGTAGCAGTTATCAGCTGAGCTGATGGAAGACATCGCTGTGTTCTCCTCAGCCTGGATCGGGAAGCAGAGACGTCCAGCATGGCCAACCTTTCGGTAGGCACGGATGTCTTCCTTTGGCCACAGACCAGGAGGGTCGAGGGTGGCATCGGCTGGGGCCGTCACCCGGGTCACTGCGGCCTCACCGAGCAGCTAGGGAAGTAACCTCAGCAGGACCACAGTCTGTGAGCCCAAGGGACAGAAGGGATGGTTGGCAAGAAAATAAGCATCTCCGAAATGGACTGTGAGGGCAATGTCTATGGAAATCCAGGCCAGCACACGGGACTCAGATCGCATCCCGTGACACTGCCCATGCTGCGAGTTGGCGGGGACCCCAGCTGCGGAACACGCGGCAGGCCACGCCGAGCTTGCTGACCTTGCTGAGACGTCTGCGCCGCTCTCCAGCCTGCGCGCTACTCCCCGCCTTAGAGCACGACAGACAGCAAGAGGGGAAAGGTAAGGAAGATTTACCAAAACATCCTGTAGTCAAAGAAAACTGGTGAAAGGAAATAAGCATTTCTCGTAGAACAAGTAGGAGCAAAAGCAGTTGGTGCAAACCTCCCCAAAACAGCTTAGGCGGAATGGCAGATGTTGCGAATGCCTGGCGATGGGATTAAAATCTTAGGACAAGTTGGAGGAGGTTTTCAATTTCATCCCGGGCCGGCTGTCCCCCCGGCCCCACGGAGCCTCCCTAATGAGGCGAACCCTTGGTCTGAGCGGAGCTGTGCAGCCTCGCCGAGGGCAGAGTCCCGGGAGAAAGGCGCTGCGCAGGCACAGATGGGGCTTGATGGATCCTAAAAGGAAGCATTACCTGCCGGAGTCACTGAGCAGCCACAATTATTACAGGTCTCTGAGTTCATTGTCAATTAGAGTGGCAGTTAAAGCAAGCAGCAGCTGTGACAGATGGCTTGTCTCCAGCTAGTTGTGCTAATGGGATCAGAGCCAACTCACATCTTTTCTTCCCTCTGGAAAGGAAAAAAAAAAAAAAAAAAGACCCACATAGTTGTCAATTAGTCAATGTAAAAGGGGAGAAAGCATCGTTCCTACAAAGGGGTCATTTATCTGTTTCCTTCTAATCCCTGCTTCTAGCTTTTTGAAGGAGAGATTTTGTTTATTTATTGCTTACTTCAAACATGTTTTAGTGGAATGTTCAACCTAGAAGACATTTTGTGCCGAATCTTTGTTCCGTGTGAACTCACAATATGGTCTTCTCATAATGGCACCATTTCAATCAAGTGGTTAGCATTTTAATTGGCCAACTCCTTTTTCTGGCTGGAATTCGGAGGCCATTCTTCTATTTACATAGCGCATGGGATCAAAACACGAAAGGGCTGCATCTGCATGGAGGGGCTCACCCCAAATAAAATCCAGCCCAGGGAATCTGGCTAATACGCATCCATAAAAGGAGCCATTGAACAGAAGCAAACCGCAAAGTCTAAGGAGGGTGCGCGCAAGTCCAATGCGGGTTGGCCTGCTAGGTCGGGGGCCAGGTAGGGGTCCTTCTCTCGCCGTGGCAGGGATGTCACCATGTCACGGGAGCTCCCCCACAATGTCATGGCAAACTGGCATGTTCATAGTGGACCAGTGGCTGTTTTTCCTACAGAAGCAGAACTTTTGGAAGGCAAGGCCATGGAGTTTTCGTTTTCTCTAATGTTAACCTGCTCGTGACCCTTGGCTTTGGATGTGCAGGTGGGGAGTCCTGTGGCTCTGGCAGCGGGTGAGCAAGGAAACTGCCCTGTTCTCATGGTCTCCCCCCACCATTTCTCCATGACACCTGTGCACCAGGACACACATTTCTAGGGTATGGTCCCATTTAACTTGCACCAACAGGAATACTTAAAAATGTCTGGGATTTGGGATGCCTGGGTGGCTCAGCGGTTGGGCGCCTGCCTTCAGCTAGGGTCGTGATTCTGGGATCCGGGATCGAGTCCCACATCGGGCTTCCTGCATGGAGCCTGCTTCTCCCTCTGCCTATGTCTCTGCTTCTCTCTCTGTGTGTTTCTCATGAATAAATAAATAAGATTTCTTTTAAAAATGTCTGGGACAGGGACACCTGGGTGGTTTAGTTGGTTAAACTTCTGACTCATGGTTTTGGCTCAGGTCATGATTTCAGGGTCATGGGATCAAGCCCTGCGTCAGGCTCCACACTCAGCAGGGAGTCTGCTTGGGATTTTTTTCCCCTCTGCCCCTCCCCTCCAGGCACATGTGCACACTCGCTCTCTCCCTCTCAAATAAATAAATAAATAAATAAATAAATAAATAATCTTAAAAAGACATATCCAGGATAAGAGTTGGAGATAAAGACAAAATAATTAGTCAAAAGGCAAGAAATCCAAATAAATTAGTGGTTTCATTTCCAAATAAAGCAATTTGGGGGCAAAATTATTTTCTTTCTATTTAAGGAAGGCGTAATCAATCTGTGGAATCTGAGTTAAGAAAACAGATATTATATATAACATAGTTTCATTTTTTCCATTGCTAAATTCACATATAACATTATGGAAGGTTTATTTTTTTTAATTTTTATTTTATTTTATTTTTTATTTTTTTTAATTTTTATTTATGATAGTCACACAGAGAGAGAGAGAGGCAGAGACATAGACAGAGGGAGAAGCAGGCTCCATGCACCGGGAGCCCGACGTGGGATTCGATCCCGGGTCTCCAGGATCGCGCCCTGGGCCAAAGGCAGGCGCCAAACTGCTGCGCCACCCAGGGATCCCATGGAAGGTTTAGAGAGCACAGCAAAATTTAAGGACAAAAGAAGTCTCCACACACATATTGGAAGGAAATGACATTTTTTATTTAAAACCAAATATGTAGACCCCTCTGAGCTCTGTGTTGTGAGAGCCTGGAGGGGTTCCTGAGGATGTGGCCCACCAGGGTGTGCCCCCACGCGGGGACCCCAGGGGATACTCACTGTCTTGCTGGCCCCTTCCCAGTCCCCACCAGCTGATGGTGACAGTGATTTGAGTGTTCTTAGCAGTTGGAGGCTCCAGCAGCTTCTGCTCCAGTCCTGGAAACAGCCCGGCAGGGGGACCTCTGTGCCACGCGGGTGGAGAGCACGGCGGCAGGGCTGACAGCCCTCTTGCTACCTGTTGCATCAGTGACAAGGCCAGCTTTGAGCACATGGACCACTCCCACCAACTCAACTCACCCTGCGTGTCAGAGGCAACAACTCATAATGATTCTGGTGCCAACACAGAAAATTCCATCGGATGGACTGAGGAAAATCACCAAGGAATAAGCAAAAGAAATGGCAACTGAACACAATATCCCATACTCTGAAACCAGTGCCAAGGACCAATGAAGCTTTTTATGACCTTACTTCAGTAATTAGATGCTGGATTTCTGGGAAGAAAAGAAAAAAAAAAGAAGGAGAACATACGGGGAGAGACCAGGGCACAGACACCCAGCAATTTCAAGGCATGATGTTCAGCACAGTCACCATGTGTCACTCATTCCTCCAGATCCCTCCATGCCTACCTGTGCTGAAAGCCACGTCTAGCCACCACCCGGGCCAAAGGACTTGGCTCAGTAAGGAAGAATGAGAGAGTGGGCAGCCAGGAGACAGGATCTGGGTTTGCCCAGAAGTCACGGCCATCCAATCCTTCCCTGGAAACGAGGGCATGAGCTGCGACAGCAGCCATCTGAGCTCCTCATGTGTGTCTGCAGCCCGATCCTGCCCAACCCCTCAGCAGGAGTGTCGAGTCCTCAGACCACCACTGTTGAAAGCCCGTTGGGTATGGACGTCTGTATCCATATACACGGTACAAAATAAGCCCTGAACGACCGTCTTCCCCAAGTGCTCCCAACTCTAGGGTCTGAGCTTCAGTTCCTTTTCAGTGGAGACATGGTAGGTATGAAGGAGAACCATATTGATCCTTGAGACAGAAAACCATGATGTTTGAGACAAAAATACTCCGGATGGGATTACCAGCAAATCAGGCAAAATAAATATTGACCTTGAAGACATAGCAAAGCCACTATTCAAAGTTAAGCAACAACAGAAAAAAAGGAAAGTTGAAAACATGGAATTAGCTCCGGGGAGCAGTGGGCAAGTGCTAAATGACCCAATGGGCGAAGGGTTGGTGACACCAAAGGAGAGGCAAGAGGGGGAGGACGGACAAAACTATATGAATAATTAAAGACCAAACTGTCTGGAATTGGTGAAAACTGTAGATCCAAGAAATCCAATGAACCCCAGGACAAGATACATAAAGAAAACCAAGCTGAGAGAGGTTATAATCAAATTGCCCAAAGACCAGTGAGAAAAACAGTATATTAAAAAGCAGTCAGAGGGGAAAAAAAAATACATATGCACTTCATTCAAGCAGAGAAGAAAGTACAGATGATGGCAAATTTCTTGTTAGAAATAATGAAGGGGATACGGTGAAGCCAAATTTTTAAAGAACGGGAAGTAAAATACTCTCAACCAAAACAGCTCTATACTCAACGAACACATATAACAGGAGTCTCGGAAAGAGGCGAGTGAATGAGGCAGGAAGGATGTTTGAAGAAGCACATCATTTTTCTTCAATAAAACTCCCTTGGATTGTTACAAGACTTCTGTTAACACCCCGAGATCTGAGAATATCGATATTGACAATTTTTGCCACTTTTTGTATTGCATCTATAGAGAAGCCAATTTTGGAATATTCTTTACTCTGCTGGAGGAAGGGAGCTACATGCTTCCCACACTGCCTACTGAAAATCTCTGATTTTTCTAAAAAAGCTATTGCAATAACAAAATGTGCATTTGAAATAATAAAATGCCTTTTACAATAGACTGTCTAGGGGAAGAAAAAAATTCATTCTTAAACTACGTATCTTGTGAATACTGTATTCACAAGAAACCTGCGGTATCTCTCAAGTTAAAGAATTTTTGGGAAAGAAGTCCAATTGAGATTTGACTTTCACTCTCATTTTGAGCTAGGTTGCCTCACTTTTAATATGTGTGTGTGTATATATATGTTTTTTTTAATTTTCTGTTATTTAAATTCCCGTAGCATTTGTGATTTCTTCTGCTTACACTTACAAGTGATAGGTCACTGATGGTGTAGAGGGATTTCATCCGTGATTTATAAGAAATCGTGACTTAGCCAAGGTCACATGATGTACTAGCTTCTTAGAACCAGAATGACAGTCTGCGTTTTAATACTGGGCCACATGTCTTAGATGAGGTTCCGGTGGTGTTCTCTCTGTCTGCATTTCACTCTGGACACACAAGGGGATTCCAGTGATGGAAAAATACTCAAACTGGCAGTAACAGATCGTAGGATTTGCGAAAAAAAAAAAAATGATTGCTTTTATCACATGTCAGGGTTTCTAGTTTCTTAGTGTAGTTTTTAAGATCTATTTTCAAAAAAGCCTCACGTTTTTGAAAACAACAAAAAAGTTGGGGCTAAAAACCTTGCCCTTGTTGCCTTTGTCCCCTGTCTAGGTGAAGTCTTGGATGACTTTAGAAGCATCCTCAAATTTCAGGACAGGTGGTGCCTCTTTCCTCAGGAGATCCTGGGGTCCAGACAGCTGCTTAGAGGTGAGAACACCAGGGCAGAGGTTTTATACCTGAATTCGGGGACCTGCGCTAGGCTGCCATCTCGAAAACCCGCAGAGACATCTTTTCAGAGCATTTGTCCTTGAACTGGTCCGTGCACTTGGATGTGGCCCGTTTCCCTGGGGCAAAGGAGGCCTCATTCTGGATGTGGAGAAGTCTTACTGCCTTGAATAAATCACAGACAGGTACATTCTTGTTTTGCTTATTATTTTTTCAGAGATTCTAAAGGGGAGAAAATAATGAGGAATGAAACTCAGGAACCAGACAGGGGCAGCTCCATCACCATCCCATAAGACAAATAATAAATTTTTAGAAACTTAAGGAGAAATGCTACTTCTTAGGAAGGCTCTCTAAGAAAGTTGTTTGATCAGGATCCAAATGACACCAAAAAACCCAGTTCTCATGATTGAAAATAAAAGGGCAATGACACCCCAGAAGGCGGACTACTTGTTGGGAGGCCCTGAATCTTGTGTGGGTCCTCTTGGATGCGGTTCCGGAGGAAGTTGTGTCTTTGTGGCGTCCTGGTGGGTGTCCCCACAGCCGTGCGTCATCTCTCTGGTGGGGAAACATGCACATGCCTCATTCCACATGCAGTGGGTCTGGGCGGGACCCCACAGCCCTGTAGGAAAGCCTCACAAGGGATGAGGACTCGCCCCCAGGCTGAGACCCAAAGCCGGCATTTACTGGGAGAGGCAGCAAGTCATAATGGCAGTGGGATGAGTCCTCCAGATGAGGATCCCGGGCTCAGCTCATCATTTCTTGCACAAACGACAGGTACTCGGGAAGCACCAGGTATGCGTGGGAGGGACTCTGAAGATGGGGTCTGAATTCACAGGGCAGCATAGTCCTCGACTTAAGGACTTAGATTCTTACTGGCAAAGCCATGGCACCTCTTCCAGCAGATCAGTGATTATAGGCACAATGTCCACGTCGGGAGTGGGGGATCGTGTGAGGACTGAGCAGCCTTTTGTGTGCAAAGTGCCAGGATCCAGATATGGGTCTGCTCAGGGTGTGTGACCAAGACACAGTATGGTTTAACAGGTAGAGGCATAGTAATTAGGAAAACTGTGAAGCTGGGAGTCTGGAGGTTCAGATATAGTTCCAGTGGGGCATAAATAAAAATGATGACAGCAACATCACTTTATCAAATGCAAATAGTGTGAAAGATGCTTTATGTACGTTAAGTCTTCATCTCAAGATGACATCACAGTGTAGATATTATATTGCCCTGAGAGAACTGAATCTCTGAAACCCCAGGTGGCAGGTGGCAGTCATGCAGTCGCATGAGAGCCCTGGGAGCCCTGGGAGCCCATGAGAGCCCATGCGAATGCCCAGTGCTGGGGTCTGAGTGCACTGCACAGCGCCGTGTGGCCTCTGAGCCACCAGGTGTGGGGCTTGCAGTTCACCTTCTGCACCATGGTTCTCAGCGGCCAGATCCGTGAACACTACCTGTCCAACTGACTGCACAGCTCGAGGTAAACCAACTGCCATTGGATTTGTAATGTGTTCTGCAAATGCAGGTTTTTAATGGAGTGTCTGCTTTGTGATTTTTATTTTTCTATCAGTCTAGGTCTCCCAGGACGGTTGAATCATAATCTGATTCCTTTCATCACAATTCCTCCAATGTAGCCCATGTGAGGATGACAGACAACGTTCCAGGTCATTCTCAACATTTGACTCTAGATTCCAGATTTTTGGCATTTCTATTGATCAGTGCATTTATGGGAATGGTTTCTACTGGCCTCTGAAGATCCTGTTTCTCCATTGGACAAGCCCCTTAGGGACCTTGCGGGGGTCATGGTGGAGCTCAGCCTGGGGGTCATCACCTGCTGGGCAGACCCAACCACTTGTCCATCCATCCCTGTGGCCGCCATGCCAAGTCCAGGCATCTGCAGCCTATGGCCTCTGCTTTCTCCCGGTGCCGATCAGAAGGGTGGCTCCTTCTCCAGCTAATGTTGGCTGCAATTAATTTTTATGAAGGGGACTAGATCTTGACACCTTTTCCCTAGATTGTCAAATGTCATTCCTTTAATGTCAGTAGCTCTGACTCTTGGCCTGTTTGTGGATTTTGTTGTTTTTTAAGCCAATGTATATATCATTATGCCAACTCCCTTTTTGGAATGACGTAGTAAAGAAAGAATGAAAGAGGTCTTCTGAGGTAGAAGCTCTCAATTACATTTTACCTCAGCGATGGAGCTTGCATGGGGTGGTGGCTGGTGCTCCTCGATGCCTCTTGTCTCTCAGGAAACTAACTAGCAGCCAAGAAACCCTCCAGCTTATGACACTCTGTGCTTACGTCCAATAAGTTCTATCAAATTCTGGCTTCTCACGAGCAACTTCCACCCTCACCACTGATCCTACAACATCATGGAGAAGACCAACTCAAGAGAAAGCAAGATACACACACACAGAAACAAAAACTCAACCCAAACACTGATGTGAGCCCTAAATATTCAATACTGCATAAGAAACAGCAGGGCAAGGAGGCAGGCCTAGGCCGATGAATCAGAGGAGGGCCAGGGAGAAACATCCACCTGTGGGACCGCTGGGAGTCAGCTGCCCGTGTTTCTGGGCCTGAGGACAGAGTGATGGCTGGGACAGAATCTTTCAATGGGCTGGGGAGAGACCCCCTACCTGGGGGAAAGCACCCTCCGACCACAGTGGGCTTCAGAAGTAGGACAACAGCAGAGAAGGAAAATAAGCCTGAAACAGTCTCGCAGGAATGCCTGCTACTTCCAGGGGCCTTGGGCTACTCCTGTCTTAAGATCTAATGTTCCAGGGCTGCCAGGGTGGCTCAGTGGTTAAGTGTCTGTCTTCAGCCCAGGGCGTGATCCTAGAGTCCTAGGATCGAGTCCCATGTCAGGCTCCCTGCATGAAGTCTGCTTCTCTGCCCATGTCTCTGCCTCTCTCTCTCTGTGTCTCTCATGAATAAATAAATAAAATATTAAAAAAAAAGATCTAAGGTGTCATACACCAGTTAAATGCTAAATTTGCTTAATACATGCTTCCATAGTGAACGTGTCCATCTTACTCTTCCCTGTTACCTTTAAGAGCATTAAAGGTGTATGACTCCTAATTTGAAAACGAACCACAGGACGGAGAGTACTTGCTGCTGTCCTGTCATAGGCGGGTTGTCGCCTGGGAGCCAGGACACCCGGGTGCTGCTCCTGTTTGCTGTATCTGGGTGCTGCATGGTCCAGGGGACCCATCTGACTTCTCTGAGCTTCTCTGTGCTGCCTGGCCCTCATGGACAAACCCAGGTTAGAGCAGACCTGGTCCCAACCTGGGACTCTGATGTCCTCACACTGTGCAAGGCATTTCAGGACTAAGAAAGATCCCACATGGAATCAGACCGCAAAGAGAAGTCAACTAGCTCGTGTTTGGTTTTGCCTGGAATTCTCTTCACCCAGTGTGATGAGGACCCAACGTTTCAGGTGTCTGCTATCTTTCAGGCACTTTTCTTTTTTTTTTTTTTTTTTTTCTTTTCTTTTCTTTTCTTTTCTTTTCTTTTCTTTTCTTTTCTTTTTTTCTTTTCTTTCTTTTCTTTTCTTTTCTTTTCTTTTCTTTTCTTTTCTTTTCTTTTCTTCTTTTCTTTTTTTCTTTTTACAAAATTGAATTCTCATGGGAGTCACCATTGTACAGAGAGGGAGGTTAGGCCTAGAAAGGCAAAGGAAAGCACTTGGGTCAGTGCCTAGCACAGTGCCTGACCCTACAGGTGAGCAGGGTACAGGGTGAGGACTCCGGGCCAGCACCCACTCAGCGAGGCCCGGGCTCCTGAGCCTCTACCCCTACACCCACCACAGTTGTCTCTGGACCACAAAGGGCTTTGACTGCCCATGTTTTATTCTTACAAAAATTGTGAGGCCAAACAAATGATTGCTTACTTAGTAGATCAATGCTATCGTGCCACCACGCGGTGAGGGAGCAGCAGAGAATCTCAGAGTTGAGGACAGTGCCATCTCTGACATCCCGTCTGGCTCTGAAATCCTAAAACTCCATGACTCTGGTCAAAAACAGGTCAAGGATGGGTGTGTTATCTCATTTTCAATAGATACAGATTTCCTTCGCTGTCCTATCCTCTGGGATTCAAGTCAGGAGTTGTGTGATGTTATAGAAGTTGCTAATTAAATGACAGACACGAGATAACCTTGAAATACATTTTAAGATATCAACATGCAAGGAACTGGAGGGTATTATGCTGAGAGAAATAAGTCGATCAGAGAAAAACAATTATATGGTTTCACTCATATGTGGAATATAAGAAACAGAACAGAGGATCATAGCAGAAGAGAGGGAAAACTGGGAAAAAATCCGAGATGGAGACAAACCGTAAGAGACTTTTAGCTCTAGGAAACAAACTGAGGGTCGCTGAGGAGAGGGGTGGGGGATGGGGTCACTGGGTGATGGACGTGAAGGAGGGCACGTGACGGGATGAGCACTGGGTGTTATACTGAACTGGTCAATCACTGAGCTCCATCTGTGAAACTAAGGATACACTATATGTTGGCTAATTGAATTTAAATTAACAAAATAAGATACATTAAGCAAAATACCCACAATAAAGTAAGATCTTCTTTAATTAAGTGATTCATTCTTTAAAATGAAAAAAAAAACAAAAACAAAAACAAAAGCAAAAAAAACAAAAAGAAAAACAAAAGCCCAATGCTGGCGTCCAGGCAATATGGGCAGCTCCCATCTGCTGCTGCAGAGATGAGTCTAGTCACGCTGGAGCTAAGCTCACTTTGTCTCACGTGGAAGGACCCTCAGCTTCACGACAGTGTGGCCTGAAACCAAGCTTCGAGAAGCATGGAAGACTAGGCAAGGAGCATATTTCCTTGCTGAAATAACACTTCAGAGATTGTAGTGAAAATGTAAAAACTGCCACATTGGGGAAGGCGAGGGGATTTCCTTTCGCAAGCATGGACTTGAGTTTGTGATCTCTGTGTCTGAAGACCTGGGGCTGGAGGGCTGTCTACTGCTGGGGTTTACCCCGGCTGGGGACAGAAAGGACGCTGAATGTGACCACCGACCAGAAACGGCTCCAGGAAGCACATCCTGAGTGGGAATCGTCTCGTGTTGGTAACGGGCAGCGAGTACATTTGCATGCGGCCCGTCAGGACCCGTGGAGCGAGGATTTTCTGAAGCACACGCTTGAATCTGAGCTCTGGTTTTTGGCATCTCCTTCTAACGCCCGAACAACGCTACTCCAGAACTCCATATGTAAAATAATTTCTAAATATGGACTCTGACTACATGGAGATGCACATGGGTTTTGAACCAGTGCTTTGGAAGAGAGAGAGAGAAAAAAAAAAAGTTTGGTTTATCCCATATAAGTCATGAGGAGCATCTGCCGATGTGCCAGAGACTTGGGACCGAACAGAGACCTGGAGACCCTGAGTGCCCTGAAACCAGGACGAAACCAGGGAGTGAAACAGCAGGGGCACTTGCACGCCTTCACAGGCGGGTGCCAGGGGTCCGGAGCCAGGCCCAGGGTTCTGAAGGTCACCTTTGACAGGCTGTAAGCATTTGCCATCAAGTGTGCTCACTGTGGTCAGGACAACCTGAAAGTGGGGGTCCCCGGGCGGTCGACCTCAGCCTGGCCCCCAGGGGGAGCAAATGTCCAAGGAGATGGGATGCTCGGCCACGCCTCCCTCTCTCTCCCTTGCCTATGCTCAGGGCGCCCTCCACGGCCTATGACCCCAGTTAATGCTCACTGTCCCAGCACTTTCTGGAAGGGAGCACTTTCTTTTGGGGAAGCGATAACGCTTTGGGTCTCAATGTTCTGCGGTTTTCTTATGAGAATGTGCACTTATACTGAGAAGCTTTTAAAGAATCCAATGAAAAGTAAGACTGAGAAATAGTGGGATTTGGGGTATTTATGGACACTACCTAGAATCTCTGTGGGTGGATGTGATACATGCTTGTTATGTGAGGTCTTTGAGACCAGTGCAATTTTTAAAAAGTACTAGTAGAAGGTCCCTGGCCTTCCAACTGGTCTGTCCACCTCAGGCATATGCTATGCTCTGTACCCGTCTCCACCCGGACGGACAGACCTCGTCAGCCTGACAGCACGATCTTCTGAGAGTGAACTGAGGCACAGTACTTTGTATTTTAGGGTGATAGTCAGGAGTCAATGAGTAATTGTTGATGACGTAGGTTCCCTGTTGAATGGTTTCTGAATGAGCATATTTTTGAGAGCACATTGTTGATGACATAGGACCCCTGTTAAATGGTTCTTGAATAAACGCATACTCCTAATTCTTGGAAGATCCAGCAATGGCGAGGTTTCCCTATTTCTGGTATGACTGGGCGTCTTTCTCCAACCCAGTCAACAGCGGGGTCCCGCTGGCCAGCCCTCTCCTTGCTGCACTGAGCCGCGGGGAATCCTGTGGAATTTCTCCAAGGACCAAGTAGGGCGCTCTCTGCCCTGACCTTGCTCACCTCACTCCCGACCTGCGTGGCTCAGAAGAGGACGTTGGTTTGTAGGACAGTGATGACGCAGGCAGGCGGGCAGCGAGGAGACCCGTCCAGGCAGGGGCCCCATTGAGACAGTGGAAGAAGGCGCATCAGTGCCGCGGGTTGGGAGCAGAAAGAAGGCCGAGGCTCTGCGTCCTCCCGGCATCCACCCCATAAGCCTGAGTGTGTCTGGACAGCACCTGCGTCCCCGTGCCAGGGAGCTGACCCCGTGAGTGTGTCCAGGTGGCACCTGCATGCTGTGCCAGGGAGCTGTCCCCGTGAGTGTGTCCAGGCGACACCTGTATCCCCATGCCAGGGAGCTGACCCCATGAGTGTGTCCAGGTGGCACCTGCATGCCTGTGCCAGGGAGCTGTCCCTACTTAGGTGTTCTGGGGGTGAAAAGGCCACAGCAGCTTTGAAGTTCACCTATGTGCCGCAAGTGTGCCAGCCGTGAGGACGAGGCCCTGGAGTAGCATCGGGCGGGGATCAGGGACCGGGGAGATGCCGAGGGCAGGGGTGGAGGTCCCCAGATGCCGAGCTTGTCCATCGGCACAGCTCGGGGGTGGACGGCTGTCCACAGGCTCAGGCTGCACAAACACCAGCCCCGACGTAGACAAAACCTCATGGGCCCAGCCCCCAAGGGCTTCGCTGGCGTGGCGCTTCGCAGGGGTGCGCTGGCTTGTCCCGAACGCATAGGGCGGGCTCCTTGCAATCGCGGCTTGGGGCGCGGGAGACCTGGGCTTGCGCTCCCTCCGTCCTCAGGGCAGCGGGTCCCCGGCCACCCCGCGCTCCAGGCGAAGCCGGTGATTTCCCCGCAGGTCCCGGGAAGTGGAGGGTTTGAGGCCAGCAGAGCAGCTTGGGGGACGCAGGCCCCACTGGGCCCCTGCTGCAGCCACAGGACACAGAGATGGGCTCGTCGCCTTTGCCACCGCCCAATAGCTGGCTCTTCCCCCATGGACCAGCCTGTCACAAAATGATCCCTGTCCTCCGAGGTTTCTCCAACAATATGTCATTTATCTCTGCAGGTCGAGAGGCTTCCGGGCCTCCTTGAGCCAACTTCTCCGCAGGTCGACCTCCTTTGCTTATAAATGTCAGAAAATTCGAGTGAGCTTTCATCTAGGAATCCCATTCACAGAGCTGATCTGGGCAAGGTTTTATCTTCTGAAATGGGTCGGTCTGAGTTAGATGTGGGTGGGAGACGCTGATAAGGAAAAGCTCCCAGCGGGGAAGCCGGGGTGCTAAGCGGCCTCCAGCAGCAGCTCTGCGTCAGCGCCGCCTCTGCTCCCCACCAAGGCCGCCGAGTCCAGGAGCGCAGCCGTGCGGGGGATCTGATGACGGGCGTTGGAGGCCCGCGCTGGGAATGAATAGTTGGTCTGAGGGAGAGGACGGTGACAGAGGGGCTTCTATGTGCCCTCTGAGGACGGAGAAAGCATTGCTGCAGAGCTGCCCGGGGTCTTTAGTCTGCGCCCCCCATGCGGGCCGTAGCCGGGCCCTGTCCACGCCGTTAATTTGAGTAGTTCTGTGAACTCTTCCTAAAGATTCATGTTCCTTGTGGGGGTGGTTTGGGACACCATTTGGGATCCTTTTATAACAACCCCCCAAGAAGTCGTCTGTTCTTGGTGATAAAAAAGAGGTTTAAGCTCACTTTCATATTGATACTATTAGATTCTAGAACGTTTGCTCAGCAATCACATACAGAGACTTCATAAAAGGTGGGAGAATCATACGTGTGCTCTTAAAGCATCCTAAAAGTCTGCAGAATAAAGACAAGGCATCGGTCGGTTTCCAGTGGAAGCAATGATGGAAATCATCTCATCAAATTAAATCTATCATCAGAAAGAAGGCTTTCAAGGAGAGCATCTAGGTACGTCCATTTGCAGTTATGGAAACCGAAGACCAAAGTCTAGTCCGTGTGACCCAAACCGGCCGCAGCAGTGCTCAGTGAGCTGCCCTGTGCTGGGGGCTGCCCCCCAACCCTGCGCCGACCCCCTTACGACCTCCTTCTTCTTCATTTCTCTGTCATTACTTTCCTCGGGCCCACCTGAAGATCAATAAGTTTAGGTTTATCAGTGAAGGAGTTATTAAGGCACCAAAGAGCCAGGTGCCCCCTTCCCTCAAGGTGCTGAGCCCAGCCCGGGATGTGTGAGGGGGCTGCGGGGGCCAGTGGGGCAGAGGCACGATGGCCTGGGCGCCTTGCTGACGGGCATCTGTTTCTGTTTTCTGACCATTTGGGGTGAAAATGAGACAATGGTTCTTGTTAGTAGAAGATTCAGGGAGCTGATGACACAGAACTATTTGAGCTCAAGATGCAGAAAAGACAAAGGACAACTCTCTTCTCTTTAGGACTGACCTGCCCTGGAGAGGGAAGCTGGGGGGCAAGAATGGCAGGCATCTGTGGACATGTCCCTGTGCAGCCCGATGTAGCCCAGGGAAGACACAGATGTGAGAAGCAGCCCTGGGCTGGGGGTCAAGCAGAGGGGTTTTGTGCCACCCTGGGAGACCGGGGACTGACCTCCGATGCTCTGGGGTCTTCACGTCCACGCTCCTGTAAGGAGAACAGTAGACCATCTATGTGCCATCGAAGATTCCATGAGGCCTGATAATTCACCTTGTTCATTAAAAAAACAGACCTGCTGGGGCACCTGGGTGGCTCAGAGGTTGAGCGTCTGCCTTTGGCCCAGGGCGTGATCCTGGAGTCCCAGGATCGAGTCCCACATCGGGCTCCCTGCACGGAGCCTGGTTCTCCTGCTGCCTGTGTCTCTGCCTCTGTCTGTGTATCTCTCATGAATAAATAAATACATTAAAAAAAAAACACCTGCTGTTTCAGACTTTTCAAAATTTAATAAATTATGGAAATGAATTTATCTGTTTTAATTTGTTAATTCAAATGTTTTCAGTGCTGTATTTTTTATGAAGATTTTTTTCAGAGCATGTCTCGGCTCACAGCAAAGGGAGGGAAGGCACAGATTTCTCATGCGCCCCCTGCCCCCGCCACGTGTGCAGCCTCCCCCAGGGTCAACACCCGTCACAGGCGATAGACCTGCATCCACGCCCTGTAAACACCCCAGAGTTTGTGGTTTACTTCAGCCCTGCCTCCCGATGTTGCACATTCTGTGGGTTTGGGCAAACGTCTAACACATGCATTTACCATTATAATATACAGAGCGATTTCACTGCCCTAAAAATGCTCTGGGCCCCACCTAATCACTTGATTTTCAGCAAACCTGTTTCGAGGACATACCACCACCAGCCAGCCAGTGCACTAGGCATGGCACATAACACAATTTACAGTATTTCCTTCTTTTCTGGTGCCGGAGACGAGGGTGCCAACAGGTTGACATATTCGAGCATCACAGGTGTTATAGTGAGGTTCTGCAAAAGGCGAATGGTGATTTTTATGTCCTTTTCTTCTGATGACCCTAGACTCCTGAAACAGTGTTCCCTAAGAAAACCTTCTTGCCGTGGAAGACAAAACAAGAGGTTGATGAATCACATTAGTGATTAAAGAACAGTGACAGACACAGTGAGGAAATAGTTCGGTTCCATGTAACCAGTGATTTTTTTTTTCCCCTCGAATTTCTGATTACTTTTCATCTTCCCAGCTCTCTGGGTACAAGTTAAAATACCCCAGTTAACATCTTCCTTTAGTCATCAGATATGATACCCCCTTGCAGGCATTTTGCTGACTTTTCCTTTTTTCTTTTTTTTTTGGACAGACCACATTTAAATACCCTCTGAACATGTGAGCACCCATGAATTCCGTTATCTGTATACGTTTAAGACCCATCCAAAGTAGGCTTTTGTTTTTAAAGCTTGCTATATTTGTACTTTTAATTTAACATTAGTGGGACATCTGCCAAGCTAATATAGACACTTCTCTATGCACTGGAAAACCCAATTAGGACTTGTTCTGAGTTTGATTATCAGTCAGAAACATGCATACAGAAATATTCATTACAGAGCTGCTGGGAGCTGAGATAAAACAGCAGATGGCTGAGTTACACAGTCCCTGTCACTCTCCCCCAACACAGTTTCACGTTTGCTTCATAAGAGACAGGTGACCAAATACCCTCAGGGGGACACAGTGCCCGTGGGGAGGGGGTGGGCACCATGTGAGGATGGCGCTGTCCCCACTCTGGGACGGCGCCGAGCATTTCACGCCAAGGTAGAGGACGCAGATGACAGCACCCATGACCACAGCCCGTTCACCCCACTGCTGTGTTGGTTTGCGGCTTCCCTGCATGGGGACGGGGGGGGGGTGCTCTCAACTTTAATTGAGGATTTTCAGAGACTGTGTATAGGGTAAAATACTTGGAGAGCCTCAGAAATGGGCCCACTGCTCCTCAATGTGGATGAGAGCAAGGGGATGCAGAGGGCATGAAGGATCGGGGTGCTGTCCAGGATGGGGTTCAGGATAAAGGCAGTATGCAGGGGCACTGGGCAGCGTGAGGGCAGAGGGGACACGGAGCAAAGGGACCCGAAGACGGAGGGCAGAGGGGACACAGAGCAGAGGGACCCGAGGACGGGGGGCAGAGGGAATACGGAGCAGAGGGACCCGAGGACGGAGGGCAGCAGGTGCGTTGGGCTCTGCTTCTGGAGACTGCTGTTGGACCCAGGTTTCGAGGTTGCTCCGAGTGCGCTTCAAAAATGAGATTATTTTACCTTGATGAATAGAACTTTGTTAAGCCAGCAAACTAAATCAGCAGCAGCATCCAAAATGGGAGCTGGGCAGCCTTGTCTTCCTCCCTCAACGTCAGGCTTATGAAGCAGCCTGAGGATTCCTTCCTGAGCTTCTTAATTGTCTTGTGCTCCCAGCCTGGCTCAAGGCAACCGTACATGTGACGCTCTGGCACAAGCTGCCTCCGGGAGGTCAGAGGCGGCTAAGCGCCCTCCCTGTCTTTGAGCTGTTCGCTAACAGGATCAAAGCCCCCTGAGCAGTTTATTTGAAAAGCATTTGAGTAATTTAGCTCCTAATGGCTTCAGCATGTTTGCCATTTCAAACATGAAATATATTATTTTAAAAATGAAAGAAAGGGAAAAATAATGTCCATATCGGTCTTTCCGTTAAACAATGCCCATTTTCTGCATCAGCTAAGGAACCAAATCAAAGAACACAAGCTTCAAGGCAGCAGGACTGTGTGTCTGAAAGTGATTAACCCTATTTGGAAGCAAAAAAAAAAAAAAAGAGGGAGAATTTGGAATTTATGTTTTCTAAAGTTAGCAGGTCGTTTTCTATGTATCAGTGTAACATTCCCCAAATGATAAATGGAAATAATTGGAGGCCTTGTAATGCCAGAGACTCAAGATACTCCAGATCGGGACAGGCCCATCTTCGTAAACTTTATCTTCATAGGATTTGGGGTATTTGGTGATAATTCAAGTGCTAACCCACTCTGCTGGCATATGTAACGACGGTAAACACTTGCATCTGGACAGTGAACAAACTTTGATGCAAACCAGAAGACATTTGGAAACAATGCTCTGCTCCATTCGTGTAGCGGCAGTGCTCTGCCTACCGGGGACTGGCTCCCCGGTTTCTTCTGGAAGGTCCAAGAAAGTGACCCAGCATTTACAACGTCTTTTTCCAGGACGCAGCACAGGGTGGCAGGGCTTCTAGGGAGAGAATCTCCCTCCTCATCCGATCACTGTTTTTTGGAGGAGTCAGGGTCTTGTCCCATCATATCCATTGTATTGGTCCCAGTGGAGTCCCAGAGGAAAAGCCCGAGGAAGGTGATGTTTCTCCTAGAAAGGTAAAATTTCCTGGTTTCGATCAATGGTGAGTATGAAAGTTCTTTACCAAAAATGACAATCTGAAATGGACCTTCGTGGGTAGGAAACACTCTCTCGTGCTGGTTCCTGATCAAGTGCTTGGGGAGCAGTCTAGGTGTTCTTGAGGTTGCTCCTCTGGGGACATGTGGCCTTTACTCCAAAGATCAGCCTGGGAAATTCCGAGGAAATCTCTTTCCCTGGACTTGCAGGGAAATCCAAGGAACAGTTGAGTAAACCACACACATGTTCATGTCTTGACGCAGTTTTGTGTCACTGTTGATAACAGCTGGCATTTGCTGTCTCCAAACCTGTAGTAAAAGCTCAGTATTCCAACCCAGGACCTTGTGGGCAGAAAGAGAAAAGGTATGAGCTCCTGCTGGTGGAGGGCCACGGCTCTCACGTGGGGAAGAGGGGCTGCGGACAATGTCGGGAGTCATCGTTTTCTTGTCACTCAGGGAACAAGGAGGCAACTGGCATCTAGTGGGCAGAGGGTGGGGTGACCACTAGGACAAGCCCTCACAACAGAAATGTACCCAGCCCACCACACCAAGAGCACCAAGATGGAGAAGCTGGGCCTGGAGGGTTACCTGGAAGGCGAGGTTGGCGAAAGTAGCTCAGTTGGGTTAACAGCACTCAGGAGTCACCGAAGAGGAAAGTGAATTCCAAGATGTAAGAATGCAAACCTTTGTTGTGTGAATATATTCCTCTGGGTTTTTAAAAATATATATATTTTATTAATTTATTTGAGAGAGAGAGAGACAGCACAATCAGGGGGAGGGGCAGAGGCAGAGGGAGAAGCAGGCTCCTTGCTGAGCAGGGAGCCCAACGCGGGAATCGATCCCAGGACCCTGGGCTCATGACCTGAGCCCAAGACAGACACTTCACCAACTGAGCCACCCAGGTGCCCCTGCCCCAAAAGTTTTGCTGTAAAACCTGGGCATTTAGGGTTTGTTTTGTTTTGTTTGTGTTTTTATAAGATTATAAGTTTCTTCCAAAACAGGCTGGACATAGAGGCATCTTGAGCCTGGTTAGCTGTAGGGACTGTACTGGCTTTTAGGGCTCATTCCACATGGTTGGACAGGTGGAAACTAGATTCATACAGTTGTTTTTATTGAGACTCAGGGAAGATGTGTGCAACATTGTTCTGTGCCAGGGTCTGTGCTCAGCACTTCACATACAATCTCATGCAATCCTCCCAGAAAAGGCTTCGTTTAAGTAATTTTTCCAATTACTGAGTGTACCTCCGAGCTAGTCCATTCTCTTCACTTTTTGCAATAATACCGCTGTCACCTTTGTCATTAGCTCCAGTTGTGACTCAGAAGCCGTACAGAATGTCTAACATTCCTCCAACTTCTGCATGTCTAGGGCAGCTCTGAGCTTCACCTGAAGGCTATGCCTTCCTCGCTAACTCCAGGAGCATCGTCTCCCAGCTGACGGCAAGACAGTCAATCCTTCACCCCGTCTCAATTTCCTCTTGGCAAAGCTTCCTCTCATCAAGACCTTCCTCTCATGGGAGGTTTCCCTGTTCCAGCTGAGGTCGGAGTGGGGAGGCCAGCGGGAAAGCCATGTCCCGCGATGAGTGAACACTGTGTTTCTTCTATCCAACTGATTCCAGAAGCCTTGTCTGTAAGGGGCTCCTGGGCTTTAATTCTCTCCAAGCATCTTAAGTGCTACAGAATGAGGCTCCCTTATGCGCACATACACTCCTATGTGTATGCATATTTGACATCGCTCTAAAATAATATTTATTTTAAACATCAGGTATAGACACACTTTCAGATGTAGTTGAGGTAGACACAGATATAGATGCAGATGCAGATATACCTACAGATGATATAGATCCAAACTGACGTCAGATGGGAAGGACCGGCCGGATAAAAATGCAGAAGGACCTGTGGGAAGGATTCCGCTTGTTATGTGCATGGCGTGAGGTTGATGAATATGGATCTTCAAATACGGTGCCCATGTTTGTTATTTCTTTCTTTCTTTATTTAAGAATTACATTTGGGTTTAACCTCCTGTTCTTATTCCAACCTCTCAAATTATAGCCTCTGCTCATCAATCATCAGGCCATTTATAATGAAAACATTCATAATTACAAACCTCCTACCATGAGCCTCTTCAGCTACACCCCAGAAGTCTGGTATGCAGGATTGTCATCATCATGTTTGCGATATTTTACCTTTTCCCGTTGTTTCTTCTTTGACCTATGAATTATTAAGAAATGTGTTTTCTGATTTGCAATGGTATGTTTTTCAGAGTTCACTTTCTATTACTGGTTTTTAATTTAATTACTTTTTTTCAGGTGATTTATTCATATGGTATTGATGTGCCTATCTTAAATGTTCCTGTTGTCTATTTTAACTCCATCATCTTTATCCATAAATTTACTACTTATTATTATTCTAATGTTGTAAAGTTAGAGCTTGCTTATGTTCACACACGTTTACCAGGTTTTTTGCTCATATTTTTTTCTCATGTCACCGAGTCCCTTGCAGGATCAATTTTTATTTTTCATTCTTCAAATGTTGCTGTAGTGAGAGCTTGTAGCAAATCCTTTAGAGTTCTAAATTTTGGTGCATGGGTTTCAGATATACACAAAATATATGTAAGTATGTGTGTGTATGTATTTATCCTGTACAAATGCTTAGTCTGCATTAGCCCTGAGCCCATGCTCTGGGCCCACCCAGGTGCTGTTCTGAAGATCTACAGTTGCGATGTAGTTCTGACCCTCAAGAATGTTAATAAAGCCACACAGAGCCATCTAGGAGAGAGGTATTCACAGGGTTCTCTGAGAGCCATGTGACATTTTCTTGAGTCAGAAGACAAGAGACCAACCATGCAGCTCCTTGGAAGGTGACACTGGATGGTGACCCGAATCAGGGGAAATTAAGAGGGTTTAATGTGTCCCAAGGCTCCCCATGCTCCACAGGGGGGCTGATGGGGTAACCGGGAGATGCCTGCAGGGAGGTGGAGGTGGCCCCCTGCCACTGCCCTTGCTGACAATGATAAGACAAGTTCCATCAACACTCTTAATCTGAGGCCAGCTGGGTGACCAGAAGGGTGATATCTTGACGTCAGACACCTATGGCAGACACTCATTGCGTGGAGCTTGTCACCAGGTCAGTGCTTACTCAGCGTGCATTTGGTCACCATCCACCTGGACCAATATATCTTCTGGGGAAATATCCAGGTTTGCCATCCCTTTCAAAGTGTTTTCAGCAGTGGTTCTCAAAATTACTGTGAGATTTTGACGCTCAAACCAGAGATTCTTTTTTCTTTCTTTTCTTTTTTTTCTTTCTTTCTTTCTTTTTTTTTTTTTTGTCTGAAGCATGGCCTGGACAACTGTTTTTTTGTTTTGTTTTGTTTTGTTTTGTTTTGTTTTGTTCTGTTTGGGTTTTCCAGGAGACTCTAATGCACATCAATGTTAAGAACCCCTGTCTTACAGTCTCCGATGCCTCCGTCAGCTTTTCTCAAAAATGGTTCTATGAAAGAATTAAGCCCTACAGAAAGTGATTTGATTGATTATCTTCTCTGTTCTTCCAAAGATGGTGTGTACGTAGTAACATTCTAGTGCATGGGAGATAAATCAGTTCATTACCACAGAGGACGCCTGGGGCACTAGGCTGGATTCTTTAGTGGAAAGAGGTGATGGTTATAATTTTTGAAAGCTGTATTCAACAGCTAGTAGGTTAGCAAACTGATTCTCTACGGGAGAAAAAAAAAGCCCTGAGTGGTTGCACCTGCCATGATCTGTGGTGGAAAGACTCCCACCATGGATTTCAACCCACCAGCTGTTTAAGAACTGGCTTGTGAAATTCCTAAAGAGTTAAAAAATAACTTCCCCGTCTTGGACGCACAAATTGGTGGAACAGGTCTACAGTACACTCTTCATTTCTTGAGAAATTGGTCTACTTAACCATGAGGCTGTATTTGAGGCCATATGGTTGTTGTTGCTTCTTGGATTCCATCAAACCAACTCAAGTGCACATTTCATACCAATGTGGCCTGGAAGACAGGGGCTGGATTTGCACTCATGCAGTCTTCCAGGCCTGCCCTGCTTTTTTCCTTTAAGCTTCTTTGTTCTAATCGGTTTTTATATTGGGGTTGTATCCAATATTTTCCTTAGAAGAAGGTGTTTTTATGTTGTTTTATTTTTTACCAACAAACAAGGTGACTTTTTTCCTTGTTAGATTATCCACTCCCAGAATGTACTGTAGGAACAGGGCATCTCAGAGCTGATAAAGGTGGCCTCTACATCCTGAAAATGAATAACCTCAAAACTTTTACCTCAGTTTACCTACTGCCTAATCAAACAGAAATATATGAATAGTTCGTTTCAACATGTTATATTTAGCACAAGAAAGGGGTACATGTTGGTTCCTATGGAAGGACTAGGAAGGACACAATTCAGCAGTGGTGAGGGCTGGAGGTGTACAGGGAAGTCCTCCTGACAGTGAGGACTCATTGCTGATAGCCCATGGGTGACTCATGGGGTATATGTGGTGAGTGGGAGAGGGGAGAGGTAGGGATGTTCCTGGCCAAGGACTCAAGGGCATTGTCAAGTAAACTGCTATAAAAATAAGTTATTGGGCAGGTGGCTCAGCGGTTTAGTGCAGCCTTTAGCCCAGGGCGTGATCCTGGAGTCCCGGGATCGAATCCCACGTTGGGCTCCCTGCATGGAGCCTGCTTCTCCCTCTGCCTGTGTCTCTCATGATTCAATAAATATAAATATTAAAAAAATAAAAGAAAAAGAAAATCCACTTAAAAATAAGTTATTTTAACTTTAAATTGAATTAATCTTCAGAGTTAAAAAACAATGTTTCTCTCTATCTCTCTCTTAAAATATTGCTTTACATTTGCCTGGAATTTTTTTCTTTGATTATTATAGTGGAAGATGAATGACAGGGAAGAAATCTGATCCATCTGACAAGGCTTAAATAAATGTCACTGCACAATACAATCGGAATGACAAGCAACCTTTGGAGAAGAAGGAAGATCACACATGAAACTCCTCTAAAAATAATTAATAATAACAATTAAAAACTCTGTACAATCATTTTGGAGAAAAGTTTGGTAATTGCTTATAAAACTAACCATACTCTTATCACATGAGTCAGCAGTCATGTTCTTTGGTATTTACTCAAAGGAAATAAAAACTTACATCCATGCAAAACCTACACATGATGCATACGGCAGCTTTATTCATAGTTGACATCTCAAAGCAGCCAAGAGGTTCTTCAATAGGAGAATAAATAAATAAACTGAAACATCCAGACAATGGAATATTATTCAGCACTAAAGAGCAATGAACTACAAGCCATGAAAAGAGATGGAGGAAAATTATGTGAATATTCCTAAGTGAGATAACCCAATCGGAAAAGGCTATATGCTGTGTCCGTTCAACTATATATATTCTAGAAGAGTCAAAACTACTGGCTCAGTAAAAGATTGGTGGTTGCCAGGGGTTGGTTGGGAGTGGTGAAATAGGCAGAGTCCAGAGAATTTTTAGTTGGTGAAAATACTCCATATGATATTATAATGGTGGATACGTGTCATTTAACATTTGTTCAAATCCATAAGATGTACAACACCCAAACGAAACCCTTACATAAGCAGTGGTTTTTAGGTGGTGATGATGTGTCAACATGGGTTCACCAGTTGTGACAAGCGTGTGCTCTGGAGAGAGATGCTGCTCGCAGAAGAGGCTGCGTCTGTGGGGCAGGGGGTGCGTTGGAACTCTCTGTACCTTCTCCTTGACGTTGCTGTGAACTTAGCTGCTCTAAGAAATAAAGCCTATTAAAAAACTAAAACTCTCGGGGCACCAGGGTGGCTCCATGGTTGAGCATCTGCCTTCAGCTCAGGTCATGATCTTGGTCCTGGGATCAAGTTCCACGTCGAGTTCCCTGCATGGAGCCCGCTTCTCCCTCTGCCTGTGTCTCTGCCTCTCTCTCTCTCTCTCATGAATAAATAAATAAAAGCTCTAAAATAAATAAATAAATAAATAAATAAATCTCTCCCTTCATCTCCATTTTAGCCCTAAATGAGCATTTTTATGCTCAATAGGGAATTTATAGAACTTCTGATAAGTCAAGTAATGACACTAAAAAAAGAAACTCTGGAAAGTTTGAGAAAAAACAACAAAGAAAACGAAAATAGACTGTGACAATTGCACAACTGATATCTCCAACTGAAACTCTGTGATATTTAATTTTTATGTCAAAAAAGAAATGATATATAAATCAAAGATTTCAGGAAGGAGAGAATATTTGTGCATGTGAGTTATTCCCTCCTATCTCCTTTAAGATGAAATGTGAGTTATATCCTACATTTAAAAATTGAGAAGCATGATCTGCCTTTCTCATCAATGATTTTGTCATCACAACCTGCTTTGCCAAGAAGTTTACGTGAGTGCCATTTAGATGTGCCTCCTTCCCATAGTACTTAGTCATCAGTACGCTGCCTACTTTATGTTCATTAATACTGGCAAGTTTTTTTATGGCATAGCGTCAAACCTCCAGACCTTTATGGTTGATCATGACAAGTATTCCGCATCTGCTCTAAGCTCTGGAGGTCCCCAGAACGTCTTCTGGTCTGGCCTGGGATGAACTGGTCTTGGTTCCAGGCTCTGGATGGTGCTCAGGTCTGCTGTACATCGCCACGTTTCCCTTGATCTGGCTGCTGTAAGGGGCACCTCCCTTTAATGGCAGAGCACAGGTGCATGTTTGAGGCTTCCATTCAAAAAAAAAAAAAATCTGCTAAGACTGCGTGAGTCACAGCCCAGCGTCAGGGTGGGGAGAACATGCTCTGCCGATGCAGCGTGGTCAAGGTGACACAGCAGCGAGATTTCCTAAGCGCATTAATCCAGTCAACCAAAAACGGAGCCTGTACAAACGTCCCCGGACTTTTCTTTGCTACGGTTACAAGCCTCCTCCCGTTACAACCACATTTATTAATCCATGTGTGACACAGTCTCTGATTATCATATATTGGTCGCTATGGAATCTATTCTACGTCACTGTTCATTGCACTTTTGCTAAGAAGTCATCAGGGTTATAAAGCAAGTTTTCTGGTTCCCTGCATTTCTTCCCTCTGCTCTGATTTCCTCTGAGGTCAAATAAACTCCAACACAACTGGTCACAAAGGCGGTGCCTAATGTCCTTTCTGACCCCCCCCCGGGGTTTTGACCCATGCAACTCATTCAACTCGTTCAAATATTTTAACTGGCTCGTCTCACCCTGTCCATTCACTGTCCCTCACTCCATCCGCTATGGTCTGACTTTTTCCCTCCTCCTGGACGCCCTTACAGAAACTGTTCTCATTCAGGTCACCAACATGAAAGGTTTTTTCTATCATTGGCTCCAGCACGTGGTTCTCCGGCTTTATGTTGTGAAAAGGCTAAGATTTAGCTGATATATTAAGCATGTCCTCGGCTTGGAAATGCTCAGCTCACTTCTGGCGGAAAGCCGCATCCCCTGGTCCCCCTGTCCACTGGCAGCCCCCTACTCTGTCTTCTTTGCTGGACACCCCCCCTCCAGAGTTCCTTCTGAGACTGTGTGTCCATCAGAGCCTCGGAGCAGAGCCCGCTGCTCCGCGCCCCGTCCGTCCTTCTGTGATCGGTGGCCGGGTCTCCTGCCCTGCTCTCCCAGCTGCTGCTTCTCTAACCTGCATCTCTCAGCTACGGCTTCTCCTCAGGCTGCATCCCACGAGGCATTGCAGGCTGAATTCCTTCCAGGCACTTCAGAGTCTGCCCCAAACTAAATGTCATCATCTCTCTACAGACACTCCTTTCTTTCCTTAAGTCTTTATCCTGGCCATTTATATGGTCTCCGCCTGAAGCTCGCGCAGTCCCTGCTGGCCCTGCGCTATCTTATTGCCCTGCATCCCATCAATCACCGAGTCTCTAGGGCTTTATCTGCCCAATACTTTTCTCCCAAACCTCTCCTCTTTCCTGTGCCCAGGGCTCTGCTAATAGCAGCTACCGTGTGTTACTTTCTACGAGCCAATCACCAGGCCAGCCCTTGGCTTGTCACACCATCTTTGCCTTTTGAGGCAAGTATTGATTTCTATATGCTGCAGAGGAGAAGTCGGACTCAGAGATCTGGAGGATGAGAAAACTCAGGCTACAAGAAATTATATAACGTGGTTGGGGTGGGGGGCGCTGTGATTTGTAAACCTGATGGAACTCAAAGTCTACGTGGGCTTTTGGTTCTGTCTCTACACTTTTTGTGGTCAAATAGTCAAGTACTTTGCATTTGGTTTGGATACGATGCTTCATCCTCGTTTCTCTTGGTTCTAAAAAGTTGATAGAAGTGATATTTGCTAAATGCTTACAATGTTCCGGGAGCCGCATCTGGTGCTACAGGCAGACACGTGAGGACCCTTTTCTGCCCTCAGCAGCTCACATGTTCCCCAGCATCGACTAATAAAGACAAAGTCATACTCCAAAAATGCGTGTCATAAATAATCTGTCAATTTTGTTATTTTAGAAATTTGGTGGCAAAATAGTTTGTATCATTAAACCCTTGAAATATTACCCTTGGTGGCATTTATACAAATTATCCAGATGATTCAGGCCAGGAAGCATGTTCATCAGAAACAACTAGGTATTTGCTAATGGCATCTTTAACTCAGTTACCGGGACCAACTTGTCTTTTTTGCCTCAGACTTAGTTAATGTGTCCCGTTTACGGATTACATCGAAAAAAATCCTATGAGGTTCAGATCTGAAGTCAGACAGCTCAGGGTGTGAGGAATTTTGCCAACCTGTCATCCTCTCGACAGCACCCCGATCAATGCGCGCCAAGAAATTCACGTGTTAAACACGTTCCCTCTCCCCCACCCTGTGAGATGTAGCCGTATAGACTCTGGTTTTAAGTGGTAATCAGCAATAATGTATTGCTTGTTCCCTAATGTCAGTATTGGTGATTTAGTGATTAATTATCTAACTGCTGTGTAGTGCTTAAAATAATCCAAATGCACGAAGTAAATTAGTTGATCAGGAGAAAATTCTATCATGCAAATTCATGCAATACAGACCCTCACTGTCACACTCATCGCTGACAACATAAGTGGGTCACCGGAGTGGCTGGCCCCTGTTAATTTATTTTCTCAGACACACCATACATATTCATGATATCCTGCTGTTTGTCTGTCACCTCAAAGAAGCCCTATCTTCAGAATCACAATTAACAGAAAATATGCACATTTAGCCAATGAGAAAGAGTGAAACTAGAAGAGTTGTGAATCTGATTTTATTTTATGCTTTTTTTTTTTTTTTTTTTTTTTTTTCCAGACCCTATGACGGATTGGAAGCAACAGCAATTTGTCCATCTGGTCTTAAATTGTTAGTTCATGGACAGTGAGGTACAAGACTCCCAGGAAAGCAAGTATTTGTGAAAGGAAGATATTCATTCATTTTAAGGTCCCACAGCTTGCTAAACTGCTGCACATTCTACTCTAATTGACAGTAAGTGCACGGCGATTGTGCCAGATAAGGAAATGGAGCTAAGTGCGCAGGCCACCGCCCAGGGTGGGAGCGCCCACATCCCATCCTTCAGGCTAATCGGTAGTGGCAGGATCCTGACATCACTGCCACTGTAATAACTGAGCCAGGGCAAGGGCTCCTGTCAGAGGGTATGTGTTCACTTGGGCATTTCCTTCTTTCTAGGAATACAATGTGTTTCATTAGCAAAAAGATAGAAGACAGGATAATTACTTCCTCCAGCAGAGATGTACCTCCTCATCGCGATGGCTGCAACAGGCAGACGCAGAGAAAAACAGACACGTTTTGGATGATATTCATTTTGTTTCAAAGGCCGCATTCATCCAACATGGTATTTATTTATTTATTTAAATTTTTTTTTGCAAGAATGAGCCATTTCCTGAATGGACACTTGTTGCTTCGTGGTAACACTGTAACCTTCACTTTTTTCAACTTTGTGTCAAAATCTGTGAAACAACATCTCCATCGGTGAGGGAAAAGGTCGGTTTAAAAAAATGGAATCTGGGGGATCCCTGGATGGCTCAGTGGTTTAGTGCCTGCCTTCCGCCCAGGGTGTGGTCCTGGAGTCTGGGATTGAGTCCCACATCAGGCTCCCTGCATGGAGCCTGCTTCTCCCTCTGCCTGTGTCTCTGCCTCTCTGCCTCTCTCTGTGTCTCTCATGAATAAATAAATAAAATCTTTTTAAAAAAATGGAATCTATCCATGATTCTTGAGTAAAGAAATAGGGTGAGGGGCTAGAGCAGCATCACGTTACATACCTTCTAAAAAGATACGGAATATTAAATGGCGAAAAATGCATCACGAGTATCCCCCAAAGCCTTCATGTATCCTTTTAGACATGCACAAAGCAAAGGATTAATTCCACTGGTAATATTTGTGTTAGAGCCACACCAATTAATTTAATATTCTGATTGGACAAGCAGTAGAGCTTTAACGGCTGTTAACTTTTTGGCAAGTAGCTCTGGGAAGGCGGTAATGAGATTAACATTCAGAGGACAAATTTGCTTTTTTGCTGTATTTAATTACTACTCTGACACCACATAGTGTTCACTCTGAATTCTCTAGACAGGACACTAGAGAATGTTATCTGTATTTGTGTCACATAGCGAGACCTGCTTTGGAAACACTGTGGGAAATAGAGTCTTTATAAACTGCTCTCTTCAAGGTCGGGGACGTTCATGAAGAAGGTCGAGGTAGATGCTTGAAATTAAATTTAGGTGCCTACATTCAGTCCTTGGTGGGATATAGAAACAGCACTTAATCCTCATCCATACCTTAACTATGTACGAAATATTTTTACGATCATCATGTCTTTTGATCATTCCCCAAAACTCTTCGAAGCAAGGTGCACTGTGCCTATTTTATAGATGAGCGTGGCTGTAGTTACGGGTCTGACATCACGTACGTTTTGTTCTGAAAGCCTGAGCCGAAGCTCAGGTATCATTGGGCTGCATCCCAGAGTGTTTCCCGCAGCGTAGAAAGGAGGTGGCTTTGGAAGCCTAGAGTCATTTACTCATCTACCGTCACTGTGCTGCCAGGATTTGTAAATAGATACTCTACTTTTTTTTTTTTTTTTCAGACAAATTAGGAAATAAAGGCAAGAAAATGGTCTTGGTTAAACTTCTGGAGGAAAATGAATTAGAAGAAACTTCTAATTCCTTAGAAAATATTGAGGAAACCAAATCAGTTATGCATCAGGTCCTGTATTTGTCACCAAACGGCTTAGGGGATGGAGAACATAGCAGATCTGGGCCTCTTTGTTCTCATTGATAGGAACATAAGATGCCTCAAAACCTTTTTCAAAATAAATAATCTGTAATCTACAAATTCTCAAGTGTCCCTATATTTACAAGTTTATCTACAACTACACACAGATGGGCAAGTTATAATCATTCTTCAACTTTTTATTTTATTTATTAAGTTTTTTTTTATTTCAATTCCAGGATAGGTAACATACAGTGTTGTATTAGTTTCAGTTGTACCCTGTAGTGATTCAACACTTGTAACATCACTCCATGCTCATCCAGAGAAGTGTACTCTCAATCCCCTTCATCTATTTCATCAGCCCACCCCTGCCACCTCCTTTGTGGTGATCACCAGTGTTAGTTGAGAGTTTGTTTCTTGGTTTGTGTGTGTGTGTGTGTGTGTGTGTGTCTCTATTTCTTTTGTTCATTTGTTTCTTAAATTCCTCATATAATGAGTGAAATTATATGGTATTTGTCTTTCTCTGACTTATTTTACTTAGCATAATACCCTCTAGTTCCATCCGTGTTGTTGTAAATGGCAAGATTTCATTCTTTTCTATGACGGAGTGATATTCAATAGTATATACCTACCACATCTCCTTTAACCGTTCATCTATGGATGGATACTGGGGATGTTTCCATAGTTCAGCTACGGTAAATAATGTTGCGTGTATCCTTTCAAATTACTAGTTTTGCATTCTTTAGGTAAAGACCCAATAGTGCAATTCCTGGATTGTCAAGTAGTTCTATTTTTAACTTTTTGAGGGGCCTCCATACTGACTTTCACTGTGGCTGCACTGGTTTGCCTTCCCACCAACAGTGCACAAGGGTTTTTTTCTCCACGTTTTCACCAACACTTGTTGTTTCTTGTACATTCCTTAACTTTTAAATTCCTTCACATTATCTTATGAACATTATGACATTTATTTTTTTTGGTTAATAAAGTATTTGAATGGCACTTGTAGTTTCCAATGGCTAAGTCTAGACAAGATATGGTGGACTGTAAATAAAACCTCATCACTACTCTGAATGCAAGTCTTTCCAGCTTTCCCATCCATCCATCCATCCATCCATCCATTCATCCATTCATCCAACAGTATTTATTGATTCTATTATGTACCAGTTACTGAGACAACAGAATTGAAAAAGTGCAACCCCTCCTTCAAGAAACTAATAGTCTAAATGTGTGGTATATTGATACCTTCTGGGTTTTTTTGCTTTTGCTTTTGTTTTTGTTTTATAAAAGTCATCATGATCAGTAAAGAATAATCATTTCCAGAAACATTGGAATGTGATTTATTCATTCAGCAGCTAGTTCATTTGACAGAGAGAATATATTAACTATCATACTTGAAATAGGTGAGGAAATTTAATTAGATATGAACAAGAATGATTTTTTTAAAATATTAAATAAAAGGTCAAGCCTATAGGACAAAATTGGATTATTTCATTGGCTCTTGTCTTCTTCACATGAAAAATACTTTTTTGATATTGGCATCTGGACAGAGAGGGAAGTTAATTAAAACAATCACGTGATTGTGAATAATTTCAGAAGTATTTGGTTGGTACTTTTTTGGGTGTGTTGATGTTCTGTGTGTTCATACAACTGGTATCTATTTCACAGTTACAGCATACAATGTTGTTTTGAAAGTGAGATCTACTGTTGGCTAATTCTGTCATTGATGTGTTGCAATGCCAATAGCATGATAGACAGCCAGCTATCTGTTGAGGTATAATGTGTACACTCACTTCCCTGTTTTGTGGCTTGTTCAGAAAATTCACAATGTGAACTGGCAGTTCCTTAGGCATGCCCAGAGTGCCCGTGCTGCGCCAACCTCTGATTGGCACTCGCCGGCGGGATGGAATGGCCAGTGAGACTCGCCTGGGTTCAGGTATTATTACTTTAGATAATTACTAAGTAGAGTTCCCAGATTGGCATTTCAGAGACAAAGCAATTATCAAAGAATAATTAAATCACAGCATGAGTGAAGCAACTTTACATTTCACTAAGTAGTTTACTTTAGGCATTTTAACTAATTCCAGCTATCTCGGTAGACACAGGTGTCCAGATCTCATATATTCATGTCATGCTCCTGATCTGGCACATGGTGGCTTGCTCTCTTCCTTCACACACACACACATGCACTTGCACATACACATCCGTGCACACTCACACGTTGACCTCACCATGTACATTACTAGCAGCAGTTGACTCAGCCTCTTCTGCTATGGCTGTTCTTACTGGATTCTGTTCACTCATTTCTCTTTTGTTGCTCTGTTGTTCAGGCGCCCAGCCCATGAGCTCAGCAATCATTATTTCCAGGGCTCTTTTTCTTCTGATGATGATCTCGGAGTTTCTTCTTAATCTGTAACCCTAGTCACAGAGTGAAAGTTCTTGCTGATCATATCTTCCTTATATCATCCCAACTGCTCCGCAACCACCCGGCCTTCGCTTGACTTGAGTCTGATGGACAGCTCCCCAGAGACTGTCTGCTCTGACTCCGCATGGTTGTTGGGGTAAGAAAGACAAACACATCAAAGGAAAGATAGATGGGATCTCAAAAGAGCTTCCTGTGCTGGATCCTACTATTCAACTCAAAAATTCTCCTGGAGGGATTCCTGGGTGGCGCAGCGGTTTGGCGCCTGCCTTTGGCCCAGGGCGCGATCCTGGAGACCCGGGATCGAATCCCACGTCGGGCTCCTGGTGCATGGAGCCTGCTTCTCCCTCCACCTATGTCTCTGCCTCTCTCTCTCTCTCTCTCTCTCTGTGACTATCATAAATAAATAAAAATTAAAAAAAAAAATTCTCCTGGAAAGTTCTTCTCAGTCAAAGGGAAGCCCTACAATCAAAATTAAGTTTATGGTCACCCATTTCTTCTGGAAAGGTACAGAGAAACAGTTCATCATTTTCAACCTTCATAGTGTGTCAGTTGCCAAAGCAAAAGAAAAATGAGACTTTACAACAATTCATTATTAAATATAATACACATAGAAGAAAAATGCCTGATTTTTTAAACTTTTTTTTTGAAAGAGAGAGAGTGTGTGCATGAACAGGGGCAGTGGGGAAGGGGCAGAGGGAGAGGGAGAGAGTATCCTCAAGCGGACTCCCCACTAAGCACAGAATCTGACTTGGAGTTCAATCTCACAACTCTGAGAGAACTCTGAAATCAAGAGTTGGATGCTTAACGGACTGAGCCACCCCAATTTTTAAATGCTTAAGTTAGGCTTTCAATGAATCAATATGAACTTAGAATAAAACTTTACAGAGAAACTTAAAGGGACAACATGATTTGGAGAATTTAATAAAGAAGGAAAAGTCCATAACTCTATCTATCTACCTACATACATGTAATACACATACACCTTTGCATATTTCCATTATGTATATTTATATAATATGAAGTATAATCAAATTACATAATATTTTATAATATATGGCTATGTAATATAATAAAATATATAGTCAATATATAATCCCCACGTAATCAAGAAAGATTTTTTAAATAATTCTATATAACTAGATATCTATTTGAGGCAGTCACATTGAAGCAAGCAAACTGACAATCTAGAGGCCAACTGGATTGTCACAGGTAGACGTGGACCCTTTGATTGAATACATTTTACAGACCCTTAAGAGAAGCGGGAGCTGCTTATTCTCCAAGCATCATCCTTCTAGTGGTCATGCTCCCCTGGAGTTTTGTCCTCCTTCCCGGCTGCACAGGGAACTGGCATAGGTCCACAGAAGAGCTAACGTGCTCTAAGAAGAAGAGCTAGAAGTTTACCTTAAAGAATGGAAGATTCAAAGATCCACAAGAGCTGTCTTCAGATTGATGAAGGCTGATGCAGGCATGGGAGTGGCCATATTTTCACAGATCCTGGAAGTTGGTGCCCTGACCAGTGGCAGGAAGATTTTGTCCCCATGGAATGAGTTTTTTAGTAGTAAGAGCTTCTCAAATGGGACCAGTCTCTCAGGAGAAGATAAATCTCCTTTCATTTCAGATGCTCAGAATAAGCTGATTCACATATGACAGGGAGATACAAGGTGGAGGGTTGAGTATCACATGTCTGTTTGAGAATATATATGTGTGTGTTTATGGGTGTGGGTTGTACAGAAAATGAGGGTCGGAGTGGATGACCTCTTAGGGTCCTTGTGACCTTAGGTGGCTATAATAATTGTCACAGGCAGATTATTTCTCAACTTCCTCCTTTTTAATTTATCTGGTACATCCAATCCAGAGCATCTATGGAATTATTTATTTATTTATTTATTTATTTATTTATTTTTAATTATTTGACAACCAGTGAGTGCATATGGGTGGAAAGAGGCCAGTCTGGAGTTTAGAGGTGCGACCTCTGGCAACTCTAAAACTTCCTTAGGCTATTATTTTCTGCGTTTATAAAATACAATCTTAGGACAACCTAGATCTAGAATTCTTTCTTATCTAAAAGGCTACGACTATATATGCTACTCATAAATGAGCCTAGACATTTTATATATTCATTAGCTTTGGCCAGTGCAAAAGCACTGCAGAGAAACATCAGCACTAAGGATCATGATGCAACATCACACCCAAAGGATTGTCACAGGTAGACATGGACTCTTTGATTAAATACATTATACAGACCCTTAAGAGAAGCGGGAGCTGCTTATTCTCCAAGCAGCATCCTCTACTTCCTGGAAGAACCTTGGGTGAGGCATTCGAGGAATAAATAACATTTATGCTTACTTAAAGCAATGATTCTATTATCACCCAATGGTGCACATAAAAGCTGGGCGCTTCTCTTTGAATTGTTACATTTGTTTGTGGTGAGATTTCTCCTGGCATGGTCTGGTCATTATACATCTGCCTCTCAAGCAGCACCACCGTTTCTTCCCCTGACTTCACTTCCACCCGAGTTCCAAGGCTTTCTGATTATTAAACTGCAGAGAGTTGAAATTTGCTATCGTACAATTGGAACTAATTGTCTGAGACGATTTACATCCATCAGTGCAAAGTTTATGGCTTTTTAGACTCAGTGTAAGATGAATAAATAACAGAGCTTGAGTCATTACTCTGTTTTATTACTTGTGATGTGCTGGGTAATCTGAATATAATTTGGGCACCATAGCTTTGTCAAATAGTGGACATCTGTCAAGTTACAAGTTCTGATGGTATTTTGCAATCTGTCCACTCATACCCTTTACAGTTACCAAGAAATTGAGGTTTTGGGGTTGTTTTTTTTTTTTTGTTTTTTGTTTTTTTTTGTTTGTTTGTTTGTTTTGTTTTTTTTTTTTTGGTTTTTAAGTCAGAAATTCTGTTGGAGAATTGAGAGTAACTTTCACTCCATGGATTGTCCTGATGGTCATATGGGCTTCTTTTCTCACTCCCTGTAATGACCACCCTGCCCCGCTCACACACTGCACCCTTCCTTCTGCTCACATAATGGACACAGAGGAAGCCAATATCACCCTTACCATCTCTCTGCTTTGATGAGAGCGTACACAGGGAGTCAGCCAATCAAGCAGATGCTGAAGGAGACACACGGCGGCCTCCGTTCCCTCCCTTACACGTGAATGGGTGGGGTGGTTCACCAGCCCAGGCTTTCACAAGCGCATTTTAAAGTACATAAAAATTTTTTCAAAAATGGTATCTTTCACCTGCTATTAGGGAAGTGTTTTCATAGTTAAACAGTTTTTACTCTTTGGAAATTTCTCCCTGATTCTGATTTATTTTTATATTTATTTTTACAAAGCCATTTTAGCTTTATAATTTTTCCGGCTTAATATTGCCCATTAGAGCTAATGGACAGTTGTTAGGCTCATTTCTTGAAAACGATCCATGGAAATTCTTTCAACTCCTATTGCCTCCTGAGAAATTCTTGGATGTGTGTCACCGTATATAGAGGACAAAATCTAAAAAAAAAAAAAAAAAAAAAAAAAAGAAGACAAAATCTACACTGAGCTTCACACAGGCTTAGAGGGGGAAAAAAGGCAAGAACATGGCTAAATTTATCTGAGAGAAGTCAAGTACAAGGACATAAGGTTCAGACAGAAGTGAGCCTGTGCAGCACGCTGTATTATGATTTCATGCTGCAAGCCATTCATCATGAGAAGGTAGGAAATCATGGAACTCAGGTTTCAGAAAAAATGTATCAGGCAAGGAGATATGGCATGGATGTGAAATTGAATAAGTGTCACATCATTACAAAGTTATCGACTGACTTAGTGACTGGATCCAAGGGATGAGCAGGACAATCTAGCCTGTCCTCAGGGAACTCGCAGTAGAAACAGACCCATCCCAAGGAGATGCAGTGCCAGGCAGGGCACGATCCCAGTAGGGGTGTGACTTGCTCTGAGTGGGTTCAGGGAGCCTTCCACAGAACTGATTTGCAGGACTCCCAGGAAGGATGAAGAGTGAGAGTTTGCTGGGAAGGGAGGGAGAAACATGTTCCCTTCCCATGGACCAGAGAGGTCAGCTCAGGAGTGTGACTCTTTCCCAAATTTCACGTCTGTGTTGGCTTTTGTCTAAAGCCTCTTCCCTCCCTTCCTGATACCACTGTCAACTTCTGCTTCAGAACTCAGTCCTCCCTCCTGCTCCCTGGTCCTGTTCTTCATGACTACATCTCTGCAAAGGTCTCAGTTGGGAAGTAGGTGCTGATGGAGCCAGATATCTCTTCTGGACACCAGCCCCACATCCAGAAGTCCCCTGGATCTATCCCCAGGATCATCACAGGACCTCTGGTGTGACCCTGAAGCCTCCGCGCTGCACTCTGGCCTTCAGACCCCAGTCTTCCCTGCCTCCCCCTCCAGACAACAACCTAGTCATGAAATTCAATTTCCCTCACACCACAGCATGGCCCAATGGCTATCAATGTCTTCTATTTCCTCCATGATGAATTTTTAAAATCTCACCAGCATCTACAGAATCCAGTCTGATCCCAGTTTACCTTCTCTCTCTTGACTCCTGCTCGCCCTCATGCCCTATAGTCACACTGTAGAGACCTTCTGCCTTCTGCCTGGGAAGGACCAGCCTGCCCCCCACCAGACTCAGGGCTTCTCACATCTGCTTTCTTCAGCCCAGGATGCTCAGGTGTCACTTGTCATCATTCCGGGGAACTTGAACTCTTCTCAGGTGCCCCAGTCTAGCTTACATCTCCTCCCTGTGCCCATGGCCCTTAACACCAGTGTAGTTTGAATCATAACATGCTTGTTCATGGGGCAGGATGTGTACGTGGGTCACTGCTGTAGCCTCAGCGACTTGGAGGCAGATAGAGGAGAAAAGAAAGAAGGGTAGAGCGAAGGAGGCAGGAGGAAAGCCAAACAGGAATCTGAAATCACGACATGTTTACTAAATTGTGATACTCCAGTAATTTGATTAAATATATTAATGGCACATTTTAACTGACTGTTACATAGCTAGAAGAACAATGAAATTTAGAATTGTTCTATCCAAGTAAAAGAATTCAACCAAGAGGCCAGCAAGCTTCCAAAATAAACACCGGTACCCAAATTACTCTATTTCAAAGTGGTTTTTTGACCAGTGTCTTGGACTCCAGAAGAAAGTTTTTTTTGTTTGCTTTTATTTTGGGGTTTTGGGTTTTGTTTTTTTTTTTTTAATCGAGGATACTTTTCAGTCTGAGGCTTCTCAGTGGTTGGCTTCCATGCTTAACACCAGAAATGACAATATCAACTCCATTAAATTCCAAGTGTTTTTTCTTCAGTAGGTAATAATCATTGTGATATCGAGGAACCAAGCCTTCAGAGCATTTGGAAAGTCATATGGAAAGTCATAGAGAAATAGGACCCGGCTGCTCATTCTCAAGCTAACTGTCGAATCGTGTTACCGTGCCCGTTTACCGCATCCAAGTTTATGATATTTTGCATAAACTTCTTCGAAAAATGATTTCACTGAAAAAAATTTTAATTTGATTCTTCCCCTCATAGAATAATTCACGTGACCAGCTACATTTGACTTAATTTGGTCACTGCCTGAGCCAAGTTTGCAAAAATGTGCTAATGATTTTTGATAAAATTCTTTCACCAATTTTTAGCATTTGGGTGAAAAAAAAGGAAAAAAGCAGTGAGGAATAAAGGAATGGAATAAGAATCATGGGAGTGGGCACAATGGAGGAACATCGGAGGTGAAATTTTTCCTCACACTGAGGCCAACTAACTGCTTTGGCTTTGAGTTCTTTCTTGTGTTTCATTTTTAGGAGATATTTTTATTTCACATGAACAATTTTGACTATGAGTCAATTAAAGTCGTGTTGGAGAACTCTAGGTCATTTTAAATGTATGCAGATCAATTCATTTGATAGCGGTTCCATGAGAAAACAATATACTTAACCTGATAAATAGGAACAAACCACTGAAACCTTTTGGAAAAGGCCAATAAGCAAAATCAAAACATCCAGCTTCTTGTCAGCTTATTCAAAAGGTTTACATCAGTTAGTATCTGAATTTCTTTCTCAAACCTTGTAATATATATTTTTTCCAATGTAAAAACATTGGAGTTGAGTGTCAGATTTCCTGTTTTTTTTGTTTTGTGTTTTTTTCTATTACCTAAGTCCGAATTGGCCAGACTTCCCCATTGTGGATTTTTTCTTAAATTTAATCTTAAAATGAAGCTAATTATTTGACTAAATCAGAAATTAAAAAAAAAAAAAGATTAAATAGACCATTTGTTCAAACTTCAGTCCCCAACCAGAAACACGGTGTTCAGTTCTTATAAAGTTTTCCTAGGTTGTGGATTGAAAACATGTAAAAAAAAAAAAAAAAAAAGAAAACATGTCATGCTGACAGCAAGCAATAAACAATGGTTTATGAATCGTGCATCATGCAGAGAAGCTAAGGAGATGGGGATGGTGTTACTGAGTACCTCCTCTGACAGCAGCTGAAACAGTAATAACAAAAATAAGTCATTGCCTGTCTGTCCTCCCTGCTAGGCCTGTGATAGCTCTTTTATAGCAGAGTTCACAGAACATTGATATTTAGGGGGATTACAACCTTGCCTTACTGTTTACCCTGTATCAGATATCTGCCTGAGACAAGCAGCTCCTTGAAAACCCCTGACTCTGGCACACTGTAGACACGTGGTTTCTGAAAGTATTAATGGTATTTTTGGAGGCAGATCCCTCTACCTTTCCAAGTGCCTGGGATACTCTTGCATCAGACCCACCCACCAGGATGTTACACACTTTGCTACCATTAGCTTCCTCCTTCAGAAAGTGCCTTTGCTGAATTCTGTTTGGAAAATTGTTTTGAGCATCAGCCATTTGACATTCACTTCTCTTGCATTCTTTTTTTTTTCTTTTAAGATTTGTATTTATTCCTGAGAGACACACAGAGAGGCAGAGACACAGGCAGAGGGAGAAGCAGACTCCCCGTGGGGAGCCCGATGTGGGACTTGATCCCAGGACCCCAGGGTAACGACCTGAGCCAAAGGCAGACACTCAATAGCTGAGCCACCCAGGCGTCCCTCACTCTTGCATTCTCTGAAATAGCATTGTGAAGACAAAGTCAAACATACCCCTCAAGTCCTCTATCAAGTTCAGTGGAACAAACTTTTTGAGAGAAATCAGAGAAAGAGGCTTATGATTGATTAAAACTCAGCACATATGTGATAACATAGTAAGATGATAGCCTAGTAGTATCATATCAGTATTAGTATCTCAGACTTAAAATATTTCTAATTTGTTAAGGGGCTATTTCCATGTACTCAATATAACAATATATTGATTTAGGAGAAAATACTAAAAACAGTCCATCCTTTTTCAATTTGGGCTTGTGATTTACAGTATGCTTTTAAACATAGCGTCTCAATTTTTCCTCTTATCAACCTCATGATGGAGTCAGGAAAGTATACTTACCTACATTTCCCAAATTATATATTTGGTGTGTGCCGAGCTTTTTTAAAGGGATGGAAAACATGATGGCTCATTTCCATGAGGACCCATTTGTACATGAGCGGCCATAGATCCTCAAGGAAGAATGGGTTTTGACATTGGGGTGAGCTGTGTAACACTTGACATTTGAAAATTTGGAAATATCAACAGGATGATTGCAAATGTTGAAAGTATGCTTATTTCAGTGGTTGACCTAGAGAGAATAATGATGATGAGGCCGATGGTAGTGTAGTAGGCATTGGATTGCAGTTCTAATAGTTCCTGCATGCTGGTGTTTGCAAGGCGACAGTGAAAACAATATTAAGAAAAGATTGATACTGCCTGTGATTCTCACAAATATATGGAGAAACAAAACAAAAATCCAGGAAGATCATGAGGTTCCTCTTTATTTTCTGAGCATGATGTCCTTAAAGTCAGTAACTATTTTGAAGTGGAAAATACACATAGTTTTGAACCCTGCAATGCCATTCTGGGAGACTCTCTCACAGACATTAGTGTAACAGGGTGTGAGAATGTGCGTGCAAGGATGATTGTTGAAGTACTACTACCTGTCAGTAGGGAAAGGGTTGAACAGACACATGTTCATCCTTATTAAATTCATACTATGGGGATCCCTGGGTGGCGCAGCGGTTTAGCACCTGCCTTTGGCCCAGGGCGCGATCCTGGAGACCCGGGATCGAATCCCACGTCGGGCTCCCGGTGCATGGAGCCTGCTTCTCCCTCTGCCTGTGTCTCTGCCTCTCTCTCTCTCTCACTGTGTGCCTATCATAAATAAATAAAATAAAATAAATTCATACTATGAAAGTGTATGTGGGTATTTAAAGTGGAACTAGAAGATATGATGCTAAGTGAAATAAGTCAATCAGAGAAAGACAATCATATGATCTCATTCGTATGTGGAATTTAAGAAACCAAACAGAGGATCATAGGGGAAGAGAGGGGAAAAAATAAAACCAGACAAAATCAGAGAGGGAAACAAGCCATCAAAGATTCTTAATCATAAGAAATAAACTGAGAGTCACTGGAAGGGAGGTGGGCAGGGGGATGGGGCCATTGGGTGATGCACATGAAGGAGGACACGTGATGGGATGTGCACTGGGTATTCTCTGCAACTGGTGAATCACTGACCTCTACCTCTGAAGCTAATAATACACTATATGTTAATTAATTGAATTTAAATGAGATTTAAAAATTTAAAAAATGAATAAGATAAGAAAGACTATTTCAGGATTCAATTTGCAGGCACTTTCTATAATCTCTCATTGCAGGTATGGATAACCACTTGGGATAAAATGATCTTTCTATTGTTTCTTTTAACATCTTTTTTTTTTCCAGAAATACCATAAAATGGATCATCTCCATATCTATTGATCTCTAGGCACAGCTGTATAAACTTAGAAAGCAAATTATGAAATATTGTGTATAGTAAGAAACTGTTTTTGTAAAAATAAATGAAAGATCAATCCACATATTCATGTACTTATGAATGAATGTGTTTGAAGGAATAGAGTTGTCTGACTATTGAATTGTACTGAGTAAGGTAAAATGTCAGCTTCTTTAGGGGAATGGGATTGAGGGTTTTGACACACAAGTTTTAACTTTTTCTTTAATAGAGTCGTACGGAACAGAATATCTGAATACAAGTGGCTTAACCCTAAAAAAATTGCAAACTCCAAAGACATCTAGAGGCAGGGGTGTTGAGGAGATAATGAGTGCACCGCTTACAGATTTCGGCAATGACCCATGATTTCCTAATGTTTCTTCTGTCTTTCCCAGCAGGATGACTTTCACCCTCACCTTCTTCTGCGATGGTTCTCAGACTGCAACGTGACCACATTCTCCAGACCCTCCACCCTATGCAACCGTTCCCCAAAGCAGACAGGGCCCTCTCTCTTTCTCTCTCTCTCTCCTTTCAAAGCATGACCAAAGGCCAAACTCCTCTCACCAGCTTCCTTCCAGTTTCCACCTTTCAGACTTTCTTGCCCAAGGAAGGCTGAGCAAACGTGTATGGTCCTTTTCCGGGGTCTATCGTGGGAAGTCGAATCTGCTAGGGAGGAATGAGGATGTCCAAGGGGAGGTGGCCTCCAGAAAGCCTTCCAGAGCCTGTTACTTGAAACAAAGTGCTTCACAAACTAGAAATATATAGAAGCCCTGATGAAAAGCTTCAACAAGGAGTCCAATTAAAACATCACATCCTGAGACTCTGACACGTATCTCTGTCCTGCCCATATGAAAGTCCCCAGACTGTCCCTGGGCATTCACAGGTGATTCTTCTTATTTCTCAAAGACCTGCTGTGTTTTGGGAGGAGCAGCCTGGCCGGGCAGGACAATCCCGAGACACACACAAACACTGGCCTGCGAGCCCGTGGTCGGATCCGAGTTAGCCTTCCAGAAACACAGACAACTTGGAGGCAGCTGCTTTTCTGCTTGGTGCGTCTCCTCTGAGGGTCACCGGCTACGGGCACAGGTGGGACAGCAGGTCTTGGGGCGGATAGCATCTCTGCCTCCACCCCAGGACAAGTGTGCCTGCGGCCCAGCAGCAGCAGGCAGCGCGGGAAGCAGGGATGGCTACTGCTGCTGGAAGCAGGTGTCCCTCGGGGCCCCGAGAGGTGGGCCTGGGAGGTGGGCCACCAGAACACGGCGTTCGTGCTAATGATATATTCTGCTTTCCTTGGGCATGGTGGGTGGTGTTTGCTTGTTTACTGAAGGCAAAAAAAAAAAAAAGTAGTGACAAAGAGAAGTTTTATTTGCAAGACCGTAGATTTTATTTGGTGCCAGTTTTGTAGCACAAGGAACATTTGAGAAGTAGTTTGTAAAAGGCCACCCAAACTGGGGGGATGCTTCCCTTTGTCTCACCACAGCTGCTTGCATATTCCAACCACTGGAGTAAGACCCAGAAAGTGCTTCTGTTCCCTCCCTGCGTCTCTAAGTTGGTCTTTAGGGCGGTACTATACTGTTTGATTCCTGTAGCTCTCTGATGTATTTTGAAATCAGGACATGTGGTGCCTACAGGGTTAGTTTCCTTTCTAAAGATGACTTTGGCTATTCAGGGTTGGGGTTTTTTGTAGTTCCATGAGCATTTTAGAATTGCTTTTTCTATTTCTGTTGAAAAAATGCCTTTGGAGTTTTGATAGGAATTGCACTGAACTGGTGGATTGCTTTGGGTATGTGGAGATTTTTACAATATTTAATGTGTAGAGTTGTCTGTTTGTTTTGTGTATCAATTATACCTCGACAAAACTGTTAAAAACATCTTTAAAAGTCTGCTCAAACCTTACAGATTCTCACTCCAGCCTGTACTATCACTGGGCGTCAGCATCAGAGAGCTATCTCTCCCTTGACATGTCAGCATATTTTTATTACTTTTTTTTTTAAAGGACACATATTTAAAAAGGCTACATTCAATATTATGGAGTTGAAATTTTTCCCAAACACTGCTCTTGTGTCTCGGAATCCCCTCTAGCAGACTTCCCACCTGCCAAATTTGGCCTGAAGCCTGCTTCTGCTTGACCCTTGAACTAAATGTGACTATCATGATTTTAGAAGATTGCTTGGAAAGATGCAAAGAAAAATGTGTGACAGAGACCTTAAGTGGCCTGCAAAACCAGAATATTTACCAACTGGGCCTTTAGAGGAAACACTTCCTGACTCATAGCTTAAGGTGTTAATGTCCACTTACGTTTGCTTGTTCCTGATTCATTTCTTTTTATTTCTTTTTAATTATTTTATTTTATTTCTGATTTTTTAAACATTTTAGTATAACTGACATGTAATGTTATATTAATTTCATATGTACAATATGATCATTTGGCCATTCTGTACATTATTCAGTGTTCATCGTGATACACACACTCTTAATCCTCTATTTCACTCACCCCCCACCAACCTCCCCTCTGGTGACCTCAGTGTGCTCTCTGTCATAAAGAGTCAACAATTTTGTTGTTGTTTGTCTCTTTTTTTTTCTTTGTTCATTTGTCTTGTTTCTTAAATTCCACATATGAGTGAAATTGTGTAGTATATTTGTCTTTCTCTTGACTGACTTATTTCTCTTAGTATTATACTTTCTGGATCCATTTATGATGTGGCAAATAGAAAGATTTCTTTTTCTTTTTTTTTTTTTTGACTGATAATATTCAATAGTAGATATACACCACATCTACTTATCCATTCGTCTATAGATGGACACTTGGGCTGCTTCCATATCCTGGCTACTGTAAATGATGCTACAATAAACATAGGAGTGCCTGTATCTTTTCAAATTAGCATTTTTGTATCCCTTGGATAAATCCCCAATAGAGGAATTGTTAGATCATATGGCAATTCTATTTTTATAATTTTTAGAAGGATTTGTATTTAAACAAGAAGGGATCTGCATGTTGGTGTACATGTCTATACACACAGAGAGACTCTTGTTAATTTAACAGTTGGAACCTGACAGTGTACAATCAGGATTTTTCTCATCCACTTACACAGGTTGTCAAATTTCCCTCTCCCTTGGGCAAAGCCTATGACCTTCCCAGAATTAAAATGTCCCATCATGAGCCCAATTAGTCTCCAGCTTGTCTTCTCTCAACCTCTTAGCTCATGACTAACTTTTGGGTCAGGAGTCCGTACAGGAAAGGCCACAGGGTCCTCTCATGCTTCTCTCATCTCAGCCAAAAGAAAGAGGAACTCCTTTATATATGTGATCTTTTTGCCTTCCTCTTCTGATTCTAGCCTTCAAGAGCTAGGACTCAGAGGATGGAAGAGAAGAAAGAACACAGGCCTCCCTTGTGGTCAGATAATACTCCCCGGTGAATGTCCTGAGGGTGCAACACGCACCATCTTTGCAGAAGCCAGTCATGGTCCTTGGGCCGCTTCTCATTGCTGTTGCCACAGCTGGCCTCTGTGGAAACGATGCTTTGCATTAATGGTGCATGTGGGTCTGGGGGAATGTGTTCAATTTACCCTTTGGCCTTTTGTTATCAAGGACTCCTTTATTATTATTTTTTTATTTATTTATGATAGTCACACAGAGAGAGAGAGAGAGAGGCAGAGACATAGGCAGAGGGAGAAGCAGGCTCCATGCAGAGAGCCTGACGTGGGACTCGATCCCGGGTCTCCAGGATCGCGCCCTGGGCCAAAGGCAGGCTCCAAACCGCTGTGCCACCCAGGGATCCTCAAGGACTCCTTTAAAAGGGATCCATACTCCCTTGAGTTTTACCAGGAGTCTAGGCACCCAAATCCCCTTGAGGAAGCCCTACCACTTCTCCCGCTGCCTTTCTCCACCATGAGGTACTGTATGGGGCCATGGGGTCCCCAAGTTTTCCCATGTTCTCCAAGATCCAGGGAGAACAGGAATGTAGACTCCCTCATTCCTAGCCTACACTAACCACAGCTTCTACTCACACTACTGGCTTGTGTCTCTTCATCACAGATCACGCTTTTAGAAATGCTCAAGCAAGAGCAAGGTACCAGTTTCTGAGGTCACACATGCCCCTGCACACCATGGAAAACACTTAAGATTTCCTGACAACTCCCCGGCCACACATTCTTCTGGAGCTCATAGTAGGCTGGTCACGCACAGATCTACAGCTCAATAAGCTCACAGTTTGGGAAAAGTGCTATCATCCCACAGTAGCCACTCCTACTCAGCTACGGAAGAGGGATTGGTTTCCTAACTCCTGTACTCCCTTCTACATTGTGAAAATTAGGTCATCTCTTCATGATGTTACTTGTTTGAGGTTTTGTTGATATAATTTTTATATCATCAGGCTTGTCATTAATATTTGTGCCTTGGAACTTTTGTCTTATTTAGAAAGACATTCCCTACCCTAAGATGATGTACAGATTTACATACATCTTTTTCTGAGATACTGTTAAGGTTTTACATTTTACAGTTAAAACCATTGGTCGGGGATCCCTGGGTGGCTCAGCAGTTTAGCGTCTGCCTTTGGCCCAGGGCACGATCCTGGAGTCCCGGGATCGATTCCCATGTCGGGCTCCTGGCATGGAGCCTGCTTCTCCTTCCTCCTGTGTCTCTGCCTCTCTCTCTCTCTCTCTCTCTCTCTCTATGTCTATCATAAATAATTATTTAAAAAAATAAATAAATAAAATAAACCATTGGTCTAGCTAGCTCTTGTTTTGAGGCCAGCAGTTGAGACAGTGATTAAGACTTGTTACTATTCATGTAGGATTCTCTGGAATCCAATACTACTTACTAAATAATATGTATTTTCACCTTTCCATTGAAATATCTACAAAGTCCTACTTTGTCTGTGAAATCCTCTCTGAACATTCTATCTTAGATCATTACTGTGTTTTGCTGTTTATATGCTAGTACCAAATGAGTATTCAAAGAATGCTTTTATAATATATATTTTGAAGTCTGTGGGAGCTTGTCCCTGACCCCAGCATCCACCATAAACACAGAGTACACTACTCTTGACTTTTTAAAATTATGTTATGCTCTTGGGTATTTCTGGCATTTTTCTAAAATCTGCTATACATGGATAAAGATTTAGGAATTTTAACAGGCTCAGTAGTAAGGTTCTTGAGTTTTTTGTGTAATGGTTAAGAAACTTTTCATCTTATTCAACATTGTTTCCACATTACCAAGGAGTGTCTAGTAAAGGCACTTAATAAATATATTCGTGGAAAGCCAAGGAGTAATTCTCCCCAGGATCTCACATTTAGAGGCATACTTAAATGTGAATCTTAGCTCAGTCTGTTGTAAAGATTAGAGAGGGTCTAAATGTAAATGTACCCGAGAGAATGTTATATGGAATCTGGCACATAGTAGGAACTTGATACTTGGACAGTTTTTCTTAATATCCTCTCACTTAATAAATACTTAAGAAGGTGACCATATTTCCTTTCATTTCCTTTCCCTCATTTCTTAAAACTGTGGAAACAAATCACCTTTAATAGAATTTGTAGCAATTTAGAAATACCCAGCCAGTTTGCTTAAATACTTTTTCAGTAGGCTAATTCATCATAAACCAACAAATTGAGGGGAAAATGAGTTAAATTCATGAGGTAAGTCATGAAGGCTTGGGTTTTACTGATGTCCACATTGTCTCTGAGTAATGGAATTGCTATCTATTGACTGGATAAATGATTACATGTCTCTACATCTAATTACTGAGGAAATTAGGGAGCCCAGCTTAGGCCATACACACATTTTCTATAACACAAATTCCAAGCTTGCATTTGAGGGATGATCTCTACCATTTCTCTAGTGCTTGAGATACAAGGCAGTGTCATTTTTGACTAAGGATTAATCGAGAATGCATTAAAGTGATTTCTATTGTAAAGAAAAAAACCTCTCCTTTATCTTGGGGAGTGACTCATCCCAAGGAGAACCATCTCTCAGATTAAGAGCTACTTCTATTCACAACATTCTTCTGATATTCAAGTCAACTTTCTGGAATAAGAGATTGTATTTCTTCTCTTTTTTGGACTGAGATGAAATGTTTCCTTCCTTCTCTTCAAGAGAGACTCGATCTTCTGGTTATGAATTGCATGTTTTGCTGCCAGCAACGCTTTCGTTGTTGAAATATTCATAAAAAAATCCTGGGCTTGTGTTCCAGTGATTCACATCAGGGAAAAAAGGAAAGCTGTTATTTTGAGCATAGGGTAAACCTCAGCTCAAATAAAGCTTTGGCACTGCTTTCAACTTTGAGATTTGCCCCAGATAGTAGGAGATGGCTTTCCGCAGTCAGCACGCTGAATGGCAAAGCTGGGCTTCAGGTGAAATGGCCAGTTGTGGTCCTTGATGGAAAAGGCAGTGTGAAAAGTCAGTGTTTAAATGAGGCCAAGACTCCAAAAGGTTGTGTTCTTTACCCCACCCCCATCCATGAGCAGGTGGTCCCATGTTGCATACAGGTCTGAAAACATCAAGACACTGCCTCCCAGGCAGATGCACTGCACCTGGTATCTGAATCCAAAGAGAACTTTGGCCTTTAGTATTTTTCCCTGCAGCCAACGTGCAATACCGATGGCTGCAATTTACAGAAGGTGATGTCTAAATGCTTTAAGATGCTCTGGGTGTGTGCGTTCATACATACCTGCACACACATATGTATGCACTGAGTGCATAACAGCAATGTGACAGCCTAGGGCCTGCTTTCATTATGTTATCCAATTCTACTTGGTGTTCTGTGACTTTCCTGGAAGGATTTTGGAGTTGATTCCACCCAGAAATGCATATTTATGCTTCATCGCTATAATTATGGGAAGCACCTAAAGCCAAACTGGAACATTGCTTTATCCACTCCCCTGTTTTATTGTCAAAGGTATCAGAGGAAAGAAACACTCCCAAAGGCCTGTGTGCACTCCTGATAATGAACTGATTCCCTCATCTCCCTTGGATTGTAAGATACGTTTTTTTTTGTGTGTGTGTGTGTGTGTGTGTGTGTGTGTGTGCATTTTCAATAATTAAAAACATTAGAAGGAAGAATTAGGAAAATTGTCTGTTGAGCATCGGACATGGCAGGTTTCGACCTTGAATGCATGTGAATAAAGGTGCATTGTCCTACTGTCACGAGGCAGATTTTGAAAATCATTAAAGTCATTGACATATGCCCTTCAGTAATTTAAAGACTCACACTCTTGAGTTTTCAACCTGTTACACCATTTGGCTTCTCCGGCCTGCACCCTGCGGAAGCCTCTTGAGCGCCTGTTTTCAGAGGGTGTGCACTTATGGCAGCATCCAAGCCCATGGTGAGCAGACAGGCAGAGAAGAAGGACGTTAAGCAAAAGCCAGGCCTTTCTGAGGCAAAAAGAAGGCAGCTCTCATCTTGAATAGAGGGAGGCTGGAACAGCTGCCCTGGCGACATGCATTCTCTCCTGATTCCCAGAGACATGCATCTCGTGACAGGCCTGCCCACTGCCCACCCAGCCTAAGCTCTCCTTCCCGACTCACGTTGAGACTACCTGGAGAGCTTTTGCTTGCAGGGATTGTGTTTCCCATTGTACATATGGTGTGAAGATCACAGATGAGAAACACGAGCGCCTAAAATAAATACTACATGAACCCAGAGATGCAGGGGGGCCCCTGGGAGCTAGCAAATGAAATGCCCATCAGTCCCTGACACACTGGAGGCTCCAGCGATTGGCAGCTTCATGCCTCATTATGCTTGGATCAGAAACATGGGGTTGCCCCAGGCAAGCTCTCTGGGTAACAGAAAGGGACACACTGGGGAGAGGCGCTCGGCTCCTGGCCATGTGAAGTGCAAAGACGGGGTGCGGGAGAACAGAGCGGATTCATCAAAACTATGGGAAGATGGGGTGTCTATTGATCCATTGGTCCTGAAATGCATCCTAAGGCTTCCTTTGGCTTTCAGGTGTGGTCGTCCGTGGTGGACTGTGTGTTTACTGTGCACTTTCAGTGCAATTAATTGTTGAGGCTGATAATATCCACAGAATGAAACAATAAGCAGGTTCTTCTCCAAAAGAAGAAACACAATGAAAAGCTGAATGAACTACGGCTGTCATACAGGATCTCTGAAGCTGGCTTTCTGTGCACAACCGTGGGGAAAGCAGGGGTGCGGGGCGCTGGCCCCAAGAGGGGGCTGAAGGGTCTGCGGGCGCACTGGTGATGCAAACCATGAGCCGGGGGTGGGGGTGGGGGCGCTCTCAGAGGCCAAAGGGAGTAGACATGGGAAACTACAGCTGTGTAAATAGGAGTCTAAAATTATTATGGAAAATATTTATCTGGGAAAAACATCCAACAACTTCTAAACTAAAATAAATACTAATAGTCTTTATTTGAACACTCTTCCCCTGAGAAAAGGAGAGAAAAATGTTTCCAGGTATAAAAGTAACCAGGTTAAAGATTCTCACCTTTCACAGTGAAAGAGTGTTCTACAGGGTCACTCAAAGCATTTGGTAAGATCTACGGGGGAACTCTTAAATTAATTAGGCTTAAAAGAGGGTAGTTATTTAGCTTTTTAGGTAGGTAGGTAGCTAGTAAGGACCCCACTCTCTTCCACACTAAACGTTACATGAAATATTTATTTACATTTGTGTAGCAGGGCTAGGTTATGCTGGAGGCAAAATCAATGTCTTGTTGCAACATGAGGCATTGAGGATGCACACATCGCAGAGTAGTAACAAGTGACACCCTGAGTATTTGGCAATTCTCCTTCTCTAAATCCAGACCGGGCATGTTGGGGATAGAAACATTAAATTTCTAAAAAGCGCATCTAGTAGTGGGTGAAGATGGGACCGAGATGGGGGCATTTGGGGTAAATTTAGAAGTGCCGTCCCGTCCCACACACTGCGTGGTTACTATACACGGGGAAAGGTTCATTTCTCTTTCGTGCTCAGTTCGTAATTCTTTCCATGTAAATAATTATTTGTTTTATTGATGCTCGTCTTTGAGCAGCACATTTCTAGATTTCCTGAGAAGCTGCTTATCTGGTTGTTCTTTAAAGTGCTCCTTTCCATAATGTATACAGCTCAAGCTCCATAGTGTCTGTGAGGCATGCAAGAAATGAATCACTTGGACCAGATAACCCCTTGAAAGTTTTTTTTTTGGAGACTCCAAACTTGGCATCAAGTTCGGAACCTGACATTTGAGTGTTTGGAGAGGGGACATGGGGTAGGTCCACAAAGGATTTGATGAATTCTAAGTAATAGGAGTGCCAGCTGTCATGTTGGTTGGGTTTTGTTACAAAATAAACAGATCCCATTCGTAATGATCCTTCACTCTCCAACTCTTCAAATTCCTTTTAAAGCAATGAAGCTATTTTATCACCATCATGCAGAGGAAAACCTTTAGAAGTTCCTTATTTCAGTGAATGGTTCTATGGACATATATATTTTTTTAACATCATAGATTTTTTTTATCAAAAAGGAAACCAAGAAAAGGCGTGACCATCCATTGTGTGCATGGAAAAAAATCCTTCTCAATCTGATGCTTTGGCAGATGTTTACTGGATTTTTCCAAATGTGTTCCCCATTGTCCCACCATGGCACTGCTCACCATGACATCTACTATCTCTCTTAGAGTTAAAGACGAGCTACCACCTAGTCCCACTCATTGCTACGTGTCAGGGAACCAAGAGTCTGAGGGAACAGGGCCAGGGAGGGAGCCAGCCACAAACCGCAAGATGGCTACATCACCAAGTGGCTAAAGGGAAATCCCTCCAAATCCCAAATAGCAAGAGACAAAGACGTGATGCCATCCTCTCAAGGGGCAGAAAGGGACAATAAGAGCAAATGTTTGAGGCAATTTGAAGGTGTTTTCTGTAGTGTTCCTGAGCTAGAGTTTAGATGGTACCGGCTGTGTCCTGGTGAGGTTCTTGGGTGGTGGCAGGAAAATCCATTGTACGTGATGGGTTGGAGGCGAACCACTCAAGCTGCAGTGACAGGAAAGCTCCAGGAGGGTGAGGAGCAGAATTATGAAGTAATCCAGGAACAAATATCATATCATCTGCATTGATTTATTTCCAGGCAGAATCCAGGTGCAACCCATGTGACTCTGGATTAATGGGTGAGTTGATGGACACTATTGATGTCCCTTGGTCTATCCTTGAGTATAGATTTTTCTAAGTCTGTAAATTGGAACATTCTTTAACTTAGACCATTATCTCCCCAGCATTAGGTCTGGTTTGCTGCCTCCATGGTTTGTGCTTTGTTGAGAACAAGAGCAGGGTTGTTCCTTAGAAATATAACCCAAGGGAGGCCTGGGAGGCTCAGTTGGTGAAGCGTTTGCCTTCATCTCAGGTCATGGCCCTGGGGTCCTGGGGTTGAGTTCCCACATCAGCAGAGAGTCTACTTCTCTCTCTCCCTCTGCTCCTCCGCTGCTTGTGTGCTCTCTTTCTCTCTCTGAAATAAATGAGTAATATCTCAAAAAAAAAAAAAAAGATGTAATACAAGTGGTACATGTAATTTTAAATTTACTCGTAGACACATTAAAAAAGTCAAACAAAAACATGATTCATTTTCATTAGGAACTTTCCATTATCCAGTATAGCAAACGTTCCATTTCAACAGATTCCACTGTCCGCATTTCAGTGGTTCATTAACCACATGTGACTAGTGGTGCCATGTTACAGGGCACAGAGCAACGTCACCTGTTTAGTGTGTCTTTTTAATTAGAACTTACTTTTTGTACTTTAAAGTCTTCACTGTGAAAGGAAATTTTTATATCATCATAAAAATATAAGTTTGAGGTGATAAATAGGTTTTTCTACTATGTATCATTCCATACGACTAAAATTAAACAGCATGTTCATATGCTACTTTAAATTAAATTAAATTCATATGCTACTTAATACTACTTATGGGACACCACTAACACATAAATCAAACACAGAGAAATATCTGACCTAACCAATCAAAATGTTACCCAGGGAGCTCCACTGTTTCTTACAAAGGTGTTTTGTTTTGTTTTCTTTCATTTTCCCTCTGAAACTCCTCATAAAGTATATGAGCAGCTATGATCTCTACAATATAGTCTAAAAAGTAGAGGTGAAAGTTCTATTATACATGAACATTAGATATATTAGAAATCTAACTTGGAACTTTTGATAAGGTCAGGATAAATTCATTTTCGTAAAAAATGAAAGGATAAACATAATAAAATATATTTCAGACACATAATAAATCATATGTACTTTTTTCTTGGCTTTTCTTCAAAAACGCTTAAACCCCTTATATGACGACAGCATCAAATTGACACAATATGTCAATTAGCTGTAAAATAGTAGCAACAAACATTAAATGTAATTCTTGCTCATTGTGAAAAATCATAAGGATAGATTCCGTTATTGATGCTGGGTTCATGCCTTATTTCTCTCCAGCAAAAAGAAACACATCTGTTTGGCTCTGTCTTATGATTTGTATTTATTTCATAAAATATATTACCATTAAAATCAATGCCATTGCCATTAATCAATTCAAAAGAACCAATTTCTTTTGGCTTTTACAAAAACTATGAACCACAACATACCAGAAGGCGATGAACCCGGCGCTCTGTGCCATTGCGTATGGAGGGTCTGAGACTATGCCAGGCTTTGGAGGATCCTTAGCCACGGAAATCTGAATAATACACGGTCGCCTCCACTTTTCCTCTCATTTCTTACAGGAAGCATTAATCCCAGATGTCTGGGGACAGGGAAGGGAGGGTAAAATGCCAGGTGAGGGAACAAGTGTATGACCCGCCACTCTGTCTCTGTCCACCTGCAAACCCACCTCACACAGGAATGGGGTCTTAGCCCACTTGTTCTGTCTGCAGGCACTTTCCATCTTTCAGTAGATGCCACTCAGCACGGCTCTTCAGCTCACAGTTAGCATCTATCCTCGTGAAGAATTCTCGGCTTTGGTGCTCCTGGCTTTTGGACTGGGCAGTTCTGTGCAGTACAGGCTATTGTGTGCAGTACGGGCTGTTCTGTGCATTGCAGGGTCGTTAGCAGGGTCCCTCGGCCCCCTAACTGGGCGTCAGTGTTACCCACCCCCCAGTTGTGACAATCACAATGTCTCTAAGACTGCATGCAACCCTTGGGGGGAAGGTGACCCTCCACTGAAACTCAGGGTAGTGCCCTCTGTACCTTCTGGGTGCTGGTGTAGGCTCTCGTGTTAGCTTTGATTTTCACCTTTACTTAGGATTACATATGCTCTTTTCCAATAGATTTAAACACACAATCCACCCAGTGTGCCCTCCTCTAGGCTCTGACTGCAGTGACAGACACCTCGGGGACAGGGCGAGAGGTGAGGAGGGTTGGTGTAGAGTAGAGAAAATGCACTGCAAATAGGCAGTGGCAGGAACCAGAAGCCAAAGTGCAAATAGGATGGGTGTGTTCTAAAATCCATCTTTCAGACAGGATTTTTAAGTGTTATCCTCAAATTTTATTTTAATTATTTTATTTTATTTTATTAATTTATTTTTTAGGGAGAAGGAGCATACAAGTGAATCAGAGGAGAAAAGGAGAGAGAGAGAGGAATCTCAAGTAGACTCCATGCCCAGCATAGAGCCCATCGAGGGATTGATCTCACCACCTGAGATCATGACCAGAACTGAAATCAAGAGTTAGGTGCTTAACCAACTGAGTCACCCCAGGGATCTATCAAATTTTAGATCACTCTCCACAAAATGTCCTCCCATGACTTGCCAAAGACACATTTACTGTCTTAAAATAAATAAAAGAAACAACAACAAAAAACATTTTAATGTTTAAGTCATTATAAGTCATAGTGTTATATCAATGAATGCATAATAATTACCTAAACTCACTTGTAACCTCTGGCAGATGCTACGGAATCAACGTATTGTTTATAACTAATAATTTAAAAAAATAGAGCAAATGATTACGTAGAGTAAGCATTTATGCTGCTTTTCCTAAATAAACACTAGCTCAGGGTAAGCAAAGAGCTGATGAGGGGAAATGTGTCTTTATGGAAGACTTGCAGCTAATAAACACCTAAGTAGAAGTAAAATATCACCACTTTGTAAATCTAATAAATAAGTAAGCCTATGTAATGCTCATCAAATGGTTGATGAGATTTTAAAAAGAGAAAGAAGAGGGAGCAGGCATTACATATTCTTTGATTTTTTTAATATTTAAAAAGAATTATTTCCAATCTTTTGTTGCGGCTTATAGAAATAAAGTTACTTCTAGTATTTGCATTGTATCCTGGATCCATAGTCAATTCATTTATTAATTCTATCAGTTGAGTCTAGATTTATTGAATTTTCTAAATAAACAACAAGGGTGTCTCTAAATAATTATTTTATGTATTTTCTAATTAAAGGCATCTGTGAAGATATCCACGAAGCTCAGGAAGTAAAGCGGGAAGAACACACACACCAACAACATCTGGGCCCATCGGACAGAGTCAGAAATGATGAGCAAATCTCACAAGAAAACATCCCGTCCATGGGACTTTGGGTGAGCAGCCGATTCGCTCTAACAGTGGATGTGGACTGGAAGATCATAGGGGAGCGTGTCTCTGACGGCAGCCAGCACCTACCGGCACGTCCAGGACGTGGTGATGTGGAGATGCGTAAATCAGTGATGCAACATCCATGTATGTGAAATACTTTGTCTTCTCTGTTTACGCAAGTGTTAGCATAGGACCTCAGAGCCAGAAGAGTGTCTTAGAAATAAGCAGACTAGAACTTTGCTTCTGGAAGGAATCCGTATTATTCCTATTAGATAATCCTCCTCCCAAATTTTCTCCACGACCTACCACAGAGACCTGGGAACACTTTATAATAACTGTGTTTCCAAGACTTTAGATCCTGATCCTTTTTTTAAAAGGCAAAAATAGTGCTTGAAAGTGACAACTCGAGGGTCATAAATTACTGAGTAAATAAATTCATTTATTATGGCCTCCAAACAGGTTTTGGTTTTAGAAAACACACAGGGGGGCATTGGTGGCAGGTGAGAGTACCATATTTCATGCATTCATTAGTGCATTGTCTAATCAATAATTATCACAAGTCAGCATATGTGATACCCATCTAAAATAGTATCGTAAATGACCCGTAATGCTTTTATTAAATGTATCATTTATTTTTATGTCTTTTTTTTTTACACTTTCACATATTTTCCCCTTTGGGATACATGAATTTTCTCTGTTTTTGGATATGTTTGCCAGTATGGCAAGATTTGGCACAATCGTTGTCAGCGTACCTGCTGTCTCTGCTTCTTCTTGTTCATATCAATCGCTTTCATGATACTGTTGTCTCATCAGGTAACACATAGACTTGGCTTAAATTTGTCATTCTTTTCTCATAAAAATACACTTATGGTGGTCCTAGAGTTAAGGTTTTTTTTTTTTAAACTTACTTTAAAATATATTTAGGATCTTAAAATAACATTGTCATTAAAAAAGTCTTTCCTTCCTTCAGTAACTCATTAATATGTTTAATTACTAAAATTAAAATGCATATTAGGGGATCTCTGGGTGGCTCAGAAGTTTAGCGCCTGCCTTCAACCCAGGGCGTGATCCTGGAGACCCGGGATCGAGTCCCACATCGGGCTCCCTGCAAGGAGCCTGCTTCTCCCTCTGCCTGTGTCTCTGCCTTTCTCTCTCTGTGTGTCTCTCATGAATGGATAAATAAAATCTCAAAAAAATGCATATTAAATTTTGACTGAAGGTTTATACCTTAGATGCTTAGAGAATGCTTTCTATCCTCTGTGTAGAGGGTGAGTTACGTAATGGGGAAGAGGATCATGGGGTTGCTCTTTTGGGAGAGCCCCATCAAATGACCTTCTGAAACCATGCAGGGAGGACACAGTTGCTGTAGGAAATTCCAGATGGGACTGCCCGCCCCCCCCCCCCGCACACACTGCACGTGCTTGAGAATGCCACTTCGTGTGCTCGAGCTCTAGTTTCCAAAACTGTAGGAGGACCCTATGGAGGAAATAGATGCCCAAGGCCTATTTCATGCCTAAAAGTTTCTTACTCCATAAGGAATAGTGGGCCATGAAAACGCAAAGGCATCAAATGCCATTTCACCTTGGACCTTTCTCTGACTCTTCTTGGCAGTGTGACATCCAAAGATGAACTGTAGTGCTGGATTTGGTGCTGCAGCTGCTCCTAGCTGTGGAGCTGGCACCGGCTCTACATTTGTAACCGGTGCTGGAGCTGGAGCTACAGCTGGATGTGGCCCTGCAGCTGATGCTAGAGCTGGTCCAGAAACTGGTTCTACCTCTGAAGCTTTTTCTAGCCCCACAGCTGACTCTGGCTCTGGTGGAAGGTACACTGAAGAAGACCTTTCTAATAGTTGACACTACAAAGGAGACCCAGCTAGTTTAAAATTGCACAGGGGGCTCCTAATCCTGAGACATTCGAACGTACGATGCCTGAAATTGGGTTGTATTGGAGAATACTTAAGCTTACTTTCCTAAGAACACAGTGTAGAACCAGCCTCACCAGTGACCTGGGGACAAATCACCCCCTGGAAGGATCAGTCAACACTGTACGTACTGATGAGAGGAACACTCAAGCTCCCAGGGTGGAAGGAGCCCGTGAACTATGCAGCCTTCCTCCAAATTTACCAATCCTTCTGTCACTCTTTTATGTCTATGATGTTGCTAAAGTTTGGCTTGATTTTCATCTTAAAATGTGTTGTTTCTTTTGTTTCTACCAAAAGGCTGTTAAAGTGTAACCTAGTTCACCCCCTTCTACATCACGATGCTAAGAGTTCATTTTTCTGTTAGTTTTAATTTCCCTGCTCCCCAGATCTTCTTCACCCAGTGATTTTGTTTCCTCCCAAGAAGAGGGCTAGGAGTGAAGAGAGAATCATGTTGTGGAAACACAGCCACCAGTAACCTGTGGGCCCCAGAGAAGAAGCTCTCCCTCTCCAGCACGATGGCATCTGGGTACGTTTATCACCTGTGCGCCACCTGCCACACATGTGAATAGGTGTGGCTGAAACTCTACTTTGCTTCTGGCGAGGTGAGCAAATCACCGCTTCTGGGAAGGGTGAAGAAAAAAAGACTCCCTAACCGGCTTCTGTAGAGCTTCTGGAAAGCAGCTTATCCTTTCTCTCACCTCATGCAGGTAAAAGGCAGGTGCTCAAGCACTGCTGGACATGCTGTTTGAAACCAGAGTGCATGGGGGCAGCAGGTGGCAACGGGGAGTCTCCAGAGTCACACCTGCAGCCACTTTGGCCAACCCCATGGGCGCAGGCCCAGGCTTTGGCGTATGAATCCTGACGTCTCTTTTATGTCTGGTTTGGGATCAGTGGAAGTTAAAATAAAGCCATCAATTCTCGTAGATACAGAAGACTTTGCTCCAGGCTTCTGAACTCCCTCTGAATGGCAGCTAATGTTCTCCCGTACACATGAAACTTTGCTTCCTGCAGACACAATGTTTTGAAAATTACAGGCATCCGAAGAAAAGCATGCTTTGAAAGCATACGGATCAATTGTCTTTCACCCTTCCATCATGCCCATGGAGCACGCCCAGAAGAGTGATGTGATAGATGTACAAGCGCGTGTTATGAAAAAGAGTTTACGCAGCTCTTGTCGTGAGAGCTGCCTAGATGCTCAGCGATGGTGAAGCGTGTCCCTACAGATCCCTCAGATAACACATCCCCACTGCAAGGGGAGGGGCACATTACAAGTTAAAACCTGAAGAAGCATCACCAGCGGGCATGGCTCATCTTCTAGTATCATCACGGCCATCATCGTGATGCTTATCACCCTTAGTAGACATTGAGTGAACATCACCACTGAAGTGTTTACACATGTAAAAATAAAGTTAGGCTCTTTTTTTTTTTCCTTCTTTCATGTTGTGTAAGACTTAGAAATGATAACTGCCTGAGACTAGAAAGGGAAAAAAAAATATATCAGAGTTCTTTTCAACTTAACCACCATGATTTCCACCTCTGCTGTTCCGCTGTTTGGAAGAGTGGAACTAAGGAAGAGGGGACCCGAGGCATGCCTGCCTTCCTGCCCTGCTGACTGTGCCACTGGCTCACCCGCCTGCCCAATAGCCTCATGAACATGGTTTTTATAATGTTCATTAAACATGTTTACAGATTGGCTGTTTTTTCCATGTCTGAGAAAATAACAATGTTTCCATAAACCGTTCGGTACTGGTGCTCTTACCCATGCCTTGCGTCGCCTTTTTCATTCTTCCGCTCTAACCTTCTTGCATACTTTTGTGTCTTGAGACTCAGGTTTGAGCTGGCCGCATTCCTGATCTGGAAGCCAAAGTTTTTGATTCCAAATCTTCCTATCTAGATTCTTGGCAGCACTGCTGAATTGATGTTAGACTTTTCCCTCATCTAGGCCTTTTTTTTTTTTTTTTTGGGGTCTTTCTACCAAATGTGTGTGTGCATGTGTGTGTGTGTGTGTGTGGCTTTAGTCTATTGTGCAGTGATATGCTCTCTGTAAGTGCTAATATAATTAATGACTGTAAGCTTGTATTGGCATCTCAATAAGGATTACCAGAAAACTGAGAGCCTGTAAGCCTACACAGTCTGGCAATACCGGAATTTGGGTTTTCAGGCAGGCTACCTTGGTTGTGCCCTATCAGTTACCTACCTTGGGCATGCGCCTACCTATCTGCCTTGGCCTATGCCATGTCTGTTTTCACAGGGCCTTCCTCCCGGCCAGACTTGTGATTATTGCAACTGCTTCACAAACTGTAATGTCTTCTGTGCACAGGAGACTTTATTTCATATAGTTAATCATTATTTTGTGACCATAACTCTTTGTAGATTTGTGCTACTTATTTCAAGTGAGACAGCACTTGCTTAGTGATGTTTTTCTGGAAACCAGGGTTTCTTTGTCCTGAGGAAGAGCCTTGGAGCCATAGTCACCAGGGGAGGAGATGGTGTGCACCATCCTGCTCGTGAAGCATCGTCTGATCCTCGTGGCCACCTGTGATCCGTGCACACAGGGCCCGTTCACCTTTCTGTCTACCCCATGGCACCTTTGGTAAGCCTCATGGCGGAATGTGAGAGTGGTTTAGCGAGGCCGCTGATTCAGCTTTGTAACTAGACGTACACCCAATGTCCAAGGTGGGCAGTGCCAGCTATAAAACATTGTATTGGCAAGCCTGGTTGGACACAATATTTATTTAAGTTGGAAAACAACTTCTTTGGGGGATTAGTTATCAGTCTTAGAAACAGCAGCAGTTCTGATAGATGTTTGTTTTGTTTTGTTTTCTCTTGGGATGTCTTGAAAACTCAAGAGCACACAAATCATGGGACGTACAAGAAAGGTGAGCACAGACCAGCTTTTTAGTCTTTGGGACTCAGCGTCACCAAGATGCAAAGTCTTCAACCTCCTTCATTGTTCCTTTTCTCTCCTCCTCCAGATCTTGTGGCGTTCTCAAGCTCTGTTATTCCTAACGGAGATAAGAAAGGGGTAAGAGAGGTCAGCCTATTGCTGTTGCTGTTCAGCTCTGAGATCTCCAGTGAGGGTCCTGGGAGTGTATTCAGGGAGCACTGATTCTTGTGTCCACTGATGCTTCCAATACTACTGTTCAAGTGAACCTCTTGGGAGGATGTGGGGGGAAGCAAGATTGGACAGACAGAGAAGTTGGAAGTTGAACCTCCTTATCGGCAAGACAGATGCTTAGCCACCCTGCCAGGGAGTGCTGGAGCCGAATGACTGAGTATGGTTGTTGTTGGAAGGTGTGGGTGCTCTTCGCCCTCTGCAAGCAGCTACTCATGAACCTGTGCCCTTGGGTGAGACACCTCTTGGCAGAGGGAGTGCTGAAGGAGCCTATAGCTGAACGGTGAGCCCATCTTTGAAGGTGATCACGGAGGCACATCTCTTGTTCCTCCACCATAAGAATGAGGTAACATGAAAGTTCTTTGCCTGATAAATAGGCAGAATACAAAGGACTTTTAGGGCAGTGAACTTCTCTGTATGGCACCGTAATGGTGAACACATGTCATTGTACATTTGTCCAAACCCACAGGATGGACAACACCAAGAGCAAACTCTAATGTAAACCATGAGCCTTGGTTAGTAATAACTAACCAATATTGGCTCATTGATTATAACAGATGTATCACTCTTGCAGGATGTTGATAAAGTACAAGGCTATGCATGTACGTGGAAACACCATGCACTTTCTGTTCAATTTTGCTGTGAGCTTAGCACTGCTTTCAAAATTAAGTCTATTAACAACAACAACAACAACAACAATAATAATAAGGAATAGCAAGATGTATTTAAACTGGCTAAAACCAAAATTGTGATCACAGATGTTGTGGTCTCATGTGAGATGTGTAACGGCTCTATGAGAGTGAAGCCTGTCCTTGAATTTAGGTCATCTTGCACTTTTGTGCATTATATTTCTCAGAAAACAAGATAAAATGTAAACGAGACAAAATAAGCAAACCAAAGTACGACCAATATCACTTCGTGCAAGGTAGAAAATGCACCTCTGGGCCAGATGGTTGAGAGTGTCCTCTCCTCCTGAGACGCTTTCTCCCTCTGGGCAGAAAGCACCGCCTATGCATTAGTGGGGAGTGGAGCCAGGCCTGCATTCCTGTATCGTGCACCAGCTACAGCAGCATGGGACAAAGGCTACACCCCATTCACCATTCACCCAGTGACCCCAGCATTGCACCTGGAAGCACCTCACACCAGGCATCGTGTCTCTGCATCTTCTCTGCTCCATCGTTCTTCCTTTTCAGGCTCAGCCCCTGGTCTCAGGTCTGACAAACTTGGCAGTTACCAACAGCTGGACCCTTTCTGAAATGTCCACTTGGGGAAATTGGCATCCTAATCCTTGTGCCCTGTCCTTCTAACTGGGTTATGCTCCTGCTGCTTGCCCGTCAGTCCCCAGGGCTGTGGTCCTCCACTTTGTCACAATCCTTGCACCTGCCTGGCCCCACAAAGGCCACATGATTTAAACATAAACCACTCCCTTACAAACATCTTTAACTTCATTGCACATTCCCTTGATTATTGTATTTTCCTGCCAATACAGAATCTGCTTAATTATCTTCTTACACCAAATAGCTGAACATCACTGGGCAAGACTCTCACAGACATTTTAGTGCTTCTTCCTGAAATTTATAGTCACAGATCTCAAATAAGCACCTGACATGGGCCAGAAGGGAAAGTGGGGACAGAGCATGGAGGGACTGCCTTCCTTTCCTTTGCGACAGTGAAGGCATTGCCCTCTGCTGCTTGGACTCCCATCAGAATGATGGGTACATCTGAGAGAGAAGGAACACCAGAAATGCTAGACTGGTTCACTCTAGAAAGGATGGTAAGACCATTCAGTGAAAGAAAGAATAGATCGTGAGTGGCCAGAGCAGGGGATAAAAGCAAACTTATTTAGAACCTGCCAAAGCCTTTTATTGTTCTGAAATGACTTCCAGAACCATGAACCTGACCAAGGGAAAATTATCTGCAGCTCAGCCACACCCAACATCGTGTTTCTCTACCTTTTGGACGCTCTTAGATTAGCCATGCACTCATCATATTTTTCAAATATTTTGGCATCACCTGTCATAGCCCCTGGACAGTTTTCAGTAACAATAAAACTCAGTCTCAACTCAAGGATTATGAGACCGGAAAACATTTGTTGAACATATGGTTTAAATTATTTTTTCTGTGTCTGGAAAATTAGTAGATTTCTAACCTACAGAGAACATAAAAAATATAAGGGTAGATATTTCCCGGTAAAATCGCTCCAACATCATATAATTTATTTGTATAACAGACGATAGATGTGCCTAGATATTTAGCAAAGCTTCATTATAATGTGACAGCTTCCAGATAGAGTATTGAAGGAGATCTCCCTCAGAACGATGCCTGCAACTGATCAAGAATACACATTGCAGATGTGGAAATTAAATTAATATTGAATGCATTCAGTGCACAATCTAGAAAAAAAACCACATCTTTTACTGCAAGATAATCATTTAGTTATATGATATTTTGTCCAAAAACATTTTAATTGGCAAAGCATCATACACTACATGAAAGAGAAAATTAATTAACAATAAATAAGAAGGGATCCCTGGGTGGCGCAGCAGTTTGGCGCCTGCCTTTGGCCCAGGGCGCGATCCTGGAGACCCGGGATCGAGTCCCACGTCGGGCTCCTTGTGCATGGAGCCTGCTTCTCCCTCTGCCTGTGTCTCTGCCTCTCTCTCTCTCTCTCTCTCCGTGTGTGACTATCATGAATAAATAAAAAAATCTTAAAAAAAAACAATAAAGAAGATAAGGAAAAAGGAGAAGATAGGAAAATAATCTCTAAAAATTAAATAAAATGTGGAAGTGTAATTTATGAATTACTGGAGAATATTAATAAAATGAAAGTTACCATTTTGAATGTTATTTGAAATTCTGAGAAATGTTTCCTTGGCATTTTTTTCCTTACCATCTTTTTTTTTTTTTTTTTTAAGATTTTACTTATTTATATGAGAGAGAGAGAGAGAGCATGAGCAGGTGGGGGATGCCGGGGGAAGAGGGAAAGGGAGGAGCAGACTCCTCCCTAAGCAGGGAGCCCGACATGGGTCTCCATCCTAGGATCCCGAGATCATGACCTGAGCCTAAGGCAGATGCTTAACCAACTGAGCCACCCAGGGGCCCCTTTTTCTTATCATCTTAAGTTTCATAGCTTGGTTGTTATGTCTCTCACAATCTGTTCTATAGAGATTCATATGTTACTTTTAAAAATATAGGGAATAGCTTCTTAGCACAATGCGTCTGCTCTGATTTGGGGGGACAGTTCTCACCCTTTCTGGGATTCCAATCAGAATGCATGACTTCTGCGTTTGAAGGAAATCACATTTTAAAATTATTTTTGTTATTAGGGATGAGTATAATTTCTGAGAACAGCAAAAGTCACTGAGTGAAATCTGCTGGACAGGTGTATGATGACAGCTGAAGGAATGGCTTTGGGTTTTAAGAGCAGTGGTGCCTGGTTGTCTTGTGTAGCTAATAAGCTGACTGCAGCAGAGGTTTTCTAAGAGAAATTCCAGAAACTTCTAAAGGAAAGGCAACATCATTGGAAAGGGGTATCATTTCTCCAGTTGATTACTCGGAAAAAGAAAATTCACATAAACCCACATGTGTGTCTATGTTTATCTAGAAGCTGCTTCTATGAGCTGGAGCTCCTGGTTTGAGAAAAACAAATAGGCATGACCACTGGATCCTGCACCAGGAGAAAGAGATGAAAAGGGACATCACAGAGACAACTGGTGGGATTTAAAAATAGACTGCAGATTACGTGATGTTATTGTATCAATATTCAATTGCTGGGTTTGGTAATAAGCTATTTTTGGGGTTATGGATGACAGGGCCCTTGTTAGAGTACACACACTACAGTATGAGGGATCACTTGACTTAAAACTACTCTCAACTAGCTCAGAAAAATCATGTAAGTGCACTTGCACATACACATGTGTGTAAGCATGTGATGTGTATATATGTGTATATGAGTTCTCAGAAGGGCTGTTTCAGTGTTCTTCCATTCTTGCAACTTTTCCATAAGTACACAATTATTTCCAAAGGTTCGAGCCCCAAATAACAAAGAGAAGCTGTCTTTGCACATGAATATGTGTTTACATGTGTCCATGCATGCACATTGCGTGGGTAAGTTTGAAAACAAGTCATTTTTGCATGTACAAAAACTTGGGGGGAAAACATCTATAATAACATTTTAAAGCTCACCAGCCATTATCAGTATTTCGAATAATTTCTTCTAAAATCTTTACAATTTGTAGATTATTATATAATGTAGGGTGGATTTTGTCATTTTTTTTCATAATTGCACACCCTGATTTTTTCATTTCACATTTTCCTTAAGTCCTTTCCACATGACTAAATATTATGCACCATTCTATAAGGCGACACATTGCATATTTGGAATTGTGTTGTTCAGAAAGCAGGTCCTGCTACTGCGTATTTGGGAGGCCGAGTGACATAGTAACCGGCTCACAGACTGCAGGAGTCTGTTTGTACTTTGAAGTCAATTCTTGACTTGTGGTTTATTCTTGCAATGGTTAACTTTAAGCACTAACTTGGCTAGATTAGGGTGGCATTTTGGGGATCAAATGCCAATCTAGATGCTACTATGAAGAATTTTTAAGATGTGATTAATACTTACTAATCAATGGACTGAGTAAATAAATACCCCTTCGTAATGTGGGTAGGCCTCTTACAACCAACTGGAGGCCTGAAGAGAGAAGCATGTAGGGCCCGGGAGGAAGAAGAGGTTCTTTCTCCGGGGTCCCAGCTTACTGGCCTGCTATGTACATTTTGGACTTGCCAACACTCACAATCTCACAAACCCATTTCTTAAAATAATCTATCTATCTATCTATCTATCTATCTATCTATCTATCTATCATCTATCATCATCATCATCATCTAACTGTCAATGATCTACTTATCTATGTTCTCTTTCTCCTATTTCTCTGGGGAGCCCTGAATAATATAGCTGTCCACTTTGAGTAAGTTAGTCAACTGATTTTTGCCTCTGTTTTCCCATCTACAAAATAGAAATAACAATAGTACTTACCCCAAAAGATTGATATGAGCACAAAATACGTCATACTTCAATGTGCTTAAAAATTATCTGGCTGACCTTACAGCTAGTGGACGCTAGCTCTTTTTAATATAGATACTTTTTTCCAGTCTGGAAACACTGTTAATAGCATCAGGGTATGCATCCCAGTGCATATATTCCCCTATGTATTCTGGAGCATCTCCTCGGTGGCTACCAGGGTCAGTTTCAGAAGCTACATGACACAGCCTCCGGCGCTGCTCTGACATCCCACCTCATCATGCCCACACACACTTTATGACCATCCCTTTGATTTACTGGTGTGCTCTCCCCCAGGGCTTCACTATGCGTGTGGTTCTCCCTTCCTTCCAGGCTGAGGCCTTGTTCTGATGCATCTACTCTAGTTATTTCGTAATGGCTATTTTCTTATAAGACCCTTCTAGATACTGAATCAAACTTAAAACCCATTGTGTTTTCTTTCTTTGATGTCGCCTTTTTGCTATTTTGAGTGTTAAATTTGAGTTGTTTTGTCTGGTTTATTTGGAAATACAAAGACATACTCTGTCTATCACAAATAACGGAGATTGGGTTTACAGAGTAAAATAGAAGCACACAGGATGAGGGCCAGGGGTGAGGTGGCCTGGCCTGGTGAATCTGTGTTTGCTGTCCAAGCTCTGCTGGCTGCTGATTTTGCCATGTGAGTGAACACACAGAGTTCTTTGTGAACACACTGGGGATCTCTGGGCACTCTCATATGAGTCACTTCTCATGACTGCCTCTAGCACTGCTTCTGCAGCTCCTGTCTACTGCCTGTGTGCTGTGCTCGGCTCCAACGACCTCCTGATGATGTTCTTCCCACCCCCTCTCTACATGAGGAGGCTCAGTCCCCTGAAGTCTTCAGACTGTCTGCTGAGAGGCTCAGATCAGGACTGAGCAGCGGCATCCAGGGCAAGGTGTTCATAGGGGCAGTCCAGAGACTGTCCATGGCCCAAACATGGACACAGGGGCCAATATAACCAGGTAGGAAACAGGGCAACTGGCCTCTCATGAGGTAGGGATACTTTGCACTGAGGCTTCTCAGTGCCGCTGACTGACCACATTCGACTCTCTGGGGACCTAGGTGACAGTGTTTCCACTCCCTTCACCAACCTTATGAAACATGACTGAGTTACCTCCTGAGGTCACACTTCTCCATCATAAACAGAATTATGTATTTTAAGGTGTCAGTGAGGAAACAGAGTCCAACAAGAAGCAATTGCTTCTCAAGTTTAATTTTTAGGACTTTGTGCATGTTTGAAAACAGAGTTCATATAAAATCTGCTGCACTTACTTGCTTTATGCTTTATTCTAAAGGAAAATGTCTCATTAACCTGTGGCTGATATTATTATAACATCTTTTCCTTGATTACGAAAGAGAAGAGAATAATTTCCATATGGTTTACAAATTTATTTTATGATAAATTAGTTCCATCTTTTACCTTAGCAAAGCAGATACAGAGAAGAGCAACTTCAGCAGAATATGAAAAATAGTAAAGAAAACAAAGGAGTGAGTGTTTGCTTTCATGCACTTTGAGCATCGCTCTGCCTTTTGGTGCCAGGGCTCTGGGAGCAGCCGTGGGGTGGCTCTGGAGCAGCTCCAAAGGCAAATCTTGGTTCAGCTCTCCTACGGTAACCATGCTGATGTCTGTAAGCATTGTTTAAATGCACCCACTTGAGCCAAAGGAGAAAGTTCCAACCCTTCACATGAACTCAGTGGGGCCGTCTGGCCTCCCTTACCCTTAACCTGGCAGCCTTGTGACAAACCATGCTCTGCTTTGCTTTCTCCCCAACCCACCCTGGGCCATCTTCCTGGCACATATATACAAGTGGGTCTGTATGCATGTGTACAGGTGTATATATGTACATGTGCATATATACATGTGTATGTGTGTATACACGTGCATGTATGTGTATGACATGTATATACATGCATATGCATGTGTGCACAGGTGCATATATACATGTGTATGCAAATTTGTGATATAGGAATGTGTGCATGTGCATATGTATATGTGTGTGTGCACCTGTGTGTCTATATATGCATGTGTATGTGTGTATACATAGATATTTCATATCCATTGATGTTTTGCAGAGTCCAGACAAATCAAATTAAATAAAGAAATTGATGATTAATGGACCATTGCCCCCTTTGTGTATAACCTTGTTTTATACAAGGATAAGTTTCTTCTTTCATGGTCAGCTTTATAGCCTTTACTCTGCTGTAGAGAAAAGCTACCATATTATTTTACTTCACCTTCACCTGACTAAGAATAAAGCAGATGTAAGTTATAGGAGGCCCCTGTTTAATCTTTCATGATTATCTAGATTCTGTTTATGATTTCTACTGATCAAAATGGGCGCCACCAAAAGTAATATGCTTCGTGACTGGCTTTCTGTAGCCGGTGTGGCGAGATGTTTCTTCAGTCAGTATTGTGACGCTAACTAAATCATCTGCTGTAACACCATGCAGCCAAGGAAAAATCAAGAGAAAAAAAAAATCTATACTTAACGCTTAAATTGCCAGCTTCATGCAGTATTTAAGGTAACACACACAGGACTGCAGAATGAGATCAGTAAAAATGTATCTGTATTTTTCTTAATATCCTTCAAAAGAAACCATGATCTGTTATACAGAATTACTTTCTCAAAATCACAATTCATTATTTAATAAAATGAATAGGCATTATTTGATCAAAATACATAATGTAGAATCTTTATGTGCTGAAACTAACAAGGTTTGTTTTAAATTTCTAATTGCTTCTGGTCATAATTCTCATTTTCCTAGAATTATAATCCAGATACATATATATATATATATATATTATTTTTTTTTTACCTTTACATAAAAATAGCTTTTTAATGTGTGATCCATGCTTGAAGACTTTACAGGCACACTGGAATCACAGATTTTAAAAGTCTTCAGACTTCCTTTGTTTCTGAAAGCACAGATAATTGGTAATATTTTTATGACTTTACTATGAAAGTACATTGAAACATTTAATAGCATTAGCATCACTTTGTAATACAAGAAAAATAAAATCAGCTACTTTCTAAACTACTGAGCTTTTTAGAGTAGGGCTTATTTACAAATGCCTTAAAGCTATGTTCCCATAAGCATCAAGAAACTGTAGAGATGCAACGAGCTTATGGGCACAGAAAATGAAGTCATCACCCTGGCGCCATCGGGCTGGAGAGAAGGCTGTAGTTCTGGAAATCTCTTTTCCTCATTTTATCAGAAAGCAGATGAAATGAAGAGTGCTTCCAGGTTCCTGCAAGTGTTTTTGAATTTCTAGTAGGGATTTCAGACTTTTTTAACTGAGCATTTTAAGCAGCCATAATTTTAAAATCGTATTTTGACAATTTCCCATGAACCAGTGTAATGAGTCTGCATAAATCATGTACCCTTTGAGAACTGCCGTTAACATACCCTCTGAGCTGAGGATGCACATGCCAGAGCCTTCCCGTCCCCTCATTGTCACATGGCTACCAGACCCCAGCTCTACGTGGATCGAGGCCCCTTCCCCAAACAGCCAGCAGCACCTTTTCCAAATCTAAACATCACTGGGTGTGGTCCTGGGACTTCCTGAGCTGGAGCAAGCTTCCTTAGCCCTGCAGGCTTGGCTCCGTTGCCTCTCCATCTTCTCTGGAACTGATTCTTCTCTCCTGGGATCTTCCCATCTCTTCAAACACCTTACATAATGTCCTGTTTATCTCTGATAATCCCCCTTATCTGAAGTCTGTTTTGCCAAAGATTAATATAATTCTCCAGTAGAAGTAGTGCTAGTATGCTATGGATTTTTCTTTTCCTTTAGTTCTAAAGTATCCGTTTTCATATTTATAGGAGATTTGTTATAGACAACATATAGCTGGGGCTTGTTGTTTTTGTCCACTCTGAAAAACCTCTGTCTTATTATCGATTTTTTAGACCATTCATATTTAAAGTGATTATTGGCATATTTGTTTGCACCGTTTTCTATGTGATCTGCTTAGTTTTTCCATATCCCTCATTTTCTGCCTTCTCTAATTTTTTAAAAAAGATTTTACTTATTTATTCATGGGAGACACAGAGAGAGGGGCAGAGACGCAGGCAGAGGGAGGAGCAGGCTCCACACAGGGAGCCTGACGTGGGACTCGATCCCGGGACCCAGGGATCATGACCTGAGCCAAAGGCAGATGCTCAACCGCTGAGTCACCCAGATTTCCCTGCCTTCTCTGGTTTTGATTGAACATTTTATAAGATGCTCTTTTGTCTTCTCTCTTAGCAGGTCAATTGCACTACTTTTAAAAATATTTTAATGACAGCTCTAGAGTTTGCAACTTCTATCTTACAATTTAGATTTATCTTCAAGTAACACCATTTGCTTCATAGGTGGTACATCTATTTCAAAACAGATTATTCCCAATTACTCCCTCCCACACCTTATAACACTGCTGTCATTTATTTCTCTTTTACATATACAGTAATCACCCAGTACACTGTCACTCTTGAGACTTTAAACAGTTACCTTTTAGATTAAAAAAAAGATATTATTTCCCTCTGGCTTGTTTCAACATTCTCTCTCTCTCTTTTTGAAAATGTAATGGCAGTTTGAAATTAGAAAAACAAAACAAAACAAAACAAAACAATCCAATGTTGAAGAGAAAGAGTCCGAGGCTGAGGAAGCACCTCTCTCTCCTCTCCCTCCACAGATCTGCATCATCCTGTCCTTAGTGTGAACAGCTGGACGTGGCTGTGGCTTGAGGATCGTCCAGCTTCCTCTATCACCCATATTCATTTGGATGACAGGGTGAAAGCGAGCTGGCTTTCCTCATTCCACTTGGTAGGCACACTTACTACAAGCCCGTGCAATGAATGGCTGAATGAGAGAATGGAGATAAACAGGTCTTTCAGTTATCCTCGGCTCCTTGCCCAGGAGGGAGTATTTGTGGTCCACATGTGGTTTTTCTATGTCTCTGCATTTTTTTCCCACAAGGAAGCTATTGCAATAATAGTTCAGAAGAACAATACTGAGGCTCCTGGCTGAGAGCTAGGAAGAGAATGAAGACAAATGTGAGAAAAGAGAAGGAAGAACAAGATAGACTCTTGTGAAACCCTTTATGAAGGGAAGGTGGAAGCGGTGGGAAAGGGTCTAGCAGGTGAGTCTTCTCAGTGGAAGAAGCCAGGAGACCCCCTGGCAAGCATGGAGAAGGTGGAGAGCATTACCCAAGGAGAAACAGAGTCAAGGTCTCAAGGCGCCCAGAGGCTGAAGAGCCTGAGGGGCTTACAGAAGGCATGGCGTTGGGGCAGAGTGCATGGGGACCCTCTCCCCAGTGCACCCAAGGGTAGGGCGATGCCGTGTGGAACAGAATCAGGAGTCCGCAGCCCCAGACATCAACTTTCCCCCAGAGAGATTAGTCTGCAAGAACAGAATGGGGGTGCTGGTGGTGAGGAATCAATAGAATAAAAACTCACTCTTCCTTAAGAATGAGAAAGACTTCTCATAGAAAAACAGGTTTTTGCACATGTGCAGCACATCTAAATACCACGTTGCTAAAATAAACAGCACTCGGGGGTGGGGGGAGTAGCTGCTTTTCAATTTCTAGCTTAAGCTGCCTTAACCCCGTGAGTTGACAAATCAGATTTTATTTCTGTGTGTCTGTTTTCTCGTGTCCTTTTTATAAAGTCTTCGTTAGGTGTAACAGTTAACAATTAAAACAACTTTAAGGGAGAAAAAAAAAACCTCATAGTTCAATGCGAAAGCCTATATTTGTGTTTTATTATTAATAATTCATTAGCCTTTAATAAAATGTAGTTTTAATTTTCTACATGTGCCTTGACCAGATTCTTATGATCACTTGTTGTGCAACATCCCCTTGCCGTGTGCAACAAATCCTGCCCATCTGTGCTCTGCTCAGGTCTCTCCAGGCTTCTGTAGCCTGTTAGTTCACCACCAACCTTTTGGACTTCTTTTTCCATCCCCTCACTTTTTTAACTTACTTTAAGTACTTATGACCCTTTAGATGTGAGTATGATGTGGAAGGTTACCCCAAACACCAAATCCATGTTGCTAATGTGGAAGATAATCTTCGTTAGGCATGTGCAAAAGTAGAACGTGCAGTTTCATGTGGAAAGGCAAGAATTTGTGCATGAGCTCCCCTGAAATAAGGCGTGGGTAAGGCTCTCCTGAAGAATAAGACTGCAGGAAGGTATTTCCTATATGCTCTCACAAATAAGTGCTAATTCCATCTACAAGAACGCAGTGACATGGGAGCGCCTGCGACCAGGGTAGAGGATGCTTCTTCAGTCTTGCTTGTGGGTTCTATTGTGCCGTCTGCAAAGACAGAAACGTACTTCTCTACCTTTATGCTCAAGGACTGTAAACAGGCGACTGTGTTCTTATGACGATGGTTCCTGCTGTGGACAGACAAGATGCTTTCCCAAAGTGAGAGGTGTTGACCATTGAGGAATGGGTGTCATTTTTCAAAGACCAACCGTCTCAGTGTAGACACATCCCCTCAGATCTGCCCACTGGGTAACCTGGGTCTAAGAATCCCGGGAGTCTGCAGAAACGGATCTTTGAGTTGAGATGAACTTTTGAGATGACCTAGTCTAACATTCTCACTTCTCAAACGCCCATGTGTACAGTCTGTCCTCCTCTGTTATAAGAAGGAGGAGGTCTTCTCTGAACCCATCCAACATGTTATGGGCAGGGGTCCATGGCACTTACTACCACCACCGTGCATGGAGTGACTTTCAGAGCAGTTAACGTACTAACTGACCTACAGGTTTACCTACATACCCATCCACCTGTCAGTCTTGGAGAACAAGGTCTCTGGTTGATTCACACCGAATCCTCTGGGGCACAAGGCCATGTGCCTGTGAAGAAAGGACATTCAGAAAGTGTATATGACATGGACCCCGCAACAAGTCGGCTATGTAGATGAAAATGTCAAAATTCACTTAATGTCGAAAGCTTTGACCAAAATCTCAGAGTTATGAAAATAATTACACCAAGGATCCACATTCCTGATTTCCAGTCCTGCTGTATTCTTTCTAACATACCTCATTTCCTCTTTAAATTTATACAAAAGGATTATTGAATTTCACTTAAGGACTTCTTGAGTTTTCAATGCTTAATTATGGAAGTGACACTCTATGCTTTGGTCATCTTATAAAGCTGAAAAACCTCATCCTCAATGACATGTAAAGAAAGAATTATGAATTGTCTTCTTTGTGTCTACGGACATCACATTTAAAGAGGATGCTAGGATGTTCTGCACCGGTGGTTACCTGGGAAAGCTTCCAGAAACACGTTTGTGGCTTTTCTGAGTGTAGGCAAAATAGTGTGGGAGCTGACTGGGTTTGCATAAGGTGTGTTGTGGATGAAGAACAGACGTGAATGTGGTTTGATTTGTGGACCCCGCCCCCCATCCTCTGGTGAAACATGTATACTGAACTGTTAAAGTACTTAAACATCAAGCCTCCATTTCCCTAAAAACACTTTACAGCTTCCAAGAAGGGAGGAACTTCAGGGTGGAAATAGAAGTGAGCCTTCAGGAGCTTCCTCAAGGAGTAACCTGTGTGCTTACCCTCTAAGCACCTGCTGACACACAGGATGGTTCCAGGCATGGTGTGGGTGCCAGGGCTCCAGTCTTTGGGGTCATTCACTGGAGAGTGGGCACGATGGTGAGCAAATACAGAGAACACTGCAATGTGGTACATGCCTTCTTGGACATGTAGGCAAGGGTCTAAGGGAGCCCAGGTAAGAGGGCCGTTCCTTCTGCCGGCCGGCCCAGGGACATCTGTCCAGAAGGGTGGCATTGCAGGTAGGCCAGCATGAGGGAGGACTCGCCACGGTTGTACCAGCACAGGTAGCAGCCCTGGGGCCGCGGGAGAAGGACACAAACTCAGAGGCTCCGGAGGTGGTTCTGTGTTGCCTGCTTCATACGTCAAACATGTTTAATCACTCCTTTTGCTAAATCCATTTATTTATTTAAATATAATTTACCAAAGTGTTAGATGTCCTTTTCAATAATTTAGAACATGGACACAGTAACAGAATCGCAATGCATTCTAATTCCCAAATCCTTCCTTCCTCCCATCACAGGTTGGAGGGTGTGTTGGGCCAGACTCTCTTGATGCCCATCTCTCCCTCCCGCTGGAGAAGGGCATCACCACCTGAACTGGGGGTATGAAGGGCACGGCATGGGCGGAGTTAGAATATATTTAAGGCACTTGAGCATTAATCTGAGTCAATGCTAAATGAAGAAATAACAAAAAGATAGAAAAGTGTCTGCTCAGAAACCTGTCAGAAGTCCCGAAACTCCGACGTGACAAGTGCTGTGCAACCAGACCGGCCCGAGAGGGGGATTCCTACCCCTCCTCACTGTTCCTGAAATGGTCCCATTTAATTCTCCTAATGAAACTCTGAATTATAGTAGGTCTCCTAAAGATCAATAGTAAGTTATCACTTTAGAATCTTCCAACAAAAGTTAATGTAAACCATTTTCACTATAGACACTGGGCCAGGCACTATCGGGTGTCTGAAAACGTAGGAAGTACGGCCTGGACCTCTAAGAACACAATCTGCCCATGAAGACGCTGCCCGTGGGCGCTTGAGGGTAACACCTGGGAAGACGCAGTCTGCACAGTGACACCCGAGGGGCACACGCATGGGGGTAGACGCTCAGATGAGGTTTATTTAAACATGTTGGCTGAGCTTTTAGGTTCATAGATGGTAATAGCAATGAGAATTAATAGATGAATTGGCATGAAATGAACAAGTGACTTTAATGAGACATGTGAACTTATTTCGCTACTTTGCATAATTAAATTACAGCTGGATTTTATAAGAAAAAAAGGAAAAATGTGAATTACGAAAAGAAAAAAAAATCTGTCATCTATTTCTCTTGAGTCACAGTGCAAAGCCCTGAAATGGTAGCGAGATCTGTAATTATGACTTATTAACAGATGGAGTCCCCTGGAATGTATTAAATTGTATTTGAACACAGAAGATAGTCTTCTGTGCCCCGCCCCCGACCATTCCTACGTTGAAACTTAACCCCTAATGTGACAGAGGTGAGGCCTTTGGGAGGTGATTAGGTCATGAGGGGGAACCCTGAGGATTGGGGTTAGTGCCCTTAGAGAAGGGACCCTACGGAGCACTGCTAACCCCTCCCAGCAGGTGAGGACCCAAGTCTGAGATGTGCAAGAGGCCCCTGAAGTGGCCACGTGCACTCCGAGCTGGGACCTCCAGCCTCCAGAAGTGTGAGGAATCAGGTACGCTCATTTATCTATCCCCTACTGGGTGTTGACGGCCCAAGAGAATCGGGATCATGTGGCTCCTTGTAGCTAAGCAGCTTCCTGACCTCCCTGGCTCAGGACACCCATCTGCCTCTGCCAGTGGTGATGCATCTGTCTTACCTCCTTCCCCAGATCATTGTGTAAATACAGTTTTCCTGATAAACAGGGAGTTACTATTGATCGGGCTGTGTCCATTATTAAGGACATTTATTATTATCCAGGTAATAAACTGGAAAGATTCCTGAGTACCCCCTGACAACTTCTTTCATGTCACAAGCACACATTGTCATTTAGTTCTTACACACCGCCCACAGACGTGGGGATTACCATCCTCGATTTACCAAGGAGAAGTCTGTGGCTCTAGGGTTCCAGATGCCTCGTTTTAATTAGTAATCCAGCTAATAAAACAAGATGAAATCAGAGAGGGAGACAAACCAGAAGAGACTCTTAATTATACGAAACAAATTGAGGGTCTCTGGAGGGGAAAGGGGTGGGCCATGGTCGGGGTCACCGGACGATGGGCATGAAGGAGTCCACATGAGGGGATGAGCACTGGGTGTCGTGTGCAGCTGATGAATCCCTGACTCCTACCTCTGAAACCAAGCATACCTTATATGTTAATTAATTGAATTTAAATGAAATGTAAAATAAAATGAAATAAAAGATGAATGGGTAAAGAAAAAAAAATAATACGTAGTCATATAGCTGTGATGGCAGTTAAGGAACAGAACCCAGGGCCACTGGACCACAAGCAGATGTTCCCTTCTCCAAGCCATGCTGCTTCCAAGGCAGGACAGACTCAGACCGATGTGAAGTGGCCGAGACGGTGCGGTCCCATTCGGACGCTAACCCACACGCTCCTTGTCCAGCTCAATCTGGAGCCATCTTTCGAAATGCCAATGTTCCCTTCACTAAAAACTCCTAAGAAATGAGAATACGGAGCTTCCTGACTGTTTTTAAGCATGCTTTAAAATATAGATTTCCACCGGCTGTTGTACTAATACTGTATGTTGGTAAATCAAACGCCAATAAAAAAAAATATACCAAAAAATGTAGATTTTCTTGTTTAGTCTCTTGAAATGAATGAGCTGGTCTCCTCATCTCAGAGGTTGGAGACTGCAGGTCTGTAGAATTTTGCAGGGATTTGTGAAATTAGCAATCGCCTCCAGCATCCTTGCCTCAGGTGGGGACCCTTTCAAGGAGGTGGCTGTGGGGATGACTGGAGAGAGGCTGATGTTTTGAAAACAAAACTCTTGGCATTGTCCCCAGGGCCAGGTTCCCCGGGGGCTATGAGGTGGTTCAGGAGCTTTGGGTTTAAAAAGAAATCCTTGCTGACTTCAGGCTACAGAGATTTGGTTCCAACAGGCAGCACCTACTTCAAAGGGCTCCCCCAAAGGATGCCGAGCATCTCCAGCTGCTGGTCTTGCTTTCTTCATATTTCCTCTAAAGCTTAAGCCCAAATAGTTCACCTGCCTGAGGACACTGGGGAAGGGGGCACCAGACAAGGCGGTTGCTTGCAGATGGAAATGTGGGTGCTGCAGAGAAGGATACCCCTAACAGCATCCAGCTCCAAGGAGCATTTCTCATGCTCAAGGAGTCAAGGAGTGACACAGAACAAGCTCTGGCCATTATTAGCTCCAGCAGGAGAGACCTCCATCTTAATCTATTTGTCAAAATCCTTCCCTTTCCACTCCTTTAGCAAATATGATGTGTGATATAGTAGAGTTCTCCAGAGAAATAAAATCAATTGGATACATATCTATCTATCATCTATCGAGAGATCTATAGATGGATAGATAGAGATGGATAGATAGATATATCAGCTCACATGATTGTGGGGCCTGGAGACCTGGAGAAGAGTTAGTGTGACAGTTTTGAGTCCAAAGGCAGTATAATTCCCTCTTCTGTGGGAGAGAAGAGTCTTAGTTCTGTTGGAGGCCTTCACCTGATTGATTGAGGCCCACCTGCATTGGGAAAGTAATCTGGTTTATTCAACGTCTACTGGTTTAAATGTTAATCCCATCTAAAAAACACTTTCAAAGAAACATCCAAAATAATATTTGGCCAAATATCTGGGTACAATGGCCCAGTCAAATTGACACAAAAATCACCCACTGTGTGTGGTTTCATCTGTATTCAAGTGAGGACTCTTGATTGTCTCTTAAAGTTGCAGAAGCCATTGAGCTGTGATCCTTTTCTTCCAACCTCTTACCTTCATGAAGGAAGAAAACCATCATCACTCCCCTGAGCACAGTAAGCCTTATGCAGCTTCTGAGAATGTGTGTGCACATAAATGCATCTTGGATGGAACGTGAGCCAACTTCCTCAAACAGACCAGGTGGTTCCCAGGTAAAACAGGATTAATCATAACACACGCACTTCTTAAAATGTTTCTTCTTGGTAAAAAATAAATTCACTCACCCCTGTAATTTTGTTTCATTTTCATTTTTTAGCCGAGCAAATACTGTGACTTCAAATGAGACGTCAGTACACAGAAAATAAGAGGATGGAAATGCAACCAAATCAAAGGATCCACACCCCTGAGAATCTTACTAACAATATCCCGTGACGTTGTTCACGGTGTGACACTTTAGGTGTCAACCCATTATTTCAACCTTTGCCATGTTTGCAAAGAAGCAGCTTTCCTTTTTACTTCGAGAAGTGGTTTTCACGTGAGATCTTGATGGAATTCCTAGAGCTGTTGGTGGCTCAGACTTAACTGGAGGTGATGAGCTTCCCCTGTCACTAATAGCTTTCACTTCACCTTTCAGCAACTGTCCACCCTGAGAGGGTCTCTTACTTTATTGTGACAGTGCAGGTGGCTTGTAAGCCAAGGAAGACCTTCATATCTTGAAACCAAAGACATGACTCACCTTAAGATTCTTGATTACAAAATGAATTGAAAAGCCAACAAGCGTCTTTTGTCATAGGACTGGTCAACCAGGACCGTCCTCTGCACCCTTTACGTTAGCCGCTCTCCGCCCAAGCACAGGGTGCTGCCTTTTGGAGAAGTCCCTTGGCTTACAGTCCCTTATCCCATCACTCCCTGTTCCCATCGCCCAGGTACGTGGAGCTACGGAAGTGAGGTTACTTCCATTTCTACAGTCAGTGTTGCCATCTATTCCGCTGGGATGTTCAGAGTGTCCCATGACTATAGAGCTTCATGTCCATGAAAATAGACAGGGATAAGACAATGATAAGGTGCATCAAGCTCACAGACTAGCTCAAGTACAGGAGCGATAATGTATCTGACACAAATTATCTGAGATGAGGGGAAGACACAAAAATAAATAAAAAATAAGCTTTCTGTGATTTTTCATTCTTGACGTGTGTATTCCCTTTACTGTCAGATTTCATAACAGTGTTAGCTGCTTCACCTGGCAGAGGAAGCGAGCTGTCTTTTGTTATGACTTACGAGGCCACTAATCCTGTGTCTAGCATGCCACCAAAACCATCCTCAAGGCTCCAACCCCAAATACCTCCACATTGGGGTTTAGGGCTTCCACGTATAGGCTTTTCAAGGACACAAGCCTTCAGCCCAAGCACCTTTCTTGGACCTAGGCTCACCTCCACTGTTTTATACCCCTTCTTGAAAATTTAGCTCGAGTGTCACTTCCTCTGGGAAGCCTTTCCTGACTACATCGGATTCGGGCACCATTTTGAATTTGGTCCCATAGTAGCCTCTTCTTCCTTCTGTCTCAGCAAACCTGCCGTACTTGTCTATCACTGCTGTCATTGTACTACGAGACCCTCATTGAAGGGAACACTGTCTAGACTCTGTTCTCATTTTCACCTCTCCTCCTACTACTCCCATAGTCACCACCATTTCTTCCCTGCTGCCTCCTGAGCTATAAGCTAAATGCTCATGGTGAACCTGGCATCTTGCCACATGCTCTACATGCAGTATGTCATGTTGTCTTCCTGACAACTGTATGACATAAGTAATACTGTTATTCCTGTTCTTTTATTTCTCTATTGAGGTATAATTGGCACACATCATATAAATTTCAGTGAGAGAACATAGTGATTTGATATTTGCATGTATTATGAGATGAGTCTTGTTAACATCTGTCACCACACATAGGTACAGAGGGTTTTTTTTCCCCCCTTGGAATGATAAGTTTTAAAATTTACTCTCTTAGCAACTTTCAAATATGCAGTACAGTATTATTAACAATAGTCACGATGGTGTACATCATGGCCCCAGGATTGACTTATTTTGTGACCAGAATTTTGTGCCTTGGATCCTTTTCACCATTTTGTCCACTCCTACCCTTGTCTCTGGCAATTACCAATCTCTTCTCTGTATCTATGAGCTTTTTTTTTTTTATTCTATATACATGTGAGATTATATGATATTTGTCTTTCACTGTTTGACTCATTTCACTTAGAATAAAGACCTCTGGGTCCATTCTGACAGGTGTGAGGTGGTATCTAATTGTGGTTCTGATCTGCATCTCCCCAATGTTGAGCTAAGTGCAGCATTATCACGTATCTGTAGGCCATCTGTGCATCTTCTTTAGGAAAATATCTATGCAGATGCTCTGCCCATATTGTAATTGGATTATTTGTGTTTTAGCTATTAAGTTGTAGGAGTTCTTTATGTATTTTAGATATTAATCCCTTGCCAAAGATATGATTTGTGAATATTTTCTACAATTCAGTACTTTGTCTTTTCATTTGTTGATGGGTTCCTTTGTTGTTCAAAAGCTTTTTAGTTTTATGTAGTTCTATTTGTTTATTCTTTGCTTTTGTTGCTTTCACTGTTGGTGTCAAGTCCAAAAAAACATTACCAAAAAGAATGTCAAGATGTTTACCTCCTATGTTTTCTTCTAGGAGTTTATGGCTTCTGGTCTTCCATTCAAGTCTTTCACCCATTCCAGTTGATTTTTGTACATGGTATAAGTAAGGTAGTGCTTCAATTTCTTTCCAGTTTTCCTAACACTGTTTATTAAAGACACTGTCCTTTCCTGGTTCTTTATTCTTGGCTTCCTGATTATAAATTAGCTGACCATATATGCATGAGTTTATTTCCGGTCTTTTTATTATGTTCCATTTATCTCTGTGTCTGTTTTTATGCCAATACCATACCATTTTGACTAGGATAGCTTTGTAATAGAGCTTGAAAGTAGAGTGCGATACCTCTAGCTCTGTTCTTTTCTTTCAAGATTGCTTTGGCTATTCAGGGTGCTTTGTGGATCTCTACAAGTTTTAGAATAGTTTATTCTGGTTCTGTGAAAAATGCTATTAGAATTTTTTTTCTTTGTAATTACACTGTTTAACTCAGGCACACGGGAAGTGAAGTCCTGATATGTTGTTTCATTGTATTTGTGGATCCTCATCATAGATTTTGATGATGAAAATAACATTATCAGCCAAAACGTTCTCCTCCCTCAGGTGGGTGAGATCTGGCACATCAGCACCAGTCCTGCGGACAGAGGCGTGCTGGCCACCTGCTACAACAAACTTGAGTGTTCTCGGGGTTTCTATGCACCTGCAACCTGGGGCTTACGTGGCCACTGGGTCAGCACATGACCCAGTTACGCGGGGTTAGTGATGGGCAGAGGTGCTGCGCTCACAGGGAAGCCGTGATGCCGTAGGTGGACGCTTTGCTGCAGGGAATATGACCCGCAGCCTGAGGCTAGAAGCCGGGATCAGGGCTGTTCCAGCAAATACTATTCGAATTTGGATATTAGAAAAATGCCAATGCAATTTTGCCATGCATTGAATCTGTAGATTGCTTTGGGTATTATGGACATTTTAACAATATTATTTCCTCCAATCCATGAATGTGAAATATCTTTTCATTTATTCATGTCTTCAATTTCTCTCATCAATGTTTTATGGTTTTTCAGTGTACAGATCTTTTACCTCCTTGGTTAAATGTATTCCTAGTTATTGTATTCTTTTTGGTGAAATTATAAATGGTATTGTTTTCTTAATTTCTCTTTCAGGTAGTGTATTATTAGTGTTTGGAAATATAACATTTCTGTATATAGATTCTGTAGCTTGCAATGTTACTAAATTCATTTATTAACTGTAACAGCTTTTTGGTGGATTCTTTAGGCTTTAAGGAGATGGATGGATAGATACATAAATAGAATTATGTCTCTGCAAATAGTAAGTTTTACTTCCTTCTTTCTAATTTGGATGTCCTTTATTCTTCTTTCTTTTTCTCATTGTTCTGGCTAGGACTTCCAATTCTGTGCTGAATAAAAGTGGCAAAAATAGGCACCCTGAAACCTTTTCCTCTAAGAGCATGATGTTAGCCGTGGTCTTGTCATATCCAGCCTTTATTATGTTGAGGTACATTCCCTCTATGCCCACTTTGTTGAGAGTTCTTGTAATAAATGGATTTTTAATTTTGCCAAATGTTTTTTTCTGCATCTATTGAAATAATCACATGATCTTTATTTTTCATTTTAACTAATGTGCTGTATCATGTTGATTGATTTGTGGATATTGGATCGTCCTTGTATCCCTAGAATCAATCCCAATGCTGTTCCCTTCTGGCAGCAGCCACAGAAACCAGGGCACCAGATGTGAGACCTGGAGCACTCCCTTAAGAGATGCTGGCATTCTGGAGCATGGCAGAGTGAAAGCACACAGACAGTGCTCACACTCTGAGGTCTCAGGAAAGGTTTACAGTCAGCCTTTAGATTTCATTACAATTATTTAATTTAATTGCATTTAATTATAAGCTTGCCCCTCAGGCTATAGCTATGAGAATAAGCCAACAGGCCTCTTTCCAGAAAGATGGAGCAACTAGGACTGTTGTCTCTTGCTTGTCTTGAGGGTGGTAGCTGTTTAAGAATAATTTCTCCATTGGTCACATCCTGTGAGGCCATGCTGGCCATTAGAACCAGGTAATATAGCACTATTCCGTGAATAGCAACCACAAAAGCCAAGACACTGGACAAGGGACTAAGCTTCTTTTTTAGAAGACAATAGTGGGCAGTAGTGAGACCACCAGAAAGCACAAAGACTGACTCCACTGGCTGATGTCATGTGAAAGCCCCTCTGTAAGCTTCAATAAGTATGCCACATTGGAAGCCTGCCTCCTAGGCCAAAGTTCCTGAACAAGCAAATAGTCATTTTCCTCAGAAAGACTGGGGTGTATGTCTATTGGGTAACCATGCCCTGGGAAGAGGGGTCTTCCATGAACTGTTCTCTCATATTGTTACAGCCTGTGGGACCCAGGCACACAAGCCCCCATGGCCTCCAGAGCTGGGCAATCAAGGGGGATCCCCAGGGTGGCAGCCATGAAAACCAGGTCAGAGCTCCAGATGTGTATAGATGCTCCCCTGTGGGAGACACCGGTGCTTGGGGGGGTTGGGGGGAGCACAAAGATGGCACCTGTGAGAATAGGATAAAAAGAAAACCATGGAATAGAAAAACAAAGAAAAAATAAGGGTGGGGGATTGTTCCCACCAGATTTTGCAGGGCAGAGGGAGAGCCAGAAGATGGTATCTGCCAGCCTGCATTCCTGGAGAGCGCCAGCAGGTTCCTGTCCATCAGACCAATGCTGTAAAACTAGGAATTGAGTCTCTGTCACATAAAGTCTGAAAAGCCCACTCTTCAAGGGGCTATTTTTGTGCTGGGCTTGGGGCAGGAGAGTCTGCCTGTGAGGTCTTCAGGAGACATTCCTCAGGCCTCTACTGCCTGTGGTCCCGTGGGGATGAGCCACGTTGGTGGTGGAGTTTGAATTGTCTTCCCCCAGGAAAAAGATATGTTGAAATCCTAAACTTCAGGACATCACAGTGTGACCTTATTTGGAAATTGGGTCCTTGCAGATGTCTTTCGTTAAGATGAGGTCATCCTGGAGGAGGGTGGGCCCTAATCCAACAGGACGGGTGTCCTTCTAGAAAGACAGCCATGTGAAGACAAAGCCACACAGGGGGAGGCCATGTGATGACAAGGCAGAGATTGGAGTGTGCAGCTGCAAACCAGGGAATGTGAGGGCTGCCAGCAGCAAGAGCATGGGAGAGGCAGGAAGGATTATCCTATAGGTTTCAGAGAGAGCTTGGCCCTGCTGACACCTTGGTTCCAGACATTTAAACTGCCTCATTTATGGTCCTTTCTTAGGACAGGCCTAGGAAACCAACACTATAGATAGTGCTGCCTATGTAAAACTGCTCCACATTCCGGGAGTAAGGTTTCAGATGTCTCACTACTTATGATGCTATGTTTGATAAATTGGTTAGGGTTGCACTGCTCCATGTAAGGACTCTTTCTTTCTTTTTTTCTTTCTTTCTTTCTTTCTTTCTTTCTTTCTTTCTTTCTTTCTTTCTTTCTTCTTCTTCTTTCTTTCTTTCTTCTTTCTTCTTTTTTGTTTTTCCTTTCCAATTAACAAGTGATTATGGGGACTAACCTTTGGCCCTTTAGAAATATCCTTCCCAGCAAATCTTCGATGTATGACTTTAGTGTCCGTTAATGATTGATGATCCTTGACTGAATCAATTATTTTCTCTGGGGTTGAAACAAGGTGTTTTCTTATCCCTCCCACATTCATTGAATTGTGGTTTCTGGAAGGATAAACTCTCCCTTATGAACTGAGAATGAGCTACTGTGGTTCTGCCTAAAAGAGCAGAGAAACATTTAGGGGTCACCAATAATGATGCCAAGTGCTATGCTCTCCCACTCCTGCCTTCACACCTCTGGTACATGAGGGTCATTGGTGCAGCGGGGTGTGAGAAGGGGCTATGAGCACCCACTTTTGTCATGGTAATTGTCCTGTGTGTGGCCAGTAGGAGCAACTTCAACCTGGCTTCTCTGCCCTCCTTATGTACCTTACTTGGCCTTGAAGACCTGGTCACTTTCTGGCAAAATAAAGGTAAGCAAGTCATTCCCTGTCCTAGATTTTCCCCAGCTTAGTTCCCTAGAAACAAGAATTTTGATCCCACTGGGTCCCTCCCACAGCTTCTAAGGATCTTTTCTTTTAGAAACTTTGGTAGAGAGAGCTCGTAAAGTTTCCTTTCACAAAAGATCCTGAGCTCACAGTCCTATTTCCTATTCCAGCTTAACAGGTCAGGATATTTTCTGCCCTTTGTTGTTCTATCTATATCAATTTTTCTCTCTGACGCTGGAAATTTCAGCTCCTCAGAACTTGAATACAGATTCTTATATATTCTATGAGATAAGCTGCCATTTGTTCTAGCTTATTTTTGCTATTCCTTCAGACATATTTTGATATTTCCATCACAAACCCTTTGAATATTTAAGTTTATTCTTATTTTTTAACCTTGTTTTATGGCTGTTATAAATGGTGTCTTGTATTTCCCACCATGTCATAAGAAGATATATTTTAAGAGTGTCCACAAGCTTGTTATTGGTGTATCTTCCAGTTTTATTGAAACATTTATCCTTAGGAAATGTTCCTATTTATCTGCACTCTGTTTTTCCGTGGCCAAGTCCAATGTCCTTGCTGTTAAAGAGACATTTCATGGTTTCAGGTCTCAGTTTTAGGCCCTTAGTGTATTTTGAGTTTATTTATGTGCATGGTGTAAGAAAACGGGTTGAAGTGCAAACTGGTGCAGCCACTGTGGAAGACAATAACCTTCTAACCTCAAAGGGTAAAAGGGTAAAAATCAAACTACCTTGCAATCCAGGAATTGTACTACTGGGTATTTACCCAAAGAATATGAAAAGACTAATTTGAAGGGGTACCTGCACACTATGTTCATCACAGCATTATTGACAACAGCCAAATTACAGAAACAGCCCAAGTGTCCATTGACTGATGAATGAATAAAGAAGATGTGGTGTACGTACAATGGAATATTACTCAGCCATCAAAAAGGATGAACTCTTGCCTTTTGCAAGGACATGAATGGAGCTAGAGAGTATTATGCTAAGTGAAATAAGTCAGTCAGAGAAAGACAAATACCATATGATTTCATTCTGAAGTGGAATTCAAGAAATGAAACAAACAAAAAGGAAAAAAGAGAGAGAGAAACCAAGAAACAGACTAACTAAGAGAACACATTAGTGGTCACCAGAGGGGAGGTCGGTGGGGGTATGTGAGAAACAAGTGAAGAGGATTGAGAGGATACTCATCATGATGACCACTGAGTGAGGTACAGAATTGTCGAATCACTATGTTGTACACCTAAAACTAATACAACGCTGTCTGTTAACTACATTGGAATTAATAAAAATAAAAAGTTAACAAAAGAGCTATTTCACTTGGGGTTTTGTCAGTTGTCTTATGGTTTGCAACTCCCATCTAGCTTTTCCTTTTCTTTACATGTAGGGATGCCTCCCAAACTTCTAACAGTAGGAAATAGTCCATTTGTATTGATTGTAACACTGAACATTTAACTTTTCTGATCCTAAATAAAAATAAATTAGCATATAGATCCTTTAATTTTCAAAATTGATGATTTAAAAATACACCTATTTCACAATCAGTAGTCCAGGTCTTTGTGACATATGTGAAAATGTCCCCATTATAACAAAAACTGTGTCTCAAAGACCACAATTTTACAGCTCTGTCTTGTAAATTTTGGAATGTTCTGACCTTGAGCTTGATTATTGGTTCTAGCATAAAAACTGCATTTGTGGGTGTGAAGAAGTTGACGGGAGCTGAAATCATAGCCTTTTATATTGAAGATGGGTTTAAGACCCCAGCGTTGGAGAAGGAATGGTCTTCATGGCTCATCAATCAGGAACATTTGCAGATGTCCAGTATTTTTAAATTTACTCTTTGGTAGTAAAGTAGTGGGAGTAAATAATCCTGATAATGTGCTTCTCCGAAGACAGTGAAGACACCAGAAGACTGCCCGGTGACCATGAGTGGTGCCACCGTGGCCACTTCCACAGGATACTTGCAGACAAAATGAGCAACCACCATGCCATAGACCTAAAAGACTTCTCAGACCCTTCAGCAAAACATTCCGATGATTTGTACACATGCCATTTTCTTCAATCCAAGTGATCTTTATGCTAATATCCAGAAGGGAAGACAATTGGCTTCTGCTGAAGAAAAACATTGTTTTTCTGCCTTATTGGTGAAGGGAGAGTTGATATTTAAAAGTAATAAACTGTGTGTGCAGAGAAAATGACTTAGCTCCCTGTGGTGTATTCAGTGAATTATACAGTAAACTTTCATTTGCAGGAAACATATTATCTTTTACACCAAGTGTTGGGATCTCAAGTGGTGGTTAGAAGACATCATTTTATATACTTTTCACTGTCATCTCTTGGTTTCAGTTTAGAGGGGTGGTTTATCAGTGACACATCACAGCAAATTAATAGGTACAGATAAAACCTTCCATAAATATTCATTACACCTCATTACTGCAAATTAATGAGATATTTTTAAATTAAGCCTAGTCGCATTTGGTGCTGAGGATCGTGTTTTAATATATGATGCTCAGAGATAAATGATGGTCGTAAAAACGATTGGGCTCATTGTGGGAAACTTTTAGCTAAGCTTTTTTAGTAGCAATTTGGTTAAGCACTGACTACTATTATACCTGATTTGAGAAACTGCAAGATTTTTTTTTTTCTGTCCAGATGAAGATTTCATGTGTTTTTTTTCTTCTTTTAAAGATTTATTTATTTACTTGAGAGAGAGAGAGGAAGAAAGCAGGAGCAAGAGGGGCCGAGGGAGAGAGAGAATCTCAAACAGAATCCCTGCTGAGTGCAGAGTTAACAAGGGAGGGAGGCTGGACCTCACAACCCTGAGATTATGATGTGAGCCAAAACCAAGAGTAGAATACTTAACCAACTGAGCCATCCAACCATCCCTGATGTATGTGTGTGTGTGTGTGTGTGTGTGTGTGTGTGTGTGTGTGTGTGTGTTTTCCATTTGCATTAGGAACCTGAGCACATACTTCAGGATTTTTCAAGAAAATAAATGCATGCAGTTGAGGATAAATTCTATAAAGTAGTCAGAACTGTTTTCACTCTCACAGTGAACATGTAGTTGTCTAAATATCCACGAAGTTGGAACTATGCATCCATCTGTAAGTGCCTTAGGTTCCACTCTAGCTACCAGCTCACACCTAGCCTGTCACTGCCTGCTTAGAATCTGAGAAGAGCTTGCAGATTCCATTTGAATTAGATCATTTTAAGCCCCTTTCTTCTTACACCCTCTCTCGAGAGATTTGTTTTATTGAAAATCCTCATTTTTGCTGTCTCTTGATTTGTTTCAAAGAAGTTATAGCGTTCTTGTTTTTCTGAGGTTGCTACTATAGCACAGTGTTAGCTCCTCCTTATGAGCACATTAATAATATTCTCTCAGTCAAGAACCACATGGACACCATAGCCTCACACAGAAATAGATCAAGTGCTCCAAGTTCATCAATAATTAAATCCATCCTTTGGTCACATCTGTGAAAGATTTGGCTTTCTGACTGAATTGATTCTTTAGTACATACACACACACACACACACACACACACACACACACAAATAGACTTAGCCAGAATAGGAAATATCCAGAGTCAAATACTCTAAAACCTAAAAGAAAATCTTCTGATCTCTGTGTGCTTTACTCGTTTCCTCATCTGAAAATGGAAGTTATTTTATTAGATAATATGTAAGTTAACCTCCAGCTATAAGATCATATAATTCTAGCTATATTTTGTATTAATATTTTCTAGGAAATATAGTTTTCATACTATAAAAATATACTAATCTAATGTCTTCTGGAACAAAATGATCATCACCACTTAGAGACTAACTACCTGTATCTTTTCATTAATTAAATTCTCCTTGTAAGCACTTCTAGAATATAAGCACATTAGAGAAACCTTGCAAATTTATGAACTTCTGTGTCCAAGGGACTCAGAAGAAGACCAGAAACACAGTAGGCTTTTCCTGACTCAAGAATGAGTGGGTGCAAGGAATCCATACAAGATTCAGAGACAATTGCAAAGCAATTTATTATTAAATTAAATGATTTAATTATGTTCTTGCAAAGCATTTATGATTAAGTGGGAATGGTAGAAAGCAGGCAGTTACCCTACAAAGTACTGCATAGTGAATATTGTGAAGGTCATTGGCAATACAGAGAAGGTGAAATCAGTTGGGACCAGAAGCTTTCCCCACCCCCAGGAAAATACCCCCAAGGAGATGGGGGTTGGGTTTAGAAGAGGCAAACACTTGAAATTCAGACTCAAGAGCTAGAAATCCAGAGTGAAAAAATGTCTTGCTTAGTCTCTCTGTTTGTTGGTTTATTGTAGAATCAGGTTACCTGATACCATGAAAAAAAATAAATAATCCGAGTATTTGTGGAATGCTATTGAGTACATAGATCAATTTGGGGAAAACCAGCATTGCCACCATGTTGTCTCCTGCATGGACATGTTTTATCTTTTTAATTTATACAAGCTTTCCTTAACGTTTTAACTATAAACTTCATGCTTTCCAAATTTGACACATACATGTATTTTTAAAACACTTTGTCACAAATACGTTTTTCTAGAGTAAGTATAAAACTTTCAATCCATTTGCTACTTGGATATAAAAATCCAATTACCTTTTAATAAACACCTTGTATTGAATAACCTAGCACAATTCCCATATTCATTCTGGAGATCTGTATACAGCATTTTGGGGGACCTCTAAAAGGACAATGATAATCTGTAAATAATGGTAATTTTTAAATTTTCTCTCTCAGCTCAACAATTATTAATGTGTGTGAGCTGAGAGAGAAAATTTAAATATATATATATATATTACTTTTTGCTTGCTAGAATACCCATATTTGTTTAACAATAAATGGGGAATGGGAACATTTGTACTGTTTCTGGCTGTATTAAACATTTTGTGTTTGGTCGTATCATATTGTATGTTTCCTATAATTCCTTTATCAGGTTACAAGGGTACTTTTCTGCTCCTGGTTTTGCCATGAGATTTTATTATGTGTTGTTTTCCATTACTTGAATTTGGAAATTTATGCTTTTCAAGGAAATTGTCCACATAGCCCAGGTATTAAAATGCATGGGCATATGTTCTTCATAATATTCTCTAATTTTTTTTGGTCTTTATTACATGTGGGAATAATTGTCAATGTCCACTGGTAACATTGGTTATTTGCACATTTTCCCTTTATTTTTTCTTGGCCAGCACTGCCAGAGGTTTGTCAATTTTATTACACTTTCAAAACAACAAATCTGGCATTGTGAATCCTCTGAATGGCATCTTTGTTTTTCTGTTTTATGAATATCTGCTTTTATAGTTATTACTTCCTTTTTCCTACATCTTTGAGTTATTCTATTGCTATTTTCCTTACTTCCTGTCCTGAATGCTTGACTCATTCATTCCCAGCCTGTATTACTTCCCAGCACAAGTATGTGTGCTTTAAATAGCCTTTCAAGACCCTCTTGAGCTCTATCCCCCCTCTGCCTTGCTGTTTTTGGTACGGTATGTAGGACTTCTATTTTTATTTATTAAAAGTATCTTATAATTTCAATTATTACTTTACATCTGATCTATGTTGTTTAGGAGTATGCTGTCAAGTTTCTAAATATATATTTTAAAGCTGTGATTCTCAAAATATGCTTCCCTGACCAGCAACATAAGCATCACCCGGGAACTTGCTAAGAATGCAAGCCATGGGCCCCTCTCTCTCCACTAACTGAATCAGAAACTAGAGCAGAGGTTCCCAGAAACGTGAGTTTTAAAAAGTCCTCCCTGATAAATTATTGAACACTATAGCTGAAGAAAATAAAATAAAATAAAACAAAATAAAAACAGTAAACGATTAACAAAACTATAAAAAAAATCCCCCTTAAGAATCTGATGTTCATAAAATTTATGTTCATATTTATTTTAAAAGTAGTTGTTTGAAGGCAGAAGATATATTCTGAAGGATAGTGATGTTTTCAAGTTGCTTTGTGCCTAATTGGCATATTGCTTTAGTTCGTTTTCATAAATGCTCCTTGGGTGCTTCTAACGAATGTGTCCTCCGCTATCACTGGATGTGTGAATGTCACGATCATGACAGGAGAATGGTGTATTGTGTTGTTTCAAATCTTCCATCTCTTAATATTCTCCATAATAGATTCTCTCACGTGGAGAATGTGTGAAAACCTCCAGTAGGATGGATTTTCCAATTTCTCTTTGTTCTTCTGTCCTTTTTTGCTTCATAAATTTTGAAGGTGTATTTTTACATACTTTTGCATTCCTTTTTCTAAAAAGTGATTTTACAAAGATATAATTTACATATCATAAAGTTCACCCATTTAAAGTTTATAATTCGATGGATTTGGTGTATTTATAGACTTAATTTCTATAAAGTATATTTTACAAAACTTTGTACACTTTATGATTTTATAACATTTATTTATGAACTTAAATCTAATCCTGATAATCTAATTTTACAACAATTCCATCAACTCACTTCCTATTCCCGCCCCCCAAGCCCTAGATAGCTATTAACCTATTACTTACCCCAGAGATTTGCCTACTCCTGATATTTCACATAAAGAGTAATACAATATGTGGGCTTTTATGACTGGTTTCTATACATACTATAACATTTTCAAGGTTCATCCCTGTAGTAAGATGCACGGTAACTCATCCTTTTATATTGTCAAGTAATATTTATTGTACAGCTACATCACATTTCCTTTACTCACTCATCAATTGACAGATATTTGGATTGTTTTCGTTTGGGGGCTTCTGAGTAATAACACTATGATCAATTGTGTACATACTTATTGGTGAACATATGTTTACGTTTCTCTGAGCAGTGGAATTGCTGGCTCACTCGAGCCTCTGTTTAGCTTTTTGAAGAAGCACCAGACTGATTTCCCAAATCTCTGCACCATGGAACAGTGTGTGAGGGTTTTAACTTCCTCACATCCTCACTACCACCTATTTTTGCTTACAGCAAATTTAGATTACATGACATGGCACCTCATTGTGGTCTTGATTTGCACTGTCCTGATGACTGGCAGTGTTGGGCTATGTTGAGTATCCTCTCATGTGCTTATTAGCCCTTCACTTGCCTTTGGAAAACAGTTATTAAAATATTTTGTCTTTTTTAAAATTGGATTGTCTTTATCATTGAGTTTTATGCATTCTTTGCTTCTTTTATATCTTCTACATACAATTCCCTTATCAGACATATGATTTTCAGATATTTTGTGGGATGTCTTTCACCAGATTGATAGTGTCCTTTGAGCACAAGCCTTAAATTTTTATTAAGCCAAATTCATCTATTTTTGTTGTTGTTGTTCATACTTTTGGTATTACATCTAAGACTCAAGTGTCAAATCTAAGGCCATGAAGATTCACCACTTTGAGTTCTAATAGTTTTGCAAGTTAATAATTATTAAATTATTAATATTAATAATGTTAATTACTAATACTGTTGCTGTGTGCAATGTACTCTATATGTAAACCAGACCAAGTTTATGAATCATAGTATTTAAATCTTTCACATCCTTAATAATTATTTTGAATAATTATTCAATCATTTCCTGAGGGAGCATTGTATAATCTCTCCATAACATTTTGTGGATTTGTCTGCATCGATTTTAGCTGTTTAAATTTTTGCTTATACATTCTGAAGCTGTTGATTAGTCACCTATAATTCAGATGTATTATACCTGTAGATTTAATACTTACTATATATTTTTATCACTATGAAGCATTTCTTACCTTAAAGTCACATCTATTACTTTAACTATATCAGGTTTCTTTTGATTAATGTTTGCATGATATAAGCTTTAATTCTTCTTGCCTTCAATCTTCATATATCATCATATTTAATCTGTGCCTACGCAAAATAAGACAGACTATAAACACTAGTAATTGGTTACTAGATTGGTGTCATAACTAAGTAAACCCTAATCAAACCTAACATCTTTCTATTGAGAGCATTCTTAATTCAAGTGTGGGTCCAGTAATTTATTTAAAAATATTTGTTGAGTATCTACTCTAAAAAAAGGTATTCAGTGAACACAACAGACACTGTCACTTCTCTCACAGAACTTGTAATATAATACATTAGTATTTGTAAATTGTTAATCACTTTCCAGTTACAAACTCTGTTATTATTATGGGATTGTAATTGCTATGCTTTCCCTTTTTTTTTTAAGTTTCAGATTTTTAGCTAAATTCCAATTAGTTAACATATAGTGTAATATTAGTTTCAGGAGTAGAATTTAGTAACTCATTGCTTACCTACAATACCCAATGCTCATCAAAACAAGTGTTCTTCTTAATACCCATCATCCATCTAGCCCACCCCCTGCCCACCTCTCCTCCATCAACCCTGTTTGTTCTCTATGGTTAAGAGTCTTTTTTATGGTTTGTCTCTTTCTGTTTCTTCCCCTCTGTTCATTTATTGTGTTTCTTAAATTCCACATGTGAGTAAAATCATATGGTATTTGTCTTTCTCTGACTTATTTTGCTTAGCACAATACCCTCGAGCTCCATTCACATGGTTGCAAATGGCAAGAGTTCATTCCTTTTTTATGGATGAGTAATATTCCCATGTATATGCCACATCTTCTTTATTCATTCATCAGTCAATGGACACTTGGGATCTTTCCATAATTTGGCTAGTGTTGATAAAGCTATAAACATTGGGGTGTATGTGCCCCTTTGAATGACTATTTTTGTATCCTTTGGATAAATACTTAGTGGTGCAATTGCTAGGTCATAGGATAGCTCTATTTTTAACTTTTTTAGGAAGCTCCATACTGTTTTCCAGAGTGGCTGCACCAGTTTGCATTCTCACCAACAGCATAAGAGGTTCCCCTTTCTCTGCATCCTCACCAACACCTGTTTCTTATGGTGTTGATTTTAGCCGTCTGACAGGTGTGAGGTGATATTGTAGTAGTTTGTAGTTTTGATTTGCATTTCCCTGATGAATGAGTGATATTAAGCATCTTTTCATATGCCTTTTGGCCATCTATGTGATTCCTTTGAAAAACTGTCAATTTATGTCTTTTGTCCATTCTTTAACTGGATTAGTTTTTTGGGGGTATTGAGATAGATAATTTCTTTAAATGTTTTGGATACTAACTACTTATCAGTTATGTCATTAGTAGGTTGCCATTTAGTCTTGCTGATTGCTTCCTTCCCTGTGCAGAAGATTTTCATCTTGATGAAATCTTAATGGTTCATTTTTGTTTTAGTTTCCCTTGCCTCAAGAGACATATCTAGTAAGTCACTATGGCCAATGGTAAAGAGTTTACCACCTGTATTCCTCTCTAGAATTTTGATGATTTTCTGTCTTACATTTAGATTTTTCATACATTTTGAGTTTATTTTTGTGTATGGTGTAAGAAAATGGTTCAGTTTCATTATTTTCCATGTGGCTGTCCAATTCTCCCAATAACATTTGTTGAAGAGATTGTCTTTATTCCATTGGATATTCTTCCCTCCTTTGTCAAAAATTATTTGCTTTTTGCGCCAGTACCATACTTTTTTTTTAAAGATTTATTTATTTATTTTAGAGTGAGAGACAGCATGCACACAAGCAGGGGGAGCAGCAGAGGGAGAGGGAAAGAAGGATCCTCAAGTAGACCAGACTCCCTGCTGAACACAAAGCCTAGCATAAGGCTCAATCCCAGGACCTGGAGATCATGATCTCAACCAAAATCAGGAGTTTGTTGCTCAATCGACTGAGCCACCCAGATGCCCCAATACCATACTGTCTTGATCTATAATATAACTTGAAGTTCAGAATTGTGATGTCCAGTTTCAATGTTCTTTTTCAAGATTGCTTTGGCTGGTCAAAATCTTTTGTGGTTCCATACAAATTTTAGGATTGTTTTTTCTAGCACTGGAAAAAATGCTATTGGTATTATGATAGGGATTACATTAAATCTGTAGATTGCTTTGGGTGGTATAGACACTTTAACAATATTTGTTTTTCCAACCCATGAGCGTGGATTGTTTTCCCATTTCTTTGTGTCATCTTCAATTTCTTTCATGTGTATTTTATGGTTTTCAGAGTAAAGATCTTCTACCTCTTTGGTTAGGTTTATTCCTAGGTATTTTATGGTCTTGGGTGCAATTGTAAATGAGATCAAATAACAGTAGTGATAGTGGACACCCCTGTCTTATTCCTGACTACAGAGGAAAAGCTCTCAGTTTTTCCCCATTGAGGATGATATTAGCTGTGGGTTTTTTGTAGATGGCCTTTATGATGTTGAGATATGTTCCATCTATCCCTACTTTGTTTAGGGTTTTATCAAGAATGAATGTTGTACTTCTTCAAATTCTTTTTTCTTCATCTATTGAGAGGATCATATGGTCCTTATCCTTTCTGTTATTAATGTAGTGTATCACGTTGATTGATTTGCAAATATTGAACCACCCTTACAGCTCAGTAATAAATCCCAGTTGGTCATGGTGGTGAATGATTCTTTTATTGTACTGTTGGATTCAATTTGCTAGTATTTTTTTCAGGATTTTTGCATCCATAGTCATCAGGGATATTGGCCTGTAGTTCTTCTTTTTAGTTGAGTTTCTGTCTGGTCTTGGAATAAGGGTAATGCTGGCCTCATAAAATGAGTTTGAAAGTTTCCCTTTCATTTCTATTTTTTTGGAATAGTTTGAGAAGAATAGGTATTAATTCTTGGTCAAACATTTGGTATAATTCCCCTGGAAAGCCAACTGGCCTTTTTATTTATTGGGATGTTTTTGATTACTGGTTTAACTTATTTGCTGGTTATCAGTCTGTTCAAGTTTCCTATCTCTTCCTGTTTCAGTTTTGGTAGTCTATATGTTTCTAAGAATTTATCTATTTTTCCAAATTGCTCAATTTGTAGGCATATAATTTTTCATAATATTCTCTTATAATTATATTTCTGGGGTGTTGGTTGTTATTTCTTCTCCCTCATTCATGATTTTATTTATTTGGGTCCTTTTTTTCTTTTTTTTTTTTTTGGCAAGTCTGGCTAGGGGTTTTCAATTTTATTAATCTTTTCAAAGAATCAGCTCCTGGTTTCATTGATCTGTTCTACTTTTTTGTTTTGTTTTGTTTTTAAGCTTTTATTTATTTATTCATGAGAGACACAGGGAGAGAGAGAGGCAGAGACACAGGCAGAGGAAGAAGCAGGCTTCATATAGGGAGCCCAAGGTGGGACTCAATCCCAGGACTCTAGGATCATACCCTGAGCCAAAGGCAGACGCTCAACTGCTGAGCCACCGAGGCCTCCCTGTTCTACATGTCATTTATTTCTGTTCTACTATTTATGACTTCTCTTCATCTAGCTTTAGGCTTCATTTGTTGTTCTTGTTCCAGCTCTTTTAGGTGTAAGGTTAGGTTGTGTATTTGAGATTTTTCTTGCTTCTTGAGGTGGGCCTGTATAGCTATATACTTCCCTCTTTCATTTGTTTCCATGCATTTTTTGTTTCTTCTTTACTTTCCTGGTTGACCCATTCATTCTTTAGTAGAATGTTCTTTAGCTTCCATGTATTTTTGGTCTTTCAGAATTTTTACTTGTGGTTGATTTCAAGTTTCATAGAGTGTGGTTGGAACATATGCATGGTATGATCTCAGGCTTTTTGAACTTTTTCATTTGTGACCTAATATTGATCTATTCTGGAGAATGTTCCATGTGCACTTGAATAGGATGTATATTCTGCTGCTTTAGATGAAATATTCTGAATATATTTGTTAAGTCCATATAGCCCAGTGTGCCATTCAAAGCCATTGTTTCCTTGTTGATCTTCTGCTTGGATCATCTGTGCATTGCTGTATGCGGGGTGTTAAAATCCCCTGCTATTATTGTATTTTTATAAATGAGGCCTTTTATGTTTGTTTTTAATATATTTGAGTGCTCCCAAGTTGGGGGCATAAATATTTACAGTTGTTAGGTCTTCTTGTTAGATAGACTCCTTCATTACAATGTAGTAACCTTCTTCATCTCTTGTTACCATCTTTGGTTTAAAATCTGGCTTGTCTGATATAAGTATTGCTATTATGATTTTCTGTTGATATCCATTTGAATGAAAAATATTTCTCCAACCCCTCATTTTCAATCTGCAGGTGTCTTTAGGTCTAAAATGAGTCACCTAGAGGCAACACACAGATGGGTCTTGTTTTTTGTTTTGTTTTGTTTTTTTAATCCATTCTGACACCCTATGTCTTTTGATTGAAGCATTTAGTCTATTTACATTCAGGGTAATTATTGATAGATATGTATTTAATGCTATTTTATTGCTTGTATTGTCAGTGTTTCTGGAGTTTTTCTCTGCTCCTTTCTAGTCTTTTTCTCACTCAGAGTTCTCTTTTAATATTTCTTCCAGGGCTGGTTTAGTGGACATGAACTCTTTAGTTTTTCTTTGTCTGGGAAACTCTTTATTTTCCCTTCTATTCTGAATGATAGCTTTGCTGGATAAAGTGGTTTTTTTTTGTTTTTGTTTTTGTTTTTGTTTTTGTTTTTGTTTTCCCAAACAGCACTTTGAATATATCATACTACTGTCTTCTGACCTGCTAAGTTTCTTTGGAAAGATCTGCTGTGAAACTTCTTTGTCTTCCCTTGTGAGTTAGGGACTGCTTTTGTCTTGCTGCTTTTAGAAACTTTATCTCTATAGTTTGCAAATTAGGTACAGTATGTCTTGGTATTGGCCTGTTTCTGTTGATTTTGATGGGAGTTCTGTGTGCTTCCTGGATTTGGTTGTCTGTTTCCTTCTCCAAATTAGAAAGGTTTCCGTTCATAATTTCCTCAAATAAACCTTCTGCCTCCCCTTTCTTCTGTTTATGGGACTCTTATCACACAAATGTTATTATGTCTGATCGAGTCACTGAGTTCTCTTAGTCTACTTGCATGATCCAAGATTTTTCTTTTTCTCTTATCAGCTTCATCATTTTACATAATTCTACATCATTTTACATAATTCTATATCATTTGTTTCTCTACTTCTTCCATCTTTGTGGTCATTACATAAAGTTGGTTTGAAACTTGGTTATTGAATTTTTTTTTTTTTTAATTTTGGGCTCACTAATTAGTTTATGCTGATGGATGGGGGAGAAAATGGCACCAGCCAGATCCTTTATTCCCAGAGATAGGAGGTCTTCCTTGTTACTGTTGAGAAAACCCTCCCAGAAGAGCAAATGATTTCCCCTTGTGCATCATATGTGTTATTCAGATCGCTGTTTTCACACTATGTCTGTGTGGTTTGCCTACCTGGAGCAGCATGGTGCACTTTGGGCTCTATCCCAGCAGGGTTGTCTGAGTTTTAAAACTCCAAACTTTAGGTACCTGGTGTGGCAGGGACCTGTGATGATCCTCTGGGGAAGTGTCTTACCATACTGAAACTGATGCAGGTTTCACCCAGAAGGGCAGTCACACCAGAGTGCAGGAATGAGGGGTTTGGAGCAAAGCACATTAAAGGGCCAGTGTCCAGGTTAACTGCCCTCAATGGACATCTCTGTGTCTATGCTGAGGGGCAGGGGAAGGAAATGGCCCATTCCAGCTCCTTTGTCCTCACTGGGGCAAAGCCACCTCTTTCAGATGGACTCCAAGAAGGGGGCAGTCATTTTTCTCAGTGCATCTCTGGTGGTGATCCACAGACTCTGCCCTCTGGGTGACCCACTTGCCTTCTCTACAGCACTAAGGGAGCACCCTCAGGGCTCTATACCAGTCACGCCACAGAACACTGAAACTCTAGTCTTTAAATTTTGCTGGTTGCAAATACTCATGGAAATCAGCCCCTCTTGTTTTTCCAGCCAATAGCTTTGGGGAAGTGTTTTTCTTGTGCAAGATCCCCTGTGCACTCCTCTCTCTGTGTCTCTCTCCCCCTTATCCACAACCTGGGCTCCCTCCCTCCATGGTACCCATAATCCATTTCTCCCCAAACCACATGATGATAAAACTAAGGCTTAGAGTTGCCCTCAGTTTTCTATGTAGTAAATGACAGATCTGTGGATCTCAAACCTGGTCTGATCCAGAGCCTGTAATCCTAATCAAGTGTATATGCTTACAAATGCCGTAAACACTCCATTGTTGATAAACAAACAAGAGCCCTAAATGCTGTGGATGAATTAGAGATTGTACATGGAAATCGATGGATCCGATCCCCATATACCAGAAATTGTCTGAATATCACTGATGTCCTCTTAATTAATATGTTATACTTATGTTTTATTTGGGTAGTTATCATATAAATCTGTAATTACAAGATAAATAAAATAAAATAATAACCATAAATATAATAAAATAATTATAAAATAAAATAGATTATAAAATATATGCAGTGTTTGCTTTGTTTTCTTTGTTTTGGTGGGAAGCTGAAAGTTCACTGCATTTTTAGTGTACCCTCCTTTTTCTCCCCATATAAAGTTTGCCAAAGAAAATTCTTCTACCTTCAAGATTCAAAATGTAACCCGTTCACAATTAAATATAGCATATATAATATTATACATAAAATTTACAGGAGAAAGTAGTGATATCCAGAGTGAGGTCATATATAAAGAGACATAGCGATTAAAGAAAATGATGCTGATAGGTAAAACATCACTTTCTTAATTCAGAGCTATTGGTTTAGGCAGTCCAGATTATATGGATGAACAATTTAAATTTCTGGTGACACAGGAAGTCTTTCAGAAATATTATTGAGACAACTCTTTTTGAACTAAGCTTTTCTCTCCCTCCAGTCTTTCACCTGCTACTTATGTCTGTAAAACATCCTATTTAGAGTCTATAAAACTTTGATCAAGAATTAGCTAAAGGCTTACTCTCCACCAAGCTTACATTATTTTTCAACATTAGGGTGTCCCTTATGAAGGATTGGAATGAAGTGGTGGATGATACACTGTATTAGAAGCCAGAAAAGTTGGGTTCTGACAAAACCTTACTAATATTGAACCATGTTACATTTGACCACAGGTGGGAGGATTCAAGGGGCCAGGACCATGGGCCAGGTGTGTCCCCCTCATTCTGGGCACAGTATATCACATGGTCTCAAGGTCACTCCACCTACACTTCCTCCACTTGTCTGAACAGATATGACAACCTCCATCTCCTGCCTTTTGATTTGCAGTGTCGATATGATCCTCTTTGTATTTATTATTTTCACTATTATTTAGAAGAGTAAGGTTTGGATTTTAGAATAGGTTTTATAATGTGTATAGATGTTTGAGTCAAGGTCAATATGAGAATCCACTCACGGGTTTGATATGTGCTGGGCTCCCAAGTGGGTGCGACTTGCCTGAGATGGAGCATACTCTGCTTGCCTGGCTGGAAGTGCTCTTTTGAAATTTTGGGACCTCCTCTTAGACTTCTACCTGAGATGGAATATTCTCTGCTCATCTTAGGAAATAATAATGAAAAAATTGTGTTCAACTTTGAAACAATGCTCGACTGACTGGCTGGGGACAAGACATGAGAGAACATGTGTGTCTACTTCCCTGTTTAGTGCAACAAGCCTCTTCTATCAGACTGGTGGTGAATTCTGTGGGTGGGTGTGGAGAGGATGAGTGCTTCATGATGCTTAACTGAATTCAGAAGCAGCTTTTTAAATCCTCCCGGTTGTAACCGTGGCTAATTAAAGAGTGTGACTGGTATAGACAGCTTTCTGCTAATGTATACTTTTAAATAGTAGAAACTATTTGGGATTAAAATATTCTTCATTTTTCTAAAGTTATGCTCTACATCTTGCCTTCTCCTACTGCCTAAATAAATCTATCAAGGTTTAAAGCAGACACTGCCTAGCTTATAGCTGATTCCTATTCTTCAGGGTTGGCATATCTGCTAAAATTCACAGTATTGCTTCCTTTTCATTCCAGGCAGTAAACAATGTTGAAAGATTTAAAAAAAAAAAAAGTCTTATAGGAAATAAAAGGTTCAATAGATCAAGTAGCCCTTACAAAATACTATTTAATGTTTTAAAGGTAAATCAATCAGAAACATTACATTTTCCTTAAAATACAGATGGTTTTTTAAATCGAGAGAACAGTGGTTTTACACAATGCTTGAAGAGTTTTGCCAACCCGTGTGATATTTGAAAGCTATTTTCATTGCTCGCTAAACAGTTGCTTTTCTCAGATCTGCTGATAATAAACTGCAGCAGTATGTTGACATCTCTCATTTGCGGGGAACAGACAAATGGAAAGGAAAGGAAAAGGAGACAGTGGCGAGTGAAGAACAGGTGCCTCATGCCTCACAGGGCCCTCAGTCCCACTGGGTCAACAGGAGTGTTGAGCTGCATTTCATTTCTCTAAAGCCAGGCAGCCAAGCTCCCCCAGGCCACGAACTCAGACCAATGATACATCTCCTCATTTTCTCCACGGCTACTTCCTCTTCATGCCACTTTATTCCCTAAACCTCCTGCCATCTCCTGATTTAAAGTAGTCTAGCTGTGAGAATACAGCAATATTCTGATGTTTGGCAAGGAGGGTCTGGAAGGAGGGTCTACTAAAACACCAAGGTGCAGAGCCTGCAGAAAGAAAAAGGAAAAAAGAGAGAGAGAGAGAGAGAGAGAGAAAATTATATCTATTTCATTTCTCTTTGTTGAACAGGTTTGGTGATAAAAACATTTGAGGAAATGTAAACAGATATGAAACATAATGAGAGAAAAACTAGTGAGTCCTTTTGGAAGGCACGAATGAGCCTTGTAGAAACTGCTGGTTTTCTTAATGCATTTTATTTATGCATGATTTTCTTGACACCAATGTTTCAGAGCAATTTAATTTCACTATTTTTTCTTTGCCTCAGGCCATGCAGTGCCTCAGAGCACTGGGCTGTTTTCTAGACGTTTATTAGGTAGGCTCCTACTTGCTTTGGATTCTGAGTCTGGTAGGATGAGAGATTCCTTTGCCTATCTTGTAGAATGTATGTATTTGCTGAACGCAGAGCATGGCCAGTGTCTCCAAGAGATCTTAAGAAATGTGTGTGTTCATATGCTTATGAAGCATTATTATTTAGTTCATCTTTTATGTTTTCAATGTTTTAAGTCTGTAGAACTATTTCAGACTCCTATGGAATCGCTATCATAATGTTCAACAGAGAATCATTGAAGTTTGAAGTATCTGTGTTGACAGCTTGGCTCCACTACACTGTGGGACGAACTCCTGATCCTTGTATAGTGGCAGGCACTCATTTTTATACTAGTGTTTGTTTTGTATAATACTTCCTAAATGGCAGCAAAATTTACTTTTATAGTTATTATTAGAATTAATTGAGGTAACATTTAGGAAAGCATATACACATACACTGACATGTAAGAATACGCTCTGTATATTTTCTACTTTTCCTATAAACACAGGTGATACTGCTACTCCACTTTCCACTACTATGTAACAAGGATGCCTGTCTTCCAGCTCCCAGTAAGTTCTTTCATTTTCTTTTAAACCATCACCAACAGCACTGCTGGGGAATAGCACGCTTGCCCTGATGGTCTCTGCAAAGCCCTTCTCACTTCTGACTACCATTTGGTCCTCAAGAAATAACCACATTTTTGGATTTGTGTTATGGTAAAACCCCATAGCTGGTCTTAGAATCTGTTCTGGTTGCCTATTGCTGCATAATAAATCACTTCCAAACTTGGTGACCTGAGACAACAAATATCATGCAGTGTCATTCCAAAGTCCTGTGAGTCATGACTTCAGGGGCAACATCTCATGGTCCTGCAGTTAGAAGGAAGCTAGGGCAGAGGTCATCTTAAAACTTCTACATTCATATATCAAGTGACTTGGCCAGACTCACATTGGAACACATGGAGCTCAATGGTGTCTCTTTGTATCTCCATGTGGTACCCGCTCTTTACACCATCTTTCCGGCGTTGAGGGTTATAGAATCAGTTTTCTCCATCTTCACTAAGGGCTGTCATTGCACAAGACTTAGGAGAAAAAGGGGCCAGGCAGAAACTGTGTTGTTTTTTATAACTTTGTCTTAGGACTCACATAGCATCACTTCTGCCAAATTCTTTGGGTCAAAGTAATAACAAATGTCTACCCAGATTCAACAGTAGGAAATATAAACCCTACTTCTTAATAAAGGAGTATCAATATCACAATGTAAGAAGAGTTTATGGCATTGACCATGGATTTGTTTGGCCATCTTTGGAAAATATAATTTGTCACAGATGTGTGTGTGTGTGTGTGTGTGTGTGTGTGTAGTATACAAGCATAGAGTAAAATGATATGTAAGTGATGTTCTTAGTATATATACATACTTTGTATATTTATGAATATCAAACTATCTACCCGGCAGGCTGTACTTTGAGTTATGTGCACAAAACCATTTCAGCAAAAGTGAAAACAAAAACAAAAACAAAAAAAAACGAGTTGTTTTTTTTTTTTACAACCGTCAGTTTCATTAAAAGCACAGACATTTCTCCAAAGAAGATACACAAATGCCAATAAGCATATGAAAAGATATTCAACATCGCTCATCATTAAGGAAATGCAAATCAAAAGCACAATGAGACATTACCTCACACATATTAGAATGGCTATAATTACAAAACAAGGAGTATTGGCAAGGATGTGGAGAAATTTCTACTCTCACGTCCTGCTGGTGGGGATGTAAAGGGGTGCGGCATCTATGGAAAATAGTCTGGAGGTTCCCCAAAATTTAAAACAAAAATAGAGTCACTAGATGATCCAGAATTCCACTTCTGTGTATATAGAGAGAATTGAAAGCAGGGTTTTGAAGAGATATTTGTTCACTCGTGCTCAGAGCAGCACTGGTCACAATAGCCAAGATGTGGAAGTAACCCAAGTGTCCATCAATGAACAAATGGATAAACAAAATGTGGGGTACACATATAATGGAATATTATTCAGCCTTAAAAAGAAATCCTGACACATACTACAACGTGACTGAACCTTGAAGACATTGCATTAAGTGAAATAAGCCAGCCATAAAAAGAATCATCATATTGTATGATTCTTTTTTTTTTAAAGATTTTATTTATTTACTCATGAAAGACACACAGAAAGAGGAGAGACATAGGCAGGGGGAGAAGCAGGCTCCCTGTGGGAAGCCTGATGGGAGACTCAGTCCCAGGACCTCAGGGTCACCACTTGAGCCAAAGGCAGACGCTAGACCACTGAACCATCCAAGTGCCCCATACTGTCCGATTCTACTTAATGAGGGTAGTCATATCACAGAGACAAGTAGCACTTGTCTCTGGGGGAAGAAGAGTCTGGGAGTTCAGTGTAATGGATTTTGTTCTGCAAGATAGAAAGAGTTCCAGAGATTGGATGCACAGTAGTGTGCATTAGTACTACCACCAAACTGTATGCAAAAATGTCGAAGATGGCAAATTTTATGTTTTTATCACAATTTATTTTAACTCTATAATTATTTATTTCAGGTAAAATTGTTAGGTTAGTGTAGTCATTTAAGAAAGTGAGAACATGGTGTCATGCTCAAGAACATGAATTCCGAAGCCAAGACATGTGAAGCTTGCCTTGAGCCCAGCTGCTGACTGTAAACTCGGGCCAATTCTCATGCAAAGCCCCTTGGTCTGTAAAATGGAGAGAGCAGCGCCTCACTCAGGTGAGAGTTTGCACAAGATAATACACTATGAAATGCTGAAAATAGTGTAGGGCACATCTTAAGGGTTCAATAGGTTTTTATTAAAAATGATAGGAATATCTTAAAATGAACATTACCAACCCTACATATCACATGTGTTTTGTTTAAAAGTAAAAATCGTGACTCCAAGTGAAAAGTCTGTGATACTGGTGTTTGCTTATTCTGGGTTCATGTTTTATGTTTAATTTTCAAGCATGCTGACTTTTTTTTTGATCCTGTGAATTGGTGATTCACTTCTTAGCTCTTCAATTTTACAGAGTCGGTATAGACAAAGGTCTCAGGTGCAGCGACTGGCTACATTATAAAATCTCCTTGGAAGGAACGCAGCATACAGCTTAGGAAACATTGTTTTGTATTTTATTAGCACTTCTTGGTTTATGTTTTGTGATTTGTCTGCTTTTGGTTTGTAAATAAAATAGCCCCACAGCCTCATTGATCTCCTGTAGCTTCCTGAAGTTAATCTGACTAGCAATTTACTGTTTAGACCTTCTAACCTGTAGCTTTCTTTGTGATTTTTATTACAAATATTTACTATATTCACCTGAAATTTACTGATAACTATTAAGGTGATAGATATGGCATACTTTATATTTTTGATATTTTTATTGTTAGGCACATATAGACAGGGCTATGTTTCCCATCAAAAGAAATGTAGTCCGGGCAGCCCGGGTGGCTCAGCAGTTTAGCACCACCTTCAGCCCAGGGCCTGATCCTGGAGACCCGGGATCGAGTCCCATGTTGGGCTCCCTGTATGGAGCCTGCTTCTCCCTCTGCCTGTGTCTCTGCCTCTCTCTCTCTCTCTCTCTCTCTCTCTCTGTCTCTCATGAATAAATAAATAAAATCTTAGAAAAAAAAGAAAAGAAAAGAAAAAAAGAAAAGAAAAAAGAAAAGAAAAGAAGAAAAGAAAAGAAAAGAGAAAAGAAAAGAGAAAAGAAAAAAGAAAGAAAAGAAAAGAAAAGAAAAGAAAAGAAAAGAAAAGAAAAGAAAAGAAAAGAAAAAAAAGAAAAGAAAAGAAAAGAAGAAAAGAAAAGAGGGGATCCCTGGGTGGCGCAGCGGTTTGGCGCCTGCCTTTGGCCCAGGGCGCGATGATCCTGGAGACCCAGGATCGAATCCCACGTCGGGCTCCCGGTGCATGGAGCCTGCTTCTCCCTCTGCCTGTGTCTCTGCCTCTCTCTCTCTCCTCTCTGTGCATTCTCATAAATAAATAAAATCTTTAAAAAGAAGAAAAGAAGGAAAAAAGAAATGTAGTCCTGGCATCTGGTGGCTCAGTGATTGAGCATCTACCTTTAGCACAGGTCGTGATCCTGGGGTTCTGGAATCAAGTCCCGCATCGGGCTACCCACAGGGAGCCTGTTTCTCCCTGTGTCTATGTCTCTGCCTCTGTGTGTGTGTGTCTTTCATGAGTAAATAAATAAAATCTTAAAAAAAAAATGTAATCCTGTCTTAGCAAACACTATCACCCTTTCAAACACTGCCAAGCCATTCCTGACTTTCCTTGTAAGAGAGCAAAATACAATTATTAAATACTTAACTTATATCATCTTATCAGTAAACATTATTGGATATAAATGTCTATTCAAGAAAAAAAATAAAATTTCCATTTTGTTTTTTAACATAATTAAGAATAAATTTACTAAATCAAATGATCTGCATGGAATAAAATGAAATATTAATTGGTTAATCATGCAAGAACATAATAGGAAGTAGTTGTTACCTTTATAAAAAAAATAAGCCTCTAATCTATTCTAAACTAGAATAGTTTGATTACACAAAATCCTAAGATTTAAATTACAATAGGACTATTAACTAAATACATCCTTTAAGTCCTCAAAATATCTCTTTAAGTGATTTTTGGGTTTTACAGATTAATTATGTGTAAATTGATATCATGTGGACTCCTCACTAAAAGGAATTTATTTCCTGTCTTTGAACATCTTGCGTAGAACAACTAAACAACATTTCTTGATTTCACTGAAATTAGACCATCCAGATACAGTGAGCATTCTTTATAAATCCACATTCGAGTTTGTCTTCAGGTCTTTAACTTGAAATCACTATTTCCTACTGACTCCCTTAATGTTACCTTTGAAATGAGCAAAAATATAGGAGGAATAATTCCCATAACATGGAATTGAACATCTCTTACCAGTGTGAGGCGAGGGAGGTCGGTAGGTAAAGGGATGGAAGGAGATTTTATTTTAAAATAGTATGGAAAGATATAAAATCACATTTCCCAGTAGTTTAAAGCCAGCTTCATCAAAGCTTTATAAGCATATTAAAATAATTCATACTTCACTAAAAGGCAAACACTTGTGTGGAAATTCCTTTAAAAATAATGGAAAATACACTTCTTTAGTATGGATTTTAACATAAGGGAACCCTGTATTAAATTAAATTAAAGCCATCCAGTAATATTAATGCGATGTCTTACTTTGCTTCGTCTGAGCCCTCCTGATATTATGACCCATTGAAGGCTGTGTCAGCTGTGCTTGGTGATTTGGATGCAGTGTGACACATTGATGTTTTACTTATCTGCTTGAAATTAAATTATTTTTCCTGAAGTTCTTTTGCTGCCCAGAATGTTTTCCTACATTCTGAGCTATATTTCAGCAGACCTTTAAGCAAGAAAGTCCGCAAGCTGAAAATAATTGGCAAAAAAAACATATTACATATAGTTCATTATATGTAGTAAGTGGTAAATAAATACTTATTAAGTAGGTGAACGAAATAGTCTTACCTAAGCAAAGAACACCAAGGAGTAGATTTGTTTGAATCTTATAAGATTTCCCGGTTCTAAAAACTTTTCTTTTTGGCACATACCATGGAGCATTTAGGGCAGTTTAGAGATCAGTCTGTCTGACATTCCTATTCCACAGATGTGGTGCATACGTGGGCAGGTGCGCGACAACAGGCTGGCTTCACGAGCGCATTGTGCTGTGTGTATACAATAGAGGGTATTGACTGGACACAAGTGGGAAGTGGAAAATTTGAATAGACCAGATCGATAGATTTAAATAAGTCTACATATTCTTAACACCCAGTGGCACTGATCACCCCTTGTTTCCAGAAACAGCCTCCTCCGTCTGCTGAGGCCATCCGCTGACTGATGTTGCCCAAAGACTGCATGGGAACTCATCTGTGGCAGTAATCATGAAAGGAGTGTTGATGCTTTTTTTTGCAAAAATACTCATTTCCCTCTCTTCTGTCTCTAGACTTGTAAGTACGGTGAGATCTCAGCATGACTCTGGGGAAGCAAAACAAAACAAAACAAAACAAAACCCAACCACTTCTGACCCAGTAAGAAGGAAGAAGAAAGTAGCTATCAATGCATCACCATGTCCTCACATGCAAAATGGATTTGCACACACAAGCATGTCCGTGTTCCTATGTGTGAGTGTATACATGCACACACACACACACAGAAACTTGGCTAACGTGTGTAAATGGGCTCGAAATGTTTATGTAGGCAAAAGGCGGGATTCACCCACTTATCCCATAAAGTTGACCCTCAAGAGACACAGATAGCATCTCCTTCACAAAGTCAGCAAGGAGTAGTACATCAGAGAGTGGAAGGTCGGTATTCTCGGAAGCACTGTGGTGTTTATCTTCGTTAGATAGGGGGCGGCTCAGTGACATAACCATCAGAATAGCATCCCTAATTTTAAAAAGGATGATGACCTTCAGAAATCTCGGAGGATAAATGGAACCACTCAATTGCCTTAGAATCAGCAGCACTGTGAGAGAAAAAGGCGGAAGTGGTCAGTCAGGAGACTCGTTTGATCTGAGTGTGTATATTTATTTAATCGTGTGACTCTAGGACTAAAGTAGATGAGTAGACATGAGTCATGGTGATTTCTAACTAATTTCTAGACCCTCTGTGAGAACTTTGACTGCACTGGGATAGCTCTCTCATCCCAGTTTATGGTCTCATGGAACATTTTTGTGATTGGAGAAGGGAAACAGAGCCAGGTTTCCCAGTGCTCCTGGACAATATGCTGGCACTTGTGAAAGACTGCAGGGTGAGACCCTACAGATCTGAGAGAAGGTGGAAAGGGGACTCTTTCTGGGATGAACTTCAAACAGTACTGTCACCTGTGAACTTCCTGAACGCCTTATTCACCACCAAACACTGCTCTGCCAAGTGATTTATCTTACTGCAAAAGTAGGGCAGCAATGGGTGGAAGCCCATGAGATTCACTGGCTAGCACATTGCCTATCACCTGGAAATAAATGGCTCTAGAGAAGAGTAAGTAGTGAAGACTCAGTGATGATGCTGGTTTGAAAACAACGTCTTTGAAGTCTGAGGTGATGCTTCTAAGGCATGTAATAGGCTCTGAACTGTTGGCACCTATGTTATGTTTATTGTGTCTCGGGTAAATTACATGGATTCAGACACCATTACACCTGTTAATCCACTTTGCTTCCTCTTCCATGACTTCATGCTCTGCTTGCCTCAAGGTGTTAGATCTCACAGGAAGAAGACTTCCAGCAGGAGACACTACCACTATCTCCTGAAACTAGAAATTGGACAGCTATTTCATTTTCTTGAATTGACAGCAATTATCGATCCTGGTTATCGAGAGGAAATAGTAAAGAAGGAAGTCTATGCCTGGAAACTAGGGTGTCCTCTAGGTTGTACTTCTTGGTACTTTAATATGATAACAACTCACAGAAATGTGCAGCAACCCTATCCCACTTGGACCACTCAGCAAAGAGGTTTTGCTCAGTCCCACCAGCTAAAGAGTTCTGTTCAACTGAAACATTGGCCAAGGGCAAAGGATATATGAAAATCAGTAGTAATGGTAGAGAGCCATGCCTAGGCATCAGGAGCAGATGTGAGAGCTACACTATCAACCTTGTCAGGATGGATCAGGTTTGGTTAGGACGATACGTGAACCTGGAGATCTCAGTGGTTTAATACGTCACTTGGCTGATGCCAAGTTCAATGTAGGTCAGACAGTGCATCAGGGCAGCTGCCTTGTGGGCTTCTTCCAGCCATGAGCATCTGCCACACGTGGATTCCAGACCTGCCACAGGAACGGAAGAGGAAAGACAGAGAACTCACCCCAGCTATCACATATCTCTGATTAGAAGTGAGAGCGGCCCCTGTAGCTCGCAGTCTGTTGTCCAGAAGGAATCATCTGGCTCCGTCTAATTTCTAAAGAGCTGAAAATATATGAGAACAAAAGGAACACTGCATTGAGTGAGTGCTCTCTTCTACACTGCCCACGTGTTTTTCTTTGTTGTGTTATACACACACGCATACACATATGGAGACCTACATATACATGCATACGCAATATATACACATACACGCATATACATACATCTTCACATACATATACACACGTATATATACACAATATATACACATATACACACAATATATACACATACACACATATACAAGTATACACATGTACATGCACGCATAGACATAGACACAAACACATAGACATATATGCATATGCACCCATAGATGCACATACATAGACATATATACACACACATACACAATTTTGTCCTTGATTGCCTTTTTCTTTCAATTCTACGTAAAACAAAACTTGACAGTTGTGATTAACTTTATCATTTAGATGGTCACCAGATGTTTAAGTAGAATTGTGTTAGAAATAGAATAAAAGTTACCCAGAGACAAATATAAGAAACCATAGACATTTGTAGACATTTGGATTCATTTTCGGTAAAAGGGCAATGGCTTCATATTTGAAGAATCAGTGGACCTCCGTGGCCCCCGACTCCTGCCCCAGGTTCTGCCTGCCAAACACTATTATATAGCCTTTAAAACAATCATTCAAGTACTGGCTTACTAATTTCAACTATGTAAGCCTCTCCAATTATTCTCTAAATACATCATTTATATTTTAGAGTGTTGTTGTCGTTGTTTTGGTTTTTTGTTTTTTTGTTTTTTTGTTTTTGTTTTTGTTTTTTTTTTTTGCATAGAATACTGCATTTCTGATTCCCACATTAAACTCTGAATGATCCAGTTAAAAATGCAAGGAGATCTGGGACCAGAATCCAGTCTTCCAATAAATATTATACTATTTTGTCCTACTATATCCTACTGTGTTTGGCATGGAGAAAAACAAACAAAAAAACATCACCTATATGTTAACAGCCTCAAGCAAAATTTTTCTCTATTCCATATTTCAGAGATTACAGATCCTTCCTTAAATTGATGACAGATCATTGAGTAGAAATGTACACTGTGTGACTTTTCCAGAGGGTATTTCATATCACCACTTGCTTAAATTAGCAAAAACAGTGGGACTCCCACTTCAAGTCCTCACTTTTATGTACTTGAACACATAACCATTTCGTTGGCTGACATTTTGGCAGCCAATTCAGCTTAGATCCAGAAATGAAAGGCCAGGTCACTTGTCATCCAAACTGCACTTCCAGAAGCTAGGTTGCCCAAATTCTGGAGAAATTTGTAATGCACGACCTAAGACATAAATACATTTTTTACATTAAAAAAAGAATTAGTAGACAAAATGCTGAAGCTTAGAGTGGAATCAGAAATAGATCTGCATGGTTTGAGGAGGCCTAGACAGAGACGAGTCCCAGAGGCTCTGGGACTGAGTGGGCCGGTGTGGCACGTGTGGGGTTCCAGGGTATGCCAGTGACGGGCTCTCACATTACGGGCAGTTCAGTACTTGATGGTATCTTAGCAGTGCAGTGAGAAATGGAAATGGTGTTTGAGGTAGACGGTCACCACAGGGAGGAATGTAGGGTGAGGAGGAGGAAGTACAGGGAATTGTTTCATGGGCTGTGGTGAAGTAGCCCCACGACAGCCCCCGTCTAGGAAGGATGGCCCAACAGCAGCCAGGGTCTGGGAAGGCAGGGCCTCATGGTGAGGGAAGGCTGCCATGTGGTGAGCGCCATGTGGTGAACGCCATCTGGTGAGGGAAGGCTGCCATGTGGTGAGCGTCATGCATATGGTGAATGCCATATGGTGAGCGCCATGTGGTGAGGGACGGCTGCCATGTGGTAAGCGCCATGTGATGAGGGAAGGCTCGGGATGGTAAGGGGCCCTGCCTACCATTTCCAACTCATGGTTCCTGGCTGCCCTGTTCGAGCACCTCTTTCATGCTGAGTCTCCATAGGCCCCAGGTGTTCTCGAAACCACGATGAAGCCAATAAGAACTTCAAACCTGAATTACCCTGCAGGGTTTTTATATTTTCTGCTACTTAAAGATTGAGTTCCCTATAATTTAGCCACAGAGTGAGCCCCATTTGATAAAGAATGGAATTAATTTGGCAAAAATATCAGGTTTGTTGAAATACTGAGGTTTTCTATTACACTGTGGGAGAAAATTACATGGAATGAAGAAAAAAACTCGGTACCAACCCTGAGATAATGTGGGCTGGTTCCTGTTGCACTAGCCCTGCTAACATTTAGGGGAGCCCCCAAGTGTCACCGTGGTATGCAAATTTGCTTCCCAGGGGCAGTAGCCAATGCACCGCAGGGCAGAAGTGCATACAGATAAGAACGTTTTTAGAATTAATGAGTTTAATAATATAATATTTGCTCTCTATTTGTTTCAAAAAAAGATCAGTAAGGTTTTAAACCCTTTGATAAACTATGTTCCTATGTTGACAATGTATAAATGGGATTCTTTAATATGTATTTAGGTTATGTTGGGAGGGATGTTTCTAAATTTATATTTATCTATGCATGTGATTATACTTACCCTATAAATGCAGAGTTAAAGTCACTGTTGAAAAACTTTTTTTGTGTATTTTTATCTTCACTATTTTTAATTGAATTGCAGTTAAACGGAATTGAGAGAGAACAGTGTAGGTGACAGGGAGCTTCCACACAGATTTAAAGAGAAAGGTGAATCATATTTATTTATTTTTAAGTTTTTATTTAAATTCTACTTAATTAACATACAGTGCAATATCAGTTTCAGGAGTAGAATTCAATGATTCATCACTTACGTAAGACACTTAGTGCTCATCACAAGTGCCCTCCTGAATCTCCAGCCCCCGCTTAGCCCATCCTCCACCCACCTCCCTCTATCAACCCTCAGTTTGTTCTCTATCATTAGGAGTCTCTTATGAGTTGTTTCCTGCTTTCCTTTTTCCCCCCTTTTTCATATGTTCATCTGTTTTCTTTCTTAAATTCCACGTAAGTGAGACCATATGGTATTTGTCCTTCTTTGACTTATCTCACTTAGCACAATATACTCTAGCTCCATCCATGTTATTGTAAATGGCAAGATTTCATTCTTTTTGATGGCTGAGTAATACTCCATTGTGTGTGTGTATACCACATCTTTTTTTTTTTTAAAGACTTTATTTATTTTTTCATGAGAGACACACAGAGAGAGTCAGAGACACAGGCAGAGGGAGAAGCAGGTTCCTCACAGGTAGCCCAATGCGGGATTCAATCTCAGGATCCTGGAATCACACCCTGGGCCGAAGGCAGATGCTCAACCATGGAGCCACCCAACCATCCCTATATACCATATCTTCTTTATTCACTCATCAGTCAATGGATTTGGGGCTCTTTCCATAATTTGGGTATTGTTGATAATGCTGCTTTAAACATAGAGGTGCAAGTGCCCCTTTGAATCACTATTTTTGTATCCTCTGGGTAAATACCTAGTAGTGTAATTGCTGTGTGATAGGGTAGCTTTTTTAAATTTTTGAGGAACCCCCAAACTGTTCTCTAGAGAGGCTTCACCAGTTTGCCTTCCCACCAACAGCATAAGAGGGTTCCTCTTTTCCCACATCATTGCCAACACTTGTCGTTTCCTGACTTAATTTTAGCCATTCCAACAGGTGTGAGGTGGTATCTCATCATGGTTTTGATCTGTACTTCATAAATCATATTTATAATCTTTGGTAGAAAATTGTATTACAAACTGAGTTCCCCATCCACAGACCTCTGAATCCAGATTATAGTGCTTGCTCCATTTTTGTATTTGATCTGAGATATCGTTCTGATGTCTCCTTTTCTTTTTTTTTTTTTTAAGAATTATTTATTTATTTATGATAGACACAGAGTGAGAGAGAGAGAGAGAGGCAGAGTGTGTCACAGGCAGAGGGAGAAGCAGGCTCCACGCGGGGAGCCCGACGTGGGACTCGATCCCGGGACTCCAGGATCGCGCCCTGGGCCAAAGGCAGGCGCTAAACCGCTGAGCCACCCAGGGATCCCCTGATGTCTCCTTTTCTCATAATGACTTTTATTTCAGTATTGGTTCAATGGTGGTGCATTAAAATAAGTTGTAAAGTGTGCACTCCTGCTCTGTTTCATGAAAGGCAGCGTGCAGGTTTGGCATAATTCCTCCCATAAATGACAGAGCTCATCAGTGAAGGCACTTGGGCCCGAAGTGTTCTCCATGCAGAGGTTGTAAGTATAACTTCGATTTCTTTAGTGGATGCAGGACATGCTAATTTTGCCTGACTTCTCTCAGTTTTGATGATACGCCTCCTTCAGGAAATTGGGCATAATGTTTAAAATAGTCTTTTGAAATCATTTTAATGTTTGTAAGATATGAAGTGGTAACCTCCCTTTCACTTCTCCTATGTACTATGTTTTCTCCTCCACTTACCAGGTAGCGTAACTAGAGGCATACAATTTTACTCACATTTTCAAAGAACCAGTTATGGATTTTATAAACTTTCTTTGTTGGTGATCCATTTCCTATTTCATTGATTTCCACACTTATTTCACTTCCTTCCTTTTCCTTAATCTGTGATAAAAATGCACATTTTTACTAGCTTCTTAAATTAGAAGATTGTATGATTGATCTGAGGCCCTTCTTTCCTAATATAAGCATCAATAACTATGAATTTTCTTTCAATTGAATTAACTGCATCTTACAATATTATCATATGCTGATTTTAAACTTAATTCAGTTCAAAATATTTTCTACTTTTAAATATCTATATTCATCCCATGTGTAATTTAGAAGTGTATATTTAATTTCCAAGTATTTGGGGATTTTTCGGATCTGTTTGTTACTGACTTTTAATGTAATGTGACTGTGGTCAGTAAATTCTCTCTTTATGATTTTGAGTTTTATATATTTGGAAGGAATTATTTTCTGAACTACTATAAAGTCTACGTTAGTGAATTTTCCATGTATATCTGCAAAAAAATGCATTCTTCTGTTTTGAGGTTCTGTGTTCTATAAATATTAATTAAGTCAAGCTGGTTGATAGTGTTTTCAGGTCTTTTGTTCCATTAAGGACTTTCATTTTATTTGTTCCACAAATTACTGATGAAAGACCATTGAAATCTCTGATGAGGAGCACTGGCTGGCTCAGTCAGAGAAGTGTGCGGCTCTTGATTTTGGTGTCATTAGTTCAAGCCCCATAATCACTGTAGAGATTTCTTAAATAAATAAAACTTTAAAAGAGGAAAAAAAAGAAATCTCTGACAATAACTGTGATTTTTTTTCTATTTGTCCTTTCACTTTCGTGAGTTTTTACTTCACATATGTTCTATCTCTGTTGTTATACTTTTTAAGATTGCAAAGCACTCTTGGTTTATTAACCAATTTGCTTGTGAAATGCTCATCTTATCCTTGGAGATATTTCTTGTTTTGAAAGGTACTTGCTCCGATCTTAATCATTCCAGATTTCTTACGGTTAGGGTGTGCATGATGTATCTTTTTATTTTTTTATATCTTTTTACTTTTAATGCACTAGTGTCTTTATTGTGAGAGATTTTGGTAAACATCATACAGCTGGATCATCCTTTTTCATCCAGTCTGACAATCTCTGCCTTAAATTTAGATTATTTATAGTTAATATAATTTTGATATGTTTGGCTTTAAGCCTCTCATTGTATTTGTTCTCTATATATCCCATATGTTCTTGTCATCCTTTATTTGTTTTTGTGCATTCTTTTATATAAACTGTATTTAAGAGTTTTTTCATTATTTTTTATCTCTATTTTACCTGAACTATATGGATTATCAGCTAAAACTCAGTGGGTTTTTAAAAAAAAAATTAGTTACTGATTTAGGATTTAAAAAAAGATTTTATTTATTTTGTTTTGAGAGAGAAATATCAAGAGAGCACAAGCAGGGAGAAACACACTCCCTGCTGAGCAGGGAGCCCAATGTGGGGCTCAAATCCCAGGACCCCAGGATCATGACCTGAGCTGAAGGCAGGCATTTGATCCTCTGATCCACCCAGTTGACCTTGATTTATGATATCTATCTATTTATTTATAGCTTTTATTTATTTGAGTGAGAGAAAGAGAGATAGCAAGAGAGAGCACAAGCTGTGGGGAGAGGGAGAAGCAGGCTCCCCACTGAGCAGGGAGTTCGACATGGGGCTCAATCCCAGGACCCTGAGATCATGACCTGAGCCAAAGCAGATGCTTAATCAACTGAGCCACCCAGGACCCCTAGGATTTTTAAAATGTAGATTTAACTTATAACATTACACCTTCAAGTTATACCACTTCAAGTGTAATTCAAGAACCTATTGGCAACAAATATGTTCTTCTCTCAAATGTGCCATATTTTATAAACCTTTTACTTCTATATACATATTACAAACCCCAAAATATATAGGGTTTTTTTGCTTTCATGGATCTCTTTGCTTTTAGGATTTTTTATTTTTAAATAAAACTTGAGAAAAAACATTTTTTTGTATTTTTATGCAAAATACATTTACATCAATATACATACCTTTGTTTGCTTGTCATCATACTCTTTATTCTTATAAGTACTTCTATATTTACCTTGAGCATAATTTCCTCTTTGACCTGAAAGCCTTTCTTTAACATTCCCTGAAGTATAGGTCTGGTAGTGCCAAATGATCTCACCTCTGATTTTGTGAAAAAAAAAAAAAAAAAAAGTTTATCTTTAATATATGAAAAATAACATTTTTCAAAAGAATAGATATAGATATAGAATATAATAGATATAGAATTCTAAATTGACTATTTTATTTTTAACACTTCAAAATTAGTATAAACAGATTTTTATTTTTTGCCTTTTTATTTTCTAGAAACATAAGGTCATTCCTATAGTTTTCTCCTTGTATGTAATCAATATACACTTTTGTATATACGATCTATATTTTTTTTTTCCTGGCAGCCTTAAATACTGTCCCCTTATCATGACTTTTTAGCAATATGAGTATGATGTATTCTTTAGCTATTTTCTTTGTGTTTATCCTGCTTCAATTTGTTTTTATTTTTTGGATTTGTATATTTAGTATATTCATGATATTTGAAAAACTGTTCACCATTAGTTCTTCAAGACTTTTTTTTTTGCCCCTTCTTCCTATTTCCCTTCATTTTATGTGCTAATTAAATGTATGTTAGATCTTTTGATATTGTTCTACTAGTTACTCAGGTTTTGTTCTTTTTTTTTGTTTTGTTTTGTTTTGTTTTGTTTTTAATTTTCAGCTACTTTTTCCCTGTTTCTTCACTTTGGCTTTTATTGCTATTATTTGAACTCACTTATTTTTCTTCTGTGCTATCTATTGTGGAATTGATTTTATTTGTCATATTTTTCATTTCAAATATTATATTTTTCAGCTCTACATTTTCAGCCATTATTTTTTTAGCTTTCATTTTTTCCCTCATTATGTGCATTTTCTAAAAATTCAAAACTTCACTTATAGTTACTATTTCAAAGTATTGCCTGATAATTTCACCATCTCTTTCATTTCTGTATTTGGTTCTATCAATGAATTTCTTAAATCAAATTATCAGTCACTTTTTGCTAGGGTATTTATTTATTTATGCAATTTTTAAAATTTTTATTGTCTTCCTGAGATTTTGGATATAGCCCAGTTGAATGTTTTTGTTTTATTGCCTTCCTTTGAGGAGTTTTAATGTTTGTTCTGAAGTTACTTTCAGGTCAGCTTAATTCTTTCATTTTTGATTTGAGGATTTGTCAGAGAAGGTTTAGAGTAATGGTTTCTTCAGGCTATTCTGGAATCCTTACTGACAAGCTTTTGTATTCCAGAGTCTCTGGGTCTGGCTGGCACACACTCTAACGTCTCCCCACGCCCACTCACCTGTTACTCTGGCTGGCCTGTGGCCTCTGGCCATGTGAGCAGGTCAGTGTTCAGCCCTACACTCTGTGAGAACCCTATGCAAATGGATGGAGTCCTTTCCTTCGTAGCTCTGCTTTTGTTGATATTTGCCATGCAAATTCCAATTTCCACAGCTTCCCTGATCTCTTAATTCTGTATTAGTTAGACTGTGAGTCTCTGCTGGGATTCCTCACTCCTGAAGCACTGCCCAGAAATGTCCTGCAGGCAGAAAGCTGGGACAATTGTTTGACTCACATCATTAATTTCTCTTATCTCAGGAATTACAATTTAGCTCTGCATGTTGTCCAGTATCTAAAAACATCTCTTTTATACATTTTTTCCAATTTTCTCATTGTTTCCATAGCACCATAATCCTCATATCAATTATTCCTATATCAGTGGGGTATTTTCAGTTGTTTATTAGAATAGCACCATGCTATTAATATAGTGAATATGGCTAAGACATTGTGTAAAATCGCAAATATTTTATTTCTATTTTTTAACATAAATGAAACTTCTGAATGTCTTTCCTAAAACCCTAGTATATCACATTATATCTAGGAACTTTCTCCCCTGTTTCAAGGAAATTCATCTCTTTTATATGATGGCATTCAATGAAAAATTGGCAAGATTAACTTTGCAGCAAATTGTAGATATGCATCCATTTCACTGATTAGGAATTACTAAATTTCTGCAGCATGCATTTTCTTAACCCTATGGATATTGGGTTTCATATATGAATTGCTGTCAAAAACCTGTGTAATATTTTAGATGCTGGTATTCAAAGAAAGTGTTATCAACAGACCAGCAGCATTAATGTCAGCTAAGAACTTATTAGAAATGTAGTAAACTCTCAGGCCACATGCCACACCCACTGAATCAGAATCTTCATTTTAGCAGTTTTAGCAAGAACTCCAGGTGTTCTGCAGGCTTAAAATCTGAAAAGCACTGCTGTCCATGTGAATCATAGTCCATGATTCATAGATCAGAGTCTGTGTGAATTTTCCCAGCCTAGCTCACCTGACAGGAATATATTTAGATGCTGCATTAATAACAACACCTGGTAGAAAAGCAATCTATTTGCTTGTGAGTTCTCTGGCAATCCTCAGTCCCCTGCACATCATGGAAGCATCCAGAAGGGCTCCCATTGGCAGGGCATATCTGTGTTCCCATCAACGATACCAGCTGAGAGCCTGTAACGCTGCTTCTTTAAATCTGAGAATGCAGCAACTTGATCTATTTAGGTACATTTCTTTTAAAATGAAATTTGATTTAAATCAGTGAAGTCACTGTGATTTAAGAATGCATTTATTATATACATTCAACAAGATCTGCCAGCTAATGGGGCAAATGGTATAATTCAATATATTTATTTTCCTCCAATGTTAGTCTGAGAAAGAAGATATGTTTGGAGAAGCCATTTCCTTGTGTTCTAGAATTTGATAACTAAGAAAATATGGAAAGAAGCAAAAATGAGCCACTAAAATCTAACATCAGGTAAACACTTGTATCCTACTCCATCACATTGGCAGGTCTTCATGAAGATACTCCCTTCACCAGATCCCACAGAGCATCCTTCTCTTTGGCTACAGGTACCTCAGTGGGCCACACATCAGCAGGTGTGAAGAAGGTCACAGTAATAACTTCTTGAGGAAGCGTTTAGAGAGTCTTAGTCATGTCTATGGCCTGGGGGTATAGGAGGGGCAGACATCATGCAGGGCAGGAAGTAACTACAGAGGATTGACTGTGAACAGTGGGAAATCTCTTGCAGAAATCCTGTTTTATGTTTATCTACTTCCACTGAGAGCCATAGCTACTCGGCAGCTGGGAAAAAGAGACAAGGATTGAGATTTTGAGGTGGTGACAGCAGGTATGTGCAGAGTGGAAAGTATGATTCTAATAGACACACATTTGTGTAGTAGCAAATCACAAAAAGAATAACTAGTTATGGGGGAAAGCATGGCTTTTAATTCCATATAGTGTAACTGATGTTTTTTGAGCATTTCACATCTACCTTGATGCAAAGACATGACAAGTTCTATGCAGATTATGGATAGATCTCTGTGATATGAAGAAAAATATGAACATACTAAGAATGAATAAACAGTATCCAAATATGAGGTGAATAAAAACATTAAGATTTTTCTTTATGTTTGTCTTTTTTCTCCTCTTTCCTCTTTCATTTTTTAAAAACATTTTCATCTTACTCTTTATTTTTTTTTATTTTTATTTATTTATGATGGTCACACAGAGAGAGAGAGAGAGGCGGAGACATAAGCAGAGAGAGAAGCAGGCACCATGCACCAGGAGCCCGATATGGGATTTGATCCCGGGTCTCCAGGATCGCGCCCTGGGCCAAAGGCAGGGCTAAACCGCTGCACCACCCAGGGATCCCCATCTTACTCTTTATTAATTAGATTATTCTTTGACATCTTATTGAGTACATACTATTACATACTAGTGCCAAGAGCACATTATTGAACAGGAAATACACTTCCTCAACACTCAGAATGTACAATCTTGTCTAAAATATAGAATTAAAAAAAAACAAAATAAAATATAGAATTAACCATGTAATCACTTTGATGAATGTACAATCACTAGGTGAACTAAACGCTTTATATTGGGATCTGACAGGTGAGTGAAGATGGTCAGTGAGGCTTCCAAAATGAGGCCAAGGCATCTTTTTTTTTTTTTTAATTTTTATTTATTTATGATAGTCACACACAGAGAGAGAGGCAGAGACACAGGCAGAGGGAGAAGCAGGCTCCATGCACCGGGAGCCTGATGTGGGATTCAATCCCGGGTCTCCAGGATCGCGCCCTGGGCCAAAGGCAGGCGGTAAACCGCTGCACCACCCAGGGATCCCCCAAGGCATCTTTAATACCAGGAATCACACCAGGTACCTTGGAAAGAGGAAACCTGGCAAATATTAGCAACAAAATATGATCAGTATGAGTGGAATGCAGAGAAAATTATGGAGGAAGGTGAGTGACTTCAGAGAAAGGTTGAAAGGTAGCAATTCTCAAAGCCATGAAAGACATTGAAAAGATTTTGATTTGGATGTGTGGGAAGCAAGTGTTGGTGGTCACCTGATCTAACTGGTATTTAGATACGTCATTTTTGCTTCAGGGAGTAAAAAGAAAATTAAGAGGCTCAGAGTGTTTGTGGGGTATCCCTTGGTGATGTTGTGTATCCTAGGAAAGACTCAATTACTCTTAGGCCTGGTAGATGGACAGAGGGGCATGGATTAGAGTATTTAGGTGATAAGACTGAGAGTATTTAATGATAGGGTGATTGGACATGGCAGGTGAGTAAAGACAGGTGTCGAGGACCACGGCAAGCTTTCTGACATAGATAACCAAATAAATAGCAGCACCACTAATCAGATAGAGAATGTTGGGAGAGAACCTATTCGGAAATATGATGAGTTTGTTTCTTGGTATGCTGCAATCTCAAAGAAGAGATGTCCAAAAACAACCGGTCAAGGATCAGATAAATTGACCAATGAGAAGAGATGAAAGTAAACACCAAATCCAGATATAGTTTATGTTTGTGCTTTGATATTCATGTAGAGGTAAGTGTGTGCATGTATGTGTCCTTGAATTGACTGTTTAGCAAACTTTGGATTATTCTCCAGTGTCAGTTAAATCCTAAGCTAAAGCTTGGTCTTGGCATATGTGTGTAGAGCAAAAAGTGAAGTACATATTGTAAATACAAATAAATTTACACAAAATCCTGATATTTTGTCCTATTTACTATGGAGTTTTAAACATATTATATGATCTATCAGAGCTTTAGTTTCCTTTTGGACAAAAGCATAAACAGTTTACCTAACCTTGAGGGTGATGGGGATGATTGAGACAACATATGTAAATCACTGAGCACAGTGCCAGGCACAGAGTCATCTTCCAACTAGTGGCAGTTACTATTTCATTATTCAAAAATTTTTGATATATTCTTAAGAAGAAGGATATAAATATGGAAAGCTTAACCAATAATTTCAGCAGAGATACTCACTCCCTTGTAATCCAGGCAGGCTCTCACCAAATAGGTCCTGCTCCTGGTCAGAGATTTTACTTCTTATGCTTCTAGTGTGCCGTGACTCTCTAGAATCTCCTCAAAGATGATTCTTATAAGTATGATATTCACTGATGACTAGTCAGCTAATGTATTTAATTATCTCATATATATATATTATATATATATATAATATCACTTTCATATATGTTGAAAATTATCCTGTGACAATCAAAGATAAAGAGGCAGGCATGATGTCTACCAACATCTACTCAAACTAGAGTGCCAACACCCTGAATGGAATGTTAAACTCAGAGACTGTTTCCTATATTCTAGCATTTCCTGAGCTTTAAACAAGAAGTAGTACTATAGACAGAAAGATAATTTTTAATGATAAAGTGGTCAATACATCAGGAATATAATAATTTAAAAATGAAGAAACATCTAAAATATAGCACCAAAATACATGAAAAAAACTTAACAGAAATGAAAAAGAAAAGGAAAATGCAATGATAAAAGTTAGATATCAATACTGACCTCTCAGTAATTGATAGAACACCTCAATAGAACATTAGGAAAAAATATAGATGCCTTGGGGGATACAATCAGATGACTTGACTTAATTGACATTTACAGAACATTTGTCTCAAAATTTTATAATACACATTCTTTTAAAAATAATTGAGAAGTCTCCAGGATAGACAATATGTTGAGCCACAATAAAAGGTTCAGTAAATTCTTTAAAATTAAAATTCTACAAATATATTCCCTGATCACAAAGAAATTTAGTGAGCCACAGTTGAAAGAAATCTTGGAAAAGTACAAATATGTAAAAATTAAACATCATTACTCTAAATAATCCATGAACCAAATATTAAATACCAAAATAAATGTTTAAATGCTTTCATATGTATAAAAATAGCAACACAAGGGGCAGCCTGGGTGGCTCAGAAGTTTAGCGCTGCCTTTGGCCCAGGGCGTGATCCTGGAGTCCCGGGATTGAGTCTCACATCCGGCTCCCTGCATGGAGCCTGCTTCTCCCTCTGCCTGTGTCTCTGCCTCTCTCTCTCTCTCTCTCTTTGTCTCTGTCTCTCATGAATAAATAAATATAAAATCTTAAAAAAAGAATAGTAACACAATATATCAAGATGCTAGTAAAATAATGCTTAGATAAAAAGTTGTATCTTTAATACCTATATTAGGACAGAAAACAACACTAACCTATAATAGATTACATCTTAAGAAACAAATTGAAAATAAGACCAAACAAAGCAGAGAGCAAACTAAATCCACTATAAACAAAAATGAGTATATAACACAGGACCAAAAACAAATAGAAAAGATAAACTAATAAAGAAAACCAAAGTTGATCCTTTAGAATTACAAATGAAGTTGAAAAATCTTTAACTAAACCATTCAAGAAAACTAGGAGAAACAAATGACTAAACGCAGGAATTAAGATAATAATAAGGAAATATTGTGAACAGCTTCATGTCAACAAATGGGATGAATCAGATGCACTGGAGAGATTCCTACAAATTACTGAAAGTCAATCAAGGAGAATTTAATTTTATGAATGGAGCTTTACCAAAGGAAAAAAAAGTGATTAAAAATCTTTCTTCCACAAAAATCTGAGGCCCAAAAGACTTCACTGGAAAATTCTATCAAATATTTAAAGAAAAAATAATCCCAGCTCTTCTCTAATTTTTTCAGAATGTAGAAGTTGAAGGGACACTTCCCAGTTCATTCTATGAAGGCACCATAATCCTCATACCAAAACTTGACAAAGACATCACAAGAAAGACTACTGCAGACTAATATCCTTTCTAAACATACTCACCAAAATCCTCATAAAATATTAGGAAGCCAGAATCAAGGGCATATAAAAAAAAATTATGTACCATGACTACATGGGATTTACCTGTGGAATACAAGGTTAGTTAAACAACTAGAAATCAATCTATAAAATATACAATCCTAACAGAGTAAAATACAAGACAAAACACACAATCGTATCAATAGTTGGAAGAAAAAATGTTTGACAGAGGGGTCTGTTTTATAAAGGTACTAATTCCATTGATGAGGGATCCTCCCTCATGACATAATCATCACCCAAAGGCCCCACTTCCTGATACCATTGACTTAGGGGTTAGAATTTAATCTTGAAGGGAGGTAAACACTCAGACCATAGGGCCCTGGGTGAAAATATTTGCATACTAGTATGGATTGGATTATGCTCCCCCAGATTTTATATGCTAAAGGCCTTACTGCCAATACCTCAGAATATGAATTTATTGGGAAATAAGGTCCTTATGAAGATAGTCAAGTTACTGTGAGGTCATTAATGTGGAGCCTAATCCAATATGACGAAAGTCCTTATAAGATGGAGATTTGGACACAGACACACATTGAGGGAAGACGATGTGATGGGACCCAGGGAGAAAGTGGCCACTTGCAATTTAATCAGATTCTGGAACAGAATTCACCTTCTTTTTCCCTTAGGAAAAAAACATCCCTGTTGACAATTTGATTTTAGACTTCTAGTCCCCAGAAGAGTGAGACAATAAATTCCTGTTGTATCAGCCACTCGTTTTGTGGTACTTGATTACAGCAGCCCTAGGAGACTAATATGCATGTCATACGTCCATAAAAGCTTCGGATATTGAATCTATAAGCGACGCTCACAAAAACTCATTCAAAAGATGATGAAGAACAAAAATAAAAAGCGAACAGGAGACTTAGTATGAAGAGGTAGGTGCTCAAGATCATTAGTTATTAGGAAAATGTAAATCAAAACTATAGTAAATTACTACCATGCACCTATTGGAATGGCTGTTTTGACAAAAGTCAGACAATACCGAGCGTAGACAGAGAGGCTGAACGTATCAAACATTTCTGGTGGAATGTAAAATAATTTAGGCACTCTGGCCACAGTTTCTTAATAAGATAAACATAAAGTTGTCATACGTCACAGCAAGTCTACTTCAGGAACCTACTGAATGAAAATACACATCCACAAAAGACTCATGCACAAATGTTAGCGGCATTATTCACAATAGTCAAGAAAGTGGAAACCACCCAAATGTCCATCAACTGGTGAAAGGATAAACAAAGTATGTTCTAGCCACAGGGTGGAATATTACTCAGCATTAAAAAGGAACAAAATGCTGACACGTCGGTACACCCCCAGAAACATCTTGATAGCTTGGCTCACACTTGTGACCTTGCTTTTGACCTTCTCTTCCTGCAGGTGTTCTCTGCACAAATCCATGTCCTAACCTTGAACTCTCTGCCTCACCTTGGTGGGCCCCTCAGCTCTTCCCTGACCTAACACAGCTTCCTAGACACATTCCTGCTGCCATGAGGCCCTGCCAGGTCTCCTGGTTCTGATTTTTCAACCTGGCTGCGGGACATATTGATTGTTGTTTTTAGAGAAAGGAAGAACATCTTTGGTCTGCTAAACAGAGATGGTGATAGCATCCCTAACGGGTGACAGAGCAATGCTTCAGATTTCTGCCTCGGTATCAAATGTCTATCTAAATAAAGGTGTAGCCTCACTTTATAATTCCCTTGTGCTGGTTCCAGTCCTAGCAGAATATGTCCAGGTTTTAATTAATTGACAGTGACTCTACATTGCTGTATAGCTCTGAACGACTGACATTTAAGAGAGATGTTTTCCTCATGATATTTTATTATAATAGTCCTGTTGCCTATAAATATGGGAAAGGACAACATAATTATCATGAGGCTCTTTGCAAACAACACTAAGCCATTAATAAGACAGAAGTATGCTTACACAGTCCAATAAAATAGGCAACCCAGGTTTACGTGTTCTAACTACTTGCTACACATTACATCACACTATGATTACAGCCTAATGCAGCATGACAGCAGCCTAATTTACTGATGAGGTTTTTATCTTTTCTGGTTTTATTTATAGAAACAGATATTTGGCCATATTGATATCTGGGTTTATCAAATATTTAAGCAACATTTGGGGAACACTTACTGGTCTTATTCTCTCATATTCTACTTACATAAATACCACAAACCTTTTATTAAATATTCTTTTGATATAAAAGTTATTTTCTCTTTATATTAAAAAAAATTAAATAAATGTATAGGAGTGTACATAGAAAGACCAAAAATCAATAAGAAACCTATAGGCATCTTTTTGTGCTGTTACTGCTCTGAAAAAAAAAAAAAAAAGACCAAGATGGTTTTCTGCTGATTCTTCATGTGATATTTCAAATTTCCAAATATAAAGTTTAAGAGAGTGTCCAAGGGGTATTTTTCAGTTTTAGCCAAAGCAAACAGGAGGAAAAGAAAGAAAGTGTTTCTTCTGTAAGGAAAGGAGCAGCCTTCTGCAGGCAGAGGTTCTCAGTGCATATGGCACATCTTCTACAAGGACAAGATTGTCGCAGAGGCATCGGGTACTACAGCCACTAACCTAGCATTAAGCGATGGGCTTGTGATATGCCGTGGTACCCTGTGCCATTAGCTCGGGGGCACCCATGTCTAAAAGGCATGTCTCCCACCAGTGAACTTTACGACCTTGCACAAGCTATTTTTGCTACAGCCCTAAGACTGCGTGTAAGTGGAAGAAACATTACCTGTATCATAGGGTGTTCTGAGAAAATGAAGCACCTGGAGTGTGCAAGGCACTCAGTGAGATGACCTCATGTAGGCACTAAGCATTGAGAACAACAGTCCACTTATTGTGCACCTGCATAGTGGACTAGGGAAGTCAGAGCCAGAGTGTGCCATCTGGTCTGGATGCATCTTTTCTATCCAAATACATGAAAATATATTTTAAAAAAATAAACAATTGGTCGGTAAATATATTTTAGTTAGCATGGCAATTAAATATTTCCAGGTACAGAATTTTTGTAGAAAATGAGATATGGATTTCTATTGCATATGATGCCTTACTGTAGAGAGAGGTCAATTAGGGGAATTACTGATGATGAAACAGTACTTTTGTACCAGGTGTGACTCCAAGAGCTGTACTCCAGACTCAAAATAACCAGTGTTCTCATCTTGAAAACCAGTCTTCAAAGCAGGCATCATATCTCCATTTTACAGATGGGAAGAATAGGTTCTAAGGAGTTTGAAATATTGGACAGGGGATGCCTGGGTGGCTCAGGTTGAGCATCTGCCTGTGGCTCAGGGTGTGACCCCGGGGTCCTGGGATCGAGTCCCACATCAGGTTCCCCGCAGGGAGCCTGCTTCTCCCTCTGGCTGTGTCTCTGCCTCTCTCTGTGTGTCTTTAATGAATAAATAAAATTTTTAAAGAATGTTTTTAAAAAAAGAAAAAAATAAATATTGGACAGGCCACAGGTTCCAGGATCAAGATTAAAACCCAGGTCGACAAGCACTATGACTACTTCCCCGGCAGCACAGTATGGCGGGGGATGGAAGAAGCCAGTTTCCAGACACAACCTGAGCCAGGTGTTGAGGGCAAGGTCAATAGAAGTACGTCATGTGGAGCATACACTCTGGATATTACGTAGTGAGAAGGGAACATTACCTTTGTAGACTTCTTTCCCCTGTAACCCATAACCCCAATCTCATCATGACCAAAGCATCAAATAAATTGCAAGTATGAGACATTCTACAAAATATTCAGCTACTACTCCTCAAATCTGTCAAGATTATCAGAAATGGAGTCTGAAAAATTTGTGCGGCTGAAAGGAGCTGAAAAGTGGGATCACAACTAAATGCAATGTGATGTTCCAAGACAGGAAAAAGAGGACCAAGACAAAACCAGGGTAATATGAAAAAAACACGAACTCTGGTTAATAATAATGTGTTGGTATTGGCTTGTTATCTGTGACAAGGGCAGCCTACTATACGGTGGTGAGGTGTTAATAATAAGAGACAACTGAGTGTGGGGGCATAAGGGAAATCTCTGTACTATCTTCATTATTTCCAAAGAATTATAAAGCTGCTCTAAAATGAAAAAGTTCATTAAAACAAAAACTGGCCTCTTGTTGAAACAGTTTCTATTATATCCCAAGTTGGGGTTTCACTATAGCTGAGAAGTGAAATCTTTGTGTGCAAAAACAAAACAAAACAGAGCAAAAAGACAATGAATTTGCTTCTGCACAAAGACCTTCAGGTCGAGGAGCAGGAGCAGAACCCAAATTGGCCAGAAAATTCAGGGTGCTTTGTGGTACGTACCTTGCTCCATAGCCCATGTGGTGGGTCAGGGCAGCATCAGAAACCCTTCTTCATCCTCACTATCATCTCCTCAGTGTCTGACAGAGGAACTGGAACATCACAAATGATTAAAACAAGAAAATGATAGAGGCACCTGGATGGCTTGGTAGGTTAAGCAACTGATTCTTGACTTTGGCTCAGGTCATGATCTTGGGGTTGTGAGATAGAGCCCCACGTGGGGCTTGTGCTCAGCTTAAAATTCTTGAGGATTTGAAATTCTTGAGAATTGAGAATTTCAGCTTGAAATTCTCTCCCTCTTCCTCTCCCTCTCCCCTCTGCCTGAGCCCTCTCATTCTCTCTCCCAAATATTTTTTAATTGTATTTGTTTATTTATTTGAGAGAGAGAGAGAAAGAGAAAGATAGAGCAGGAGCAGAGGAAGAGGGAGAAGCAGACTGTAGACTCCCCGCTGAGCAGGGATTCCCCACTCTGGACTCGATCCCAAGACCCCTCTGGATCATGATCTTTGCCTAAGCCAGATGCTTAACCGAGCCACCCAGGTTCCCCTAAATAAATAAATCTTAAGAAAAAAAAAATAGTGAATGAATGATTGAATGAATGAGTGAACCAAAGTAACATCAACTGAACTTAGTGATTAAGACAAAATGAAACAACCATGACCAAGGGAAAAATAATCAATCCAATGAAAAGAAACCAAAGATGTTTTTTAACATAATGTTGAGAAAAACAACCAGCAGATTGATCCTTCTGTCTCTTTAGTCCCACGTTCGGGTGCCGTCGGGATCCGGGCTGTTTTCCTGATGCACCAACAACTGTGTCCTTGATGATCTCTGACTCAGTGACGCATCAGACCTCCACCGTCCATATCCTCACGCTTGCACTACTGGCCAGAAGTAAATTTCCTTTCAAAATACACTGGAATAAGAGTCTTTTCCTTGAGAATAATGTGAAGTAAAAATGTAAAAAAAAAAAAATACTGTTTTGAAAGCAAGAGGATGCATGGGGGGAGAGGAAATGACTGGAGATGCTCGCATTATTTTCAGGTAAGTGGGCAGAAAAGCATTTTTGTTGTGCCATTCTCTTTCTGTACAGCATTTTTCTTCTGCTTGGAATTGGCTGCCTATTACATATAAGTAAACAGAAGTATCTACAATATGCCGGAGCTATTTCCTGCTGAACAAAACAGTGCTCATTTTTTATATAAATGTTGGACTTCGTTTTCATGCTCTCTAAATTATAGTCTGCTGCAGAATTGCACACCAAGACATTTTTTTCTGAGGAAGACCCATAATACATCCAAAGTCACAAGGCAATGAAAATACTGATTCTTCAATAATTCAGACACTTGCACTGATTTAGAATAAAAATTGGGGACAATAAGGGAGAAGCACAGCCTCCCGGATTGTGTCTAATATGGCTAATGGCGTATCATCTATTTTCCTTGATATGTCATCATACAAAGGATCTGCCATTTTTTTATTTGTCTAAGCTACAGTGCAGACATTTCTAAAAATGCAGTTGTAGGATGTCCTTACCGCGAGCTCTGAACCAGATGCTCTGACCCAAGTGACGGTAGGAGGAGGGCAGGCCTCTGAGCCCATTCCCTGAGCCCTTGGTTTCTCCCGCGAGCTCCCCCAGGCCCACACCCACATCCCACCCAAGAGACACCCCCTAGCCCGAGAAGCCCCAGGCCACTTGGTGTGCCAGAGGTTCTCCAGCAGAAATGTCCTCGCAAGGGGATTTTAGGCTCTAAGTCTTCCATTTCCTTCTTACAAATTATCAAAGTGAACCCACTGTAAACACACATAAACATCCACAGATAATCATGGAAGTGCAAGCCGCTCCCACAGGCATCCCACTCACACAGAAACATAATGCTGCTTACAAGTGTTTCTAGATATTTCCTATGCTTATATTCAGAATATATATCAACGTTGACAAAAATGTAGGCAGGCATTCTACGGCTTTGGTTAACACCTCACCACAACGCGGGGGCTTCAAACAACGGGAATGTAGTCTCCTGTGTTCTGGGGGCCAGAGGTCTGGACTCAAAGTGTCAGGGTGCCCGGCTCCCTCCCAGGGCTCTAGGGGGGCTCCTTCCCTGCTGGTGGCGCCAGCTGTATCTGGGCTTGTGGCCGCATCACCCAGTTTCTGCCTCAGCCCCGTGTCTCTGTGGGGCTTAGTTCTTTCTGTGCCTTTGTTGTATAAGGACACCCGTCCCTGCACTGAGGGCTCATCCCAAATCCGGGATGGCCTCATCTCAAGAAATGTAAATGATTCACATCTACAAAGGCTCAGATTTCTATAGAAGGTCACACTGGCAGGTTCTGGGGGATTAGGACACAGACTTATCTTTTTGGGAAGGACAGTTCACCTAACCATAAGGCATATGTGTGACTCTATGCGCACACACACACACACACACACACACACACAGGTACTGTGTGGGATATTCTGAAGAGGGTGTAGTGCAGGGTCTTACAAAGGTCTGGGTGGGAAATAAGAAAGCCAGAAGGGTTCGTGCGGCTCCTATGGCTGATATCAGCCCCCAACCAAGAGCAGGAGAGGGGCTCAGAGAGCAGGGAGGGCGGTCAGGGAGACGGCCCCTTGGTCCTAGAGCAGAAGCCACAAGCTCCCTGACATCCCTGCTCCTGCCCTCTCACCTCCAGCAGGATACCCCCATCTACCAAACCCAACTGGCAGGGGAGAAGGGCGTCCCGTGTATGTGCTCAGGTTGGCCTCTCAGGCCCAAGCACAGAGCAGAGCAAGGGAGAGGGTGGGTCCAGACACACGAGCAGAGCATTTCTTGCTCATATGGGACCACTCAGCAAAGAAACTACACAGACACAGTCATAGGTCCTTTTCCTTCCAGCACAAATGGGAATATCCTACAAACACTGGTGCAAATGCACACATTCAGTCAAGACTGAGCTGGGGGTAGTTCTTAAAAAACACACTGTTTTTCTCATGAGTTTTCACCCAATCTCTTGAAGAGATACGGGATAGTTTTTCGGAGCTATCATATGCTAATAGGCATTTAGCTTATTCCCACTGTTTCTCAATTACAATAAATCTGCAGTGAATATCTTTGGATGTGTATCATGAATGCAAATTCCCCAGACAAGTTCTAAGAACTCAGCTTCTCGGTAAAAGGCCTTGTGTATGTCCCAGTGAAGAGCCATTTCCAAACCGACTTTTGCAGATGTTGTGACAGTCCCTACAGCTGCCTGTAGTGTACAAAAGTGCTTCTCCCTCCAATGTGCTTGTGAGCACTGGGAGCCAGAAAGCTCTAAAAATATTATCTGAAAGCTATTCTCTAATTCAGCAGATTCTTTCCTTCCTGCGGGATGTGCTGTCGTGTGGGAAAAGAGCCAGAGAGAAGAACGAGACTCCTAGGATCTGTTGGACGTTGGCTCAGGCCTCAGCTGGTAACACCCACTCGCTGTGTGACCACGGCCACTTACCTTACCTCTCTGAGCTTCCTTTTTCTATAGACAAAGTGGGAAATGGAAAAATCTGCCTCAACTTACCTCCCAGATGGGGGGAAACATGAAATTATGTATATGAAAACAACGCAAAGGTATTCCTCATAATCGTACAAAATACTCACCATTCTGATGATCTCTAAAATACAGCGTCAGCTCTCCTCGCCTGAAAAATGATTGCCATCAGGGGACTTTCCATTTATTTCTTCCTAATAATTATTGAATCCATATTTCTTTATATTAAATTTTTGGTTTAAAAATTGAATCAAAACCTAAAAATACTCACAATAATTAATAATCCCAGGTGAAAAATTACGAATATATAAGAACTACTCTGCTTTTGAATCAAATGCATTTTCCCCAAGGTATAATTTTTAAAGAATTATTTAACTGTGTAAGGCTCATCAGAAGCATATTTAAATTCACAGTAGAAATAGAAAGCTCATATAATGTTTCTTATCCAGCCAGGACCAAATTTTTTTTGTCCGTAAAGCAATGTAGCTAGAGAGGAGCCTTCAAGTCTTAGGGGCCTCATCTGTAAAATGGGTTAATGATGGTTACCCTCCTACCCTGTAACACAGTCCTAAATCCTCTGGGGAGTCTCCGTACTAATTTACTGCCAGGATGAAATAAAAACCATACAGTCGAGTGTAGGACTTTTGTGCTTCCCTGCCCTGCAGAGAGCAGTATCTGATGCCGAGTGCTCAGAGATTCGACAGCGGGGTAGCTATGGGAGATTTTACTAGGACTTTCCCAGGGACAACGGGGAGCCCTGCTGCTTAGATTAGCAACTGCCTTGCACGCAGGCAAGCTCCTCTGAGCTTCCTGCCTTCCAGAAGTTCTGTCTGTCAGGAGAGATTGGCACAGACAAGACATAGGTTAGCAAAGTGGGGAGGCTAGTTATTTCTTCTAGAAGCCCAGCCATGGGAGACCAAGGAAGGCAAGGGTTTGAGCTTTCTGTTATTAAGGTTATTTAGAGCTACTATCTTATTCAAACAGCACTCAACAACATTTCATATGATCAAATGTTTCTAAATGACTCAGAATTTGTTTAAAAGATTGGAAATTTTAGGGGCACTGGCTGGCTGAGTCAGTGGAGCTTGCGATGCTTGATCTTGGGGTTGTGAGTTTGAGCCCCCCATTGAGTGTAGAGATTACTTAAATTCTTTTTTTTAAATATTTTATTTATTTATTCATGAAAAACAGAGAGAGAGAGAGAGAGAGGCAGAGACACAGGCAGAGGGAGAAGCAGGCTCCCTGCTGGGAGCCCAATGTGGGACTTGATCCCAAGAGTTATGCCGGGGTTATGCCCTGAGCCCAAGGCAGATGCTCAACCACTGATCCACCCAGGTGTTCCTAAAAATAAATTATTAAAAAAAAAAAGTTTGGACCTTTTAGCTCCTGAATTTTGGATTATAGATTTCATGTTTATTTTCCCTAAAATTAACTGTGGGGATAGCATCCTGTTATGTAAACAAAGATTGAAGATAATATTACGATTTACTCTAAATTGCAGGGTAGAAATTAAATACAAGATCACAGTGAATATGCGGTCTCATGAATACATCAGTTAAGAAAAATGGCAGGTGGGTCTGGTTATATTCTGTTCTGGTTTCTTTGAGTTTTGCTAGTAAAAGACAATGATTGATTATTCCTTACATATTTGGTTAAATTGCTATATAGTGTACGTAGTATATTCTATCACCAAATAATACATCTTAAACAGTTGTAATTCTGTAGAGGAGGCCAAAAGTGGGCCTCCCTAGTGTTAGAATTTTTTGTTGTCTACATAGAAAATATTTTTAAATTTTTGCTTTAAAGCACTAAATATTTATTTATTTATTTATTTATTTATTTATTTATTTATTTAATTTGCTTGAATCTCTCCCATGAATAAAAAGGTCTCACTTCCCTGAATCATACTGTCCATCTATTTTCTGAGAATTCGAATGTATCAAATACACTCAACACTGAAGCCTGAATGAACGACTTGAGTCTCCCTCTGTCCAATTCTGACGTCACCTCCACACTATCTGAGGGTCACCTTCAGTTCCTATTTGACAATGTGCATTTGATAAACCTTCTTGGGGAAAGGAAATTTCTGGTGGCAGAGAGCTGAGTGAACCCTCCATGATCCTCTCAGTAACGCTGGGAGTTGTCAAGGTGGGTCACCAGTCTCAGCCATCTGGTTGGAGGACCAAGCCAGACCTCACAGGACTGGGGGCCATAGGCCTTGTAGACAGCAGGATGGCCCGGATATCGCATGATTCTGGTAATACATGGTTGATCATTAGGAAGCTTGGCTGTCTATTGGAGGATTCAGCAGGCAAGGGCGAGTGGGCTCATCTGAGGGCCCCAGGTGCCTTTGCCCTGCATACAGCCCTGGGTTTTAAGAATTCTTGCCATTTTCAGGACAAGGATTTCTGCTGAGTGGGCCTTTGTTGGTTCCAAGTGACATTGGTTCGAAGTCTAGCTGTCCACCTGGCCACCTGGGTTAGGACTAGAACCAGGACACAGGTTAGCAACACGCATCCACCAGGATGAGCTGATGCACGGTTTACATGAACTTCTGTAGAGCATCTCCATGAACAGCATAGCATGGCCATCCTGCATCACGATAAGGCTGGGCCCTTAGGTCAAGTTAAAAGTTAAAAGCTAATCTATTACTTTGTAAGTTTTGAGAGAATTTTCATTGAACTTTTCAAAATATCATAATATTTTATTGTAAAATATTACTTCCTTAGAGCACAGGCATTCTCTCTCTGTCTCTCTCTCCCTCTTTCTCTCTCACACACACTCATGGCTTTCACATCTTTAAAATAAAGTCTCACACAATATATTTGACTAACTGATGTTATAATTCGGAACCCATGTTCTGAATGTCATGAGGTTTGGGATACAGGCAACACTGACAGGGGAACCACCAAATAAAAACTTGGACAGTGGCCTCAGGCCCCTGGTGTCCAAGTCAGTTAAAAATGCCACCAATGGTCACCTTCTCTTCCTCAGAGCTCCTGGGGCCATCCTCACTACCCTGCCCCAGACCCCGCTGATGTTCAGCAGGAAGGCAAGAATGTGGAGCATCACTTCTCTCCTCTCATTCACAAACATGCATCTCAGCTCAACCGTCATTAAGCTTTGATTACTCAGAGGCCCGGCCTTCAGAGAGGCATCTTCTACCCTCCACAAAGAGGGAAGAAACCCATGAGAATGAGAATTAGCACTCATAATGACCCTTTACCTAGGATTTATTTATTATTTCTAATGTAAGAATGGGATCCCATTCAGAGCCCCTTCCCAAAGAGACCTGCTGTTGACTCACTTCACATTTTAAACATAGCACAGAATGTTGTTTTTCCAACTGATGCCACAGAGTAAGACAGCTGTGGTTACCAGGGGCCCTTATGAATGATTGGGTCAAGGACAGAGTTGAAGGGATAAATGAGGGATGTGAATAAATCAGTCAGAAGGGAAGGAAGGTGGAGTGAGATGTTGTCCCCACCCAGAGCACAGCCCATCCACCTGGGGCAACTGTCTATAAACTGCATGCTTTATTGTGTTAAGGACAGAAAAACACATCAGACATGGGAAAGAATCTTACTGGCTTTGCAAGGCCCCACACACTTCGGCATTGACCATGGAGGGAAATTCTCATTTTAAATTTCAGACACACCTAACCTCAAGGTCCGGTGAGCCGGACTTACTCCATAATTATCACAAGCCTGGTCTTCAACTCAATGTTGGGTTAGAGGAGATGCCTGTGCGTCTCAGCCTTTCAGGATGCTGGTAGGGTCATGGTTTCAAGGGTAATCTGGACTTAACTGTTTCTCCTTTGTGCTTCATCTTTCAGACCGAGCCTAGAGAGAGCTCTGGGCCTTAGAAAAGAGAACGAACTTGGGTGATGTGTTAAATGTCCTTGAGCCACTGACATTCTCACTCTTGTTTTTCTGTACAGCTGATTGAATGGGTAATACTTCTGTTGGTCAGATTCCCGGGAACTTAAAAAAAAATTGGTCAACTTTCTGGATCCCTCATGAACAAGGCCTCTTTTGAAATAATTTATATCTGTTATGAACTTGTAAATTATTCATCTTTTGATTAATATGCTAATTAAGGATTTGCTGTTAAAAAGGTATAAATATCTTTCATTGCCTAAAGTAATTAGAATAAGTAATTACTTAAACATTATGATTCTGGTGTTTAATTACTACCAGAGGAAAAAAGGGAAGATACAAAAATACACTGGATACAGTTTCAACTGTTGAACCAAATGACAACATTTTATGTTGTTTATATAAATATATGCATATGCTTTGGAAGACTTGGATACTTGTTTGCTCCAGCAGACATCGTCCCAGTGTCTGCTTCATTGATGATCCAGAATAGTGGTTTTGCTATCCTCAGGCCTCTTTAGAAAAAGAAAGAAAGCAAACTAAAGAAAAGAGAAGAAAATAATAGAAAAGGAAAAAAATATAAGTACTTATCATGTAACTGTGTGTATTTTATTTTAACTCTTAATGATCAATTTTTAAGTGGCTATTATTACTAGATACGATGCAAAGTGCTATTGATGATAAGTTGAATAAAGCTTTAGAGTGTCCTGTACCATTTGCAAACTATTCTGAGGCATTATAGAGATCACTGGCATCTAGAATCTTGCCCATCCCTTTAGATAATCATTTCCAAAGTTCAGATCATGTTTATTAAAAACAAAAACAAAACTGGTTCATATAATACATGTACACTTCTTCTTAAAATAAATACATGTACTATTATTAGGAGCTAATATTTTGAAATTAATTTTTAAGGACCTAAGCCTGGACTTTTCTATATATGCAGTTTGATGGATACATAGTAAAATTTCTTTTTTTTATAAATTTATTCTTTATTGGTGTTCAATTTGTCAACATACAGAATAACACCCAGTGCTCATCCCGTCAAGTGCCCCCCTCAGTGCCCGTCACCCAGTCACCCCCACCCCTCGCCCACCTCCCCTTCCCCCACCCCTAATTCGTTTCCCAGAGTTAGGAGTCTTTCATGTTCTCTCTCCCTTTCTGATATTTCCCACTCATTTTTCTCCTTTCCCCTTTATTCCCTTTCACTATTATTTATATTCCCCTAATGAATGAGACCATATAATGTTTGTCCTTCTCCGATTGACTTACTTCACTCAGCATCATACCCTCCAGGTCCATCCACATCGAAGCAAATAGTGGGTATTTGTCGTTTCTAATGGCTGAGGAATATTCCATTTTTTATATAGACCACAGCTTCTCTATCCATCATCTTTTCGATGGACACCGAGGCTCCTTCCACAGTTTGGCTATTGTGGACATTGCTGCTAGAAACATCGGGGTGCAGGTGTCCCGGCATTTCATTGCATCTTTATCTTTGGGGTAAATCCCCAGCAGTGCGGGGATGTGAACTGGTGCAGCCACTCTGGAAAAATGTGTGGAGGTTCCTTATAGTAAAATTTCAAGACCCATGTGTTTGTGTGTAACATCTTTCAACCTGTGGATCTGAATCACTTAGTGATTTGTCTTCATTTGACTTAGATTCTGTTGAACCAAATGACAAGTAAGATTAACTTACTTTCCAGGTTTTACTTACTCATTCATCCATCCACCAATACATTGTATGCATATTTATTTACAAGTTAGATACATAGGCAAGAAAGGATTCATTTAGGGTGCTATATAAAATGAGTAATTGTGGCTATACGTCTATAATTTAAAAATCACATTGATCATTATTGTTTTTAGGTTGTACAGTGTGACCACAACTGGACTTGAATGGGAAGTAGAAGGGAGGTGAGCTCTGCTGTGTTCTTCTTGAGGACATAGTGTAATCTTTAATCCACACATCCTTATAAACATTTTGAACAACTTGTGCCTTTCTCTGTGTGTTGCTTAATTAACACAAAATAATATAATGTGTAAATCTTATTAACAGAGCACTCTTTGATGTGTACCAGTGGGACAGCAGGCAAACTTTCCATCCTGTGTGTCATAGAACCCCATCCTTGCTGGGCACTTGCTTCTGGATGAAAGCACCAGTCTCAGAAGTAAATTGAATACTAATGACTGATGAGGGTTGTTTTTTAATATTAGATAAAAATTCATAGAATGGCCAAGTTAATATCTTCTTCTTCCTGCATGTCCTAGAAGTGGGTGAATGTACATTTACAAACACACCATTCAAGTTCGGCGAATATGCTACTTTCTTCCATTAAGATGCTCCTGATCCTGCCAGCCTGAAATCATTCCTTCTATAGAGCCTCATGGCCTTTTACTCTGTCTCATTCATGACACCATTTTATCTGTCTGTAATAGTAGCTAGTATGTAAAAACTGTTGATCCTAAGTAGTCACTCCATATCCTCTATGATCTGGTGACTGCTAAGCTCAGGAACTCCTCCAATTCATTTAAGTGGTAAACTACCCAACTGCAGACGGTAAACCAGGGAAGTTCTTAGCAGATGCCAATGAAAGAGTGACTGGATCTTCCAGTGACTATGAAGGCAACCTGGGACAGCCAGTTTGAGATGCCATGTTGCAGGATGTGACTAAGACCAGGAACAAAAGCGGAGAATTGTGGTTTATGGGGCTGAGGAACCCCTGAGCCTGGATTCACAAGTTTTATCCAGGACTCTGAGTAGCTGTTAGTTGGTAAATAATTCTTTCTCATGTATCTTTTTGGCTTACCGATAAAGGCATCTTTCAATTCAAGTGAGAAATTGTAAACCATGTTTAGGGGAAGGGGAAGTCATCTTTCTGGATCAAGATAGAAAAATATGATTGAGTACCTTGAATAAGATTTCTCTCGTTGTATATTTGACTTTAGAAGAGCACACAGTGGCCTTAGAAACCTGACATACCAAAATTCGATCCCTGACCTGTCGTCGTTGGGTGGAATTCATTAAATCACTCCTTCTGGGTCTGTTTCCTCCTCCATGAAATAGGACCAGACATGTCATGATTAACAGGCATGGTTGTAAGCATTGTCTGGAATGATGAGTTTGAGGATCCAGTACATCATAATTGCTTATAATTGCTGTTTTTTTTTTTCTGGCCTTCAAGTCTTCAAATTCTCATGTAAAATCAAATACAAAAGATCTTTGACTTAGATCTTCAGGCAAGAACCAGACAATCTATTTCCAAAATTATTCCATTAAGGAAAAAGTAATTTCAAAAAAATCTATTTATTTATTTCTTTGAGAGAGAGTGTGTGTGTGAGCAAGGGGAGGGGGCAGAGGGAGAGGGAGTCTCAAGTACACACCCCACTGAGTGTCAAACCCAATGCAGGGCTCCACCTCACGACCCTGAGATCATGACCTGAGCCTAAATCAAGAGTCAGACACTCCATGAACTGAGCCACCCAGGCACCCCAAGGAAAAAAATCATTTTTAAACAACGCTGTCAAGTTAGTCTAAAAAAGTGATTCAGGAGATTTGTGCATATGGTTTTTTTCTACCATGGAAATAACTCATGAATTGCAGAGGGAGAAAATCCCCAAGGCAGTTGCTAGGGAAAGATGCAAAAGAAAAGCAGACAAGTGGCGCACACTTAAAAAGATGTTTTCTTGAGGCTTGTTGCCTCCCATAATATTGTTGGCAAAATATTACTGTAAGACTCTTGTGAATTTCTGTATTTTTAAAAGCAAAGCTTGTCAAGTGATTCATGACCTAAAATATAGAGATTGATGGCCAAAGAATCGGGAACAATCTTAGTAGGTAAAGAGGGACAGACAAGACACACACAGACTTTGCCCTCTAAGCCACTGTGGCAACAGTGGTCATTTACACAGCAATACCGAGCAACACAATTTCTTGTCTGTCTTGCATTGACCTCATTTACTCAAGAATAGACACTGCCTATTGAACGGATGCTCTCCAAAACTTGAATTTCAAAGGGAAAACAATGTAAAAGATTACATGAAAAATTCAGATGGAGAAAATTAGTTGCTCTAATACGTGTCTACTGACAGAAAAGGGGGTGGGACATGAAATAGGCATTTCTCATCTAATTTGGCTCATCTATATCCTTGGTGCCCTGGGCCATTAACATCCACATCCCCTGAGAGTTTGTGAGAGACACAAATTCTCAGACGCCACCTAAAACTGACTGGATTGGGAAATCTTGGAGCTGGAGTCCAGTAATCTGTTGTAACAAGCCCTCTGGGTGATTCTGATGCTGGAGGCCCAGATCTCTGCCCCTGACACACAGTTTTCACATCACACTCTGCAGGTTTGGGGGATACCTGTAGACCACAGCTGGACCTGTGATTGTGTCTCTAACACCCTGTCTTGCTGCATGTTTGTAATGTTGCATTTCAATATATATTGCCCGGTAGATGGACAGACAAAATGTAGATATGGGCATGAGATCCAGAGAGTTCCAAACCTGTGTCCCAGCTTCAGATTAGTTACCTATCTCAGAAAACAGAAGCACGCTTGAGCCGCCATGGTGAAAACAGGCTTGGGTACTGGTGGAACATGAGCCTAGTCAAGGCTGGTCTCTTTCTCCTCCCCTCTGCCTTGCCATCCCCCACACCTCCCTCCCTCCAGCCAACACCCCTCCAAGCTGATGGTTGTCTGGGCAATGCATGCTGGACAAGGATGCAGACTCAAAAAGCTCTCAGAGGAGGTATCTGACAATCACCAATCCATTTATTTTGATGATGAGGAGTCTCAGGTTCAGAGCCATGTTCTTCTGACTCGGCTGGGTCTCTGCTCTGTTTGGTGATGCTGGGCGACCAGGCCATCACCCAGGCAGCACTAAGCAAAGCAGTGCACTGACTGCCGCTCACTCTGTGTTTGGACTCTTGGTAACAGTGGACGGTGAAGCTAAGTCAACACAGGTGAGAACGTAATCTTGTTCTCAGACTCCAGGCTGTTCGATCTTCATTTATAATGACTGACACGTTTCTATATCTTTAAGGGGATGAATTCTCTAAGTAACTCTTTCTAAAAACAAACAAAATATATTTACACTGCTATTCAGTAGAGTAATTGCATTAAGAATATTAGTCCATCTGCACCACAAAAAGTTCGTCAATGCAAAATCTTCACTGCCCTCCCCAAAAATGTAAAAGATGGAAATAATTCTTCTTCACCAAACTCGATGAACCGAGTAGAAAAGCTCAGTTATTTTTTTTCATCCCCAGAGATGTGGATAACATGTGACATATAATAGATGCTCATCCAATTTTTTAAATATATTTTTATTGGAGATTGATTTGCCAACATATTGTATAACACCCAGTGCTCATCCCATCAAGTGCCCCCCTCAGTGCCCATCACCCAGTCACCCCATTCCCCCGCCCACCTCCCCTTCCACTACCCCTTGTTCGTTTTCCAGAGTTAGGAGGCTCTCATGTTGCACCCTCTCTGATTTTTCCCACTCATTTTCTTTCCTTTCCCCTATAATCCCTTTCACTATCACCCAATTTTTAATCGGATAATTGAATAACAACGCAGAGCAAAGCAGCTACTTTTCAAATTCAATCTCAATGTCTAAGCACACATCCACTCAGAGCTTCTTATCACATCACCACCTGAGACAGAGGTATCATCTGATTCAATGACTTTCTATTGAGCATCTACTATATACTCAACATAGACTTCTAAACAACTAAATGTCAGTGTGTGGTGATAAAGGTGACAAAAACAGTGTTTGCAAGGCACTGAAACAATTCAGGTGGCAAGATTTATTTTTTTTTCCAGAGGATAAAGACATTCTTCCACCTGCAAATGAAACCAAAACTTGGTTTCGAGGGGTGTGTGTGCGTGGAGAAGGTCACCAGGCAGAGCCGTTCTAGGAGCTCAGAAGGGCATGCACATGGCTCAGAGGCACACTCAAGCAGGGGCCTTACACACATCCCACCGTGTTCCTTGAATGAACAATGGTAGTCGCATTTCTGGAATCCAATGTGACAGGTACAGTTTTCATCACACCTCCACGGACAGTGCTACATGGGTCCAAGACTCATTTCACCCCGAGGTATCTTCCCAGTGTTTCCTCGATGCTGCATTCAGATGCCCTCCAAGAAGCCAACTCCTGAGTGAACCAGTCGAGCCCTTACGAGTACACACACCACTCTTTAAACAAATGGAGTTATTTCCAGTAACTGCCTGATGTCCCCTCCCGCCCAGCGCCGTGTGGTCTTTTCCACAATCACATTAAATACACTAGTCTGGGAACACCTTCTGCTGTAGCTGCTATAATAGGTTAGGAGGTGAGCTTCTCATGTCTGTGCCCAGGCCCGCAAGGTTTTATGTCAAAATCAAGGTCACATTGTTAGCTTGTGGTGATGCCTGGTTTGGTGAGGAAATGAGCAGAGGTGAAGCAGACCACAAGGCACATGGTGGGGAGACCTGAAGACAGAGCCTCATCTGATGGGCATGGAACATCCCCTGAAGAACAGCCCGGGATCGTGGCGACAAAATGTCCTTGTGGAAACACGTGGTCTCACGACGAGTGTGCACTCAGACCAAGGGGAAGGGAAAACTTCCAATTTCATTGGCCTGTTATTGGAGACAGCAGACCTGCAGTGGCTTTAGTAGACTTAGAGTTTGGAGAGACATCTTACGGTGCCCCTCAGCATGCCTTTCCCAGGAGGAACTGCTCAAAAACCAGCTTCTGTAGTCGGATACGTCATAGACTGCTGTGTCAGTGGATTGAATGGCATCCTTCTGACGATGACTTGTAACAAGTGGCTAAGCCTTACCATTTATTACGCACTTTCTTTGCCCCCAACGATATACCGAGGAGATGCCTGTATCTCTTCTATGGAAGCCCCTCCAAGGTACAGACCACTTTTCCTATTTCTGTGGGAGCATAGGGAACATAGGGGTCTCGTTTTGCTTTTTGATACCCTGGTGAATAAGTGCAAGAAGCATGATTCACACTCAGCTGATTTGGAAGCTCAGATGCCTTCCTCTTCCGCCCATCCCTGCCTTCTAGTGTGTCCCCTATCGGGCCTCTCCACCACCTCTCTCCTCACCCCTCGTCTGCTCCTGTGCACCAGTCTTGGCACCTGTGTCCCCTCACCCCTCTGAGCCCCCAGGTTCTCATTGTAGAAAGTGGGACCCTAGTTCTAATTGCACAGGGCCGCTCTGAAGGTTAAATGCATTAGCGCCTGGGGAGTGCCCAGGGCGTGCAAATGTGATTTCTCCTCCCTTTCGTGATGTGCCTTTTTGCTGCCAAAACCTGCTCCGAGGGATGTCTTGCTCATTATGCTTATTGTTGCTGTTTTTTATTCTATTGTTCAGGTGCTTATGATTATCGAGGGAACACCACCTTCTCGGTGGTGACACACTAGGTCCTGGCCTAGAAAGATGAAGGGGGAGCAGCCTGTGACCTCGGGTCCTTCCTAAAGTGACTTCACATGAAGTCTTCTGTGTGCTGAGGTCTATCAGGTCACAGAGGCGGCAATTAATTTGCAGACACACACACACACACACACACACACACACAATTTGCAGGCACGTCCTGGAGAGTGTGGTCTTCCTTGGTGCACCTTCCTTTTCCTCTTGATTACCTTACACTATTATTTATTTAGTGCATGAGCCTAATAAATGTTGGGGAGATAAAGCCACTGGGGGCTTCTCATTCATCAAGGATTCTCTTCTGCGTCATGTATTTTAAAATATATTTTTGGTTTCTAAAGTCTGCAAAGATAGAAACAAAGTCGGATCTGCTATTTCAAGCGAGCAAAAAATAAATAATAATAATAACTATTTCTCCATTCCTTGCTGGCTACATTCATTTATAGCTTCCACCCGTTTGCAGACAACACGATGGTTAAGGCTTCTAAGGCATGAGTCTGGGCTGCACAGAGCTGCTGATGCTGGAAAAACGAGGTCTCCCTCAAATGGACCTCTTCCATTTATCCTTCCCTAGATTCTGTCCACATGCGACTGCGGTTTCGTCTCCTGCGTGTCGTCAAATCTCGTGCTTTCATTCCCGCCACCGGAGATGAAGCGCAGTGCGAGGCCTTTGCCCCCGCAAGCACCCACCGTGACAAACGCCAGCCCTGAGGCCACTGGGCTCCCCCGCAGCCCAGCGCCCTCCAGATGTTCATCATCCGGCCCCGGCCCGGTTTGTAGCGGCTCCTCTGTCTGCCCTTGAGAGAAAGATCACAGAGGGGGAGATAACAGAGTCGATTTTTCTGGAGTAAAAGCTCTCAAAAGTAAACATTCGGAAACACTGTATGTAGGCGTCTATTTTTCTTTAACCTAAGACTGCAAACAGGCGCACATTTCTTGGGGAGTCTCGATAGCACAAGCGTGGTTTGCAGAGTAGAAAGGATTTTTCATGTTACCATGGGGACACCTGAGTATGAAAAAATATAACCTTTCCCTCCCCCTTAGCTCTTAAGATAAGTGCAGAGCTTGAAGCCTTTCATCTGAGGCCATTTATTTATTTTTATAAAAAATAAGTGCCACCTTCCTCATTTCTGTTCTTTAGGACTCTGTGGAAGGCGGTCTCCCTGCCGAGGGAGGAATGCAGACCCTCCCCTGCCTGCAGACCCTCCCCTGCCTCCCTGCACCCTCACTGACCTCAGGCCCAGCCCGGGAGCCTGGCTTGTGCGGCAGAGGGGCAGGGAGCGAGGGCGGCCTGCCAGGGATGAGGACCCTGGCGGACAGGCCTGCCCCCAACCCCTGACCCCCACTGCTTCTGAGAAGGGTCACTAACTCGGCCTTCCTTACAACTGGCCAGATGCTCATTAAGAGCCAGACATTCGCATCGATGAACGCGAGTTCTGATCAGTGACGTGGCCCATGAACCAGCACACACCTCGGCGGATGGTGCACCCAGCCTGGATTCTGAGTCTAAGAATCCGACTGTCTAGAAGATTCACTCCCTTGAAAAGGAGGAAATGTTGCCCCACACACACACACTCCCCGTCCCCAGGAGAAAAGAGGGCTGTTCCTAGCCTGGGAATGTCTTAGCAGGTGTGCTGAAGAGCGTCCCTGCGTCCTGGGGGAGTCCAGGCCACACCAGCCCCTCCGATGCCACATGGAGCTGGAGCGCCTGAGGTAAGTTGGCCGCTTGCTCAGGAAATAGCCCGTTGCAGCACAAAGCTGGTCTTGACGTACAGATGCCTTTAATGAGATGAATCTGCAGTTAGGACTGAGACCTGAGGGACGCCATGCTTGAAGCTACATTGAAAAACAGGTGGGGAGAGTCCCACCTGAAGAGGAGATGGGATGGTGGCGCGTCCTCCCGAAGCCATGGCTCCCACGCTAGGAGTGAGAAAAAGCTTACAAAGACAGAATTTGGGGCCCACCGACAGGAGAAGGAACACACAACCTGGCCTTCCTTTTTGTTGTTGTTGTTGTTGTTGTTAATTTATTTTTTATTGGTGTTCAATTTGCCAACATATAGAATAACACCCAGTGCTCATCCCATCAAGTGCCCCCCTCAGTACCTGTCACCCAGTCACCCGCACCCCCCGCCCACCTCCCCTTCCCTGGCCTTCCTTTTGGCAAAGCTTGACAGGTCAGGCCGCTGACGTGACGAAATTAGCCAAGACACCCACACAGTCCCGAGGGCTTGGGGTGGACCCAGTAGCTAGGACCCCGGTCCCAAGGGGGCCCCGCTGGGCGGCCCCCCAGCATCACAGGTGTGCAGGTGCCCAGTGGCCCTCACTTCTCAGAAGTCGCCCACCAGAGCCCTAGGCCTCGGGCAGGGGCAGGAGGCCCTCCAGGCCCAGAGCCGAGAAAGGGTTTGCGGCTCCTGGGGGGAGACCCAGGCAACGCTGAGGATCCCTGGGGAGTGTTCCCTGCCTCTGTTGAGCCAGCCTGAGACTCTCTGGCCAAGGTCACCGCCCCCACCCCAACCCCAGATCGGAGCCCAGCATCAAAGAAAGAGCAATGCTCCTCCACCTGCAGGGGACGATCAAGGGCAGGTAGGGGCCCCACTTGGCTGCAGTTTGGGGTTCAGCTAGAGCTGAGGATGGAGCGGCTACCCTGGGAAAGACAGCTCGGATCCCCTATCAGTGCCCGAACTCCAAGCACCCCCAGCCGTGGGTGTTTTTCTGGGATCTTCTACATTTTTTTTTTTTACATTTCTTTTAATTTAACTCCAATTTGCCAACATCTAGTACGACACCCAGGGTTCAAGTGCCCTCCTCAGCGCCTGTCCCCCAATTACCCCCTCCCCCCGCCCACCTCCCCTCCTGCAGCCCTCTGTTTCCCAGAGTTAGGAGTCTCTTATGGATTATAAGAGAAAGGAGGGGAACTGAGGGGGAAAAATTAGGTACATCTTCAATGTTTTTAAACATTTTGCCACCTTCTCCTTTACTATGGAAGTCTCCACCCACCCGTCCACCCCAAGCCCTGCAGGTGCTGTACCCCTCTTCCCACTGAATGTGTTCGCTGAGCGGTAATGATGGATTCTTAAAAATCTAGTCTTGTCACCGCTGTGTGTGGTCCCTCATCTTTGGTGTGATGATTTGGATTTCCACCTGCTATAGTCTCTGGCACTTACCCTCACTTCTTTTTCTCCTCTCACTAGCCTTTCTTTTTTTGGATTAACTACCTTCTCATTCTTTTCTCTACCTTTTCCGAATTTGGGAGCCATGCTCTTCCCTTCTAATCTTTCAGCATTTAACCTGGAATTTGGACACTGCGTTCCTAGTTGGTCAGGGTAGACAAATATATAACATCTGTGGATATATTGATCCTGCTTCTAGAAACCGAAAGACCCTAAGATATTTTAATTCCTTTTATTCCCTTCCTGACTACTGGATGTGTCACCGTTTTGTCTATTTCTACATTCCATTTTTAACTTGACAAAATGTGGTAGCTATTATTCTTCTATGTAAAGTATGTTTACGTTTGCTCACATATTTCTGCAAGACTTTACTCCTCCTGGCATCTCACCCTTTCATCTGGGACTACTGTCCTTTACCTGAAACATAAGCTTTAACATTTCTTTTAGGATGTGCTGGTGGTAAACTCTCCCATCATTTTCTTTGTCTTGGAATGTGTTTTTTTTTTCTTTCTTTTGTCTGACACTTGAGTTTAGGTCACAGAATGAAGTCTGAGAGTGCTTTTGTGCACACATGGAAGGCCCCCTTGCAACCTGTTTCATTGTTGCTATTAACCACTTTGTCAGTGTAATCGTCTCTCCATTTGCAGATATATCGATGCCTTTTATGTCTAGCTACTTCCAAGATATTCTCTTTGCCTTTGGTTGTCTTCATTTTATTAAGACTGTGTCTGTGTGTGAAACTAACGTTCCTTTTTGTCATAGCACAGGGGGAGTGGACAGGAGGCCAGCTGTCGGGTGCATCCCCTGATACAGGGGTGGGTCCTTCGAAGTCCCAGCTTCAGGGGGAGCCGTTCCCACGTGTGTGACTGCCCCCACTCCTGCCCCTCACACCTGCTGTGCTGAGAAACCCAAGCTCGAGTTCACCAGGCTTTCAAATGAACTTAGACATTGTTCTGGTTCCTTCTCTGAGTCCCCTCTGCTCTTGGATGTCATCCTCTCCTTCATTCTTCATTTGAGAAATCCGGCGATTGCTCAGGGCTGCAAGTTTTATTTCTTTCCTGGCTTTGAGATCCCTACCCTCGCTTCCTGCGAGCAGGTGCTTGTTACCTTTCTGTGTCACCATAGAAGTGACTTAAAAGCCCACCTGTAAGCCCCAGAAGTCAACATCACATACGCCGCTGTTGGTGCTCTTCCTACAATGTGAATTTAGCAGCTTCCAGTCTTTGGCACCTTCCCGTTGCCCTGAGAGTGACCTCCAAGCTTTGTGCCTAAACCCAGCTATGCCCCATTCTTCTCTGCCTGCTCCTGCCCAGGCAGGTAACTCAGCTGTGCACACGGCCTCCGCCTGCCTTCCTGCAGGCTGCTCTCCCTGCCTGAGACACTTGTCCTCATTCTCTTTTCTGTGCTTTCCATATCTACTCCTTTTCAATGGAATTAACTCAAGAATCTATTGTTCCTACCCTCAGCTCTGCTCATACGCTAGGCTGCACCTGCTCCCCCTCCTCCCCGGGAGTCCCTCTGTTCTACATTTACTTTGCTCTGACATCTGGTCGTTTGACCTTGCTTTCCAGCCTGGAATTCTCATCCACAGATACTTGCAGGGACCATCGTCTGCTCCAATAAGATCCTTGTCAGCCTCTCCACCATTCTTACCTGATGGCAACTTTTCATGCTCATCCTGCTTTATTTTTTCCCGATTTGCAGTTTTGTGATGCCCACATGTCGGGTGGCCCCAGTTGGCATCCTAATTGCACATGGGGATGATTGACCGATTGAAGGGAGTTTAACTGTACTGCCCTTTGATTTTTCTTACTTTCAGTAGGTCTCTAAATGAGGACGAATGCCTTGTTACTTCCTAATCAAAATGTCAAGCCCTTAAAAGCCCCCCACTTATAGAAGTTATACCCTTATTTTGAGATTGTACAAGACATAGGAAAACATCTAAAAAAGACAAAAATAATTACCCATAACTCACCACTCCAAGGCAACTATTTCTATTATTTTTTCTTTCAGTGATTCATGATCCTTTTAGTGCTCACAGAGTCATCATTCTATCTAAAGATCTGTATTTCCTGCACTTTTCTATACACACACCATATACATTTTTTCTGTGACTATAAACTCTTTATAAATAGCATCTTAACATTTCTGCACATTATTCCATAAATAGAAACATCAGAATATACTTAATCATCCCCATGCAGTTGGAACCATAGGCTGCTTCCAGTATTTTATTAATATACATAATGATGAAATCATACATTTGTTTCATAAAGAATTTCCCCCTATATTTTATGTCTTCTTTAAGATAGTTGCATGTAAGTATAATTACCAAGCTGAGGGATATTAATTCTTTTAAGCTTCTTTATATCTTACCAAATTTTAAAAAACATAATCTTTTAAATGTTGAAAACTCAAAACAGCTATGAACTATGAGACCAATTCTACTTTCGTTTTGCAAGAACAATGCCCGGTTTGATTTGTATTTATGTGGGTGAAGTTATTAATACAACTGCTAGTTTGTTCACACAAGAGAAAGAACCAAGGGAGATTTTGATATTATTGCCCTGCCTCCTGAACTCTGAAATAGTGAAGCGTAAGGCAGTTAATCTCCAAAATTTCACCATAAATGTCAATATAATTACAGATATTCTCTGCATCTTTTCTTACCTTAATGTTTTCTAGCCAATGTTAATCTTAATTCTTCAAGCTCTTTTGACACCACAGAGCTCGATGAATAAAAATAGTTTGAAACACATCCTATGAATCTAATTTATGTAGCTGGCATTTTCATAAATAGGTATCCATGACCAGAGTAGCTTTGTTTTTACAAAACGCATTTTGCTTTTTAGCTGTACTAATTTCTGGACATAACCTGCATGGAAAGAGTACAAGCTTTTCTAAGATGCATTCTGCTATTCACAGCTGAGTGGGCATCAGTTAATGGCTTTTACTATCAAGACCATGATATATCATGAGTGAGCATAATTAGCTAAGGTTCCTTGATGCTTTCCCCATAGTTCTTGGGAGCCATCTATTTTACTTTCTTTACATTAGCTAAATATAGTTCTAGCAGACCTGAATCTGAATCACCCCTAACTAGATGTCCCAAGGCAAACTGGCCTGACTTATAATCAATAGAGAATAAAAAATAAAAGCTATGGATGTCATAAAAAGACCACATTTCTATAAATTACTTAGGAAAAAAAAAAGTTAAAGTGTATGTTAGTGCATTTTGGATAATGCACAGCAAAAGCTTATTATGAATAGCCAAACATCATTTAATCCCCACTTGATTTATATGGTTAATGGTGGTTTTGCCTCATGGGGTAATTTATAGGTAGTTTTAAAGATCTCTTTTATTGGATTAAAAAATAAAATTAGGATGGTAAACAGAAACTCTAAAGAAATATTTGAAATTATTTTTTAATCTCTAAATTAGGCTTTTAAGGGGGTTAAAAGAGCCTTGTGTTGAAGTCATGAAATAAACACCCTACCTGAATAGTCTGTATATAATATTACATTTTGAATCATGTTGTTACAGCCTTCTAGTTTTCAACATCAATCTTCAAAAACATGACCATCATTTCTATGTTTAAAACAACCTGAAAAACTCTTCCTCCAGTGTCATAAAATGTATGCAGATGAGGAGGTGAAGGTAGCACACAATTCTTTTTAAGCAAGAGATTGTGAGTTTTCACATTTACTAAAGAATATATGTGCATTAAAAGAAGAGGGAATTCCTTCTTCCTCGCCATTAATTGTCGGCTGTAATGCCATCAGCCAGCTCATCATTTTTTCCTGCTGTTGTAAACATCAAGGTCATTTTGAGGTTCTGCCAAAATGAAGATCATTATCTCCATAGCAGTATTACAACAGAGAGGCTCTGCCCTGGGGCTGCCAAGAAATCTGAGAAATGAGGCGCTCAGTGAATGCTGTTTTTCTCTCGATGAAGGCGGATTTTGCTTAAGAAACATTCTTACAGAGTCACATGAACTGACAGTAAAGACACTGAAATGTCCCCCTGTCATGCAGGTACAGTCCACGGCTCTGCTACCTGACAGTCCCCAGGGAAGGAACGGTGGTAGAGGATGTGTCACTTGGGTCCTTCAGGAAACAGATGCCAGAAAGCCAACCACCATCATGGCGGCATGAGGGGCTCCACCAGACCACTCTCCAGTGAAACTGCCAACAAATCCTTAAAAAACAACCATCCAGAGGCTCTGGAAATGGTCCTAAGGGCGAAGAGCAAATGAGGCAATATCTATTCAACAAAGTCTGTGAGAACTTGGTAAGACAGTCAGGGTCTGAGGTATTTGAACTGAGATTGCTCCATCCTTCCAAGTCCCAGCTGATTGGTGGGCCCTGCAGACAGCTAGCCAGGCCCTCGGGGCTCCCCGCCCCTCTGCCAGTGCCTGCTGGGAAGTCCTTATTCCTTTGGGGAGTAGGAAGTGGGTTTCTCATTCTGCACCAGAGACCTCATCCCAGTTGTGGGGGAGTCCTGGGCAAGTACTGTCGGAGGTCAAGGCTCCCTCACCCAGGCTCTACCTATAGGACAGTGGGTCTACCTTAGGTGTGGCAGGCTTAGAAGACTGGGCCCTGGGAAGCCTGCCCCTCACTCGTGAGGTGGGGTCCATGTTTGGAGAGGAGACTAGAAGGACAGGGCTACCCTTGCTCTATGTTCCATCAGACTCAGCTATTACAGCCGAGAGTCACTAGAGAGAACTCAGGGGAGCTCATGGGAGAATGACGGCTGCATGTGATACAGAGAGTTCTGGAAGAGAAGTTAGAAGTCAGGAAAGTCAGGAAGCCTACAAGTGCCAGGTCAGGTGGCATCTTATGATGGAGATGAAAGACAAGATCTTTAGAATCGTCTAGACAGGTTTGGGCCTAGCTCATTCACTCACGAGTTCTGAGCTCCTGGGCAAGTGGCTTAACCTCTGTGAGTTTGATGTTTTATCTGTGAACAGATTATACTTTTCCAGACAGGGAACTGGGAAGATTAAATTAGATCCTCTGTAAACCACCGTGTGTGTCACTGTCCAACCAGGAAACCAATTTTAATAGAAAGTAAACGTTATCAACAGTATAATTATCAAAGAATCTAAGCAGGTTTCTGTAAAGAATTGTCCAAAAGGTAACTGAAATGCAGTAACTTTAAGGAGTGACTACTCCCTCCACAGTCCAGGACTGCAGGGCCTGAGAAGAGAGATTCAAACAATTAGAACTGAGAAGCCTGGAGGAGGCCCATGCTGCTGGAAAGTAGCTCTGTGAGCAAAGGCTCGCACTACACGCAGGGGCTGCTGCTGGAATGAGGGCCATGGAGCCATGACGTTCTTGGAGGGAAGCACGTGAGAAACTCGGGGAAACAGGGCCTCACTTCCCTCAGCTTGGCTCCTCCTGGCATCGTCTTTGGGTGAAATGGAGTTGAGGGCCAGCTGGAAAAGCAGAATAATGATTTGCAGAGTCCTGAACCAGCATCACAAAGCAATGTTGAGAAGACTGGCTTTGGGGCAGGGAGATGGTAGTTTGAATCCCTAGCACAAGCATTTAAAAAATTTATAGTTGGGGAGCTCCCGGGTGACTCCAAGGGTTGAATCAAGATCAAGATCAGAATGATCTTGATTTTGGCTCAGGTGGTGATCTCTGGGACATGAGATCCAGTCCTGAGTCAGTCTCAGCACTCAGAGTCTTCTTGTGTTTCTCTCTCTCCTCCCCCCTCTTCCCCTCCCCCTACTATCTCTCTGTCTCTCTCTCTCAAATAAATAAATAAATAAATAAATAAATAAATAAATAAATAAATTTTTTAAGTGTAAAAAGTTACAGTTGGCAAATCTCAGTTATGGTCATCAGTACCATCTTGACTAGTGGACAATCTCAACGTGGAAGACCTCTGGAGTCAACATCACACATAAAGGATGTCACAGTTGGGGGCTTCTAGTGGTTGAGGGGCTTTTACGTTCTCCCATGCCGTGCATTCATTCCAGACGTGTCAGATAACCAATGCCCTTTTCAGTCATTTTCCATTCAGAGGGCTGGTAAAAAGGAATGTAAGCTGGGCCCAGTCAATATGGAAGCATTTTCTGGGGAACAACAAAAGCTTTGCTGAGAGGAAACATTTCTAAATATGTCTGGATTTGGTGCAACCCAATTTTCTAAGTAAAGAAATAAATACATGGTGATCATATAATTTATGCTGGTTTGGGGATTTAGGAAATACGGTCAATTCCCTGCTCTACGTTTCTCAGCAGTCCTGGTATTTTTACTACATTGAAGATTTTGGGATCTAAACCATGATTCACAACTGAGTCCCTTGTAGCCAAAGGGGAGGTACAGTGCTCAGATGCCCCTTCTAAGAAGAATCTATCCACCAGATGCAGGTAGGGAAGTCCACTGACACCCCCGGCAGCCACACCATGGGATCCACCATGATATTTGCATTAAGGTCCTACTCTCTCCAGGAAGCTCCCAGCCAATGACCAAGCAAGACAACAGTACTGGAACCCGTCCTGCCCAACATAGGACTCACTGCCGGGCCACCTTTGTACTGGGGGTCCTTGCTGGGTGCGACGGGCCTTCTTCAGTGCTGCCCTGCAGGGGAGACTCTTCCAAGCCAACCCTCCTTTCACTCTCTCCTTCCCGAGGCCAGGGCTCCACCGTGCTGTGAACTCCTGCTCCCTCTCCTGCTGTCCTTCATGACCATGACCCCCGATAATTTTTCCTTCTAACACCATCTTGATGGCTGTTTCTTTTTTTCTTTTGATGTCCAGAAATTTAACCCACTATGTTTTGTAACAGCTTCATTGAGATAAAATGCATCTGCATTAGACATACAATCCAGTGGATTTTTACCCCTTGCCATGTGCCCCCATCCCCACTGTCAATTCTAGCACATTTCTATCCCCGTCCTTCTCCGCACCAGCTCTAAGCATCTGCTAATATCTTTGTCTCTGTAGGAATCGACATTCTACACATTTCATATAGAGTCATATAACATGTGGTCTTTTGTGACTAGCTTCTTCATTTGGCATCATGTTTTTAAAGTTTCTTCATGTGGTAGCTTGTCAGTCCCACAGTCCTTTCTAGGGCTGAATAAAATCCCAGCATGTGGATAAATCACCTTTCATTTATCCAGTCATCTACTGATGGGCACTTAGGTCGTTTCCAGTTTTTTACTATTATGAGTAATGCTTCTATAAACTCTCATGTACTAGGTTTTGCGTGGACCTAAGTTTTCATTTTTCTGGAGTATGTACCCAGGAGCAGAATTTTGGGGTCATACAGGAATTCCATACTTAATCATTACAGGAGCTGCCAGACTGTCTTCCAAAGTGGCGGCACTATTCTACGTTTCTGCCAGCAATGCACAAGGTTCCAGTTTCCCCACATCCTCACCAACACTCATTGTCTGACTGTTAGGGTCTAGCCATTCTAACGGGGGTGAAGTGGTATGTAACTGGGGTTTTGACCAGCATTTCCCTGATGATCGATAATGCCAAGGCACCATTTCATGTGTTGGTTGGCCATCTGTAGATCTTCTTCAGATATTGTTCTCTTCCTTTCTGGGGTCAGTGTTTGATAATCTGATGCCAGGAGGTGTCCAGTCAGCTGCCTTATTCCCATTTCTGTCTAAAAAGCCTCAGGCTTACGAGGTGGTGCTTGAGGCCAGATCACCATTCTACCGATGAATCTTCACAACTTCGTTGGCTTTGAGAGTGCCCCTAGGCTTGACTGCCAAAATGGTGAATTGGTGAATTTGGTGAATTCACCAAAATGGTGAATTTTGGCATTTTTGAATGCCAAAAATGGTGGCATTTTTGCTGTTAATGAAGTCAGTTCCTTGGAGATGCAATCAGGAGATCTCTTTCTCAAGCCCCATGTCTCCCCCTAAGCATCTCCTGAGCCAAGGTTCTGAAGCTGGGGGTGAGGACAATAGCTAGCTTATCTCTGAGTGACACCACACTCTAGTGGCTGACCAGTCAGTGGGACAGGAATAGCAGGAACCCAGTGGCCTCAGCCTGCCGCTGCCCAGGTAGCCTGGGTGTTCAAGTATGGGTGCCGCACTTGCCCAGGACTCAGCCTCCTCACCAGAGGCAGTGAGACAGTGCAGAAATGCCCACATATTGCTCCTCCAGGGCAAACATGCCTCTGCCAGGAGCTGGAGAAGGGAGCCCAGGACATGCTTTCAGCTGAGGCCTCTGGCGTAGAGTCTCCAGGTTCCTCCCTGAGCTGGGATGGGGAGGGAAGGGCCGTCTTGGCTCAAATGCCACAGACTCTTACCTTTGTTACTGAATTTTTGTAGATGCTCTTGAGTAGATGTTTCTTCATTTGCTGCTTGTACTTAGTACCCTCTTCAGAGGCCTTTAAATAAAACCCAGAAGGCTTTATCATCTCCATCAGTTTCTCTGGGAAGCAAGTTAACAGAGCTCCCACCCCCATCATCTTGGTAAAACTCTCTTTTTATTGAAAATTATATGCAAAGAGGACTAGTTCATAAGCCAACCAACACAGAGACATTGGCTGACGTGATACGTACTACTGTGAACTATAATTATGAGTGGACATGTGTCCTGGAGGTAAAGAGATTACTGTGACACCCAACTCCTGGGACCCTCTCAAGGATAGCTCAAAAAGTAAAGAGGGAGCTGAGATTGGAGGATTATTCTAGCCAAGGAAATGGAGAGAAAGGGTTTCCTGGAAAAGCCTGTGGTTGTACAGGTGATATAAGAGCTCTAGTTTGCTGGAAGCACCCCGCTAGTGTTGGTGAGGGCCACTGACCCCATGAGATATGGCCCCTGCCCTCCAGGCACATGCAAAATCCACTTAGGAGACAAGATGTGGACTCTCCAGATACTTGTGCTGTAAGGTCATTTAGGGATAATCTAGCACAACTTTGTTTTATAAATTAGAAAACTGAGGCCCAGAGATGAACTTTACTAAAACTGCTTTGGTGGAAGTGATCTAATCTGGAATGTAAGCCTTCTATGTGACCCAGGGGTCCTGCCATAAATAACTGTGAAACTGTCCATGATCAGCACGTGTGAGAGGTAATGACTGTGAGAATTCGGAAGCAGGGCCATTGTCGTGGGTGATGCAAACAGGGAATGCTTGGGGAAGGTGGACCTTCACATGGGTTGGAACACAATGGTTCTCAACCTGGCTGCCCAACAGAATCTACTGTGTCGCTTCTGAAAGTCCCATGACCGAGGCTCCCCACCAGGTGCCCATAGATTTTAATGTTCCCTGGGATAAAAGTACTAAGAGGGACAGGAGTAATGAACAAAAGTTGCAGGAAAGTATTTCAAACAGAGAAGGATGATGACCTAATTCAAAGAAGTGGAGAAGTGAATGTTATTGACAAGATAGCAAACATAGATCTTTATAAATATATTTATCATCAAATGAATCAAGACAACCTGGGTAGCCACATGGATTTATTTCACAGTGGTTAGAAGCCACTAATGATTGGCAATGCTCTGTTAGAAGGTTAAACGAGGGAAAGATGCAGTGACCCTCTTCCTAAAGGGTCTCCCACTTTCTCTGCTGTGAAAGTATGACTCCCTAAGTCCAGGGATCTCATCCCCCAAGGAGGTCTCCCATCATTTCCTAGTGCTGACCTTCTCTTCTTGACTTTTCTGGAATACCCAGGGTACTTCTTATATTCAACCATTGTGCACTTTCATGCACATCTTTCTACTCAACTGGACCATGCCTTTTTTTTTTTAATTTCCCTTATCTGTCATGTAATGGATAGCCTCTGAATATTTGTTACCCCTGCTTCATAATTGAGAACACTGAAGCTCAGGAAAAGCTTGGCCAGGGAAACAAAGTGATTAGTAGCAAAGGTGGGCTGGATCCCTTAGAGGTTCCTCTAAGTTATAAAAGCCTCCCAGGAGTTGAGATGAGTCATTCTAGCCCTCAGGTGTAGACCAGTACCTAGAATGTCAGGGCCATGTGCCCATCTATAAGTGCACCCTGCTCAGGCCACACGCCAGGTCCTGGAAAAAAAACATTCAGCTGCCAGCGCTGTCCAGACCCAGCTTATCTGACTCTCATGTCTTCCCAAGTTCAGAACAACCCTTAGCCCAGGTCTGCTTCTGCTGGTTTCTCTAATTCTCTGGACATTTTTGCAACCTTGGAAAGCCCATATGGGTCTGCCCTCCTAGGAGTCAACATGATGCCTTAAGAGAGGGACCTTTTTTCCCATCTCTGCAGAAGCCTTATAGTTACCTTTGTGTCACTTATTGTCAGCCATCAACCACAAAGGCGCACAGAGAACAATGCACCGAATCATCACCAGGTAGCTCTTGAGTATGTCTGCAGCCGGTTTTGGGGGCCTTCTCTGTCATCACAGATAATTTAAGTTGAGTCACATGATGGAGCCAGAGACACTATTCTCTTTTCTGGACTGTGCTATTTTTTTAATCCTAATAAAATGTATCACAACATATATGAGGAGAGTTAATCATGTTTGTAAACTAGGTTCACAGATAGAGGTGTATTTTATGGATGTGCATAAAAATAGTCAATATACACATACAGACACCTCAAAATGATGAATTGATCATTGTTTGCTAACCATTATATATCGTGCAATTACCTAACATCAAAGAGTTTTGGCTGAGTGTAAAATAAACTCATTGGCATTTGTATTTTTCTTTCATTTTCTCTCTCAGTGTCTCTGAACTGAGAAGTTCAAAATCACTAAAGGCAAACAGAGTCATTATTTCTGGCATGCAGTCACCAAAACCAGGATCATCCCAGATGCTCATTACAGACATTGAACTCCCAGAATAATCACATCAATTCAGATCTCTGGTTAGTTCAGGAGGTCCAATTTAAATGCTGATGATGCTGGGGCACCAGCTTTTAAAGAAGATTCTTTACGGGAAACTCTGCTGCTTTCCAGCAGGACTCTGCTTTAGACATACTAAAATCCATCATTAATCAGCCAGAGGGCTCTTCTTGTTCAATAATGGCAAAATTAAATATTACTATTTTTACAAGGTGTATCATGCAAGGATGAGATCTGGTGCCATTTAATCTGTATCTATAGCTGGACACAGACTTGACCTTTTTCTTTGCTTTTTAGCTGGTTTCTGGAGATTAATTTGGCATTTGGTTGTTATGTACTATAATCTAATCAACCATTTAGAGTCAGTCCATTTGGTGGTTAAGAAAACCAGATCTACTGTCTGTTCATTTTCGTCAGTGCTTTGTTATCATTCTTGGAAATATGACTTGAATTTTGGATCTGGCTTCCATACTTGAAGACTTGGCAGTGCCCCCTGCCATAAGCGGAGGCTTCTGTGCTCTACCTCCAATATCACATAAATTATTTTTATGGCTTGTTCACTGACATATCTCTAAAACATAAGAAAAGTGCTTGGTCAACTGGAGGTGCCTAATACATATTTTTGATAGTTAAAGAAATGCGATTGATTCCCAAAGCCTCCTACAGCCAAATCTTGATTGAAGTGTGGTTTCCAATGGAATGTCTTGGACACCCTCTGTTTCCTCAGATACAATACTTCTCAAGTTGAAGCTTATTTTCTTCCTTATATTACTTTCTTTACCTAAACTACACTCTCAATCCATATGTATATATTAAAATTTAGAAATATACATATTTTTTTAATTCAAGAAATCCTACACACACTTCGAAGCTGTAATGAAAGCTCACCTGCCCCATTCCCACTGAGCTCTAATGATCTCTTCTCTTCCAGTTGCCAAAGTACCTTGTTCATGTCACTCCCAGCCTTTATCATATTGCACTGAATTTTGCCTAATGATGATAATAATTATCATTTACTGATGTCTCTGTGACTGGCATGAAATGCTTCTTTTATTATAGACCTGTTACAATAATCTTAAAAGATCAGTATAGTATATCTCCATGTTATAGATGATAGATCTGGCATCAAAGAGATTGATCAATTTTTCCAAAGTCACCCATACATCTGTAGTTGGATTTAAACCCAGATGGGCTTACATTTATATTTGTTATGCCTTAGCACCCTATCTCTTATAATCATAATATACCTGTTTAGTATTTCCATAATTTAGGAGACCATAACTCTGTAAGAGAAGAGGCTGGTTCTTTATTTTATTTATATTAACAGAGCCTAACATAGTATTTGGCGCATAATCTGTGCTCAGCAGATGTCTTCCTCTCCCTAATGTCAGCCTAAATCTCTCTCTTCCTCCTTTTCTTATTTCTCATATTGATACACACTTTCCCCAAGCATATATGCTTTAAAAATTGTTGATTCAACACTTAATAAGACTGAAACAATTCTTTCCCATTACTCATGACACTTTGCTAAATTAGAATTTTCTCTAGGATGAGATTACTGCAAGAGCCTCTGAAACATTCACTACCCCACCTCTTCTGCCTCTCTCTCTCTCTCTTACAGTCTGCCCTCCCATAATTTATCAAAGTTCTGTCAGACTACTCTCCCTAAATGCCATTTTTATGATCTGCTTCAAAACCTCCACACCTCCAATAGCAATCCTAATGCCCACCAGTGAAGCTCAAGGATTTCCCCCTGGAGGTGATGGCTCTCCAAAGGGCCATATTTCCTTTGGGACTACAACAGTCTTGACAATTCTTGACTGGGCTGACCTGTTGTCCTCATTTTCCCTGGCATCTCACAAACTCCCACTTCAGATTCTGAATAGTACATAAGTGTCATATCTTATGGCTTAAATTCAGGCACCTGGGATCAGAAGTGAACTCTGGTTCTGCATGTTGATGTTCTTAGGTTCTGCACCTCTGCTCCACCCTCCTTGTGACCCATGTTCTAGTTTGGTTCATCTCACTGTTCCTGTGCCTAAGTGCTTAATTTTTTTAAGTACTTTATCTATTTGTTAGAGAAAGGGGGAAGCCGGAGATGGGGAAATGGGTAAGGCAGAGGGAGAAAGCATCTCAAGTAGACTTCAAGCTGAACACAGACCCCAACCTCAATCTCACACTCCCAAAACCATGACCTGAGCTGAAACCAAGAGTTGGACATTCAACCAACTGAGCCACCCACATGCTCCACTAAGTACTTAATCTTTTACAACGTTCCCCTGTTCTTACTGTCACTTTGTTTCTCAAGACAGTGCCCTAAAGACAGCAGAGAAGGAAACTGTGCTCTAGTTGGTGGTGATGAAGTAAGCGGGTGAATGACCAAAGCATAAAGAGGATGCAAGTGGAATCCACATTCGTTTCTTCTCCAGCCACACCATGCTGCCTCCTATTCCTGATTCTACTTCTTTTCAGATTTCCCTTTCTGAGTTGTAGGGAACAGACTCCGGTCCTGGAGACCCTATGCCTCCAGTCTAGTCCCCTATCTTCTAAAATGATGGTGGCAAGTCTGGATCTGGTGACAACTCTCACAGGGATATTCTTTTCAGACATTGGCAGTATAAGAAATAGAGTTATCTTTCATTTTCCACAAACTGTCTTCCAAATGCAGAAAACAAAATTAAAAATTCTCCAATAAAAAATAATTCTCCAATAATTTGAAAACAATCAGTTGGTGATTGTTAAGAACTGAAACTTATCAACTCTCTAACATCTACTTCAAATGAATAGTGTATGATATGGGGCAGTTCTGCTAATCTGATTCTTCATTAAAATAAGTATTAAAATAGTGAATACTTTATTAGGTTCTTTTCATGTACCACCTTTGGGTTCCCACAAGTTTGTGAGGCAAGTGCAATTATTATATCCATTTAATGATGAGAAAACAGAAGCAGAGTTTAAAGGTGCCTAGGATTACACACGTCTGGTGAATGTCTATGCGGAATTCAGGAATTGGATTTATGAGTGCCTGTTCTCAAATACTGCATTCAATTTTACTGTATTCAAACTATTCCTGCAGTATAATACTTTTTAAAAAAATGAGATAGCATATGTTAAAATTTAGCCTGTACCCTACTCATTATGATGACTTAGAACATCCATATACTTTTGCCTTAAAGAACACAAATGCATTAACTTAAGTGAAGTGTTTAAGTAATGTGTCTATGGGACACTATTGTGTACAGAAGAAAGACATTTGGAACTCACATTTCTCTCTAAAGATTGCAACATCCTTTTCCCAAAGACAATTACTGATGATTGAGAAATGAAAAATAGTTCCATGAGGGCAACCTATCAAAGTGAAGTGCCCTATAAGCCATTAATCATAATAAATGCCTCACATAGAACAATGCACTTAATCTTTTCAATAAGCCTTTGAAGTACATATAATTTTCCCATCTTACAGGTGCATAAACCAAGGTACAGAGACGTTAAGCGCCTGGTCCCAAAGGAACAGGTGGCAGAGCTGAGATTAAGTGAGGGAGCTCCAAGCCTGCATAGAATGCTCGTCTCCAAGTAAGGGGAAGAATCTACCATCTGGTCATGGTTTATAGACATAACCTCGAGATGGAGGAAACTTAATAGACAGAGCAATGCATTCATGAGTGAACATTTCGAGAATGGTTCACTGCTGCACCAGTCACTAACCAGATAGATCCCTCTCCCCATGGCCTCACCAGCAGCACTAAGAGGATGGTGTCTGTTCACGGTGTCCCAGCCCAGATCTCATTCCAAATGTCTCAGTTCATTTTCAACTTTTTCTTGCTTCTTTCTTCCCACATCTAAATGGTACTTAGCCTTTTATTACTTATTTATTTACTTATTATAAATTCTCCATTCCAACACTGAGCTGACTCCTTAGATCAGATCACATATTTGCTGTTTCTGATTTTTGCTTGGCTCTCCCTGAGAAAGGATTGTTAGTGCTCTGGCTTTGAAGCTCCTGAATTCCCAGAGGAAACACCCTTGCTGGCTGGGTTCCTATGTCTGGGACTTTACACAAGTGGACATATTCAGCAGGTTGAAATAACATGAAGCACTAATCATATATGAGTGTGGAGGAAATAATCACTATGCATTTATATTGTTTATGGCTCTTGCAGTTTTTAGAATGCCATTAAGGCACTGGGGTTTCAAGATATAGTCTCTAGTGCTGGCTCTGTACAAGGACTCCACAAATCCTACATGAAAGAAATAGGGGAAAACATGTACGATTAGAACCTGTTTTGAGAAAGTGCATTTTACCTGAGACAGAGTTTTGTAAAAGCTGAGCATGTTGTGACTCACCTAAATCTGTCACTTTGGAAAAGGAACTAAGGATTGATTTCTCAACCAGTGTCTGAATCTTCTTGAAAATTAGATTTATTTTGCTTTCCATGTGAGAAAGATGTTCCTTTTAGTGCCCACCTTCTATTTAAGTAGCCTTGGGCTGAGCTTTAAGTCAGAATGAAATATGATCTTCGCTGTGAAAGTACCACGCCATCTCTAACGCCATGATCCTTTCCTCGCTGAGCATGTTTCAGTAAGGGAGCTTGAATTCATGCAAAAAGGGAAGACAAGAAAGGTTAACCTCAGATTATTTTCCAGATTAGTAGAGAGATTCCACTGGATTTGCCTCACATCATGATCCTCTCGCCATTTCTTGATTGGAAGAAATAGAGTGATGACATGTTTCTCTACCTCCTGGATGCAGTGACAGATATTACATGTCTCTTATTAAGAAATAGCCTTTCACAGAGCTCTTCAATGAACCTTCTGTTGCTTGGAATAGTGAGCGGAAGGTGTGGAATCAAATGCATCATTAATGTGTCTTCAGAAGTTTCAATAGAAGAGATTCCATGTCTAACTGGATATACATGATTTTGCATGTTAACATGATTTAAGCCACTTGCTAATGTAACAGAATGCATGCAAGTAAGAGCACCAATGGCTACCGCATATTTTTAGAACCTGTGTAATTCTGTTATCTAAAATGCATGCAGGTACTAGAATAGAACAGTGGAAACCTAATGCTTTACTAAATTTCACAAAATGTTACGTCTCTCTCCGCTATATCACTTTAGTTAATATGTGGTAGTTGATTCCTTTGTATTTTAGTTGAGCTGAATTAAATTGTGCAAGTTGTGACCATTGAAGTTGTGACCTTTTACTCACCAAAATATACCTGTATAGTTAGAAAATAATATTAGATATGAATATGTATACATATATATACACATATACACAAATTAATACACAATCATATATGTAGGCAGCCAGAGGAGTCAAGCACCTGGTCTCAAACTAGCAGATGGCAGAGCTAGGGTTATAACCTAAGTGACTGAGCTCCAAGCCTAGAACACAGGCTTGTCATGTAGTGCTTTTCACCCAAGCAATGGGAAGAATTTTCCATCTGGTCATTACTTACGGACATAACCTCAAGGTGGGGGAAACTTAATGGACAAAATTGTGCATTCATCAATCAACTTTAAGAGAACAGGGAAAATAAACTAAATATGTATATTTATATATCCACTAAGTTAAAAAAAAATTCCAAATTGCTATTCAATTTGTAGAAACATATTGCAATTAACCTTCAGGCACGTAAATACTCTGAGATATACTTCCCTGAATCTAATTTGCATCTGACAAGATATCCAAATACTTAAATATCCAAATAATTAAAGTAGCTATTGGGAACAATAGCTTAAGTGAAGATCTTAAAAGATGAAGTTTATGTTAACATATCTGGCAAATAATTTTAAAACCTAGAACTTTCTCACCATGCTAGGCATTTCCTGCGAACCTTCATTTTAGGAATCAGGATGAGAATTTTCATTTTCATTTTAGGAATCAGGATGAGAATGATTGATTAAGACTTTCCCGGGGACTTATAGTAAATTCACTGGTGATTCCAGGATTTATATTCAGCTTTCATTGACTCCAAGCAGAGTGTTTCTGTCAAACCACTAATTAGATATGACTGAATGCATGAGCCCATGCAGGTTTTGTTAATACTGCCTGGAACTGGTCCTGACATCGGCTGGCCCTGGACTGATTTCCCACGGCCCATAGCCTGCTTTGGGCCATCACATCTTGCTTTCTTAGTGTCTCTTCCCCTGATCATTCCACATGTAGCCCATTGCATTTGTGAAAGACCACACATCACCTGCCAAGGGAATCGATGGCCAATTTATTTAAAGATGCACAGAGAGCTTCTTTCTAACATCTCCAGAGTCTGGTGCCAACAGTTGGTATGAGATTGAGAAAGTATGTGATTTTGAGAGACAAGTTAAAGCCAGCTGGTATGGTGGAGAATTCCAAACAGACCAATTACCTTAATAAGCATTTATTGACTGTCCCTGTGTCAAGGATTCTAAGTCTCTTTCCAGAGATATATAAATGCCACTCATTTCCTAGGAAAAGGCTCTATTCAGTGTGGATGGTTCTTTATACATATATTTGAGAGAGAGAAAACACATGAGGGAGAGAGAATCCTTAGCTGGCTCCAAATCCAGTGTGGAGCCCAATGTGGGACTGGATTTCACAATCCTGAGATTATGACCTGAGTTTAAATCAAGAGTCTGACACTCAACCAATTGACCCACCCAGCTGCTCCTCAATTTTGTATTTTTAACAGCAGTTCCTGTGCAAACGGATTGGAAACTGGGAATTTAGTTGACTGGCTGTTGATCAGATTAAGTAAAAGTAATGAAGACTCGAACCAGTATGGAGGTGATGTTGAGTGGTAGGATCATCAACATGAATTATTTTATGGAATTATTGACAGATGGGATAAGGAAGATCAGTTAGGAAAATAATTAGGAAGAGTGAGGTTTCTAAAGTGAGTGATAATAAGGGTGGGGAAGCCACTAGCTAGTTGGAAAAACTGGTATGTTGATAGGTAGTTAAGAACTACTTTTTGGAGTTGTGAATTTAAGGTGTTTGGGAATTTCCAAATGAATATTAGAAATAAAGGCCTATCATTGAGAGAGGTAGAGTCTGCAGCTTGAGGATCTTGGTTATTGGCTAGTAGAGAAGAACTTTCAAAAAATCACATTGGGCAGAATTTCCTTCCACTCAGCACACAGTTGGTTCTTCCCAGCAACACCACATCTTTTAGACAGCATGATACATTTAGCTGGCATGTCTGGCTTATACTAATATCCATGAATGAGGGGATGACCATGGAAGAGCATCTAAGACGTGGGATAGCACTGCAGATTCTCAAAAAAATAAAGGGAAATACTAATTGTTGCCAAACACCACATAGAGACGCGATGGATCATGGCTCAGAACAGGGGCGGCAGGAGACTAGGGAGTCTCAGACTCTCGAAGGTGGAAAAGGTGTGAAGAGAGCCAGCACCAGAGGATAGATGCCAGAGGAGGTCTGAGGAGCCAGCACAGCCCAAATCCACCTTCCTGGGAGCCCTATTCTTCCCAGCAAGATGAGAAAATGACATAAATTGTCTATAATTTTAAAGACTATTGCACATCTCAAAATAAATCCTGCTAGCAAATATTTCTAAGATTAGGGGAAGTTAAAATGTTATTTTAAGGCCTTGATTGTTAGGAACAGTGTTTCCAAGTAGATAGAAGGGGAGATTGCCAAAATATGCCATCATTTCTGTGCCAGATATTTCAGGGCTGTTGAGCCCATGATGTGATCTGTACTATCTTGAGTGACTTGGACAGACCCTCAGTTAAATATTGTCCCCTGAGTGTACCAGCTATGCAGCCACATGTATGTGTGACTGTGTATATATTCATACATTTTACATACATTTGTCTATATGTATGTACTTTTATACATACAGATACATAATACATATATATATAAAATACATACATATTTTCCCCTAACATCTCTTTTTTTAAATCTTTGAAAATGCATTAATAATACTTGTTTCCTAGGAATATAGCTGGGATACACATAAATGGGCTCTATAAAGAATGTCAATCTGAACACCCCTAAGTGCTAACTTTTCTGCTCGCAGGATGAGACCCCTCTCGGCTCCCCGCAGACACCTCTGAGACTTCACAGTCTGCTCAAAGTCACGGGCTGTGTCCTGTAAATTTTCACATCTTCTACTTAATGCGAAGACATGTATTTTCTCCCTGGATATCTCATTTTGGAGATAAGCCGCTGATTTCTGGCTAGAGTTCCATCAGGAACATATCTCTATATCTGTAAAGAAGTTCCCCCCCCATCTGCAACTTCCTGACTTCACCTGATTATAACATCTCTCTGTGCACCTATACCATTTACTTGCCCAAAATATCTTCCTCCAGAACCCCCAGGATCAAGAGCATAGACTTCTCTGAATAGCCCTTTACTACACATGGATGCATGTTATATACTAATGCAAAATTCTCTCTCTCTCTTTCTCTTTCTCCCTCTTTAGGGTGAAGATAGCTTACTTTTGAGAAGTACTCCAGTTTTAGACTCTGAGAACAGCAACAACGTCAGCCTAAACTGTTGAATTGCAGAAGCTGAGGGGACCTGAAGTTTGGTGGTGTCCAGAGCAGTACAGCAGAGAGTTGATTCAGATCGTGGGCACAGCTCACATCTGGAGGCACCCATATGGCAGGCAGGCAGGGCAGAGACAGTGGTCGGCCCAGGGAGGCCAGACGCACCCAGGAAACTCACACTATACAAGACACAACCCTTATTTTTCATGGGATGGTTTTCAGAGCATCTTCCTGAATTGAAGCAGGCTGGAGGGGTGTTTGTGCTGGTGAAGAAGGTCCCAGCTGCCCTAAGACTCAGTTCCAGCACTGCCTCCTCCCTGAGGGCTTCCCAGCTATGACATCCTGCCGGGCATTCACCCTCAGGAAAGCATCTCTTAACTATCCTGTTTTCCCATAAATTCTCAAAACACAGTAATGATGTTTTCCTTGGTTGAGTTTCCATCCCTGAATTAACAAAGCAATTAGCACACAGAAGAGTATGGGGCACGTTTGCTGCATGTAAGGACGTCAAGGCAACACACCTCTGTGCACCATAGAGCAGTGAACTTTACCAATTCATAGAGGCCGAGCAGGTGTGTTCAGGAAGGGCATGGCACTGACGTGCTGCCTGGTGAGATTTTGTTTTCATCGCATTCCCGTTCTGAGATTTATGTCACTGCGGTTTCCTGTGCACCAAACACAGGATATTTCATATACAAGGTATTCTCTTATATAATCAATTCAAATGATCATGAAAAGAATACACAATTAATTGGCACAGATTTTTAGGGAAAGACCTGTAGTCTAAACAAAGGAGCTGACCCAGGAGAAAAGCCTTAAAATATTTAAAAGCTGTCATTAATTTCTGTAATAGGCAAATTGTGCTTAGAAAACCTCAGTTTGACCACTTACTGTGGATTGTGAGATACATAGACCAAAGATAAATATCAAAGAAAGAAACTCACACCACTTTGTATTTACATAAATCCTTTATGCACAATAGGGTAGTGTATGTATGAAGCACCTAGCACGTACTCTAATTCATTGATGTTCAATAACATTTCGTTTCCATTTTTTTCATTTCCAACTTCAAGGTGATCATCAAAAATGTGCCTACTAGAAGGGTTCCTGGAGATTGCTTTAACTAACAGATTAAAAACTAAGTCAGTAGAGAAAATCATTTGCCATATTCAATGGTTCATTTTCCTTTTATGAAAAAAAAACAGCTTTTCAGACAGTATCTAAGTGCATAGCATGCAATCAGGCTATAATATGAATTACACATTGACAACTTTGTGCTCTGGAGAAAATATGCACGTGCATTTACATCTGTGCAGTTTTCTGCTCCGTTTTCAAAAGAAATAATTTCATATGCTAATCAATTGCCATTAACTTTCACCATCTTTTCTAGGAAAATATACAGGAGAGAAGCTCAGGTCAGATGAACTCTATGGCTCCTTCTAACTCAATGAGATTCTAATATTTTTCCAAAGGCTTCTGAAATAGGAGCAAAATCTTTAAAAGCACCCCCCGTGGGAATAGTCTAAGAGATATAGAAATGATGGCATCCAAAGGTCTCTTTCAAACATAACCTCTAGTGTATTTATGAAAAGAATGTATAAGAGAATATGATAGAAATGCAGAAAACATGTGGCCTTGGCATTTATCATTCTCTGGACACAAATCCCTCCTGATCTATGTGTTAACAATAGAAGCACCACCGACAAAAATCACATTAATCACAGGACACAAACCGCTTCTCTGTTATCTGCCTAATTCTCCCTCACAGACTATATGTCACTCTTACTAAAATCCACAAGGAACACTTTTTTGTGGAGTATTTTCTTTCCTGCTAGATCATTTTTTAAGCTGTGAACTGATGGGACCCACTGACTTAGAAGATAAGCTGATTCAAGGGCTCCTTAGCTCACCCAGCTGGTCATTCTGTGGTAGATAAGAAACCAGCTCAAGGAGTCAGGCTGCCAATTGATATTCATGGCGTTCGTGTGGTTTAACCAGATAAGTCCTTCCACGGCTTCCCTTGGGCCCTCAGCATTCTGGCCAAGTGCACATAGCTCAAGGCTCCTACTTCTCCTACCTGGGGACACATCAGCTGGCATGGAAAGGTCTACCAGGAGGCCAACTGACTTGAGCGAGGAGCTGGTGTGAGGGGTCCTACTGGGGCAGTACCGACTGGGTTATATTGTTATTTCTTGATCTAACAAATTAAATTCCATTTACAGAAGCAGATCTTCCAGTAAGTGCTTGCAGACACTTGAAATAAGAAAAGAACTAGCCTGTGTGCCTGAGGAATTCCCAGAATTCTAAAGAGATGGGATGGAAACACACCAATACTGCCATAACCAGGCATCCGTGCTCATCAGGTGACAGGATGGAAGAGCTGTAATGAGTCTGGGAGAAGAAAGATGAGAGAGCGTCAGAGCTTGCTGTGAAAGATGAGTAGGAAATACCTCAGAGTTGAGGATGGAGAGCATTTCAAGCAGCAGGGATGGCCTGTGAGGCACCATGATGGTAGAAAAGTCCTAGAAACACATGAGGAGAAGAGTGAGCTTCAGTGTGAAGAAGAGTGGGTGTGTCCAGACCATCGTCACGATGTGTAAAACAGACAGGGCATTCTGACAATGATCATCCAAAGCTTGAGGAGCTGACTGAGTAGCACGTGTTTATTGAGGACTTTCTGGGCTTCATCCTTACAGGACTACTTTGTTTCAGTCCACGAAATCACTTAAATGTCTGAGCACATGTACCAATCAACTGGCTCTTAGGGTCATGGTGATTTCAAGTCAAAAACCTTTGGCTGACAATAGTATGACTCAAATTTTCCATTTCCTCTAGAGTTCTTAACACAGAACTTTCCCCAAAATGTGCTATATCCCATTTGCTGGTCATTAAACTATGATCTTTGAATGAGCCGCTTCCCTCAAGTAGGAATATTGCATAATCGATAAAATTCATCATTTAAAAGCATTTTGTATATTATGCATTCCAAAAGGAGAAGAAGCAGCTAAAAGGAGCCTTTGATATCTGTTTAATGAACCACTTAAAAATTTATCATTCTTTTCTTATAAGAGGAGTATATTAATGGTTGAGGTTTTTTTTTTTTATTTACTGTAGGAAAAATAATGGGAAAAAAGGAAGTAAAGACTTATTCTTAATTCAAAGATAATGAGCAGGAGGCTCTATTTTAAAAGAATACTAATGTTCATAAAGACACTCATGAAACAGATAATTATGTATACAAAATACCATTTTGCAATGCATACACAGCAAGTAAAAGTGCAGAGAGAAGGCATTTTTTTTTTTCAATAATTTGACATCTGTAACCTATCCCCTAACATTCTGTTCAGAGAAAATAAGAGTTGTGGAATTTTGTCTGTATTACTCGGGTCACAGAGCTGAAATCAGAGAGAAGTAAGTTGATCTGATGGTGCCCATCTATGGGACACATATTCAGTGCATGTTACAGGACCCGTGAGGCAGAGCCGAGGGAGGCAGACAGGAGTTACCATTTTGGCTCCATCCCTCACTTTCTGTTTATAATGAAAAAGGTTTTCAACCTGCTTAGTGTTCCTATTTTTAAAGAGTTTTTTTTTACTCTACCTTGCACTGAATAGGGATCCATGCACTGGTTCTCATGGAAGGATCAATGGATGAATATTAACCAGTTCTTCAATCTCTCATTATTATATCCTCAATTTACCAGTTCATTATTTCTCCCAGCACCTTTAGTAAACAAAAGGTTTTAGAAAGAAATACTTCTTAATTGTGTGTGCGTTCTTCTGAGTAACAGTCTGCTCTCCATTGATTTGATGTCAAGGTCCTGATAAGGCATAATGAGCAAAAAGTAAAGTACCCACAAGCAGAGGAGATACGTCACAGTTAGCTATGGACCGTGACTCCTCTGTTTGATATGACCAAGAGCTGAGGCTGGTCTTTCTCAAGTTTGGAACTTCAGGACAGAAATTCTAGTACTTTCTTCTCAACTGAATGTGTTACTTACTTTGTAGAGGTCAAGAGGGTCACAGCTTCCCGGTAGCAGGCAGATTTAGGTCTGCATAAACTTTTCTTGGGATTATTAATAAAATTACAGGACTAGAAAAGTTGGCATTTCTCCAAGGCCCATAGAATGAGGCAACATTTATTTTCCCTTTTCCTTTCCTGGGTCTACTGCTTCCTTCAAATAATAGCCATGGGATTACCTTCTCCAGTTGCCCTTTCTTCTCCTTCTTCTCCTGGGCTCTGTGGTGATGAATTTAGATATGTTAGTGTAACACGGGACACCCTATATTGAGAACATAGATCTAGACAAGCCCCTCAGGGTAGAACAGAGCACACTGGGGCTCGGAGGGACTTATTCCTACCGTAGAGCCACATATCTTTCAGAGTCCCTGGCAGCCTTTCTCCAGGGTTCCACACGGTCCCTGGCTATTTGGGGCCCTCCTCTGTGGCATCTTCCCTAGGCCTCTCTGTTCCCCATGCCTCTTTATCATGCCTCCAACAGGCTGATTGTAGACTTTCTATGTTTGAATTTCCCCAATCTCCAACGACATACACCAAGCTTGATTCAGACAAGGTCACTATATAGGTAATGCGTGCATGGACAAGAAATATATTTCTAAATGAAATGTAATTATAGTTGACTTTCAAGATCAACTAGAGCCAACAATATGGAGTAATACAGATAGCTTGGGTTGGGGAGACATTGTCCTGGCTTGGCAGCCCGTTCTCTGTGTGAACCTGATAAAATACTCTACACACTCATTGCTTTGCTGATGGGTGAAATAAGGGTTTGAATAGTCTCCAAAACTTCTCCTGCAGCAAAATTCTACAGTTTTTCTTTTCAAATTCATAATTGATAAATTCGCACTCTCTTTTTAAAACTCTTTCTGAAATATTTCAAAATACGGAAGGAAATACTCTCTTTCATTAGGGGCCAATTTCCATCTTAATGAAATATATTTGCTCGTAATTCTTCTTTATATGCAAGAATATTTTAAGTAAACTCTTAATTTTGAGGTATTTTTACATTCAAATGTGGCTTTCAGAAAGAATATAGAGAGATCTCCTCTATCTTTTCCCCCCACTCTCCTCCATGCTAACATCTTGGAAAACTATCACCCAGTGTCACAGCCAGAATGTTGTCACTGACATAGTCAAAAGAGAGAGAAGACTTTCATTGTCCATCACCACAAGGTTTCTTCCAGTTGCCCCTTGATAGCCACACCCACTTCCTTCTGTCCCATCCCCTCTGTAACCTTGACAACCAATAATTCCAGAAATTTGTCATTTCAAATCTCATAAGAATGGAATCATACTAGCAATCCTTTGCGGATTGGCTTTATTCATTGAGTGAAATTCCTGGGAGATGTATCCACATTCTTGTGCACAGCAATACTCTACTTTCAATCGCTGATTTGTTCTCCATGATGTGGCTGCCCTGCAGCTGGCTAGCTATTTGCCTGTATAAGGACATCCAGATTGTGTCTTGTTCTTATCTTAAAACTGCATAAACATTTGTGTACAGGTTTTTGTGTGGCCATATGTCTTCAACCCCCAGATGCCCAAGTGTGCCATTACTGGGTCATACGATGGTGACATATTTAACTAAACAACAACAAAAAGCTGCCCAACTGTTTTCCAGAGTGGACGTACCATTTCACATTTCCATGATCAATGTATTAGCTTCTTCACCATGCAGTATTTGCTGTTATTACTTTTTATTACTTATATATAATAATGTATCATTGTAGGTAGGTGTATGATTGACAAAAGTTGTAGATAGTTAAAGTGTATAGGCTGATGTTTTGATATATGGATTTATTGATTCATTGTAAAATAATCACACAACTGACCTCATTAATAAATCTCTTACACCACACAGTTAACCATTTGTGAGAACGTCTAAGATCTATTTCTTAGCAAACTCAGAGTGGTTGCAATTTACATTGTGCTAATGGCTAATGTTATAGACTCAAATTCATATGTTGAAGTCCTGACTCCCAGTATCTCAGAATGTGACTGTATTGGAGACAGTGAGACCTTTACAGAGCTGATTAAGTTAAATGAGGCCATCAGGGTGGACCCTGATCCAATCCATCTGATGTTCTTCCAGAAGAAGAAATTAGGACTGCAGAGAGACAGCAGCAGGTTGTGTACTTAGAGAATGACTGTGTTCCCTGTGAGTACACAGAAATGTGATTGATCTTTGTGTGTTGATCTTGTATCCTGAAACCTCGTAAAAGTCACTCATTAGCTCTCAGAGTAATGCTGGTTTTACACTCATTGGGATTTTCTACTTAGACAATCACGCCATCTGCAAACATGATCTTTTTTTCCTTTCCAATCTGTATGCCTTTTATTTCTTTTTCTGGGAGTTACTGAAGGTAGGGTGTCATCAAGTGAATTGTAAGGGGAAGCAGACGACACGCTGCATGCTATTCTGCACAATTAGATGCACAGTTGGAACATTCCTGTATTTAGACAGATAAATACAACCCTTCATATTTTACAAAAAGAAAAACAAAAATCCCAGGTCATTCCTCTTTCTGAGAATCTGTAGCTATGTCATCAGTTGGCCATGAAATTTGGCCCGCAGCATTTGGGGTGTGCTAGTATTGTGTATCAGTCAGGACTGAGTGGCACCTGACCTTAAAAAACTCACTTTGGCTAAAACAAAAAGAGAAATGTATTAAATCAAAGAACTAATATGCCTGAGGTGAAGGTTCACTAGATCCAGGTGCTCAGCCATGCTCAGCATCATTCTGACAGTTAGATTCTTTTCCTGCACTCATGATCCAAGCATAGCATCTATGGCGGTCAGCAACTCTGGGCTTTCATTCTTTACCCTGAATGAGCATCAGCAACAGGAGAATGGTTCTTTCCCAATATTATTAGCAAGAATTACTGGGAGATCTCCCTGAACCAGTTCCCAAGGCTGTTGAATGCAACCCTGTCACTGAACTAATATTGAGTTAACACACACTGCAGCCTGAAAATGGGGTGTTTCTCTCCTGGTCACATTTTCTGAGAGTGAGGAATGAGTATTTCCTAAGGGAAGGAAGGAAGTATTTCCTACGTTCTGAAACTAGCAGATGAGAAGATGAACAGGGGGAAAAATTAAAATTAAGCAACAATCCGACCCAAACTGCATATATTCACCATAGAAAGTGGTCTATTTACAATAGTTTCCCCAAAACAATGGTGGCCATTTGTAAGTCCTTAATGTGTGTTTGTGATTTTCTTTAAAGCTCATCGTGGACACAGGGCGACTGAGCTCCTAAGGGCTTTTAATTGATGACAAAAAGCTACACAAAATAACTGAGCAACTTTGATTACCAGGCTTGGGAGTACAGAGCCAGTTGGCCTATCAGGCCCCATCTCGCCGAGTTTATACAGTCTCAATCTGCTCTACCTCCTGCATATGCCCTATTGACTTACAAATAAGATGCCATGATGAATTAAAATATATGTAGAACAGCATATCCAGAAGGACTTACGTATCTGTTTCCTTTGTGGACACACACTAAACTACCACAAACCAGAATTTCAAACCAGTGATCACACCCCGGACCGCTGATACTAGCAAATGCTCTCCTCCCACTCATCCTTGATGGGAAGCACCAGTATGTACCTGGGTCAGAAGTCCACGTCCTAGGTGTCAATTGTGGATCTTTGGCACTTAGAGTCTAAAAGAGGGTGAGGCGGTGTTCACAGTCTTGGTCCACATAGCAGCTCCTCTGGCCCCATGAGTTCACACCTCCCAACAGAAACTTCCCACCTTTTCTGGGGAAGGTGGAGGACCCCAGCCTCCTCACCTCCCTGCTGCTGTGCACTTTCCCAAGGAGGTGCCCCTCCCCCTTGGTGCTGAGCACCTGTACTGACACAGATTATGTGCACAAGTCCGTGGAACATGGTTGAGGCCCTGTGTCACATCGCTGAGATAGAGAAGTCACTACAGAAAGGAGCAAAAGGAAGACTGTTTTTGCTCCACATACGGTGACAGCCTCTATCATCCAAACAATGTTTGAGGTGTAGAGATTGATGCAGAAAAAATAAGGAATGACTTTTCACATCTATGCAGAAAAGATTCAAGCCCCCACCTCCTATATTCACTCAAGTCTCATGCCAGGACACGCCCAGGTTTCTCTGTGAGTGCCCCCCACCTGCCCTGGCCTCTCAGTGAGTGCCCACAACACGCTGAGTGGGATAAGTCACGTGACTGCTGCAGAACTCAGGACACTACTCTGGGCTGCAACATGCAGAGGCCCTTGGAGACAAAGAAATCTTTACAAATGAGAGTGCCCAGGCTTCAAAAGCAAAACACACAGCATTGCATTTTATGGATATGCAGCAAAGTTAAAGGCTATGTGCAGTTGTCTGGAGGAAGGGTCATATTGCAAATTTTCAAGCTGCCATGCATTACTTTCAAGAATGAGGTATTTAGAATCCATCAGAGAAAGGATTTGCAGGAGAAAAATCTACATTTGAAAAGGATCATGGCCAACAAAAGTTGTCTTGGGAGAGGGGGAGGGCATCTGAGAAAATTGGGTATGCTAGGAAAGATAAAACTGCATTCAGGTTGCCAAAGTCAGTGAAATGCTGGCCCCTGACCGAGGTCTCCCCCTCGCACCTGCTGTGGTGGGGCAGTGCTCGGGGACTCCAGGTCTTCACTGGTTGCACACCGACCCAGGTGCAAACAGCCCTGAGTGCCCTCGATGAAAAGCAAGCACCGCACACCCAGGGGTCAAAGGGGGATCTATGGGGATCCATCAACACAGCCAGTAAAGCTGCTAGCTGTCACATGAGTAGTTCAGCTCAACCCCCTGAGGGTGGAAATAGACACGTGAAAAAGGCCGTGTCTCCAGTCAGGGCCCCACAGCTTAGAGGGTCAGTGCAGGGATCCCCTGACAATTGGAGAGGGAGATGTGTAGGTGTCACTGGGCTCCTGGTCCATTACCCAAATATTTGTGTCTTCAAAGGGGAGCCTTGAAAATCCCCAAAGCTTCATTTCAAGCCCCATGAAAGGCAATGGTCAGGGAAACTGAGTCAAGACTCAGTTGCACCCCTTCCCTGGTGCTTATCTTTGTAAATTGCGAAGTCTGGAAGGATGCAACGGTGACAACCCTCTAAATCATATGTGTGTGTGTGTGTGTAATATATGTGTGTATGTATATGTAAATGTGTGTGTGTGTGTGTGTGTGTATAATTCCAAGTTGTTTTTTTTTTTCAAAGAAACTTATGAGAAAAGCTGGGTCCCTCTGTTAATGTCAATGTCAGGGGTCTACTGCTGAGCCCACAGTCACTAACCCAGACCGCACCCTGAATTCCCTGGGCCCTCCCCTCTCTGTCCATCATCTTCTCACATGTTTTGCTCTAGTGACGAATCACTTCAGGTTTTCCTATCTATATTATTATTTCAGCTCCTGCCATCAGACAACCCGGCTCTAACTCCAGAGCGCCAAGGAATACAGATCTCTAAATCCATACATGCAATGGCATAAAATTCTGGTCACGTTTATTCTTATCATTCAGACCCTCCGGTAGCCTCGTATTGTCCTTGAATCTCTGAAGCTCAGAATGGAAGCTAGACTCCTAAGTCCACTCACCGGTAAAAAGTATCCATGAGCACGCAGTGGCCTGCGGGAAATCAGAAGGGCTTGAATCTTCCATCTAAATGATACATTTTTTGGAAACCTTTTCAAACAGAGCTGAAGAAAATAGTTCATGCCTTCCGCAGCCAACTCTCTGCTGTCCCCCTGGCATGCAGGTGGGGTAAGCAGGGGCGAGCCTGGTCACAGCCTATCGAATCAGTGCTGCAGATGCTGTGCACCTGTTCAGCATTTAAAATTATGTTTATGTGGAAATCACAAGTAAAGTTAATGAACCATAAAGCTAGGAATAGGCCAGGATCTGCTTTTAAAGCTAAGGTCCTACAGTAATACGTTCGCGGCTCTGCTGTATGTTTTTTAAATTTGTGTTTAATTATGTTGCTCTTGTAATTATGGGGAGCTTTAAAATGCCTGGGATGTTTGCAAAGACCTTTATTTATTATCCCTAATTGCATTCTGAGCAACAAAGTCTTACGCTCGTCAAGAGGAATAAAATGGGAATAGACGGAGCACGATGGTACTTGGTGATGGTACATGCTGGTGGAATGGGTGTGATGGCAAGCCTTTCTTTGTAAATATTCAGCCTTATTTCATATGTATCAGAGTTGGAGGCAAGCACCACAGCAGAGAGGGAGGATAATGTGGGTGCACCTCGACTCCCCAAGCAGAGAGGTCTCGATTGACCTCAGTGTATTGGTCCTTATATCTTGGTTCCCGTTACCTTTATTCATAAGACATGAATGGAACAGGAATGCACTGGTATTTGAGCTCAAATTAGACACAATAATATTCTTTGCTGCTGCTGAAAACCTCTATGTATCTTCCACGGACAGAGAAGGGCGGTGAAGGGAGGGCGCTAAATCTGCCCCAAGTGCGTGTGATGCTCTTACTGAGCCTTGATTTTGAGCATTTTGACTTTCCACCGACCTCCCTGGCTTAATTGTATGTTTAAATCAATATTTCAGTCACCTATGGACAGCCTCTCACCACATCACTTGGGAATCCAAAGCCTGAGGCAGTGGTCCTCAGCCCTGCCGACAGGTTAGAGTCACTTGAGCATCTTACAACCCAGAGCTCGGTCCACAGCCCGGAAGGCTTGTGTCAGAATCTGCAGAGGCCACCTCAGATGTCAGCATCTTTGAAGTTCCCTACCAGCTTCCAGGTACACTTGAGGGTGACAACTAGTACCTCAAGGAACAAATGTGGGACACATTTCATTCTACGTAAAATAGAAGTCCTACCTTAATTGATCAAGTTGAGTAAGTTTTAAGGCAGTCTGATGAATAGTAGTGGTAATAATCATGATCTCAATGATGATGGTGGAGATGCCAGCTATTTGGTGAGAATATTTCTGCTTTCCAAGCCCTTTGGTAAGCTCTTCATATTTATTCGGTCACTGACTGCCCATAGTCATCTTATCAGCTTGGATTTTTATGGTCTCCATCTCATAGAGGAAAGAAGTGGGATTCAGACAGTGTAGGTGGCTTGTCCGAGATGCATATCCATTCAGTAGTAAAGCTGGGGTAGGACTTAAATCCACATCTGCCTAGCTCTAGAGTCCTAGCTCTTGACCATCAAGCTTCTGCTTATTAAAAAGCCTACAAAGGTAACATCTCATCTAGCATCTCATCACTCTGTTAAGATGCATTTATTTTACCTTAATGCAGCACTGTATCGTCACTCCTCATATGGTAGTGTAGCCGGGTGATTCCAAATATACCATAGTAGCCTCTATTCCCAACCCTTCCTGAGAGCAACATAGATGTTGTTCCAGAAATGGATACTACTCTCCAAATATTTAACTGTATCATTCTTTCATTAACACACACACACACACTCGATTCATGGATAAATGTAGAATGTTTGTTCTATGTCAAATACTTTCCTATATGTAACACGGAACTTGACCTCACTTAGTTCCTTATCAAGTGAGATACACTGACAGTAGAACATACAATTGCAAAATGCCATGCATTGATATCACAATGCAGTGATAGTGAAGAATAGAAATATTACAGAGGACGATATGATTAAGATAGCTGGGTGATCCTTGGAACCATGAAAATGTTACATATATTTGTTTAAATCAAAAAGAAAAAAAAACTCTAAAAATAGAAAACAAATGGAAACAAATGAATCAAAAGTACATCTAATGCATGACAGAGGGGCTTAAAGAATTATTAAGTGATTTCAAAACTAAGGGTAAAAACAAACACAAAGAAGTCTTATATTGCATTTTTAGCCTATCACAATTTTTTCCTGTAAATTGTGTTCTACAAATATTATCTATCCTATATTGCTATATTGCTACTTCAAAACTATTGCATATACACATAATAGTGTAAATAGGTAAAAGAGAATATATATATTAATATCATTAGGAATTAAGATTTTCATCATAAGAGAAAATTAATACAACAAATCAGAGAATGTAAATGAAAATCAAGTCATATAATCTTTACATGAATTGTAAAATGATTATGAACTCATTTTTTTTCTCTTCTAAGAAGTATATACTGAAGTACTGGGAAGCCAGTATCACTTAATATGCCTACCATCTCTAAATACCATTTAGAGGTGGTTTCTAAATACCATTTCCCATCAAAGAGAACCAGGGCTCCTTGAAGAATGGCTGACCCCAGCCTGCAGCAGAAGATGTTTGAGCTGTATGAAATCACCTCTTTGTAGGTTAGAAATGTCAATTCAAAGGTTTTAGCTAATACAAAATGAGCATGGACATCTGATCATGTCAAAAGCAAAGAAGTAAAAAAAAATAAAAATAAAAAAATAACAAAGAAGTTGTAGCAAATGAAACAGGGGCATGTCTTTGTGTAAGAGATAACATGAGAGATGGAGTTTCATGGCCCATGAAGAGAAAACTGAGAAGCCAAGAAAACAATGACTTCAGTGGGTTGAACTGCATCATAAAAATCATAAAAAGGGGCACCTGGGTGGTTCAGTGGTTGAGCATCTGCTTTTGACTCAGGGCATGATCCCAGGGTCCTGGGATCGAGTCCTGCATCAGGCTCCCCGCAGGAAGGCTTCTTCTCCATCTGCCTACGTCTCTGCCTCTCTCTCTGTATCTCTCAGGAATAATAAATAAAATCTAAAAAAAAAGCATAAATAAACAGATACATACACATGAATGTGCATCTGACCATTAATAATGATAATGCTTTTTTAAAAAACAAATAAGAACACCATTGCTTAACACTGGAGGTGCCTACTATGACACCTGATCATGATTCTAAAGAGTGATAAGTAAAATAAAATATAGACATTCATCCTGCCTTTCCTGAATGGACTGCATTTCAGGAAATGAAACAGTTGATAAGGTTAAGTTTGTTATAGAAAAAAAAATTGTAGGTCATAAATTTAGGAGAAATTATAGAATTTAGAAACCCCTATTTTGCTACTCCTAATAAAGTAATGAATCTAGAAGTATCATTTCTGGGTAAAATCTACTTGGAAAGATGGACAGGGAGGTCTTAAATGTGTAAATCAGGTTGACTACATATAATTCAATGATAAATCTTATCTCCTCAAAAGGGCACAATAAGACAATGATCATCTCCCAATAAGACACACTAGGAAATGCTTGGCACCATCTTATCAAGTATTCTTATGGAAGAAGAAGAAGAAGAAGAAGAAGAAGAAGAAGAAGAAGAAGCAGCCAAATCCAATCAAGCCTCCAAAGCTAATGGAAATATTAGTTGAAAACATAAAAGGGAAAAAAAAAAAGAAAACATAAAAGGGGAAAATGTTAAATAACACAAGATGTGATGATCCTAAATCCAGACTGGGGAATTCTGCAATTTTTTTCAAGAAATGTGTGGGAAATATCAGAAAGGGAGACAGAACATAAAGACTGCTAACTCTGGGAAACGAACTAGGGGTGGTAGAAGGGGAGGAGGGCGGGGGGTGGGAGTGAACGGGTGACGGGCACTGGGTGTTATTCTGTATGTTAGAAAATTGAACACCAATAAAAAAAATAAATAAATAAATAAATAAATAAAAAAGATTTATTTAAAAAAAAAAAAAAAAAAAAAAAAAAAAAAAGAAATGCAAAGCTTGGGGGAATGGGAGGAGCAAGTGGGGACACTGGTCCAAATGGAAGATGTAAGCTTCAAGCCAACCAACTGTGGGATGAGAATCTTGTTTATGTCTTCATTGGAACAAACCAACTGTAAACTCACTCTGAGGTACTCTAGAGCAGCTGATAACCTGCTTGGAAGGAGGGGACATCCAGTGGCCATCACTGGGTTAGAGACAGAAAACATGGATTTGGGGGCGAGGGGGTATACGTTGATTCACAGATGTCTGATGTTTGCCTTAAAAAATTCCAGCAAACAACATAAGAGGAGCAGCTAAGTGGAGGAAGGCATAGAAGAGTTCAACAGGACCCGTCTTGACAAGGGCTGAAGTTGGAGGAAGCCCTACTTCGTGTGTGCTTGGACATTTCCACAAGTACAGTTTTTAAAAACTATGAAAAGGGATCAGAAAGTGTGATCCCAAGGAGATGATACTATGGAGAATTTTATAGGATCGATTGGCGCATAACTGTTCCCCGGGAGAAGAAATCCAAGCAATGAGAACAGCCAGAGAAGCTCCCACATGTGAAGTGGCACAGCTCGGGCTGGAGACCAACAGCACTTCCATGTTCCTGGAGCACCCATGAACCGGGCGTGGGATGGCAGGAGAAGGAGTCAGATCACTGATGAACAGGGGAACTGGGAAGGAAACCAATCTTCAAGGTCAGGAGTCTAGCCTGGGCTATCTGCCACGCATCTCCGTGGGACAGTGGTCTAACCTCTCTGGGCCTCAAATTGGTCAGCTGGAAAATGCGGTGGTTTGCCTATCACTAGGTGTGACCAAGATGATCACAGGAGAGAAGTGGGTGAAAAACATGCATCAAGCTCCAAAGTAATATGCTTGTGCCAGTTTTTGTCATTATTGTTAGTTACATGCGGGGCATGCACATCACGCTATGAGCCCAGAAAAATGGTTCCTGGTGTTAGCTGATACCTACCTTCCTGTTGAGTTAGTCTTTGTTGTCGTGGTGAAGTCATTTCTGAATGCACTCTGATGAATTATAAGCACAAACTTGGAATAACCTAGTACAATTACTTTTTTTTTCTCTCACTAAATAACAAACACAAAATTATGTTATATAATTGAGCATATCCTGATCACGTTGAAAAACTAATTTACTAGAAATCAAATCCCACCATTGTGCCCTGACAAAAAGTTCATTCAATATTTGGTAATTCTTTTGAAAAAAAGAAAGAAAGAAACACCTGTAATTAATTTATAAAATTGTTAATTGGATTTTCACACTATACATTATTCTTATTACAAAGGGTTGTAGGCTCCTTCCCTAAGGAGAAAATTAAGTGATTTTATCATTTTCTTTTATTACTTTTTATACTGAACTCCAGCCTGTAATCTCTTTTTAATGCACACATTTGTGTGGGTGTGGGTGTCCACAGGGCCTCCTCGGTGCTGCTTTCAGCTCAGGGACATCTGGTTAGCTGTGACATTTAGCTGTGATGGCTGTCAGAATGCAGCTCTGTGTACTTTCCCAGAAGGCTCCATGGCTCCTATGTAGCCCCATTAACTCAGGCTTCCTTATTCTTTCCACGTGTCATAGAATCATGATAGTGAACCAGGAAGTGGCTATTTGAGAAATGCACAATGAACAGAACCAATTTATCATGTTCTGTTAAATGAAAGAGTAACAATAAAAACAAAATTGCCTGTGACAGTGTGAAGCTTTGGAAGGATTTGACAAGCGGATGGTAGCACAACAGGCTGACCAGCGGTGGTCTCTGCCCAGAGCACCAGGTGACTCTTAAAAATCTATGGCACACATCGATGGCCTTTAACAAACCATGTACAAGGCATGTACACTTATTTTCATTTGGGCAAACACCCTTGATTGAACACTGTGACCTTAGGAATTTTTGCAAATAGATGTAGAGTCTTTAGAAATAAAGTAAATGAGGAATGAGTGCTGGTCGTTCATGGGAAGTGAGCTCACAGCACCAGATTAGAGAGCAGATTGGCTTAAATATAAGGGGAACAACATTCCTAGATGTATGGAATCACTGAGTTTAGAAACTTCAAGATTTCACCATCTCTGCCAGACAAGCTCAGTGAGACACTCACTGGACATGTCCATCCATGATTGGACAGTTCAAATTATCCAAATGATCTGCTTCCTTCAAGCTATTGACTCATTCATATTAGTTTTACCTTCTGGGATCAAACAGAGCAATTCTACACATTCCTCAAATATTTGAAAATGTAGAACCAAGTTATTTGCTCATCTAACTAAACTTTCTTCCGGATTTCTCCTTCGGAGGACTGGCTTTTTTCCTCCCTTGTCATCCTGGCCAGGTTCACCTTGACTTAGTCTAGCCTGCCACAAGATTTCAGACACTTCTTTAATAGGAGTTGACTATAAGCTCCCAGGGAGTCAGAGTAAAATATAAAGACACAGTCTGTGACATATCCTTCATTGCCACTGAGGAAATGTCATGCCAGGGATTCCAATCACCAGGCTCAGGGGAAGATTTATATCAGCACCAATGTATGTGCGGAGTAATGAGATCTTGGGCAAATACCTTCCTACAGTCACAGATTTCTATGGTTTGGTGACACAGACCACAGGGCCAAGTGGTCTGTCCACTCAACACAGATCCAGTCTAACAGTTTGCCATTATGCTCTAGGACCAAAGCTCGCCAGTCTAATATTCTGGAGTAATTTAGCTCTACTGTATACAATTTCATTCTTTGAGACCTCTATATCTGGCCATCTTAAAGTACCATGCTGGCTGCAGAGCTGCAGTGGGTTCTATGGTACTGATAACATAGTCACAAATACAGCAACCCTAGCACATTTACAAAAGTGGTTCTCCTCATACTGTAGCAGCTACTTGTTTGGTAGCTCTTATTCATGAAAATCTCAGACAGGACTCCAAATACACCCAAAGAAATAAATTCTATAAGAGCACAGAAATGAAGATGAGAGAACATGATATATCTAGACAGTTTCTGCTCAGGCCACTTGATTTCCCAAACTGTGTTTCCGGAAAATTATATTAATGGCTATTCCCTTGAAAACCATGTGTCCCGTGGTTCAAATTGTTTTGGGAAGTATTGATTTTTAAAAATTCATACTATGTTCTCAAAGAGTAATATAGTATACCATGCTTCCAAAGTGTGTTTCTTTTCTCTCTACATTAAAAATATATATATATATATAAAATATTTCAAAGATGCAGAAAAGTGAAGGAAAAATGAAAAGAAATCCATACACATACAGCTGAGATTAAAGTACTCTTAACATTTGTGTTATATATGTCAGATTATTCATTTTTTTAAAGAAATGAATTGGAATAGATATACGTAAGTTGCCAATGCCTCATTCTGTCTTCATCCTCCATCCCCGGTAATGATCACTTTCCTGGAATTAGAGTGTGATTCTTCCCATCCATTCAACCACTCAATCAACCACTATTTATTTAATACTAAATTTGCTCTAGGCACTGGTCCAGGAACTAGAATAAAGCTGTTAAAAGAAAAAAATATATGAAAGCCAGACATCATACTGGCTGTAGTCTAGGGGGAGTGGACAGATGATAAATAAGAAGAACAAGTGAAAGAATGAAAGATTGATTAACTAGTGATGAAGGTTTTGCAGAAAAACAAAGCAAGGAAAGGAGGTATGTGGTGGTCAGGGAAAGACTCACTGGAAGAGCCGTGTTCTAGCCGAGCTCTGAGGATGTGCTGGGGTTAGTCATTGACCATCAGGAGGAGATGGTTTGAAATGGAGGGAGAGCCTCAGAAAGACCCAAAGGTGTGTTCAACAACCAGCCAGAAGCCAGGGGACTAGAGTGAAGAAAACAGGGAGGTGGAACGCAGTGGCAGATAAAATCAGAAAGGCTTCTGGGGCTGCTTGGGGTATGGCCTGTGGACCACTGCAAGCATCTGCATGAGATGGAGTCACTGACTGAAGGTCTGAGCTTCGGGGTAACATGATCACACTGCTGCTCTACACGCTCCGAGGCCTTGCCTTTTCTCTGAATTATATGCTTTGAGAAATATCTATGTCAGTACAGATAACTGTAGTTGCTTTTATTTCCATTGTGGGTCATATTATTTGCATAAATATATTACAGCATATGTATTCATTCTACAACGGATGGACATCTGAGGTTTTTTTTAGGTTCAGACTGTTTCAGAAATTTCAGCTAGGGACATTCTTGATATGTAACTTGGTGCACATGAGCAAGAATTCCTCTAGGGTGTATACTTAGGAAGGGAATTGCTGGTCATAGTTCCACATGCATTAAAGTTTTACTGGATAATGCCAAAGATTGTCCACAGTGTGGGCAATACAATTTGTTTTCACCAGCAATGTGTGAGAGTTCCTGTCACTCCACATCACTACAGCACTTGGTGTTGTTAGATTAAACATATTCTCAGTCATGGTATCTTACTTTTTTTTTTTTTTAATATTATGGTTTTAAAGTGAATTCCTGTAATTATAAAGTTTGTTACTTTTTCATTCATTTTATCGGATGTGAATGAATGTCATTTAAACCATTTATTAAATTTAAAAAGTTTATGCATGTTTCTATTTGTCTTTTTGTTGTTGTTGCCACATTGTAGCTCTTTATATAGTGTGGATATTAGTTGTTTGCTGGCTGGGTGGTGCATTGCAAAAATTTCTTCCCATTCTGTCACTTGTATTATCAATTTATTTAAAAAAAGAAATCTTTAACTTAACGAAGTAAATTTCATGTGATTTTTCCTAAGCTTAATTAATTTTTTGTCCTTTTAAAAAACTCAAAAAAAAAAAAAAAAAAACAACTTCTTTCCCTCCACTGAGGTCATGATATTCTTTCATATTTTAAAGGCTTTATATTTTGGCCATTGATTTCTACATTTTAATCTATGATGACTGGGCATCAGTATATAGTATAAAATACGGATTTAATTTGTTTTTTTTTCATCTGTATATCCAATTGTTCCAACATTATACATTGCAAATACAGTCCTCTCCCCTCTGATCTTAATTGCCATGAATAATAAATATCAGGAACTATGTAGCTGGTATTTTTAAAATATAAAAGGAGTAGAATATTTATAACTTTGGCTCATTTTGAATATTTAGATCAAATGGAAAAATTCTTAGATAACAAACAAAACTAGGCTGAGGGGGAAAAAATAAAAAAACAAAACAGGAAAACTAAATAATCCTAAAACCAATAAAAATCCCACCAAATCTGAAGTTAAGTTTTGTCACACACACACAAAAATGCCAAGCCCAAAGGGTTCACCAACAATGTTTGCCAACTATTAAAGAATTAATGTAAAAACTTTCAAAAACTTCTCAGGGGTTGGAGAATGAAGGCACACTCCCCAGCTCATTTCAGGGGGCTGTCACGGCCCTGTTCATAAAAGAAAGCTGACAGACCAGGACCCCATGATGAAGGGAAAACACGGGCAAATCTCAGCCATGACATGGATGGGAAAGTCTAAACACAACATAAACAATCACATTCAATGATATTTAATGTGACCCAGTTGCACCCCTCACCCTCCAGGAATGAAGAACTACTTTAACTTTTGAAAACCAAAATATGAATGAAACAAATAAACACATTACAAATCCCAGGAAAGGAGAAAGGATTTGCCATCTGTCTAGCTGACAGAGAATGAATACCAGACTAGATAAACACTACAGCACATCAATTGTTAAAAAGACAAATAGAAATGTAGATAAAAATTTAATTGAATGAACCTAACAAAGACACCCGTATCCCATTAATCATATGAAAAATGCTAAACCCATTTGAGAATAGTTCAACAGGTACAGAAAAAAGCTTTTAATAAAACTTAAAATGAATGCATATAAAACACGCACAGGCGCGTGCACTCGTCTTGGAAATGGAAGCAGGAGGACAGAACTTCCTCCCCCTGGCAGGGGAACTACGCAACTTCCACAGGATCCTGCCCTGCCCTCCTTCTCCATCTTCTCTTCTCTCCCCTCCCCTCCTTTTCTTTCCCTCTCTTCCTGGACTAGTCTGTGCAAACACCATTAGGTGTTGCCAAACACAGCAGGCCTCCCCACCACCACCCTGCCAGAGCATGCAGGTGCGGGGGGCCAGGGCAGTTGCACCCAGGGGTGATGGCCCAGCACTAGCCATGGGATACAGGCTGGGGAGGACAGCCTGGCTGGGGGTGTCAGAGACCGAAGGGTACATGTATGTCACCTGCACCAGAGGAGGAATCTGTTCGGGGGTGTCAGAGACCGAAGAGTACATGTATGTCACCTGCACCAGAGGAGGAATCTGTTCCCTGAGAGAACCACAGGACAGATTTGACAGCTGGTTCTGTGTTTTGTTCCATGCGCCCAAAGGCAGAGGACAGAGGGGTTGCTATCATCTATGGAAGCACCCTTAGTGCTCCAGCCGGACCTTGTTGAACCCCAGGCCGGGCAGTCTGTCGAATCCCAAGCTCACCACTGATGGAAAGGTACCCCCTCAACTGGCTCCCAAACGCAGTCCTGTCTTGGGGAATGTCTTATTGGTGATGTGCCCTTGCCTCTTCTCTCTGCCCACTTCAAAGAAAAACTCTCGGGGTGGGGGGGCGGGGGGTTGCGGCCAACTGCCAGATCTGAATGGGTGTCTTTCAATTGTGGGGGCTTTCTTCAGATACTGGGTTTGGTCTGGTCTGCTGCATGTTGGATAGTTGATCTTCCTCTGTGATGGTCTCGCTGGCCTCCTCAAGCCTCCCACATGGTGAAGAGAAGGCACTGAGACCTGGTACAAACTTCTCTTCCAATTGCTGGTCCAAATGTCACCAGGTTTCCGTTGACTGTTGGCCAACCTCTGGAGATGCACTCCCTGGGGAAGACTTCATTGAAGAGAGCTCATTTACACCCATTTTTCTGGATTCATCTTCCAATCCATCCTCCATGGCTAACACAGTCTAAAGACATGGCTCCTTTAACATCTGTTTTTAAATATCTTAATTGCAAAATACCTTTTTTTTCTTTTCTTCTTTCTTTTTTTTTTTTTTTTGCCAGTACCTTTCTTGCATTCTATTTTCAAATATAATTTTAACGATATTCATCTCTGTTCAGAGTCAGGTCTGTCCTTCAAACAAAATTTCTGGGCCATCGTCAGCCAACTGTTGGCACTGGCAAACATTAGCAGTACATTTACCGAAGTCTGTCCAGTAGCATTGGATATTTGCAATTAACTGCATAGGCAATGGGACATTAAACTAATTGTGTGCTACGCAAGCCAATTGTACTCTCAAGAACGAAGAAAAATTATGGCCACATTTTAGTAAATTATAGTATAGTTCTCCCTCCGTGCAACTGGATTCCCCAAATTAAAGGCAGGCATAAAACTGCAGTAGCAGAAGTGAAAATGTGGATTCTTGTTTTCTTTTCAGTTGGTGTAGTGTTTTCAGAGAGTCACTTTTTCTTCCATCTTCATAACCCACATTTTTAGTTTGACACCAATTGCCAGTGGAAGAAAAATGTACCCCTTCTGCAATGTTCCGATTGTTGTTTTTGTTTTCAGGATAGAATCATGGTATTGGTTCTAGTTCATATGAGTCACCATTGTTTTCATGTTGTCAATAGGTAATAATATTTTTAATGCTAAAAAAATGTGCATGAACATCTTGTGACTAACAAGACATTGGTTTTACCATATATAATTACATCTTATTAATTAAAAATCAATTTTTTTTTTACCTCAACTACTGAGAGAACAGTTGAGAAACTGGACATAGACTTTTTTTTAAGGAGATGGATATTTTTTTAAATGTAATCCATGTATATATTACAAATCCTAGATTAAAGCATATTTCAAAATCATATTATCTATATTTAAGAAATCTACTCAGTGCCCCTTTGGACTATCTTGCTTTCCACCCACAGAAGATTAAGTTAAGCGAGTTGCAACAAGGACCCCTAGAAATAGAAAGACTGGGAGCAAAAAGCAAATATAGCTGACAATCTGACAATGAAAGCAAAAAGATAAAAATAATAAACCAAAGGCAACTTCAAAAATTGTACAAGCGTGTGAAACTGGCAAATATTCCATACAGAAACAGCCTCAGAAAGCAAAGCTCTATTACAACAAAAACTCGGCATCTGTAGCACTTTACAGTTCACAGCAAGTGGTTTGCACAGAGTATTCAAATCTATTCTTCTCTTTGACCCTATGCATAAGCAGAGAAGATACGCAACATCCCCTTTGAGTAACAAGTTACTTAGCGTCCTGGACTACATGGTTGTGTCCACCCAAAATTCATTATGTTGAAATTCTTTCCCCCTCCAAGATGGTGGCATTAGGAGGAGGGGCCTTTGGCACTTAGGACTGGGTGAGGTCATGAGGTGGAGTCCCCATGAATGGGAAGCACCTAACCATGACTTGAAGAACTCAGGAAGGACTTTTGGGGGGAGAACAGCCATTGGTGCTGAGATCTTTGAATTATAAGATCAATATTTAGCAACTGGTCAGGGATGGGGAGATGTCCAGAGATAACAGTGACTTGGTTTTTCTTTCAAAAAATTGGATATAGTGTGAGAGGGAAATTATGGAAGATGCCAAATGAAAGGTTAACAGACTGACACATAATGAACAGGCTGGTACATGAGCCAACGGTTCTATTGTCAAGTTGGCTATTCTGGAAATGAAATTTCCTACAATCTCATTTGCATTATTTCTGGCTTGCAGTTGTCCAAAAGTGAATCTGTACTAGATTGTGAGATGGAAGTGAAACACGAGGCATCACATTCCGAGGTCCTGCGAGACTGTGGGAGACAGGTCCTGCTCGTCAGATGTAGGCTTTCCTTTTACTCTCCTGCTGCACACACAGCTCTCCTGGACTACTAACCCTTCCCAGCTGCATTCCCAGGTCCATCACCAGAAACCCTACTGTTAACTTCAAGGGAGATAATAGTGGCCAAAACTGGTACACTTCCACAGATTTCTTTTTTTAAAAAAAAAGATTTATTTATTTATTTATGAGAGAGAGAGAGAGAGAGAGAGAGAGGCAGAGACACAGGAGGAGGGAGAAGCAGGCTCCATGCTGGGAGCTGGGACTCGATCCCGGGACTCCAGGATTGCGCCCTGGGCCAAAGGCAGGCGCCAAACCGCTGAGCCACCCAGGGATCCCCCACTTCCACAGATTTCTATACCTGCCTCCCTTCATGGCTCTACACCAGCATCTGGACAGTTCTCTTTTCCAGCTTTCCCCTCAAATTCCAACCCATTCATGGTTTCAACAGTCAGTGAGTGACCTGTGTGGATGCTCTGTCTCTTTAATTCTCTTTATAACTTTATAACTTTACTTCACAGCTGCTGACATGATTTCATAAGGTCTAATTTCTTAACCTAAAGTAGTTTTTAATTCTGTTCTACTTCTATTTCCTATTAATAGAAAAGCAGTCATCACTGGACTGTTGATGTCCAGTGTAGTTCTAGGCAACAAACATTAAGGATGAGAATGTGGAATTGATTCTTTGATTTGATTTGATTAAAAGGTGTCAGATACCCTGTTACATGGTAAAGAGGTCCTGGTGGTCCGTGTCATGCAATGACAAAAGAGTTGCTTAAATTATTACCTATAGTCATCAATCAACAAGTACATATACAAAGCAAATCCTAAATGGTAAATTTTAGCGAAAATAAGGGGTATAATGAGATAGGTTGGTTGATTATAAGTTTGCTAGAGATCTTGGAAAAAAATAGATCAATGAGACATGTATTTAGATTCTCAATTCAAGGTCCATAAAGAACCAGAAAGCTCCTATAATTGCCTTAAAAGCAACCTGACCTCCACACACTACAGAACTGAGATTTCTGGAAACCAAACCTGTAGTTTAATCTACTGGGCAACTGAATCACCAGAAAAATTAGTGCAACGATAGATGGGGGGCGTCTGGGCAGATTTTTACATGGCTGAAAACCTCAAATTCCTAAATTCTTAAATATTATTCAGTAATTAAAAAAAAAAAGATGGAAATCCTCCTATTTGTGACAACAGAGATGAAGCTTGAGGATATTATGTTAAATGAAATAGGCCAGACAGAGAAAGACAAATACTGCATGATCTCATTTATATCTGGAATTTCAAAAAGCAAAACTTAGAGAAGCAGAGCTGACTTGGTGGTTGCCAAGGGCTAAAGAGTTGGGGGTGATGGGGAGATGTTGGTCAATGGTACAAACTTCCAATTATAAGTGGGATGGGTCCCAGGGATCTAATAGCAACTGTAGTTTATTATTTTTTTATTTTTATTTTTTTGCAACTGTAGTTTAAAATGTTGTATTGAGCACTTGAAAGTTTCCAAGAGAACAGATCTTAAATGTTCTCACCATTAACAGCAACAACCACCAAATGCTAATTATGGGAGGCGAGGAATGTGTTAACTAACTTTATTGTGGTAACCGTTTTGTAATATATATAACTAATCATAGTTTATGCCTAAAATTAACACAATTCTATATGTCAATTATAACCCAAATAAAGCTGGGAGAAAAGAGGTTTAGCCTGGGGTGCCTGGGTGGCTCAGTTGGTTGAGTGTCCAACTCTTGATTTCAGCTCAGGTCATGATCTCAGGGTCACGAGACCCGAGCCCTGCGTTGGGCTCCTTGCTCAACAAGGAATCTGCTCAGGATTCTTTCCCTCCGTATCTCTCTGCCCCTCCCCCTTGCCCTCAGCAGGCACGCTCTTCCTCTCTCTCTCTCAAACAATAAATAAATCTTAAAAGAAAGAGGTTTGGCTCTTCATAGTCACTCATTCATTTGTTTATAGCCTTCTTGTAGCTGTTTGAAAGAAAATGATACATACAACTGAAAGAAAAAGAATTGTGGTACTTTATTCTTAAGTAACCATAATTGCTTACAAATGACATGTGTGTACCTGTTGGACACTGCTCAACTTCTCAAACCTTGGACTCAGATTTGGACACTGCCACCTTCACTTCATATCGCAAATTGATTTTCACATACCACATGCTTTTTACCCCAGGAACTGAGCTCAGGTTCAAAAAGATAAAACACCATTGAAAAGATTGCAGTGCGATCTAATGTTGACATACTTTAAGCTAGTAGCTCACCTCGTTGCTCCAAACAAGTTGAGTATCTTTAAGTACCTGTGGCACCTTTGTGAATTTATTGTGGTGCCCTGAGGCACCTCGGCACAGCACACAGTTTGGGAATTGGAGTTCTGCACCGATAACCAGAATCCAGTCTGAGAGTTCCCAGGGAAACGGGAACAAAGTGGTGCCCATGAGGAAATGCAATATGCACCCCAAGAATTGCCAGATTTCACCAATTTACACTGACATACTTGAGGAATATGTATGGGAGTGGATCCTAAGTGAGTTAAATTAAGCCCTGCCCAAAACGGGAGATTCATGTACAAAACCAACAGCTGCTCTTGTTTTAAGCCACTAAGTTTTGGGGTGGTTTGTTATACTTCAACAGATTACCAGAAGTATTATTAGACCAGTCATATTATCATATATATATATATATCTTTTTTTGTTTTAGACCACATTGTCTTTGAGATGGAAAATGTAGCGGCCAAGACTGGGGGTGCTTGGGAATCAGGCTAGCTTTGGACAGAGACGATCCAGGCTATTCCTAAATGACATTCAGCAAATATTCATTAGGGTGCTTTGCTACCCACCTGACCTATAGGGGTTCAGAATAGTCTTAGGATCTGTGCTCTCAGAGTTTATATTAAACTAAAAAAATCCCCAAAACTGCACACTAGACAAATGATTTAATTAATGCAGGAGACAGTTTTTATGTGGCAAATGCAGGAGCCTGACCAGTTGAGAAGTCAACGTGAGAGCTAGTGATGCTTCATCTAAGGGACTGACTTATAACCTGAGCTCTTAAGGTTCTGAGGAATTAACTGGTGACGTAAGTTTGGGGGGTGGGAGGGGCAGGAGGTGTGCAGTCTCAGAAAAGAGCATGATGGCCACGGAAGTGCAGCAAAGGGCAGGCCCCAGTCCCTGCAACTCACTCGTGTGGCACTCTCCTGTCCCTACATATGCCAAATGACTGAACCTGAGGACTGTGGTAGTTTTTTCTTGATTTAAAATGTTACTTAATAGGATGCAGACTCGGAATTTTTGGAGTAGCTTTCATATTGGCTTTTCTTTCTATCCAAATGAGTACAGGAATATCCTCTGTGTCCTTACCCATATGCCTTCTTGTCATATTAAAAACACTGGCAGCCATTTGTATATCTCATGAATCTCCCCCATTAATTCACTCGGAGCTGGTGCTAGACAGCAGATGGGCAGAAATGTGCTGCAACCAGCCAGACTCTCCCTGAAGACTGAGGCGGTTCCCTTTCCCAAAGCCCAAGTGCTCTTAATTACCTGTGCAGCTAGTAGACTGGGATCTGCCTAGATGACAGGGTGTCTCAATGTCAGTTCTACAGAGGTCGGAAGGCTGTGAGTGGCTTCTTTTGGACCTTTCCTGGCTCTGTTTCTTTGAGCTTCTTTCTATTCCCCCTTCTCGTATCATGAAGAAGTGCTGCTTTGTATTTTATCACCTGTCACAGCAGGGCCGCCCAACCATGGGTCAGGCACCCCCAGGCCTCATTCACATTCGGCTCTCACTTGAGATGATGGCATGTCATTTTAGGATGCATGGGACTGGCTTTGGAACTAAATATGGACAGTGAGTATAGGGGCAGGCCATCCGGTGTCCTGGATGTGAGTGCCCAGATGTAGGAGAGAAGACTACGAAGTTCCCACATGAAGCTGGTTAGCAACACCTCAAACCTTTCAGACCAACTTGCTTCAAAAAGAGAGTGTCATTTGGGGGAAAGTAGGTGCTTCACGTGAGAGACCCTGTTTTTGACAGAGACTAGCTCAGTCCTGTTCGTTCAGAATACTCTTTGAACCAGGATGGGTTCTCTACTACAGTAAGTTGTCACCTTTTGCCTTTTGCATCCTACCCCTTATACAGCATCTGCATTACCTTCAAAGGGGTCAAGAGAGTCAAGAGGAATCCTTGAACAAACCAGTCAGCCCAAGAGGTATCCCCCAGTCTAGTGATGGTGACTAGAATTCAATCTTCAGTCAAGCTTCCAGTCAAGACTTTTCTCTCCCCGTCACTTTCAGCAAGCATGTAGAGAGGGCTTATTTTCTACCCACTGACTCTGGGGTAGTCACTGAGGATACAGAGACAAATATAATGCCTGGAGGACTCCATAGCTTGGAGAGGAATTAGGACAGCAAATATAGTGATCCCTGGCTTGTGGTAAATGCTATTGTCAAAAACCAAGCAAGGAAGCTTGAGGAAGTAGCACTGAACACTGCCTGGCGCTTTTGAGGTCATTTCCAGGGAATGTGGTGCTTAAACTGAGTTTTGAAGGGTGTACGCATTTTCCCAATAAACAAGGAAGAGCCTCGTTAAAGATGTGGATGTATAAAGGTCCGTGTTTCATTATATGGCACAATCATTCTTATATGAAGTGAATGTCTAGTGTGGATAGGAAACAGGCAGGAGACAGCACTGAAAGTGACATGGTTGCTGACCAGGTTGTAGGGCTACTTGAATGCCACAGACTTCACACTTTATCCTATAGGTAATGTGTGTGTGTGTGTGTGTGTGTGTGTGTGTGTGTGTTTAGTGTGAGCTATGTTAAACAATGGAAAAATAGAGATTTCCCCTTCTGGAATTTGGAAGTAACATTCCCATCCTTATCTGAGATAAACCCTGAAATATTTCTTTAATATTAAAAGGGCAACACCAAAAATCATTGTAGAATCTGTGCTCTGTTTTTTCAAAGACACTAGGAGAGTCTTTCCTCATGAGAAAGGCCAATCACCCCTGGCCTTATAACCAGCCACTGGCTCTCTATCTGTGGAAACTGCATCCTCCTGGAAATAGGCTGTTAATGTGAGACACACAGACTTTGTGATTAGGAATGAAAAAGAGCAGGTGGTGTCTTGGATATGTCCTACAATAAACTGAGAACTAACTTATAGGGCAAGGGTTAGATGTCTGAATTGTTCAATACTGAGAGCAATTAGGATAGAAACTTTTGTTCCATGTCTGGGAGATCTTGAAAACTGGCAGTAAATACTCTTATCTTCTATTACTCTAGCTGTGTAATGGGGTAGAGGCAACACTTATGTAAGATTCGTGCCGTAAGATGTAGTGCACATAAAGTGCTTAGCACAGTACCCAGTGCATATAAACTGCTTACTAAACACACTGATACGGGAGATGCAGAGGGAGTGAAAATAACATTGTCTATTCCCAATTCACCTTTGAAATGTCCCAAATCTTCTGCAGTATCCTGTAAAGCCCATGACAGCCTCCTTGACAGATGGGTGCTGGGTCCAATGCTCACCTCAAACAATCTCACTAAATGGGAAAATGGTGAGAATGGGCAACCAAGTAAATGGATCCTATCATATACGTATTTTCAAAGAAGGTATTTAGAGAGTAAAGGGCTGATCCGTGATTCCTCAGAGCTGTCTGTTGTAGCTCCATGGTAAGGAGGGAGGAAATAGTTTCCCTATACAATCGGACTTGCTCTTATGACCAGAAATTAAGCCAGCCAAATGTCTGGAAAGGAATGGGGTTGCCTGCAAGGTTAGAGTTTTACCCTTCCTCCCCTCATTATCCCCCTGCTTATTTTTTTTATCTTTGCTTCTCCTTTCTTTTTCTTTATTTTCTCTTCTTTTCCTTTCCAGGGAATTCTAAAGACTTGTCAGCTCACTGCTGTATTGTTCTCTTATCAACCTGTCATGCTGCCTTGTGTCAGCACCAGTCCATCAGAGTGCTAGTCAACCAGGATGAGAGGAGGGTTGGGTATGGAGCCATTAGTCGCAATTATAATCAAGTCTGCTAATGGTCTAATCAGAAGCTATTAGAGCAGAGGCTAAGTCCATCCGGAGACTAGAAAGGGTAGGGGCATAGGTTAACATCACACGGTCTACAGCCCCCCAGTCTCAATCTTCTCAACTTGCCTTCTCTACACCCTTCCGCTCCTAATTTTCTGATCCTGTGTCATGTAGATCACCTGTGCCAACTCCACATCACCTTCCTAGTACAGAATTTAACAGTAATTTTCTTCTTCTAGCTCAAAATTAAATTTCACGTGAGTTGCTTCTCCAAATTTTTGTTAGAAAGTCCCACTAGGGGGGCTGGGTTGGATTTACCTTGAGGAGATGGATGGAATGGGCAGGGCGGTAGGTGTTCATGAATGGCAGTTCCCAGGAGATTTGAGATGAGGTCACCCAAGCACTGAAGTCGAGGTTTAAACTTTAAAAAGGGAGATAGAAAAGCATTGCCTATATCATCATTTGGCTTTGGCCTGTCAGTTAAAAGGGAGAGGGAACATGTTTAGATGTCACAAACACCTCACAAGAAGGGAGTTGATCTAGGTCCTCAACTTCACAGGGCTCTAACAGTCAAAGTGGGATCCTGGAAAGGCAACGAAATCATCATCAGCACCACGTAGAGGGCACTGACAGAAAAGTCTCGTCCTTTATGGTATAATAATAAATAATTCTGTGGTATAGTAATAATTTTTCCTTGCATGACTAGGTGTTGAGAAGTATACCAACAGCTTTGTAAATACTGTCTTAAGCTTTACCTTATGAGATATTGTACAGAGTCCTCTCTAGATCTGGTCTCTCTGCATTTCCTGGGCACATGGAAAGACCTCCCACCTTCTCTTAGAGCTACTTTGAAACCATTGGAATCATTCCAGCCAATGGAATGTGGGAAGAAGTGCTGAGTATCCTTTCTGGCCAGAGGCAGTTAAGTACAAGTGCAATATTTCACAGGACATGTAGTGACATCATTTGGTGGAGGCACCCTGGATCTCTGAATCACCACATGGAGGGTAGCAATCTGGGGGAAATCTGAGACCCCTTGCTGGGCTCTATAAGAGCAAAATATAAGCATTGATTATGTTAGACCACTGGGACTCTGAGATTTGTTTATTACAGCAGTAGAGCCTATCCTATCCTGAGTAAGACAAATAAAAGAAGCCTTGGTATGGAGAGGGTGACTGACCTATCCTAGGTCACTAGGAATCCTCAGACCAGGATGTGAAATTATGTTAGTCACACCCCACACCCCAGTGTTTGATCAGGACACTCTTTTGGCTTCACTCAGGAAGGGATCCTGCTCATTTTCCAGGACTTGAAGAGGAGCCAGGGCTCCCTGGTGAGCAGGGCTACATATATCCACAGATGGCTTCCATGCATGTATGTGCAAGGCCCATTGGGAGAAAGTTGCTCTGGCAATTTTTCCCTCCAGTTTCTGTCTTCTGACATCAATTTAAGCCTATGTTTGTCTTAAAAATAATTTTTAAAATATGAGTTCACATCACTCACTAAGCTGATAGATTATAATGAATGTGAGTAATGTTTTGCATGTTTATTGTGGCTTAGAAGCAGCAATAATAGATTGTGGTTGCCTCTCTCCAGCAGCAAAATCACTAGACATTTGTGTGTGTGTGTGGGGGGGAAATGCCTTGGTGCAATCCATGACTATTTTATCTTTTCCAGGTACTGAGACTGGCAAAGGCACCAAGCCAGGAAGGTGGCAAGCCTGGGTGCCATTGTCTCTAGGAGCTTGGTTCCCCCTAGGGAAGGTGAAAGGAACCCCTACTTTAGCCTTCCACAGATCACATTACATAAACAGAGTTTGGCTGCCTTCTTCCATAGGAGCATCTGCTCCACTGATGGTCCCTCATGGACCCATTTTGTTTTGTCCAAGATAGGGATCATGAGTAATGGATTGGGCTGAGCCTGCTAATGTGTGATGTAATTGTCAGAGGGATTTAATTATCAGCACATTACATGTGGGATTATTGTGCAGTGTCATCTCCAGTTCACTCTCGGGCAGCTTAGAACCCGCATGAATCAGAGGCAGTGAGTTCTCCAAAAAGTCACTGGTGATGCATTTGCTCTTCTCCCACCTGTCTGAGAACTTTGAACAACAGTGACCTGTTTTACTTGCTAATTTCACTGGAAAATCTATAATAGATTACCACTTCTCATGCATCATCTCGCCACTGCATGAAAGCCACTCATCTGTCACACAAGAGTTTTTATTTTTTTTTTTTTTTTGAAAAATACTTTGTATTGAAGACACTAACTTATTAAATGCTAGCCACTCAGGCATGAGACCCACAAAAAAGAATAACTGTCAGGCATACTTTCATTTCTGTAGAAACAAACCATCTAAATTATAAAAGGTAGCTCCATCTGGTTTCAAGATAGGTTGAAGAACGACATAGTGAAGGAATCACATTGTAAGTTCCATTTAGCAAAGTAAAATAAATCATCAATACTAATAATTATCAGTTTATTTATTTATTTATTTATTCAGTTTATTTATAAAGCAGACGATTACACACATTGTAGTGGAAGTTACTTTTATGTTGAGTATAGTTATATACTGAGCTTGTGGTAGCATATAAATTAGAGGCATTCTCCACAGATTAAATGTTTACACTCATTATTATTAAAGCTGCCATAGGAGTGGGGAGATGGATTCAGAAACATTAGGTGACTTATTGAGGATAGGAGATAAGAATTTATGTAAGAGAAGTAAAGGTCAGAGGTTCACTCAGAAAATATAGTTAAGGAAATAAATAAATAAATAAATATATATATATATATATATATGTATGTATATATATTTTTTTAAACTTAGACATGTTTTTTCAACCAAGCTGATATATAAATATCATTCATCTTGGGACTCAAAGTTTCTGCTTTAGGATCTGGAGAGTTTTCAGCCATCTTCATGGTCCAGGAAGTGCACAATTTGGTTGGTCTCATCTGACCCACTGCCTGGTGACCCCGCTCCCCTCCCACACGTCCACCTGCCCTCACCCACCACCGAGCACCCCCTTCCTCCCTCCTGGGTGCCAAGCCCACTGTCACTCAATACTCTTCCTCCTGGTAGGAAGAGTAACATTGGCAATAGTTCTATTAACTCACAGCAGAGGATTTGTTAAATAAGTCATTAAAATTCCATTTTCAAAAGAATAGTTGATTACAAGAAAATACCATATATGAGCTTCATGGAAAAAGCATTAAAGTGTTTATATAAGATGATCCCAGTTTTCACTAAAAATGACTATATATACACAGAGAAAAATAGTTGTTTTTAAGTTATACTTTACTGCATTGTTTAAATTTCTACAATGAATAGTAGCTATTTTATTTGAAAAATTTAAAAAGTCCTTGTTAATTACTTTTGATTACTTGTTAGTTAATTAGAAAATATATATACAGCAACTTATTTGGTGTTTTATTCACCTTCTAGTGATGTGTACCCTGATAATTCTTTTATATCCCTGGGATGTGTACAACTCTGTCCACAGCTGTGTACATAACTATATACCTGCATATGTTAGTGCGTAACCAGACTGTAGTTTCTCATCTTTATATGAAAAAGCTGATATCTGATCAACTAGACCTTTTTTCCTTTAATCAGAAACTACTTGATGTGATCTTTAATTTGTAAATTATCTGTTTAATTCATGAGCCAAATACTCAAATGATCAATTCACATTTATACAAAATTAACTCTTTATTTTATTTTTTTTTAAGATTTTATTTATTTATTCGTGAGAGACCCAGAGAGAAAGGCAGAGACATAGGCAGAGGGAGAAGCAGGCTCCTTGAAGAGAGCTCATGTGGGACTCAATCCCAAGACTCTAAGATCATGCCTGGAGCCAAAGGCAGACGCTCAACTGCAGAGCCACCCAGGCATCCCAAAACTAACTTTTTACTTTAAGATAACTTACTTATTTAAAAAAAAATCAGATTCAGGGGTGCCTGGGTGGCTCAGTCAGTTTAGCCATCTGACTCTGGCCCTCAACTCAGGTCTTGATTCCAGGGTTATAAGTTCAAACCCCTAATTGGGCTCCACACTGGGCATGGAGCTTACCTTAAAAAAAAAAAATCTGATTCAAAAGGTGATGAACAGGGACCCCTGGGTGGCTCAGTGGTTGGGCATCTGCCTTTGGCTCAGGGCGTGATCCTGGAGTCCCAGGATCTAGTCTTACATCGGGCTTCCTGCTGGAAGCCTGCTTCTCTCTCTACCTATGTTTCTGCCTCTCTCTGTGTGTGTCTTTCATGAATAAATAAATAAAATCTTTAAAAAAAAACCCAAAAGGTGATGAACATTTCATTAACACATCAATATGTTTTATTATTGTTTAAATATTAATACTAAGAAACATGCCTTTTGTTTCATTGCAGTCATATAATACTTAAAAACTCTCTTCTGGAATCCTATGCTCTGAGCTTCAGAGTCCATGAGGCTTGGTGTTTCCTTTGTGAGCACTAATCAGTCTTTGTTTTTCAACATTAAATAGAGTTCCTTATACATAATGAAGATTGGTTGATCTGAGCTTTGCCTGCTCTTTACAAAGTCAAACGTCTGTGAACAAATTGAGATCACTTCTATTTATCTAATTAATTATAACCTGTCACTAACCTTCAGCTTTCCCAATCATGTACTTATCTATTTTTATTTTTTTCACATTTTTGTGGTCATCATTCCTGTAATCCTCAGTATTCCACATGAATACCCCTGGGGACTACTGAGATCTTTGAAAAAGAATGCTGGATTCCTGCTGAGGTGTTTGGAAGCCTCCACACTGTGTGCTCTGTGATCTTGGGTGAGCCAATTTATTAGCTGTAAATTCCTTCAAGAGAAGAGGTGGTATTAGCATATTCTTTGCCTAAACCCCAAAGTTCTGGAAAGAATATTATAATATGAATTATGTTACATAAATGAAGATTTTAGCCTCTTCTAATACTAATATGTATTTAGTTGTTTTCGTTTTCCTTGTTAAATATTTGAAACTATTAACAAAACACATCATATTTTTCACTTTATCTCGTCTGTACAACAATCACATTAATTTCACAATGGCGTAAAATTTTAACCTTTTTTATTATATATCTTTTGAACTATTTGACTAAAATTCTCTTACAAGTTCAAGACATCAGCCAACTTTATAAGCATGTCCCAGTTTCTTAATAATACAATATATATTTAGTAATTTAAAGAAATCACTATTCCAACCCTAAGATATAAATACTGTTTGTTGAGAGAGAGGTGGGAAATAGTATTCAGTTCTACTTCTTTATAAATCTGTACTTATGGAGAACTGCTCTCAACCTTAAGCATTTCCTCAATGGCAGGGGTAAATATAGTGAAGAAAAGTTAGAAAATCAGCAAAGAGAAAGACATATTTTGAGAATACCAAATGGCTTTCTCCACTTAAGGGCATCCTCCACAGTCATGTAGAGACAGCCTGAAGCAGTAGAGTGTTAGGTTGAAGACATTGTGACCATTCTTGCACTAAATAGCTGTGAGTCCACTGGCAATATGATGAACCTTTCTGGATTTTTATTAATTTATCAATGAAATACGAAGACTGGACTGGGCAGTTTTATTATTTTTTAATTTTTAAAAAGATTTTATTTATTTATTTGAGAAAGAGAGGAAGAGAGAGAGAGAGAGAGAAGAGGGAGGGGCAGCAGAGGAGGGAGAAACAGACTCCCCACTGAGGAGGAAGCCTGATGTGGGCTCTATCCTGGGACTCAGGAATCATGACCTGAGCTAAAGCCAGATACTTAACTGACTGAGCCACCCAGGCACCCTAGATTGGGCAATTTTAAAAGTCCCTTTCAATCCCAACAATTTATAATTCTGTGAATACTTTAAGAAACAACATAAGAATAAGAGATATGATAATCCGCTAGAACCACTAAGCCCCAAGTAACTCTCTGTCACAGGCCAACTGGTAACTGATGCCTTTGAATATTTCTATCGAAATAAGATCACAAAGTGACTTCTCCCCATCTAAGAGTCAATCCAAGAAACAGGTTTGAAATGAGTAGATAATTCCATCTCATAGACTCATTTATTCTTCTTTTTAAGATACATTCATAACACTAGAATGTCATATTTGATAAAGGAATGTGCTTGAAATGTTTTCCATTTAATTTTCCAAATTAAAACTTAAGTTTTGAATATTCTACAGGAAAAAAAAAAAAGTAGAGCCCCCATCAAAACTTCCACATTTGACCTTGGACAAAGGATCTATTCTCTAACTTGGTTTATTTTCTGTTTGCTTATGAAACAAGGAGTAAACTCTTCTTCTGTCATAAATCTTTCCAGAGGCAGCCATCTAAATAACAAATTGACCCAATTTAATACAGTAAGTACAGAGAAGCACAGTGAGAATGATAAAGGTGGATCATTTCCCTCAGATCTCCATGCTAATTTTCAATTCTGCACTGCCACTTTCAAGGTCAAAACAACCATCTGATGTTTACCTTGTCAGCTCAACAAACCTTTATTTGAGTACTGCCTACGAACCAGGTGCTGTGTGTGGGGTGATGGAATGAGCAGTCCCTCTCTCTCAAAGGTCACAAATGTACAGGTATATAACCATCATCTTCACACCCAATTTCATCATCTCAGCCAAGCTCCTAAAGCCCATCCAGACTATTGCACAAAACATTAATCTGGTAATGGGTTCCTCTGAGGGGTGCAAACTCTTTGGACAGGTACATTCGAGAAGACAGAAAAAGAGATGCATTTTCAAAAATGCATTCAAAGTCAGCAAGATTAAAGAAAAGAATTAGAAATAAGATCTAAACAGAAAGCTATAAGGCCTCCTCCAGGTGCTGAGTTGACCTCTCAGGGCTGAGCAGGACATCCCCTTAAATTCAGCACATCATTGTTTTTTAGTTATTCTCTCAAAGATGAGTTCAAGAAATGTTAATGAGTCTGACACCACTGACCTTGTCACAGAAGGAAGTATCTGTTGGGGCCAGTCACTATTTTGGAAACACAATCCCCATTTGAATGGGGGATTAGGGAAGGGAGGCTAACATTTATTGTTCTTAATTTTAGACCTGCTATGATAAAAGAATGTCATTATTTCTTAACTATTAATTAATACAGTATGTGGAAAACACTTAATGTAATATATGATTTTTTATTTAATCAAAGGTGATAGCAACAAATGTGCATTCAACACTACAGAGCTTTAAGTGGGTTATCCCATTTATTACTGACACAATTCTATGAAAAGAAAACTGTCTTTATCACCAGTACCATCCTTGTTTTTATAAAGATGATGTTAAGGGAGAGAAGGTTACTTGCCCCTGGTCTAACAGGTAGACTAGTTGACATAATAGGGATTCAAGGAAGAGTTACCCCCAGTCTCTATGTTTAATCATTACACGATGCTGCTCGGTCTCACTTCTTTTTGTTTAGCTCACAAAGTCTGATATTAATATTTCTCTCTGTTTTTCTCAGTTTCCTTTTCCAGCAGACATTTTAGAGTTGAGGTTATTTAGCCAAAATGCTATCTTCTTCCCTTGAGCTGGAGAAGCATCAAGTATCAGAGCATGCTCTCTCCCCAGGCACAGCATGGTGGATGGATGAGCCAGACACAGAGAATATTAGGAGGACACTAAATAATTCAAGAGGCTGGAGCATGGTCCTAGAAAAAGAACATGAAATCTCAGCTGCCTGGGTAAACAAAGGGATGAGTAACTCTGGAGGCATTCTGGGGGGCAGGTCACTGGGAGCTAACAAATCCACAAAGCATGCAGCTAAGGTCAGCCAAACTAATGAATTCTACTTGTGTGTACTTTCAAAGGAAGGTATTTCTATTGATCATCAAGTAGATTTTGGAAATGATGCCACACCCAATAATGCACCCAGGATTTAACCTTAGGAAATACTTGCAAACACGTATTTTATATGCGGTCCAGGGTAAGGGCTTAAGAATCATGGAGCTCAGGACTCAGGCCACAGCTCTCTTAGGACCAGGGTGACCTTGGTAATTGGACCCTCGTGAATCACTTCTTTCAATTTGACAGTGCTGACAAGCCTGGAGGTAGTTACTGACAACGTAGAGCTTGACTTTTGAGTCCAACATCTATGTTCATTTTTATTTTCTGCTCCTTTATCTCCATCTCAGAATGGGCTTTTTTTTTTTTTTTTTGGACAAGATTTTCTGAAAATGAATAAAGAAAAATATTCTTTACTCTCTAAATAAGTAGTAAGTTTCTACTCCCCCACCCCAACCCAGGAGCTGCCCTGGTTGAGGAAGTTCTGTGATGAGTAGTCCAATAAGGTCCCTGGGCCCATGGTCCCTGCCACTGTCAAATGGAAGACAGTGAACATGACTAAGTTCCTTCCTTTGGAAATAGTTTATTTTAATGGAATAAAATGGAGATGACCAATTTCTTCCATGGGTATAGCTTGAGGACAGCATGTCTTCAATCTGGCTGCTCGTAACCCTGTGTCAGCCCTAGCTCAGCACTCCTCTGGAGTCTCTGTTGAACCCCCAGAAATACAGGCATCCTTTTATCTAATCATGTTCTATGGCCATGTGTTTACTTACCTGCAAGAGTGTATGATTCTTGAACTCAGACACACTTGCCCTTATTGTCCATTACTTCCCTTCATATAGATAATTACCCAAATGAGCTATAGCCTTAACAGAACTGAAAAAAATATATGAATTGAGGAAGGAAGCAAGCAAGGAAGGAGAAGAAGACAAGAGGAAAAAGAAGAGAGGGAGGGAAGGAGGAGCAGAGGGTAGATCTTGACCAATGCACATTTTCTGAATATGTGGTATTTTAGAAAAAAGTTCAGAAGTCAACCAGTTCACTAAATTTAAAAGGATTTTTGTTTGTCTTGTATTTTGGTTAAAAATGTAAGACTTTAGTAATGGCAAAAATGTGCATTCCCTTGAAGAAAGTAATTTCCCATCTTCCTCCTTTATGCACTCCTCTTATTTACTTTCTTCCTTATACTTTCCACATTTCATTCATTATATTAGCATTTATTAAACAGCCCACAGGTGCAGATCCACAGGTGTGTGGAGTTTTGACTCAGATGAGAAAAGATTGTAAATGAAAGTCTATCTCATGCTACTTTTATAACTTTGGATAAGCTATTTACCTTTCTAAGCTATATTTTCTAATTCATAGAACTGACATACGTCTAGCCCTTAACTTTTTGGTAAAGGTTGAGTGACAGTGTGTCAGGGCTCTATCAGATATTGAGCGTGCAGATAACTGACTATAGGCTATTGTTCAGAAGGATTCAGCGAGTTGTCATCATTGTCACTATTAATCCAAGGGCCCTGACCTTGTCTTCTCTTCCTACATAGGGATGGATATAGGGAAATAAATAGTCCATAGCTACAGTTGCACAGAGCCATAAGGGCTAGTGGTTGCTCAGCTTCACCCACACTCATTCAATGTCACACCACTGATGAGGTCCAGTTTAGGAAAGGATGGGTGGTCTCTAGGGGGTGACTTAATCCATCTCCTTATTTACAGATGAGAGGTGTGTGGTGACCTCATCTGGGACTCCCCAACCCAGGTTTTCCCATAGCCTCTTGCTCTGTACCCCAGCCCCATCATGGTCTGCATCACTTCCTCTAATGGTGATGGACTCAGATTCCCAGACGTGATGGTCCACAGGTGCCCAAAATGTCCCTCTCTCATTATTGCAATATGCGGCTTTGGTCGCTTCAGTGTTGTGTGCACCAGCCTAATTGAGGGTTAAGTGATGCAACACAGCTAGAGTTGCTCGAAGCTTAATTTGTGCCCTAAGTATTTCCCCTGGGCTTTGGACATCTTGCTGCTCCTGCGTTAGCACCAGAACTCATGGGATAGGCACACGTCCCTCACACCCGACTGTGGGGCTGTCCTGTACAGATTCTGTGATTGCTTCATGACCCCTGACTGTATTTGTGTTTCTAATTTTGGTCTCGGTATCACACTTCAGTGTTTAAATTTAGGACATGCGTTTTGTGAGGTGGATTGACAAAAGACTACTTTGTAAGCCAAGCAACTTAGAAAAGACCTATAAGATCCTTTTACTGTTGGTCAAAATGTATCATTGTCTGTCTTCTGGACTCTAAATTTTCCTCTCCAAATATCCAGCAAGTATCTTGAATATTTTTGTTAGAAAATCAAAGAAATCTCTTGAAATTAGACACGTGGTAATTAGCCTGTGAGAAAGGAGCCCTGGGCAATATTTGTTATTCATCAGATGTTGACATGTGTCATTACCTTGTCTCAGAAACGTCAAGAACTTTTTAAGTCACAACACGCCATTATATGGAGCATCTATCAGTGAAGACACTATTACTGCCATGACTGGCCACTCATGAGTTTGTTCATATTTTAATTCTCCAAAGAAAATCTTATTTCCAGGTCATCAGATGGAGGATTCAGAAGCACCTGACCTTTCTTCATTCAACAGAAGCATTTACTGAATTCCTACTGCTTAGCAGGTAAATGCCTGCAGCATTTGAATGTATGGAGAAAAACAGTCAATTCATGCACATGATATAAACTGAATTTCTAAATTCTAGTCCCACATTTTCTTCTTAAGGAGTTGTGATCTTTCAGCAGAACTCCTAACACCTAGTTAGGATTCCTTAGCTCACTTCCATCAATCACCCATTTCTTCAGTCAATGCATGTATTGACCACCTCTGGTCCACTCATCACTGTATTGGGAGCCCTCTTTTCTCTGGGACCTGAAGACCAAAGCTTTGCTTGAATAACGACCCAGGAAAGTTGTAATGTTTCTGTTCTCTGCTGACACGGGGACAAGGAGAAGAAGGGCCCAGAAAGACGAGGGAGCAGCTTTGAGGACCTCATTCGGCAAATTTGTTCTCATCCTAATTCCCACAAAAAAAACATTTCCTAAATTAGGATATGTGATCTCTCAGAGCAAGTGCAGAGGAGAATTATTTGTCTTCTTTAGAAAACCGTCTTCAAAGATCTAAGAAGTAGCATTTACATGCAATTTCTTTTCATCGGGCTAATTATAAATTATTCTCACCTTCTCAAAAACCAGCAGCACAAAATCAGGTACTTAAAAGTCTTGGAAGGGGCAGCACATTCGTCCAAAAATTCTGTCATTTGGACTTCTGACTTCAACTTGCCCCCACCAGACTGACCACGGAAGCCACTGCTCAGGGCAGGCCACGCATTAACTCAGGAGATCAAAAGTCTGGAGCCCAGGTTGACTGTTAGAACACAACTTTTTTTTTTCTTTCTTTTCCCAGCTGGATTTTTAAAGCTTCCCAGTGAACCTAATCATTGCGTGTTCCTAAAGTTTCTCCACTTGTTTTAAACTCCGATGACCATTTCAGGGCTGTTTAACTCAAGATCTCAACTCATCCCGCTTGTTTGCGGAGTGTTAGTCACGTTCTCTGGTCAACTGAGGTCTGTTCAGTTCTACCCTTTGGAGGCCCAATAACATGTGGAGGAATCGGGTCATCTGTGTAACATTTTCTGGAACATTCCTGGCACGTGCTAGGTGTCAGCTACCGTAGTTGCTGATCTCTGAAGGGGGGGAAAGGTGTCCACCTCATGGGGCTCCCTGGGAAGGTGAGATCCTTTGAGACTCAGGTTTTGAGAGGCTAGCAGGTTCTAGCCTGTCCCCTGAAACTAGTCAGGTGCTCCCAGTGTCTCCCGGGGTGCTCACCATGGCAGCAAATCCTGCCTGGGCGGTACCGAGGAAGGGGAGCAGCTGCACCACTTGGCACCGAGCTCAGGTTGTCTCAGGCAAAGTACATCTGCCACTTCTCAGGATGGGAGGCCCCAGGATAGTTTTTTGGGGGGTCCCCATTTACTTACTTATTTTACTTCATTTCCCCCACCAGACCCGTCCTCCACGCACCACAAAGGAGGTGAAGGAGGCCGGGGTGAAGAGGTGAGGGCAGGCGCCTGGGTGCTCTGCCCACTGGTTCCCGTGGGAACTGAGCAGCAGGATTTCCTGGAGAGCAGACTTGCTGGAGGTTGTTTGCCCTCCGCGGGCCCCCGGGTCACAGCTGCTGGCTCACCAGGGACGCAGCCCTGTGGCTCCTGGCGCCAACGTGGCCAGGTCCCCAGTCCCCCCTGCGCCCAAGAGGGCCAAGCATCTCCAGCTGGCGAGGCAGGAGGAGGAAAATAGAGACAGGGAGCCCAAGTCTCAGGCAGCAGGGGCCTTTCCATGAAAGCAGGTTGATGCCATCAAAATGACCTTTATTGCCTTTTCCCCTGAAAGTCATCCCAAGGCCAGAAACAGAGTGTCCACAATGAGAGATATGAGGTCAATGGGGATGAAGGTAGGGCTGCCACCACTCACCCCACACTAGGGGCTGAGCACTGAACACCCCAGATCAATGTTCCTCCAACTGGACACCACTGACATGCAGGACTCAGGGATTGTGCACAGTGGGACTGTCCTACTGACATGTGGAGCTCAGGGATTTGGCACAGTGGGACTGTCCCACTAACACCCTATGCTTGGGGACCATGCACAGTGGGGCTGTAGGAGGTTTAGCTGTTTCCCTGGTTTCTACCCACGTGGTCCCCGTAGCACCCACTAATTATAACAACAGAAAGATGTCTCCAGATATTGCCGGGTTCCTCAGGGTGTAAAATCAGCCCAGTGAGGGGCTGCGGCACTTGGCATCAGACTCCCCCTTCCAGTCCTCTCCCCGATTCCTACATTGTGACTAGGTATCCGTGCTGTCGCGCAGGAGCAGTACTGAGAGTAGCATCAGTTAAGAGCTGTGCACACCTGGGGTCGTCCTCGGCTGTGTGATGTGGCTCAGGGATGGGAGGTGACATAGTCATAGGGCCACGACTCTGCTTTTGGTCTGACACCCACACTGAACCCGGTTCTTTTCCTGCATCAGGGCTGGAAGGGGCTCCCGGATGGTTGCTCGTGCCACCTCTTCTGGAAGGCTTTCCTCATGCCCCTGATTTCCATCCGGCAGGTGTAACAGTCCCTTGTCGACTCACTTATTCCTTCTATTTGCTGAGGATCCCGAGGGACAGAGAGAGAGGACAGGTTCGGGGTCACGGATGCCCCACACCCCCCAACCCGCACTCCATCCACCCTCGGGGCAGCCCTGGGCTCAGGGGAAGGCCCCGGGCACTCTGGGGGTAAGATGGGAGCTCCTGTCTACACAGCTGGGGAACTGTCTGACTCTAAACCCAGACCCTTTCCATGGAGCAGTGCTGCTGCTTCGTACGGAGAATTATCCGTGTCCGTGTCTGTAAGCCTGACCTACACAGACATATTGCCAACGCCCTATGTGTGAAGGTTCCAAAGTCGGCTTTGCAGCTCAGCAGAGGAAGGCATAGCTGAAGCCCTGGCTCTTCCAGGATGTCGACTCTAAGTGGGAACGGCCTGCGCCCCCCGAGCCTGCACGGGGTACGGTCTGCGCCTCCTCTCCGCGACTCCGCTGTCGGTCAAGTCCCCGGATCACCATGCAGATCCCTGTGTGTCCCCCAAGGGCCCCGCAGGCTCCTGTCCCCGTACCCCCCCCGCCCATTTATAAATGTCCTCGACTGGCTGCCCTACTGCATGTCTGATCAAGCCCACGTGCAAAACCTGGGGGCGCTGCCTGGTTTCCAGAGCATTCTCACAAGGCATTGCATCCTTCCCCAGGGATGCAAGATTCCTATTCGTGCCCTAAAACCCAGAAATTGGCCAGATTTTCCTGTCCCTCCTGCCTCCCGCCCGCCCCCCTAATTAACAGGTATCGTTTCCGCGAGGCAATGCAAACTGATGCAGGAGTTATTACTGTTCTCTTACACACCGCGCGGGCTTCACAGTCAAGGTACACGGATCTCACGTGGTGGCTTCATTTTCCCAGGGAGGTCACTGGCCCTTCGGACACCAGACACTGCGGGGGCCAGGCCGTCCCTCCCCGGGGCGACAGGTGTCGCAGCCATGCCTCCCCTCGGCGCACTTCTCAGTGGGCAGGCTGAGGATGGGGCACCGTGGCCTAGTGGGGCGGGCGTCATCCCTGCTCTGAGGCTGACAGAGGCCCAGCCCTGGGACCAGGGCCACCAGGCCGGGCTCTCCGGGGGGACAGGGGGACCAGAGTGGAGTCCTGACACACACGGCAGCACCGAACAGGAAATGACAGAGGGGAAGGAGAGAAGGAGAAGGCGCCTGGGCCAGGCCAGAGGCGTGCGGGCCCCGGGGTGCTGGGGGAGCCATGAGCACCTGCAGGCAGCCTCCTGGGGGGCAGGGGGGGCGAGCAGGTGCTGAGGGCCCATGTGCCGTTTCCTGAACACCTACTAGCTGCCGGCGGGGCTGGGCACGGAGCGGGGGGCACATGCCCAGCCAAGCCTTGCACAGACTCAAGGCAGGAAGCGAAGCAGGACGTGGGGGGCAGCTGTGGGGTGGCCTTGCTGGGAGAGTGCCCAGTCCGTTCCAGGGCTGAGTCTCACAATCCCACCCTCGGGGCCTTCCTTCCAGGGGCCAAACAGAACAACTATACTGCACATCACGGTAAGGCCAGGGGCCAGGGGGTAGATGCGAGGGACAGAAGCCCTCCCCTGAGCTCAGAAATACATATGAATGTGCGTGGTCATCAGTTACTCCATCTCGGCTCTATTAGCATTTGGGGCTGGGCAGTGACTGGTTTCAGGGGCTGTCCTGGCAAGGCTGGGTGCTTTCTTAGGACCCCTGGCCTCCACTGCTAGATGCCAGGAGCCTTTTCTCATCCCTCCAAGTTGTGACGACCAGAAATGTCTCCTGATGGAGCCAAGTACCCCCCACCCCCAGCCCAGGGTCGGGTTGGAGCAAAATCACTGCAGGTCACAGACCAGATCTAGATCTAGATGCTGATCTAGATCTAGATGCTGCATAGACAGATCTACACCATAGCTGTCCACCCAGTGGCTGCACCCCGGTGGAGACGCTGGGGCAGCGGCGAGGTGGGCGCTCTTCCGGGCAGGCCCTGGGAGCCCCCCATCTCCCTGTGCACAGGGCAAACGAGATGGCCCTTCACTTTAAAGTGATCGAAGCAAAACAAACTGCAGGAAGCCGAGAGCCCTTCTCTTTCCTTGGGTCCAGTTTTCATTGCCAATGAGAAAATCAAGGGAACAAAATCGGAAGAGGAAAGCACATGGGAAAAGCAGAGAGAGAGAAAACAGACGCTGGCTCCGTAACTGGTAGTGGGAGCGAAGCATTGACCAGGCGCGTGGCCACCAGCACCCTGGAGCATCTGCTGTGGTCACACCCAAGGCGGCTGGACCCTGAGAGTGAAAAATACACTTTTGGAATAGATTCACTTTTATAATTGCAGAGTAATCTTTGGGGCGTACCAGGAAAAGGTCATATATATTTTTTTTAATATGAAGGAAATGCCATTATTCAGACATTTGAAAAGGTTTTACATTCCAATGTCCTTAACTGCTGTTAAATATGTAAATAATATGTAAGTTCTGTCTCTACAATGATTTACTGTAAAAGCCTGGCCTGTCCCTTCCGGCTGGGAAGTTGCCACCTCATGCACACTTTAAAAACAAAACAATAATAAAACCATAAAACTAAAAAAAAAATAAAAATAAAAATAAAAACAAAACAAAACAAAACAAAAATGGTAAAATGTACCAGGACACTGGATGGTACCTCAAGGAAATGAGCTCCACCCCCCCCCCCCACCCATGAAACAAACTGCAGGACACAGAAAGCTCGAAGCACATCCTCTGCACCTGCTGCAGCAGGGGAAGCGCTTCTTGGGGTTAAGATCATGGTCTGCAGCGGGTCCTGTAGAAATGCCAGCAGGTCCCCTTCATCAACACGTTATCACCAGGTCATTAGTGACGTCAGCCAATTAGGACACTCTCTCACCCAGCACTTATTGTGGGATGGCCATATGTCACCCCAGGGCTCAGGGCTGGGGGTGCAGAAGGAGCAGGGGCAGGAGCCTGCGTGTGGGGCTGGACGGCACACTCCCCCCCTGCGGCTGCACCTGCCCTGAGCTGCACACCAGAACCACCCCCCCCCCAGCACTCCTCAAACTCCCGGGCATCCAGGCCTCCCCACCTGAGGTCAAAGGGATCCCCATCTCTGGGGTGGCTACGAAGCCCCGGACTTTGTGACCTTCCCCGGGTGGTTCTGTGCGTAATCAGGGTTGAAAAACACCATCTACTTTCTCTGCCCCAAATCCAGGCTTCAAGTTCTGGGCTCAGGCTCCCCCAATCTGATCCTCAGAATCGGAGAACCCCCGTTGCTGAAACATGGTTTCCCAGGGGTCTCCCTAGAAGGGCTGATTCAATCAGTTTGGGTTAAAACCAAGAAGCATGCACTTCTAAGAAGCAGCGCTTCTACATGATTCTTCCAAGGAAAAGAGTTAAATAAATGACTGAGAAACCCCTGAGGGCTTCAGAATTCCTCCCTGGGAGTGCGCCTCGCGCCCTGCTCCCTCCACATCACCTGCCCCCAGCGAGGAGCTCACCCAGACCCCAAAACAGTGAGGCAGAAAGGATGCATCTCCCCACCCAGCACCCCGGCACATTCCCTGTCCCTCTGTCTGGACCCCTCCTGTCCTGAGCCCCCCGTGCGGGGCCGGGGCGGGGTGCCACCAGCAGGTGACGTGTGCCTTGCTTCCCAGCACCACGTTCAATCCAACCAGTGCCTTGACTTCAGCAACGGGCCAGAGCTTGTACCACGGATGTTGGCAAAGGCCACAAGTCATGACTTTTCCTTTTTCTTCTGACCAGCTGGTGGTTAACCTCTTCCCCACAAATGCCTGGTCTCCATTGTTTTCCAGGAGACAGGAGAGATGACCTTGAGGCAGCCCTGGAGCAGAATCTGGGAGTCAACGCCTGGGGAGTCCTGGAAGTGTGGTGGTGAGAACTGTCCAACGTCCCTAGAGCCCAGCCGGCCAGACGCCCGCGAGGACGGTGCCAGCACCTCCCAGCTCTTCCCAGGATCGCTTCCCACCAGCACCGGTTCCTTCTCATCAACCTCACTTCCCACCTTGTAACAAAAACGCTTCCAGACTCAATGTTAGAGTGACTTTGGCTCCCATCTACAAAGCGTTGACTTTGTGGAGAAGGTTGTGAATATGCTGCTCTGGCGGGCTTAATTTAAGCATTCTTTTGGCAAAATCATGTATATTAGCTATATTTAGATACAAATCATCTGTATCTTCACACATTTTTTTTCTTTTGAATCATTATTCACCCCTGACAGCTATTTTCTGATTGGATGGCTCCATTTTGATGGTTTAAATCCTAAAAGTGTTATTTTCTACATAAAGAGGACTTTGAGACATTGGGAGTAGCGGCTCCTGCCCCCTGGCATTCCAAACTGCCTGGGATGGCGATGCCTGGGATGATGGACATGTGGGGGGCAGACAGGGACAGGGTGTGTGGTTCACGTCTTTCTCCCTCCAGCACCCTCTTGGGGCCATCCGTGCTCCTGTCACCCTGAATCGGATCTCAGAACCCTGTGTAAACAGTCATGGACCTCTCTTATTACCCTGAAGAGAAACAGAGGCAAGGCATGTGTTTTATGGAACAGTAATTCATTGAGTCTTTTAAGCTACACGTTTTTCTATTTTAAAAGATTATTATATTTATCAATATTAATGATTAAATAACTTCCCAGCATTCACAAAACAAGTTGAAATCATTAAATGCCAAAGTCATGTTTCATTTTATCAATCTTCACCTTGAAATAAAAGAATATGCTGCTTGATGAGCTTATAGATATACGCAGTGGCGATTTCTCCATTTACCGCATTCCAGAAATTAAGTCATCTAAGTGTTTTAGATTGTTTTGAATATTGCTTAAATATTCATTTATTGTTTAAATATTCATTTCTTAATCCAGTAGCAATGGCACGTTAATATTAAAGGAACTGACGGGTCTTTTCACTTTTTAGATTTATGCAGACTTTGCTCCTGGATCCTGAGCAAGGAAATGGTCTCCGGGGCGAATTGTGGTGTGTAGTTATTCGCGTGTGTGTATATTTGCAGAGTAACTTTCATCATTCTTTCTTCTCATGAGAATGAGCAGAAGCAGCAGCCAACACATTCGGATCAGGTATGGTTATCACAGCTTGTTCTCTAATCATTGTGGAACTTTAAACTGTGACCTGCTTAGAAATAAAAGGGGGTTGGAAATGCTTTGGTATTCATGACCCTACTTCCTACACACTCATCTCTCAATTCTTGGTTGTTCAATGAACAGATTCAAGTAACAATTATGTAAGGCAGAACGGAATAAATATCACCTGATTCAAACACTGGGTTATAGGAATATAACTTCCCTTACCTTCCTGAGAAAATGTGAGCCATTCTTAAAAGGAAAAAAAAAAAAAAAAAAAACAGGAATAAGAGGGCTGAACCTATTATTTAAAAAAAAAATATTTTGCCTCGAGAGTACTTATCTAAATGTGTGTGTGTGCATATGCACATACCACATACACATCCCTTTCTTTGGTTTGTTTCCTGATTTCTCTGTCCTTAGAGTAGCTTCCGTGGCACAAGGACCCAGGTTCTGCGGGCTCAGTCAGCACCTGGTACTCATCCCTTATCACAAAGTTTCCACAGAGAAGATGCTCATTGAGTATATTTTGACTTGCTGACTACCTTTCCTGATGAATGAATTAATAACTACACACCTGAATGGATAGCTAAATAAATTCTAGAGAAATAAGCTTGAAGAAATAGAGACTCTTTCTGACGACTTATTTTGTATGGAATGGACATTTATGCCTAAATGATAAAGTTAGTACATGTAAGTTAGTATATATATATAAATTTTATTAGCAAAAATCAGGGTCCTATAGGCCTCATTGCAAGGATGATGATTCTTTAGTTTAAGATTCTAGACACTGAAATCTACTATGGAGTGAAAATATTGGGATAAGCTTGTCCTCTTCTGGGAAACTTTACATGTAATTATGAAATTCATGAATTTTAACTCTTACTAACAGGCCAATAACTCATAGACTTTTAAAGCAGTTCAAACAAATACAGATATTATATATATATATTTGTTGTTGTTGTTTTGTTTTGTTTTGTTTTAAAGTACTTACTGGGGTGCCTGAGTGGCTCAGTTCGTTAAGCATAGGACTCTTGGTTTCAGCTCAGGTCATGATCTCAGGATCCTATAATCAAGCCCCAAATCAGGTTCCACGCTCAATGTGTAGTCTGTTTGTCCCTCTCCTTTCCCTTCTTTTCCTCCCTGCTCTTTTTCTCAAGTAAATAAATAAAAAGTTTTATATATATATATATATATATACACATATGTGTGTGTGTGTGTGTGTGTGTGTGTACTTACTGAGTCAGTGGAGTGTTAGGCTCTTTTTCTACTATCAGTATCACCCTTACTATTTGATATTATGTGACTTTTAGCTAAGTATTCATTTTTTCAGTATGTGAAATGGATATAAGAACAGTGGCCATCTCAATCATGTAATTCTTTATAAGTGTGTAATATTCAAATTCACACATTAGAAAGTTTCAGTAAAGTCTGTTTTTCTAAAAAATAATAATATTTATTACAGGAGTAATGGCATAGTTTCTGGAATAACTTTTAGTGCTCTATATGTTTCAAGAAGTGAATGATGATCGTGAGCTGAGATAGTCTGGAAAACTTATATAGAGAATATTAGACTTGAACCCCAAAGACAGGCAGTATGAAGAGCCAATTGAGATTCTGGATCGGTGAAATCTAAACTTGGAGTCCTAGGGGAAGATAAGAATGCCTTTGAGAGGCACCTGGGTATCTGTCAGTAGAGCATCAGACTCAATTTTGGCTCAGATCATAATCTCAGGGTTGTGAGATCGAGGCCTGAGTCAGGCTCCTTGCTCTGCAAGGAGTCGGCATGAGATTCTCTCTCCCTCACTGTCTGCCTCTCCCCTCACACTCTCTCTTTCTCAAGTAAATCAATAAATCTTTTTTTTAAAGAATTTTGTTTAGAAAAGTTGAATTGGTATGTATACATATACATATATGAAGTGTAGAAGTAGGAAAAGACACAGGTATTTGAGTTATTCAAAATTAATCCAACGATGGAGGCTGATAGTTAGAAGTAAGTTGGCAGCAAAATATTGCTAGAGGGTCACACAGATAATCTATGGTAAATTAGTAGAAAATATATTTTTCAAGCCAAAGGTGAATGTAAGTGAAAACTGGCCACCCTGTGGAAGACCCTGAATAAACCATAAAAGCAGAATCAGAGAAGGTCCCAGAAGGATCTGTTCCTGAAGGCAGACAGAGCCCTGGGAAACCTGGGGTCTCCCCACTGTCTCTCCCCCTGCTTGCACCACAGAGAGCATCCCACCTGAAATCCTGCAGTGAAGAAATCCAAGACCTCTGAGAGCACACTTGCCAGATTTGGCAAATAAACACACAGCATGCCCACTTACATTTAAATTAGAAATATACAATGTAGAATTTTTATTAGGAGTATGTCCCAGACAAGGAGATATTTGAACAGATGGAAAAGAAAAAGAGAAGCAGTCCAAGTGAGCACAGAGGCCAAGTTAATAAAGCACATATTTAGGGAATGATGAGAAACTGAGTTCACCTGAAGTAGAAGGTGCTAAATCTTAGTCAAAGACACCAGATGAACATATGTTTTTTCTATGCATTAAACACTTTGTTAGATGCATTATATTATTTGATTGGTCAGTATTTGTTAGGTCAGTATTGTACTACCTCTCTGGGGCATCTGGGTGGCTCAGGCCGTTAAGCAACCGACTCTTGATTTTGGCTCACTTTGTGATCTCGGGGTCGTGGGATTAAGCCTTGTGGCAGTGTCTGCACTGGGTGTGGAGCCTGCTTAAGATTCTCTCTCTCTCTCTCTCTCTCTCTCTCTCTCCCTCTCTCTCTCTGCCCTCCAGTCCCCCTTTCTCTCTAAAAAACAAAACAAAACACACTACCATTTTACTAATGAGTACATTGAGCTTCAGAGAGTTCAAGTGCCATGCCCAAATTTATGCAACAAAAAGTGACATCTACATATATCTAGGCCTATCCAACTACCAGTAGTGCCCTTCTCCTGAGTCACACTGCCTCAATGCAGGTAGATGACAAATTTCAGGCAAAAATTGGATACCCAGCATGTGTTCAGATTCTAGAGGCATCCAAAGTAGAAAAAAATGCATTATTCAATGTGTGTGTATATGTGTATGTATGTATATATAATCTTCCCCCCAGAAACCGAAACAAATAACCACGTGCCTCCAACTTACATCACTCACTTTGGCTCCCTTACACATGTCTTAGCAAATGCTTTGAGCTCCACCCAATACCAGGACAGCTATAAGTTTTGGAGGCCATTCCGAATTCAATTCTCACTTTCTCACAGGTGCTAACTTATAAATCCCTGATCAAACACAACTGTTAATTAAGAATACTCAATATAATTCTCGCCTCCAACACGTGTTAACTCCAAACTCCCTGATCAAACTAAAATCTGGTACAGTCCCCCCAATAACTGTTTATGTGCTAAGATCTCACTTTCTCACAGTGAGGTGGACAAGTACTATGCTTTCTCCATTTGGGGGTAATTGTATTAGTTGTTGTGAAAGTCACCGTAGCAGTATGCATGAAGATCAATTTTATGGAAAATATAACAATCACAAAGCCATGAAAAATAGATTTGGGCACAGCGTTATTGGAAGATGAGATTTCATTGTTCTCTCAATTGCTCGTCTAATATTCCAGAAGGCATGTCTAAAATGATAGCCAGGGGAATTTAGCAGCATTGGCTTTGATTCAACTGTGGGAAAATAAGTATATAATTATGAGATTGCCACAGGTTTTTCTGTTGTTGTTTTCAAAGTTCAAAGAAATAGATAATAAAGCATGAATACAAAATGACTTCTGAGAAACACAGATGCTTCAGAGCAAACTGTAAGTAGGCAACAATTTTTGGCATTGGCTGTGTTGGGCTGATTCAGCTGCTGGCTTGAGTGGGGTGAGGTATAGCCTATGAGGATGGCATTAGAGGAAAATTCAAAGGAATGTTTCTGGCAGACATGTAGAAGATGTCGTAGAAAGCACACAGGATGAGGAGTAGGGTTAGTCTAGTGCAGAAAGGATGTTATAAAGGACTTCAACCCATAGACTAACATGTACAATGGAGTGGGGTATGCAGGCTCAATGTACAGTCTGAGCCACCAAGAACATATTTCTGCTGCGAGTTCCCAGCACTATCTCCTCTGGCTGAGAACCAGGGCCAGAATCAACAGTCATTCCTGCCCACATTCATCTTTTGCTGTAATTTGTTCCCAATCTTGTATTTAGACCTAGGAAGCATAGACGTTCACTGACAGAGAAAGATGTCTGTGGTTTTCCTTGTCTTGTATCTGCCTCCTTGGTTCCATCCATCCCCATGGCCTTCTGAACTGCACCTTCTTTTCCTCTCTGGAGCTGCGTGATCCCAGGTATGTGGCTTCTCCTCTGAATCCTCAAGTTATGTTTGCCAATTGAGATAATACCTTTATCAGAACTACATCTAATATTTATTAAGCTCTTGGCTCATTCTTAGCATTCCTTAGGCATCAACAAAGGTTAGGGGGTTCTTCCCTTTTAATGATTTGCTTCTCCTCTGACTTATCACCACCTCCTGCTCCAGCTGCCTGACTGGTTTAGAAACCGAGCTCGGCTTCGATGGACTCATGCTTGTACTGTTTTCCACTTCACTGCTTGGTTTCTGACTCACTGACCTGCCCCTGACTTTCTGATATTTCTTCTTGGCTGGACATTCACAACTTATAAGGACCCTCTTCGCCTACCTTGTCTATCTGCACCCCTTGCCAGTGCTATGGCTACAAAGCCATAGCCCTGGAAAAGACCATAAACCCCTTCCCTGGGCAGGGAGAGAAAATACAGAAGGGTTAAAATGTCTTTAGTCTATGTTTAATTATATATATATTGAAGTTTGATTTGCCAACATATAGTATAACACCCAGTGCTCATCCCGTCAAGTGCTCCCCTCAGTGCCTGTCACCCAGTCATGTTTAATTTTATTTTTCACCTTTATTTTGCAAAATATTTTTTTCTAGGAGAGTCATCAGACTTCACTGAGGTGTTATAAAATAGTAAGTGTTGCTTCAGAAGAGAGGTGACCAGAATAACAGGATGCCTCTATCTCCCCTCATACTACTGCTAGTCCTGAGAGTCCAGCCAGAGACTGGGAACCTGTACTTGTCACTGAGATAGTGATTCAGAAGTTCTATCCTCAAGGGCATTGATTTAGCCATCTTTGTTGTAAACTGGATCATCATTTCATTTTTTTTTAACATTTATGCCTTTCTGAATTTGTTTAGTAATCATGTCTGGTATATGAGATTGGACTTAAAAGCTGGCTGATATGTGCACTTCTTTGTCTGGAAGTTATAGCTTTGCTACTCACAAGTGATGAGGCTTCAAACACTCATGGAAACTTCTGTGCTTCAGATGTGTAAAGGGTAAGAGTTGTAAAGGATTGGTGATTTTTACTTTTTTCAAAACAAATCCCTTTTCTTCCCATGAAGTTCCTCTTTGGATAACAAGAAAAGTTCTACAATTCAATTTTATAGCATTCCATAAACTTAATTTTCCCATTCAATTGTGTATCCACAAGGCAGTGCTAACCAGAGCTCTGGTCAGCACAGGATACTGAAACCACCCTCCACGGGCTGTGCCAACAGAGGGTTAGATAGTCAGGATTCACAGGTGTTGCTCAACCAAGACAAGATGGAGGGCAGCATTAAGTCTTAAGGGATCACTACAGAATTAACAATAAGTTAGCCCTATCTCTCATGTCCCAGCTCAAATGGTATAAGGAAATGCAAACACACTTGCTAGGGGCCACCATAAAGTACACTCTGTTTGTATGTGGGTTTCAAGACATGAAGAACTAGCTAGGGAGAAGTAGAGTATGCAATCTTATAGGTTTGGTGAAGCAGTACCTTTGAAGTAATTTTAAATTTCAATACATTTAGCAAAGTACCAGCCCATGCAGCTTCTGTCCATTACTACATCATGTAAGGACAATCATATGAAGTTTCAGAGAAAAATGTGATATTTTGGGATGTTGTGACAAAGTACAGATTAGTAACATGCTAAATTCATTTTTGCCACCACCACAAAGACAGTGGGGACAGTTTAACAATTACAAGTAAATTTCTACAACAGGACCATGTGCCTCTGGGTTGGAAGAGATTTGCCACAAAATATATTGTGAAGTGAATAGCTTGATGAAATAGGTGTGGTATCTCCTGTGCACCACACCCAGCATCACAAGGATTGGCACTAAATACTCCAAGTGCTGTGTTTTTTTTTTTTCCAAGCTGCTTCTCACACAGGCAACACATTATCATGTGCTCTAACAGGAGAAGCTATCAAAATTTATGCAGCTAACAATTCTCTTTAGCAATGCCAGGGAGGCTGGTACAGTCAAATATATCTCTTTCTTTAGGGTTGGTATGCATGCCTAATATATGGCATTTCTTCATCATTATTGAGGACAATTAAATTTTGAATTGATATCCCTCTATTGAGGAAGTTCTAGAATGATGTATCAGAAATATATGCAGATCCTTAGTAATAAGACATCAGTAAGTAGATAACACCTAAAGGAGAACCATCTCAGTGCTTCCTGAAAATGGCAGTCTCAAAGTTAAGAGGAGAGCCGATTGGGGCATCAAATCTGAGAGGGACTCAGATTTACCTCCATGGCAAGAAGAGAACTAAGGTTGGAAATCTCAGGCACTGGGCCACGTAAGGAATGAGGAGGGTGACAAAAATTCAGGGTTCCAGAATATCAGGAAATAATAAAACCAAGCCCAAGTTGTGATGATCACCATGAGGTGATCTTGAAAAGCAAGGACTAGATCCCAAACCATGGGTCTGCCAGGGCATGGACTTGAGAAACAAAGTCTAGAACATCAGGAGAAAAGAGTGGCTTAAGGAAATACTTGTGGAGAAGTTGATGGAATGGGCCTTGCTCTTCAAAGTGTTGAGACAGTGGAGGATTGAGGTGAGGAAGACTTGGGTATGTCTCCAAGGAGAAGACGTGAAGGGTAGGAGGCAAGGACCCACACAGGGAAATAGACAAAGTGGTCTTCTTGGTCTACTGAATCCCCTAGGGCAAGTGGGCCCTTCTGGAGGCCTGCCTACTGGAGCTAACCCCAGGCGCGATGCTAGAGTGGGGACGTGACCTACAGAAGCAAAGATGGTCTGACAGTCTCTCCTCCAGGCCCTCAGCCACCCAGGGCTTTTTCCAACTGATTCCACTAAAGCACAGTTTTCCTCCTTAGAATTCATCTTTTCCTACACTCCGTTCATCATTCCACCTTCTATGCCTATTCTTGTCCCACAAATGATTATTTCTGGTTTCTTTCCAAGTCCCCCACTCCTTTATCCTCCGTAATTTGTGGAATTCAGAAATATTTTCTAACTGCTAGCCTAATGGTATGGAGCCATTCTCTGTTGTCTTATTCTCAGTGGAAATTGAAGTCAGATATTAAGGACACTAAGAAAATATTCCTTTACATATTTCCTGATGTTTATTGACTGACCAGTTGTCCCTGTGTACCTACAGTTTCATAAAAAATTGACCTTTTGGCCTCTGAAGACATAAGAAAATGGTAAAATCAGGCCACAGCAAGCTCTTAAAAACGCTCAGACTGAATGGCAAACATTCATTATAGATTGAACCGAATTTCTTGTTGGTGATGGAGGAGCTGTACAGAACTGGTTTTTTAAATGGCAGACCCTTTCCCCTGTGGCTGAGGGGTGAGGCGGTCTAGGATGCTGATGGCCTCTCTGGCCTGACTCAGAGCATCCACACCAGAGGTCCCTGGAATTTCTGACAAAATGCCCGGGGCAATGCATGGCACCCACAGAATGTTCCTGGCAGTCTCTGAAGGAAATCTCCAAAGTACAAGCAAAAAGCACAAGCATCTCCATCTATGTAGAACACCAAGGGGTACATATCACACCCACATCCCCACATCACACACACTCCCACACATCACACACACTCCCACACAGTCCTGGAGGGGTCCAGGAGCTTACAGAAGGACAAAAGTCTCTTCAGTAAGGAACGGTGGAAAATTGAAGTTTTGTAGAACTTGAGTGCTGTCAACAGAGACACCCTTCGTGAGACATGTCTCATGAAAGGGGGCCACTGCAAAGGTCACGCGGGTTAATGGGTGAGAAGGAGAGAAACAAGACAGGTCATTTCTAAGTTCTGAATCTCTCAGTGAGTTTTGCAAATTACTTGACTTCTCAGAGTTTCTGTTTCTGCATCTTAAATCAAGACTGCATGGGCTACATGTAGTCTAAGATTATGTCCAGCCCTGCGACTCCATTTCTAAATTTGAATATTGTTCATTTAAGGGTTTCATTGGAATATGCATCCATTTAACTGTCCAGAAATTGGAACAATCTCACTGTTTTTATCTTTTCTTAATTTTGCTTAATTTTAGGGCAGACTGCATCCTTGTAGAAAAATTGTGAAAATAGACTTCTGGTATATTCCACATTCAATTGTTCCTATTATTACCCTCTGTCCTAGTGTAATACAGCTTTTATGATTAAGAAACTGATACTGATACATAATTTGAAACTGAAATCTGTGCTTTATTTAGATTTATTTCATTTTCACCTAAAGGCTTTTTCAGTTTCAGATTCAGGAGGTCACATTGAGTTTAGTCACTTGTTCCTTGAAGCACTCCTGGGCTGTGACAGCTTCAGAGACTTCCCTTGTTTTTTGATGAACTTGAGAGTTATGAGGGGTGCTGGTCAGGCATTCTGGAAAACATCCCTCATATGGGATTTATCTGATGTTTTTTTCAGAATTAGACGGGGGTTATGGATTCGGGGGAGGAAGACCACAGAGATAAAGTGTTGTTTTCCTCATGTCCTCTGGAGGGTACACACAATCCACAGGACCTATCATTGGTGAAGTGGATTTTAATCACTGGACTGAGACTGTGTGGATGAAATTACCCACTGTCACACTGTACTCTCCCAATGAAGGTGCCCTACACAGCTCACGGGAGAGGGCAGGCGTCGAGCCCCTTTTCCTCCAAGGCAAAGAATTTTTAGTTATTTGGAAGTCTACATAAAATAATTTTTATTGTTCCTTGTTCACCACAGATTTTTTTTTACTTGATAATTTGTTTATATCAGTGTAGACGCCCTAGTATTTGCTTTTCAACTGAGTTTATAACCTAGGGTTATTTGGCTGCTCAAATTGTTCTAGCTTTGGCCATTGGGAACTTTCTCAATTGCGTATCTGTCATTCTACCCTAATTATTTGTGTGCTTGTTTTGTTTTTATTTTTGTTTGTTTTATACTTTCCAGGCACTATAGGAGGTCTAGGATCATTGTGTATATGTGCTGCCCAGCCCTAGAGTCAGTCATTTCTATAAGAAACCCTGATTCTTCCTACTGAAGAATAATACTAGAAATCAAGATCTGGAGTTAGAGTGTGTTCCTGCTGAGATAGTGTTTCTAGACCTTCTTAACTGACAGAACAGCAAAATATATGTATGTCTCATATACCATGCAATACACACACACACACACCTATAAAGATAAGTAGTTCAGTCTGTAACTGTAAGTATCTCTGTTAAACTAAAAACATTTTATTCATACTTATGTCTCCAACTTAATCCATTACTACATGGATTATCCTAACGCCCTCTCCCTTGCTTCTCTGTAAATTCACATTCCATCAGTGAGAAACCTGGTTCCCAGCATTCACCATCCTTTTATTTGTTCAATTCCAGTATACAGAGATTAGGTTTCAGAGTTAACATGAAACCCGTGAGAAACATCCGTGTCACACAGAGTGCAGTGTTTACGTACAGTTTCTTTTGCCTTTAGTCTTACAGACATTTCTCATTTCCCAAGTCACAGAGGTCACCACCTTCCCCATTCCCTTCAGTGAGCTCCTTTCACACATGTATAGAGCAGTTAAATTGTTTTGTCATATTCTGCATTCCATCCAGAGGTCCCCCTGACCTCTTAAATGATTTTTAATTTGCATACATTAAGGTTCACTCTTGTGCTGTAATGTTTCGTGCACTTTAACAAATGCAGTGTCGCGAATCCACCAATATCGTGCAGACTAGTTCCATTACCTGAGAACATCGCCTGCGCTTTGACCTATTCAACCTGCCCCCATCCCCCAGGACTCCTGGTAACTGTGGATTATTTTTTTCACCATTGCTATAGTTTTGCCTGTTTCAGGATATCATACAATTGGAATCATGCAGTAGGTCGCCCTTTAGATGGGCACTTTCCACTCAACAACACTGCATTTAAGGTTCATTTGTGTCCTTTGCTTGAGAGCTCATTTCTTCTAATAGCTGGATAATATTTATTTGTATGGATTTGCTATAGTTTGCTTATTGATTTACCTATGGAAGATATCTTGGTTACTTCCAGTATTTTGTAATTAAAATAAAATAGCTATAGGGTTGCCTGGGTGACTCAGGCCGTGAAGCATCTGCCTTCACCTCAGGTCATTGATCCCAGGGTCCTGGGATCGGGCCCAACGACGTTGGGCTCCCTGCTCACCGGGAAGTCTGCTTCGCCCTCTGTCTCTGCCCCCAAGTCATGCTTGGTCTATCTCTCTAGTGCTCTCTTTCTCTTGAACAAATAAATTAAATCTTAAAAAAAAAAAAAAAGAATAGGAGCTATAAACATTCAGGTGCAGATTGTGTATGGGATGCACTTTCAAAGCAATTGAACAAAAATCTAGGATCATTATTGATGGATCAGATAGGAGGATTGTTTAATTTTGCAAAAAACGTACAACCTGTCATTTGAAGTGGCCGTCTTATTCTGCATCCCCAGACAGCAACAAGTGATAGTCCTGCTGCTCTGAATAGTCAGCAGTAATTAGCATTGTTCATTTTTTCTTTTTTAATTTTAGCCATTCTTATCAGTGTGGTAGTATCGCAGGACTGTTTTAATTTTGAACTCCATGATGACAAATAATGTTGAGCATCCTTCCAGATGTTGATTTGCCATCAGTGTATCTTCTTTCTCATTTCTTTAGTGGTTTTTCAGGTCATATCTTTTGCATAATTTTGAATTACTGCTATTATTATTTTTATTATTATTATTATTGAGTGTTAAGTGTCTGTTGTATATTTTGGATACAAGTTCTTTATCAGACATGTGTTTTTCAAGTATTTTTCCCCAGCTTATATCTGGCCATTTGATTTCTTTCATCAATCTCCCACAAAGCAGAAATTGAAATTACTTATCATCTTTTTTCTTTCATGGATCATATTGTAGTTTTGATCACCAATCTAGGTAATGCAGCTTTTTCTCCTCTGCTTTATTCTGCACATTTTATAGTTTCATGTTTTATATTTAGGTTTGTGACCAATTCTGATATAATTTTTGTGAAAGGTGTTAAGTCTATTATCCTAGATAAGGATGGTGATGATGGTGATGTTGGATATAGACGTCCAATTGTTCTCGCATTAGAACAAGAAAAGATAATCTTTTTTTCCATTGAATTGTCATCGTTCCTTTGTCAAAGATCAGTGACTGTATTTGTGTATCTATTTCTGAGGTCTTTATTCTGTTGGGTTGAATCCACGGTATCCTTTATTTAACATCACACCACCTTGATTGTGGTAACATTATTATAACTTTTGAAATCAGATTGTGTCAGTCCTACAATTTTATGTTGTTATTGTATGGAACATCTAGGATCCTTTTTTAAAAGATTTATTTATTTATTTGAGAAAGAAAGAGAGAATGCACACAAGTGGGGGAATGAGCAAAGGGAAAGAGAGAATCCTCAAGCAGACTCCCTGCTGAGTGCAGAGCTCAGTGCAGGGCTCGCTCTCAAGACCCTGAGATCATGACCTGAGCCAAAATCAAGAGTCAGACACTTGACTGACTGAACCACTCAGGAGCCCTGGGTATCTTTTGTCTTTCAATATAACCTTTAGAATCAGTTTGTAAAATGTCTACAAAATGGTTTGCTAAGATTTTTACTGAGAACTGAATCTAGAGATCAAACTGGCAAAAATTAATCTCTTAATAGTAATGAATCATCCAATCCATAAACATAGGATAGGTCTCCATTTATTAAGATCTTTGATTTCTTTTTAGCTTTCTACCTATATATTATATATATATATTTTTGTTAGATTCACACCAAAGTGGTCCATTTACTTGGTTCTATTGCAAATGGTGATTTTGTTTATAATTTTAACCCCCCCCCAAAAAAAAATAAACCCCAACTGCTCATTGTTTCATATATCAAAAGCAAATTTTAGGTATTAACCTTACATCTTGCACCCTTGCTATACTAGCTTACTAGTTCTAGAAGTTTCTTTATTGATCCTTGGGACTTATACAGACACAATTATGTCACCTGTAAATATGGGCAATTTTATTTCTTCTTTCTCAGTCCGTATAGCTTTTGTATCCTTGCTTTCTTTTCTAGCTAAGACCCCTAGTGCAAGGTTGAATAGAAGTGGTGAGAGAGGATATGGGCATGTGTGCCTTCTTCCCAGTCTTTGGGGTAAAGTGTCCAATCTCTCACCAATAACTATGAGGTTATAAAGGCTTTGGTAGATATTCTTTAATAAAATGAGTAAATTTCTTCTATTCCTATTTTGCTGAAAAGTTTTTTTTTCATCATAAATGGGCATTGAAGTTTATAAAATGCTTTTTCTGCATTTCTGCATTAATTAATATGGTTATATAATTTTTCTTCATTAGCCTGTTGATGTGATAGATCACATGGGTGATTTTCAAATGTTGAACCAGCTTTGGATACCTGATATTGATCCCACTTGGTCAGGGCATACAACTCTTTTTTGTAAATTGTTAGATTTGATTGAACCACATCATGCTGAGGATTTTTATATCCATTTCATGAACTATACTGGTCTGTAGTTTTCTTGTAATGTCTGGTTTTGGTATTAGGGCAATGCTGGCCTCAAAGACTGAGTTAAGTAGTTTTCCTTTTGCTTCTGCTGTATACAGAATAAATAAAATTAAATTATATAAAATGCTCAACAAAACCACAGCAAAAATAAACAAAACAGGCAAAGGGACCATCTGCCTTTTTAAAATTTATTTCTTCTTTGCCTTTCAGTTTGGCACATTTCTATTGACTCATCTTCAAATTCATTGATTTTTTCCCCCTTCAGACATGTCCAATCCACTGATGATCCTGACAAAACCTTTCTTTATTTCCATTAGAGCGTATTTCATTTCTAGTGCTTCCTGTGGTTGTGTTTTTAAAATTTCTCTCTTTTTACATTGCCTTTCCTATTCTTACATGTTGCCTACTTTGTACATTAGAACCCCTAGTATACCAATGATAGTCATTGTAAAATCACTATGTGATAATTCTACAATCTGAGTCAAGTCCTGGTGCTTGCTTTGCCTCTTCAGACTGTGTCTCTCCTTGCATCTACTCATGACTTACATTTTGTTGTTGCTTTCATTCACAGGCAGATATGATATAACCAGTAACAAGAACAGAGGTAAATGGGCCTCTCCTGGGAGGTCTTATGGTAATATGGTTGGGGTTAAGCTGTGTTTAAAGTTTGCTCTACCTGTAGAGTCCTCCAGCTCCTCCCTGCTGTTATTCTTGTCCCCTTGTTGAAGTGGGTCTTCTCCAATACTTGTCCTGAGACAGAGCCTGATTTGAAGCTCCTTCTACTGGAAACACTGTGGCCTTGTGGAGGTCAGCTGGGGTGGTCTTGGGGTTCCTGAGAGAGGAAGTGCTCTATAATCATATGATCAACAACCTCATGACTGAGTCTAGGCTTTTCGTGCCTAGGATGTGGCCTTCAGAAGTGTTCTGTAGGTTCCTCTTCTCCCAGGTTAGGTGGGACAGGATGGTACAGGGGCTTGGAGGGTGAGAAGTATGCTCTGATGAAAGCTGTTCTCTGGACAGTAGGCTTTTGCTGTGGAGAGTACTCTGGCCACACTCCACAGTGGTTACTTCTTCCCTCCCCTCTGGAGCAAGGCCTGAGTCACTCTCTGATCCCACCCTGATCCTACCGGGACTTCTGTGGACAAAGGAAGCCCAAGGACAGTAACTCCTGGAAGTTTCTCCCTCTTAGGCTCCAAAAGTTCATCCAAACTGTCAATCCTCATTCCCTCAGTTGGCGGCTCCAACAAGCTCTCCTTCAGGTGAGCTGATCTGGACTGGGATTGTCTGTGTTCACCTTTCTGTCCAGACCTCAGAGCGGTGGTATACACTCTACCCTTAGTTCTCTGAAGGATTCAGGATAAGTGGATTTTTACTTTGGTCATCTTATTTCTTACAGTAAAGTGATGACTTCCAGTCTTTTTACATGTTGGAGGTGAAACAGGAAGTATCCCACTTTGTTTTAACTGCTTTACCCTTTCCCTGTGTTTGTCAGCAAAGTTTATATTTATTTTATTTTATTTTATTTATTTTATTTTTTAGGATTTTATTTATTCATGAGAGACATACACAGAGAGAGAGAGAGGCAGAGACACAGGCAGAGGGAGAAGCAGGTTCCATGCAGGGAGCCCAATGCAGGACTCGATCCCAGGTCTCCAGGATCAAGCCCTGGGATGAAGGCGAAGGCAGGCGCTAAACTGCTGAGCCACCCAGGGATCCCTTTAATTTATTTTTAAAAAAACAATTATGACAATAAAAAAGAACTAAATGACAGTTTGAAAACAATTTCCCACACCAAATGGCATTAGTTTAGTGTATAGTTACAAGTGATTATAAATGGTGTTATGCTAACTCCCAAGCTCTGGTTTAAGAATATACATTTTATGATACACAATGATCACTGCTGATTACATAATATTGCCATTTCATAAAAGTGTAAAGCATTAGTAATAACATAGGAAGATAAAACAAATTTTAATTCCAGAGCAAGCTATACCTATCTCTCTACTAGATTCATGCTTTTAAGGCCTTACATATTGAGGATCCACTCTGTGCCAGGAGCTGACTAAGTATTTGTTAAACTTATTCTCATTCGATACTTAAGAATACCATGCTAGGTGATTATGATGACATTATTTGTACAGATGTAAAGCCTTAAACCAAGATAAGTGAATATTTTGACCGAGGCCATGGAGTATAAGAGATGGAGTCAGTATTTAAATTCCCCTACATTAACTCATTTCATCCTCCCAACTGCTCTGTGAAAGCAGTACTCAGCGAATCCATTTCATTGCAATTCAATTGAATTCAATTTAACTCAGGACACTGCTATGTAACTAGCAACGACTAGGTGTTAGGTGTGACACGTTGCGTTGGGCATGAAGAGATGAGTGAAAATTCTCTCTGACCTCAGGAAGCCCCCGGAACATGAGCCTATTGGTGAGCATTTTCAACCTCTCTCTGGATGCTAAAATAGAATTAGAGACAACCTACAATGATGGTAGAAAGAATGCATGAACTAAATCTTCAAAGATGGAACAGGAGTTCTTCAATATATTCAGGATAGAGGTTGGCAGTATGACAGAGAACAGTCTAGAAAGAATTTTAACAAAGATATGGAATCCTTAAATGGCATGCCAGTATTCTACGAATTTTTTCCTTTTTCTTTTCTTTTTTTTTTCTTTATTTTATTTTTTGGTAAGACACAATGGGGTAATGAAGCTGGGGATGGGAACAGAAGTTGATAACAAGCACCAGGAAGCAATACATCATTCAGGGTTCCAAAGATCAGGCACTTGAGTTTAGGAAGATTTGACATAACCTTGTTTAGCTGTGTCAAACTTCAGTTTTAGAAAGCTTATGTTCTTCTGAATATGAATGCTAAACCGAGGCTCAAAAAGATGAAATGGAGTATTCAAACCTGCACTCTAAATTTTTAGAAGGTGCTTCTATGTAAGTGCTGGACTATACGCCCAGATGTCGGCTGATTGATTTAGTGATCAATTCTTGCTGATGTTTCTTCCACTTTGTATAAAATTGAAGTGTAGTTTGCTTTGTACTCAAATTTTCTTATTTTAAAGACATCGTGATATCATTATTATGTGATTATTTGATAGCCACTTGCATGGAGAATTTTTAAATTATTTATTTTTTAGAGTCCTCAAAATTAATTTAAAAAGCCTATTGCCCTCAGATGAATTAAGACATTTGACTGATTGATACTTAGTTATGTGTTTATGTAGTGTTGAGCTTTTGAAGAGACACTTGGATAATTATCACTATTGTTTTTTGCTCTAAATTAGATTTCTAATCATGTTATTATCATATGTAAAAATTCTGGCAGCTGCATTTATAAAATCTTTGAAAAAAAATGCATGTTTTCCTACATTCTTCCCTTATTAGAACTATTGCCATTCAGTCACAGACGTCATCAATATATTAATAACAAGAGATAGGGTGAAACAGATGAGCAGGAGCAGTTTGAGATGAATATCTAAGGACTCCAGAATTTCAGAGCCCTGGTCTCTCATATGCACTCTGCCCTTTCACATGGGAATGTTGGTAAAATCTTAGCAAAGAGAAAAATAAAACAGTTTCTAGTCCCAATCTTAGATATTAAACCAAAATTCCATTGTCTTTCCATTCACTGAAAACATGTATCCATCCTTTAATTCCCAAGCATCAGTCACTATGGAGATAGATGATAGATAGATAGATCTGTAGATAGATAGATAGATGATAGATAGATAGATAGATAGATAGATAGATAGATAGATGATAGATATTCAGAAGACTGATGTCATATGGGAAATGAGCTGAAATGGGAAGATGGGAATTCTGGGGGCTGCAGTTTGGTTACTCTACAAAAACAAATACTGCAGGGCCGTCCCGCATGGCCAAAGAGCACAGCCTGGACCAGAAGCACATTGTCCACAGACAAGACTTGCCATCCCTTGTTGCATCAGTATCCCTACTGCACCTCCCTATAGGTTGGCCTGCTTGTCTGCACAGCAAGGATAATAATAAGAATTAACTCCTGAGCTGTTGAGAACAGTATATTGAGAAAAATAACGTGAAGGTTAGCACCTGCCTTCCCTTCCAAGTTCAATGTGTTGCTGCTGTTGTCCTGATGATAATGATGATGTTACTCAGGTGATGGTGTTGAGACTAATGGGTGCCTTGATGGCCATGCTTCTCAACAGGGGGTTGTTCTTAAGCCTTGGGGAGTCCCTGGAGCATTTCTGGTGGTCACAGCTGGTGGGAGGGGAGGGGATGCTCTGGCAGCTAGAGGGTAGAAGCCAGAGATGCTGCTAAATATCCTCCAGGACAGCCCACACACAACTAAGGGTGATCAGGCTCTTCATGTCACTAGTGACAAGGTTGATGAATGCCACTTTGTTGTCAGCTGTGGAGCTAGGCCTATTACTTAAGAATAAATGCCATCTCTTAATAATCCTTAAATTCTAATTGCTGATCGCAAAAAAAATGTTTCATAAAATAATGCATTTTATGCCTTTTTTTTTTTGATCATTCATTCCTCATTTAAAACAGATGCTATTAAAAGAGGCATCATGCCATGTGCTGGAGGTTCAAAGATTAAACAAATGTCATCTTTAGCATGCTTACAGTATATAAGGTCACACAGGGAGACCCATAACTAGCAAGTGCTAAGACATGGAAGTCATGGTGACTGGATGTTGCTCACAACGATGGCCTGGGTAGACAGGACAGAGCCATGTCATGCATGGTACTGCTGCTGTGCAAAAGTTGGTGCTCTTCACTTGCAAAGACCAGGGAAACAGATCCAAACAGCTTTAAGCAGGGAGCTATCATGAAAAGATGTATGTTCCAGAAAGCTTTTCCAGGGATCATACACATGAGAGGTTAAAGAGGCAAAGGAAGGGAAATGGGAACCAAAGAAGGTAGATGGACAAACGCAGGCTGGCAATGGGGAAGTTCTAACCTAGCAGGTGATGAAGAAGGGACAGAAGAGGCTCATGGGGGTACATCCTGACACCTGACAAATGAGTGGACATGGGAGGAGAAAGAGGAGTCTTAAGAATTCTAGATTTCTGTGCGGCCGACTGAGTAGACGGAAGGAAGAGACACCTGTGGGAAGAAAAGAGCTTAAAGTTCTTGAGGTCAGGTACACAGGCAGAGGCGTGGGGTAGATGTTTACAGAACTTGGGAGAGGGACCACTTGGAGCAAAAAGAATACAGAAAATAACCAATAGACAAATTTGGTTAGTGGGACTGGGCAGCAGCCAATGCAATAGAGGCCTACGTCTCATTAGGTTATGGTCTAGTCGCTCCGGACTTTGATCTTGTTAGAAATATGGATGTCCTTTAGGCTTTGATCGATGAGTCTGGAAAGCACGCACGAGAACGACAGGATCACAGACATGCATCGGATGCCAGCCAGCAAACAGGGGCAGATGGCAGTGGAGGGAATGGATGGCAAATTGCTTTTCTGTTGGCTTTTTAAATTATCTGATGCTCATTCCAAACGTCTCAGGTCGGTAAAAATATATAACTCAGAGGCTGAGAGGAATAAGTGAATTTGTAAGGATGTAATTGTATTAATATGTTTATTATATTGTTGTATTCTGAATTCACGATTCTCGGGCAAATTTTCTGTCTCTTTCACTTAAGTATCCCCGATAAGGTATTGCATTCAATTATTGTTCACTATATAATCTTTGGATAAATACATGATTTTCTGGGACCCCTGGGTGGCTCAGTCTGTTAAGCAGCTTCCTTCAGCTCAGAGCATGATCCCAGGGTTCTGGGCTCGAGTCCTGCATGGAGTTCTACATCGGGCTCCTTCTCCCTCTGCCTGCCACTTCCTATGCTTGTGCTCATTATTTCTCTCTCTCTCTCTTATATTTTTAAAAGATTTTATGTATTTATTCATGAGAGACACAGAGAGAGAGGCAGAGACAGAGGCAGAGGGAGAAGCAGGTTCCCCGTGGGGAGCCCAATGCAGGATTTGATCCTAGGACCCCGGGATCACCCCTGAACTAAAGGCAGACACTGAACTGCTGAGCCACCCAGGCGTCCCAATAAATGATTTTCTGTAGCAGAAGTACTTTTTTCTTTTTTTTTTTTTTTTTTTTTTTTTTTTAGAAGTACTTTTTTCAAGTTAGATTTGACTCCTGCAGGTTTAAATTATACATATGCACGTGTGTGTTTATACATGATGCATGTGAACGTGTGTATATTTGCACACATACACACATATGTGATCCCACGCATGACAGAGCATGCACACACAGAGACAGCTCCTTCTTGAGATAATGTTAAATTCAAAAGAAATTGTAATGGGTCAAACCTTGTCCAGAGATTATACAGGATCGTGTAGACCACATGTCCTCGGACATATGCAGGGCTACGGCATAGGGCAGAAAGAAGCATAGTTTTACTTGGGTCTCGGTCTAGTGCATCGAGGAATGATTCACTGAAGGAAAGACTCGGGCCTCCCCCAGAGGACTTCCAGGAAAGGCCGGCCCCCATCCCCAGGACCTCCTGGTGATGCCCCCCTGTGCTTTCCCATGTCACCCTGATGGCACGGACGTGAGGCAACATGCTGCTCTCCAGAAAGCCCGTGCTGCCCAAGATCCTTAGGAGAGTGTATGGCAGAGGAATACTATTCTAAGGTGCCCCAGGCCTGAGAAGAACATTGGTGCACCCCACACGGCTGCGTCCTGGGTAGCCTCACCTGCGGGGGGTCTGTGACTAGTAGCTCGTGGTGAGTTAGCATTTGCCCAGGAGCTTACGGGAAAGGCAAACATCCTTTCCGTGTTGATCTTCAGGGTAACTTTGTGCCTCCAGATCGAAGGACTTCAGACTGAGGGGAGGGCCGGCACTGCCAACCTCCTGGCGTCCAGCTTCGCTGGTGCAAAGTGCTGGGTCTCCTGGTTCTTGAGCAGTGACTGTCCATCTCCCTGTGACGCAGGACACTCTTTTGTCACACTTGAGGTCCGCTGTGGGACAAGAACCTCACATTCTTTTTCAGAAAGCAGCTGACCCATTGGGGGCTGGCCATCCTAGAGCAGGTCCATGTTTCTACTTCCCCGGGTTGGGCTGAACTGTTCTGTGGGACAGGCTGAGGTGGGGTGTCCTCTTAGCATCTGCCTACAAGTAGGTAGCTCATCTCCTCACTTAACAAATAACCATTATGTACTCAGGGAGTGAAATCTGGGTAAGAGCATCAGTAATGCCCTTGCTTCTCCACCTGGGACCGCTCTGGATGGCGGCTGCTGATTCATATTCCAGCTAACAGACCTGAGTGGACAGCCTGGCATCACTTGAGCTACCACAGGACTCACACCCTGCTAACTCCTATGTGGAGGAAAATCCAGAAACTAAGCAGTGAAACAATGCAAACTAAAAGGCAGGTATCTCATTATATTCCAACAACTGATTAGAAATGTCCCAGTCTGGGATTTTGAACCCAGAGAACTAGGTTCAGGGCCTGATTTCACTACTTTACATCCTTGAGACATGGGATGGGTCTCAGTGGATCTGTGAGACCCGTTTTTCTCATCAATGGAAAGGGGGCTAATCCTTGCCCTGCCTTCCACAAAGACTCACCAGGAAGATCATTTGGGATCATGGAGATTTACAAGAGACTCATAAACGGGGATTGCCAAGCAGAGCTGAGGCCCCCTCCTGCTGTTGGTAGAGGAAGGGAGCCCACTGTGAGCGCTTGAGGCCCCAGATTCCATGGAGTGAGGTTTAGACACAGGACTCTCGTGGGCCTGGTCTCCATGTTACACACGCAATGCCTGGCACAGAGGGAGACTTCCATACTATCAGTTACCTTGACAACTTTGACGTGTGCCCGGCTGCACCTGAACACCAAGACGGTTTTTCTCTCCTGGTGGCCAATTTGGATTTGACATAAGAAACCATGGCAGTACTCAGCAAAAGCAGACCTCGACCACCTCCCCTCCCGGGGCCCCCGGGCACATCTCCTCAAGTTCACGTTTCCCCGGTGGACCCTTCATGCACTGGAGCTTCACCTGGGTCCTGTATTCTCAGGCATGGGTCCAGGAAGGGAGGAGGTGTCCACTCTGCAGAAACTCATAGTCTTTAACCGAAGTTGGACAATGATGCAGAGGGACCCCTCAGGAGCATCTCCATAGTCTTAAGGTCAAGCGACAAAGGTAGTGAGTGGACACCGCTGCTTCTGTGACTGACACTGTCGCAGCATGAGGGTTCACAGGTTAGTACCTTCTTTCAGGCACAATAAGACCATGCTGTACCTTCCTACATTACCAGGGTTTATTAAAAACAATTAAATAAATAAATAAATAAATTAATTAATTAATTAATTAATACTGAGATTTGAGAATTTAGGGGGAAATATGTATGTCTCAGATTTCACTTACAAATTTAAAAGATTATGTTGATTTAAGGCCTTAGGTTTTCACAGTCACACTGGATGCCTGATAACAATTTTTGAAGTATTCACTCTCATTGTGCTCTTTGCTAAGACCGGGAGTTAGTGGGTGAGCATAGAGGGGCTCCAGCGAGGCACCCCAGAACTCACAGGGGTGACCCTACAGGAAGAGTGCCCTCCTGCCCAGCTGGGAGCCTTAGGCCTGGAGCTGCAGCAGGAGGCTCTGAGCTTCCACTCGGATTCATTTCTGTGACCCTATCTGGAGTTTTTGGTGTGTGTGTGTGTGTGTGTGTGTGTGTGTGTGTGTGCATGATGACTTGTGTCTGTGTATTTGTGTGAGCACACATCCTCATATGAGGCCCTGAATGTACTGTGTTTCCTGTTGGTACTAGAAACTACCCAGAGAAGTCAACCAAATGAAGGCAGCAATGTAGAAACTTCTATCCCATCATCTTCATTTACTAAAATGTGATATATTACATGATTTTGGAGATATTACATAAAAAGTTTGATGGGAAAATGTTATAAATTTGTGTTGTAAGATACAGGATAAATATTTGTTAAACATTGGCTATGTATGTGTTTATGTGTGTGATATACATATATAATATATAATTATTTATAACTGCTTTTACTTTTTCTAATTTATTTGTAATCACTCATGCATTGGGACAAATTCATGTATATTTGGGAATATTTTAAATACCTAATGCTTATTAAATTAATACAAATATGTTTGAATGCAACATCATGCTTACACAGATATGCATATGCATGCCTCACAATTTATATTGTACACACAAGAGCAAGTTCTATAAAAACACAATTATGTGGATTCACACATCATTTATTCAAAAGCTCTGAAGAACGTTGTTTATCACATAAGTGAATTTTTCAGATCATTGAACCTTAATATTTCAAGCATAAGCATTTAATTTTGAATATCTGCAAGGAAATCTTCTGTAGTACACTCCCTTGAGTTCTCAGGAAGATAATGTGGAGCATAATAATAATGATGATAATAAAACAAGAATGTTACCGTAGATTGAGTACCTTCCACATGGCAGTCACTTTACACACACTTATTATGTTAGAGAATCCTCCAGACTGGTAAACTGAGCACACTTGTTCATGCATCACACTTGGGTAGAGAGCCTTAGAGAATTGAATAACGAGATTTGAGTCATAAAACTTGAAGAGGTGGAGTTAATACCCAAAGCTATGAGTAACTCTAATGTCTGAAAACTCTAATGTCTTCCCAAAACATCATCTTGCCTTGAATGCAGTATCACACTATCCTGCATGGTTCCTATACGTTGTGACTCAGCACAGCTCTGCACCCATGGCCTCCTGGGACACCCAGATTCCATGATCTGTCTCTTGATATGTATCAGTTTCTCTCATATTCATCTCAGTTAGCCTCAATTTTGTTTCTTTCAGTGTGCTCTGTCTTGGTGAATCAGAAGGGGTGTGATAAAAATTGTAAGGTAAAGCTTATTTGGTAATCAGGTGTATGTGCTAAGGTATATAGTGTGTGTGTATATAGTGTGTGTGTGTGTGTGTGTGTGTGTGTTTCTGTTTTCCTATGTTTTCCTAGCAATAAGCCTGGTGGGAAGATTGTCTGGAAAGCAAGCAGAGTTTCCTCCCTGTGTATATTCACTTGCTCACAGTATTTTATTGAAGAGATCTATGTAGAGGGAAACACAAATCTCCAACAACACTAAAATCTCAGTAGAATGTACTTCTAGAAACATTTAAGAAATACTGTAGGTCAGTTTGAGTATTTCCAAAATATGTTCCCTTAAGAAACTCCTTTCCAAATTGCTTTAGAGTCTTGAGAAAGGAAACGTGTTAATAAAAACAGCAAGCTCTCTCCTTCAATGTCCTATTTTAAGGGATTTGTGCGAAGTGCTACAGAATGTAAAGGTTTTATCTACGTTTTTCCATAACTGGTTTGGCTTTTACTAAATTCTATGAGATGAGAACCAAATCTCTAGTTTCTTTGTAGCGTATTAACAAGATAGTCAAAGGAAAGAGAAGGCCTTGAGAAAGGAAAGCCATTCCTTAAAGTCTGAGGACATGGTAGATTTTGAAAGAAAACCAGCTCAGGTTCACAGGGTTGCTAGAAAAATCTAAGAGACCCTGCTAGCAACACTTCTGTGTCACACTCTTGGTACACGGATTCCACTGGGCAGCGCGAAATGTGAAATGCGGCCTGAGAGCTCACTGATGAAAAGGGCACAGATCATCACAAAATTCACTTTAATTAAAGGTGGAATTTGGGCGGACAGTGAAGGGAGTGGCCGCGTGGAGGGATTGACAGGTTCACTTGGTGACACCAGCGCTCTGGGCTTTCTCTCCGGAGAGATGCCATTAAAAAAAAAAAAAAAAAAAAAAAAGATTTAGTCCTTGGGTAATAGATTAATCAAAAATAGACACATGTTTGTTCCTTTTTATCCATTTATTGGTTCTAAAGCTGTTTTCCATTTACCAAAATTTATTCTGGTTGAAGAAGTTTTACAAATCAGTGAAAAAATGAAAAGTTTACCCGATTGCCGATGTCTGAGAGCACGTATATTTATTTTCGCTGCTGCCTCTGAAAGGACTCCGAACGGTATTTTCCAGATGATACCAAGATCAATAAAGATCAGAACAACAAAGTAGAAAGACAATAGTGCAGCTTTGTGTTTTACCTTTAACCCTGAGGAGCTCAGGGACTCCAGTCTCTTCACCAACCCCCCCAGGAGGAGCCCTCAGTATCGCCCGGGGTGCAAGAGTCATGCTCCTAGAACTTCTGGCTGCAACATGGCACCTGCCCTTTCCCTGTGCTCTCCAACAGAATTGTGCCACCCTCCCTGTCTCTGCAAGGGGGTGTGACCGGCCAACCCCATCCTTTCCACTGGGAGGTCCATTCCCTGGTCCTGCCCTCCCTCCCACCCCCACGGTTTCTCTCCTGTCCCGGGTGACAATGCCCACCAGCCTCTCCTGTGCCAGATGACTTACCCCAGAGCCCCTCCACAGCCTTACTTGGACTCTCTTTACTGCAAACCCTCTTGTTTAATATCAAATTAATACTAACAAGTTTATTTGTATGTGAATCCTAGTTTATTAATACTAATAACATAGTCAAGTTGAGATTTATGACTGGAGTTTAATCAGTGATCAGTGGTTAAGATATCCAAATTATCTCCATAGTGTTGATGTTGCAGGCTATGACCAGGAGAGCACCTGGCAGGTAGCCTGTGTCCCAGGTGTCTCACGGAGAACTCAGTGAAGGATTTGGACCCCTAGAGAGAATATTAACTGATGGCCAAGAAAAGACACACAGTTGCTAGCAGTTTCACGGTGGTGAACAGCAGAGCCGGACTCAAATGTTGGCTTTCTGACCCAGAGCTTCTCTCTCTCCATATACCCTATTCTCTAAGTCTTTCTCTTCCATAAATATAAAATTCTTCCATTTTTTTTCATCAAAATGTATTAGTTCCGTGATTTTTTTCTTGTTTTGTTATTAAGATGTTATTTTTTGAGAGCAGGTTTAGGTTCACAGCAACATTGAGCAGAACGTACAGAGGTTTCCCACACAGCCCCTGTCCCCACACCCGCACAGGCTCTCCCCAGCCGCATCCCCCACCAGTGAGGAACTTCACTGGCATGTCACTATCAGTCAGAGTCCACAGTTGACCTTAGGGTTCACTCTTGAGGTTGTCCATTTTATGGGTTTGGACAAATGGATGATGACCTGTATCCACCATTATAGTGTCCTACCAAGTAGTTCTGGTCCCCAAACTCCTCTATTTTCTCTCTATTCATCGCTCCCCCAGCTCCTGGCACCCACTGCTCTTGCTGTCTCCATACTGTTACCTTTTCCAGAACATCTTAGAGTTGGGATCACACAGTGGGTAGCCTTTTCAGATTCTCTTCTTTCACTTAGGAATGAATATGCATTTAAGTTTCCTGAGTTACACAGGTAACCCAATTATGAGCATCTCAGCTCACATCTTCCTATTTGAACATATTAAACTATAGTACATGAGGTATGATATTAATTATACGTAGACTGCATAAGCGTATTTTGTGTGTGTGCTTCCACAAAATACCGTATCGTTCGAAGGTTGTATAATATTGAGCAGAGTTGTTACAGTGCTTCAGTTTTCTCATTTGTAAAACTGCAGGTAAAATACCATAATAGACACGGGCTATTCAATGTACTTAAATCCTAGATGCTGGAATCTGGACAACCTGGTTTCAATCCCTGGTTATTCTATTTCTCCTGAAAGATCATAGTCAATTTACTTAACTTCTTTTTGCTTAGGTGTTTCCCCCTAAAGTCAGTTTAAGTTATTCTAAAACAGCATAATAAAAGCACATGCCTCACTGTAATGTTGTGGAGATGAAGTGACATTTTTATCATTTTTTGCACAGGATCTAGCAAATAATGATGTTCTTTAAAAATGTCAGCTCTCCACGTCATCATCTTCATCATCTTCAGCTTTTTCTGACATTCTTTGACTTGGTGGTTCAGGCAAATCAATTTTATCATTTGCTATAATCATTCTACAAATCGTATTTGCTCAAATTTGACTTGACTTTTATTATACTGAAATATTTTTATTGAAAAGAAATATCAGAAGTGAAGTAAAACTCTGGCCAACATTGATTTGAATATTTTTTAGATGCTCTGAACTTGGGAGAAGCATAGGAGATGTTGGATTGAGCTGGAGCGTGCCTGCAGCTCTCGTGCAGATAATCTCGCTGTTTCATCTGCGGAGTGTTGACATAAATGTGCACTGTCTATAAAGCATGCTTGACGGAAGTGGGAAGGAACAAGTGGTTCTCTGAATGGCTTCTATTTTGATTTAATTCCTTTTGTATTAGAAAGTAAGTTTATCCTTAATAACTGATGATTCAAAATGTCATTATCATTTTGCTGTGAATTCCTACGGTTTGCCTCCATTATATGCTGTTCAACAATGAGTGAGATTATTGAGTAATATTTCCACTTATTCAAAATAATGAAAGAGCTGTTCTAGTAATTTAAATATCACAGTTTTTAGGGAGCTCAAGGTTTCATATTACTAGAATGGGTAATAGCAGAGTTACCTAAACTAACTTGAAGAAGTCGAAATTGATCACTTAAATGTTGCTGGAGCAAGAAAAAAAAAAAAAAAACCAGCAGTTAGAAAATAAACAATTAAGTACAGATTTGCTTATTTTCTGACTGGCTGCACACACACATACACACACATACAAACATTTTAGATTCAGATTTTCGGGGATCCTGGGTGGCTCAAGCGGGTAAGCGTCTGCCTCGGGCTCAGGTCATGATCCCAGGCTCCTGGAATCGAATCCCACGTTGGGCGGCCCGATCAATGGGGGGTCTGCTTCTCCCTTTGCCTCTGCCTGCTATAGACCCTGCTTGTGCTCTCTCTCTCTCTCCCACCCAAACATATGAATAAAATCATTAAAAAAAAAAAAGATTCAGATTTTCATGTCACGAAGTCACAAAACAAATGTAAAAAGAAATTAGATAAATGTCGGTACAGTCTTTTTATGAAAATCAAAACTCAAGTATCATAGAAAAATCACTAAAAGGAAAAATTACTGTTTAATAACATAATATTTTAGATATTTCTTCAAAATTAAAAGCAGTATAAGAGACAACTAATCACCATATATGTACTGGAAGATAAAGCAGGAAAAAGTTGAAAATGATTAACATATAACACGCCATAGTGACTAGATGGGACACATTATAGTCCCGACTTAGGAAAGAAGAAAAGACAAGAATTATATATAAAAGAAAAAATCCAAACAGGCTGTTAATTCTGTCTCCTACATCTCCAGTTTTCCCGCTGCTGTGCCCTGATGCAAACCACCTTCACCCCCACCCCGTCCACAGTCCCCCGAACCCAGAAGCCCAGCGCCCCTTGTCCGCAGTGTGTCATTCCCTTCGTCCCGGTTATACCCCCCAGACGCTTCCACCCTGACCCTCTCTCCCTCCATCACTCCCAGGACAAACCGCAGGCCCACTGATGGACAGCCTTCCACAGTCAAGCGTCCATCTACCAGGGTGGCTTCCAGCCTCACGGGGGCCTTCCGACCTGCCACCCTAGTGCGAGTCCTTAGGCCAGTCACCCTCCATCCCGCAGGTGGGCCCCTGCCTTCTCTGCCCTCCGCTTCCTCGGTTGCTGACTGCTTTGATTGCTAGGCAGTCAGAAGAGGCTCCCGTTGCCTCTGCTCTGTGTCCTCTGGTCAGTGGATGGATCATTCCAGTGCCGGTCAGAAGCCAAGCTCTTCGTTTGTGTAAGAGGTCCGGACACCTCTGAGCTCTTCCGTGCCTTCATGGGCTCATGGGCTCTGTCCTCTTCCGCTGTCTCCTTCCGTGGTCAGGCTCCCCACCAAGCAGCACTGTTGGGCATGCAGTGACCGTGACCGCTGCAACTCAATGCCTATGGCTAAGGGCTAGTCCTTCTCCTGGTGGCTGGGAAACAGCTTTGGGAACCCATCACTGGCAGCATCTTGAGACCCTTCTTTTCCTTTTGCTTCAGTGAGACTGTTCTGCCCACTGTCCTTCTTCCTCCCCATCCCCTTCTCAGTCTATGGACCCTCCATCCTAATCTCTCCATACCCAGGTGTCCTGGATCTCAGCCTTGGGCTCTTTTGCTTCCTCCCTCCCTGTCTATCCCCCAGGAGAGCTCCCTCAGCCCCCAGATGGAGGCCCCAACTGTGGGGATGGCTCCCAAATGCACACCCTAACCCAGCCCTTCACTCTGATTTCATAGTCCTGTGGCTGACCATTAATGGGCCTTGCAAACTATTTCTGAGATCAGACCCAGAACCCCTTTAGGGACTCCAAACCCCTCACCAACCAGAGGGTCAGTCACAGACTCGGGTTATCCTTGATCCTCCTCCTTGTCTCCCCCTCCCCATTGAGGAAGTCCGTCCCCTGCAGTACAGCCTAAGAGCTTCCTGGAAATCGGGGTCTGCTGCCCCTGCCCCTGCCTCCCCACCACCCTCTAATCCATAGGCAGCATTGAGCACAGGTGTCGTGTTCATTTCCATTGCTGCATAAAACTTGTCTTGGAAGCTTAAAACAATGGCTCCTCATCACCTGCCACAGTCCTGAGAACTGGGCTTACCTGGTGGTGAGGATGCAGTCTAGCCGCGAGCAGGACTTCGTGGTCCAAGGGCTGGAGCTCACTCAGGATGGCTGATACTCCTCACTGCCTCACTAGCTGACAGATGGACTGAGGGCTAGGCTCCTACCACATGAGCATCTCCGCTGGCCTGTGGAGTGTCCTCATCACCTAACAGCTTGCTTCCCTCCTGGGAGCCACCCAAGAACCCCAGGGAACTCAACGGGGAAGGCATCAACTTTTATAATATGATATTGGAAGGGAAATGTACTTTTCTGAACTCTACTCCTCAGACAGGTGAACTCTGGGAGGAGACACGAGACTGGACATAGGGATGTGGGGCCACCTAGGAGGTTACCAGTCAGATCCCTTTCAGAATAAGGCAGGTCATTTTTCCTCTATTCAAATGGTTCCCAATGGTTTCCTCTTTCAAGCAGAATAAAAAAGTGAGAATCCTTCCAAAGGCCCTATCCCTACACCCTCCCTCTCGTCTCCACTCCAATGTGTCCAACATCCCCCCATATTACACGAAAAGAAAGAGGAATGAAAATAAACTCAGATCCCTCACAGGTGAAGAGCATAGGTGAGGCAGAGCCAAGGAGCTAGTTCTCTGGGTGATTCCTCCGAATTCCTATATGCCCGTGTGGAAGAGCAAAGAGCCCGTGTCAGGGAGAGAAGAGGAAATCTGCCTGAGGTCCAAACTCACTCTCTGCAGTGGAGCCCCGGGCAAGTTCGCCTCCACCTGTGCCATCTCTAGCAGGGAGATTTTGGAGAAGCAGAGATAGTGCTTCAAGGCAGCTGGAACCAGCTCTGGGGACAGCACTGCTCCGTGATGCTGGAATCCAGGAAGACATTCACATGGACTCAGTGCCTTTGGACACCAAGCAGACCCTCAGATGGCCACGTGGGAAGCCCCGTCACAAAAATGGGAGATGCCTCTCACCTTCCCCACATCAGTGGTCGCTCACTCATCCTTGGGATGGTGAAGCTCATGAACATGCTCCATGCCCGTGCTTTATGAAGGCAGGTGTCTCCACATCTGTCTTTTTCAATGACCCATCTACCCTCTCCATCACCACCCGAAATGCCTGAATTCTGGGAATGTGCAGACTTGTAAGAATAAAATGAAACGTGTCTTCTCTGTGCCTCCCTGAGGTGGCACAGGCTGGTGAATAACATGAGCGCAAGCTCAAGGGTGCACCTCTTCACGCGGTTGCTCAACAAATGAAATCTTGCATCGACTGTGACTAACCATTACCTTAACCCTACAGCCGTGGAAGCAAAACTTGACAATCGTTCCATATTTTTATCCCTTAAAATGATGAGTTTTTCTCCTCTGTACCAGGGACGATCTGAATCTGTCATTTAATACGTGGGATGGGCCAATATCCAGAGCTTTCCCAGAGGCTTCTGGATGTATTGCAGCTTTTAAGTACTGTTTAAAGTTCAATGTTGCTATTCATTAAAATTTTATTTACCCTTTGAAAATATTTTATAAATGCCAATTCTGTGGGGCTGTTGTCGAGAAAAATATGTGAAAAGTTAAGCAATAAATTCAGAATACACTCAGCTCCAGAAACACTCAGAAGACGTGTGTCCAAAGGCGATGTCTCTCTCAAAGTGATCGTCTTGGGAGGAAAAAAAAATATTTCTTCTGAGTATGGTCTCAGGAAATTTAGAATTATGTTAGAATTCTAACTCTCCCTTTTAGTGAATTTAGGAAAGTTATATAGACGTCATGGTAGCTCGTCCATCAAACAGGAAGTTCGTGGCTGCTGTAGGGACAGGATCAGGGAAGGGAGACACATGGGTCCTCTGGGGACATGGGCAGGATCAGAGGCACACGCATGACCTGCTTTCACCGCTGATGCAGGAACACCTGGAGCAGAAGCGCGTCTGCCCCAACCCCACTCTGCAGCTGCCTCCCCCATTGACACAACCTGAATCAGTACCAGGCTTGCACAACTAGAAACAAATTCTGCACTTACGTACTTCTACCTTCTGTTGTGAAATGTTCCTTTCCTGAACTCCTCTTATTTCCACATCTAACCCCACCCCTGACAATGGATTTACTGTTCTGGTGGTGTCCTGGGGTAGGTATTGGCTGTCCTGCTGCCTGCCCACTAGCCCCAGCCCCTCCTCCAGGAGGCACCTGTGAACTTCCAGTCCTGCCCCAGATCTGTCCCCCAGCCTGGCTGTGATCTGGTCCAGCCAGTCCACCCGCTCTGAAGGAGAAGGGGAATGTCCAGACAAACACATTTATAAATATCATGTTTCTTTAGAAAATTTGCTGCATTGATTTACGATCATATTTCTATAATCAGATCTTCAGAGAAATAGCATGTCTGTGTGTGCATGTGTGTGTGTAGACATGGTATTTTTTTTTAACGGAATTCTTTTTTTTCATGTTAAGCTGCATGAAAAAAGCAATTTTAGAGACATTTCAGAACATAAAAAAGAAGAAAATACTTAATTTCTCCTTAGAACACTAAACTGTCTTTGACATACAAGTATTGAGGAAAGAAAGGAAGGAAGGAAAAGAAAAGAAAAAAGAAACCCACCCGAGTGCCTTCGACATAAGGGCAGCCAAATGGTGTTGGCTCACACATAATGCTTTATTTTAAAACTGCTATTTATTTGCTAAAATATGTGGGCTCTGAACACCTGTCCTTTTTTGATGACGTTTTATTTCTTATCCCCCCCTCTTTTTTTAATGACACTATACCAGAGTCCAGTGAATAGGTGAGCAGCAGGTAGGCTTTCCTTGCCAGCAAGGGTGCGAGTCTCACTTACCGGAGGCGGGTGCCCGGTGAGCACCGCTGCCCACGAAACATGGCGCCATCGTCACAGGAGGCCTTTTCAGCGACTATAACCTAGGGACGGGGTAAGCATGAAAACCGAAGTCTATTGAAGAACGGGGGGAGTGGGGGCTTTTACGGTCTCATGGGAATTGGTGACTCAGTGGCCTCACTGTGTTGAATTCAGCTAGAAGCACACAGATGTCGTTCTGGAGCAATTTCAGGGGGTCACTCCCCTTCGTCCACTGGACCATTGTTATTTTCAACAAAAATGCAGGATTCAAGAGTTGAAGTGGATAGTTTGAGCTCCTTATGGTCTCTTCCTCAGCAAGAAAAGTCAAAAAGAGTTAAAGATGGACTATGGGGGCACCTGGGTGGCTCAGTTGGTTAAGCTCTACCTTCAGCTCAGGTCACGCACGATCCCCGGGTCCTGGGATCAAGTCCTGTGTCAGGCTCCCTGCTCAGTGGGGAGTCTGCTTTTCCTTCTCCTGCTCCCCCTGCTTGTGCTCTCTCTCCCTCTCTCTCTCTCCCTCTCCTTTCTCTGTCTTGTGTAAAATAAATAAATAAAATCTTTCTAAAAAGTGGGCACATGTACAGCGGTCAGTTAAGTTGTCCTAACCCGGTCACCACCTACTGAACTGCCACCGGTCTCTGCCATGTGCCTGAGCTCCCTTCCTGCATCAGGCTGGGGCCTGCGGAGGGTCAGGCCAGTGGATCCGAGTCACTGTGGCTTTTCCGTTCCTGGCCACGGGTAGTGCCGGGGTCCCGTGGTCAGAGAAAGGAAGCAGCCCTGCTCCCTGACCTCGCCCCTATTTGCTGCCTCCAAAAAACAGGCCTCCCGGATCCTGATATTTGTAAACACTGGGAAGATTTTTTTGTGTGTGAGGAAACAAAACCTGCTTGTGTAACTTAACTCACATTTTGTCACTCTTACATCTCACCCAAACTTACCTGAAGTTTTAGTCTACAGATTTCCAGGACTTTTCTTCACAGAAGAGCCACCGTGTTCCTAGCATAGAGGGGTCCCAGGTGTTAGCAGAAGGCCACTGATATTCTTGGCTAAAAATTTCTTCCTCCTGCCCTTTCTTTTATTTCCTCCAATTAGTAACGTTCCTGGGGGGTTCAATCTTCTTTCAGACAGCCATTATTAATCACCCATTAGCCATCAGTACCACTTAACTACAGAAGAATCGATGAGCTTATGAACATCTAGTGTGTCCCCGTCGTCCTGTACCGTCCTGCACACCATTAAGGCCCTGGCTCCTGACACGGTTCATAACTACACAGTTGCTGCTTGAACACATGTGCTGACACGAAGACAGGATGAAGGGAACCAAGGGCGGGAGGGAAGACAGGGAGGGAGGAGGCGGCGGACAGAAGAGCTGAAACATCGATGCCTGGAGTCCCCCCAGTTGAGGTGTGACGGTGCCTTGACCTGGGTGGTGGTTGTGACAGTGGTAATAAGTCACCGATGAATAGAAGTCAGGGTCAACACGATTCCAGGATGGGCTGGCTGTGCTTTGTGTGAGACAGTGATGTGTGTTAAATCTGAAAATAAATGTGAGTCAGAACAGTCCTCAAAACAGGAGTAAAAATGAAGAGTAGTAGACAAGAGAAGCCAAGAGGATAAAACTGTCTCCGTAAGAAAAGAACAAATTTGGTGGCACAGAGCCCAGGAATCCAGTGGTTGGTGTAAGAGTAAGAGTCACCCACGCTCTTCCATCGCCCCTGAGTCACTGAGGACAAGAATGAGTGACCGGTTGGAAAGAGCAGGTCCTGAAACGGGGTGGTAACATCTGGAATAAACCAAGGCCAAGCCGGCAAATGGGAGGGAGTAGGAGGAGGCTGGAAGAGCCCTAGGGCCCAGGGCAGGTCCAGCCAGAGAGGGAGAGGGCGAGAGGAGGGAGGGGGCAGGGAGGAGGGAGGAGGGAAGAGGGAGGAGGGTGGAGCGCAGAGGTGAAGCTCACCCTGGAGCCTTGCAGGCTACGGCAGTTTTCTAAGAGAAGGGTGGCCAGGCCCACAGGGACACCTGGAGCCAAAGGAGTCCTTTGTCGCCCAGACTCAGCCAGCTTCCTGGTCCCCGCCACCTTCCTGGTTCCCACCACCCTACTGGTGCCCACCACCTTCCTGGTGCCCACCCAGCCTCATGGTCCCCACCATTCTTCTGGTCCCCACCACCTACCTGGTCCCCACCACTCTCCTGGTCCCCACCACCCACCTGGTCCTCGCCACCTTCCTGGTCCCCACCAGCCTCCTGGTGGTCCCTACCAGCTTCCTGGTGCCCACCACCCTCCTGGTCTCCACTGTCTTCCTGGTCCTGGCCACCCTCCTGGTCTCCACCACCCTCAGTCTTGGCTGGTAGCAGCCTGCAGATTGCAGAACTCAGTGCAGCCCAGGCAGGGCCTGGAGGCGCTGTCCTGTGCTCCCCTCCAAGATAAAGGACCAGAGTGTAATGTGATGTCATCACCTTGAAGCACCTGCTGCTCCTCCTGAAGAGCCCCAGGATTCCCCACATCCTATGTCCATGCACCTTGGCATGCGACAAAGCTGGGAAAGCATTGCATCTTGCCATTTGGATGAATACGTTGAGATGTTGTCGAGTGGCATGAATAATCCCTGGGCATCTTAGAGGACATAGAGTCCACTTCATAGTTTGTGAGTCTAAAATAAAAGTCTTAACTTTTTTTATGTTTAAAAGCAGCAGAAAATTAGGGATTTTTATCCTCAGTAAAACAAACCACTATTGCATAATTTTTAATGCAGAGCCTTAAAATAATGTATCCCAAGTCTGGTATTATTATGTGAAGTCAGCATGCCTAAATGGGATGTTGGGGATGTTCTGAGCAAATAATGTTATCTTGCAGGTGGTGGGAATTGATAAATGCATGTGGAGACCTGTGTCTTCCCGTGTCGAATGATCTTTTTTAATGTATAGCTATTAGAGCAAACTAGAGTAGTCTACTAGTGGGGGCCTCAGTAGGGGGGAAAAAATTGTTTTCATGACAGTTCGACAAATACAGGTGGTGCTGCTGTGACTATAGATGTGTTTCCAGAACATTTACCAGACACCAGAATGACTTTTAAATTTGTACACATTCACAGAGCTGATGAACAGTTTGGGTCAAGAGAAAAAGAAGACAGCAAGAGGGCAATTGTATGTAGGAATTGCAGCATTTTTTTTAAAGTCAGCTCCAGCTGATGTAATCCAGTGCTCTGCCTAGCAGGTAAGGATGGGGCTGGGATGCGGGGCTGGGATGCGGGGCCAGGATGTGGGGCCGGGATGTGGGGCCGAGATGGAGGGCCAGGCCACACCAGCACCCTCCATGCTCTCCTTCCCCAGTCTATACCGGTTATTTTCCTGCCACAGAATAGCATTGTTTGGTTTTATGAAGAAGCAGCCATATAAGGCTCAGTTTTCACACATAAGAACAAATAAAATAAGAACAAATAAAATATGTGTAATAGATAGTACTGGTGATAATAAGGGTTCTAGGGATATATCACTTCCTACAGTGCGTCCCAGAGTGAATTTCTATTTCCTCCTGGTTTTCCACGCAGGCTGGTGTCTCTCAGTTGGGTGAGACGACAGATGCGTGGTTTTGGGGATGCACAAGCTTTTTTCTTGTCATCACAAAAATGAAACTCCCCAGCGGGGCGGGGGCCGGGCGTGCAGGATCGCATTTGCAAACCGCAGTTACAGAGACTGCAAACACGCCGTGGTTAATGGACAGTTCATTCTGGCAATCTGTGAAAAGAATATCTTTGGTTTCGTACAGTTTTTTGTTGCTGTTGTTTTAATTGGACAGAATGTTCATAAATGAATTCCTGTTCATACTCAACTGTGGGTTTTCAAACTTGGATAGCATTTCTTGGGAAAATTGATTTATTTAATTAAGAAGGGATGGGGTTGCTTGGGCTGTTTGAAACAAATATTAATTTGTAAAGACCCACGTGTCCCCAGCTGGGCTGTCAAAGCACTTGCTCAGAAGGTATGGGATTAAATATGTAATTTCTAAATTCTCACAAGGAGGGAAAAAAGGACAGCTAGAAAGTCAGCTATGACTACCTACACGGAAATACTGAAATTCATCTTATTTTCACCCAGAGCTTACACAGTTTCCTTGAAATGGATACCACAGGGATCATGCATATGTGAGATCCGATTAAAGGAAGAAATCTATCTAGTTTCTCTGTTTGTTGTTTTTTGGTCTCGTAAAAGGGAGACTGAGATTATTTAACATCGTTAAGCCACGCGGGCATCAGTAGATGTCAGTTGCTAGTAAGTGAAATGCTTCCAAAGCGACTCTGTTTTGAGAAGGACCAGGTTGTCTGTGGCCCCCCAAGCTCCTTTTCAAGAAACATGATCACTGTTGAATTAAAAAGACCACGCGGCATGTGGCTCGGTGGCCCACAATCTCTCACATGTTTATGGCCGCGCGAGATGGGCTGAGTCTATCTCTGCTTCTCCCGCACAGGTGGGTCACTGCTCGGTTTAAAGGCACCAGTGAGCGTGCATCTACCCCACGGGGCGGGGGCCAGCCACCCCCCATCCACCTGTAGCCTCGGGGAGCAGGCTGGGGGTGCGGCCAGGCTTCGGGCCCCTGATTCTGGAACATTGGCTTTTATCTTCTCACCGAGCATTGCACCGCAGCTGTCAGATGGCTCTGCGTTTTAAATTCCGTTGCCTGTCAGTCACGGGCAAATGAAAAGAAAGTACTCAACCAGAAAACCAGGAGTTCTGGGGAGCAGGGGGCATGCCGTTTGCAGAGGACGCTCGGCTACTATGGCTTGTTTTTCATTTGCTCCAAGGTAGACAGTTATTTTTGGTCTTAAAATGTCTTGAAGTCTCTGCATCCAGGGTGGAACCAAAGGGCAGGAAGTAGAAAGACTGAAGGAGCGAGATCTGTGAGGCAGGGATTAACCTTGGTTCCCTGAAGACGGAAGGCCTCAGTTTCCCCAAATGTGTGTAGGGCCCGCAGCCTCTTCATCACGTGAATCAAGCCCGAAGCCTTGGAATCCGTATTGAGAACGGAGAGAAGTACTTTAGCACGTGGGTAGTTTGGAAAGAGGTCATGACTTTGCCCATTCACCGAGGCTTCTGTGGGTTTAATTTCATATAAAATGTCATGTTTCTGTAAATTTCATTTTTAAGTAATGTCTTTCCTACCTCTCCCGTTGCCTCCAAGCTCAGAGGAGAGTCGGGTGGTACTCAGGGTCTTCTGATAGGAAAGGTTCCCAGAATCCTGAGGCCAACCTGCAGGCGCAGCATCGCTCCCTCCTAGGCCAGCGTCCTTGCCCATCCGGCAAGGCTCTGTGTGATCCCACTGAACTGGCGCTGCCTTCCCCTCTATGTCTGGCCATGATCATCCCCCCACACCCAACAACCCCCTCGGCCTGACCACCTGTCTTCACACACGAGCATCCCTGTGTCCGACAGATCCAGACTCAGGACAATTTTCATCTTCCCAACCTATCCCAGTGCAAGGTAAGGTAGGTGAGGGGGTGTGGCTGGCCTTAACACAGGGGTTTCTTCACATCTCAAGGTCATTTCCAGGGAAATACACTCTTACCTGGGACAGGGAAAAAGACTGGGTGACTTTTAACTTTCAAGGAACTTACAGAATGATGATCTTCTAGACTTTAAAACTCTGACCACTAATGAATTTTCTTTTTTTTTTTAAGCAAGGATCTTACCAATTATTTCTATTTATTTATTTATTTATTTATTTATTTATTTATTTATTTATTTTTGCTTTTAATGAGGAAATTACTACTAAGCGGTCTCCAGGGGATTGCCCAGGGTCTGCTGGTTAAGGGGTCAGCAGTTTGGAGACTGGGGGGTACTAGGAAGCAACAGTGCTCTTGGCTAAATCGGTGTCCCTTTGACTATACTTCACGTAAGCCCTGCCTTTGGTCAGGTCCGGATTGGCTTTGACTTTACCAAACGCCCCACAATCAGAGTCAATCCATCAGTATCTTTATGCGTCAGGGAACAATAGAGAGTTTTCTGAATCATAATCAGTTAACACTGAATTGCAAATATTTAAGTTGGAGGACGAAGCAGAGACACTGTGATCCTCCTCGAATGGGAATGATTTCTTCTAGTGAATTGGTTAACCAATAGTGTCTCTCATAAGCATTTATACTCCTCAAAGAAGCATCCAGACCAGAAAGACAGGAAGGTAAAGAAAACAGCATTTTTTTTTTTTTTTAAGAAAACAGCATTTAAAAGAAGACAAAGAAGAAAGGAAAAGAAAAGAATTGGAGGAAGTAATTAGATTAACTTGGTAAGTTTACAGAAAACAAAGAATTCCACAGTGGCACCAAGAAAGTTACCCCCGGCCTTGGCCCTCCTGGGGCCCCCTGGGGTGTCCCGCGGGCAGAGGCTAACCTGGTAGCTGCCGCGACACCGCTGCATCTGTCCCCAGATTCTGTGCATGTTTAATGACCCGTTCCAAGATGCGCTGAGTTGTTCCCGTTGAAGATCCTTTCTCCCTGTTGCCGTTTCCCAGGGACCTCTCGTTTGGGGAGATCTGGACCCCCGAGCGCTGGAGAAGCAGGTCCCGCAAGAGCGGCCACCCCGGGAAGCTCCGGGGGCAGTGGCAGCCCTTCGGAGAGTGCAACCCGCCCCCGCACCGGGCGCTGCCTGGGGCAAGTGAAGAGGTGGCCGCCTGTCTGCTTGGGGCCAGGGCGGCGCGAGGCAGCCCATGGGAGCACCTTGGCGCCAGGTGCCCCGTGGGAACCGTGGGACTGCCTGGCTGGTCCTCCGTGGAGTTCCTGGCCGAAGAGACAAGAGCGTGGCACCTGAGGACCACTGGCGAGTACAGGAGCCAGCTTCCCCGTGGATCAAATCACCCCCCCAAACACAGAGTCCCCCAGGCCTCTCTTGTCTTTACCGAGATGCCAGGACCCTCCGGCCCTGGGTGCAAGGGGTGAGCCGAAGGGCCTGTGCGGGGCTGCTGAACAGCAGGTGGGCAAGCGTGCAGCAGGGTGACAGGGCAGTTCCTTGGGCACCTGGTGACTCCGTCCCTCAAAGCCTCCTCTCCCTGAATCACCAAGATCCAGACATTTTACCGTCGCTCTCTTCCATCCGTTCCTCATTCCAAGAGTGACACCTGGAAGCGTGGGGACGGGAGCATCCTCTGACCCATCTCCCTTGGGCCCAGCTCACAGGTGTCTGGGGGTGCAGGCCAGAGCCTGGGACCGGGGTGGGGAGCGCTCGGGGCTCACGGGGGGTGAGGGATGACTCAGGGAGCCGGTCTGAGACCCTGCGGCTCCCTGTGCACCCTCCCGGGCCCCTTCCAGTGCTCCCACCCCCACCCACCGAGGCAGGCTCCTGGGCCAGGCCGCAGGGATACGGCTCCGGGTGCACTCCCCCGGGGGGCCCTGGCCTCCCCTCACCGCACCTGCCCGCACCTACCTGGCTGGGCCCTGGCCCGGGGGGCTCGTGAGAGGACTGGCAAGATCCTGCGAGGACCTGGCCGCTCTGGAGCTTCTGCCTTTGACTTTTTCCTAAATTCCTTCTTTCAGGAACACACAGCAGCACAGGGGACTCGCCCCATTGCCTGTCCTCCGTGGTGTGGACTTAACGAGGATCAAATCTCAGTGCTTGGAGGGGGTCCTCGGCCGGAGCAGGGCAGGACTGAGTGGAGCCCTTGGCTCAGCAGCTGGGAGACCGTGCGCTGCCCTCAGTCCCGCCCGGGCAGGTGTCGGCACAGGCTGGGCACCCAGAGGGCACCACGTGTCTGTGGCCCATGGCTGCCCTCCCACGTTTCTCCTGCAGCCGTCTGACTCCATCCTCTGGCCCCAGCCCAGCCCCTCACACCCCCCCTCCCGCCTTACCCCCTCGAAGCCACTGCCTTGCTAAAGTGACGTAGAAGTGACTTCTCAAAATACAGGTGGCGGGGCCTCCCTGCTAGATGTGCGTCTCCACCCCCCAGGTGGAGGGATGCAGGGGGATCTCACGAGTTCCCTTCCATCCATCTTAATCCAAGAGGATAGGATTCGAGATTCTAGGCTCCTCTGGTACATTGCCCAGAGTCTCGTATGTTTTTTTACATGTTGCTATTCTTCCCTTGGAAGATGCTATCTATGGAGCAAAACAAATGCACCTCTGAAAAAAGAGGAAAATTCAGAATATTGAGACACTTCTTCCTCCAGAAATCCTCGATGAATCCAAAACGTGGGAATTAACTTTATCAGGGCTCGTTCCCCAAATTTCCCGACCGTGGGAAATTTCAAAATGTTAGTGTAACTGAACACCGTGGAGCCAAGAGGATCACTTCATGCATCAAATGAAGGAAGCGATGCGAACGGCTTGAAACCCCATTGTTCCACTAGCGGAGCCTCCCCGGGTGGCTGACCCCGGGGCCGTCCTCACGGCGAGGACCTCTGCACAGTCCCTGCACTTGTGAGTGCTGCGAGGCCTTCATGGAGTGTTGCTGTTCCCAAGGCCCTAGGGCGGCCCTGCTGCTGTGTGGTCCTCACAGTGAAGACTTGCTTCAGCTGAGAATTGTCTAGAACTCAACCAGCCCTTCTGAGAATAAATAAATAAATAAAATATCAAAAAAAAAAAAAAAAAGAAGAAGAAGAAGAAAGAAAAGAAAACAGACCTGACCTGAGATCAGGGCCCCCTACCATCCTAGAAGCCCCTGTAATGTGGGAAGCAAAGGCAAAAGAAAAATTAAATTTCCTTACTCCCTTCAATCCATTGACAAGTCCCTGAAGCAGGTCGTAGAGTGACCTTCCTCCAGGTGCTGGGCTGCTCCGATGTGGACACTTTGTCAAAGGCAAGGGACAATCTCAGCCCGACCCCAGGATCCTATGAATGTAGTTTAAACATACAGAAAGCCCTTTGGAGACTTTATCTGTCTCTACCCCCCAAGATACATGTAGGCAACCATCCCCCGAGCATATGACCCCACTGATGTGCATCTGGGGGGGTCTCAGGACTCAGGTTTTACTAGGCAGTAATAAATGACTCTTTCCAACAATAACTAGCCCCCTAAGGTCCTGGAAACATTGCTTCCAAATTCCTTAGAGCCTTACACTCTCCCTGACTCCCTTTCCAACATGAAGGTATATAACGGGCCACCCCTCATGACCCCAGTGCAGCTCTTTCTGCCCACAGGTGGTCCTATACCCGAGCTTTAATAAAACCACCTTTTTGCATCAAGGATATCTCAAAAATTCTTTCTCGGCCATCGGCTCCAAACCCTAACATCATTCCTACGTCACGTTTATGGCTACATCTTGGTGTATTCCATATGAAATAAACTTTGGATTATGCAGTTGGCCTCAAGCCCTTTACATCTACCCTCAATTCCACTGCCATTGAGAAATCTGTGTGCTTATGCAAGGCTCCTCAATATAAACAAGCATGCTATTGGTAGCATTGTGAGTTGGAGCAGGTAAGGAAAGATGCCTAATAAAATAATTAAGATGAGTTTTTCTCAACTGTTAACAAGACTGACCATTTACTGAGAAATTATTACAGCATTAGAAACTATTTTCAATTATTTATCTCAAGACAATATTAACATTCTTACTTTACAAATGGGAAAGTGTATCGCAGAGAGGTTAAAAACTTGTCCCCGGCCCCACAACCGGCTGGGTGCACAGGTGGGATGGGATGCAGGGTGGACTGTTTCCAGATTCTACATTCTGTCCCTTCTCAAGCTTGAGGGTGTCTCACAGTCCCATGGAGAGCTTGTGCGACACAGACATGGAGCCCCATGCAAGTTTCACTTTCAATTCATCTGGTTTGGAGCCTGAAAAATTGCATTTCTAACATGTTCCCGGGCGATGCTGCTGGAAACACACTTTGAGAACCAGTGCTCTACCGCACCTCGCCTTTTTAAATATTATTACTAGAGTCAGGTGCACATCCACCTGCCATTTAGCCATTCTTAGGTGTAGGGTTCAGTGACATTAGGAACATGACCTGTTGTGTAGCCATCACCACCCTCCATCCCCAGAACTCTTCTCATCCGGCAAAATGGAAACTGTCCCCATTGAACCATCCTTCCCTACCCCCGCCTGCTAGCCCCTGGCACCGGCCACTGAATCTGAATTCAGTCTCTGAATCTTGTGGCTCTCGGGACCCCGTGTGCTTGGGCTCATACAGGATTTGTCCTCTTGTGTCTGGTGTATCTCACTCAGCATCATGTCCTCCCGTTTCATACATGTCATAGCAGGTGTCAGAACTCCCTTCCTAAGAAGGTGGAATCATTTTCTATCACAGGGGTCTCCCCATAACTTCTTGATCTCTCTGCTTCCTTTTCACAACCCCTGGGTTCAAAGCCCTTCACCCCAGGACCGTGACACCCCTTGCTGCTTTCAGGGCCGGGGGCCTGCACATACCGTGCTGGCCCCTTGCTGGGCCTTCCTTCCCTTCTGCAGATGGCCTGACAGTGGCTCTCCTGCCCCTGACTTCCTTAGGCCAGGGAATGACACTGATGGAAAGAATAGTCATTCCTCCCCACTGGACGTGATGGCATACTGTTTACAGAAACTGTGCTTGAAAAGACAGAATCTCTCCAAGTAAGAGCTCATTTTGATGTTTCCAGTAGTATTCTGAAATTTTAACAGAAGCTTTTATTTGGTGTTGGGGTGAGGCTTTTTCATGCTTTTCATGCTTTTCAATCCTTGCTAATGCCCTTTTGTTAAATGCTAAGATGAATGATCAAAACTTCAGTTTGCGAAATTTTTTCTACATCTATTTTCTGGTATCCTGGCCAAAGTTACCACTGAGTTAATCCATCAAGCAGCAGAACCCATGGTGGTGACAATAATCTGTAGTTGAAAACAAAAAAACAAAAAAAGATAGATTCTCTTTTATAACAGCAGCCTGTACCCTTGTCAAAACGTGATACAAACAGACTTGTCTTTATTTCATTTAAAAATATAGAAAGGGTACCATCTTTATTATTTTCCGGTGAGTTTTTAAGCTCATTTTAAGGATATGATGAACGCAGTTTTAAAAGGCATTTCTTAATGAATGCATAAAAATCTCTGAGGATAACTTGAGTGTACTTGAGTTGATTTCTACCATGCAATTTAACTTAATTTAAGTCAGGATTTGTGCACGTGTGTGTGTGTGTGTGTGTGTGTAAGTCGTTTGCTGTTTAAACTCATAAGAAGATGAAGAAGGAGCTGCCACCATATAAAATAGGGTGGGATGACATCACCGTTGCGAACTATTATGGAGCAGGTGATTAAAGTCAGTGACTGAACTGCTCACTTTAAGATATTTGACATTCGTAAATATTTTTACCAGGTTTAATATGAGATCATAGTTTTCATTATCTGCCTTGATATCCTTACCTTCCATGGAGACCTGAGGCCCATCCCTCGGGGATGGAGCGTACACACCTGTGCTTTACCTGAGTATTCCTGTTTCTCTCCTCGCCCCTCACCACCAGATGGAAGCACTCTGGGGCTGAGCTCTCCCCGGGCAGCAGGCTCCATCGGGCCAGGGCAAAGCTTCCGCATCACAAGGGCAACGGACCCCTTGTATTTCAAATGATAGCACATCACTGTGTGATACTGAGAGCCCAGAGCCCAGAAAAAACCAGTAGAGAACCTTTCTGAATATGCTCCCAATTGACATTGAGGCTCCTGCCATCAAAATATAGATTTTCAAAAGCATGAATTCATACTGGAAGGCTGTCCAAAAAAGAATCTTCGTCTTCTATCATATGGGAATAGGAGGAAAGACTCGAACATCACTCTTCGATCAGAAAGGCCCAGGGACTTTTTTTTTTATTTCAAAAGGACTGTCTTTTGTTTATTGGATAGTGGATAACGTGCTTCTATGGCCCTAATCCCTCATCACACACACATACACACACACACACACACACACTAACCAGACCTCTTCTGTCCAAGTAAGCCAGTCTTCCCTCGGGCCCTGTATTGGGTGTATGGGAGGGAAACAGACTCTAGAGAGTACATCTGGGTGATGAAAAATATCCCAAGCAATTAAACATCAAATGTATGAAATATATGTACAAATAGTAATGAGCACCATGAAGAAAAACATCAGCGGGATCCCTGGGTGGCGCAGTGGTTTGGCTCCTGCCTTTGGCCCAGGTGATCCTGGAGACCCGGGATCGAATCCCATATCGGGCTCCCGGTGCATGGAGCCTGCTTCTCCCTCTGCCTGTGTCTCTGCCTCTCTCTCTCTCTCTCTCTCTCTGTGACTATCATAAATAAATAAAAATTTAAAAAAAAGAAAAACATCAGCTTAAAGCCCAGTATTGATTAACCAAATGTTGAGAGTAATCAAGCCTTCACCTATGGGGAACCAATAAGGAGGTAAACTACTAAATTCTCTGGACAAGTTTTGACATTAGTCCACAAGCAGAACTATCATTTTCTTTATTTTATTTTTTTTTCATTTTCTTTATTTTATTTTATTTTTTTTGATACTACCTCCTCATATCTCTTTGTAGCCCCAGCTTGATGGTCTGGAAATAATATTTTCAGATCCTGTCTTCTTTCCTGCTTTGGGCAGTGAGCCCCTGCTGGTCCATGGCCAGCTGCTCATGCAGATCACCAGGAAGAAGTTCAGGTCTGCTCCACACAGCCTTGGAGAAAGCATAAAAGCCAGGGGTTCCATCCCCCTCCAAGTGGATAGACGCCTCAATTTACCGGACTTGTTGGCAGGAGCACACATGAGAACACAGATCCTTAGTTCTGGATGCCTGCTTAGGGGAGGGGGTGTTTGCACACCTCTCAGGAAACCAGAGAGGGTAGCATCTGTTACCTTAGACACCTTAGGTGGTATTTACTGTCAGTTCACTTCTATTGGAATGTGAAGATTTTTTTTGGTGAAGGTGGACAGTATGAGGCAGCTGAGGGAGAAGGAATGTGGCTAGCATTTTAATACAGAAGCTCCAAACTTTGGCTATGTACTGGAGAGAAAAAGAAGGAAATAGAGAGAGAGAAAGAAAGAAAGAAAGGAAAGAAAGAAAGGGAGAAGGAGAGTCAGAGATGAAGAAGAAAGAAAGAAAAAGAAGGAAAGAAGAAAGAAAGAAAGAAAGAAAGAAAGAAAGAAAGAAAGAAAGAAAAGAAGAAAGAGAGAAAGAAGAAAAAAGAAAGAAAGGAAAGAAGGGAATAAAGAGAGAAAGAAAGGAAAGAAAGGAGAGACAAGAAGGAAGGAAAGAGAGGGAAAAAGAGAGAGAAGGAGAGACAGAGAGGAGAAAGAAAGAAAGAAAGAAAGAAAGAAAGAAAGAAAGAAAGAAAGAAAGAAAGAAAGCACCCTGTGCTCCACCCAGACCGATTCCACAGTGTCTACCTAGGATTACAGGTATCCTTCACGTTGCTAGATTTGAAATTAAGATGTAGAGGCCTTCTCATAGCGGGGTCCATGCCTGGGTTAAAAGTCCATTCTTGGGGTGAGGAAACACATTTACCCCGTTGAGAACGGGGCTGTGATGGTATTTTGCAGGATCCCATTTGGAACACCCAGGCAGCCCAGGAGGAGCAAACGAGGAACCAGCCGTGTATCACCTGACAGGTGGTGTGAGCCTCAAACAGGGCAGTAGGGGCCATGAAACAGAGAGTTTAAGAAGCTCCTTTTTAATATTCATTAAGACGTGTTGTGTGAACATTGAATTTAGAGACGCGGCGAGGCCAGGCTGTGGCTGACCACATGCTTCTTCCTCAGGGCCCTGGAGATGAGCACGTCATGCGGTGACATGGGGTGCTCTGCTCCGTTCCTCTTGTTCACTGAAGGAAAGGGGAGCTCTGAGAAGTGGGCATGGGCTCAGTGGGCGCACACCGCGTATGTGGGACGTAGCAGGTCTGGAGCTTAAGAGAAATCTAGAATAGGGAAAGCCGGTGGCCCTTTTGTGGAAAGATGGTAGATCCAGAAGGTGATGAGATCACTCGAGCTCACATGAAGACGGAGGAGCAAAGCTTACAGGTAAAGCAAGGGAACACCTATGCTGACGTCGTGGCGGTGGCAGGTGACGACAAACGAACCGTAAGTGGCTCACATCAGGGGCGCCAACATGGTTTTGGGATTCAAGCACATGCCCGTGGAATGAGGACTCCATCTTATAAGAGGAAGGAAAGGAAGGCTTTGATTTTAAAACCACTAGAGGACTAATTCAAAATTTCGTTAGTACCGACTCCCTTTCCTTGGGGTTCACATATCCCCATGACCGAAGAAAGAACTCCGAAGCGGGTTGCACTTCTGTGCTCCAGGAGTAACTGAATCCCGACAGCGATTAAATATCCCCATGACATATGTGTTTCTCCGAGCTTTAGCATAAAGAACATAAGCTCATTTAATAAAGCCTCCTTACGACCACAATCCAGAACCAACTGTTAGTAACATTGGAGCGAAAGCCAGGATGTAAGTGCTGTGAAAACCAGGTCTTCCTCGAGCTGGCTTGAAATCCCCCAGGAGCTCAGGATTTGGCAGCATGCTGGGGTGACGAACCAAGGGGTGGGGGTGGAGGGGTCCCAGACTAAAGGTCATTTTTATGGGGGTTTATTGAAAAAAACAAAAAACGAGGGCAGTAGAAAGTTTCCCTGTGACAGGTTTTCTAGACTGGTTGGGCATACAAGACACTTGTCTTTATAAAAATGGAGATATATTTTAATTATCTATTAAGATTCTTATAATTTTCACTCATTAAAGTTGTTTTTTTGTTTTTTTTTTTCTCATTTCTGTCACATCTGAACTAGGCTTAGTAGACTGGATAAAAATGGCCAAGATCCATACCCACCATTCAAGACCTTCCCTAGTATTTGAATATTTCAACTTTCACACGACTCTACATCATAATTTTTATTCTGTTGCTTAGGAATTATTTGATACTAAAGCAAACTAAAACCTAGCCATTTCTTACTTTTACACCAATACAAGTTTCTAATATTTTATTCACTATTCTTTGTCTTGAATTTGTTTTGTTTAAAAGTCCAGATACATAAATTCTGTGTTTTAATGGACTTAGTAGCCTAATTCTAAAATTCTAGAAGATCAATTAGAATTTGTTTTCTCGTTTTTTTCTTATTCCATTGTAGGTTGCATCTTGCTATATTTTTCCTTGACAGACTTTTAAAAGAAGTTTATTCTTAAGACATAAATAATTTTAAAAGAATTTGGATTATTCAAATAAGTATGAAAATAAGCAGGCTTATGGGTGGCTCAGTGGGTTAAGCACCTGGCTGTTCATCTCAGCTCAGGTCTTGATCTCAGGGTCCTGGCTTCGAGCCCTGAGACAGGCCCCACACTGGGCCTCGAGCTTAGTTAAAAATAATAATAATAAAATAAATAAGTAAATAAAATGCCTCTTATAATCTCTAAACCCAGTGATATTTTTATTAAATACTGATATGTATTCTTTTCGGTTTTCCTACTCATATCCGTATAGCATACTCTATCTTTTCTGAAAGTGATTGCGATGTATGCATAAAGGAGCATCCTTCTTTTTAAATATATTTTATTTAAATATCTTACTATTTCATAAGGATAAGAAGATTGCTGGGTTAGAAAGTATAGTCAGAAAAAAAAAGAAAAAAGAAAGTATAGTCAATTGCGATGGGTAACTGAGTGATGGACATTAGGAGGACACTCGATGTAATGAGCACTGGGTGTTCTACGCAACTGCTGAATTACTACTGATCTCTGCCTCGGCAACTAATGATACACCGGATGTTAACTAATTGAATTTAAATAAAATAAGTTAATAAAAAAAAAAAAGAAAGAAAGCATAGTCAGTTGAATAGTGTCTCCCAAAACTCCATGTTCAACTGGAACCTCAGAATATCATCTTATCTGGAGATAGAATCTTTGCTGCTTTAATTAAGTTAGAGACCCCAAAAGGAGACCATCGTGGATGGAGGGTGACCTGCAAGCCCATTGACCAATGTCCTCGTACTAGAGAAAACCAGAAGGTGGTGGAAGAGCCCTGTGAAAACGAGGCAGAGATGGAGGGACACAACCACAAGCCAAGGATGCCTGCAGCCCCCCAGGCTGGGAGTCAGGGAAGGACGCGCCCCAGAGTCTCCTAGGGAGCCCACCCCTGCTGGCCTGTGATTTCGGACTTCTGGCTCCCGGAATTGTGAAAGAGTAAATTCCTGTTGTTGTAAGCCATCAAATTTCTGGTAATTAAGGAAAATTATACAGGGTGTGTGTGGGGGGGGGGGGGGGAGATTAATTCTTTTCCCTGGGGATTTGAGCTAATATGTCTCTTACCTTTTAAGAAAAATTTCACCTATGTATCCCTTTCTGCTGTGATTAAGAACGATTGTTTGCCAGTCAAACAAGAAATTGAGTTTGGTGCTGCAATAAACCTTCTCCCTCCATGTGTTTGGATCGAAATGGGGACTCGTGCGAGTGACAGAGTATGATCATTCTAATGGATGTTAGGTCATAGACCACAACTCTAAAATAGTCACTGAATATTTGTTAAATCTTACACTGTCGGGATGGGTGGGTGGGAACATACCATATGAAGAACCTGCTATGGTAACTCGTAAATTCCTGACTAAATAATACAATACAGGGGGGGCAGGGGGAAGGAGCCCGCCCTCCAGAATTGCCCTTCTTCTAATTGGGAAAGAAGAGGAAAGAAGATACCAAAAGCTGTTAAGGGTGCTACCCTGACAAGTTCAGATCCTATCCTGCCTTCTCGCTCATCTAATGCAGAGCTCGGCCTGAACTCCTCGTCCTCCGCAGGCTCATCCCACCTGCTCAATTGTCCCAGTTGGCTTAGACCAAGAGCAAACCTTAGGGTTATTTCTCATTCCCCATGTTGACCTCTCAGGATAAATGGCTCAGCCAGTGTCCAGGTGTGTCTGGAACTTAACCACTCACCTCCTCCTCTGCTGTGGACACCATGCTCTGGCCATCGCCTACCTTCGTGTTGGGCACTGCTCGGGTCTTCTGATTCCCTGCTTCTCCATGCCTCTGTGGGTGTGCACATCCACCCACGCGTGTCTGTGTGTGCGTGCCTGCGCATGTAAGTAGGTCCATCATCACCTGTTCTGCTTTGTGTTCCAGCTTTTAATAGCATCTCTGCATCCGATCAGATGGTTTTCCTTCCTTCCTGGTGACAGATGCTGGGATGGACGAGGGATGCTCCTGTCTCAGCTTTCTGGCCCTTGGGTTCCAGTGTCTCCTGTTAGCTCTCCTTCAAACCGAAGTGTGGAGAGGGTTGTCCTCCGTCCCACGGAGAGATCAAAAGTCTTCAGCCCTGTGTACACTCAGACCAAACGCAAAGAAAGATGTGTCCTGGGAAAATCATTAGGGATCAATTCAAGATAAGCAAGGATCTTTACCATAAATACCTCCCAACAGAGAATTTTTAAAAATAAACTCCAGTGAATTGCAAATGAATAATAAAATGCTTTTAAAGTAGTTAAACATGGGAACACAGGAAACTATTTAATAAAATGAGACACAAACAATATAGGATTATTCATGTTGTTTTATATAATAGGAGCACTCTGGCTACCCAAATGGGATTATTCAATTATTGTTGCATAAATCATCACCTATTTTTAAATTAAAAAATATATTTTTTTTAAATCAGCACCTATTTGTTTGTAATTTTAAAACTTTGGCTTCTTTAAAACGGAGTGAGGAAGAACATACAGATTCTGAAGAGATTTGAGCGTCCATCCATATTAAATTGAATTTTTCTCGAACCTTTAGTGTTGCCTCGTTTACACACTTTGTAGTAGGCTCTCTCAGAATCTCTCCCTTTCCTTTTATTCCTTTTCTTCTTTTGTTTTGAAGTCAGGAGGATGAAATCATGGACTCTTGCCAGAGCATTCAACTTAGTTTTCATGTTTCATGAAACAACAACTGATTCTTCATGAAATTGTACAATGATAATAGAGGATAAGAATGTCGCAAAAAAAGGTTGTGGTGAGACTATAGTCATCCTGAACACCCAGAGGGAGCCGAGGGCTCATTCCTCCTGGTGAAAAGCTATGTAGCTTTTGTGGGGGCGACTCTGTGTTTGTGCAGGGACCCCAGGAGGAGAGCAGCCCACCCCCACCCCACCCCACTGCTGCCCAGTCCCCATAGCAGGCCCATAGGTCTTTGATAACAAGACATCAGCTCAGAAGATAGGATTTCTTTCCTGGCTGAGGACAGAGACCTACAGAGTTGAAGGAGTCTGAGCGAATTGCATGGCACCTTCAAGCTCTTGGTGGAGGGAGGTGTGGTTTCCAGTTCCAAGGAGCTGGGTGGGACCCACCACCTGCAGCCTGAAGTGAAAACCAGGAGGCCTTACCATTCTGGAGACATGGATTCCATCCCGCCACCCTTCAGGAGCAAGCGATGGTTTCTGGTGGCCATACTGGGGCTGAGTGAAGCCAAGTGGCCCTGTGACCCCAAGCTCTGGGCCCATCTGAAAGGCGTCTATACCCTATTAATCCTCTGAGCTGCCTGAACTCATTGCCTCTTGCTTATATGCTTTTTCCAAGTTTTCCGAACTGAATGTAGCAATAAGAGAAAGACCTGGACAAAATGGTTGGGTGTTGCAATTCCTTCCAATACCCATCAGACAGGCTCCTCATCTGGTTTTCACTCAGCTGAGGGAGGAGTACATCTGTTTCCTGTCTGGTAGTTAGCAGAGCATCAGGGGGGCTCAGGGAGGAGCCTTGCAAGCAAACTCTGGCACGGGTCCTCTGTGGGACGGAATGCAAGCTGCAGGGAGAGGGGAAGGGGGGGTGGTGAGGAGGCAGGGAGTGGACTCTGCGCGAGGCCCAGGAAGATCCAGGGGCCTCAGGGTTCTCCGCTCTGCTCCACAGTCCGGGGAGCTGTGACTTGAAGCAAACCACCTAAAGCACCTTAATATCCTCACTGGCTGCTCTGCTCTTTCTCACCTCAAGGCTCTGAGGCATCTTGGAAATGGCTCAAGGCCTGGTTTTGCCAATAATTGCCTCAGGCCCCTGATAAATCACCATCAAGTAGCACACAGCTTCCTCCCTCCTGGGAAGTCAGAAGAAGGAATGCTTTGAAATGCAAACTCCCCAGGAGGGAAGGTGGCCTTGTTACTCTCCTCTCCCCTCAGGTAAGATTTCCACTTGGAATTTTCTCTTGACTTCTACAGCCCTGGCTGGAAGGGATGCTCCTAGGGTTCCAGCAACGGGTAAAAAAGCAAGACCCTGGGAAACACACAGATTTGGGGGGGGGGTGAGGATTTTCACGTTCTAACAATACCTTAAATGCACCCACAAATTTACGGAGCCAGAAGGGGCTTCAGGTCCCAGGGAGAGTGCTGGGCACCTAACAGGGCGCCGAGGTGAATGGGAGGGCTGCTGATCAATGCCTGCAGCGGACAGTTTTATAGCCACAGAAATCTGAGCTCCAGCAGTAGGAATTCAGGAAATTTAACATCTCTTCCCTAATTTCCTCATCTGGGAAAGGGCCCCTGATGTTCTGGGGCCTCAGAGGCTCTGGGGGCTCCGTGGACCAGCAGGCTCCAGGGTGCAGAGCAGGGCAGTGGGGTCCGTCCTTCCTCTGCAGAGACTCCTGGTGCAGCCTCTCAATTCCTTCCCAACCTCCACCCCTGACCCTGCAAATTCAATTTGCAATTCAGTGCTTCACGGGCCATCAATGGTCAAATATTAGAACTTTGAAGGGATCTTTGACATCGTTTAACCCAATCTCCCCATTTTGCAGGGAAGAGAAAACGGAGTCCAGGTATAGACAGTGATTTTCCAAAGTTCCCTGTGCATGCCATCAGACCCCAGACTCCCGGGGTCTTCAGTTTTAGTCCAAAGATGGTCTTTGTGTTCCCACATTGGAGTCCTGGACCAGTGTCTTCCTCTTTGCCCCTGCCTGCCCCTCTCAGAGGCAGAAGTTTCCACAAGCCGCACTGCACTACCTTAGGGAGGACTTTCTCTAAGTGATTATCCAGCTGTGAGAAGGGGGCAGGGGTGAGCCAGAGGGCCGTGTGGTATGAAAAATCCACAGAAAATCATGAACACCAAGGCCTCTTCAGAAGGTCAAGCCTTTTACGTTCAAAAGGTTTCCAGAGATGAGACTGGGGGGGGGGGATTTGCTAGAAACGTGTTAACATAAAGCCCTTTATTCAGAAGAAGCTGATTTATTCATACGAGTGCTACTTTTCCTAAAAACCTGACGTTGCTTTACAAGTCATCCCATTATTTGTCACCGCTGCGCTTTGGGGTTATTAGAAGGTTTTCTATGTCTTTAGCGGGATGGGGAATTGAAACTTAGGAAGGTCAATAACATAGAAACTTCAAATTTAGAATATTTACAACTTTTCTTAGAAGTGAAGAAAGATGATACGTGTCTCAAAAGTGAAGACTCTTTTTCTAAATAGTAGACGCCCCAGGTGGAGTCTGGCATGAGTTCCCAGACCTCAGAAATACACTTAGTCTGGCCGGTTTCCTTTTTTTTTTTTTTTTTTTTGCATTGATTTAGAGGCTCCCTGTCTCCCCACATTGCTTCCACAATTCCTTGGAAGTATGGAGTTATGTGTGAACCAGATCAGGACACAATTCCCAAATTCCTCTCCTCAAATGCACTTTAATAGCTGACATCTCAGGGTACTCCCAAAGCAACACATCAACAGCCAAAGAATGTGTGGGATGTTGACACCTAGAAGGACACCCACACCCTACGAAAGAGCAGGTGCAGCCTCCAAGGGATGAAGAACCCCCTGACGTCTCTGACCCAGGACAAGTGGCCCTCCTGCTGGCTGCTGGCTTGTAAGCCTCTTCCCTGGGGGATGCACAGAGCAGCAGGGCCCTTCCTGCTGCCACACCTTTCCTTGCTGTATGATGCACTGTTTGTAAACCTCCCCCCCAATTCAGGGGGTGCAGCCCCAACCCCAGTCTGATGGTTTTTGGAGGTGGGCATTTGGGCAGTGATTCGGTTTAGATGAGGTCATGAGAGCAGGGCCCCAGGAAGGGATTGGTGCAGTTCTAAAAGAAGATACCAGAGTTCCCCTGTCTCTCTCTTCTGTGTGAGGACGTAAGCCAGGAAGAGGCCTCACACAGAACTGGACCCCCCGGGGGCACCCTGATCTTGGACTTCCAGCCTCCAGAACTGTGGGGAATAAATGTCTGTTGCTGAAGCTCCAAAAAGCTCTGCGGCATTTTGTTACGGTGGCCAGAGCTGACAGAGACACTGTCCTCGGTCATTGAGGTCTGCATCCAGCTTTTGGCGTGTCATCATCCTGAGGATGGTAGCCACAGCCACAACCAGTGGCAGCACCAGCCACTCAAAGAGCTTTCCTACGTTTGCCAAAATGAAGAGTTAACCTAAATGCGCAGCTTTAGCGTCTTCCTCTAGGTCTTGTTCTTTTTTTTTTTTTTTTTGATTTTATTTATTTATTCATGAGAAACACACACAGAGAGAGAGAGAGAGAGAGAGAGGCAGAAGCAGACTCCATGCAGGGAGCCCGATGTGGGACTCGATTTGGAACCCTGGGATCATGCCCTGACCCAAAGGCAGATGCTCAACCGCTGAGCCACCCAGGCATCCCTAGGTCTTGTTCTTGACCGTCATAGCCCACGGGAGTGGAGACTCCCACCAAGGATGGTCAAGCGGCCTTATTGTGTGCCCAGTGTGACCTCACTGTGTGCAGAGCCCTCTGGCTTCCTTGCGGCGAAGATGCGAGGGAGGATGGAAGTGTGGTGCTTCCTTCTTCAGACCTGACTTCTCTCCATCTAGTCCTTTGTCACTTGGGAAAAATTGTTGTAACAAGTGGAACAGGAATAGATTGAACATTTAAGCCTTCAGAAGGTTTTTATCCCCTTTATGGGGAAGGAAAATGAGCTCATTCATCCAAGAGTTTTTCTTAAAAAAAAAAAAAAAAAAAGGGAAGGATGTGCCAAGGCTGGTCTTTTTCTTGGGCTCCGTGGAAAGGTAATCCATTTTGGATCAATAGCTATTGGTTCATGATTAGCCATTGGTATTCCCCATTAAAAGAAAATTAGACTGTCACCCAGAAAATAATACTCGAACCATGTTTCAATTTCCAAGAAATCTGCAACAGGAGCAGAATATTAATCAGATCATGCTTTGGGGAGCTGAGGCTAAAGTTATAAATATTTCCTCAGGATGTATGATATAAGGCAATTCGGTTACTGATGAGGCATGAATGCTTCTAATGGCATATTCTGTAGGGTGATTTATTTTAATTGTCACTCTGGGACCTGTTATTACACAGTGTTAGGATGGGTCACTGCATTAGAAAATTAAAGCTGATGAAAGACATTCATTTTTAGCCTGTTTGTAAATTCAGTCTTTTGGGATAAAGAGATGCTTGACCATTAACTCAGCGTCCTCCGCTGAGTCTTCGGGTGTGGAGGACGCTTGGGCCTCCAGGGCGTTTGCAGTCCTCCCAGCCACCAGGGCTCCTGTACCAGCCTCAGCTGCTTCTGGTCGGGATGCAGGACCTGTGATAGGACGTGATGCCACTCACCTGGGGACACGGGCTCTCGGGCTATGCCGAGTGGGTCTAAGGTTGCATGTCCAGAACCGAGGCCCAACGAGAGCGGGGAAGGCGGCTAGCCTTTGTCAACGTCCGGCACGTGACAGGCACAGCGTGTGTCACCTCAGCACCGCCAACTCCTTTGACCTCTAGTGTCCGCTAAGTGGGGTGGTATTACCTGTCCTCTAACATATGAGATCAGAGGGGTTAATTAACCTGGAGAAACGTGCACACTTCGTAAAACACCATGGAGTAATTAAGTTTTCAGTGGATGCTGATAGGGAAGGAAAAGACTCCTTGTAATGCTTTGTGTGTTGCCTTTTAATAATAACCATTGCATTACAAGCTGTTTAAGAACACAAATCACATTAATGGGAACAGGTTCTTTTGTAACATCTATACTAGTGCCCTACCTCCTAGAAAACTATAGGAAAGTGTTTCTCTCTCTCTCTCTCTTTTTCCAGTTGGTCATATAGGGCCTCTGGGCAAGTGTAGACGATGTGGGGAGAGAGGGGAAAAGAACAACAAAGGTCCAGGACTCGAGCCAGACTTCCGAACAGAACCCTCCTGGTCTGTGATTCCTTAGCGCCTACACAATAGAACAAAAAGACAGTGATGCATCTTGGAGATCAGATGTGCCGTTATTTGCTGTATTTTGGGCTGAAACGAATCCATCTTTTGTGCGCGTTGAAACAGCAAATTGCCTGCGGTGAACTATCTAGTCAGTTTTTCAAGCAGAATAAGAAAGTGAGATGTCAAAAATCTCGTCTGCTATTTACATAATTACCAGATTAAATAGGAATTGTGCAAATGCAAATGAGGTGCAGGTGCTTGCCTCATGGAGCTCACCCAAATTATACCCAGCTTGCCTAGAAAAATAAAAAAATAAAAAAAAATTTCTTCCTTTGGTGTCGTCTTACTGGCGCACAGCTTCCCAGTTTGAGAAACCAGCTCTTGGAGGCACAGCCCCTGCTGCTGAGCAAGAGCGGCCCCGCAAGCCCGGTGGCCCCACAGGCACCTGCCAGCCTTGGGACCGACCAGACGGCTCCTCCAGGGTGAAGCTCTCACTCCTCTCGCCTGCACCCCCCTACAGCCCTGTGTTCGGGCAATATGTTTTTAATGACATTTAACCTGGAAATCGCACAGGGTTCAGTCATTCATTTCTATCATGTCTACCTTAGACTCTTTGATCGTAGCTCATCACGTTGGCAGCGAGTTTAAAATCCTAGTATCTCACACCGGTGGGTGAAAAGGTGGAAAGTGGCACGTCTACTACCTCATTGTCTGAGTTGCCGAACGCATGGCACTCAAAGCACTGTCTCCCCTGTTCAAATACTGCGGGTTTTTTGCACCTTGGATTGGCCAGTCTTGGGGATTCCAGTGCACAGGTGGCTACTCAGCTACTGCTGGAAGTGTGCGGATAAACCGTCGGGGGGTCTGGGGGGCTCAGCTGGTGAAGCATCTGCCTTGGGATCAGGTCAGGATCCCTGGGTCTTGAGATCGAGCCCCACCTGGGCTCCCTGGCTCTCCCCCTGCTTGTGCTCTCTCTCTCTCAAATAAATAAATAAATAAAAATCTTTAAAAAGAATGATATCCTTCAATCCACTTTCCTTGGATATCCCTCCTTGTAAGTGCTGTGTTTCTTTCCAAAACGGCAAGTCACTGAAGACCCAGCGTTCATCTGCTCTCTGCATTCTTGAGAGTTTTTCTTAAATGAGAACTTCATCTAAAATGGGAGGTAGGGGGGCACCTGGGGTGACTCAGCGGTTGAGCGTCTGCCTTGGGCTCAGGGAGTGACCCCGGGGTCCTGGATCGAGTCCCACATCGGGCTCCCCCTGGGAGCCTGCTTCTCCCTCTGCCTGTGTCTCTGCCTCTCTCATGAATAAATAAACAAGATCTTTAAATTAAAAAAAAATTAAACAGTGGCTACATCTTCAATTAAATACGTGATGGTAGTGGGATACCTGGTTGTCCACATGGCCGAGTTCAGTTTGCCTCTGCTGGTTCTTCTCCAGCAAAGGTAATCAGGTTATTTTCACCTCAAACTCTCTCTTCCCTTCAAACTTCTCCATTTCCACCTCCAGGAGACCCATTCTTCTGGCACCTTCTGTTCCAGATTCCCTGTCATATCTGACAACTGTTTTCCACTTCTGTTACCCACAGAAGTCTCCCCAGGACAAGACGTAATGGTCTTCCTCTCAGGTGGTTTCTTGTGCGTGATGCTTTAGCTCTAGGTCCTTACCACTTGGGACCAAGGGCTGCACGTGCAGGGGCCTCCGCCCCTCGGGCTCCTCCACGGCCCATGCACCTGTCCCTTGACGTCAGCTCCTTCTCCCTGTGAGGTTTCAGGCTCTTCTCCTGCTTCCCTGTCCGCTCAAACCCACTGTCAGCTTCAGGGCCTTGCCTCCTGGCCCCCTTTCCTTCAAGAGCCCCATTTTCTCAGCTCTTGCTCCTGCTGTCCGCGTCGTTTGGATCGATATGTCCTAGACTTCTTTACACATGAGTCCTTGCATGTCCCATGTGTTTTGGTTTCATGCTCAGTGTATAACATATAGTTAAGTCACAGGGTGGTTCACCCACCAGCTTTACTGCTTCTAGGAAACACGATCTGGGCTCCCAGAGAGCTTACCCGTGGGAGACCGCAGGGTGGATGCGTGGGCCCGGGCCTAGGCCTGGGAAGCCGGGTGTGCTGGGCCCCACGGCCAGCTCCCTGTCCCGTGCCTTCCCAGCCTCGCCGGCCCATTTGCTGAATGGAATCGGGTCCAGCACGTGAACACCTGAAAAGGTTAGGAGGCGACAAGACTTGGGTTGTAAGAATGCCTCTTTCCTTCTATTGTTTCCTCTCCCCGTGTACGTGATCCATCCCTGTTTCTCTGCAAAGCCCGGCCAACCTGGAAACTATGTCTACGTTCCAGAAACGCTACTGTCGTATGTATTATCACGTCAGGGAAACGCCAGGTGCCGTCCGGTCACCGAGTTTAGGTTCAGCAGATCCTGGATCTACTCAGAGGACCTTGGACTTCTCCTATTTCCTTGAGGAAAATAAGGGAGAATGTTGGTACCAGAATATGTCTTGGGGACCAAGGTTTCTACTGAGTCTGAGTCCGATTAGCATCTGGGCCTCTGGGCCTCAGTATCTACTCTGGAAGCGCTAACACCTTGGGCTGTTGTGAGTTCTGATCTGTGCAGGTCTGACGGTGGGGAGGTAGTTTTTCTGCTTTCCCCCCCAATTAGAGTTGCCATATTTAACAAACACAAATTCAGGGAACCCAGGTAAAAATTCGAATCTCAGATAGACAAGGAATGCCTCCTTGCGATACGTACGTCCCGAATATTGCAAAGTGTTAGCATAAGTATCTGGGACATACTAACACCGAAAATTATTCATTGTTTATCTAAAATTAAAATTTCTCTAGATGTCCCATATTCTATCTGGCAATCTCTTCAATTTCTCTTCCCAGATAACTGGCACCGGGCAAAGCCTTTTCACACAATGCAAGCAGAGTTACGTGCCACTGCCATGAGTGACCTAGCAGGTTGCCGTCAGCTTTTCTTTTGTCTTTTTATCTGGCAATCTTGCCAGGAGTTTTTCTACTTCCTTTTCATCTGTGTAAACACAGTCTGACGCCCCCAGTACCAGGGCTACCCTTCCATGCATCTGTTCCTCCCCTGAGTTCACTTCCACTGCGGGCTCTTTACGATTAGCCCCTCATCACACGTACAGGCAAGTTATTTCTGCCTCTTTGCAGATGTTGTGATCCTACTACTTCCTCTCTGTGTTATAATTGCCTCTGTCTGAAGACCATCCCCCCTCTTCAATTTCCTCTGGAGTCTCCAGATCTGCTGATCGAGACATTTCCGCGTCCTGCCCTGACTCTCCACCCAGGTGCTGTCTACTTTATGGGGACCCGTCAGCCACTTTTTCCATGGCCTGAGCCCGGTCAGCAGATGGGGAGAATTGGTTACTGTCCTAGGGAGCCCGCCCGGGTGGCCTCTCGACAGCCCCTCTCTCTCCCTCTGCCTGAGTCCAGGCTCCATTGTGCTGGTCCTCTGACTGCAGGGAGTCTTCACAGAACACTGGCTCTTCTGGACCCTTTTAAAATTGTAAAATAAGGCAAGTATTCTGTTTAGGGGAACTTTGAGGCATTCTGGATGATCTTCTAATTTGAAAGTCTGTCGTATATCTGAGAGAATTATTGCCAAGTATTTTTTTATAAGTATTTTTTAAGATTTTTTTATTTATTTATTCATGAGACACACACAGAGAGAGAGAGAGAGAGAGAGAGAGAGGCAGAGACACAGGCAGAGGGAGGAGCAGGCTCCATGCAGGGAGCCCGACGTGGGACTCGATCCCGGGACCCCAGGATCACACCCCGGGCTGAAGGCGGCGCTAAACCGCTGGGCCACCGGGGCTGCCCTATTGCCAAGTATTTTTGATGTTGCAAATGGCTATTTAGAAGAAAATATATCACTTGGAATTCCTTATGGATACCCCCACGGGAATGGAGGGGTGTTCGTCTCACACGGTATTAAAAGCGTCTAGGTTTACACACCTCAAGTTTCCTCAGGAGGTTTCCTATAGGCAAGGACCATTATTTTGGGGACTTCTTTTTTTTATCAACTTCACAAATAGTCATGTTATGACAAGTGAAATGGAAAGTTCTTACACACTGATGACTTAAAATTTCCTCACTTCTAAGCTCACTATGATCTACTCCTTTTTCTTTTTTTAAAAGGTTTATTTATTTACATTAGAGAGAAAGAGCATGCAGGCGGGGGGCGCGAGGTGGTGGTGGAGGCAGGGGAGGAATCTCAAGCAGACTCCCTGCCAAGTGCATGGCCAGGCTCCATCCTAACCCCTGAGATCATGACCTGAGCAGAATTCAAGAGTCAGACGCTCAACTGACTGCACCACCCAGGGGCCCCTGTGGTCTGCTGTTCTCAAGATGGTTTGTGCAAACACAGAAGAGTGGCTTATGGCCTTGGAGGCTTGGGACATCGGGGTACTTCCTCAGTCCTTCCACAAACGCTTGACCACAAATTGGAGATGATTTTCTTAAGTTCAGTGTTTGGTTTTGTTCATCTGTCAAGTAAGAAAACTTATTGACCTGCCTACTTAATGTGCATCAGGGGGAAAAATGGTAAAGTTCCATTTATTCTAAATTTAATTCTAAAATTAATTAGGTATTCTAAATTTAATTAGACATTATTACGATTATCATTAAGAAGTTTTTATTCCTTTCATCATAATGTATGTAGAGTGTATATCCAAATTTGAAAGGAATTAAAATGTATCCCTTTTCCCTTTAATGCCTGTTCTCACCCAGGTCATCAGTTCTCTGAAGGTTACTCTCCAACGTACCAGCAATTGTTGCGAATTGTCTGATGGTTTCCATACCTAGTACGAGATTCATATATCATCCAAATACACAGATAACATATTGTATAAAATATTTTAAGGGCTGAACTGTCCTAACATAGAGACCCACTGTGACTTAGATAAAGCCAAGACCCTGAGGAGAGGATTTCAAAATGGCAGTGGGTCTGCTTCTCTTCATCACCTGGGAACAAAGGTAGCTTCCAATGTGATTGCATTGGAACCCCAGGGGGAGCGTCTCTCTTTTCAAATGGTCAAAGCCAGAAATCATGCATTTCCATATTTCTACGGTTCAATAATCAGGAAAGGGAAGGAGACTATGTAGAAGCAGTGCCCAACGTCTTCAGGTCCAGAACAGGAAGTAGCAGGTTTCTTGTCTGCTCACATGGCCGTACCTAAGGGAACAGAGAAATGGGGCTAGCTGCCCATTGACTTCTCATCCGGTGCTGTGCTCCTGTGAAAGGAAGGGGGACAGCTCTGCCACGAATCCTGAGAATCAGAGAAATTAAGCAATGCACTTTGACTCCTAAAGCTTGTTCTTTTTTTTCTTCTTCCTCATTTTGATGGTATATAAATCCTACCAATAAGGCCTGGCTCTAATCCTATGTCTTTTATAAATTCTTGGATAATTATTTCATTTGAAAGTGAATCCACTGAATCATGTCTCTGTGCTCTAATGTCTGACATTTCTCATTCTGATTTCAATATTGGCTACCTTTTCCCATGAGATGTCTTTCTTCAATTAGACTCTAAACACCTAACCTAAAACCGAAATCTGATTGCATAGATTTGTATTGTATATTTTGAGGCTTCTACTGGGTGTTTCACAGGGCAAACATTAATTTTAAAAAGGAGCTAACAGTCAGTGGTTGTATTTGTGAATCTGTTGTCATAAAGTACATGGTTGTGATTGTGTCAGAAAAAGGGGGCAAAGGGTGGGATCTGGTGAGGCTGAGAGATGCAAACACACACACACACACACACACACACGCACGCACACCCTTTCTCCTTCAAGCAGATCTGTCATTTCTTTATTCTAATTGTGCTGGACGGAAGTCCCCTGCTATATATAGGCTGTATTCTCCCAAATTCATATGCTGAAGTCCTTAACCCCCAGTATCTGTAAATGTAAGCTTATTTGTAAAAAAGTCTTGGCAGATGGTCAAGCTAGGATGAGGTCATGAGAGCAGGCTCTCCCCCAATTTGACCGTGTTCTTGTACAAAGGACAACTGTAGACACAGAGATATAGAGGGGGAGACACTGAAGACACGGGGAGAAGGTGGCTACCTTCTAGCCAGGGAGAGAAGTCTGTACAGTCTTTCCCTCCCAGCTTGAGGAAGCAGCCAGCCCTGCCAATGCCTTGGTCTCAGATTTCTCTCCTGCAGAAGTATAAGAAAAGGACATCCTGCGAAGCCACTGAGTTCAGGTCCTTGTTGTAATGGCCCCAGGGTACCAACCCATCGCCATCCACACCTTTCACACATTTTGCAGTGTTTGTAGAAAAGAACCTGCTCCCCTCATGCACAGTTGCCCTACAGTTGGTATTACTACAAGCTCAGAGCTGTGTCAAATATCAGAGAATCCCATGGTCAGAACCCCCTTTTACATGTCAGCAATTAACTTATTTTTGTTTATTAATTTTCCTGGGCAATGTTGCTTATATGTTCACTAAACCCAATGGATTAGGTCCTTCTTTATTACGATGGCCACATGTGGAGTGTTTCCATTTTAAATTGTTTTCCTATCAGTTGTATTGCCTTGGCAAATTAGATGGGAAGAATATAATTACGCTCTTTGAAGATTTTGTCTAATTCCTCTGAGCCTGCTGAAACTTTTTTTCTGGAGATTTGTGAAAAGCTTTTTTTCCCTTTCAAGATTCTCTTTTTAAGCCATAAATACATGCACATTTATAGCGCTAAATGCCCTGCCGTGTATTTCTGCAAATCAGAGGACTGCCTCACTCACATGATTAAATACTGGTTCACAACTTGTGAGGTTGGAAGAAACCCAGAGTCTAGTGCTTCCCCATCTTGTTGCTTAATGAAACCATGTATTGCTTTCTTCTAATAAAAATATATATTCCTCATAATGATGGCTAATGACAAATCCTATAGCTTTAAAAATTATAATAAATTATCCACATATTAATAATCATACAGTTTGATGTATATCCCCAAATCATAAAAATGCACATCTATAATTAATAACACTACCTTTCCTAGAAGCTCCCAAATCAATTGTGAATTGTTGGCTGCAGTGAATGTTGGCTCAATGAACTACTTGTCCATTGAGTTTTCTTCCATTTACATCGTTACTGAAATTTTATAGAGGAGAAAGCTGAGGCTCAAGGTTCAGGCTTTTTTCTCTTTCTTTCTTTCTTTCTTTCTTTCTTTCTTTCTTTCTTTCTTTCTTCTTTCTTCTAGTACATGATGTGCATTTACTTATTGACTAGTATTTCTAGGGTCATAGAGGTCTGGGCATGAGACTCGGTGGCAGACACATATAACGTGCTGTGACGTTGTACAAGATAACTTCCAGAATCCTCAGATCCTTAGCACTGATGTCTGAAATAAATGAGGTTAATGATAAAACCGGTCAGCACATCGTTCCAGTGAGTCTTAGCAATTATCATTGACATCATCTGCTTTTCCTCGTCCTTGCCATGACCAATGTCAAAGATGAAGGTTGCCCTTGACCATTTCAAGAATCATCCTTAAAATGCAATGTTTTTCTGATACCCTTTTTCTTGCAAAGTTGTCATGTTAACAAACCCCCGGAGTCCACCAGGCAGGAGGAGTGTTTGGTGAGGTTCCTGTGGTCTAGTACCTCCATGAGGATGTTAACAGGGTCTAGCAAGAAACTGGTTTCTCCCAAGACTTCCCAAGTACTTTCTGATGGAGATGAGACAAGAAAATGACTTTTTTCTCTGTCTTTCCACTGGAGGAATGCCTTCTGTGAATCATTCCTTCTGTTGCTTCTTCCTTTCAAACTTCTTTCCAAAACAGAATAGGTAAGATATCCTCACACAAATTGTTCTACTTTAGGTCTGAACAAAATTAGTTTATTGGCAGTAAACCTAGGATTTGTATTTCGGGGTGGGAGGAAGACAAGGAATCAATCATTAGTAAAATGCATGTGCTCAAAGGTCAAAGGGTACCATGTGATGCTAGTAACCCCATCCTGCCACACAGCATGCTGCTAGGAATCCCTTCCAATGGGAATATGGGTCTCACAATTGTGATCTGATTTGGACCAAACTGGAGCAGATGTGCTGAGAATAACACAGGAAACAAGTCATTTGCGGAATATGCATAAATCTTCCTGAATGTCCACTGCCTCTCAATAAGAAGAAAGAAAATGTTTTAACATTAGTAATTCTAATAGTAATATAATTAGAATCAAAATGGGAGGTTGAAATTTGAGGAAGAAGTGTGTAGACATTATAACCAAGTAAGACATTTTGAGAGCCATTTGGGATGACAGTTACTTTTTGTTTTTATCTATTTTTCTCTATTTTTCTTAAGTTTTAAGTCTAAAGAATTTTTTTTAAGTCAGCTGTCTTGAGTTAAAATTGACATCCAATAAATGCACCACGTTTAATGACAGTTTGGTGAGTTTTAACAAATCACAGTGATGGGTGAGCACCACCAAACTCAATACATAGAAGTGTCCTGGCACCCTCCCAATTGCTACCTATGCCCTGTCCTGAAGTCCTCCCACTCCCATCCCCAGCAAAGTCTGATCTGTTTCCTATACCTCAGCATGGCTCTTTTCAAAATGCTTTGTGAACAGAATCATATAGTATGGAGCCTTTTGAGTCTGGCTTTCCCCTTAGCATGGCACACGGGATTCCCATCCATTTATGCATGGGGTCAGTGGTCCTTCTGCTCCTAAATGAGAGGTATTGCATCTTGTGCTTGTAGCAACGTTTGATTATTTATTCACAGTAGAAAACATTTGTTTTTTTTCCAGTGTTTTTAAAATTATGAAGAAGAATGCATAAACATATATGGACAGGCTTTTGTGTGAACATACTTTTTTCCCTTCTCTAGGGTAAATACTTAAGAGTGGTACCATTGACCATGATGACAGGTGTATGTCTAAATTTATAAACACCCACCAGATTATTGGTGGCTGTGCCATTTTACATTCCCATCAGCAATGAGTGAGCATTCTAGTTGCTCCACATCCTCATCAGGACTGAGTATGTTCAGGTGTATTTCTTTTTTTTTTTTCTTTTTTTAATTTGGGCCCCCTAATAGACATGTGGGATATTATCATTACATTTTAACTTGTAATTTCCTAATAGATAATGAAGCTGGTCATTGTTTTATGCACACATATGCCATCAGTACGTTTTCATTTGTGAAATGTCTGCTTAGATCATTAACCTATTTTTAAGCGTTTTTTTTCCCCTTAATTATGTAGTTTTGAGAGTTCATTATGTACTTTGGATTTAAGTCCTTTACCAGATTTGTTTTTTGCCAATATCATGTCATAGTTTGTGGTTGGACTTGTCATATTCTTACAGGGTTTTTTGAAGTGTGCCAGTTTTTATTTCTTACAATGTTCAGTTATCAGTATAGCGATTATACTTCTAGTGTCCTATCTAAGAAATCTCCTATTATAGGATTGCAAGGGTTTTTCTCCTTTGTTATCTTCTGGAAATTTTATTGCTTTAGGTTTTTTATTTAATTCTATGAACTATTTTAAATTATTTGTATTTATAGTATAAAGGGATAGGTGGAGGTTTAAGGGATAGGTGGAGATTTTCTTTTTTGTTTTACACATGTCCAGTTGTTCCAGCTCTGTCTGTGAAAGAGACTATCCTATTTCCAGTGAATTATATATTACCTTTGTCAGAAGTCAACTAGCCGTGCGTGCAGGTCTATCTCAAGACCCTCCACTCTTCCGCCAATCTCTGTGTCCAAGCTCAAGTCAATATCATACTCTTGTTACCAGTGTAGCTTTATAATAAATCCTGAAAACAAGCAATGTGAGTCCTGCAACTTAGTTCTTTTTCTTTTGTTCAAAGTTGTTTTAGGTATTTGAGTTCCTTTGCTTTTTCAAATAATTTTTATAAAGATTTAATTAATTAATTAATTAATTGATTAATTAATTAATTTGAGGAGGGGTGCAAGTGCACTTACATATGTGAGTGGAGGGAAAGCAGAGGGAGAGGGAGAAGCAGGCTCCGAGCTGAGCTTGGAGCCTGACACTGGAGTCCATCCCACAACCTTGAGACCAGACCTGAGCAGAAACCGAGAACCAGTCAGCCAACTGAGCCACCCAGGCTCCCCTGAAATAACTTTTACAAAGAGCTTGCCTACTCCCAAGATTGGAAATTCTTCCAAATGGTTTGTTGGGACCCTAATGGATCTGGACTTCAGTTTGGGGATCACTGAAGTCTCAACAACCCTGAGTTTCACACTCTATGCAGATATGCCATCTCTTTACTTGTCTAGGTCCTCTCAGAGTTTTGTCATCATGGTTTTGTAATTTTTCATGTATAGATCTTGTGCCTATTTTGTTAGATAACCATATATCTAATTATACCTAGGAATAATTATTTTCTAAATATTCTTTTCTTGATTCAGAGTTAATATTGTATTTCTTAAGTGGGAAAGGACTCTCCATTCAAGGTAAACATAAATGTCTCAAGCTCTCTTATCAACCAGTGGCAGAGAAAATATTTTAAAGGTACATGGAGATACAGAAATGAAAGTTGTATTTTATCTGATGATTTTTCTTGTGCTCATTCAACACATTGACTATGATGCACTGGGAGGTTTATAAACATCTTTTTAAATAATAAAAGCTTGCCTTTGAAATATTTAGAATAGATGTACCAAGTGCATACTTTTGATGGAGTGACATTTTTGAAAGTGATAGAGTGAAACAGCAACTTCCTGACCCCAGGTGTTGGGAGCGGACGTGGGATTCTGTGCTCTTAATTCTTCCATCTGTCCACCTGTACAGAGTGGGACTCTATGGATCCAAGACTATCATACTCCAGGGCTTGGCTGCCTGTGCTGTCAGTGGTGTGATGACACAGCACTGTGGTGGCAGAATGCTTGGGCGGATGGACAAGAGTGTTCCTGGCCCAGAGGAACCAGTTCTGGGATATGTGAGGGAGCTTGCTCTCAAGTTTCTTATGGATTTGCTAAGAAAGTAATAGAAATTGTCAGTCTTTTGAACAATCATTATGCATATAACTACTTAAAAAATCAATACAAAATGATGCTGGCAACTGCTTGAATTGCTCATGATAACACTTCAGAGCTACACAATTCAACTGAAAAAAAATTACACTTAGTAGAAATAATGACCCAAATCATGAAATGCATTATGGCAGAAGTTATGGTCAATACATGATATGAATATACAACAAATATATAAATAGAATTTTACCGTAAAATTCACTCAGACAGGCATAATTCTAGAAAAAGATGTTCTGGAAAATAGAAATTGAAATGGAAACATTCAGTTTTCATTGTGTATTACAGGTAAAGCATGAAATAATTATAGATTTTAAGTGACTGGCTTTGAAAAAATACTTTCTAATCAAAACTCCATCAACTTTGTGATACCCAAATCTAAGTCCAGCTCCCAAGCTCTTGTTTGATGGGTGGCTGGAGGTGACAACGGTGCATTCTGATGGTGCCTGGTGGTGGGGCACAGAATAGAGGTCACCAAAGGAAGTTCAAGGAAGTCTCAGAACACAAGCAGGGTGGCGGTAAGCCCTGGTCTGCATGTGTGGATGAGTTGGCAAGGAGAAATAGGATGGTTCCCTCTGTATTACCATAAATTTACTCAGCATAACTAGCCACTCCACACTCCTTTACTGACCATTCCTGCTGTGGTCAGAGACTTGCATTTTCATGAAATATAATAAATGTAGGGAACTGTGTCAGGAATTGAATTTCTGCTAAGAGTTCTCTTTTTTAGAACCATCAAAGGTAGAACAGAGAACTTTTTATCAGAGTCTGTACCTGAAGTACCTTAATGTTGATGGGTCAGATTTCCTGAATTGCTTATGATTTCCAGTGGCTTGGCTCCGCATAACTCAACGTTGTAGTTCAAGGGAAAGAAGATTTGAATTGCAGACCTTACATCTGTGTTCAGGCGGGTACTCTTGGGCTTGGCTCTGGGTTGGCTGAGTCCATGTCCCTATTTAGGATCATCTTCAAGAATCAACGTTAAGCTGATGTTGCAAAATATATTCTACTTAATTTGTTCAGTGTGTCTCCATGTTCTGGGACACAGCTGTCATCAAAGAGTGGACCTTGAATTGCTTGCAAATGGGAAACCAACAAGAGAACAATTCACGGATATATTTTCAAACTCCGAAACAAACAAAACTCCAGTGCCTTTTGGTGGCTGTGCTATTTTAATGCTCTGAGGATTGCAGAGGAGAGGTATTGGTATTTCTAATTCTGAAAACATACTAGGTAATTGCAAGTCATGTGACAAAGAGAAACTATTCTTTTATGTCCATGTGGTCTGGAGAATACAGCAAAAGGTTCCTTTAGGGAGACCATAAACTAAACTGTGCTGGGAAGAAGAACATATAATAAGATGCCAACGTTGTTTTTTTTAAAAGTAATAGGTTCTGCTGCTTTCTCAAGAAAAGAAAGATCACCATGAACTTGTGTTTTGAGGAAGGACGTCTGAGAGGAGGAGAGAAGTAACACAGGGTTTTGACGTTTCTTGGGATCTGGGTCAGGTGAAAGCATTGAGCGGAGACAGCACGGCAGACACAAGAAAAATGGCCCACTGGTGGGCACCGTGGGAAGCAGTCAGCCTTTTACTCATTTCAACAAAAAGATGTATTGAGTCTTTCTTGTGTCGCAGGCGCTACACTGTGTGCTAGGGAATCAACACTGAATGAGCCTTAAAACTTTGTCCCGGGGGAGCCTAGTTTCCAGTGGGGAAAGAGACAAACAAGTTAACAGTAATTTGAATGTTGCATAAATGTTGTGGTAGGAGAAAGAGCAGGTGATCCAGGAAAACAAAGGGGAGGGCATTTAATCTAGTTGTATTGTCATCACAGAAACCTTGGAGGAGAGTATCTCTAAGGAGACATCTCAAGGGTGGTTGAGAGCATGATACAGGACTCTAATGATCTCCAGAGTGGGATTGTCAGCAGTGAGATAAAAACCCCAGAGCTGAGAAATAGCTCTGACCTTCTAAGAATGCCCAGATCTAAGATTTCAGGCTGTAATGCCTTATTTTTTAAAAAAATGGCATGGAATTAGCAAGGATCCCATCCTGAACCCGCCCACACCCCAAGAGAGAGAATCTAAAGCCCTTCCCATGGAAAAGATTCTTTGTAATCCATGGGCTTTTCTAAAAGAACACCCACATGGATTGGCGGGTTTTTTTTGTTTTTGTTTTTTTGTTTTTTTGTTTGTTTGTTTGTTTTTTTGTCTGTGCAGACTGTGTATTTAACCCGCATCTATTTCGCAGCCTAGATCTATTACGTGGTCCAGGTATTGCAGCTACAGCTCACACTACACACAGCAGATTCACGGAGATGAGTTTTGGATGGTGTCAGTGATTCTTCTTCAATTACATTTAGATAGTCAAGCATTCCTTATTTTGATACAAATTTTGTTTGTTTGTGAATGAATACTTCTCCATAAGTAGCAGAAAACTTGGATTTTTGAGATTGTGGAGCATAGTCATAGCAATTTACTGGTTGGGTTGTGTGATTCTCTAGGGCAATGAGTCATTTCTATGGTACTTTCTTGTTCTAAATGTGAGATTGTAGAAAATAGGATTAGGTTTTTGTTTTGTTTTGTTTTTGAAGTCTCAGTACTTTCCTAATATCTTTCTTCTACAAACTCTCGTGCCCCAAAAGGGGTTCAATCAACAATAAAAATATCTGTCCTCTAAGTTGAAAAGGGCTTTGAGAGGTCACAACATCCAAATTCCCTGAAACACCAATGCTCCTTGCATATCAGTAAAGATGAGACCTGCCTTTTCAATGCCTAGGGATCTGCCTGAGGGTGGATTTGGGAGTCAGATGTATATTAATTCAAATTCCAATTAGGCCAATTATGTGCAATATGTGAGAGTTTTAGCCGCATTTAAAAAAAAAAAAAAACCCAGAGCTGATAATCACCACAAATATGACTCTTTTAGTATCGTATGCACATTCCTGGCATATGTAGGCTCTCATCGTGCCTTCAGCCCAATTTTCTGCCAGTGGTAGAGAGCACCTGCTACCGATTAGTGAGCATAAACATCCATCCCAGTGCTGGTGTTGAGTATTACATCGGTGTGATTTCAGGTATTTTCAAACATGGAAAAACATTATTTCACACAAGGACAGGATGATTGCATTGCTCACCCCAAGGCTTGCCAGGGCAAAGCTGTGGAAAGAACTAGAAACTGTCTCTAGAGGAAGTGGTATTGCAGGGACACGACTCCCCCCCCGCCCCCACCAGACTCATTTCAGCCTGGAGGCATCTTAATAAGTTGGAGGCAAGACTTGTTTACGGCCATACATTTCATCATCCCTGTGCACCATGGATTGCCATCAACCCTTGGAAAGCCAGGGCTTGGGCAATTTCTACCTGCAGAGGCAGATACTTGCCTCATGTTCATGGCAGCATTTCCTGGGGCTTCTACTAATTTCTGAACACTTCCTCCTGGAAAGCATAGAAAAGAAAACCTACAGAGAGTGACATGTTTCATCAAAGTGCTCCAGAGCTGGGATAGCAGATGGGAGGAGTCAGTCCCGACACACTGTGCTTAGCTGGTCCAAAGCCACAGTGACAGTCCTGCCTGACAAAGACAGAGGCTACTGCACAGAAGTGTGTAGATCTGTGCTGTTAGCGGATCGATATTTTCCAAGCCTACGGACGAACTCACAGAGAGAGAAAAGCATCATGATATTTATGAAAGCTAATGCAATATACATGTAAAATATCCACAAAAGGAAATTAAAATCTAATTTCAGACTTTGATATGCAATGGCTGTCTAAAAAAGCAAAAGGCACAACAAATTAAGCTGAAATAATCAACTGCTGCCTGAAATCATTGATTTGAATCACACAGAACACATAATTGTCTCAATTGAATAAAGTCGCAATCCAAAACAATCCAGTTTTAATAACGAGGCATTTTAAATGAGTCACAATTATAAAGGCCCAGCTGCGACTGTATTCACCCTGAGATGAGAATGTAATCTTCTGTCTCTAGCAAAAAGCAATTCCATTTATCCTTTCCTGGTGCAAGAGAAATAAATAGGGATTTTAACAGGACCAATCTGTAGTAACTTTTATAGACTGCAAAGCATCTTCATAATCATCCTGATTTAATAGCTGGAGCTACTAGTTCATGGCTCCGTTTTTCTTTTCACTAACTTGAGGATGATAATGCTGACACCAGACGAAATCGGGAATTTTATATCTAATATCTAGCTTGACTTTGTCTGAAGAGGTAGAGAAGGTCGTGTTCCAAGCCACAGACTTTCACATGTGCACTGGGAGAGATCTCAGTTTAGAGTACGGTTTCGTGGAAATGGCAAAAATTTTGTGTTCAGACAAACCTGGGTGGGATCCAGGCTCTCGGAGTTACTTAGGCTATCAGAGAGATCTTGGACAACTTACGTAACCTTCATGAACCTGTTTGCTCAGTTGGAAAATCAGAAATGAAAATAACATTGCACATAGTACTGAGCACAGGGAAGCCACCCAACACATTTTCATTTCCTTGTCATAAATTAGCCTACGTGCTTTGTCTCTGTACCATGAACACTTACCACATGGTTGGCAGAGGCCACACTTGCACTATATTGATTAAAATAAATTACACAAACGGGAAAACAAAGGTTACAGATGTCAAGCAACAATCCCAAGACCCTAGGGGACTAGGACTTAGTGTTCTAATTTGCAACAATTTCTGAACGACAAATCCTGCGGGTCATCAAACCAGGGGCCTGAGGACACAGCACTGCAAAAACTTTCAATTTGGAAAACAGCAGGACAGGAAGCAGGCATCACGCCTGTGATGTAGACAGTAGGCTCCAGCTGAAACTCGAGAATGCCCCACCAGAAGGCATGAACGTGGTTCCTAGGGCACAGGTTTGAAGAACGCTCTTGTTATGGACCGAATGCCTGTGCCCCTCCCAAGTTCACAGATTGAAATCCTGCCCCTCAAGGTGATGGTTTTTGGAGGTGAGGTCCGCAAGAGGTGAGGAGCTTGGGAGGAGACCCCAGAGAGCTTGCGTCGTCTCTTTCTGTCTGCCCTCCACCACAGGAGGCCACAAAAAGAAGACAGCCATCTGCAAACCAGGGAGGGCTCTGACCAGACCCAGATCAGCCGGCACTGTGGTGTTGGACTTCCAGCCTCCAGGGCTTGAGAAATAAATGTTTCTTGTTTAAGGATCCCAGTCTGTGGTATCTTTGTTGTAGCAGACAAGCCGACTATGTCTGCTATGACCAGAGGAGAGCAACTTCCTATATATTTTGACTCTTTTTGGAAGATTTTATTTATTTATTCATGAGACACACACAGAGAGAGAGGCAGAGACACAGGCAGAGGGAGAAGCAAGGTCCCTGCGGGCTCCCGACGTGGGACTCGGGACTCGATCCCAGGACCCAGGGATCACGCCCTGGCCAAAGGCAGACGCTCAACCACTAAGCCCCCCAGGCATCCCTATATTTAAATTCTTGACAGACAATGTGGGGAGGTGGGATATATAATGGCATTCCCGAATAGGGGTATCCTGACCTGGTCTCATTGCTTATTATGTAAATAGAATCAGTGTCTTTGAATAATTTGAGGTGTTTCTGCATGTTAACAGAGTAAGAATCCGTAGATCTCTCTGAGACCTAAAAGAAGCACCACCACTATGATCCCATCGGCCATAAATGTCTGATACTGCTGTGCTAGGGGGTCCTAGCAGTGATGAATGGCTGTGCCTGGCACTCAGTGACAAAGTGACAAGGGCCCCGTCCTCTCCACACGGCCTTGCACACCTCCTGACACATTCAGGCCCTCAGTAAATATTACTGGAACTAGCTGTAGCTTCTAGAAAGATAATTCTTAGTAAAAAGACCATTATTCACAGTATATTGAATGCCTCGTAATAGTCTTCTCATATTCTGTTGAGGTGCATGAGTTTTCCCAGTATCACAAAAAAAAAAAAAAAAAAAAAAAAAATTTCCTGCAGTCTTTGTGGAATGATAGGTCTCATGTAATTTTTATATTACAAAAAGATACTTTCCTATCTAGTAAATCACCAACCACAAATATTATAAAATGCATCCCAAAGCTGGCAGTCGGAATGATATTTTATAGGTTTTTCATCAGAGAATCATGCTTCACCATTATGTCATAGTTGCAAAATTGCTTTTCCAAACAGTTAAACTCAGAAGCACTTTGCTTATCATCATCGGAAAGCTGTTTCTCTCTTCTCTGGGGTCCGCTTTATCCTAGCATGGAGCTCCCGGCTCTCTCTCCCGCTCCAGCCGCCCAACCCCTGTCGGAACAGCTGGAGCAGGTGTCCCTGTCGTGGAGCAGCCGTTCCGGTTCTGGGCCGGTGGGTCCTGGCGACCCTGCTGCTGGCACAGCGAGTGGGTGCCAGGATCCCTCCCTGTGTCTCCTCGTGGAATTTAGTTGGATTCTCGTAAGAGTCCTGAAGTGGACAGTAGAATGCTTTTTTTGAGTTTGTTTTGTTTTGTTTTACATGATAGAGGAGAGCCAGGCTCCAGCAGCACAGGTGAGGTGCCCAACTGCGCACAGCACGCATGTGCCGGCACAGGTGCAGGTACAGCGGCATCGAGGTATCTCCCTTAGGTTCTGTCCTATTCCCAGAAAAGGGCCCACGGATGGTGTCTGCACCTTAGAAGTCAGTTTCCAGTCAGAACACACTGACGGGATTTATTTCAAATCAAGAGCATTTAGGGTAAACAGTCGAGAACAGGCTGTTGGAGAAACACCTGGAAAACCACCCTTGTGGGAATGAGCAGCTGTCTGAGGGGGTGGAGCCGAAGGCAGGGGCAGGGTCACTGGAGCTGGACCAGAGCAGGGCAGAGGGCCACTGACCCTTAGAGGCCACCAACCCTGAAAACCCAGCGCCGAGTGTGTACGTGTGTGCAGCCACGTGTGTGTCCACCTGACACAGAGTAAGGAGCTTGGGGGTGAGCCTACCTGATGGTTTCTTCACTTTTGGAACTTCAGCTTCTTCACCCGATGAGGTGGTTGCAGAGTGAGAACATGTGGGGATATTTGGTTTAAGATTCATCTTAATGACATGTTTGTTCTTCTTCTACTCTAGGATGGAAAGTAAAGAATCGCGTGCACTGGCTTTTGTACTCATATCTGCGAGCTCTGACGATTTATATTCATATCCTTGCGATCTTTAAAGACAACAGATCTCGTTGATGAGGGCTATTTTTACAGATAAGGGGAAGAGAGGAAAACGCTGTGCAACAGGTACTTGTGAGCCTGACAATTTGAGAGAATGGCATTGTATTATCAGCTCACGTTAGCACTTTAACTTTGAATATTTCCAACCTGAGGGCCTATTTGTTTTATGAAAGTGGTGACGCTCATTTTGGTTTTTGTTTGTTTTGGATTTATTTATTTATTCGAGAGAGAGAGAGAGAGTGTTGACGGGGGAGGGGTGGACGGAGAGGGAGAGAGAATCCCAAGCAGACTCCCTGCTCAGTGCTCAGCATGGAGCCCCGCATAGGAGCCCCACAAGACGCTGAGATCCTGACCTGAGCTGAAACCAAGAATCAGATCTCAACCCACTACCCCACCCAGGCGCCCCATGATGACACTCATTTTGAATGCAGCAACATACAGTCACAAAATTATAGATGTTAGAGGCCATATTTGATTCTCCAACAATAAATCCATTGTCTAGTCCAAAAACTACATTAGTAATTAAAACGAATCAATTCAATAAGTGTGATGAAGTAGCAGAAATTTTAATTTCCTTTTAATGTAAAATTGAAATCATAAACCTACATTTCAGCCTGTGAAGCTTACAGATGTCATATGTTAGTTTCTCAGCTTTGTTCTATAACCACCATATTGCAGTTCTTACAGCATTCAGGGAAAAGGAATGCTGGAAAGTTCATAGAGAGCTTTTGATGAGTATTTGATAAGTGTATGGGGCAGAAGGAAGGAGCAGGGTGGAGACACAAAAGGAGAGAAGAGAAGGTGAAGTATCGGATTCCAGTTACTAACCTCCCAGATCACAAACAACAAAGGGTGCCATTGTTTTTCTCTCTCTTGAAGCAGTTTTGAAGCTCAGTGAATTCCCCATGTGTTTGTGGAAGGCTGGGTATCTGGTAAAAGTGGAGGCATAACAGCCTTTCTGGAAATGTGTCGATGGCACTGGATGAGCAAACCACAGGGGATACCTTCCTCGTTGGTAGGGATTTGCCATGATTTGATTCTGTATTTGTCCTTCATTGTTAAAATTATACAATCTTCCAAAGTTACTATTGGGAAACCATACAATAATACAGTGCGTCCTTAACATGACTTTTCTGGCTCTGGGAGCTCCGAGTCAAGAGTCCCGGGACAATCTGGTAGAGGCATTGCTGCTCATTGCACTTGTCATCTGAACAGTCATCCAGAACCACTCCTTCCCACACAACAAGGCCGTGGAGTGAGCATACCCAGATCTAAAAGGCACAACTGCGGTCATATTTCAAATCTGCCCATGAAGAAAACCACACCTTTGATAAATTACCTTGGGTTCATTGATCTTCATCTTCATGGACAAAGTGCAACTAGCAATACCAACCTTCCATGGTAGTAATGGAGATTCAATGGGAGAATGCTGAGTGAACACACTATGCACTAGCTGTATGTTCAGTGTAGTAAGTTAAGGTCCACAGGAGACACCCATGTGAGCAAGGCAGCTATATTACCTGTCCCAGGACAAGGGTGCGACTGTCTTGGCAGATCACCGGTTTATGGATACAGACGACGTTGATGCGAATATCCACAAGGAATTGCAAAAGAAGAAGACATCTCACTTGCTAAAGATGCCAGGAACACACATTTGTGGGGTTTTTGTGATAGACTTTGAAATGAATCTTAAAGGGTAAACAGTGATTTGAGGGGCAGTGAAGAGAAGGAGGAAGGAAGGTGGAAAGAGGACATTTTCAAGCAGACGAAACATGGTGAAGCTTGATTTCTGTAGGGCATGGTACAGTTTGTTTGAAATATTGATCCATGTGGTGCTAACAAGGCGTGGGACTCGCACAACTCTGCCTTATATGGCGAAGGTGTCTGAGTGCCGACTGATGCATGCAGGCTGTGGTTGCTAGAAAACATGTAATTATTATAGAATTTGGAATGGTGGCAGGGGGCACCAGGCCTGGAAGTAGACATTAGAAGGAACAATAAAGGAACTTCTCAAGGAATGGATTCAGCACGTGGTGGGGGGGCGGGGGGGGAATCATCCCCACAGAATGTCTGAAGTACCAAACACTTGCTTGTGTTTCCTGGGAGAGGCCCGGTCCCTTTGCTGAAGCACAAAGGGAGGGCAGTTGTTTTCAAGTCAACAGGCACATGCCCGTTTGCTCTCCAACTTAGCGTGGATCTCAAAACAAAAACACAAACTATTGACTGTATTCTGAATCTAAAGGGGAAATGAGCCATGAGGAAAGGACACTTGCAGAAATCGTGAAAGGTACTTGTGACCTGAAGGCAAAGGGAGGCACACAGGTGGAAGTCCCTGTGTCACAGAGCCTTTGGGTTGCAGTCTTGTGTCAAATGTTTGCACGCCTGTGTCTAAGGGTGATCTTTCTCACCACTAGACATTTATCCACACCTTTTCTTCTCCTTCTGGATTCAATTCCTTAAGAATAACCACTGGATGACAAGTTGCCACGAGGGAATTAATTGTCCAGTTATATTTTCAGAGCCCAGCCCATATTTCTCTTGGTCCACAAGCAGAATAAAGGGTGACAAGAGCATCCACTGAGACTCCACAGGGGCAAGTGTGGCCCATGGTGGAACACGGTGGCAGCCCACGCTCCTCCATGGAAATGCACTTCCCACATCATCTCTGTGCTGGAGGCTTCGAGGGCTGTGCCTTGAGATCCAGGAAACTGGAGTCAGAGTTCCAGCTGTGCCATAGTTTTTAGTTGGCCATCTATTAGGTTAAAGTCAGCTGGCCATTTTTTTTTTTTTATATCTATGGAAGAAGGATTTGAACAACAAGAAAATCAGAGAGATTCTGAACAACCTGAAAGTCCCCCCAGAACATGTGCACATGCCACCAGGTGCATTTTCAATGAGCAGAGTCTTAGCTTTCAGCTTTTGTCACCTTCCCAGGGTGTGGGTGGGGGGAACAAAAAGTTGACTCTCTCCATCAACAGAATGCAAAGTGTCCTGGAAGAATGTGATGTCAACGGCAGGATCACTTTCAAGTCCCGGGTTCATTTTAAATTCGAAAAATGTCACTTGAGTTTTCCGAGGCGTGTCCTTCTTCCGCAGATCTGAACGGGGGCCTGAGGTGAGTCCCGAAACTCGGACTGTCTTTTCCTTCCTCGCTCTCCTCAAACTTTTGGGGACTCATCGCCCAGGATGTGTCTCTCTAGACATGAAAGAGCGGACGCTCCCGCCACGCGTCTTCACACCTGTAATCCAGATGTTGCTGAACGTACAGATGCCTCCCCGGGAGGTCACACATCGCTACCGCGCCACGAGTTAGTAATTCATTATGCTGTGATTTTTCTAAAGTAAGATAATAATAGAAAGTCTTTCAGCAGCTGTCAAGGCGGCAGGAGCAACACGCCACTGCGAGGCGGCCCTGCCTCTGCTCAGTCTGTGTGCTGGAGGCCCGCCAGCCGCTCGCCTCCCGCTCGCAGAGCTCAGCCGCCGAGCCTCCATCCTAGAGAATCGCGGCCACAACTCCGCAGGGCGCACCTTAAGAAAGAGGGTGAGTGCGGGATCGAATCCCACGTCCGGCTCCCGGTGCATGGAGCCTGCTTCTCCCTCTGCCTATGTCTCTGCCTCTCTCTCTCTCTCTCTCTCTCTCTGTGTGACTATCATAAATAAATAAATAAATAAAAAAAAAAAAAAAAAGAAAGAGGGTGAGTGACCCCGTGGCTGCATCTGCCCGGGGCGACCTTCCGTATGCCACAGTCACACGCTGCTTGGAGGACAAAAGTGCCCGTAGGCCCAGTGCACGCTGCCACACTGAGTGTGGGCACCAGAGCGCATCACCCCCTGAAGGGGCAGGTGAGCAGAAATCCAAGTCGCAGCTGTGCTGGGGAGCACGTGCCAATGCAGGCATTCGAGCTGCTGATCTGACCCCAGAGTTACACTCCCCAGTAATTCTACTTTCTATATATTTTTTCTCTGGCCTGCATGGATATTATTGTGTTTTCTGACAGCTTATTGGCCTGGTTTTGGCATAATGAGGGAATAATTATCTGGGAAGCATTTGGGGACTGTTAATTGATATTAGTTGTATTAACTACTGACACAGAGGAGAAAAAGCGTGGCCTTGGAGAGAACAAGAGAGGCTGAAACAATGGTTATAATCATCAGCAGGACAAAATGAAAAAAAAAAAAAGGAAAATCTTGGTGGCTGGAGGGCATCCAGTAAAATTGTGATTTAACTTCTGGTGGGATCTCACACTCCCATCTGACTGAGGGAGACGTTTGCCATGTAATGGTGCAAAGTCAGTACAGAGTGTCGCAGATATCTGTGGCCAGTCTTGCTAGAGGATTGGAATTTAACAAAAAATAAAACAATAAATTCTGACACGTATATCCAAACCAGGAACACATCTGAAAAGAGGCTCAGAGAGGATATGAGTTGTGCATGGTAATCAAACTTGTTTATTTTTTGTGTGTGGGTAGATGAGACTTGCAACTTCATGTCGAACTCCAGACAAGCGATCCTGGAGAAAGTCCTGGGAGAGCAACCAGGTTGAAATCAACGCGGTAAGCACGTGGCTTGTGGGGCTCGGTCACGGGCGTGTTGATACGGTGGCCATTCCCTCCAAAGCTACCTCCCTGCCCCCTGAGGAGCTGCCTGCCACAGGGAAAGGAAGCTGAGCATCTGCCAGAGGAGACGCGGCTCTTCCTGACACTGCTGAGCCCCCTCGGTGGCTCCCCTGGCTCCCATCTCTTTAGCTTACTTCTCAACTACTGTGTCTCCATCCTGTCACTCAGATTAACAACTCCTTTTGTCAACTATGTCCAGTTTTCACTGTTTCCCTCGAAGTGGCTGAGTTCCCATGAGTCCCTGGACTCCAGACACCGCAGTTCTCGAGGATCCCGACCGCACTGTGTGGGTCCAAGCTGGAAGAGACCCAGAGCCCAGCAATAGGTGCAGGTGTGGATCCTGCGCTCGGTACCCTTTAAAACCATCCCTTATATCTCTAAGTCTGTATTGAAGGCCTGGCTCCTTCAACACCGAGCTACTGACCACACGGGCTTCTAAAAGAAAGAGTGGAGGACTTGGGTCAAGCATCTACTCTCAAAAACATTTATGTGGTTTTGCCTTATCAGATGATAGGTAATTTTTCCAAATAGGAAAATTTAAGTCTAAAATCTGTATCTTAATCTTCATCCTAAATTGTCTTTACTGCTGGTGTGCAGTATGTAAATATCTATCTACACAGGTCTCCTTACCCCAGACCCCCGATAGCACGCATGAGGTAAAGACGGTGCCCTGAGAAAAGTGGGAAGCTCCCCATTTGAGTGTCCCATCTTTCATTCTCTCAGACGAGAGAGGCTCTAAGTATCAGCTGTCATTTTGGAAGTAGGGGACTGTGCCGGGAATCTCAAATTGCTGGAATCAAATAAAAAAGACAGATGTTCCATTGTTAAAGCAGTAAGCAACAAGCTCAGCTCCTCTTCTGTGATGGGGAAAACAGTACTTAGGTCGGCCTGGGTTGCCATGGTGCTCCTCCGCTCACCCCACACCATCGCCCCTGCAATGGGACAGACATGCCCTGGGTCCCCACCTCCCTTCTAGACAAACCTGCAAAGGTGAGTCTTGCAGAAGAATAAGGGAGAAGCTGCAGGACATTGCTAAGCTTTCGGCCAAGAGATGGAGGCTGTCCTCTTGGGGAACTCCTACCTCTTAGCCTGAATCAAAATGAGATTTTCTAATAGTAACAAATAAATGGGGAAAGAAAAGAAAGAAAGAAAGAAAGAAAGAAAGAAAAGAAAGAAAGAAAGAAAGAAAGAAAGAAGAAAGAAAGAAGAAAGAAAGAAAGAAAAGAAAGAAAGAAAGAAAGAAAGAAAGAAAGAAAGAAAGAAAGAAAGAAAGAAAGAAAGAAAGAAAGAAAAGAAAGAGAAAGGAGAAGAAAGCAGATGGGCAGAAAGCACTGCCTGCTGCCCTGGCTGCCTGCCTCTCTGGCCGGGGCTGATAATCATCCCTAATCACTCGCTTATCGGGCCTGGATCGGGTGGGGCCGCACCCGGCCATCGCTTGGTATTTGGGTCACGTCTCCTAGTTCCCAGCACCAATTTAAAAATGATAACATTCATAGCTATTTTTATTTCTCTCCAATGGAACAGCAAGATTTCTTCCTCTGCTCTTTCTCTCTTCCTCACATCTATTCCAAGATTGGCCTCTGGTTGAACTCCTTTGCTCCGAAAAAGCGCTTTCTTTCCTCTGTGGATTAGCACAGCGGCAGAAATGCTTCCAGTTTATGAAAACTGTGAATTCATGCAGCAGATCAAGGTTTCTCCGTGTACAGCTGAATATTACAACGAAATGCCGGATTGCCAATTAATGAGGAGTGAAATTGTTAATCTTCCAATTATCCGTCTTGGAAACCCTTAAAGCTTTGAGTTGGGTCATTTAAAATAGACAGAGAGAGGCCAACGGCCTATGTGAGGCAAGAAAACGGGCTTGGGAAAGCCCGGGCTTGTGTATTGTCAGCATGAATTCACCACGGGCATCCAGGGGGTTCTCAAAACCACTTCTCTAGCTGCATGCAAAGCATGTGTTTGGCATTATGGGGAAAAATGCATTTGCATTTGCTTTTAGTAAGGTCACCATTCTCCCTGAATTAGCTGATACCATGTCCGTGGATTTCATTACATCGCTGTCTTCCCCCAAAGCAGGAGACAGCAGAGGCTGGCCGGCTGGCCGCTGTCCGTTACTCTGCAACTCACAGCCAGGGCCGGCTTGTCGTCAGCAAAATGCAAAACATGTTACATGTGTTTGCAAAAGCGACCCCTTTCTAAAGCTAGTTTGACAACGATTACAGCATTTTCTCAGAACCAGGAGGAAAGCTTTTTTCTCTGGATGAGATGCGAGTGTGCCCAGAGCCCAGAAGCAACGGTAGAGCAAGGATTGATTAGCTTGCCCTTGGAGAAGAGCTAAGGAGGCCCCTAGCCTGGTGTGTGTGTGTGTGTGTGTGTGTGTGTGTGTGTGTGTGTGGTGGGAGGCACAAGGTTATGTTCAGTGGTCGAAAAGCTAGAGTGGAATGCAACAACTCTGCTTACTCGGCCTCCCCCACCCCCAAACTGAAGTAAGGGCCAAGGGGTACGTATTCAAGGAAGATTTCAGTTCAAGGCCATGGAGAACCTTCCAAAAGAGCTGATGTGCCTGAGACAAACTGTCCAACAAAACTTTGATTTTGAGGAAGAGGCATGGTTGCTTTCCTTGATGTGAGCGGTTCTCTTCTTGATAATGGTTACCCCTCCTCCCACCAAGGAGGTGGGGAGAAGATGATCTTCACGGAGGAAGAAGGCAATAAAGGAAGAGTCCCTGCAGGAGGTGTGGAGAGAGCCCGGAGGTCTCCACCATGGCCAGAGGCTGGATGTGCCCTGAGAAACACCTCCCTGCGTGGTCACTGTTGCTGAGACATTTGTCCGAACCAATCATCAGTATAAATCATCAATATAAAATACATCAAAATAAGCTACAAAATATGAGTAATCATCAGATTTTAAATGACGGGTGTGTTGCCAAGTGGTACAACCCTATCTTTTGTTTTGTTTGAACAAAATACACACAATAAAAAGCAAACTAATTTTTATTTCTGTGTGTCATAAGCAAATATTCACTTTTTTTTTGCCTTTTTAAAGTTTTTATTTCAAAAAATAAAGCCTCAGTTAATTTTACATAAATATCTGGAGAGGGAAGAGGACAGGCATGTGGTGGGGGCTCGGCCCCGACCTCCTCTTCTCTTACACATAGTATTGTAAAAACAAATGGGCCAAGGATTTCCTGAAGTTGCATATCACCATATCTTTACATACTTTTTTTTTTTTTTAAAGATTTTATTTATTTAGTTGACAGAGAGAGAGAGAGTACAAGCAGGGGGAGCAGCAGGCAGAGGGAGAGGGAGAAGCAGACTCTCCACTGAGCAGAGAGCCTGGTGCAGAACTCGATCCCAGGACCCTGGGATCATGACCTGAACCCAAGGCAGATATTTAACCAAAGGAGCCACCCAGGTGCCCCCATGTTTGTTTTATTTTTTAAGTTAAGTATTTATTTTAATGCATTAAAAAAAATAACTCCTAAACAAAACTTCACAGAGATAGTTTTGCTTAGACTGAGCCTAAAGGTAGAGATGGGGGTGCCTGAAAACGAAGTATTAAGTGAGTACTCATTTCATCAGCACAAAGAGAAGATTAAAGTGAGACTGGTTCTCAAACAGAAGGTGGTAGGACCCATGACGCGCCCCCAGACAGACTTACAAAAGGCCCCACTCGTCACTAAATGGAGTCGTACATTACATTTATATGGGAGGTAGTTTGGGAGAATGATAAAAATTTGAAGCTCAGTTCATTAAAAAAATCAGATTTAGAGCAGTATTTTGCTTGTTCATATGAATGTTTGATGTGTTGGTGGTAAACTTAACTCGTGTTTTTGATGTGCACTGAAACACTAAAAAAAAAGAAGCAACAATCTAGAATCTCATATGGCATTTGTGCTTGTTCCTTAGAATCAGCACCTTTATATCAGCACATTTAACATTTAACAACGTCAGATTGGACACTGCTTTGAGCAGAACCAGCTGCATAATTGCAAAGCTCAGAGCAAAATGAAAATGTGGGGCCCCGTGTTCAAAGAGCTGAAAAAAAAATCTTGCTATTAAAGAACTAAAATATAAAGCTTTTTCCTTTCTTCTGTGGTCTCCTTCTCAACTCACAGTATTTTTATTTGCTTCTTTAATGTCTGCAGTAAAGAAAATTTGAAATAGTAATTTTTAACGTATATCTCTCATCTTTATATCGTGCAATGTTAAAGTTTTCAGGACAAATGTCAGAACATTTAACTTGTATATAGAATTGCCAAAATTACAGGATTCATATGCAATGGCTCATACATGCATATGTATTTCATTCTTACCAAATCACTGGAAACCCAGCAGAAAACTGACTCAACTGGTCTTCTGCCACCTCTTGATGTTTGCATATCCTACCAGTCTTTCCTTTTCCTTCTGTCATTGTCAGTGGTTAAGTCATTGGCTAACATGGAGACATGAAATGACAAAGGCCAGGACAGGGCTCTCTGGTCATTCCTGTTCCCTTTTATGCCACTACCTCCTTCCTGTTTCAGCAAATTCTGGTTTTCACAGAGAGTGCGACAGCCCAGGCTGCCAGTGGCCGCTTACTCAGTAGTACACTTAACGTACTCAGTCTGTACTGATTTGCATCTCATTGAAGTCCCACACCTTCCATCCTGGGTTCTCTAGAATCCTGTGCTTGTGGTGATATCACCAAAGCTTCCTGAGAATGGCAAGGCATAGAGGTGAACCACATTGTTCGTCTCTCCTCTGATCCCCTGCCTGCCACACTCTTCCTCTGGGCTTCACATACAAAACACAAGCTCAGAGATAAAATTATTAAGAATTGCACGAGAGCAGAGCATTAACGAAGCCTGGGGTCCATCTGAGTGTGGGGTCCCATGGGACTTCGTAGCCTGTGTTGAGAAAAAGGAGTGAACCAAAGTTCCGATAACGTTAAAACACTGACACAAACACGATGCTTTAGTATCAGACTGTTGAAAAGCTACAACCATTTTCTTAAAAAGCCTTACTAATAGTAAAGTTATTATGGTAGACACTTTATAATGTTCTTTTCAAAGAAAAATCCTGTTGCTCTATACTCTCATGTCTTGACCTTGAGTCAAGGAAATCACCCAAGCTCAGTCTACACAGAACAGTTACCAAAGACTGGGGCAAAGTCCATTCATTCCCACTAATTTATAAATAACTCACGGTTTGCCCTAAAGTACGTAAATTATGGGTCTTGCTAAAATTTTAGCTCATAAAACTTCCTTGCGGCATCTGCTACCACCTACATGTGTGGCTTTGGCAAGACATTTAAACTGTTTATATCTCGGTTGAACTACACGACTTTTGAAGAGCCCTACACATCTAATTTTGGGGAAAAAAAAAACATTCTATCATCTTTTCTGGAAATGATCCCTTTCAACAATTGATTATTTCCTGTCCTGAAGCCAAAATTAGATAGTCATGTTTTTGTTCACTACACGGACCGTGCCTCAAACCACAATCTTATAGGCTACAAAAGCCAATGGAGTATCGTGAATGAAAGTAATCTCACTGACCTGTACACTTAAAAATGGTTAGAATGGCAGTTTTATGCTATATAGATTTTACTAAAACAAGGGAAGCAAAGAGAGGCGAACCGATCCTGTTTTCTGCTTTTCAGATGACTACGTATGTGTCATAACATGTGATCAACAACATGTTTTTGACATGAAAATACCAAGTGGCTGATTCTCTTGTCTTCAGACACAGTGATAGAAGCAGAACAGGTGGACGAAAATGCCCGTCTCTGAGCTCCAGCCCCACCCCCGTGAGGCCTTCTGCTCTGCTCCTCGAGAACGATGTACCAGTGGTTCAGTCATCATGGTTTCTCCACCATTAAAATGGAAATAGCTATTGCACAAAAGTTGTTGTAAATTAGGTCAATTGATGTGGGGGACTAGCCCAGCACCTCAGCCATTACACCTATGGAGTAAACACACTTTTTCTTCCTATCCTATCCTTCCCTGAGTCCAGAGGTCTAGTGCCAGGACTGTTTCGATTTCGGTTTGTATTTGCTTTTGCATTGATTTCTTGCTCTCTGTGTCGATCAAAGTTGCCTTGTAAAGCTCAGAGTACTTTTCTGCAATATTCAGACTTCTTAAATTCCTTCCTTTCTTCATCATCTGCGATGGCCATGCTTTTCCCATTCCTATGACATGAGGAGGAAGCCAGCGACCGCACGGCCCTGTAAGGTATCCAGTGGCAACTCTTGCCCCACCATGACTGCCCCACCCAGGGCCTCTGGTCAAGATGATCACTTCATCCACTTCATCACCCAGGGGCCCCACTGAGCAACCATGGAACCTCCCAGTAGCAGCTACTCCACAGCCAGCCTTTCCTGTCCTGAAATGACATCCAGGAACTAGCTTCATCAGGCTGGATCTCTAGTAGGGCTTCTTTCCCTGCTCAGCTAAAGGACCCCATCCCTAGGAGAGACATGCTGTGCTGTAGCTGGATCACCTATGTTCCTGAAGGTGCCGAGGATTTGTATATAGTTGCTACATCCAGTTGGGGTTGTACTGTGCCACAGGGATTAGGGACATGAGTAAAAGGAATTTCTGGGAATATCACGATAGTGATTTAGGGTTTTACTTTTGCTTTGTATTCATGGGTTCCCTATAATCAGACAGAGAGGAACCCGAGCAGGGTTGGGGGGGAGATGTGTGTTTGACTGTCAGGGCTGGCACCGTATCTATGAGACAGAGAGCTGAATACACTCATCTAAAATCCAGCATTGGCAGACCAAGAACCCTACAACTCCTTTAGTTGGGCTTCTGGCCGAGACCTCTGGTTAGCTGGCAAGTGAGGCCCCCGGTTCTTTCTGTGGCCAGCCTCCTCCCTCTGGCACATCTTCCTCTTTAGTCTCACAGGGCTATCCTGAAAAAAAAAAAAATAAGCTTCTGTTCCAAACCAATCCATCTACTAAATGTTTTTCCAGGATAAAGTTATTCTTCCTGTAGGCAGGCATATTTTATTTGGGATCTGCCTCTTCTAAGTCAAACAACCAAAAACACGTTGTTTCTGCTTACACCATTTTTTATTGTTCATGTGTCAATCATTTCTACCTCTAGGTATTGTTCTTTCAGAACAGAACCACTAAAGACAGAAGCCTGTGTGGGGTAAGATCATACAATATTAACACTGAATACACATATTAAAATTTTAAATCAAGCACATCTACTAATTGCCAGTGTGTTCCTGTAATAACAAAACACTTAATTTTCTAGGAAGTTGTAGTATTGCTAACAGTATAATAACGCGGTTTAATTTGGCTCTGTTTAGAAACACAGTGCCAGTGAACCTTGTGTTATGTTGTCATTGGCTGGAAGCCACGCATTCAGCTCAGGCCCAGGTCCAGGGCTCACACGCGGTCTGCAAGAGATCAACATTGAGCCAGATGAGGGGAAATGTCCCTTACGCTTTTCTGTACACTTTTCCTGAAGACCTGCAAACTAGAGCACCACTTATGTAAGATCTCGTTAAACGTCTTCAGTTTAGGGTTTTAAAGCCTGTTTTGAAGACAGCCTTGCATCATGATAGATGCCCTAAATGACCGTGACAGAGAAAAAAAATTAAAACTTTATAAAACCACATATTAAGAACAAAAATATATGTATCTTTTTATCACAGTAATGGCATCGTATCCTTCTGGGCTATTTTCTAATGCTAGGAATATACCCAGAATGCCAGTATATTCTCGAAGACTTGGTTAGTTCAAAAGTATTTTCATTTTTCCTACCAATATCCACTTGGAAGTCATTGGTAGGTAGTGGATGGCATGATACACATGCGTAAATGTGGGTTTTGTTATTTGTGGCAACTCACAGTGATGTACAAGTGTTATGGTTTTACGAAGGACTGAATCTCGATTGTGAATAAAGCATCTCATGAGACACTTGATTTTTTCAAGTCTATGAGAAAAAGAATTAAAAGAGCATTAAAGTCAGGGAAGAAATGCCAAACTACAGGGCTGCTCCATATTACTGCCGAATCTCATCACGGCTCCTAGCAGTGAAGGTCATGCGGGTTCCCTGGTCTGTGTGTTGGAGGGAGAGGTGATGCAAGCCAGTGAGAAGAGCCCTTGGAACCCAGGCTGGTTCAGGTCCTGCCTTGCAAGTCACAGGGAACAACTGGACTGAACCTTTGCACAGTGATGATTGTAATGACAACAATGTGTTTATAAGTAAGAAGAGGGAAAAATAAATCTAAGGGAGGGCAATAACCAGATCTGTCCAAGAGTGTTGGCCTGATGCTTGTGCTCTGCCATGAATCTAAGACCCCAAGTCCATGGCATGAGCTGTGGACAGGGAGAGCGTGGCTGATTTTGGTGAATGGTGAATGGTATCATGAAGGATAGAAGCGATGACGTGAGCAGACCAGGGGAGGTTACGCACTCCAGGGGCACCTGCTCTGGGAGGTCACTGAACAACTGGCTCTGGGCTCCTGGCAGCCTGCAGGGAGGCGGTGTCAGACATTTATGGTTTTTCTCTTCTGTAAGGCATCATGGCAAGACTCCTTACAGTTATTTTTATTCATTTTCATGAAATACTTGCTATTTCCTGAGTTTAGGCATAAAAAAAGTGCCCTGAAAGACAAAGCTAATGAGAGGCAGGGCTTGTGTTTCAAACTTGGGCCCATCTGCTTCTAGATCTTTCCTGAAGCCCTTTCCCGTTTTCATCAAAGTGTCCTTATGCTCTATAAAGTCACAAGAGGAGCACACAAGCCAATGACAACAGCATATTAAGAAAACTCTCCTGCTCATTCCCTGGGCTCCCTTCAGAGTAATTCCAAGAAAGAACAGATGTCAGAAGGTCATGTCCAAGAATCAGAGTGTCGGGACCTTTACTGGATGTGTAACTTGGCTCTGTTCCTTCGTGTGTAACACGGAGATAGTAACAACACCTGTTCCAGGGCTGCTGTGTGGAGTGTGTACGTTCATCTACGGAAGATTGTACAACAGTGCTGGCACTAACATACAGCGACACGTTTTCATATGACGATGGCGAAGGTGATAATTTTGCTTCGTGCGTCAGGTTGAAAATTTTCTCTTTGTCATTCACCCCGTTCACACTGGAGTGCAGACTCACGGGAGCCGCTCCGCATCTCATCTGTTTTATGCTTGCTTTGATGAGTTGCTGAGTGAGAAGGAGCTACGTTGGGAAGTAGCCTGCATTTCAGGGTAAGGACATAGAGAATAATTAGAGTTAATATTAGTAGGATCATCACACACTTGATACTTAAATTATCTATTATTTATTACATTCATTATTAATGAAATATTAAATATTTAAATGCATTTTTATAATTGTCAAATTCTTATGAAATGTCAGTTGATCCTGACCCCCCAACTCACATGCAGGAAAAAAAAAAAAAAACAGAGGAAGGAACCAGAGAAAGAATTTTTAAATTCACTGGAATGTCCCTCACAGAAGTCAGAGTCTAGGAAGCAGGCAGAGATGAGATGACTTCCAACAGCCCAGTTGGGACCCAAACCCAGTGTCCTTGGATTCACCCCCGCATGACAGCATCTCAATGACATTTTATCTAGACAAAGTTCACATGTCCTTATTCTTTGTCATAAAATCCTTACACCAGAGGAGGTTACACTTTCATCGTCATCTTAGCCGGAAGGAGGGCTGGTGGGCAAGGGGATAGGATGACCAAATATATAGTAGAAAAAATACATATATGCACACGTATTAGAAGTTTCTTGCATATGATGGGAAAGGCCCCCAGATGAGAATTTCAGCTTATTAGAAACCTAACTCTTTGTGACCTAGGACAGACATTGATCCTCCTTCCTTAATGATGGCACTGGACCATTCACTCTTTACCAAGATGATGAGGTGCACATCGTGGTTTCCTAGAGCTGTACAGGATTTGTCTCATAACAACACTTCATTGCCAGGAATAGATTGTCATAAACTGTAGTAAAGATTTTTTTAAAAGATTTTATTTATTTATTTATTCATGAGAGACACATGGGGAGAGGCAGAGACACAGGCAGAGGGAGAAGCAGGCTCCATGCAGGGAGCCCGACGTGGGACTCGATCCCAGGACCTCAGGATCATGACCCTGGCCAAAGGCAGACGCTCAACCGCTGAGCCACTCAGGCGCCCCAAGATTTTTTTTTTTATGATGACCAGGTTCTGAAGGAGATTGCGTGTTAAGGGAAAGAGGACGTTGAAGAAGTTCCTGCAGAGGCAAATAGCAGAGCACTGATATGTGTGCAAAGCAAGTACATACGCCCGTCAGAGTCATGCATCAACATACTTGTTAATAGTAAGACATTTGAAAACACATATAAGTGAAGTGTCGATAAAAATCACCTGTGTTCTCTCCACCTCAAAAATAATTACAGCTATTATGATAACTACTACTCTGGATCTTTATTCCTAGGCTATATAGTGTACACATAGTGTACAACGGTTTCAGAAGCTTTATTTTGGCTTCCTTCCATATCTTGATATGTGTCTCCACTAATAAATACAATATAATCCTAAATGACTCCTTACTATCCCATTTTAGGTATGCACTACCAAATCCCTACTATTAAGTATTTTGCTTTAGAAATCTCATTATTACAGAGTTTCAGTGAATATCCTTGTAGGCGGATCTGTATGTAAATACTTATTTATCCTTAGGATAGAATCCCAGTAATAGAAGATCTCTCCGTGTGCTGCTATGATTAACTCTTCTAAAAAGGGTATCAAATGAGCTTCCATAGAGACCTTCACCTTCCTATCAGCAGAGTGTGGGGTTCCGGATTCTCCTGCACTCCTGCCAATATTCGATTATTTCAAAAATTCCACATTTTTTTGTGTGTAAGAGTATTGCTGTGTTTCGATGACGAGCTTTGTTGAAACTATACACGTGTGTGTGTGCACGTGTGTGTATGCCTATGTGTGCACATGTCCACATACCTGTGCACATGAGTATGTGGCCGTGCAGGCAAGCATGCCTGTGAACACGCACACAGATGTACATGCATGTGTGTACCTTAGCATTTTCACATCATGTACTTGGAAGAGCACCGTATGGTGCTTCACAAGGGGGGTGCTTCGTCATACGCATAGCGGGTGGGGAAGGGGGGCAGCATCACCGCCCACCCCATGCTTCTCTGTGTCCAGGGGGGAAATGCAGGTGTTTCTACCTGACTGCATCAACGGAGTAAGAGGCAAGGGACCTCCATGGCCATTGCCACATTTAGTGTTGCTGCCTCGTGAGTTTCACGAGAATTTTACATTTTTCTCTTAAAAGGAACCATTTCTTCAGTTTTATTTTATTGTTGTGATTTTTATAAATGGAACCTCATGCTGTCCAGGTCCCCTCTCTCCTCCCCACCAGCCCCGGGCCTCGGTGTTTCCTGCAGACACTCTGACATGTACCTCTCCTGTTACCTGAGCATGAGTGAGCGCATCATTCAAGGCCTGGGGGAGAAAGTGAAGAACTTATGCTTGAAATAACTTCCTTTTTAAAAAAGATTTTATTTATTTATTTGAGAAGGAAGGAGAAAGAGGGGGAGAGCACAGGGGCAGGGAGAGGGAGAAGCAGACTCCCCACTGAGCAAGGAGCTGGACACGGGACTCAATCCCAGGACCCTGAGATCATGACCTGAGCCGAAGGCAGATGCTTAACTGAGCCACCCGGGAGCCCCTGCTTGAAATAAATTCTAAATTACAAAATCCTTTCAAACTCTTCTTTTATTTTGCATATTTGCTCATGGCCACAGGCACCTGTCCCTCCCCTTCCCAAATCCTCACGCAGTCCCTTGGGGCTTTTCTCCTCTTCTCTCCATGTCACCCCAAATCTGTCCCTCCTGGACAGCAGTTCACCTGTCTCTCCTGTTTGCATCCTCTGGACTGACAGCATGATTAACAAAGGTGAGTGTTTCGTACACTGCAAACCTCTGCTGTCACACGCGTGTGCTCTAAAAGGCCCCTTACAGTCATGAAATTGTTACCTGTTCTCCTCTGACACCATTTCCATAGGTGAGCATTCTCAGTTTCTCCTTCTCACTTTAAACTTTGTCTCTCCCCTTGGCCTAGGATGACCAGGAAACAGGGCGGCAGAAATACTGTTTCCCTAAGCCTAGCCCCAGGGAGGCCTCCTGTGCGTCGGTGCTCCCTCAGCCTTGCGTAAATGCACCAGGCCGAGGACATGTTCCAGGCTCTGGTTTTTTGCTCATTATGGTATTATTGGTTCTAGGCATTTGGTGTGTGCACACAAGTATGAGTATGTGTGCCTGTGTGTCCCTGTGTGTGTGCATGTATGTGTGTGTCTCCAACATAACAATGCACCTGTGCACGTGTGTGTGCATGTGTGTCTCCAACATAACAATGCATCTGTGTGCATGTGTGTGCATGTGTGTGTCTCCAACATAACAATGCACCTTTGTGCATGTGTGTGCATGTGTAGTGTGTCTCCAATATAACAATGCACCTGTGTGCATGTGTGTGTCTCCAACATAACAATGCACCTATGTGCATGTGTGTGTCTCCAACATAACAATACACCTGTGTGCACGTGTGTGTACATGTGTGTGTGTCTCCAACATAACAATGCACCTGTGTGCACATGGGTGTGCATGTGTGTGTCTCCAACATAACAATGCACCTGTGTGCATGTGTGTGCATGTGTGTCTCCAAAATAACAATGCACCTGTGTGCAAGTGTGTGTCTCCAATGCAACAATGCACCTGCCCACAAGTTCTGTGACTAACAGAATAAGTAAGTTTACCTCTTCTGTCGAGGAGGCCCGCTTCCTTTCTTGCTGCCTCCATGAAGAAATGTCTTGGGCAAAGTTCATATCCACAAGGAGACAACAACTTGGCTTTAGGACCTCACCGTCTGGGGCTGGCCTCTGAAGGACTGGACTCCCCTCTATTCCTGAGTCCCCTCCCCTAGGGCCAGGGGGCTGTGTGTGTGCCCTGTTAGCGAGCCCCTGTGTGTCCAGGAGGGCTAGGTGATGGGCTTGTTTTGAGCTTTATTTTTTTATACGTTATTTATTTATGAGAGAAAGAGCATGAGAAGGAGGAGGAGCAGAAGGAGAGAGAGAAACCAGCTCGCTGCTGAGCAGGGAGCCAGACTGGGACTCGATTGCAGGACCCTGAGATCATGACCCGAGCCGAGGACAAACGTTTACCTGACTGAGCCACCCAGGTGCCCCTGCGCTTTATTTTTATAATTCACCAAACACAGGACTACACAACCCTTCAGGTATTTTCCCCTTCATGAAGAGATTCACAGATGCCTTCCTTCTGGTCACATCTTGCTGCTGTGCAATCTGTTCCTCCCTTTCGTGACTCCGAGTGGTTCCTTCCCTGCATTGTGTGCATCACAAACGTTGACAGGACACAGCAGAGCACTGTCACTTTTACATCAAGCAGCGCTCTCCGTTCGCACCCCTGGATCCAAACTTTCCATAGACACTCACCTTCCGTGCCTTCAGGTCAAATGAGGGACAGGTGGGGTTGTGGTCACCTGCTCAGCTGCCAATTCTGATGTATCGTAAGCACGTTTTATGGAAAAAATCACATTCCATTTTCAGAAGCACAGATAGAAACCGATTTTCTGAGATGTCAACCTAAGGATGCACCTCCCTGGCTCGAGGCCTTGGGGAGCCCACCGAGGCCCACACAGTCCCCGAACAGAGTGAGGGACCAGAGCCCAACAGCATGAGGGCTGCACGTTTTAGCACCTTTTCCGCCTTCCCTCCTCCTCTTTCGCCTGAATTGTGACAGGACGTGTGCTCCATCCCCACCGTCCGCCTCTGCTCCTCCACGCGGCCCGGTGCTCCTTTCCTCTGCCCAGCTTCCACTCAGCTTTGGAAGAACGCATCCTATGACTGTACCTGTCCCAACGGTCCTGCGACCCTCGGCAGAGGCCTGGCCCTCCTGCTCGGTGAGGACGGTAGCCTCCTATCTTGGCCCACACCCCCGCCTCTGCTGGACAGGCTCAGGCCGCGGCGTGCCCTACCCTCATTTGCTTGGCCAACATGCTGCACATGAAACGGACTCCAGTGAGGCTTTGGGCTCACGTTGGACACATAGCCCTGCTACATGGGGGCAAGAGAAGGTATTTGCTCTCTTGAAATCTTCCCTAAATTTAGTCTCTTCTGTGAAAAACGGAATGCCACCCACTGTAGCAGATACTGCTGGTCGGTCGATCTAACTCCGTCCAGGAGCGTAGAGTCTAGAAAAATAAAAGCTGGACTTTCCAGACTCGTGGAAGCGAAGACCGCAGATGTACTGGGAGTTCTGCTGATGGGAATTACTTGGAATTATGGATCTGCCAGTGGGTGCAAGGCGATGAGACCTCCATTCTGTTGATGTGCTCTGGGAGCTGTTGGCTGCACCAGGACTGCCTGCATCAGCTGTGACGCCCTGAGCGTGGCAGGGCCAGGGGCTCCCTTGACTGGTCCGTGCATGTCATGTTCCACCCCAAAACCTTAGTCCCTTTGACTGTCAACAGCCTAGAATAAATCCCTTTTTCTTAAAGTAGGTGGGCTGGATTTGATCTGTGCAATGGTAACCCGTCACACAACCATCTCCCCGTATGCTTATGGCCATGAAACACAAAGATACATACAACTTCCTACTATATTGTTTATACATAACCAATACATTGTTTTTTTTTTTCAATTGAAAATAACCTGACTTGATGAATCTCCCATTTCTTAGGTGTGGGATCGTTCTGACACAGCTCCCCAAGAACGAGACATGGGTCATTTTTCTCTTCATGGCACTAAATGCCCACAACCGACTATTTCTCCATGACTGGTGTCCACTGATCCATTTTGAATTAAGAAAGGTAAAAGAGTACTTAGGAATATATTCCATGACACTGGTACATTTTTGTACTACTTAAACTGTCAAGAACCATTACAGGTGTTAACATTTTTAAAGAAAAAACAGAAAATCTTGTTATTCTTGATTTTTTTTTTTTTTTTGCCTTGAAGACCAAGTAAAATGCTAAAACCTAATGATGTACATTACTTTGTTTTAATTTCCTCACTGAATGCCTTTCCCACTGATGGTGCACTTCAATGACAGGGGAAAATAAATCCAGCCATTGTTCGATCTTGTTTTTAGATTTGCTCTAAAGTCCCATCTTAAGATGCTTTGTGTGCAACACCAGAGAATACTCTTACAGAGAAAATATATGCTTTTTTTGCTTTAAACATGCAATTAGCTGAGAGGATCTGTACCGGTGAGGGGGGCAAATGGTTGTGACACAGTCCTACTGACCATGTGCCTCATCTCATTTGCTAATTTTCACTGCATCCTCAAGGGCATAACGTACTCACTTATGTATGGTTTTTTTGGAAACTCTGGTGGAAAATAAGCCCAATTCCTATTTGTTTCTGGTGCTTTGGAAAGAATTATTTACTGCCTTTATGGGAATGTGCTGCTTCTCTCTCTTCATACCGGACCCCAGTATTGTGCTTCCAGGATGATAACCATCTATTTCTTTCCTCACACTGCCGAGCCCAGAGTGACCCCGTCTGACCCAATTGAAATTGATTTTGTTGTTGAACTCCTCGCTGGTGCAAATTAATCTTAGATCCATACAAGATCAGGGAAGCAAGACAGAGAGTAGAAAGATTTCAAGTACGGAGGGAAAAATTAGTTCTGGAGAAGGTATTTTAAGTTCGGCAAGATAAATGGTCACAATGACTTCCTTTGATAGAACATCTGTAGGAACGGGGAGGAGAGTGACAGGGCTTCTCACAGAAAGGCTGTAATTTAATAGCCTGATTTCCTGCCCGGTCCTGCCAAACTATCCGTGGCTCCTGACAGCTGATAGAAATCACTGAGGGTTTGATCGGGTCCCCAGTGTGGGACAAGTTGAGACCCATCTTTCCCCGAGACTCGCCAGGCGACAGTATGTTAGCAGGCAGGGAAGGTTTCGGGCTCCTCATTAGAACAGAAAAGCTTGATCATTTTTGCTGTTTGTCCCAGCCCCCCAGAGGGACAGGCACCCTGTGTTTGCCCCAGGACATCTCCCATCACTCCCCCTTTGTGCAGGAAAGCAAATCTTTTGGGGGGTGGCTTCTGTAAGGTGCTCAGAGGCAGCTGGGTTTCCTGAAGGTGGAAACAGGACTCTCTCTCTCTCTCTCTAAAGGGGGGAATCTAAGCTCTGCATTCTTTGTAAAATCTTCGCACAGCCACTGCAACACTTCCAGGATGCATGTTCTGATTCTTAGCAACAAGCTCTTCTGAGCATTTTTCTCACACACTGGCCTCACATTGGCTATTTCCGTGGACTTCCTCTGAACAATGATCTCGTGGATGGGCCACGAGACGGCGGCTAGCCCGGGGTCCTGCTTCTCGGAAGGACTGCAAACATTCCCCCACTCCCACTCCTGACTCACCGGGCAGAGACCAGATGGCAGGCAAATGGAGGCACAGAGCTCCCGGGGGCAGGTGGCTCAGCCTTGAGATGTCAAGGTCCAAGTTACTGCTCTACAAACACAGAAATCAGGGCTCCCCTGCCCCCTTTGGCACCCCAAATTTCATCCCCGCACACATGATGTTGTCCTCTTATTGTACTTTTTATCTCATGATTCTTACACAGACACATTTTCAGAAACCTTTGAGTAAAACTCATGGCCACGTTATCATTAAAATGCAGTGATGCTGGGCAGGTTTTTTTGTTTGTTTGTTTTAGTGTTTTTAAATTGATTTGTTTCATAATAACATCTAGCTGCAAAATACCAGTGTTTCAATCCTTAGTTTTTTAAAAGTAATACATTTAACTGAAAACAAAAATGAGATTTTATGTTTTAAATACTTAATGTAATCTTACCAGCCAAAGATAAGAATTTTTACTCTGTATGTTAATATCTATGTTATATACATTCGTGACATATATACGCAACCTAACATAGTTGAAATCAGTAACATATCTGCTCTTTTCTTGGAACAATATATCCTAATTTCTATTCTTCTATATGGATTCCATAGTCATGATTTGTAATGCATTGTAACATTCCATCTTTTATTATTTATAGTATTGGAAATACTATGCAATATATCTATTGCATACCTTTATTTTTCTATTAAATGATTAGTTTCGAATAAATTGCTAAGAGTGTAATTGATGGACTATCAAAGTGTAAAAATATTAAAGACTTTGATATCTGTTTCCATTTTCTCTCCAAACGAGTTACATCAATGTGCATAGCTGCCAACTAAGGCCACCAGTTTATGCATGGGTGTGTGTATACGTGTGTGTATGTGCATGCACGGATGACCAAATTGCATCCATTTATATCGATCCTAAAAAAATAAGGATTTGCAATACTTTCTAGACTTCTTATATATAAAGGCTCCTCGGAGTGTTTCAGAGGATTATTGCTCTATTCAATCTTCTACCAGTGAAAAAATAATTTAAATAGAAAAGCTCATTGTAGTTGGAGAAGATCTGGAATAAAACCTACAATTTGAGGCCAGACAACTCTATGATGTTCTTATTAAAAAAAAAAAAAAATGATGTCATTGTCTATAAAACCAAACATGGCCTCTGATGCTAAATTACTTAGGTGGATTCACTTATGTTTTTAAATAAGTTGTGTATTCAGTTTATCCTGAGGGTATTTTAAAAGAATGAAGTGGAAATATGTGAACTCAAAAGATACACTGGAGCCCCCAGGAAATGGTTGGGGTGTGAAAGTGAATCTGATGGAATCTTTTGAAGAGGAAAAGTATTTTGCAGGCTCCTGGAAGTCCACATAAGGGACCCTGGATCATGGGTAGTTCTTTCTGTCCCAGAGGTAGTCTTTACACTAAATGCCAATGGACCTGCTTGATTTGGAAGAATTGCATTCACTTGAAAAGGAAAGACATTTAAAAATAGCTACAGAACTAAGGATTATTATTTAATCCAGCAGAACAATAAATACAAACTAAGCAAACCCACTCTCCCAATGGACATTTATGAGTGTTCCATTGCCTTGATGCTGTAAAATCTTGGTCTGGCTGCCATGCTCAACCTTCCAGCCACTCCCCCATTTTCCTAAGAAGAATCTGAAACTCATAGATACATGTTCTTGCAATGAGAGCATGTAAACAATGCTTCTGATAGGGGATTTCCTCAAGGAGATTCTGGGATGAAATACCAAGCAAATTATTGGAATTATCTTTAAAGATCTAAGGTACTAGGTCAGAGATGGGTGTGAATATTCAAACCTGCTCATTTATAGGTCTTCCCAGTTTTTGTTTCTTATTTCTTAGCACACAGAAAAGACAAAATGTCAGCCTCAACAAACCATTTGACCAATGAAACATTTCACCCGTGTTGGGGAAAATGAGATCCACATTAGCATGAAGCAATTCTCATAAATCCAAAAGATCTACAGATAAACTCAGAATGTGTGATTAGTTACTTTCTGGTTAGTAATTGGTACAAAATGTCAGGAATCAATAACATGTAGTGTTTGCTGATTTAGCCAGGCAAAGCAGGTTATGTTCACTTACTCATGAACTAATCCTTCAGAGATAATCAATATTGTAATTACAATACAGAAAGAAACAACAAGGAAAAGGAAGTCATAATAATTTATTGTAAATGATGTCTTTCTGGTGTCTCTGGAACATTTCCCAAAACAATTACAGCTCATTTTTCTACATTGTGCTTCACTCTGCAGATTTAGCATATAAATCAGATGATTATCTAATTGGATTTTGATTCTTTCAAAAATTGTTAAATTTCTAATTTCTCCCTCTGACAGTGTACTTGGGAGTTACAATGCATGAGACAAATGGTTATGAGGATAATTAGGGCCCAAGAATGGAGCATATGTTACATTTAACCTTGTGAATGTAGAGGTTTAAGTGTAGTCGAGTTCTGTTTAACCTTGATATCAAGACCAAATGAATAAAGTGCCTGCTAATGAGGAAAAGGGAAAAAGAAGAAGAAGCCACTGTAATCATATAAAAGAACTGTGTAATAAAATACACATATACTTAAAATGTATCTCTGTATTATTTGACAATGTTTTCAACTAAATATTACACTCTTTAAAAGATCTATTTAGAGTTGACTAAAAAATAAAGGTTTTACTTGACATTGGTCAGTAACATTGATCAATAAAGTATTTGGAGAAGATCTTTTGTTCTGCCACTGACTTCCTGGTTTAACTTGAAGAAATCCCTGTTTATTTTTTCTTCATTTCTATAGTGAATCACTTAATAGCATAACATAAATAAATAAATAAATAAATAAATAAATAAATAAATAAATAACATAACATAAATATACAAAGCATGTTTGGAACTGCTAAGACATTAAATATCCTGGTGTTTCTGTCCAGCACTAGGTGTGGAACATGCTGGATGCATGGCTGTTTCAGAAGCATGTTCTCATACACTTTGGTGTAATAGTACCTGGTGTGGGAATATGGACAAGATTATTTTATCAGGCCTTTTTTCAGGCTATGATTCCATGATTTAAGGAATACAAGTAAGTTCAGGAAGTAAGTTCAAGGAAGACAAGTAAGAGAATCAAATAATTAAACCCAAAAGGCATAATTTAGCTTGATAGGAAGGAAGAAGAGAACCAGAAATGGAGGGAGGAGTGGCTTCTTGTCTTCGGCTTTGATCACAGTGCCCTTCTGGCTCCACCAAATCACCTGACAGTCCACTGCTGGACACGGTTCTTCATCTCTTTCCATTTAGCTCTTTCTTGTGAAAGCACAAGCTTGTGTCCATGTGCTTAGTCCTCACATGTGGCTCATGACATGCATGTCCCACAGGATGGCTCTGAACATGCAGTGAGACCCTTCATATAAGGCATTGACCATGATCCATGTCATGGAGTAAGAGCTCAATCAGTGTGAATTATTATTATTATACCAGTATTCTCCTCACTCTGGCTGTCATCTGCATAGCGGTAGTTCCAAATTGAAATAGTTAAGGGATGTAGGATGCCTTACACGACCCTGAGCAGAAAGCTGGCATTCAAACTTCCACTGACATCCAGCATCAGAACAAAAGGACCAATAAATCCTGCCTCCTGAAAACAGTCTTACCACACAGTCTTCTCCTGGCTTACTCCTGAATATATTTTAAATTTAAAGGAAATGGAAATTCCATGGACTGAATGTCTGTGTCCCCTCAAATCCCTATGCCAAAGCCCTAACTTCCAAGGTGATGCTTTTAGGAAATAGAGTCAGTGAGAGGTGATTATACAGTAAGGGCTCCACCTTCATGATGGGATTAATGCCCTTATATGAAGAGACAGGAGAGAGAGAGAGAGAGAGAGAGAGAGAGAGAGAGATCATATATCCTTCTGCCATGTGAAGACACAGCAAGAAGGCAGCCATCTGCAAAGTCAGAAGAGGGTTCTTACCCAAACCCAACCACACTGACATCCTGATCCCAGACTTCCAGAAATAAATGTCTGTTGTTCACAGTAACAGTATTTTTGTTAAAGCAGCACAAGCAGACTACAATAGAAGCTATATTTCCTGTGGTTTCTGAGGCTCCTGCAGATCACACTGGCCAAACCATCCAGATAGAAGAGAGTCAGGGAGGTGGCTGAAGGAGCCAGTCCCAGGAGGCTGAAGAGTGCTGCCTGAACTTGTGGCTGGAGAATATTAAATGCACATGTCTGTTAATTGGGGTTCATACCTTATCCTTTGTTCTTTCTTCACAGTCAGCTTGCTTGTTATGTTGGTATTTTTCAGTTGAGCTAATCTTCTAGTCATTCAACAGATGTGATTTGGAAACCACCTATGTACCAGAAAGTGTACTGGGTCTTTCAGCTCAACAAGATAGGGAAATCTGCCCTCAAGGAGCTTATATTTCCAGATGTTAGCCATGCTCTAAACTCTGGGTTTACATAGGAGAGAAAGGCAAGAAAAAGTGAAAGAGAGAGGAAAGTAAGACAGTCTTAGAAATCCCACAGGAAGAATTTAAAATGAACATCGAGGCCACATCACTGATACTCAAGTATTAAACTCAGTTAAATGAAGCTCTTGAGTATTACTTTTTTTTTTTCACAATGGGTTCTATGTTGGCATCTTTACATCCTTAGAGACAAGGGCAAAAGGACTCCTCATGAGAACACGAAAGCTTTAAGTAGGAGCTTGCTTCTAGAACCTGCAGAACATTTCAGTTGCCTTCCTTCTTACTGCCAAGCCACATGTTGTAGGGCAGGAAGTCTGTCTTGTAGAACATGAATTTGGGTGATTCATCCTTGCTGCTCAGCTCTGGGCCCTCACTCTGACCTCTGATCACCCTTCATGACAGAGACAAAGCCCAACTTGAACCAACCACTACCATGAGTCATATATCATCATTTGTTCAGCCAGGCCTTATTGGCCCTTTCCAACAGCCCAGCAATGTGCTTTGCCCTAGAAGATAGACTCCTGGAGTGTCTCAATCCCTTGGTTTTAGGTCTGGATTGTACAGTTTGTTTGTTGTATAATGTTTTTTTTTTAATTAATTAATTAATTTATTTATGATAGTCATCAGAGAGAGAGAGAGAGAGAGAGAGAGAGGCAGAGACACAGGCAGAGGGAGAAGCAGGCTCCATGCACCGGGAGCCCGATGTGGGATTTGATCCCGGGTCTCCAGGATCGCGCCCTGGGCCAAAGGCAGGCACCAAACTGCTGCGCCACCCAGGGATCCCTGTTGTATAATGTTTTAATCATGGGTGTTGCTCTCGGTCACAGGAAACTACTGAATCATCTCTTGTCTAGTTGCCTCCCCTTTATTGGCATGCAGAACCCTTACCTTTCTGTACATACACTTGTTTTTGTTTTGTTTTTTTTAAGTAAAAAGAAGGAAATCTATATGAGCAGTCAACCTTCCTAGTGACCCTCAATGCAAACAAAGCTTCTGTTTGTTTTATTGCTGCATGACACCCTGAGGCCCTTCCTGGGCTTGAGGAGTGTGCTGGAGAATGTGAGTACTATCTGGGATACAGAAGAGCAGCATAACCAGTCTGGGTCTTCATTGTCCTCATCTCTTACTTTAATGAGATCCTCCGGGGCAAATGCAGTTAAAAATATCAATCAATCAATCAATCAATCAATCAATCTCTGGTGGCCACACGGAAGGCAAAACCTGAGACCCATCCTCAGTATAAATTGGGTCTATTAAATACATCTCTGAACTAATAAAGGGCAAAGCCCTAGAAATTCTGTTTTTCAAGGAAATAAAAAAAAATTACATCTTTGAACACTTCGAAAAAATCATGAAGTTTCCTAAGTATGTAGGTAAACTGAGTTGGTGCCTGCTTCCCTGTCCATCCATGTCTATGATAAAAAGAAAGGCATTATGCAGATATATACGTAAGTCACTAGCCATTCTATGTATTGAAGGATGTTAAACAGTGTTGAGTGCCTGGCAATTGACAGTGTGTGTGTGTGTGTGTGTGTGTGTGTGTGTGTGTGTGTGTTGTTTCTAATTTTGTCATTTGTTGTTTATAATTAATTTCATGGTTTTCTTTTCTTTCTGTTTTCCATCTTTTTTTTTTTTTTTTTTTTAGTTTAGTTTAGTTTAGTTTAGTTTTGTTTTTCCTTTCCTTTTCGGAGAAATGAACATCAGAACACAATTCCCAGTGAAACCACTTTACATCTAACCTTTCAACTCTGAAGTGTTCCATAGCCTATGATACACAAAAATACTGCCACCGCTAGTGAGTCTTACCTTTTCAAGTAAGGTTACATTTTTATTTTTCCTAAGTGTTACTGAGGCATAATGCTATATAAATTTAAGGTGCACCAATAATGATTTGATGTATATGTATCACAAAATGACTACTGTTTAGTGAACACCCATCACCTCATAGACTTACAAATTTTTTATTTTGGTTTAAAGAATTAGTAAGAATGGGAACTTGCAAAAAAATTAAGGTAAAGACAAATTGCTTTTTTATTCAATTTTGATATTAAATAGGATGTCAAGTGAACAAAATGTTACTCACACAGGTTTTGAGCTGAGCCGGAGGGCAAGATTGGGATTGGTGAACTTTCTGCAGGCCTTGGATCTAGGCATTTCCGTGGTTTCTGGATAGTATTGGCCTGCTACCACATGGCACATGCCCAGTAGCAAACTGGCCAGCTGTACCAGAGAGCCCTTCCAACAGTGAGGTGGGGAAGAATGGCCCTCCTTACACTGTTTCACCCAGAGAAGAGACTGTAGATCATACAGACTCCCAATTGCAGTCTTCTTATCCTTATTTTGCTCAATAAGGTGCAAATTTCTTCCCAATTTTTGTAGACACAAACTCTAAAAGGATTATTTTTAGTAAAAAACTTTGGCAGTGGTTTGGAGATTTTTATTATGTTCTCTTTTGCTGCATTCTGGCACCTGTCTCTGGAAAATGCTTAGACATTTCTGCCTTAATATCTTGTCTCAAAACAATAGAACATAGTCTTCACATTGATGGCATTTGTTCCTCATGATTTTTTTTTTTAAATCTTCTCCAGCTGCTGGGATTCAGTGAAGGAGAGGGTGTAAGAGAACTCATGAAGCTCTGAGACCCCACCCAGCCAAGGAGGACTAGAATTAGAACCCAAATACATTGTTCTATTTTTCTTAATATCTTGAGAGAAAAAAAAATATCTTGAGAGAAAATGCAAATTGTGCCTTTTAAATATGGACAATGGGCTCTTTTTTATACCTCTATGCAGTGGAAATTAAATTTTTCATTAGCCAACTTGAATTGTTTCTTATTTTTCATATATATCTTTCCAGGAAATAAGTACCTCTCTTACAAAAGAGGCATTTTTGTCTTAATCATATGGAAATTAGGGATCAATTTGTTGATGAGGGGCTTGAAGTGAAAATTCTGAGCTTCATGGTTGATTGAGCATTAAAAATATGTCTGGAGCTGGCACATAGGCCCAGAGCAATTAAAATGGCAATGATGTTTCACTGTGGAATGGCAGAGGGGAGAAACCCATCCCTCAATGCACCCAGTGGTGCTCTGTTGTAGGGGAGGCGCTGTAGGTCCCAGAAAGCTTTACTCTGTACCAAGAGTGACATTTTAAGAGCAAAACGTGATATAGGAGAGTTCCCCCCTATACACACACCACCACAAGAAAAAAACTACCATTTAGGAATTTTCATTCCAGTAACTTGGATGTGACAAAAACTTCCCATGCAGCATAAAGATTTCTTTTTGAAGATAATCCCTAAAACAGTCACAATTTCCTCTGAATCTGAAGATAATACATAGCAAAGTTGTCTGGTTTACCAGAAAATAAAACCAAAAGAGAACTCAAATATTAGATAAATTATCCAAAATTGTAGTTCATAGAACGTCACCAAAGCATCTCAGGCTGGATGTGGGCCAAATGTTATCTTTACTCTGCCTATAACAAATGCTTTGTCAGTATCAGCCAATTTTTGAAAATCATTATGATTATAAAATCCTCCAGTTCTCAGTGTGTTTGAAATTACTGTAAAGTTTTGATAAACTAAAACACAGAGACAGGAAGAATTATTTTTTGCTGGCATTTTTACTTTTAGGAGAAAGGAAATCGACATATTCATCTGATTTTCCATCACAAGGAAACAAGGTTTAAGAGACCACACTAAAAGTCTACTTTGTGTGTTAGCCTACAGTTGTCCCTCAAAACCCCCAACACTGTGAGATCATGATTGAACCTTCTGTAGATCCTAAGCATTTATAATGTGACGAGTTCCACAGGAAGACTCTGTTTCCCTCTGCAGACACTATTTAGCATGAAGGGGATTCTGGTTTATGCTCTGGGCTCAGTTCCTCCCCATCAGGGCATAGAGGGCTGGAGAACTTAGTGGGTCTGGGCATCACTGCAGATGTCTGAAGCTGGGATGTCAGTCATGACCGTCACTCGGTTCTGCGTGTTATTCTTGTCTGACCTGTCTCTACAGAAATTTAGGACTGGGGATGGGGCAGGCACAGTGTAAGTATTTTGCCTGCATCCCGTCATTCCATTTTCCCAACTAGGTCAAGATGTGGGCCTTGTCCTTATGCCTATCATGGAAGGGAGCCAACGGGGCCTTTGCGAAGTTGAGTAATTTCTAGCGACCACGCTCAAAAACACAGGTGCTGGCTATCACGGAGTCAAGAGTCCCATCTAGTGTCCTGTGTTGGTTCCAAAGTATGAGCTACCCTGATGCACAAGCACATTCACTTGGGCCGACTCCACCTCCCAGGCTCCAAGGCCCAGGACAGATTAAGAATGGAATACTTGTTAAGCACACGGCTGCAGGTACCAAAGCTCAAGATGTGTTTTTGAGTGGACTTCCTTGTGAGCGTTCAACGATAATCTGTCTGTGTTACCCCTTCCTGAATTTCAGCGACTGGTTGTAACCTAGAAACTTCCTTTCCTTGTTATTTTTGCTAAAGATGGTAGCAGTGCAGACCTTGATCTAATTTTTTGTTTTCTTCCAGTCATAGACAATTAAAAAAAATTATTTTAGTGTTTTCTGTTGGCTAAAAACTTCTTCTGGAAGGCATTATTTTTCTTAATGGCCACAGTTTAAAACTCTAGCAGTGAGCATGCCATCTGACCTGGATCAATGAAACCCCAAACCTCAGAAATATGAAGCCAGGCCAAGGGAGAGGGTGGGTGTGGGGCAGCAAGCAGACCCAGGTGGACCGTGAGGACATCTGAATGCTGCACGGAAGGCTGGTTTAAGCAGCTTGGACTTTATAAATCTCCCAGTAAACTGTGAAAGCACAAAGGTCCCTGAGCATTCTCTCTGCCTGTGATATTTATCTTTTAAAAGGCCTGGCCTTCTGCACATACACACATTCAGCAATTCCCCAATGGACATTTTCTTCTCTCTGATTCTCAGAGTTTTCTGACCTTTGAGTAACTGCTGGAAAGGAGGCTGCCCACCTGCAACAGTGCATGTCTCTAAGACAGAAGGAAATGGGCAGGGCGGCAGGGAGCAGGACTGTTGGGGCTTTGTCTGCATTCAATGCTTCTAATTTTGGAGCAGGACGTGAGCGGGGAGCAGGCCTTGGTGGTCAATTAGGAAGTCGCCAGCCGGCCCCAGGGACGCTTGTGGAGGTCACGTTACAGCAGCACAGTGTCTGGTCTGTGTCTGTGCATCTTGCTTCCCAGAAGAGGAAAAGATGAAGAAGGCAGGGAAATGCCTTTCAGGGCCAAAGGAACGAGAAGATCCTCCAAATGAAATCATGCTTCAGACAGGCTGAGTCTCAGGGTACGAGACAACGATGAGCTCTGTTTATAAATACCTGAGGGTTAGCTGTCAAAACAATGCTGCAGACCCATGTCTCCACAATGGATGGTGCGTGCAAGGCCTTTTCTGTGTCACCTGAGAACAAGGCACATTCTTCTCACGTACAATCAGTGGCTTGATAGACTCCCCTCTCAGCTGAACCTGAAAATGACGGTGAGACGAGAAACCAAATGTACATACCCACCCCTACCATCTTCCAAATGAGCCGTCTTCCTGGGATGTTGTAAGAAATTCTGGCCGTGTCTTCTGATAAAGCTCTCAATGGCCCCAGGACGGTCCATCTACTCACTCTGGTTTTTACTTTGGTGCGTGCCCTGCACACACATCTCTCTGCTCAAAGGCAGTTAGACAAAGCAGAGCTTACAAATTCATGGGGGAAGTACTCCAGGGTGAGCTGTGGAGATGTAACTGGACGATGGTTTTGGAGACAGGTAGGTAGCACGATGCCTTGTGCAGATCTGTTTGAGGTAGGACCGCATGGACTCCTGACCAGCAGCAGGTGTCCATCACAGGTCTGTCCCATGACTGGTCAGGTGCCCCCTGCTGGATGAATTTTACAGCATGAACTGTTGACTGGTGAAACTGCTACTGCTTAAGCAAACTCATTTTTTGCTTAGAAATTTTTAAGAATTTTGAGAATCCCTTGGTAGATGATCTCAAAGGGGCTTGTGTGGAACAGGAGGGAAGACTGCTTCATGAGTTGATGGGCTTCTACCTGGAGCACGCAGATATCAATGCCGAAGACCTTCGTTATTACACAAAATACATCACAAAACATGGTTCTGATCATTGCACATATATCTGTGGATATTACTATAAATGGGGCTGATGTAACCTAGTCTCCGGCCACAAAATGCCTGAGAGGTATCTATACCCTGGATATTAGTGACCTATGTGCACATGCAACGTGCCTGTGTATGTAGCACCCTAGCCAGTATTTTCCCATTTCCATGTTTGTATGAACCAGGAACTTATCATTGCTAACTAATTTCAAAGCCACAAGTTTAAATCTTTATGAATGAATTATTGTTTCAAAACGAGGAGCTCTGGCTCATGTTTATCAGTCATGGTCGTTGGTGTGGCCCGGTGGAACCTGTCATGAACTCTACATCCAACTATACGACAGTTGTCTTCTCAGTCCTCAAAAAGACAAATAATAGCATCACATTATGACTACCACTGACAGTGAAAACCTTGCATGCCCTGGTGACATCCTCATTGTCCTGATCGTCACCAACACCACCATCATGGTTGCATTAATACCTATTGAATGCTAGTTTGGCTGACGGCTTGCATGTGTAATTTGTTTCTCCAATAACCATATGAGACTAATTATTAGTACTTCAATTATGCTTAGTATCCCATTTTTTAAAGCAAGAAAACCAGATTCAGACAGATTTACCCATCTAAGAACATACAGCTATTTCATGAGACAGCCAGAATTTGACCCCAAAATGTACATTTATTCTTGCCTTTATCCTTAATTTTAACACATTTATTGAGCACCTCCTACAAGGCCAGTACCGTCTTAGAAACTAGGGGTTCATTAATGTACCAGGCAAAAGCCAGATCTGTGGAGCTTAGGTTTCAGTAGATAAAAGAGGAAAATAAACTATATGATCTGTCATATGGAGAGAAATGCTAAGAAGAAAAGTGGGGCTGGGTCTGTGGCTGGGATTATGGAGGGAGTGGTGGGTGTTTCTGAGCCTTCACTCCCTTTGAAAGTCCCAGGCTCATCTGCCTCTCATGTTCTGTGTTTCTTGGAATTCCACATGACTCTCACGAGCCGTGAGCTGCTGTCACAGCTCTGCTCCTTTTTGAAACACTTTCCCTCTGCCTAAGAATATGGAAAAATTGTGTCATCTGTCCAGGTGCACCCAAGTTACATCTTCCCCGTGAAGCCTCTGGTAACATCTTACTTGCTGTGAGAGAGAGGGGAGGAGTGTGCGTGTGAGAGCATGTGCTTGTGTGTGAATGTGTGGGTGCATGTGAGCATGGGTGTGAGTGTGTGTGCTTGCACACGTGAGCATATATGTGTCTATGTACACTGTGAGCATGTGCATTGTGTGTTTGCACGCATGTGTGTGCATGTGTTCGTGTGTATGTGCATGTGTGTGTGCCAGAGCTAGTTTCTCCGTGTGGTCACAGCATTTATGTATGTTGCCAGTAGACCACATAGTACATCACACCCTGTGTGTTTTATGTCTGTCACCATGATAGAAGTTACACACCTTGAAGGCATTATTTCTATCTCTTGCACACACTCATAGGAGCAAATTAAATATATATCACATAATTAAATTAAATATATTTAGTTTGGCATCTTGACCTGATTTCAAATGGCCTTCCTATCATCTCATACAGCCACACACATGCCAGGTAGTAGGGAACCTTAAAGATGACCTGAGCTGGAGGGGAGATTTGAGGATACCCACACCACTGCTGACAGCTGGGGCGGGGGGGGAGGGGACTTTGACATTGCATTACTCTTTCGAGTCTCAGCATTTAATTAATAACAGAGATATTATTATTGTTGCTTTATTAGCTTAATCCTTGCTATCACTATCGATGTGAGCTCTCCTCAGCTCTCTTTCATTGGCTATAATATTTGGTTAACAATAAAGCCTCCCTATTGAAATGGGGGCTCGAATTAAATAGATGAGAAAACGTTTCGAACAGCAGCATGCTGTATCCATATCAGCTGGTTTTATCTTTGTGAAGTTCCTCCACTGCTGGGGGTTTGCTTTATCTTCTGGAGGCATGTTATTATTTCTAGTGAATCTTGCATCTGTATGCAACCCTTTCTAGTGGTAAATAAAAGTATTCTCGTGGGAGCAGACAAGATGGGAATTCACAGAGAAATTGTTAGAGGCAATTGCTCAAATGAAATGAAACTTGCTCGTTGCATTATTATTTTTTAGAACAGTTTTTTAATCAATCTTCCTCATCATAATGATCGTTTGATTATCAATGTAGTTGAACATCATATGAAGACAGCATGATCTCTTTGAAAATTGCAAAGAGGAGGGAAACACGACTGAACAAAATAGGAATGAAAATGAGACTCAAAATCAGGACATTTGTGACTCTGTAAAGTATTCATCTGAGAATATTATGCATTAGAAAATTGGACCATTTGTTGGTTAATGACAGTGGTAAACCCTGTGATGGTAAGTGTTTCCTAGTAAATAGCAAATTACAGAAATAGAGCAAGAGTCACAAAACCAGTTTCATCAGCTATCCCTTATGTGATTGTGAATAGTTCATATCTAACCTCTTGGGCAAACACGTATCACTTGTAGCGTATAGCTTTGCTTGTTTAACAAAATGTTGTTTTTCGTAACAAGTGTATTTTGAAAAATAACTTTAAAATTACTCAAGTAAAGATTTAAAATTTAAAATATCAAAAAATAAGCAATATCATACAAATATCAGTGGTAATCTTAAAGCATTTTAAATACTATCATTTTTATAATATGAAAACATGGGGGATCCCTGGGTGGCGCAGCGGTTTAGCACCTGCCTTTGGCCCAGGGCGCGATCCTGGAGACCCGGGATCGAATCCCACGTCGGGCTCCCGGTGCATGGAGCCTGCTTCTCCCTCTGCCTGTGTCTCTGCCTCTCTCTCTCTATATATATGTGACTATCAAAAATAAATTTAAAAAAATAAAAAATAAATAAAAAAAACATGCCTCATATAATTTTGAAACTGATTTTTTTTTCCTTCTGCCGTGCAGTGTGGCTATTTTTCCGTGAAAATTTATGAACTTCTATAATGCTACTGGATGGTTGGCCAACATTGCCTATCAGCTTATACCTCTGCATGGGTCCAACTGCAGAGCATTTGAAAAGTCTTGTCTAAGTTTGGCTATTCAAGTGGTTAATATTCTTCTGAAGAAATTTTCTGCATGTCCTTCCATTTTCCCCTTTTATTAATTTGTCAGGTACAATGGATGAATCAAAGAATATACAAATTTTTAATGGATTAAGATTCAAATTTGCAAATGACTCAGAGGAGCACATTGCTGATACAGTCACCAAGGTATGAGACTTGGATCCTCTCTTTGCCTTCTTTATCAATAGAGGGTAGTATTCTTTTCTTTTTTTAAAGATTTTATTATTTATTTATTTATTTATTTATTTATTTATTTATTCATTCATTCATGAGAAACACACACACAGAGAGAGAGAGAGAGAGAAAGAGGCAGAGACACAGGCAGAAGGAGAAGTAGGCTCTATCCAGAGAGCCTGAAGTGGGACTCGATCCCTGGTCTCCAGGATCATGCCCTGGGCTGAAGGAGGCGCTAAACCGCTGAGCCACCAGGGCTGCCTGGTATTCTTTTCTTTATGGTTGTCTTTTAAGTAGTTTTTAAATCTTCCTTCTTATATTTCTAATAATTGGACTCTATGATTACTGATCACTTGCATGTGTAGGGAATTCCTTTTTCATATAATGAAGTGTTTCAGGTAGGCAATGGGTTATGAAGAAAATACACAACAATGCATTGTGTATCTTTCTGATTCACTTAGCCAACAAGATAGGCTTTAGGGAAAGCCAGCTGGTTATGTGGCAAAAGCAAATGTAACATCTCGTCCGTAAAACACCTCTGCTCTGTTGGATCCCTAATGAAGCTTACGATGGCTTGTGGTACTCCTTGGTCAGGTGTCAGACCACAGTTGGGATGTCACAGTTCTGTGATTACCAAAGTTTACAGCGCCATCCCAACACCTGCTCCTTTGTGGGGTATCTAAGACATTGGATCTTCCTTGACTTTGTCACATGCCCAGGACTCCGAGTTCCCATATGCTCCACAGTTACCTGTGCCTCTTCCACGTTTCTTGTAAAGTGGCTTCCCAACATATTTTAAGTCTTTTTCTCTCAGTGTGTCCACACTTGTTTTGATGGCTTAGAAAGATTCTATGTCTTTTGGAGATATTTATAAGTTGCTATATACATTCAGCGTGCATCTTTTCCTGTACATTTTAAGGTGTGTTATGCCATCTGAGGTTCATAATTTTACATACACAAAAGTATCCATCTTTTTCTTCATAGCTTTGAAGTTAGGTTTAAAAGATGAAACTAGTCTTTATCTACATTAAAAAAACAAATTTTATGGTTTCTTGTTTTACACACTTAGGTCTTTAATTCATGTATAACTAATTTTAGGAAATGGTGTATGTTCAGAATCTACATAATTTTATCAAGGATTGTAATAATTCGCATTACCTTACTGACTTCAGAGAATGACTTTATCCTATAAATTCCTGTGTGCGAATGGATGGCTCTGGGACCCTGCAACACCTTTCATGGATCTGCCTGTCTGTGGAGACACCAGTTTCACGTGACATGTTCTTAATTATCCTTACCTGCATAATATAATATAGAGAAGGCAAATCTTGCCACTTCCACTACTATATCATTACTTTCCTTGAATGTTTTTATTGATTCATTATTATAGGTGGGCTTCAGGGACTTTACGCAAGCTTCCCAAAATATTCATTGGGATCTTGAATGCAGTTTCATTAAATACATAGATTAATATTGGGAGAATAATAGTATTTAGTCTTCTCATTCAAAAGCATAGTACATCTATCTATTTATTGAGTTTTTAGATGTCTCTTGATATCGATTTGAAGTTTTCTCTAATGTTTTCATATTTGCAATTAGTTCTTTCTTAGACACATTTAATATATTTCTTGCTGCCATAAACCATTTTAAGTTAATTTTTATATGCAAGAAATTCACTAGTTTTTATAGTGACTTTAACCTAGCCATCTTATAGAATATTATAGTCTAAGAGGATTTTTGTTGATTTCTTTATTTTTTTTTTAAAGATTTTATTTATTTATTCATGAGAGACACAGAGAGAGGCAGAGACATAGGTAAAGGGAGAAGCAGGCTCCCTGCAGGAAGCCCGATGTGGGACTCCATCTCTAGACCCGGGATCACACCCTGAGCCAAAGGCAGATTCTCAACCACTGAGCCCCCCAGGCGTCCCTATTTCTTTATTTTTTTAAGGTAGAATTGATTTCATCTTCAAATACTCCACCTATTGCACACATTTTGTTGTTGTTGTTGTTAAGCTTTTATTATGTTTTAGGCTCCATCCGTGGCACTAGGGACATAGAAGAGAACAAAACAGGAAAAAAGTTCTTGTCTCCTGAAGCTAATATTTTAGTTGAAGAATACAGACAGTTGACAAGCCAGTTAGATTAAAAAAAAAAAATTAAATTAAAAGAAATTAGAAAAAAAAACATATCCTGTGTAAGGTGCCTATAGGAGCTACGAAGAAAAGCAAAGCAGGAAGTGTTAATCGGGAATACCAGAAATAGGATGAAGTATGTTCTCTCTTCATTTAAATTTTTAAATTAAATTTTAAAAATTAAATTAAAAAATTAATTTTGAATTAAATTTTTAAAATTCTTATGTTTTATCTTAATTTAAATTTTTTGTCCATCTCATAAAAAAAAAAGGAAGAGAAAGAAAGAGAAAAAGGAAAATACCTTACGATACAAATCAATGACCCCAGAGTAATAGTGTTATGAGGTAGTGTCAGGATTCATTTTTTTCTTAGTTATGCATTTAGAAGCCATGTCTGTACTTTTCATGATTTTAGCAAATGATTTGAGGTAGATATCCTTATCATGGAAAGGAAGTATTTGCTAAACTATACATTTATAATTTTATTTTAATAAAGTTTATGATTTTCTTTTCTTGCTGTGCAGGTGACACACTTTAGAATCAAAGAAACAAATGCATTGAAAACAGAAAAGTGGAAAAAGATATGCAAACAACGCGTGAGAGACTTGGAGTAGCTGTATTTACAATAGACACACTTGACTGTAAAACAACAGCAGTGTTTCTACAGATAAAGGGTATTTCATAATGATGAAAAAGTCTATTAGAAAGACAAGCAATTTTAAATATATATACATACACATAACAATGAGGTTCCAAGAAATGTGAATCAAAAATGGACAGAATTCAGGGAGAAATAGAAAAATCAACAGTAATAATTACAGGCACTAATATTCCCCTTTAAATAACAGACAGGACAATTAGATTACTAACATGGACATATAAGACCTGAACACTATAAAAACCAAGCAGAACTCACATCACAGGTACAAAACTTTACCTAAAGATAACTGAATACAAACTTTTCTCAAGTACAAATGGAACATTCTCTATGGCAACATCTATTCAAGGCTGTAAAACAAGACTTGTAAATTTGAAAATATTGATGTGGATATGGATAAATAGATTTTTAAATTATAATATGATTAAAGTAGAAATCAATATGAGAAAGAAATTTGAAAAATTCACAAATATATGTAAATTAACTAACACATTTCTTAAAAACCAGTTGGTCAAAGAAGAAATTATAATAGAAATCATGAAATATTTTAAGATAGGTCAAAATGAAAACAAAACCTACCAAAGTTATGAGATGCAACTAAGACAGTAATTCAAGGAAAATTTACAATGGTAAGTGTTTATATTCAAAAAGAAAACAGACCTCAAATCAATACCTAACGATTTTTACCTTAAGACACTGAACAGAAAAAACAAATTGAAACTTAAGAAAACAGAAAGAATAAAGATTGTAACAGAAATTAAAGAAATAAAGACAAGAAAAACAACAGAAAAAAATCCATAAAATAAAAAGTAGGCTGTTAAAAAAGATCAACACAACTGATGTATCTTTAGCAAGACCAATCAAAAAAAAAAAAAAAGTGCGCGTGCGCAAGAAAGAAAAGACGTGTATCACCAAAATCAGAAACAAAAAAAGGGACAGTGATGCTGACATTACAGAAATTAAAAAGGGTTGTAATGAAATACTAACAATTTATGCCAACAAATTCAGCGATTTAGATAAAAAAGAGAAATCCCTGTAAATACAAGACTACTGACATTGACTCAGAGAGAAATATAAAATGCAAACATACCCATAGCAGGAAAATGCCTAACTATTAAAAGTATTTATTTATTTATTTATTTATTTATTTATTTATTTATTTTTGCATTGTTTTATTTATTCATGAGAGACACACACACACACACACAGAGAGAGAGAGAGAGAGAGAGAGAGAGAGGCAGAGACAGGCAGAGGGAGAAGTAGGCTCCATGCAGGGAGCCCCACATGGGACTTGATCCCAGGTCCCCTGGGCCGAAGACGGCGCTAAACCACTGAGTCCCCTGGGCTGCCCGAAAATGTCGAATTATTAATAGGAAAACTTCCCACAAAGGAACATGTGAGCTAAAATGGCATCTCTTCACAATTGAATTCACAATTCAAGTGGCCAATCTACCAAACATTGAAGAATTAATACCAGTTACACACAAAATCCTCCTGAAAATCTAAGGAAGGAACACTCACTCTTATATTGGGTGAATCTAAAGTTTTCCTGTTCCAAAACCAGGTAAAGATATCATCATAAAAGAAAACTGTGGACCAAAAAATCCTTGACAACAGTCAGCAAACTCCTGCAGCAGAACATGAGCAGGATCATGTGGCATTGCCATGTGGGGTTTATTCCAGGTGGGTTGCAAGGTCCTAGTGGCAGCTGAAAACCAGTTATAATCCATGATATCAAAAAAATAAAGGACCAAAACTCCATGACCATCCAAAGAGACACAGAAAAAAACATTGGAGAAAATCCAACCAGTTTCTTAAAATTAGACATAGAAGGGAACTTTTTAAACCAACAAAGGTCATGAGTCCCACCACTAATGTAGTCACACCGAAGACTGACTTTCTTTTGAAGATGATGAGCCCATCAAAGACCCCCTTTTTCTCCACGCTGTCCCACACTGTATGGGAACGTCTGGCTGGAATAATTAGGCGAGAAAAATAAATGAAAATAGACCAGATTGGAAAGTTGCAGCCACTTTACAAAACAGTTTGCAAGTTTCTCAAAATGTTAAACATAGAGTAATGCAACTTTCTAAATCCACTCCTAAGTCTCTGTCCAAGCATCCACACCTAACCCTGCCCAGGAATGTTCATAGTAGCATTTTTTTGTAACAGTCAAAAAATGAAGGTAACTGATATGTCCACTTACCGATATGGATAAGTGGTGTGGACTATCCGCACAACAGGTATCATTCTCCAATAAAAAATGAACTGTAGACGCAAGTGGTGACATGACAAAAGCCTTGAAACATGCTTCAGGAAAGGAGCCAGTCACAAAAGACCGTGTCTTGTATGGTTCCATTTAGATGCAATGCCTGGTATGTGCAAATAGATGGACTCAAAATATGGATTAGTGTTGCCTAGAGCTAGAGGGGTTTGGCAGGAAAGAGGAATGACTGCTAACGGCATGAAGTTTCCTTCAGAAGTGCTGGAAAGATTCTAAAAGTAGGTGGTGGTGATAGTTGCGCAATCACACAACTCTGTCACTATCCTAAAAAAACACTGAATTGTGTACTTGAAGAAGATGAGTTGTAGGGTTTGGGAAGAATAGCAAATAAGGCAGCTAAAAACAACAACAACAACAACAACAACAAAACACTTGCTGATTTTATCAATGTATTCTGACACCTTGTTGACCCTCTGTCTGTATCCTAATGGTCTTCTATGTCCACTTAGGAGCGTTTTCCTACAATAAATCTCAATTGATCCTATTATTCTTGCAGCACTTGGTAAGTTGTAATGACTCTGCAACCATATTGTTAAGTTAGGTTGTACCATTTCTCACATTTTTATTATGGTTCGTAAAGAGAATCAAGAAAGCTCCATTTTTTTTTTTCCAATTCTCAGGCTTATTTTGAAATAGAATGTGAATTATGTGTTCCATAAAGTTTTATTGGAATTAACCCATAATTCTGAATGTGCATGTGTATTTTTTGATGCATTTCTTTGAGAACTTTAAAAATAATTTCTGTCCATACTGCCACGTTTAATATTTAACATGTTTCTTGTGTTGTTTCATTAATTTAAATTTATATTAGAAAATGAATATTTAAAGTTTGCTAACATCTATGTACACCATTGGCTTTGAATTATTAAATGCCTATGTAGTTTGGGCTCTATGTCCTTAATCAATTTCAGAATTTTTTTCTTTTCTTTTTTGTTCTTGTTGGAGATTCACTCATTAAAAATTTCAAAAATTATTTCAGGCTTATCGGTTCTACTAACTTCTGGCATAATTTACTAATTTCTCCTTTTTTATTTTTTAGAATCTATTAGTCTTTACATTTGTTTAATACTTGAATTAATTGTTGATCTCTATTCATTTTTAGTTTTTGATCTTTTAAAATCCCTTTAAGTCATATTTTATATATACATTATAACAAATCCATTTTAAATATTATAACAAATCCATTTTGAATAAACAAATCCATTTTAAATGTAGCTTGGTAAGTTAGGCCAATGTCTACTCTGCCTACACGAGCCATATTTGAGGCATCAGAACTTTTCCATCAAACACACACATTTTTCTGTTTCTCTTCTCTGTGAGTCTCTTACTACCACACCCAGGGAACAACTGAATTTCTGTTACTACAGAGTGGATTTATTTTTTGTAGATTTTTTTATATAAATTGAATTCCACAGTGAGCATTCTTTTATACCAGGCTACTTTTGGTGCACCAATTCCTGGAATGCATGCAGCCACTATCTCAAGAACAAAATCAGAACGATGTTGGGACTAATTTAAATTTTTTAGCCCTCTCTCTAGGATCATAGAACTGTACGGCCTGCTATCGAAGGTCTGACCATATTTGCATCTTAAAATTTTCTGGTTTTCTAGCTCTTTGGCTGAGAAAATGGAATTTGGAAAATTCTTCATCTCTTCTAGTAATCAGAAGTAAAACTCCTTTCTTTTATTTTTTTTAGTGAAAAAAATTATATAGTTTTCTATAATAAGATATTTGTAATTAATTGATATTTTATCATTATGTTCTTATTATTACAGCTAATAAGTGGATATAAATTTACATATATTTATCACAGAAAGGATATAACATTTATACAGTAAAATAGCATTCTGTTTTATATCATTTACATATACACGTGACTTTTTTCATATTATTTGTATATTACGTATATTTGAAATGCTTGATAAGTAAAATCAGTTAAATGATGAGATAAATGAGGTGATAATTAGTTATTAGGAATTTGTCTTTCTTTTCTACGCTATTCCAGTACAGTCTACGTGGTGGTATTTGTGGCCCACACAGTATTGGTCTTTGTGCTGTCATAGACAGGCAGAGGAACTCAATGTCACCACTCAAACTCCACCCCTAGAGTAGAAAAGCCCAATTTCCGGCAACCCTAAGAGAAAAGCTACCTCACTTTGCAACTTCAGGGACTCCTTTACCTGCCAGGGCATCTTAGAAGACAGTGGGTTCATAGTGGACTTTTATGAACAACCACTTCTAAGACTATGTCCAAAGGAAATAATTAGACAAATACATACGTTATATGTAGAAACACATAAAAAGCAGCAATGTTTAGGACTGCAATAAAATAAAACCAGCTTAAATTTTCACGTGTAGAGGGTAAGTGAAGTATTTAATATATGTTATCTCTTATGGTTTATGAGGCTGCAATTTAAACTCAGAATGTCAATCTATATTCCATATGCACATTTACATCACGTACTCAATGAAAAAATAAGCAGGTTATGAAAGAATGTTTATCTTCTCCTCCTTTCAATAAAAACATGGTATTGGAAATTATATATTACTACATCAATAGTAGTTTATAACTTATTTCCATTATATTAATATATGTGTATATTTTAATTTTCATGATTTTTCACTGATAATTGTCTGCCTTTAAAAATTAGAAAAACAATTAACTTCAATCTTGGGAGAAAAATGATCTAAAATAAACTATCCTTTGGTGTGGATTATAAAACACCATGGCACCAAAGGAATCGAGTGATTATCAAGGGTTCATTTTCCTTTTCATAGTTCAGTATTGTTATACATTGTTTTAATGTAATCATTTCCTGTTACTTACTTTTTATAGCAACGCAGCTTTTGCTTCATGAGAACACCTGCTAAAGACCATTTTGAACATGTTGCACTGTCAGTTAATATGATTTAAAAATATGCTCACAGTTGCTATCAAAGGAAATTTTGTATTTTTTATTCATTTTAATATCCAAAATAACCTAGCTCATAATAGATGCCAGAAATGAAAGATTTTCCATAAGTTTGGTTTTTATATATTCCTGAAATCATAACTGAAAAATGCAAGCATCATGTGTCTATGATGACAGATAGTACATTACAGTATATAACTCTAAACACATTCCAAGTCTACCATCTTCATATTAAGAATTATGAAATGAAAGGAACCTTTTTTTTTATTTTTTGAAAGGAACCCTTGAAGATTGAGTAATCTCTTCTGAGGCTCAAGTCTTAAGTCCAAAATGAAATACCAGTTCTGGAATTTATACAAACATCAAGCAGAATGGCTGTTTATGGAGTACAGGTTTTGATTTTAACTCTGTAGAGAAGTTCATATAGAAAGATTACATATAATTAATTAACATTACTGATATAATTTACTAATTTTAACATTTGGAAAGGGGAAAAAAATTCAAAATCTCTCACCCTACAATAATTCTTTTTCTTTGTTTGTTTGCTGATACCTTTCCATGGGGAACAGTAAGTACCTGGGTAGCAGCCATAGCTTATAATTCAATGGGACTCACACAACATCTCTTAATGAAATTTTTCGCCCTTACAGAACTAGAACCTATAATCCTGCAAAGACTAGAGTTTCAGGAAAGAAAATCATAAGTTCTCCCAAGCAGGTAACTGAAAGTGATTTTAAACAGAGCCATCCCTACCTGCATTGACCCATGTATCCCCAGACTCATGTATCCCCAACCCTGGGGACTCAGCATCGTATCATGGTTATGATGTTAGTTGGTCCACCTAATGATGCACAGTGCACGTATAATAGGTGCCATCTTTCCAGCAGCACTTCCGGTGGCACAGTACTGGGGGAGATGGCCCCCATGGTCACAGAGTTACTGACTCCGGCTTCAGTGTGGGGCTGTGGGCAAAGACCCAGGGGATACCACTGAGAGATGCTTTTGCCTCTGCCCTTGGTCTTCTTTTAGCAAGTTCTGCCTTTCTCATTTTCGGTTATTGGTCTGTTGCTCAGAAATGGATGTTGGGCTAAATATCTTCTTCCTATTTATCTATCTCCCTTCTGAATAGCAGAATTCCCTCTGAAACACATACTTCCGCAGCAGACAAGTTAGCAATAGTGATTACCAAGAATGACCTAAACTAGTAAGAGTGCATACTTCAACACTTAGCAAAAATTTTACCTTATGCTGAATGCTGACTCACTGGTGTTTGGGGAAAAAATGGTTAAGTGATTTAACTGAATAAGTGTTACATATAAAATATTTCAAATGATAGGGGTTGTGAAGGGTATAAAATAAAGGGTTTTGTGGTAGCAAGAATTTTGGAAATCACTGCTCTACATGTCTCTACAACCTACCCACCCAACACCCTGTGATCGATGGTCAACCTGTCCCCAGAGGCTGAGGATAACACTCCCTTCGATTCCTCCTGAGGCCCTGCAGCAACCCTGTGTTTGCCTTCTCGCTCCTGAAGGGCTCATCCTCATAAGCTCCCACATGCACATGTTCTAGAAATCCCTGGACTGCTCTCTTTTGGCCTTAGAGCACCATCCACTATGACTGCACTGTTCCCACTGCCTGTCTTCCAATTTTTGACCTCCCTATTTCTCAATTTGTATCCACTTAGTCTTCATGCTTCTCAATTAGGTTTTCTATTCAATTTCCTCTATTTCTTTACTTGCTCCAACTGTTGGTTCCACAGAAATGGCTTTTGTCAAAGCCAGTAGGTGCTCACATGCTGTCAAATTCAATACAATGAAATTTTAAGCCATTTTGTTTCTTCTTGTTTATTCTCTCAGGAATTATTGACACACTTGACTATCTCTCCTTATTAAATCACTGTTCTTAGATTTCATGATTTCACATACTCCAGGTTCTGCATCCTGTTACTTTTCTCTCTTTTGCTCTTTTTTTTCTCTTCCTATTTTTCCTGGTGATGTCTGAATCCACTAAAATTTTTAATCTTCTTCCTCAGAGCTCAGTCCTGACATTCTGTCCTTCTTTTGTTACATTGCCTCAGATGACTTTAAGTACCACCTGGGTACTTATAACTTCAAAATGCACATCTCATACTCAGACAATTTAACTCTAGAGTCCATTTCTAGTGCCCAGTAAACATCTTACCAATATGCCTCCCTGATTTTCAAAATTGCAATGTCTGAAACTGAATCCTAATTTCTACCTTTTTAAACACATCCATACTTTTACCTCTTAAAATTCCTCTCCCCACAGCATTCCTTTAAAAAAATATTTATTTATTTGAGCAAGAGAGAAAGAGAGGGAATGAAGAGAGACAGAGGGAGAGAGACAATCTCAAGCAGACTCTGTGCTGAGCACAAAGCCCGATATGGGGCCCGATTTATATCCCTGAGTTCAGGGCCTGAGTTGGAATCAAACAAGAGTCAGACCCTTAACCGACTGAGCCTCCCAAATGCCCCAAACCACAGCATTCCTTGTTTCTGGCAATAGCTCCAAACTCAAATCATTTTCTCTAAATTTGCTTTAATATTTGGGGCATTACTAAATAGCCTCTTTTGTTGACTTTGACATGTCCTGTTGATCATGTGTTTGCAAACCTCCTATCCATCAGTTTCTCTCCAACTTCTTAGCCACTCAAAAACCCACTCAAAAACTTCACAAAATTACCTCGTGGCACATTTTGCACTGAAACTTCTTAATATGCCCAAGGACACACAGTGCAATCTGGTCTCTAGAAGACCTTACTTACCATTGTGTTTTCCTTAGAAATCGGACTCACTTTCCTGTCTCAGTGCCTATACACACATTGAGTCTTCATTGTGAAATGTTCCCCATCTTTTGTTCTTCTCCTGGTTGGTTTCTTCTATGCTTTCTAGTCACATCACAAACATGACTATCACAGTGATGTCCTCCTAACCACTCACCATCTACATCTTGTGTTTTCCTTTCATGATGTCCTGTTTTCTTTCCCAGTCTTGATTATATGTATTTGTTGTTTTACTCTCTTATTGTAGATATCCTCTGGTCAGTTCTGTCTTCGAAGAGCAGAATTGTATCTGTCCTGCTCTTTGAAGTATTGAGCAAGAGCCTGGTATAGAGCAATTACTTAATACATATTTGTTCAATGAATGCATAAAATAATTCCTGTCTTTGTTCTGAGGGGTAGGTTGGGGTATGCTGTATCATTACCTTGACCCTTTTGTCATTCCCTTGATGTGGAGGAAACTAGAAAGCCCACTGACAGGGTCTACTCACTGTGTCCCACCCATAATATCAACTCCATGCATCATTTCAATCCCATCAGGGACCATTTTCAAATGACAGATGAAGAAATACGGGTCACAGAGAGAACAAGAGACCTAAGATGACAGATTCAGTTTTGGGTGCTGGAGTGCTAGAGGAACAGGTGGCACTGCCTGAGTTTTCCAGAGCCCTCCAAGCCCATGGCTTGTGGGAGTCTCACATCATGCAGTAACCCTTTGTATTTGGGGGCTTACAGTCTTTCTATACATATCACTGCAATTAATCACCCACAGGTCGAAATGTGGGTGGGGTTGAATTATATCAATTTTACAGATTAAATAAATGGCTCCGTCAAATGCATCTTTATTTTAGGCACATCTATGCCCTAGGTTTCCCATTTGTTTCCTCTTATGGTAAAGAACATTACAAAAAGGCTGCTGCCTACCAAGGGTTCTGCAAGCCGTCTCTGCACACAGACCCCTGCAGAACTTGTGCTGTTCAGTAGCAAAAATTGGGCTGAGATTAAGGATATTTCCTTTGTCCTGAGTTCTTCCTTTAATATATTGCCAGGCCAAGGATTGTGCCTCTAAAACATCCCCTATAAAAATAATATAATGCACTGAGACCTGCCCCTGAAAAGATTGCATTTCCTCCACTCCACAACACCCTTGACAAACTGCCCAAGGTGGTGTGAGGCACGTGGTCTCAGAGGCAGGCTGCTGTTAGCACTCGGCCAGCCATAAATTAAGTGCACGCATGCCAAGTGGGTCTCCTGTTAAAAGAATCACAGACACAACCAGTTTTTGCCACAGATCTGGAAAAAAAAAAGTTGCATAAACAATATCATTTATGAGTTCCTAAACTCAGGAAGCAGGCATAGAGAAAATTGGAAAAAAAGGAAGAAATGAAAAAATGCTGCAATGGTATTATCTTTGAAAGGAAGAAAAAAAAAAAAAACACAAAACAAACCCAACGACCACCATGCACTTTATCCCAATTGTCTCCAAAATTATGCAACCAAAGGAAAGGAGCTTGTCAAATCCCTTCCTAATTAAATTCATACATTTGTTCCTTTTCAAAAATGGCCACACACTCCATCTGCTAGTACAGAATGCTTGGGTTTTTCAGCCAATATTCTCATGCTAAGCTGTTCTACTGAGTCGGGGTGCATAGGGACCCTGGCCCCTCACAGCGGCTCCCTGAAAAGAGTTAAAAGAATTTCTGTTTGCACTTGAGTTATTTATCTACACTTTTATGACGAGAAGACGGAATATTGAAGGGAAAGTTAAATCATCAGAGGGTTCAAGTTGCAGGCACAGCACTGACAGGCTGATGAACATTTTTAGTGGTATGATAATTTGGTTGAAAAGCAGTGATTCTTTTTAACAGCTCATATTAAATCAGAGGAGTCGTTAACTAGAGCCACTCAAAAAAAAAAAAAAGTCTCAGACACCTCATGCGCATTTTTCCACGCACGCATGTTTAATCCATGGGCTAGTTGCCTTTGTTCCCCGCTGCTGCACCAAACCCACGATGATCCCTTCTCCCACCTGAAGGATGCAGAAGCTTTGCTTACGTGACTCCCTCGTCATTCAGACCCACTCCAACCACCTCTGTGCATGCTGACGTGACCTCCTTCCCAGCCTCAGCCCGGGTGCAGCCTCACAGGGGAGTCCCACGGCGCCCGGTTTGCCAGAAGCACGTCTTTCCTTCTCTCCTTTCATGCTCTTCAGGCCACAAACACATTTGAGAGATTCTTATTCTCTCAAGCCAAACACTGTGCGAAAGCTTAAATCTCTTCCTCCTCTGGCATCCAAGTACTTACTACATGCATCATTCACCCATCGTGGAGTAACCCATCGTTTTTATGGTTTTCTTATTTGTTTCCATTAAAATTAAAATTTGTATTGAAGTATGATTTTTAATAAATCTGTAACTATATAATATCTTATTAGGTGCAGCTAAACTATTTATTTTATTATTAGGATTATGCTTATAAATAACAAAACCTCTACTAGGCACTCAATAATTTGGCTGGAAGATGATTCTTGTTTCTAGGAGATGCCACTGGGTAGAGTTTCAGGCAATTTTGTCAGAACAACTCATGTGTCATATTATTCAATTCCGCATACTCACAGGCAGCAGGACACGCCTGAGTGCTAGAGCCTCCTCTGTTCCGGCATTGCCTCTCCACCTCCTTCAAAAGGTAAATATCACACACATATCTAGAAAATAAAAGCTTTATCCCTTGAATAAGTCCCTTGTAATTCTAAGTTTCAATAGTCTCATTTTATTTCATAATCTCTGAAAGAAGTAAAAAGTTGTCTCCAACTTAAATCTGGAACGTAATGGATGGTACGTGGTAATAACTAAACTTAATCAGAAGAGCCAGAGACACCTGATCATGAGGCTTTAGCTGTCCCCTGTGTTCCCATCCTCTCTGGAGCTCCACACATGCACCTGCAGTACACATGGGGAACTTCCAGACTCATGCTCTTGTTATTTGATGCTAACCTTAGCAGTGACTTAGGGTCCAACTTCTTTTTGTCCCTCCTCAGCCTCTGCAAGACTCTGTTAGAGATACTTCATGCATCTGGTAAATGGCGGGCCGTGGGTTTGAACTCGAGATTACCTGATTTAGAAATACACACTCTCCTTACAAACAGGTTCTGAGCTGTTTGCCCTGAGGTTATATGTTCTCCTCCTCAGCAAAGGCCCTTTCAAAAATGTATTCTTTTCAATGAGGGTGAAACACACATCAAAGTAGGACAACTTTGTCTTTTATGGGCTTTTTGGACCAGCCATGTGGTGTGCATGGGCCATGCTTTACCTACGCTGTCGCTCTGGAGATCAGAATTATACATTTCCCACAAGGAACTCTTGAGATATGGCTGTCTCCTGGAGACAGGACAGCAGACATTATACCAACTCTGACGGTTTCAAAGGATCTTACTGTCTTCTCTCTGTCTGGCCCACTGAGTGGCAGGACCCACATCCTGAAGTGAAGTGATGCATGCAAGTGGCATCCAGGCCACCTGGAGTCTCTCCATATTTCCCTAATTCAGGTGGGGAATGGATCCCCCAATCCATTGTTATCTGATGGAGCCAGGGTGCAGGGAGCTTGTTTTCCTCTGGTCTTGGTAGCCTAGAGCAGGAAGTGAGCTGTTTACCCAGACATTGCAAAGAATCAGAGAAACAAAGGATCCTGGTATCTGAGTATAAGTTTTATTTTTCAAATGATGGGAAATGTAAAAACAGCAACACATTTTACTCTGAGGGGAAATAGAACCAAAAATTTCAAGGCCACCTGCTGTAAATAAACTCACAGCAAAACTAGCAGCTGTAAGAGTGCCTTAGGAGGAAGTTTTCTAGAAAGAAATAAACTTTTGGTCATAAGTCCTTTGCAGATGGAAGCAAATGATTAATTTTACATGTAAAGATTTTGTACCTATGCTTGTGCCTAACCAAACATCCTGTCAAAATTGTACTTTCTGTTTTAAAAAAAATAGTAAGAAAGAATTACTACAAAAAAAATTCTTGGTAAAGTTTCTGGTCATCTGTTTGGAGTAACGGTTATCAAGATAGAAACTAATACATTTTGAACATCAAAGATGTTCCTATACATTTATTATTGTTATCTTCACAGTGGCCCCTGAGTTTCAAAGTATTATTCACATTTGAAGGAGAATGTGAGGGTGAGAAATTTGAGTAACTTGTCATGTTCACGCAACTGAATGGACACACCAGGATTCACTTGGATCCATCTGAGGCTAATATTATTTCTCCCAAATCACACATTATTCCAGAAGAAACTTGATTTGTTTAATCAGCTACACGTTCTCTTCCAAAAGTTCAACTTACTGTTTTGTAACCTTTCAAGAAGTACATTCCTATCATTTTTGACATGTCTGCCATAAAGGCATTGCCAACTATTCTGCTTCAAACCCTTTTGTGCATTTAATTTATCCAGCCTTGTGACCACTCAGTCCCATGTCCCAAATCACTGAAATACATTAGTCGGGTTAATTTAGCTTATGCTGCAATAACAAATGGCCTCCCGAATTTGAGTGGCTTGATGCACAGAGGTTTACCTCTCATTCATGATACATATCTCAGATTAGTTGGCAGGGGTCTCTGCTCCACCCAATCACTCAGGAGCCCCATCTCAGAGAGGAACCACTAGCCTGTGGCTTCCCATGTGAAGCCCACGGCCTCCTTGGTTGCTGTCATTGAGGAGAAAATACTGAAGCACTTTTGTCTTCAACTGACACACACTTTTCCACTCACAGCTTAGCAGCAGGAACTTGCCATGTGGCTTTGCCTCACTACAGGGGAGCAGTACAGCACAATCCTCCCCACACACCCCCAAGAGCCTGAAGGGAGTAGAGAAGCAGAAGTGTGGGTCCCAGAGTCTCTACCACATACTTCTTCCTGCCCTCCCATAACCGCCTCCTCCCCACACTCTCTATCCTCAACAGCAGCCTATTCTCAGGAGCTGGAAGGTGCATGCTGGCAGTAGTGTCATGCCAATCCTCCTGCCTGATGTTCCTGCCACTCTGTAAATCATTCTTTCTTGACACTGCAACATTCTCAGATGCGATGAGCCATATACCATCCCTACCTCCTAATGAAGGTAGGTTTCCACCCAGTATACCCCATATGCTGAAATGGAATCCAGCCCTTTTGAATTACAATTTTTAATAGTGTAATGAAGGTAATGAGGACAAACATGGAGAGATCCAAAAGAGGGGATAGCAATGCGCCAGGCCCTGTTGGATAACCTCTACCCCTTAATGAGAGATGACCATGTTCCAAGAGTGATGTCGATTCTGCTCATCCCCACAAAACCCCAGCAAGATAGATGAGATTTTCGCTGTTTGTAAGTGAGGAAACTGGGATGTCAGACGGCTAAACATAGTGGCAGTATGGTGTCATTTAGTGTCACTGAAGCAGTGTCAAGTGATGTACAGACACTTCCCTGAGAGATTACGGACATTGTTGGAATGCCTGCTCAGACTCCAGAGTGGGCACTCGGCAGCCTGGACATGACCTCAAGACAGTCATTTGACTGTTTATGAATATCTATACCTTCAAAGTCTATCTGTTTGGCTAATATAAAATTAAACCATGAGATCTCTTGATGATATATTCCAAACCAAAAACCAGGGGTAAAGGGAAGACAATAAAAGCCTGGGTTAGTCCTCTGTGTTTAAGCCCAAAGTGTTCTTGGCACCACCTAGTGAAGTCACCAACTTTTGGCCAGCTTGCTGCCCCTGTGTGGTTGCTGTAGATGGAAAAGGAGCCAACGTAGAATTCCCCAGCAAAGTGTGATGCCCATCCAGGGTCAAAATCCTAAACTTTGACCACAAAGTAGCAATTCTCTACTGAGGGAAGGCTCAGGGTCTGTGGTTTTTCTAAGAGCTGTAAAGAAATTCAAAGTAATATTAAAAAACAAAACAAAGCAAAAATTTTCTCATTAAATAAGACAAAATGCATGTTCCCTCTGTATCTCTGATTCCTGCATGTCCTGTGTCTCTTTCTTCTTCTCTGGTTGGCTGGTATTCCAAAAAGCAATTTATGTGTCACAACAATAACAAGAAGGTCACTAAACATAGTTTATTATTGTTATATGCCATGGAAATTGAGAAAGATATATATCTGTGTTATGTTAATGAAAGGATAAGTATTTCCAGAAACTGTTACCAACTTCAATATATGTCTTGTCATGTTGCTACAAATCACTTTAGTACCTGGATTGATTGAAAACTGATGGATTTTTCTATCCATTTTTCCATTCATTTGTTTTTATATATGTTATTTTGTTTTAAATATATATAGAAAATCTGGCCTCACACAAGTAAGGAGTGGAAAAAAGAGAAGCATGCTAATTACCTTTTCAGATAATTGAGGATACCCTTCTTTTATACCCAAACTCAACGAGTGGTGGTTGGATATGTGGTTGCAAAGTGGAATCTGAAACCACACCAATAAACTTTTTGCACAATCCATTTGTCTATCTTACATTTTGAATGATCTTTACGTTATTTTAGGTTATTATGGATACAAGTTATCTAAATGTCTTAATGTTCACTTGAAAGCTCAACATTTATCACAGAGGCAACAAATATTCTAGTTCTTTTCCTCGACATGGCAAGTACTTTATTCATTTCCAAGACACATTTGTCAAACACTCAACCCTGAATTTGTCTCTATGTCATTCTTTTCAATTAAAATTGTATCTGTAGGACAAAAAAAGTGGTTAGTTCAGATTGAAACTCAGTCACACGAGTGATTTTCCTTGAGATAAGCATAGCGTTTCATCATGCAGCAGAAATGCTATGCTTTTAGTTACCATAATAAAATAATAATGCCTACTGCTTCTTCAAGGAGATCCTTAAGTCAAATTGGCTTTTCCTATCTCTCTCTAGTGTGTGGAGGTGAATACAGTAACTAGTAGTAAGTATAGTTTGATTCTAGTTAAGAGACTAGAAGTTTTACCCACCAGAGCAAATGTCAGGCCAGTGAAAGAAGCCAATTACATCTTTGTGTCATGAAAATAATTCTCATTTCACAGGACCCCTGAAAGTTTCTCAGGGACTGTCCCCCTGGAGAGCAGGCTGGAGCGTGGACACCACTTTGAGGATCGCTGATGTACACACAACTTTGACTTGAGGCATCATCAAGGAAATGTGGATTATTCCTAAAAAGACATCATTGTTTCCCCTGGGTTAAGTTGACAAGGTTTATCGCTGCAGTAAAAGACAAAGTTGGATAATTTTGAAAATTGTATTCCCATATACCCTTTCTTTTTTCAGCTTCAACAGGGTCTGCAGTTAATAATAATTACAAATTCATTTAAAATTGTTTTGAATCAGAGAACAATGATGAAAACTAAAAGCTTTGGCAATTTTGTATCAAACTGAGTTAACCATACACTGCGAAGGAACAGTAGTCCTCAGAATTCAGAAAGCAATGATGCATTCATTCAGGGATAGCAGCAATTAAAATTTTGATGTCAATTAGTGAATATATAAAAGAACATGTAATAAGGTATTAAATGAACCTTTCCAGACATATAAGTCAAAATGTTCTAGCCTGTTCTAAACATCCATCTTTTCACATCTGCAGCATGCTGGAAATACTGCAGCATCAGAAAGAACTTCAGTTGATTGGATCTGGGGGAAGAAACAGCATTCACTTTACTTGTCTCAAATAAAGTGTTTTGTTTGCTCCTAGACTGTTGCTCATGATCCTGAGACACCAGCAGCACGGACGGCTTCCAACGTAACATCAACGCAGGCAGGGGTCAGTATTCACAGCATCCCCAGGCTTTCTAGGATCCATATAACAAAGGACACTGTCAAGAGAGAACAGTTTGCATCTGGGAAATTGATCACTGACCAGAAATTGTTTGGAAGGAAATATACAATAGATGTGATGGTAGAATCCTACAACAATCACATATTTGCTGGATATCTCTCAGTAAAATTGGTATAATGTTTCCAGAACTTCTCCTCACCCAGTGTTTTAGCAAGGGTGATCAGAATTACCCAGAACCCTCCTACGGAGCCTCAACTTCAGTAGGGCATGAAAGGAGCTCAAAAAAGAAAGTCGTATGTCAGGGGGTCCTGACGTCAAATATATGTGTGTATGGATACTCAGTTCACAGTGCTTGCACGCTTCTTTGGAAGACGCATTACTGGAGAGTTCACTGGTGATCAGAGCTAAATTAGTTGTGTTTAAGTGAAGAATAAATTAATAAATAAAATCCTACTACATGATCATTGTTGTATCACAGGTTCTTCATAAAGTGCACAGTAAATAGTGTAGTAAAAGCAAATAAAATTTTACTACCTCCGGTATGTTGATAAATCCAATTGATCTCTAACTTGGTCAATCTCGTTGCATAGGTGGTTAGAATCCCAGGCTCCAGAATTAAAGTACTGGATTCACATGTTACCTGCTCTCTGCCTGTTTGAGATCCGCATATACGAAACCTGATTGCCAGCTTCCCAATCTGTGCTTCCCAATCTGTAAACTGGGGCTTCTTTTTTTTTTTTTTTTTTCTTTTTTAACTGGGCTTCTAATCACCTGTCCAAGTGGGTCATGACAGATAGGATGTGAGACCCTGGCACTATGGGCCTGGTACATAGTAAGTGATCGATGTATTTAAAACATTGTTACTGCTGATGTATATAAAAATTACAAAATTTCACCTTAAAATTTATTCAATATCCTTTTTTTTTAGCATTTAGTTAGTGCCAGACACTCTCTGGTTTCTGGGGATACTGTGGCTAATAGGACATAACACGGGGGCGCCTGGCTGGCTTAGCTGGAAGAGCACATGACTCGATCTCAGGGTCACAATTTCAAACCTCACGTTGGGTGTAGAAATTACTTAAATAAAAAAGTTTTTTTTTTTTTTAAAGGGACATAACACAAACTCTCAGGGAATTTATACATATACAGTAGGGAAGACAGACAACAGAAAATAATTGAACATATATATAATATACTGTTAGAAGGAACGAACGCACTGAAGAGAAACAAAACCATGAGGCAGATAGAGAGTGGCCAGGGGCTGTGTTTAAGAAGGCTTCAGGGTGACATCTATCCAAGTAAGAATTGAGCAGGGACTTTATCAGAATTCCCAAACCTCTGGGAGCTCCATGCAGAGCCATGTGTTCAAGCGCTAGGGCACACCTCAAGCTCATTCCCCAAATATGCGCATTTCGAACATTTCTGACGTTTGTAAGTAAATTGTAAGGAATACACGTGCACATGATTTGTCTATGAATATTTGTCTCAGCAAATTAAAAATATATGATGCGCCCACATTATTATTAAAATCTGTATTAATTGAAAAGTATTCTTGATGTTGAGGAATTCATACATGTGAGAACATGTATACAGACATCTCTGTAGAAACTACACATCAAATGCACTTGTATTGGTCTAAATGCTCATAAGGCTTGTTAGAGAAAATCAAAAATTAGAGTTTTGAAAATTCATTTGGACAATAATAAATGCAGCAATTTAATTATTTTATTTATTTTCCTGAGACAATATGCACATCTCATACTTTGCATCTTTTCAAATCTTTGGCAGCGAATACCCTGCAACATCTAAAGCAGATGGCCCACTAATTTTAAAGTCCCATATTAACCAAAAATATTGGAATATGGTAAAAGTTGAATTAATAAAATTATATGCAAACATCCAACAAAAACTAGTGCTTGTGCCAAATTCAATAAATACTCAGTTGGAGCTCTCCACTGCTAGATCGTGCGCAAGCCACAATAAATATATTCTTTAGGGCTTCTGCAGGCCTCAGCATGGAAGCCAGATGGAAGTTTTTATTTAATCTGGCCCTATTAAGATGGAGCATATTTCTATCCCTGTTATCAGGTTCCTGCACTCTTAGTTTAAACTCTAACAGGGATGGCTCTAAAGCATTAATTCTGTGTGGCAATTTACCTGCCCAGACATAATGCATACAGCACACTGGCAATTTGGAATGGATCATTCTCTACTGGGGTGGGGGGCTGGGGATGGAGCTGCCCTGTACATTGTCGGGTGTTCAGCATCATCCCTGCCCTCGACCCACTAGATCCAGCGGCACCCCCTCTACCTCAAGTCGAGGCAATCACAGATGTCTCCAGATACCTGCTAGGAGGCAATGTGCTTCTTGATGGAAACGCTGTAGTAGAGCTTGTTTAAAGGAATCTCTGAAGATGAGTACATCGTGGAGACCGTACCCGGCAGACACTGGTTTACCAGATGCCAATACCTTTAAAGGATATTCAACTCATATCAGCAAGGAAATTTAATAAAACATTTATATGTCTGCCATTCACATTTTTAAATTCATTTCAGAATGCTTATAAATATTTGGAAGAAAAGCTGGTGAATCCCAACATTGTCCTCGTTTATTTCTACATTACAGTGGCAACATATACACGTGGCACAAATACGTCAATAAATGACTGAACCCAAAGGGAAATTTTGCTGCCTTGTTTCCTCCTGCCCTATCTACGACTCCTCTGGCCGGGCTCCCACCCAACACCTGGCAAGCTGTACCTAGTCATATTGGCACCAGAAGGGGTGGACACCTTCCAGTGCAGTGAATTTGTTACTCAAACAGCCAACTGATCTCTAAACACATGAAGGCACGAGAAGGAAGACGTAATCCAGGCGCAGATAAAAGTAATGGGCACCCTTAGTCAGTGATAGTGCATGAATCTCTTGGTCTTAACAGCTTTTTAATTTGTACACAACTGGAAGATATAACTCTCTCGTAGTGGAAATTACTACTAGAAATGAATTGTTGTTGCATGATCTAGATTTTTGAGTGAGACACAGGCTAACATGGCTAAAATATTTTCTTTTTCGTTATTATGTTAATTAACATCAGATCCAGATTGCCAACTTGGCCTGTTAACATTGAGAACACGACGCCTCATCCCTTGGGAAAATGACACTCTTATAATGTAGATCATGTCATCAATCCAGTAAAAAATTGTGCTCAGAAGCAAAGACCTCATGCAGGTGTGGCTTTTCTGCACATCCTTCAACTTCCTCTGATTCTTGGTGGCTCTCGAATTCCAGGGGATCTTTACAGAATCAGCCTATCGAAAATTGGCGATAGATTCGATCCCTATGCTGATTTATTTTCTGGTGCTCTCAAAAATACAGTGAGTGCATGGAGGAAAATTAAATCGTGTAAAATGCTGCGTCCTAAAGCCACAAGCGCAGAGCATCACGTTGCCAAGCTTTAGAACTGATGGGCTGGCATCATTAATTACTTCTCTGGGTTTCTCCTCTTCCACTCAATCTCTGACCAGAATACCAATCCTCCAAACATCCCGAGAATTTTGAGTCATATGTGAATTGTTTTATAAGCTATTTCATACCAAAAAGTCAAATTTATGGCCCAGACCAAGACACACATTCATACATTGTGGCAGGAAGAGACTACAGATTCTGGTTTATAACTCCTGCCCTGTCAAACTTGACATGAAAAGCAGCCAGGCCAAGTCTAAGAGGTATGGGATTTAGCATGAGACACACGAGGCTTGAGTTCTGTCTGTGTCAAGAGATTTGGGTATCAGTTATTCAACTTGTATGGTTTGGAAGCAGATTTTTTTCCACAATAAATATTACTTTATTAATACAACTATAAATAAACACCCATATATTCAATACCACTAATGAGAAATGATATTCCAGACCAAAAAGTAATAACTCAGCAGTTATGGGTCCTTTGTAAGCAAGTGGCTTAAGCAACAAAATGAAAAAAGGGTAAATAAAAGTTCTGAAGCTGTCTGGTAACCTCAGCGGTAACCTTGAATTGGTTTTGTGACTGCAAGTCAATGTTTGTTGTGATATGTCCTCTCGACATAAATTTTATCTGGACTCAACCCCGTGGTCATACCAAAGATCCTATCATATGACCAAAATGAGTCTGCGCCAGCCACGCCCCATATCTCAATAGCCACGGGCACAGCGCCCATCTATGAGTCTCCATTCATAATCAGACCTCCCTCTCCTGTGCTCCGTGTGCATGTGCTGTTACCTGAACACCTGACCACAGCTCTAACTCCACCTGTGCAGAGAGTGGAGCACTCTTCTTCCCTCACTCATGATGTCTCCTTTCCATTCAACCACGGGCTCCAGCAGTAGGTCGAGTTGGACACAGGAGTCCCTCTTGATGTCTTTCTCCACCGCTCTCCACACCCCACCTTGCAATACTGCTCCTCACAGGTGTCTCTGATGCTGACCTAGATGCCCGCCCACATCTCCCATGACTGACTAACTGTTGTCCCACACCTGGCTTCACCAACCATGGCCGTTCTATGCTGAACTCCCAGAGCACCCTCCTCAACCGTGAGTCTGATCACAGTTACTTCTTGTCCCTGCAAGAACTTTCATTCCTGTCAGTGTGGTAGGCAAGACCCTTACCACCTGGCTCCCCCTGAGGGTTCAGCTCTACTCCCAGCCCCCCCCCCCAACTTGTGTGGAAGGCAGCGTACCTAACCTTGGCCCTTTTGCTCCAACCCTCTCTCATCTGAGGGTTTGCATGGCTTGTTACCTGAGTTGAGAATGCTCTTCCCCTCCCCTATGCTACCTAGCTGTTAACCCCTATCCATTAGAATTCTAAGTCATATTAACTCCACAATGCATTATTGAGTACTTACCATGCGCCCTCTACCTTTTCTGTCACACATCCGAATCATTTAATGCACACACCCACTCCGGAATATGTGCATCTGCACTGGACAGCTGTGAACAGAAGCTTCGGAGAGATTTTCTTCCCAAATATCAGATGACTCATAGGTAGATTTAAACACAAGTCCCTATAAAATCATGGCTATTTCTATTATGCAAGCTGCTTCTCTTAAAATCCAAATAAGATTATCTCATCCAGAAAGTCTATTATGATAAGTGTTATGAACTGAATGCTATGGACTCGTGAATGAAATCAGTGCCCTTGCAAGAGACCCCCTGAGAGCCCCCTCATCCCTTCCCCTTCCCCCCGTGAGGACACAGCAGGAGGCGGCCAGGCCATCTGTGCACAAGGAAGAGGACCCTCTACCAGGCACTGATGGTGCTGGTGCCCTGACCTTGGTCTTCCAGCCTTCCGAACAAGGAGAAATCAACGTTTGTGCTTTTAGGCTCTGGGCTGTGCTATTTTTGTTACAGTGACCAAAACCAACCGAGACAACAACTGGCCTCTTCTGTGCTTACAAAGGACCCACATCTATCTCTTGTGACAGCTTGTCTGGCTCTGCACACGTCTGCCTGTCTCTCTAAGGGGCTCCATGAGGACGGTGGCCGGGCTGTCTGCAGGTGCCCCTTAGGGACCCGCACAGCAGCACCAGGGTGAGGAATCTGCAAATACTGAATGTTGGAGAGAATAAACACCTAGATAGACTAGTAGGGAGAGCAGGAACAGAGAGTGGGGACAACTTCCGAGGTGAGATTTCCTAGCTCTGCACCCTGAGCTCCCTGCGTGTGTGCACACTCACGTGCACGCACATCACCGGGCACACTCCTCTTTGTAAGGCCATGCTCTCGGTGCTACAGAAAGAACATGTCTTTCTGATTATGCAACTTAATAATAGGTTAGGGAGACAGTCGGTAGGTTAAAGTTGTTGAGAAAGCAGACAGGGTCTGCGTTAGCTCTCTGCTTCCTGAGTGGCTTTAATTAAACCCTGCACATGCTGCTCCTATTCTTCATAAAAGCCGCTCTCATTCTCCTGTCCCCGTGTTGTGAATTCTGTCCCAGGCTGAGGAGCTATAAATCCTAAATGAAACACGCAGCCCAAGGTAGAGAATCCAGGGAGCCGATGCTTTCAGAGCAGGGCTTATCTGATGGACCTGGGTCATCCCTCTAGCCAAACACCCATCCTCTCGGGGCGCTTTCTTTGCTCACCTACACCGTGCTCCCACGCTCCCCTCCCCACCCTCCGTCTCACGTCTCACACTTTTCGCCAGATATCTCACTAAATCGCAGGACTCATCCCACCATGTGAGGCATCCTTACCTGTGCATGACTCTTAAAGATTTTGCTTCCTGGTGCCCAGAAATGTCAGCTAAAGAGCTCCCGGGATGCTGTCTCAGGACCTCCCTCCAATCATTGTCCTTCTGAAATCAGAATCTGAAAACGACTGCGTGTCGGATTAGCAAATATCTCTGCCGCTGTGCGTTAGCGTGTGGTAATTAATACTTCAAATCAAAAATGTTAGCACGCCAAATATGCTTCAAGGGAACCATTTACCTTCTCAATGCATCAGCCTGATTTAATCAAATGTCAATGTGAAATAAGGAACACTGTATCTGGGGACTTCCTTTGGGTTTACATTCAAATACCATTCGCGTCTACCTGTTATAATGTTGATTTATACAGTGAAGGAAACAAGTATAAACCTCTTCTGAAATAAGTTATAAAGGTTTTAATACTTTTTTTATTTAAATTCAATTAGCCGACATCTAGCACATACTTTGTTTCAGATGAGCATTTGATAATTTATCAGTTGCATAGAACACCTGGTGTTCATCCCATCACATGCCCTCCTTCATGCTCATTGCCCAGTTACCCCATCACCCAGTTACCACTTCCCCACCAGCGACCCTCAGTTTGTTACCTAGAGTTAGGAGCCTCTCATGGTTTGTCTCCCTCTCTGATGACTTCCCATTTAGTTTTCCCTCCCCTCCCCTGTGATCCTCTGTGCTGTCTCTTATATTCCACATACAAGTGAAACCATATGACAATTGTCTTTCTCTGACCTTCCTCAATCAGCATAATACCCTCCAGTTCCATCCACATCGATGTAAATGGTGGGGATTCATCTTTTCTGATGGCTGAGTAACATTTCCTTGTGTATATAGACCATGTCTCCTTATCCATTCATCTGTCGACCTCCAGGAAAGTGCCATGTACTTAACTCTAAGAAAGAATACTGTACAGACACCGTCTTTCATCTAACATCTTTCATAGAAACGATAAAGAACTTTAATAATGTGGATTTTTCTACTCTTGACTCTCTGGTGCTTTCCCATAAATACTTTGTATTTGTGGCACTTGAGGCCTATCTTGTGGGAGAGAAGGAGCTTCTGTGCTCCTCGCTATGAGCCATAGGTAATGTTCTTCCAATCAGACATGATTTTACAGCCAGTGTAAAAAGTGGCCACCATCCCTGCTAAGCGCTATCTTCTGGCTCCTTAACATATTAACATTGATGGTAATGGAGAGATAGCACCCATTTCCGTTTCTTTAGAAAGCCCAGCAGAGCCCACGGGACAATCTTCTTTCCTACTGCTAATTTTAACCACCAAGCCTTCCTGAATGTAAAGTCGCCCCTCAGAAGGCGGGATTGGCAACTCAGTGTAGACAATCATCGTGAGAAAAAAATGTCAGGGCAATGAGCTTATAGCAGCAGAGTTTGGTGATTACAAGGGAAAGAAAGAGCGTCTGGTTCAACATGGGATCAGCCGGGAACCCTGCAACACTGGGCCCTGACGGTGGGAGTGACTGAGCTAGATACTCCCTTAGTCTCTTACAGGTTTTTCAGATCCTGCATGCAGAATCAGGGCTTATTTATAGTTTTGGTTAAGCAAACAAAAGATAAGATAGTTACAACTGGGTAGACTTTTTAAGGAGATTGCATATGAAAAGCACTTTCAGAATCTCAAAGCCCTGTTGGTTTTCACTTTTAAGTGTACAACTACACTGTCTATTTAAGGTTGGCCATGTCTAATATCAATGATGAATTTATATATGGAGCAAGAAATTTTTTTCCAAATGAACTTTAGAGGATGGGAGATGTTCTAAATAAAGAAGATATTGAAGTAAAACAAACAAAGAAACTCATGGTGTTGCAATGAGTTTTGTACATCAAACCACAGTGTAAGTTCCTTGACGGTCATGCAAACCTTTGGTGTCTATAACCACAGTTCACAGCAGATAGCCCTGGTGCTGGTGCTTTGACTCCATGCACCTGACAGATCTCAGGTAATTCTCAACAGTGCTCTCAAATTCAAACTTATCATCATCTGATTACAACTTATGAGTCATCTATTGCCTTTTTCTCCTGCTAAAATGTAGGCTCTGTGATATTAGAGATTCCCCCCCCCCCCATTTTTTAAAGATTTATTTATTTGGGAGGGCAGAGAAAGAGAGAGAATCTCAAGCAGACTCTCCACTGAGCACAGAGCCCCACCCAGGGCTGGCTCCCATGACCCCAAAACCATGACCTGAGCTGAAATCAAGAGTTGGCCACTTAACTGAAGCCAACCAGGCACCCTGAGAGATTCTTTTTCCCAGTTTGTTTACTATTTCATCCCCTCTCCCTAAAATGGAAGCTGGCACAAAGTAGATAATCAATAACCATGCGTGGATGGAATGAAAAGATGAATGAGTGTCCTCTGTAGTTTGAACTTCCCTGTCTGGCTCCGCTCTTTGTATTCGTGGGGCAGAGGAGCGGCCAGATCTGACAAGGACGTGCCACCATGGGCACTGTGAGGCCCCCTCTCCTCTAGACCTGCCTCTACTGCACCAGGAGATTCGGCACAAGAGTCTTCCACCGGCATCTGTCTCAGCATCTGTAAGCCCTCATCGTCTCTTACCCCCGAGTGATGAGTGTGCACCTGCAGAGTGGGCATCTAGGCAAAACTTCCTGGTTTAAACTGACTAAGCCAGTCCTAACATCTGGGCTTAGGACAGCCCTTGGTAAAAATCAAAGCCGACTATTTGTTTTCAGGGAATCCTATGCCTGCTGACACCATTCTTTGACCCCTTGGTAAGGCACGCCTTCTGCCCTTTGTCCTTCACCTCAACTCCCAAGCCCATCCTCCATGACCCTCTGTGTCTCTCCCATGCCTCTGCACTCAACCAAATCTCTCCACTTGCAGGTTCTGCACTTGGTGGCAGTCACCAGTACACGTGCTTACGTACCTGGTGGACTGGCTTCCAAGAAAGCTTCCTCATGGTCTCCAGCTCTCTGCATGTGGATGTGCATAGTGAGAATATCACCAATACAAAAGGTTTAATCTACAGACCAGAGTTATAATGATTACTCTCCCTGAGAGTAAATATATGCCCTGAGGTTACAAGGATATCCCATTTCTCGGTGCCTTGAACAAACCTCCGTTTCTCTCTGGGCTTTCGTGTGTGCATCTCAAAAGGGTAACTGAAACTGAACAATGTGTGATATGGAAGGTTCTCCACTGTTCTAAATTTTCTTCTGGCTAAGTTTGCATGATCTGGTTTCATAGTCCAAGGCTCATGGGAACCATATGAGGAATACGTCAGTGAAGGTGGGAACTCTCGGATAGTTTAATACAGGTAAAACCTCACATGTGAGGATTATTAAAATCACTTGTATGAACACAAGCAGCACCCAACAGCAATATCATGAGAGTCACCACAAGCACGGCACGTGCAAGGACTCACGTACCAGCAAGGCCCTTGGGGAGCATGTAGCAAAATATGGGCCCATCAGTTATGATGCTGCAAAACAGCACGCGACATGGGGCGTCCGGTGGCCCAGAGAAGCAGCCGCAAGTGGGTGGGAAGGACGGTATTCTGTTTAAAAGTGGCCGTGAAAATTTCCAGCTGGAGGAAGGGTGCAGACTGGACCTTGAAGATGTGTGGGGTACGCACGTAAGGAACAGAATTAGGACTCGCCACACTGTGTGACTTGCTACACCAAGTCATAGAGGTCAAGCAGGAGGGGTGATATGTGCATGTGTGGTTTGTGCGCAGGGGCCATAAGGTGTGGGCAGGAAGCCCCAGGAGGTCCGCGTGGGTCACACGGAGAAAAATCTCCAGCTCACGATCGCAGCGATGGATCCAGTAGGAGGAAGGTCAGCGGATGCCTAGTTGTGAACACATTATTGATTTTTACCAATAGGTAACTGGGTGCGGGTGTCCCCTGCTGCCCCAAAGCAGGGCTTTCCTCCCAGAGCCCCCGTAAGCCCACGCAGCTCAAGGAGGAGAAGCGACTAGCATCAATTTACACAGAAAACTGCTTGAACTTTGCCCAGACCCCACTCCTCCCACCCACCCCCCTAAAAACCCACCTCTTTCAGGCTTTTCTGAGAGCTTAGGACTTATCTTGTGACCAGATGCACACCCTGAGCCAGGATCCCACCAGGGGGCCTGCAGATGGCTCAGAGCTGGGCTGGACCTGAGGTGCTGGGTGTTATTCAGGGAGGGCAGGGGCGCTTCCGCCATGCCCGGTGCACCTGCTGCTCCAACTGCTCGCTGCCAACCCAACGCTGCGTGCCTTTCCTTCCAGCTTTTCTGTCCCTAAAAGTGAACACTCTCCCGAGGTTTTGTTGAGTTAGCGACAACAGGAACCAACGTAGGTCTTTTTTTAAAGCAAAGTGAGGTAAAGGGAACTTTTGGAAAGACCTGGAACCTCATGTCTGCACACCACCTGGGAGTGATCTGACTCCTGACAGTGCGCTCCAAGAGCTGAACTACATTCATTGCACAATTATAGCCATCTTGCTTCTTCAAACATTGTTATTGATTGCTATGCCAAGTAGTTGCACTTCTAATTTTCTAACTAATCTTTCTGTGCATTAAAAAAAAAAAAGTCATTTTGTTTGTTTCTTCTAGGATTGAAGGACTGATGATGAGAGCCACGAATACCTCAATATACTGCTATTTTTTTTAAAGATTTATTTATTTATGATAGAGAGAGAGAGAGAGAGAGGCAGAGACACAGGCAGAGGGAGAAGCAGGCTCCATGCTGGGAGCCCGACGCGGGACTCGATCCCGGTACCCCAGGATCGCGCCCTGGGCCAAAGGCAGGCGTGAAACCGCTGAGCCACCCAGGGATCCCCTACACTGCTATTTTTAAACATTTAAATCTAACTTAAAACTATGCTTATTTTTTAAAATTCTGCAAACCATTTTAAGCTGGAAAATTTTGAAATTATTAATATATCGAATCAATCTCTCAAAAATCAGGTACAAAATTATATTAGCAAAACATTACACGAGTAAAACTTATAATTTGAATTTTATGTCTTCACCCCTGGATACAAACATGGCTCTTGAAATGTGCTGGTAATACCACAAAGTGACTGTTTTCATGAAGGCAGATTGCTTTGTCATCATGAGAGGAAATGGCTTAGCCTCCTGTCCCCTTGACATTTGTGAGGACCTTGACTGGACAGGATACCGTGGGGGCTTCTTGCTTCTATGAGCTCCCATGGTTTTCATCACACATCCCCTCCGATTGTTGTGATGCCAGTGGTCCCTGAGAATTGCTGAGAGGGGCCAGAGTGAGAGAGAGGGAGAATGTGTGTGATTATAAAAGGATAAAGAAGACAGAATGACAGGATCAAAGAACACTCTTGAGGGCAATAAATGATCCCTCCACGGCAAGTTTCTCCACAGACAACATGGGAGTGATCTCTGATCAATCCTCTTTCTGGAATCATTCCTCAGTAACAATTGGGACTGTTTACATAGAATTCCCACTATAAAGAGAGGCCTCAATACTGCACTGATAACTCTGTGTTACTTTATAAACAGAGCATTGAAAATAATAGCAATAAATCAATAGCCGATCATTGTGTACATGCTACACAACCATTGTTTTCTCTTTTATCATTCAACTCAGGCTGCTTCTAAAACATCATATGTTGCCACAAAATCACCAAAAACATGCATATCTGAGTAAAATATTGTACAACCATTCTAACCATTTTATCACAAGATGCCATGGAGAGTATCAGTATTTAAACAAAAATCATGTAGATATCATTTTACTATCCAAAACTTTAACACACTCCAAACAGGTAGAGTGCTTTTTATTTTAAGTGACTCTTCTTAAATAGTGAGACACAACCATATTCTTAAACACAGTAATAACATTTAAACACAGCTTGCCTCAAAGAAAGAGTGTTCCGAAATATGTTCTAAAAAGTCAAGAGATGAGTCTTAAATTGATATCATTTGAATTATGTCAGATTTCCTGGCTAGAAGGTTATTTAAGGCAGTGAAAACAGAAAGTTAGAAAATAATTTTGCTTTATTTTCTATGGAGACCCTTTTCCTAGGGTTCTAAAGTCAGAAAGCCTTTTCCTACCTCAGCAGTGGGGTTTCCAGAAGCAAGGCCATTAACCCTTGTCTCCTGATGGGGACAAAGATAGAGCTTCAGGAAATGAGGTCAGCGGGAATGGGCAGGACACGGTGGCAGGCAGTGAGTGGGAAATGGAGCAGCAGGTTCATGACAAAGGCATCTACTCCTGGCTTGACACAGACTCTGAGTCAATAGACAAAGTAAATATGTGCACTCAATATACATGTGCAATTTGGTGGGAGCCCTGGAATGCTTAGAATCTCTGAGAGAGAGAAAATAGTGTGTGAGAGACAATGCAGTTAAGTCAAAAAGCAAAGGAAACCATCCAGAAAGCAAATTTTACATATTTATAGCAAGAGAAGCAAAACTCTAATATTAGCCAGATATTATCATTAGAGAGGCAATCTGTGAGCTTGGGGAAAATGCCTCTTATACTTGTTCGATGGTCATATCAAAACCTCCATGGTTTCCTAATGCAGAAAGCCATTTTGCCCATCTTTTCCATCACGCACTCTCTTTGTGCTGTGCACGCATCCCTCCAGCCTCCAGGTACATCCCGAGCACTCATGAGGCAGTCTAGGTGGGGATCTGCAAAGCCTAGGGGTCACCTAGGTGTCTGTGTGCTGAAAACCTGTTACATCCAAAATTTGAAATTAAAAACAGCAAAATTATAATCAACAAATGCTGTGTCTTCAACATATGTATTACATCAACTTTACAAATTACTATATTTATAATTCTTAATCTTTAAAAAGTTCATTATGTTTATACCAGTTCAGGTGTTATTTTTTCTTACTTCCATGCTTGCTTAGCTAAATTACCTGTAATGATTACTGGGAGTGCATAGCCAACCATAACTAATATCTTAAGAGCTGATCTATAAAATTCCTTTAAACATTTTTAAAATGTTTATACCCATTTTTTAAAGAGAAAGAGTGTGTGTGCAAGAGCTGGGATGGGGAGTGGGTGGGGTAAAGGGAAAGAGAGAATCTTATGCAGGTTCCATGCTGAGCACAGAGCCCGATGAGAGGCTCAATCTCACCACCCTGAGATCATGACCTGAGCCAAAATCAAGAGTCGGATGCTTAACCAACTCAGGTGCCCCTAAAATGCCTTTAAAAATTAAAATGCAAAAATCACTTTTATGCCTATATGGATTCACTGAGTGTATTTTATAAAATCTCTGTGTTTGGGGTGTGGGAGGCTGGTCTACACAGAGGCCCCGAGGATATGGAAACTGCTCTACCCGATTTGGGAACCTGGTTAATGGTTCATTCCTCGACACGCTGCTCAAGTGTCAACTCTTACCAGAAGCTCTCCCTAATCCCCTCAGATGGTCCATCACTGTCCTCCATCCACTTCCCTGGAGGATGCCACACTCTGTTTGCACATGTGCCTCCCCTCCCAGATTATCAACTTCTTGGGATTAGAATCAACTTCTCCTTCTTCTTCTTCTTCTTCTTCTTCTTCTTCTTCTTCTTCTTCTTCTTCTTCTTCTTCTTCTCCCTAGAGCCTTTTAAAGTTCCTGAAATTGTATAGGACTTCAGACTGATTGGATTGAACTAAATCTAAAGACAAAACCACCAAGACAAAATAATAATAATAATAATAATAATAATAATAATAATACATAATAATAATAATGGAAGAAGAGGCAGCATTTCAGGACCTAAAAGATGTAGTGACAAAACCAAAGCTTGAAGCAAACGTTCAGTCTCTTGGCTGGAGAGCGTTTGCCATCACCAGCATCATCCCCCAGTAAGGAAGGACTTAAGGAGCCCTTGTCCTTCACCTAGGTTGTTATGCACACTGGTTCTATATCAGGGGCTGTATTATTGGGTGAGGACAGAGAAGCAAGTATATATATCCTCTGAAAGTTCATAGCCAGTAGTAAAAACACAGTGAAAGCATAACCCAAAGATACAGTAATGACACATACTCAATAGTTGGGGGGAAACAAGGACTTAAGTATTTTGTTGCAAAATGTTTAAGGAAACTTCATGAGGTAAGTAGGGTTGGTGTTACATATGGAAGAGTAAATAAAACTCCACAGCTTAGAACTGACAGTGGGTCTGTGATGGGCAAATCGTCCTGCATTTCTGGACCTGAGGATAACTAGCAGTCACAGGAGGTGAAAGTAGGCATGTGGGGCGGTCCCAGGAGGTCAGGTCCTGAATGTTAAGCTTGTGCTTAATCCTATAGCAAACCATCAAATGTTCCATCCTTGCTCATGGGTTTGTGCTTGTGTGAGTGTTTGCACCTATACATCTCAAACAGCTCCACAAGATGACTACATAGTAGTAAACACACATATGTAAAAGTTGGTGTTTGTGAATGTAAAAGAAGGGACTTTTCTGATCCCATATGGTTTTAATTAAAGTCTAACTCCAGCCCTTAATGACTGTATGATCTTGGGCACACTCCTTACACATCTTACACCTCAGTTTGCTCATCTGAATGAGAGATGGTAGTAATGAGTCACCATGAGTTAATGTAGACCAAGAGCCTACAAGAGTTCCTGGCAGAAATGTGCCATCGGTTATGTGCATAGTTGTTCCAAAGGGAGTGTGAGCACCTGTGGGCAGGAATCGTTTCTTATACTCATATTTACATCTTTCAAAGACCAACAGGATCGTAGGAAATAGATTGACATTAGTTGATTGTTAGATGGAAATATGAAGAATATTTAGGTAAGTTCCAACTTTTCCTGGCAGGTCTTCCCTCGTCCTACCTTCTCCAATACTTGGTCAAACTATTTTGCATTTCTCCCATTAAGTTCTCTCTCCCAGCTCTGCATTCGGCCACATTCTAGCTCCTCTGTTTGCGATGCATGAGGTCATGTGCTGGGCTCTGAAACCTGTTAGTGCATTTTACTAACCTCTGTGACTCATCTCAGTAGCATCAGCTGTCAGCATCTCCTTTCCCCATTCCTAACCTGGAAACTCACGGAAAGTAAAGAATATGCTCTCCATGCTGGCACCCCCGAATCCCAGCATATGGCCTTGCCCAGGTGTGCATTTAACAGGTGTTTGTTCAAACTAAGCTGTATGAAGATACTATGGGTCACCTGATTCCACTGTTGATACACTTTGCTCTTTTCAAAGTTGATGATTATCGTGCTGTATGCACACATTGGTCTTTTTCAACTAAACCGCTCTTGTGTGGAGAGCGAGCTTCCCATGCTACCACTTCTCATTCTTTTTTTTTTCTTTTTCTTTGGCTTCTTGTTCTTCTTTACTTTTGAACTCCTTTTATAACTCTTTTTTTTTTTAATTGGAGTTAAATTTGCCAACATATAGCATAATACCCAGTGCTCATCCCGCCAAGTGCCCCCCTCAGTGCTCTTAACCAGCTCGCATCTCAGGTGAACTTGTGATTCCATCTTTCCTTCGTGCCCCTCCCTGCTCATGGCTTTGGCTCTTTAATTTTTTTTTTTCCCTCTCCAATAAAGGGAATTTTTATGCTTTATTCACAAGAACCAGTTTGCAGAATTTCAGGGAACACCCTAGAAGGAAATGCAACAAACACAGCCAGGGAAGCTATTTTTGTCTTTGATTCAGACTGGACTTGGCTGAGTCCTTTTTTCTGGTACATTAGAAGGTAGGTAGCTAAGTCTTCATGAATTTCCGGTCTTACTCCGAGTAAATTAAAAGAATAGGTGGCATTGTTTGGAAGACTTAAAAGACAAAACTGTATCAATACCTTATCAAAAAAAAATACCTTATCAAATATTTTGATAAGAGGTATCTCCAAAGCCAACTGTCGGATTTTTGGCAAGGAGGAAACTACCTTGAAAAACAACTCTGAGAAAAAAAATAAATTAAAAAAAAAATAAAAAAAACAACTCTGAGGAGTTTAAATGAATATTTTTATGAAATTCCCCCATAAGTAAAAAAGTCTTCTTAAATTTTTATCAAATTGGCTTGTTCAGGTCTTCCTGAGAGAGGTTTTTGGTGTTTAGAGGCAGCTCCTGCCAAGCTCACTCATTGTACAAAGGACTTAGAGTGAGCTTAATTTAATGATTCCACCTTCTTTCTTTTTATATTTCAATTCTATCTGTTGAACTTGTTATGTGATTACATTTACAATTGGGTAAACAAATACTGTGAAATAAGGTCTGGATAAGCAGTAAGAAAAACAAAAATAATTTCTGAACAGGAACTTGGAAGTTTCAAGAGATTATTTTTCTTTTTAAAAATTCAGTTAGCTTTTAAAAATTTCATTTTGTTTTCTACCTCTTTAAATTTATTCAAGAAACTGGAAAGAAGGGTCTCCTGGGTGGCTCAGTGTTGAGCATCTGCCTTCGGCTCAGGACGTGATCCCTGCATGGAGCCTCCTTCTCCCTCTGCCCGTGTCTCTGACTCTCTCTCTGTGTCTCCCATGAACAAATAAATAAAATCTTAAAAAAAAAAAGAAAAGAAAAAAGAAATTGGAAAGAAAAAAAAAAAAAAAAAACAAGCTCCATGTAGCACCATCTTAAACACCTGTCTGTAAAGGTGACGGTTACTTTGGAAGACATGCACGGTGTTTGTAGGGAGCACATTGTGTGGGCGCCATACAACAAAATGAGCACTAAACAAATGTTTCAAGGATGTTAACAATATGCAAAGAACCGTCTATGCCCAAGAGAGTCACAGGTAACAGCATGTGGGATAGAGATCATTCTGAGGTTGAGGACAGTCTACACTTGAAAGCATGTCCATCAAGAGTAAGGTCTACAGCTTGGCCTCTGGCAGTCAACGTCAGCATAGTCTGTGACCCTCCCAGCTGGAGATGCTCCTCAAGACATGATGGATTGCAATGAGCACAGGCTTGGGGGTCAAGACATTCTCGCTCACGACTTCAGTGCTATCACTCACTGAGTGGCTTTCAGCAAATTACCTGCCATGGCTCTGTTACTTCACCAGCAAAATGATGATAATACCCACTTTTAATTATCCTTGAGCTTGGCACAGCATGTGATAGAAGACACAGTCCATTATTGGACATTCCTGATGCTAGGACCAAATTTCCAATTATTTATCACTTCATTTATACTGCTGACATATCCTGGTTCTCTTCTTTCTATTTCTTCCTCCAGCCTTAGCACAGGTGCTTAAGAGTAAAGACCCCACGTCCCTTCCCTTACATTCCCCACAGTACTTGGCAGAGCGAGCTGAAGCATATTTAAGTGTATGAGTTTGTTCGACAGGCCGAGTGTTGTACAAATAATTCATAGGAAATTTTAGGAAGTGTTTGGCTTCTGAGATTTTGAACTGCGTATGTTGGGAGGCCCTCTGCACTGTGGCTCCCAGATTCCAGCCAGTTCTGCTGTGGTTCTTCTCACTGACATATCCTAGGACATTTGGAGCTATTGGTATCTCCCCAAAGAGTCTTTAATTCTCTCAATAACATAACAATTTTGGTTCAAATATGCGCTTTCTTCCCCTTAAACTTCAACTTGACCCAAATGTTCCTTGAAGAACAGCAAGCCCGTATCCGTCCATTAATCAAACATGGAATAGACTTACCACCATGTCTCCCTCTTTGGCTCCTTATCCCGGTGAGGGAATGGTTGTTACTTTCACAAACTGCTGATTTGTTAAAACAGAGGTGAAACTGAAACCTAGACTAGATCAGATTTTATTTGTCCCTTTTGCCAGATTTGAGCCAGTATGACTCTTAGATATTATGCCTCAAGTATCAAAACAAAACCAAACCCAATTTGAATAAAATTATTTTTTCAATTGGCAAAATTACTAACCTGGAATTGGACTTGTTTTTATGGTGGGTTGATGACTGAGCTGCTCCCCTGTTTAATCAGAAGCCAGCCGGGCTAGTGCTGTCCCTGAAGCAGGTTGATTCGGCCCAAGCAGACTTCCAGGAAAGCTTCAGATGGGACGCCAGAGCCCTCGGGGTCATTAGGAGCCAGGACCCGTGGTCGCACAAAACCTTCATTCATGAGGTCTACTCACACCGTGTTCTGAAATCCTCCTTCGGGAAGACATGGTCATCAGGGACCTACCTTGACCAGCCCTTGAGAAATGACAGAGCAGGAGAGGCGGTGGCCTGGGCGAGGCTTGAACCTGGCTGGGTCATCCCTTGGCTGGATAAATCAAACAATTCCCCTGGCTTCTGTGAGTCTGTTTTTACCTCCAAACACTGAGAATACAATTAGTTTCCTGATTAGCTTGTTATGGAAACAACAAAACCAAAAATGACCAGCACATTGCTTTGCATGTGACAGTTGCTAGTAATTTTTTCTTCTTCTAAAAGAAAAGTCACTTCCTCTTTTCCATCTCCAGACAACTTAGGTTTTTTAATCATTATGTTCTAAACTGAAGCTAAAATTTCCCTCAGAGCTGCATTTGGTCTTGGTTAATCCTTCAGGCCTGAGAACATAAGTCTAATTCTTCACTCCACTTGATTTTCCTTGACACATGAAATTAGTTTTTATGTTCTCCTCAGCCTGTTTTCCATCAAGCTAAAGAGCTGGAATTTCTTTAACGAATTCTTAAAATATATGGTTTATAACCTCACACTCTTGCAGTCACTCCCATGTGCACGGCTTCTACTTTGCTGAGATTGCTCTCGCAAGTGTGGACCTGGACCCGGGAAGATATTTTGGCTGGAGGCAAAAAGCACTAACATCTGAGCCACAACCCTCCCACCCCCATGCAAACTCCTAGGTACTTTGTTGGCTGGTGAATGATAGAAACACCACCAAAGAGAAAAAAAGAAAACCAAAATAATTAACAAACAGTAGAAAGTATCATCAGTATAATTCATATAATCAGTCCGACGAATCCCGGTCATCAGGAGCTGACTTTGTTTCTTCAGAGCAAGGTTTTCCAGAGACAACATTGAAATCTGAAAGAGACATAAGAGGTGGCATCAACTGGATTTGCCAATTTCCAATTCCAGTGAGTTTAGACCAAAAGAAAAACCATCTAAGGAATGCTGGGTGTACTTAAAGGCTTTGCAACAGTTAAATACCTGAATATTCCTAAGGAATTTTTAAGTAATAAGAACACCTCCACTGGTAATATTTAATAGTTTTTGGTTCAGACAATCCAAATGCAAAAATGAGTGGCTGTGTATGAGTGGATGGGAGCCTTGCTGCAGGGACCGGCCACACCCGCAGGCACACCTTGCAGTCGGGCGAGGCGATGAGAGCAGATGCCTTCAGCATCTCTCCAACCTGGCTTGGAGGGTCACCTTGGATTTATATTCAGCTTGTTTGTAATGACATGTGGAACTCCTGCAAGTTGCTAAAATGTGTGAGCTTCATTTTGCATATATGTAAAATGTGAGTGATAATACTTATCTCAAGAACCACGAAGAGTTCTGTGCACAGCACCTCCTCCATGGAGCCTCCTTTTGTTCTTGTGAAGAAATGCAAGTGGTGCCGCCCATAGCTGATCTTTAAGTGACAAAAAGACACAGCAGGTGAAGGCAGCAGGCATCAAAAATGGGTCTTATTTTTCGGTTCAGAAAATTTAGAGGCTTATATATTCGTTCAAAACAAACCAAAAACGGGGTTCCTACGTGGCTCAGTTGCTAAGCATCTGACTCCTGGTTTCAACTCAGGTCACGATCTCAGGGTGGTAGGATCAGAGCCCCGCCTTGGGCTCTGTACTCAGCGTGGAATCTGCTTCTCCCTCTCCCTCTACTCGTCCCTCCTCTTGCTCACTTGCTCTCTCTCTCTCAAATAAATAAATACAATCTTAAAAAAAAAAAAAAAACGAAACATAATTTTATTTTAGTTTACAATATTCCTTCCAAGCACTGCTATATACAGGGCCCTGTTCTCTGTGCTGAGAATCCCCAGAAAAAAAGAAGACAAACAGAAAACGTACCTTCTAATGAGCACAGACTCATCACACAAAGTAAACACACAGGGAGGATCATTTTCTGTTGACAGTTTAATGAAGAAATGCAACCTGGAGGTAATGCTTTGTATTAGGAGGCCGGGGACATAGGTGACGCCTGAGATCTATGTGGCGGTGAACAACAGTCATGGTAAATAGCAGGATAGAGTCAGGCTGACAGCACTTAGTCCGTGGGACTCGTGGTTTATTGGAGGAAATACCCAGGCTAAATAAGTGATGCTCATGATTAGAACACATTGTCATCATCAGTGAATTTAACTGATGGTGGGCCCACGTGGAGCAACCACACCTCAGGAAATGCATGTAATCCTGGAGTAAACTGAGGAAGGATAACTAACCACAAGGCCACCTCCCAGTGGTTGATCGCAAGACTGTGAGCTCATGAAAAGGAACAGAAGACATTTTACCATGAGACCGCTGTGGGCACGTTATTTATCTGTACGAGTCTGTCTTTCCTCATTTGTAAGATGGGGATACTAATACACAACTCTTGATGTCCCCATGTGGCAAAAATTTCCTAAGATAATATTTTCAAATACTGCGCAACTTTAAATTTGTGCTTATATATATAAACATATATATGTTCCTATATACAGATGCATGTGTATTTATATACATGGACATACAAACACACACACATCTATGACTGTTACATAAAAAATATCTTTTTTTTCCTAGGTGATAAAAATACCACACGAAAGCAACACACATTCACATAATAGGCCTGTGAATGGAATGAGAAGGGTTTTCATTAGAAGCAAAGTCAGGAAAGCCCGATTTCCTAAATCCAAATTGGGACATCTCCCTTTTATCTTACCAGTTTTGCTGGTTTACCTACTACTGTAAGGAAGATAATTTTTGCTGCCTCAGGGGTTACAGTGATGAAGTTTTGCTCATATATGACATTGACAAAAAGCACAAAATTCCTTGTGATTATCATTTTTTTATGATAATCCTGATCCATTATGCATGGTTTTGTTTTGTTTTGTTTTGTTTTTTAATAGTAACCGCTTCTGAAGTAAAAGACATAAATTTGGTCCTATGAAAAATAATGCTCTCAAACTATATAAAAATATTGGAAGCTTTTTGGCTTTCCCAGATGATTTGAGCAAAGGCAAATTCAGCATCAACCCCACACTAAGATGAAGTTGTCTTTTGATGGCAAGCATATGCATTTTTAAAGATAACCTAATTTGTGGGAGAGCATAAAAGCAAACAAGAGTAAATGTCGGGGCCCTAAAATGTTTAGAAGGCGGGAATTTGTATGGAGCACATCATACTCGCCGTGCCCTGGAAAGTGCTTCCTAGACATGGACGAAGAGATTTTAGTATGTATATTCCAGCTTCAGATCAATACTAGGTAAATACACGAGCTTTTCTTAGACCTTAATCTTGAACCCTTCAGATCATTCTAACCTGAAAATAAGCCTCTTTAAACTGTAAAGGATCCTACAAAAGGATTTCAGATCAAGCTGGTGGCAGGATGACATGATTAAATCATTGATCTCGCTGAATGGCTGCAGGCCATTAAGGAAGAAGCTCCTATTGAATGGAATCAGCAAAACCCTTTAATTACTGATTAAAGATATAAGCAAGTGACAGGGGCTACAATTTTAGCCTTGGGCTTCATCATTCCTGTTCCTTGTAATTGGTAGAGTTCTACCACAGATCTATATTTTAAATGACTTTTTAGTTAAAAGAAAAAAGGAAAAGAAAGGGAGAAAAGAAACCCCTTCAATTTTATATCCCTGCTGCACACATACATATACACACACTTATCATCACATCTATTTGTCTAGCTCCCCTTAGACAGAAAAAAAATGAGCATGCCGTGAGATACATAAATCAGGGAGAGCTTTGAATGCAATGTAGCAAGGTAAAAAGAGCAGTTGTCTTTGGATAGGGGGATTATACGTGATTTTTTTTTTCCATCTTCTTATTTTGTGTGTTTTTCCTTCCATAATGACGATATATTGCATTTATTAGTTGAAGAAAAGTAAATCCATTTGGCTTCTAAATTCTTCGGACTTCCTGCACAGAAATCCCTTAGTGCTGACCACTTCTAAAATAATGTCACTGGTACAATTGTTTCCTTGCTACTGACACCTGTCACGTCATATTATATTAGTAGCTAAAAATGCACCATTCCATGTAACTCAAGGTCAAGATACATGCTATTTTCTAAGGATTGATAATTGTGTGTCTTTCCTGAATTTCGAGTAAGTGTCCCCAACCACTACTACTAAACCAGTATATTTCAACTGGACCAGAGTCCTTGGCATCTATTCGGCAGGTAATAATTGCACTCTAGGTTGTATGAAAGGGATAAAACCTTTTTTTTTCTGTTTCTTTTTTTTTTTCTCTCTGCTTTTCCCTCCCCTCCCCTCCCCTTCTTTTCCCTTCCTTTCTTTCCTTTCTTTTTTACTGCAGGGGCTTCTGAAGTATGTTTAGCAGCAATCATCCATCTCCCGTGTTTAGGGAAAGGAGCTGATGGGACAAGTCTAGAGGCAAAGACGCCAGTTAGTTAACATTTGATTTTGTTTTACTCAGTGACACATCCATTTCTCTCTCGAGCTGGTATTTAACCCATATGTCACTAGTTATTTGTTGGTGACTTGTGTCCTTAAGTGAGTTGCAAGCTCCTTGGGAGAAAGGACTCTTTCCTGCTTCTGGGTCTGCTGTCCCTGCACAGGGCCCAGTGCTTCCTCCCATCTTTTAGGAGGAGCCTAGAAGGGGGTCACTTGGACTAGCATGGTCCAGTTTAGACCCAAATAACTTAATTGAATGTATTTTCCCCTCCTTAGGTGGGTAAGAGAGTAGAAATCATTTACGGATTTCCTGACTATAAATCGTACGTGTAATCCTGGGTAAACCCAATGTGACCAAAGTTAACAGTGTTGGGGTGTGAACTGAACTATCTGGATTGCCATGTTTTCTTAAAGATTTAAAAATTAATTGAGGTCCATTCTACACTTGGCCAATCATTACCTCTCCTTTGCTACGAAAGTATTATTTCCCAAGTCTGCTTTGGGAAAGAAGGTTAAGCTGTTCTCATAAATAAAAAAATAAAATAAAATAAAGATATGTTGTCCACATTCCCTACCTTCTGGGAGAGTTCCCATGAGACAGAATGATCTGCTTTTTGTGAGAAATTTTAATGAAAACGCTTCTACAGATATTCAGCTTCTTGTTTTCTTTGTAGGCATGCGCTTAAGCTACTGATTCAACTTCTTTAATGCTAGATGATTGTTTCTCTACGTATCTCATCTCATCCATTTTAAGTTAACTATTTTCTAGAAATTTGCCTATTTCCCTTAAACTTTCAGGATGATTACCCTACAGTGTTCTATTAAGTTTTTAATTTTAATTCCAGTATAGTTAACATACGGGGTTACATTAGTTTCAGGTGTACAATGTAGTGGGTTCCACAGTTCTGGACATCACTCAGTGCTCATCATGATGAGGGTCCTATCAGTCCCCGTCCATCCCCCGCCCACCTCCCCTCTGGTGACATCAGTATGTTCTCTATAGTTAAGAGTCTGTTTCTTGGCCTCTCTCTTCCTTTCTCTCTCTCTCCCTTTGCTTGTTTTGTTTCTCAAATTCCACATCGCAGTGAAACCATGTGGTCTTCATCTTTCTCTGCTGGCTTATTTCACTTAGTCTTACTCTCTCTAGCTCCATCCATGTTGTTGCAAATGGCAAGATTTCCTTTTTGCTGTAGATGAATAACATTACATCACATCTTTACCTATTCATCTATCAGTGGACACTTGGGCTACTTCCATATCTGCTGCTATAAACACAGGGGCTCATGTAACCCTTTGAGTTGGTGTTTTTATATTTTGGGGGTAAATACCCACTAGGTCAATTACTAGATTCTAGAGGAGCTCTAGTTTTAACTTTTTGAGAAACCTTCACACTGTTTTCCAGAGTGGCTGCGCCAGTTTGCGTTCCCACCAGCAGTGCAGGAGGGTTCCCCTTTCTCCGCATCCTCCCCAACACTTGTTATTTCTTGTGTTTTTGATTTAAGCCATTCTGACAGGTGTGAGGTAATATCTTATTGTGGTTTTGATTTGCATTTCTCTGATGAGTGATGTTGAGCATCTTTTCATATGTCGGCCATCTGTTTGTCTTCATTATTTGTAGACAGCATGATACTATATATAGAAAACCCTAAAGAATCAACAAAAAAACTACTAGAACTGATAAATGAATTCAGTAAGGTTGCGGGATACAAAATCAATATACAGAAATTGTGGCATTTTCATATACCAATAAGGCCCTAAACTTTTTGATGGCATTTTCTAATTTTTTTCAAGTCAGCTGAATATGTAGCTATCTCCTTTTTCACTAGCATTATTATTTTGTGCCTTATTTGTGCCTTTTTTCACTAGCATTATTATTTGTGTATTTTTTCAATGAATCATCTCAGAGGGTTGTTGATTATTTAAATTAACTTTTATTTTATTTTATTTTATTTAAGATTTTATTTATGTATTCATGAGAGACACCGAGAGAGAGAGAGGCAGAGACACAGACAGAGGGAGAAACAGGCTCCACACAGGGAGCCCAACATGGGACTCGATCCCGGTATCCCAGGATCATACCCTGAGCTGAAGGCAGGCACTCAACCACTGAGCCACCCAGGTGTCCCTTAAATTAACCTTTAAAAATGTCTGAAGAGTTTTAATATTTTTAGATTTATAGAAATGTTGCAAGTACAGTACAGAGAATTGCCATATGCCCACTTCATACATTTGTGACAAATACGCGCCTAACGTGAATCCAGTATTATGAACTAAACTCCAGATATCATTTGAGTTTTCCTTTTTAAAATAATGTTCCTTTTATGTCCCAGGATCCCATCTGATGCAATATTATATTCAATCACCACTCTATTCAGCCCATAACAGGTTCTTAGACTTCGCCTATTTTTTAGATGTTAGCCGTTTTGAGGCCAAAGTATTTTGTAAAATACTCCTCCATTTGGGTTTGCCTGATGTTTTTTGCATGGTCAGCTTGGGTTACAGATTTGGGGTGAAGAGTCACGTAGAAAAGAAGTCCTTCTCATCACATTTGCCTCGGGGGTCTGTGTTATCAACGTGGCATCCTGGGAGATGTTCCCCTTGAGCACCTCCAGATTCCCTCACTATGGACTCTCTCTTTCTCTCCCCTTCTACACTCGGTTCTTTAAAGCAAGTTACGAAGTGTGTACCTCCCGCCCCCGGGGTAGACGATGGGCTGTGAGGTAGGGGATCAAGTCCACCTCCCACAGGGCTGAATATCCATGTACATTATTGGGAATTTTGTACAGAAGACTTTTCTCTTCTCCCATAATCATTTATTTATTCAGTCATTTGTGTATCAGTACAGGTTCAGAGTATGTATTTTATATTTCTGGTAGTAAACCAATGCTGTGTTATGTACTTTTTTTCTCTGATTGTTCTAACTTTGGCCTTTGGAGGCTTCAGGTTGCCTCCTATGTGCCTTCAATATACCCCATAAAACTTTGGTTTTCTGAGCACATCTTTCCTATGGGGGAATATTAGATGATCTAGGTACATTTTTATTTTCTTTGACCCAGGTCTAGAATGATCCATTTCTCCAAGGAGCCCATGGGGCTTTTATTAGTTCTGTTTTTCTATGTTTAATTAACTTCTGACTTAATCGCTTTGCTTTCAGGAAATGTGCTCTGTACTATATTGTCTCATTTTTCTATTTTTGAAATTTGCTAATTCTTACTTTAAGGCCTAGCATCTGGCAAATTTTTGTGAATGTGTTATGTGTGCTTTGGAACAGCATTAGATAATGGCTGGGTACAATATTTTCTGGGTATCTAATAAATCAAGCTTGTTGATATTTATCTTCTGTTCTTCTATATCATTTTAACCTTTGGATATCCTACCCTGTTAACTGAGAGGAAAAGCACATTAACATCTTATGCTGGATGGGGAATTTATGTTGTAATTGTACCATATTTTCATTTGTGCTCATTTTTGCTCATTTAAGCCATTTAATCACATCCACGAAGCAATATGACATACCAAGCAAGGCCCTGTGTCAAAGGATAGTGTAGGACCCTGGTGAGGAGGTTGATGCCTGCTTCCTACAAGCCTGCCACCCTGGCCCATGGGAGAAGGATGACTCCTGCTACACTGCAACATTACAGCAGCCAGACAGGAATCTGCAATGAGGGCGAACCAGAGGCCTCAGCAAGTCACCTGCCAAATGCACCATTGTGCTGCCCTGCTGCTCTGCTCTTAGATGCTGCGGGGTACATGCCCAGCCTTCCCGTGCCCATGCCCCATCCAATTCTAGGGACAGAGGGTAATGGCAGGATGTGAACATCCCCCACTACTATGACCCAGGAGACAGGGGAGAGGACCAGGGCTGTAGGGACGGGGGTGAGGGCCTGAGAACTTATCCCTAAGAGAGGGAAATCAGTAGAAGGCATGAGCATGTGTGAGCTGGAGTCCCAGGTCGCTGGCATAAGCTCCATTGCTTCATTGGATTTCGGTTTATGAAAAGAATTCCAAATTTAATATTTTTAAAAATTCTATTATTAAAATTATTATTTTATGATTGAGGTATAGCAAGCACACAATGTTATATTAGTTTCGGGTAGACGACATAGTGATTGGACAGATGTGTCCATGACAATGCTCATGCTCGGCACAATAAGTGTAGTCACGTCGCCACCACACAATGCTATCACCGTATTATTGACGATATTCCCTACGCTGTACGATTCATCTCTGCAACTTATTTATCTTATATGTGCAAGTCTATACATTCTAGTATCCTTTACTTATTTTTCCTGCCCTCCTTGCCCCTCCCATCTAGCAAACACCTCAAATTTAATGTTATTAAAAATTTGAAGCTGGTTAATACAAAGCACTAAAGCCCCAATAGGGGCCCTCTGAGCACAGGCTCTGCAGATGGAGCTGGCCACAGCCATGTGGCTGGTCCTGCCCACGGTCTTCCTCCCTGCTGTGGTTCCTGTTGAAGTTGTAAAATTAATTAATTTTATAATGAATCTATCCATACAAGTACTTTGTATCTTGACATTTACTCAGACTTTGGGGGAATTATACATATACATCTTTGTTTTTCCCTTATACCAATTTTTTAACAGTTTAAATTGTGTCTCTTGCAAACATTATGGAACTTCATTCAGGAATGTTTTCATTTATGAAATCCAAAGTGTTTTTGTGATTGCACTAGAGTTTTACCCATTTACATTTGTTTGCATTAATGAACATTTTGTATCACCCATGTTACTTTGTGTTTTCTATTGTCATGATTTTCCAATGCATTTTGTCATCATCCAGCTTTTTATATGTGATTGAGTTTTTGAAAACATTACTTCAGTTCTTTTTTCCCTGGAAGAATATAAAATATCGATTTCTTATATATCTAACTCTTTAATTTTAGCATGCATAATTAACCAATTGTAAAGTGCATTCTTAAGCCCATCCTACATAATAAAATAGCTTTAGAATCAATTATGCTGATTCTTTCCCCCAATGACCCCAAGTCCCTATATACCTGCTGTTGCCACTGACAGTTCAGTCCCTGGCAATACTTCTTTCCCTTTCTTTCCATTGGCTTGTTTTTGTCCAGAAAATCCTTTTCTGCATGCATAACTGAGAATTGACGCCTATTTTCATCTTCTCATTTTGAGGACTAATTGTCCCCTCTCTTCAAGGTCCTGTGATCAGACTGAGGAGTGTAATATAAACCGGCTTGGTTTTTCTTGGTGAGAAATCTGTCTTTTCTCTATTTAAAATTTCCCTTTGACTTTTGAGTTCTGTGGTTTCACTCTAATTGGTTTAAGCAAAGTTTTCCTTTTGTGCATCCTGTTGGGACAGGTTGTTCTTCCTGTAACTGCGGTCTGACTGTGGACTTATGTATTTCATTAGCCCTAAAAAGTTTAATCACCTCCTTCATTACTGCCATTCTTCTGTTCTGTATAATATCACCTGCTGGGATGTTTGATAGAACTTTTCACACCATCCACTTAGCTCATTACTTTCCCTTCGTATTTTCTGACTCCTGTGGCTTTAAGCTGCATCATGGGTCATTTTTTGTGGATTTATCTCTGAATATGATTTTTCCTGTTGGTTTGATCAGCTGTTTAACAATTAATTGAGTTATGGAGTCTCATAAATATAAATGCATGTATCTTACACACACACATCTAGATCAATCTAGATCTCTCCATCCATCTATGTCCCTAGCTATGACTGTACCTGTATCTATATCTACATATATTTACATACATCTACATATATTTGGTTTTCAAAACTATCATGTCATTTAGAATAATTTCCTGTTGCTTCCTCAGTTCAACAGGTTTTTTTAAGAAAAATATATACATATCTGATATCTACAATACTAAGTAATAATTATTTTATAATTTCAATACTAAGAAGTCCAAATTTGATGCTTGAATTTCTAGCTGACCCTCATGCACAATGCTGGCTCTTTCTGTAATGTTTACTATACTTTGATTATGGTCACTCATATTTGGTTGATTTTAACTTGTGGCAAACCAGAATCTCTAATCTGAGGATATTTTTTTTTTCAGAAAGGCTTTATGTCTGCCTCTTCTGAGATCTTGGGAAGCCACTGACATGGGATTCCACCCATGTCATTCCACCCTGAAACACTGGAATACGTAGGTACCATTAGAAATCGTAAATGAGTCTGATGGGGTGGGAGAACAGGTTCTGTTTGGTAGTGAGAAGTGGCCTCCAAGTAGTGTGGAGAGTTCATGTGAGCACAGGGGAAGTCTAGAATGAAGGGAAGATCTCACAATGACTTCTATAGAAGTGAAAACATTGGAGCCTAATGTGGGCATTAGATCATGAAAGGATTGGAAAATTGACCTGTAATTTTAAAGTTCTTCCATAAGTTCTCAAATAAGGATATTTAATGAAAGACACTCAAAAGAAGTAAACATTATTTAAGGTAAAAATATATGTTGTCCTCCGTGTGAGTTCACATACAATGTGGTCAAATGAGAGAAGATGTGGCTTCTAGCTTCTGCTCTGTAGCAGAATGGCTATATGCAGAGTGACTTCTAATTGCATTCTTTCTTAGGAATAGAGCCTCGCCCTTATTTAGGATGGCAAAGCACATTGCCAAAGATGGTAATTCTTGGTCTCCTCTGCAGACCAAGATGTGAGGTCAAGTGCATGTTATCAGAAATAGTCATTACTATCATTTCCAGAAAATGTCCTGCAACATGGGCTGGCTCCTCTAGAAAGTGGATCTCTTGTGCCTTATTCTTTTCCCCTTTTCTCCTGCCAAAAACTAAAATCCATGGCTAGACCCAGAGTATTCACCTCTGAACCTCAAAGAAGCAAGTGATATATATATTAAAAAAAAAAACAAATACATTTGGCATCTAATAATCTGGAGCCACCAACCAGTGCTTGGTAGTCCGACTCCAGAATAACAACTAAGAGCATCCCCACTTGACACACTATGGGAGCTTTATCGAGAAAGTTATCACTAAGATGCAGACGAGATCTATTTCATAGGGGTAGGGTGAGATAAGATGACAGGTGTGAAAGAGTTTGCAAGGCTAAAATACTAAAATACTAAAAGATGAAATTCATAAACCATTCTTGTACTGCCTATTTTCTGTATATACAACATCTTGTTCATGTAATGTTTAGGAATTTTTTAAATCCTCCCTCTATCCAAAATTTGTGTGCGAAACTTGTCATTATTTATGCATTAAGGATGGACAGTTTCTGTTTCACATTTTGGTGCCAAGTGTCCAATTTGGTGGATTAGTAGGAGAAAAAGAAGAAGGAAAATTGATTTCAAGGTGGCCACTTTATAAAAGATAGAGATTTTGTTCTGAATCCTGAACCTATCTTCCCACCACTGTTTCCTTATGAAAGTACCCTTTGCATGAGTGAGGCGAGGTGGCCCCTCACATTCTGCATCTCCCCCATGACATCTGGGGTGGCTCCTCAAGTCTTGGGCTCCTGAACCATAACCTCTTCTTGCCTGTCACACACACTCCCTTGGACACAACTATTACCCCTGAAGTGGTCAGTCAAAAGCTTCCATTTACCATATAATGAGTAGTTTCTGAATCTTCAGAAATGGAAACAATTATTCCATGCTGGATTGGCTTTACTGACTCTTAATTCAACATCGACAGTCGCACAGCCTCTATGAAAATGATGGCATAATGGTTGATATGAATTGGCGGGGAGCTTCTTACATGCTCTAAGCACCCAGCCTTGTGGACAAGGTCACCAGCAAGTGTACATAAATTTGTAAAGACTCCAAGAGAGTAAGAGTGATCACACATGTGACATCGCTTGAAAGGAATGCAGAGAATACTCTGAAAATTCTCAGGAGGCAATCACATAAGCTCTGTTGAAGACCCCCTAGAGGAATGTACTTGACCACCAGCATCAGGGCAGCCAGAAATGGTTGAGTGATAGATTATAATTAGGGTCGTTGAAGCGGTTCCATAATTTCATCCAATTATACCTTTTAAAGCAGGGATGATCCCAGTTTAAAACTCTTTATAATAAAAATCAGCTTCTAACAAGAAGCCTTCCTAAGAGCTAAATGAGGAATAGGCTCTCAAGACTGGAAGGTACATAGTACTTGCATGGAATGTGCCAGCAACTTGGGAAGAAAGGAACACTCCAGGAAAATGATTTTCTTCTAGGGAAAATGTTCAATTAAATTCAATAACTATTTACCATCTCTCTGTTTTCTGGAAGGCAAAGTGTAGGAGACATGCTCCCTCTCCTGGGGGAGACTTTACCGGAGAAAGGTAGGTGAAAACCCAGTCACAGATTATGGCCATAATCAATGTGAGTATGAGGAGCATTCTGTTTTGGGGCTCAGGGTTGTTTCCACAGAGGAAAGTGAGCAATGATATGGAGGGGATGAAGGGGAGACACTGGCAGCAGAAGGTGCTCATGAATTCTCTGCTTGCCAAGACGATGACCCTTGAGGTCATGATGAGGCTACATTGAGAAAGAAGGAAGGAAGAGACAAGGAGTTGAGTCCCTGTTTCTCCAACTGCCATTGGACTGGAAGTAATTCTTTCAAATTTCATAACATGAAGGCTTTCTACAGTTGTGTGTGAAAATAACTAAAATTATTTGAAAGAAATTAAATTTGACTACAGAGCAGAAGTCAAAAAGTATGGTCTGTGGATTCCCGAGCCTCCCTAAGATTCTATCAAGGGTGCTGTGAGGACAAACTATTTTCACCAAAACACTGAGACATTATTCACCATTCTAACTCCATGGACGTCCACACGGACAGTGCAAAGGCAGCATCCTATAAACTGCTGGAGCCTTACTGTGCATGAACCAAGGCAGTAGCTCCAGAGCATAGAGGAAATCTCTGTATTCATCCCCACTCAACAGTCAGGAGGGTTCGGAAAATTTATGTTTGCCACCATGAACCTAACAGCTTCCCATTGCTTAATGACTTTTAGGATGAATGTGGAGTCTAGATATTATTTAATGAAATGTGTCAACATTTGCAAGTGTTACATAACTCAGTGAACCAGTATTTTCCAAATAACCAATGAGTGATGTTACAAAATCATAGTAAGTAAATGATCCATTCAAAGTGCAGACTAGACCCAGACAATTTAAGGTAACATATTACAAAATCATAATGGATATGTTCTGGATTCCATGTTGCAAATACACTTGAAGAAAATTAAGTTTTAGTTTGCATTTAAGTAGAACAACCATTTACTAACATCTGAAAGGTAATTAAAATAGCCCTCTCTTTGCCAACTGCATATTTGTATGAAACTGAATTTTCTGGATATATTTTAAACAAATGAACATATGATAATCCATTGAATGAATAGTATATATGATTATCAGTTTTTATTTATGAAGCCAGATGTTAAAGAGATTTGCCAAAATGCAAAGTGATGTCACTCTTCCTACTATTTTTTTCTTTTAGTTTGGAAAATATAATTATTTATCATTATCAAGCATTTAAGCATCAATATAATGAGATCATTATCCTCATAGCACCCTTGATAGAAACTTAGGGAGGCTCAGGAAACCACAGACCATACTTTTTGACTTCTGCTCTATAGTCAAATTTAATTTCTTTCAAATAATTTTAGTTATTTTCACGCACAACTGTAGAAAGCCTCCATGTTATGAAATTAACAAGTAAGTAATTTAAAAGTAATAAGTAATTTAAAAATCTTATATTTAATTTCTATCCATAAATATACCATGCATAAATACAAGATTTTTGGTGTCATCAGCAGTTTTTGAGAGTACAAATAAGTCCTGAGACAAAATTGTTTGGGAATCTCTGATGTACCAAGAAAGTAACTGGAGGCAAATACAGAAATATATGGCAGCTCAAAACTGTAGAAATGGGAATGTCATTATGAGGAGCTGGCCTGTTATCTGGAGGGCAATGGGCAATCCATGAAGATCTGAGGACCAAAAAGTAATGCTTTCCTGATTACACTCCACTTAGAATATAGCACTGATTAGGATTAGAAGTGACAAAGCAGAAAGACCAGCTGAAACAAAGCCCTGCTGGTGGAATCTTATGATAGAAAATAAAAAAATGTCATTTAAGAATTTGCAAGAGTGTGATTTAGTGGCTGATTAGGTATGGAAGGACAAACTGCAAAACTGAGACTTGGGGGCAATCATCTGGAGGATCAAGGTGTTCCCTGAGATGTCGAAGAACAAAGATACAGGGAGCAGAGAAGTTGAGGCTTTAATTTAGGGCATGTTGAATTTTTGCTTCCAGAGACTCCTGAAGTAGACTGGGGGTGGTGGGGAAGAGGTTGCCTGCAGGTGGTTGGAAAGGCTGGAATTCCATCGGAGAAGAGTAGCAGAGCTGGGGATCCATGGTTGAGTCTATCAAGATAGAAGGGGTTGTGCAACGCTTGAGAATGGAACAGGACACCAATGAAAAGAATAGCCACTGAAATGAGAAGTGGATAGATGATATTTCCAGTTAAGAGGCCAGAAAAACAAACAAACAAACAAACAAAAAACCCAGAGGAATAAAGAGAAATAATCAGAGACAGAAGAATATAAAAAGTGCAGCACCAAAGAAGTAAAGGCAGAAAATTGTTGCAAAGGGTAGACTTTATGGGACTTTTCACTCAAGTATAGCTGATTATAACTATTGCGTTTTTTTTGTTGTTACATCACATTTCTAAGATTTGCATGGTATTCATGTACTTAATTTCAAGTGCAATATTCATGTAACTCCATGTATTCACTGCCTAGGCCTAGGGCTGCTGGGAAACGCAAAGAGACAGAGTGTCTTACAGTCATATAGATCAGAAATCTGACATAGAGGTCACTGGGCTAAAACCGAAGTGTTGAAAGGATACACCGTTTCCTAGAGGCTGCAGGAAGAATCCATTCTCTTGCCTTTTCCAAACTAGAGGCCACTTGCATTCCTTGGCTCATGGCCCGCTTCCCTCTTCAAAGCCCAACAGGGCCAATTGAATCCTTCTTAACATCACATCATTTGGCACTGACTGTTCTGTTTCCCTCTTTCACATGTAAAGACCCTTATGATGGCAATAGACCCACTGCGATAATCCACAATAATCTCCTTATTTTAAGGTCTTGTGATTGGCAACCTTAATTCTATCTGCTGTCTTAATCCCCCTTTGTGTCATTGGAGGACTGCTGTTCTGTGTGTGTACTTGTTGATTCCTTAACTACATAAGGACTATTTATAGAATCATAAGAAACCAAATCATAAACATAGTCCTATTGAGTTCTTTTTTTTTTTTTAACTGAAAAAAAGTGCATACATTTTAATGCCTTTCATTTGGGAAGAATTTTATTAATGACAAATGCATTTTGTAAAACGGCAAAATAACGCCCTACTTAAGTTATATTAATCAAAGCATGGACAACATCTGGCAAATCATGTCTCTGGCAAAAGATTGTCTTTGGAAGAGAAAAGTTTCTGGAAAGGTGTTAATGGTCCTGGGTCCCCCCAGGATAAGAAGAAGATACTTTTTTTTTGTGCTGTATGATTTATTGTATAGCTGAATGTTATTTTTTTAAACATAAACGTATGTAATTTTCATAATAAAGTTGATTTATTTCTTGCTTGATCTAATACAATATGGTTTTCTACATTATAAGTCACTTTTGATATATCGAATGATCTGCTTCCCATACCAAGTTTTATGGGTCATTATCATTTTGGTGGTAAAAAAATTTAAAGTATATTCAGAGATGTGATTTGCCCAATGTAGCACATCCACTAAATATTAACAATAGAATTTAAACACATATCTTTTCACTAGAGAGCTTTCTCTTTCCACCGTGCCATTTTATTGTTACAATATGTAATTTGGACTTAATAGTTAAAAGATAATGTCAAGTCTGTTGATGACTTATTTTATTATAGTGCCTGAGAGGCCCTACAAGTCATGGAAATTGACTCTATTCACTGGAGGCCCACAATTAAAGCTGATTTCTAGAATCTGTATATTCTAAGTGGGCCTCCGAGCAGATGCAGACGCACAGGTTTCTGCCAGTTTGTGGGTGGCTTCTATTGTTAGAAGCAGCACAGGTACATCATCGGAGCAGTAGGAAACACCAATGCACCTCCACCCTCCACCCATCCTGCTGAGAGAAAAAATCATTCTGGTAAAAAAGACACTCATTCGTAAAGACAGGTGAGACAGAGTGTTATGCCCAATGCAATGTTTGAAAGTGGGTGTTAAGAATAAAGGTCTTACCTTTGAAGGAAATGGAGGATGGTCTCTTTTGACCTGGGGAGCACCTACTGGATTGTTTGATGAAAGGATATTCACATGGTCACAGGCTTTGCCATTCCTATTTATTAATTTCCTCTTTTATTTCTAATTCCAGAAAGGAGTTGAAGGATATAGACAAAATAAGAGAAATAATGCAGGGCATCAGAACAAAACATAAAATTACTGAATGGAGTTCTCAATAACTAATCTGTTATAAATAAACCACGATGGTGATTCCCTTTCTTCAACTCTCAGTGCAGTCTACTATCTCTCCCTCTCTGTTTTTCTTTTTTAACTTGACCAAAACAGCTGCTTGGGTTTCAGACATGGAGCCCTGGGTCTTGTCTTATTCACCTCTCACAGTGAAAAACTGGAAGATTTGGTAAGTAGAGGAGATTACAATTTCAAAAAATAAGGAACTCCTGGTCAAATTCTCTTCCAAGACTGAAATCACACCCAATTTAAGTTCTCAATTTCAATATCTTACCTCCATCAATATATTTGTGATGGTCAATGTTTTTCACTTGGAAAGCCATATGACTGGGTTGCTACATCTGTACTTGTTGAGAAAATGCCATGGAGGTATATGAATGAGCTAGCTCTGCCCTGTAATAGGACTGTGCACAAAGATAGTGGTGGGAGCTGGAAGCAGTAGAAAGACCTAAAATGTTTGCATTTGACAAGAGGGCATAACCTGACCCCCAGATTTCTGTAAGTTTGTTATTACTTCCTGGTACTTCATTTCTGGATGTCATGAAAAGGAAGAGTCATATGAGACCTACTAGGAGTCAGCAAACTTTTTCTGTAAAGACTCAAAAGTAAGTATTTTAGGTTTTGGGAGCCTCTGTCACAACTCTCAGTTCTGCTATGGAAGTACAAAAACAGCATAGACAATATGTAAATGAATGAGTGTCCACGTGGCTGTGAGCCAATAAAACTTTATCTCCCAGAACAAGTGGGGGGCCAGATTTGACCCATGGGGTTGTAATCTACTGGCCGGTGGGTGATAGGCTAAGAACCACAGCAATTTTATCTTATAATGAAATTTCAGGAATTCGATCATCTAATATCATATTAGAAAATGTGAAATGAGAACATTGGCCTTAAGAATCAGGAGGCTGTGTGATACGTAGTTTTTGTTCCTAGTCTTGAATAAGGAATCTAGAATGCAAATGACTAGCTCTATAACCTCAGCTAGATTATCTGATCTTCAGATTCTTCAACTGGAAAATCATAAGTTTGAATCGTCATTATAAAAAAAATCAAGACCAGCTCGATCCGCCAAACTAGAAGATAAACCACATCACTGGGTCTCAATTTCTCATTCTCTCAACAAGGTGCCAACAGGACATATGGACACACATTGGTCAATGAGCCATTTACTGAAGGTCTGTCTACAGGGGTATGGTCAGGAAGTGGGAGGCATATCCACTCCTAGACCTGAAGGATAAAGGGAAAGAACTGCTGTAGAGTCCAGAGAGCTGGAGGCAGGGAGAGGCTGGGGAAGCTGCCTTACTTGGCTCCTGTCAACATGTGACCACACAAGGAGGGAGCTGGGGAAACAAATAGCATAACTTCTGCCCTTTGTGTCATCTGGGAAGCGTGGGGCAAGAACATTTTTGATACAGCGTCTGAAAAGAATTGAATCCCGAAATTCGTGTTTAAAACCTTGTTTCTGTGGCAGGGGTGCCTTTATCAGGCAATGTTGTGGAGGTCCCAGTGGGGCAGTGGCACATCAGAGTGGGCCCAGAGTGGGTAAAGACCTGGGGCAGTACCAGGAGCACATTGTGTGTGGCGTCCAAGGACTAGGTGAGCCCTGAGCAGATGGGGAGAAGGATACACACTGGAGAGGCTGTCTGGTAAAGAGCTCAGGGAGCTTCAACATGGCAAGGTCTGCCAGAAAGAGGAGGCCTGGGTGAAGACACCGCACAGCCAATGCCATGGAGATAGGACAAAAGCCTGGGTTTCTACCCTCAACCTTCCCTGCTCCTCCACCATGCTTCAGTGGAAGTCATATTCCTTTAGTGTCTTCATCAAAATTATGATAATTGCCCAGTAAAAGGTAATGGCTGGAATAAAGGCCTGCATTAAACCGCACGGTGGCTAGGGTCAGTAGGCTTACTAACTCAGGAGGAGATGATGGGAAATAAAAGCTACCCAACCAAGCCCCCCCATGCTCACCCCAAACACAAACAGTGGGCAGCAGCAAAGCTGGGAGAGCCTCACCTAGAACAGAGACAGCCGAAGACAAGGAACAGCCCATGGCTTTGGTGGCAGGCCCTGGCCTGGGGTGGGGAGAAATCCTTGACCATGCACAGATTTGGCATCCTGTGTAGACATCTTTCTGTTTTCTCTGTTGCCCCCACATCTTTCTCCAGGAGACTCTCCCTCGCTCAGTCTCCTTACTAGAACGATCTCAGCAGGTACTGAGTAGAATGCTTCTCCTGGGAGGGATGGGTTTCATAGCTCCACTCCTGCTGGTGCTAGTGCAGGCATTCAGATATTATTTAGATGTCACAAGAGTCAGTCACAGGCTTGGGGTTTCATGAGCAGGAGCCAGTAAACATCTGCTACACCTCCTTGGTTTCCATTCTTGCGGCACCTGACGTGTCGAAGTTCTATGTGAGACAAGATTCTGCTGCTGGTTTGTTCCATGGCTTGCTCATCCTCCGGCTTCTCTCCCTCAAGTTAATGGCGGCTAGAAACCACTGGACTCAACTCCAAAGGCCATCCTCCTCTTGTGATCTTCCTGTTGGGATGAGTTTTCATGGCCATATGTGTGCTCGGTGTCTCAACACTTTCTTCATCACATTTCCTAATCTGTCAGATTTGGCTAGTGAAGATGCTCTGGCCTCCTCCAACCCATGGCTTTCATGCAGGTGTGAGTCTCCAGGCCTGGTGTCCAGGTGCCGTGGGGTGAGAGGGAAGGCGAAGGGTGCTGTGTGTCCAGGTGGAGATGGCACAGTTCCCTTCCAGTAGTCACACTTCTCCGCAAGGGAAGCTGAAAAGCATAGTCTCATTGTCTTGTCATGTTCCCAAGACAAGTGGGGAAAATCAAATTAATAGCTAATCAGTCTCTGGGAAGTCAGTCTGAATGCCACTTCATTCCGATTATTCAAAAACAATCAGATTACAATCTGATTCTTCAAAAACTGAAGATAGTTGATAGTTGATGATAGTTCTTGAAGACATTTCCTCCTATCTAAAGCCTTCCTTTCGTTCTTTGAGAGAAGTCTAAATTTGATGTAGAATTCATATTCCAATGTGAATTTATTTGGTCTACCATTATAAATCAGGTACATCAAGTTCAGTTGGCAAAAATGTCTTTTATCATAATAATTTTTAAAACATTTGTATTAATAGTACTTTGCAGTAAATATTTTAGTATAAGTATTGTATAATGAATATTTTAATCAAAATCATGCTTATGATTAAATATAAGTATCAAATAAAATTTTAATAACAAATAATATCCTCCATTCCCTAGCCCCACTCCTTTTCTCATTTCTTAAATTTAGCCAATTTTGGCTCTTTTAACTCTCTGTTCTATCATTTTCCTTACTTCTCTAGATGACACTGCTACCCTTTTAGCTTACCCTATAGACTTTATCTCTTTACATCCTTCGATAATGAAGGTTTACTTGGTGGCTTTCCCCATCTTCCCCTCAGCCATCTAGTTATATTTATTTCAACATTCTCTGGGCCAGCCACCCTTCAAGGGCCACTCTCCTCCTTAAGGCTTCAGAGGAGATTTTGACTTCTCCTCTTCCAGCTTCTGGTGTTTGCCAGCAATCTCAAAGTCCTTGCCTTATAGCTGCATCCCTCCAGTCTCTGTGTCTGTCATCACATGGCCTGCCCCTGTGTGTCCCTATCGCCATATCTCTTCTCTTCCAATAGGGACACCAGTCACATTGGAGTAGGACCACCCTACTGCAGTATGACTTCATATTAACTCATTACACCCACAACCGCCTGATTTCCAAAGAAGGTTACATTCTGAGTTTCGGTCATTTATTTCAGAAGACACGATACAGACCATGACAACTCTCATTCCCTCTTCAGTATAAATATTCTTCTCCTCATCTTTCTGTGGCTTCCTCTACTTCTACTACATGGTGAAGTTTTTCTTTATGTTAATTTCCAAAATCCCTGTTATGTTTTTATTCTGGCAATTATATGTTTAATTGATAAATAGTTCTTTCTCAATATTAGATTGTTCCTTTCCTGAATTATTTTCTTCAGAACTGTCCGAATATTTTGTTTAGAATAATACCTTTTGGGGGACATCTGGGTGGTTCAGTCAGTTAAGCATCTGACTCTTGATTTTGGCTCAGGTCACAATCACAGGGTCATGAGATCAAACCCTGTGTGTGGCTCCACACTGGGCATGGAGCCTGCTTTGAGATTCTCTCTCCCTCCACCCTTTTCCCACATCTTCTCTCTCTCTCTCTCTCTCTCTCTCTTTCTCTATCTCTCCTTTGCTCCTGCTTTTTCTGAATAATTAGTTTTTATGTTTATCTTTTATCCTCCTTTATTTAAAGATTTTGTTTATTTGACAGAGAAAGAGAGAGAGAGAGAGAGAGCAAGCAGGGAGAGTGGAGAGGGCAAAGCAGATTCCTCACTGAGCTGAAGCCCAATGTGAGGCTCGATCCCAGGACCCCAGGATCATGACCTGAGTCAAAGACAGAGGCTTAACTGGCTGAGTCACCCAGGCACCACTATCTTTTATCCCTTTTTATTACTAGAAACTCTCCTTAAATCATGATTGATCATTAGATGACCCTTCATATTTCAGTGCCAGACCTGGGGAGGGGGCTTCACCAATCTGTGTGCCTGGGAGAAGCTCCTTACATGAGCAATGTTTTCATATAGACTGATCCACTTTCTACTCTTTCCACCTTTGTAATTTAAAAAAATATATGCTATTGCTGTCATTATAGTGGGATCTCAAAGTGGGTAAAATAAAATAGGACTACTGATGGATCGAGTGTGTGGGCTCCATCTGCAATATTTGCTGTATATTTTTAAAGATTCTGAAAAAAATGATACTAAAGAGATATCCCTGTCTAGGCATAGAATTTAATGTAGACTCCAGTAGTCTTTGCTTATTCTAAGTGAAAACAATGAAGCCACACAACCCTGAATTTTCAGACTCTGATAATTTTAAAGATAAAGCTTTACAATGGCACCCATTTCGGCTCCCTAATTTTCATATATTATCATGTGCTAATCAATTCAGTGTTTGACACTTAACAAAATGATTTGAAAAACACAACTACAGAATTACCATTTTATTCAAAAGAGGTTCTTGTTAGTGAAGTTCACTCATCATATGGGCCAAGTTTATTTTGTCCATCAAACAAAATGATTGCTTTAATAAGGAGATCCTCTATATTCATTTAAAGAGAAACACTACCACATGAAGATTTTCATTTGTTTTTTTCTGCACTTTTACTTGGATAATGTGGTTACTGATCCTCAGGTGCTTCCCCTATGATGATAGAAGAGAAGGAAACTCATTACATTCCCATCTGTCAACTCCTGTTAACCAGGGACCTGGTTTCCATTTTGCTCCTAACAATGAAGTTCTATTTGGAGGGTTGACTATATGGTTTCACAAACGATCTGCTAAGGGTATTTTCATTAATGATATTAATACTGCCCACAATTGTTATTTTAAAATATGTTCCTCTCTTCTCTTGATTTTAGAGAGAGAAAGAGAGAGAGAACACACATAGAATTATCTCAAACTCCAGGTCCAGCATGAAAAGAAATAAAGTTAAATAAATGGCTACCCTGTTGAAAGATTCAGAAGTATTTATTTACATTTAACCTGTATTTTTTCAGACGTGGCTTCCTGGCTGCCAAGCAGTGTCACAAGGAATCCAATACTTCCCCCAGAGCTGAGACTAGATGAGATCCACCTAAAACACAAAATATGATCATCAAACGATTCACAAGGTCATTGTTTCTACCAGGTTAAGTCCATATGATGTTCTTCAAAAGAAGTCTTTTGTGCCAGCAGAACCTTAGGTCCCATGAACCTGAAACCCAGCCTAGACAGACTTTAGGCCAGACTAGACCCCAAGGCAACATGTGGTGGTCATTCTCCCTCTGGGTCTCACAAAGAACCAGGGCCAATAAAGGATTAAAATAGCTGGCCTTGCAAGGGATCAGCATAGTCACTGTTTTCAAAATGAAGCACCCACAGAAGTAAGTTGCTCTTCACATTTGGCATCATAAAACTAGGCTTTTGAGGGCAAATACTTTTCAAACAGGAGACATAAACTGTAGTTTTGGTTTGCAAGATGATACGTCTCTCTCTCAGATATTTACTAGTCACTAACTATTTGTGTTAACATGCTAACAGTTATGTATATCTTTGAGGTAAAATATTTATAAAGGTCTGAAATATCTTTGAGGTACTATTTCTGTGTCTGCTCCACAACTGTGAGTAAGCAATCTGTATGAAATTAATGTGTAACCAACATAGCGACTGATGATTTACAGACATCGTGTTTAACAAAATTACAAGAAAGCATCCTTTAATCACAGATGCTCTCCTGTCAGTGAGGTGATTACTGATCATGTATGTGATCATATACACCAAACAAAGAGCATATGAAATGTTGCTTTAAAAGGATAAGCTCTAGCCATGGATGGCCTCTCTCTCTCTACCTCACCTTCCCCAGCACCTTCCAAGTATGGCACATGACAAGGCCAGGTGGCTGACAGTCTGATAAATTGAAATTCCTACAACATGGGGGCACAACATACGTTTCAAAATGTATTTTTACATCTGTTATCTAAAACCACTGAAAATAAACTGAGGGGTATTTGGCTTTTGAAAGAATGAAGCACAGTCCCTGAGTGAGATCCAGATTTATATGGCTTTTTTCATCGAGAGAACTTCCAGTAGATCCCATGTAAGGATGGGTCTGGAACTCAAACAGAAGCTATAGTCATACTGGCTCGAAGCATCAGAGAACCAAGTTTGGGGATGTCTGAGTGGCTAGAATCAGGAAAAAAAAAAATCCCTGACTGGAGGAAGCCACAGAGAAGAAGTCCCAAAATCTGTATATAATATCATTGGCTGATGCTAAACTGCAGATGTGTTGTTGAGACTCCAGGAACCCAGAGAGAAAAGCAGCAAACTGAGGATGGAACCAGAACAAAGATCACAGCTTCTGCCCACACAGGGGAGACATGATTTGGAATCTGACACATGCCAGACAGAGGAGCTTAGGAAGCACTTTGGACTTTCCCAATATCAGCCCTAATAGTATGTAGGAACAAGCAAGCTTCCACAAGTTCACAGCCATCAGACAGTGATTTAACTGCCTCCCACAATGAAAGTCAGTCTCCTCAAAGGAACATGCCCATGTGTCCTCTGTGATGTTCACCATGTAGTAAAAAAAAAAAGTAAGAGATTTATGGAAATAGAAGAAAATTTGAACACTGGTGAAGGAAAAAAAAAGTTACTATAAACAGACCCTAAAATGACCTCCAAAGGCTGGAAATATAAGACAAGGAATTTAAAGCAGCTGCTATGAACACATCCAAAGACTTGAATGGAATGACAGTCACAATGAGTGAGCACACAAAGAATCTTAACCGGAAAACGAAGCTATTAAAAACAACAACAACAACACATGGAAATTCTATAAATGAAAGTCACAGTATCTGAAATGCAACTATAACAATATGGGTTTAGCAGAAAGAAGGGCTGGCAAACATAACTAATAAACATTTTGAGGAAAAAGAGGCAGGGGAAAAGATAATATCCCATACCATGGAAGAGAAAGGAGAAGGAAACAAGGTAAGAGCACTTCTTTCTGACAAATCACAAAAATGAAATAACATATTTTTATACTGGAGCCATTCCATTTAGTGAGTTCATGAGACAACCAATATCTACCATGACTTACTACATATTTTGTTACATTAGTAAACGTTACATTTGTTATATGTTTTACTCATGAAAATATGAGAGGGGTGTTTGTACTTTGTTTTAGACTGAAGAACAACCTGAGTTTCAAAGAGATTATATGATTTACTCAATGTCCAATTTCATTATGTAGGCTTCGTGTCCAAGTCTTATTCAGATTCAGAAGCCTACAGTTTCCAATATGCAACAAGAGATTCTAACATACAACAGGTTCTAAACCCAGACCCTTTTATCACCCAAGGATTTATACATAAGAACTTACAGTTTTTAGACATAAATGTATATCGGTTAAATAATGAGAGTATTAAGTGAGTAGTACTTTATGTCCTAATGGGACTTTTCTGCAGATTATGCCGACACTGTATGTATTATCTTGAATTATGAAATTCAGGGGCTTAGTCTGCAGAGAAAAAGTGATTTAAGGCAGAGGAGACCTTCATACATATCCTTAAATCTACAATGATTCCAGGACAGGCTGCTCTCATGAATCAGTGTTTTAGGAAATACAGGCACTCACATGAAGTTTTAGAGACAATTTAATAGAACATGTCCTCAACCATATAAACTGTAAACATGCAAAATATCTATTTATAACCTCACCTGCCTGAGGTTAATCGCAGGAAGGAACATAAAGCAATAATAAGGCATTTGCTATTTAAATTGCGAAGGTAACTGAAAAAATATTTTCATATAGTACTGGTATTAATGCAAGTTATAGCAATTCCTGTGGAAAAGTTAAGAAAATAGGAAAAAAGAATCATGTGTAAGAATATGGATATACACTCAAGATGTATTAGAATTCGAAGTTATGGTGCAAACATTAGACTAACATTGACTTAATAATGTTGCTTAATGTATTAACCAAAAGGACAACACAAATACAGGTGTACACCATCTCAATTTGCCCGGGACAATATGTAGAATAAAATAGAGAGAAGCATAACACACCTCTTGATGGTAGGGATATGGGTAATTTTATGCCTATATTAGGCTTTTTACAAACGTTCATTCATTCATCCCATCAGCAATATCAGTTACAACATTTTATGATAAGAAAAACATTTTAAACTATCATTTCCCATTAGGTAGTCTGTAATATCTTACCCGATGTTTCTTCGGTATCTACTACTTTTCTCCTGAACTTGATCTTTCTGAAATTGTCATTCTCCAAAGTACAGCTGAAAGATAATCTTCTCAGGATGCATCTAGAACATAGAGAGGGTAATCAAGTAGATTAGTATCTCCCACGTTCATTCCTTGGTGAGGCCTTTCCTGGCCTTTCCTGGATGCAGGGCAGAACTAATAACATTGTGATTTCTGGTTCCTGGTCATGCTTAGCAACTTTTCCGCATTTCTTCCAGCAACTCAACTGTTTCAAAGTCTCAGGAGAGAGGATTATAGAATACTTTCTCTTCTGTTCCAGAAGATCTCTTACAGCACCCTGTACAGAGGAGGTAGTCCTACAATCATTATGCTACTTTGAAATCTTTGGCTCTTTTTAAAAATCACTGTTGAAAATTTTAGTGGCAAGATCAAGGAAACGAAGTAAAGAGAATTAAAAATTGATTGAGTGAGTGGTTTGCCTTGCTTTCAAAAGTGACGTGACATTTTTATCTCTCTCAAAAAGCCTAATTTTTTTCGATATATCCCTGACCATGTTCCGTTTATCTCCAGAAATGAGATAAAACACTATGCATGCATATTTAGTTCTAAGTTCATTGTATTTAATTTTATTTCACGCTCTCCCTGTAGAATTTAAACTATACATAGAAAAATAATAAAAATAAAAATAAAAATAAATAAATAAAAAACAAAACAAAACAAAACAAACAAACAAACAAAAACTATACATAGAAGTCAGCCACTGCCCTCCACATCGAATTAAGCATATAAGGGTTGCTGTTCAAGGAACAAAATCTCCACCGTAGTAGTCCTTTTATATTTCTTAAAGAAATACTTGAGATATATAGTCCCCCCAGATTATCTGCAGTGAGAAAAACGAAATATTTCTTTCAGGTAGACAACCAATTTTTTATACTCACTGGGTACACACGCACACATACACACACACACACACACACACACACACACACAAATAACTGTTTTGAATTAGTCTTTCTATACCAACCCAGTAGAAGCCCATGCAAACCCTGGGAGGGAGGGAACTTTATTAACTACATAGGAAAGCAGGGGAAACAGTTGATGGGAATTACTGTGTTTTTGGTAAATTGCACAATCCAGTTGAAGGAAGTTGACCTGAAAAGGACACCTTATTATAAGGATATAAGAATGGGTCACAGAAGGTCTTTGTTCTTGGTGTCCATCTCTTGGCTCTCCGCTAATGCCATTCTGTTCTCCCTCCGGCCCTCTTGCCCTCTCCAAACATGTCTGCTTCCTGTGGAAGGGGGAGAAACATGCCCAGGCCACAGGCCCAGCTTTATGTGGCATAGGCTGAGCTTGAAGAGAGACAGTATCTTCAAATTCCCCGCAAGAGGCGCTTTCTGTTGGTCCAGCAGAGCTCGGGTCCACCTCCTATGCTTCCATCTCCTAGGTCATGGGTACAGTTGTCACAGCTGAGACCTCACTACCTTGCTGGCCACCTTGGCCCTGTGAGTGGAGGCAGGGTGAAAGCTGACCCAGGAGGAGGAGAGGGGACATCCCCTAGGTGTTTCCTAACCTGCAAGTGTGGTGGAAATGTCCAGGCTCAGACGCGCTGGGAGCATCCCAGAGCCCTGGAGAAGGAAACCAACTGGAGGACCATCCTCGACTTCCAGGTGGGAGGATTCTTGCTGGTGAACAAGGAAACGTTTTGGCAGGAACCAAGGTTGGGAATCTAGATGGAAATCTCTGGCTCAATGTTCTATTTTCTGAAGTGAGAATGAGTCTGGGATTTAAATGAGTCCAAGAGAGCTTTAGTCAGAGAGAGAACACAAATTATCAGTCCTCCCAGGTCTTGAACTCAAGGGATACTATTGAAGGTCGAAGAATTTATATATATATATATATATATATATATATATATATATATATATAATATATAATCACATATATATTTTATATATATAAAGAATTTATATATATATATGGAAAAAGGGAATGACATAAACAATAGCAATATCACATTTTGATTTGCATGCTATGTCCTATGTATGCATCATTTTATTATTAACTAAAACAATGATTTTACACTCCTCATTTTACTGATAAGGAATATGGGGCAATCATTAAGAGAATTGTTTCAAAACAGGATCAATGAAAGAGATGGTCAGCAGGTGTCTAATGGGTTATCTGCCCAGACTGCTTGGGCAGATCGGGATGGTCAGGACTAGGATGTCTCCACTGACACTGTCTGGGTAGCCCCACCCAACAGGGCAGCACGTACCCGGACGTACTCCATCTCAGTCCATGTGAAACATGGGAGCAGTGCCGACTCTGGCTGAGTGTGCAGGGCTGATGGGGTAAGACTCGGCTTGCTGGAATAGGAGACTGTGTGATGAGGAAGCCTAGAAATTGTGTCTTGGAGATTGAGAATGACACAGCACTGAGTCACTGGGCTGGGCCCTGATCACCCCCCACACTATTGAGTGGTCACCTGTGCTGTTGAAGGAAGGTAAGCAGTAAGAATGAATGGGGATCTTTGTTGTCTGGACAGGAAGTTCTCCAGAGAGGTGTCCCCAGAGACCAGCCCCGCAAGGTCTGAGCTGCTGAAGAAGTTGTTTGAGTTTCAATCTAGAATTATGGAGAGCTGAATATTCAGGAATCCTTAGGAATCACTTGAAAAGGTTGCCAAGTAAGACAAGATTTAGAAAAACCCAAGCAGAGAAGGGAGTTACAGGCAAAAATTGTCTCGCTAGTCACACTGTTTGCGAGATGCCCCAAAATAAGTCTTCATTAGTTCATAGTAATGAGGCAGCTCTTAGGTGCTTAGATCAGAAACTGACCATAACCTATAATTTTGGTTTAAGATTATGAGGTAAAAAATGACAGCTACAAACACACAAAGAACAGATGGGGCTGTGCATTGTTACTCTTTGCTTTTATTAAACTTATTTAAATTAGCACCAAAGGAAACCTCAATTATCCAACTACAGTGCATCAGACTGGCAACTGGTCTTCCGGCCACGTGCGTCTACGGGACACTGCAGCAGAAAGACCACGGCCTGCTGTCTTCACTGGAGTGACAGTTACAAGCCAATGGGACCCCGCCTTGGCCCCCCTGGGAATTAAGGGGCAGTCTGTTCAAAGGTCATGATGAGATGACTTAGGTTCACATTTAACACAGGGATAACACCCACTTCCTGAGAAGAGGCCAGTTTGAGGAAGAACAGCAGAATCAGTGTGTCGGCTGGTCTCTGGTGACTTTATTAAGTGCTGCACTTTCTTTACAGCCTGCCTTTGAAACCACGCATCCTGGGCACTTCCTGCGTGTGACAGTCACAGTTCCACCGTCCTGTGGACACCGTGCTAATTAGGACTAACCTCCGCACATGGCCATCAAGGGGCAGACAAGGGTCCTGTTGCCACTCCAGTAAGAGAGGGGATAGGGTGCTAATTGTTAGCAGTGGAAGAGGGTTAATGGGGGGCTACATGTGGGTAAACTTAATTCAAATGCAAAAGACAGTATTTTTTTAAGATTTATTTATTTATTCATAAGAGAGAGAGAGAGAGGCAGAGACATAGGCAGAGAGAGAAGCAGGCTCCTCGCTGAGAGCCTGATGTGGGACTCGATCCCCAGATGCCGGGATCATGCCCTGAGCTAAAGGCAGACGCTCAACCACTGAGCCACCCAGGGGTCCCACAAAAGACATATTAAGAAAGCCTTGTGTTCTGATGGATGTGACTACAGAGTGTAGTGTCAAAATACAGTGATGCAGCAATCCCCTTTCAGAAATATTTTGAAGCACCAAATAAAACAACCCTATTTTAATCTGGTCTTCTTTTAAAATAGCTTTTTCAGTGGGCAGTACTTTGGGAGTTAGTCTCCATTTTAGCATTGAATAAAAAGTTGGCAGAGATTCAAGCACCATTTCAGAGATAAAGAATCAACTAGAGCTGTTGAGATGCAGCTCAGAGAGTGGTGGGCATTTATTCTTGCCATTGCTCATGGATTAAGGTTTCTTCTTAAAAATCTTTTAATATATAGTACTACCTTCTCAGTGATGCTATATAGATACTGATTTTTTTTTTTCAAAATAACTGAAATAGCATCCCACAAAGAAAGCTAAGGCAACTATCACTGGAGCATCCCCATAAAGAAACAAAACAACTTTTACAAAATCTTCCAATCTTTCAGCCTCTAGTGTGAGCACCAGCCAATTAACTCTGACCGTCTAACGATACGGACACATCATCAGTCCCCACTCCGAAAACTTAGAATCCAAATGTGAGTTTGGGACTTTAACAGTTACTGTACTAAGCATGCTTTTCACCAACCCTATAAGAATAGTTTTATATATCAAATTTTATGAATCTCTTTATAATTTCAATTTTCAAGGTTTCATTTAGGTCAGAAGAACTTGTGAAATCTGTGATCATTTGAAGAGATTGAGATTTTCCTCAGAAAATTGCCTCGTCTGTCTACTCTAGAGGCACCCAGCTCTCACGAGTTGTGTGCTCACCTATGCACCACCTAGATCACGGAAACCATATTTAAAGAAGATTCCTAAGATGTTGTTTGGTACTACTGTAGTAGTTGGGGGAGCAGAACTAATTTTAACTCACCTTTGAAAACTTGATCACCCAAAATACATTGCATCCACAAAAATAATATTTGATGTTTGTGTGAAAAAAGTTTTTATTAATAAATCAACTTATGAATAATTCTCTTGCAGATGTCAACCAATTCAGTAGCTGTTCTGGCTTACATGTCAGAACATATTCAAATCAAAAGTAAGTTCATACAAAGTTACACAGAAGATGAAAATAATTCCTGGGCCAGAGGTTTTACAAAACCACTTTCTCTTAAGAGTTTTATATGTTTATTTACCCTTTATTTGTTAATAAATATTTATATAAACACAGCAATCCTCCTCTAGAGCATCATTTTATTTTCCCACTAGTATTTCCCTTACAGATCAAATTTTTAAAATCTGATTTCCCAATTCTAGTCTTCGGAAAAGTCCAGCTCTCTAAGATTCTATACCTAAAGGTCCATACCTTAAAGTAGTAATAAAAAATGAACTTGTAAAAAAAAATGAACTTGTTCTGTATTATACTTAAATATTAAAGATTAATCATGGAGATTATTTTTAGAACAGTTGACCATTTTTTCAAGTCTTTTCAAAGGAATGTGTGGTGAATGTCTCAGAAATAAACTCATCTTGAAGAACAAGAACACAAAAGAAACAGAAAAATTTCTGAAGACAGGAATTTTAAAGAACTAAAATAAAAAATAAAAAATTAGTATGATTTTAGTTAAAAGTTACAAAGCTACAAAAAATTAGTCATGAATAAAAGTGCTATTTTGCCATTCTTAATCTATACAGTACAAAGTTTAAAGCCCAATTTTTAGTTCTAAATATGCCATTAAGATATTCTTTCATTGTGCTGTATCTCTTTATGTTAATATACATGTTTTAATTAAAATAAGCTGGAATTTGGCATTTTATAACTAAGTTAAACCCAGAGTATTTTATTTTTCCCACACCATTAGGGGGCGATGTCCCCCAGGGCACTGCCTGCCAAGTAGACCGGGGAGACTCAAAGCTCAGAATTGTGGCCTCTGCAATAGACCCTCAATAAACCAATTCTCTTATCTTTTGTCCTCATCTCATTGTGTTTCCCAAGTTGGATAGAGATAAGCCTGGTCAATGTTTACACCACAGGTCAAGGATGCCTCAGGAGTTGCTTGAAGTAACTGATAGATACATTTGTCAGTGAGACACCTTCTCTTGAAGCAAAAGGATGAGGGGCAGGGGCACCATGGTGCCAAAGCAGGTGACCTGATTGGGTTTTGTGAGCTTTACACACACACACACACGCACGCATGCACACACACACAAACACACACTATCCGTGTATATATATATATACAGAAAAGTAGCTAAGTCAGCTCAGAACACCAAAATACCTGTTCAACTGACCAAAATTAAGGCCAATGAGCAGCTGAAACCTACTGCTTCTGTGAAACCAGGACAGATGGAAGTGTTGGTTGCAAAGGGTCTTTCCCTCCCACTGGAGGATATCTTCATGAAAGAAGAGAACCGAGGCCAAGCTTCCTCTAATGCCTTGCTCTGTAAAATTAAAGATATTGATAATGAGGACACGCAGAACCCTCAGGTCTGCAGTGACCATCTTTTTTTTTTTTTAAGATTATTTATTTATTCATAGAGACACAGAGAGAGAGAGGCAGAGACACAGGCAGAGGGAGAAGCAGGCACCATGCAGAGAGCCTGATGTGGGACTCAATCCAGGGTCTCCAGGATCACACCCTAGGCTGCAGGCGGCGCTTAACCGCTGCGCCACCGGGGCTGCCCGGTGACCATCTTAAGGCTATCTACCAAGTAAGTGGATCTAAGGTATCTAAGGCAATCCACAACTCCGCACTTGTTATGGAAGAGAGATAAACTGAGCCATAGGTGCCATCCTGGAGGACTGACTGGTGCAGGTCCACACCAAGTTGAGGCTGCTGCAGGAGACTCCGTACATGGACATCGCCATCATGAACCCGTGAACCCATTTTTACAGGTTGAGCTGGCTTCTCATAAGAAGCTTCAACTGGTTGGAATTATTGCTGTGCTCTTGGCTTCCAAGTATGAGGAGATATTTTCTTCAAATGTTGAAGTCCTCATTTACATCACTGACAGTGCTTTTGCCAGTTCCCAAATCTGAGAAATGGAAACACTGATTTTGAAAGAACTGAATTTCAAGTTGGGCCAACACTTGTCACTACATTCTAGTGTGTGTGTGTATACTCAATTTGGATTTCTGGTCATTTGTTGTCATTACGTCATACACACACGCACACACACACACACACACACCAGTTTACAACAAGGCCTATTGGGGTTTGGAGTTTTCAGTTCTGCTACTCTGGCAAAATTCCAAATTATGTAGTTATATGTTCCCATTCCAAACTCTTTTTTCCTGTTAATTTAAGATAAAATGGCAGTCTTCACTTGTCTTATGTAGCTATTCACCCCTAGTACATTAGACTGTAGCAGCAACTCACAGATTCCATTTTAATTTATCCATTGGTGCCTCTAGGAGATACATACCAGAGAAACACCCATCAACATAACCCCTAATTTTCACAGGCAACATACAGGCCTTGAGTTCAACCACTTAATCCCCCTGGCGCTTCCTTTCCTGACACTCCCCACCCCACTCTGGATATTCTAGAAATACCAGGTGTCTTGTAACTCCTCACACTGTGTGAGTTCATGTTGTCCCTCCTTCTTTTCTCTCTCCTTCCATTTCTTTGCCTGAATCACACCTACTTGTCTTTCAATCCCAAGTGAAGCATCTTCTCATCAAGACCACTGTACTCATCCACTTGACCAACTTCAGTTGGCTCTTTTCTCAAGGTGACATTATACTAGAATCAAAATGTGTTTATTTCTTTTTTAAAAAAAACTATTAAGGCGGGGGGAGGGGAAGGACAGAGGGTGAAGGAAAGAGAGAATCTCAAGCAGACCTCTCACTAAGTAGGAAACTAAGTGTGAGGCCCAATCTCATGACCCTGAGATCATGACCTGAGATGAAATAGAGTCAGAAGCTCAGCAGACTGAGCTGCCCAGGTGCCTCCAAAGTGTGTTTATGTCTATTTACCTACAAATCTATGAGCACTTTCAGAATAAGTACAAAGATAAGTCTTTCTCAAATCACACCCCAAGTTCTAGTTCACAGTGATAACTTCTGTTCCATTGAGCTCAATCAATAGAAGGAAAATCAGATTGTAGAAATGGGCTTAACATGGTTCCAAAGAATCCTGAAGTTAGGGGCACCTGGGTGGCTCAGTGGTTAAGTGTCTGCCTTTGGCACAGGTCGTGAACCTGGGGCCCTGGGATCGAGTCCCACATCGGGCTCCCTGCATGGAGCCTGCTTCTCCCTCTGCCTGTGTCTCTGCCTCTCTCTGTATCTCTCATGAATAAATAAAATATTTAAAAAATAAAAAAGAATGCTGAAGTTAATAAGCGTGAGAGAAAAATAAAATACTGAGTTAGGCAAAAGAGAATTGAATTCGTTGAAGAGAATTATTTGTATGGAAAGGAATATAAATAGGGACCCTCCAGGGCTAACACTCAACAATGAGTTAAAACAGTGTATTTCCATCCTTGGGAATGGAAAGCTAAAGGAAACAAATCAATAAGATTATTTTAGTTGACGCATATTGTCTGAATTGTATTTGTATCTCCCATGGTGTGAGTCTCCATCCCTTCCACTCCATGGCTAATATCATGACTGCCCAGTAGCAATGCTGGAGTGAGCAAACGAACAATAGCCATGTACTGAGGCATTATTATATTTTCCTGATATAGCAAAACGAAAAGCTATATATTTTATATCACAGCATAAAGCTCTTCCACGCAATGCATTAAATGTAAGGTCCAAACAATACTGTGTTGATGTTCATATCACTATTGTATAACAATTCTTTCTTCTCAAAATTGGCAACATTATATTCACTGCACAGCCAGAGAGAGAAAAGGGAAAGAAAAGTTAGGTCGATAAATACTGAAATATTGAGTATTCATGGTAAGTACTAGAAATGTGTGCAGCGAGCAGCAAGAATTATTCAAGCTTTATATCATGGCTACACAACTAATTCCCAAGCTTTCTTGGAAAACTACCCAGCACTGACTTAAAGCACAGTCTCCAACTGTTGTTCTCTGTTTTTACCACATACTCAGCAAACTGGTGGTGCTGGCTTTAGAGACATTTGCATCAAAACACATGATTAAAAAAAAAAAAAAAGTAATATTTTTTAAATTTTTTAAAAGATTTTACTTATTTATTTGAGAGAGAGAACAGGGGGGAAGGGCAGAGGGTGAGAAAGTTGTAAGCGGACTCCAAGCTGAGCATCAAGCCTCACGTGGGGCTCAACCTCATGACCCTATGATCACAACTTGAGCTGAAACCAAGATGCTTAACAGACTGCGTGCCTCAGGCACCCCTCATTTCATGTATATAATTTATACATATCATTATATATTATACTTATAATCCAAGGCCCCAGGATCACGACTTGAGCCAAAGGCAGACACTCAACCACTGAGCCACTCAGGTGCCCCTAACTTCAGGATTCTTTGGAACCATGTTAAGTCCATTTCCACAATCTGATTTTCCTCCTTGACATTAACTGAGCTCAAGGGAACAGATGTAGGCTTTATTGGTTCAACTGTACAGGTGTGGGAGTTGTGTCTCAGAGGGTACAGGATCCAGGGCACACCACCCATCTATGCTCATGCTGATACCAAAACACAAATTGTTCTGATGCCCAATCCCAGTGGTGCAAGCGTATAGGCCCCTTGGATAATCCTAGGTGCAAAATAAAGTCATACATTATGGAGGAAGCTGAGTCTTCTGTTCAATGTCAGTACTCTACCTCCGTCAACCCGGGATCGAGTCCCACATCGGGCTCCCTGCATGGAGCCTGCCTCTCCCTCTGCCTTTGTCTCTTCCTCTCTCTCTCTCTGTGTGTCTCTCATGAATAAATAAACAAAATAAAATAAAATACTCTACCTCCATCAGCCACCACTAGGGTCGAACTGTTTGTGTGCTAATTGATATCACCTACTGAGATCCAAACAGAAGGAATCGCCACACGGACTCAGGGGGCCTGAGCACGGAGTCCGCCTGAGGAATGAGTATGACTGCCTGATGCTTTGGGGCCAGGAGGGAACAAACAAGCAAATTGTGCCTGGAAAACTTTGTTCTGGTCCTGATATGGCCACCAACCAGCTGTCTAACCTGGGACAGATCACTTAGCCTCTATCTCGTCCTAGCAAAATGCAAGACGTGGGACAGGATTTTTAGATTCACTTCTTGCTGTCCAATTATTCAAGCTTATGTTTGTTTGACAATCTGAAGGATCAAATTTAGAAAGTGATTTGAGAATCTGAGAGACCACAGTCTGCATCTTGACTCAGCTGCATGTGAGCTATGAGAATTTGGACAAGTTATGTAATCTTTTCAAGCATCTGTCTGTTCACCTAGACAGTAATAACGACTTTAGGAACTTACCGAAAGGATCAGAGTTAGTACAGAGTCTGCTGAGCAAAGTGTCTGTGGATATTGTTGTGGCTGTTGTTAATTGCTTATTTTATTCAATTGTTTAGCTAAAGAGCTGAGTGCTACCCCTGGAGGGGTCCCGGTTCTCCGTTTCTAACTCTTTCTCATCTATGCAGGGACTTAGAATTCATAACACGGAGCTGTCTTTCTGATTTATCCCTACAGCAATTTAACAATTATAGGCAGGACTAGCCTCCAGTGTTGTCAAAAATCAACCTGCTCATAATCCCACAAAATTAGCTCTAAGACAAAAATGCTATTTTAGCTGACAGAGTCGCCTTTGAAAGTGCAAGTTCCCAGAGAGTGGTCACCTTGAATCTCGAGTTCAGCTTTCAACAGAACCAGTTAATGGGAACAGACTGCATACGTGGGGTGAAGGAAAGCAAGTCCAGAGAAAAAGAAGGAGTAAGGACATCAGAGGAAGGAGCAGGAAGAAAGGTGGGCTTCTAGAGCTTCTCTCATCCTTAGTAGAGTTCTCTTTCTTCCTCTCTGTCTTGGTTCTGTGGACTCATTATTTAGGACGAGCTAGAAGGAGCTCTGCCAATTTGACTCTAGAGTTCATGTGATTCTTGCAAGAATCGATTCTTTGACTTTGGATGTAACGCCTGACTTCTAGGACAACTAGGCTCTTCTGCTAAGATTGATGTCATCTCTGATCTGCTTATCTGAAAAGTTTTGTATGAGGCTCAAATGAGAAGAGAGATATGGGAATGTTTTGCAGGTAGAACTCTTTAGGCGATGGGGAGTGATCATTTGCAATGATTTTAGATGCATTCTATACTCTGCCAACTTTCTATATTATCTACTTTCTTCCATTACTACCATTCTTTTATGGGCCATAAGATTAAATTTAATTATCATTAGAATCAGGTGTATTTCCAATGTAAAATTAATAACATGGTATGGAAATGTAAATTTATGCAAATATCATGCAAATGAAAACTCAGTGCCTCATGTTGAGCTCCCCATAGGATACAGAAAACCAGGCATGGATCCTCTTACAGGAGTCAACATAAGCTTGAACATACACATTTTACAGCATAATTAATCATATGCAATATTACAACAGTTGTAAGCCAAATTTCCAGTAAATAAAAATGAATTATGAGGTACATACACTTTTAATTCAAGAAGCTGTCCTAGGGCTTGTGATGCACGCAATTACTCCAGCAATTACCAGGGGTGAGGCATGATTCCCCCATTTCCTCTAAGAAGGTGTGAGAATGAAGATGTGGTTCAAGGCAGAATGGCTGTCAGAAATAAAGACTGAAATTGTTCCCAAGTAAAAGGACACAGTCTTGAAGGTAAGGTCTCCAAGTTGGTTTTATTTGTATTTATTTATACTCTGCATAATTGTGGTCTAATGTGATGACTGGATCATAATAGGTCTTCCATTAGTGCTTCCTGGTATTTAGTATTCTGTAATAAATCACCCTGGATGTATTTATTTATTCAGGAGAGGTTTAATGGTTACTTAATATGCACAAAATGGAATGCTAAATACAAAGGGAAGGTCTTTGCTCTCATGAAGTTCTTGGATAACTAGGGAGATAAGACAAGAACAACATTCATTAGAATTCATGGTAGAAGACCAGGGGAGGTTCAAGAAGCCTTTGGGGAGACTATAGTGTTGGCTCGTGGTATTGAAAGATAAACAGCATTTATAACCTTGATATATAGTTAGGATTTTGTCAGAACCTCTGTTCAGAAAGAATTAATTTTCAGACTAATTTGATATCAAGGGGCCTTCATGAAATTTCTATAAGCCTGGCTTTCTGTTTAAAAAGATGTTTTATTATCCAATATGCCTCATTAGTTGTTTCTGTGTGGTCTCTAAGTATTCCATTTATTAGACAAATAATTTCTAATTCCTATTATGTGTCAGGCACGAGGTTCCAGGTGTTGGGAATATAAAGTTAACAAGGCAGGGTCACTCCTGGCCTTCATGAAGCATTTAGATTAGTCGGGGAGATAGATATTAAGTAATCGAATAGATAATGACAGTGATGGTGCGTGCTGTGGGAGAAGTGTAAGACCTTGCCGTGTGCCTGGCATGGCAACGCTCACTGTACAACTGACACATTAGTTCGGAGGACGCCAGATAAGGCAGTAAGGGGGATGGCCTAGGATGCAATGTGGACAGGGAGGGCAGAGAATAGTAATCAGGAGATAGAACGTCCAGAGGCGCTGGCAGTTGCCAGGCCGCTGTGATGATCTTGCAGACCTGGTGGCTTTGCACACTATGAATGTTTTTAAAGAGTTGTTTTTGGCTTTTTTTTCAGACAGAGAGAGAAAGTGAAGCAGAGGGAGGTGGAGGGGTCGAAGGAGAGAGAGAATCTCAAGCAGACTCCTGGCTGAGCACAGAGCCCAACTGGGCTCAATCTCGTGACTCTGAGACCAAGGCCTGAACCAAAACCAAGAGTTAGATGCTTAACCAATGGGGCCACTTGTTTTAAAGAGTTATACACAAGTCTATGGTATAATCAGTTTTAGTTTTTTTTTTTTTTCCTTAGAATCTCTCTGGCTTCAGTGAGAAGAAAATGTTTGAAAGAGGCAAGGGTGTTTATAAGGAGAAAGGTTGGAATATTTGGCCACATGCCCAGAGCAAAGGACAAGGGTTCAGGCTAAAGCATCACTAGGGGTCGAGGTACATGGATAAGCATAAGGCAAACGGAAGTGATTGGCGGCAGGTCCAAGCAGGTTAACACACAGCAAAACCTGAAGGATAATTTCTGACACTGTGTCACAGTCAGGTGAGTAGGAATGTTCTTCGTAGGGAAGAGGAGCACTAGAGAAGGAACATATATATATATATTTATTTTTTTTAGGAACATATTTTTTGATGTGCTGAAATTAATTGTGGTTTGTCCAAGTGGTGATATTACAGATCACTGGGTAGATGTGCTTGGAACCTGGAAAAAAAAATGCTAGAAATAGCATATAAATGTGATAATCTTGGACTTATCAGTAATAATCACTCATTAGCGATCAGTGAAAGGCAGTAGAGGAGAGCGGTACCTTGTGAGAAGTGCAAGGTGAGGGATGTGCAGGGGACAGAACTGGGCATGTGGACACGCGGTCAGAGGGCAACAAGAGATGCTCACAAAATTAGCAGTGGAAGAAGCACAGTGCAGGGGGCAGCCCCAAGAGAAGAATAAGACAAAACCTACAGAGGCAGGGTTATTCAAGAAGCGAGTGCTCTCCACAGTGGAATGAACCCAGAGAAGCTGTCTCCTAACTCCATCGGCTCAGGTTCCCCATTTTGTGCCCCAAGTGGAACAAAAGAAAGGCAGAAGAAGCACCCAATTGGACAAGAAGAGGTAAGCAAATCTCAGAGCGCTGGAGTTGTACAGCTTTGGGCAGAGGCCCTAACCACTCGGAACCTCAGACCCACCACGTGCGGGCAGGGACACACATGCCTTCCCACAGAACATGCGCTTCACCAAGTATGTTGATACACGTAAGGTTTGCGGCAAAATGGAAGTCAGCCTTCCCTGACTAAAAATTCTCCTTTGTCCCCCCGACTCTTCCTCATACAGACTTGGGGAGGGGGCGCCTGGGGGCTCAGTTGGTTAAGCAACTGACTCTTGGTTTCAGCGGAGGTCGTGATCTCAGGGTCCTGAGACTGAGTTCCGGGTTGGGCTCCACGCTGGGTGTGGAGCCTGCTTCAGATTCTCTCTCCCTCTACTCCTTCCCTGCCCCACGTGCACATGCGAGCTCTCTTTCTCTAAAACAAAAACAAAAATAGACATATGGGCTTTCATCTGCTCTTTCCTCCATCTCAAGAAAATGTCCAAAACATCTTGGAATATGTGGATTATGATGACTTCTCTCTCCTGTGTACACACACAGGCACGCACACCCAGATACAAACTTAAAAAAGCCTCAACCTTGAAAATGGAGACACCTCACCTACCTGGGAGCAAGTGCTTGGTAGCCCTAGTGCTATAGAATTTTTTTTTTCATTTTTTAAAAAAGATTTTATTTATTTATTTGAAAGAGAGAGAACATGAGCAAGAGATCACGAACAGAAGGGGCAGAGGGAGAGGGAGAAGCAGCAGACTCCCTGCTGAGCAAGGAGACTGATGTGGGACTCGATCCTAGGACCCCGGGGTCATGAGCTGAAAGCAGACAGTTCACCAATGTAGCCACTCAGGTGCCCCACTGCTAGGAATTTTAAACCAAAAGCCAAAGAGTGAACAAATAAAAAAATATAGCCACTGGAGTCATACATTTTTTAATTACTAAGGACAAAGAGGAGAATATTTAGAAAGTAACAAACCCAAGACGCCCGGGTGGCTCAGAGGTTGAGCATCTGCCTTCGGCTCAGGTCATGATCCCAGGGGCCCGGGATCGAGTCCTGCATCGGGCTCCCCACAGGGAGGCTGCTTCCCCCTCTGCCTGTGTCTCTGCCTCTCTCTGCGTGTCTCTCATGAATAAATAAAATCTTAAAAAAAAAGTAACAAACCCTAAATTTAAAAAAATGAACCTGATGTAAGACTTAAAATACTTTGTATCTAACCAAATGAATACCAAAAATGGAACTAAACAGCCAGCTTTGAGGGGAAACAAACAAAACCCCGCAGCAAGGAATAGCTGTGCCAGTCCTGGGAACTGGCCCCAAGTGTCCCTGGCTTCCCACCAGGCACCTGGTGATGAATTTTGTAGCCGCCCAAAGGCAGATGTGCCATTGACTCTGCGGCCAAGGGCTTGTGTCATTGCACATTCGGGCTCCAAAGGCCGGGTCTCATCAGTTACTCTGCTTCGACCTGCCTGGACACTGGCTATTTCCTGGGGGTGGGCTCCCCCAGAGAGGTGGCCCTGCCGCCCTGCAGTGGATGGAGAGCGGGACATAGATGGGGACTTGATGCTTTAAGCCACTGAGATTTTGTTTTTTGTTTTTGTTTTAAAGATTTTATTTATTTATTCCTGAGAGACACAGAGGCAGAGACACAGGCAGAGGGAGAAGCAGGCTCCCCGCTGGGAGCCCGACGTGGGACTCGATCCCAGGACCCCGGGACCCCGGGGTCACACCCTGGGCTGAAGGCAGGCTCTCAACCACTGAGTCACCCAGGCATCCCAACATTGAGATTTTGGGAAGCTTCTTACCTCCGCCCCCTTATCCAGAGGGACAGGCCAGCCAAAGGTATTCAAGAAAGGAAAAACACTAAGAATGACAACAGGAATGAGTAAAACAGAATGTCCCTTGCCGCAGGAAAGATGAATCTAAGACCTCTGATAAATTTCCAATTAATTAAATTAAAATTTTGAGAAGACATATACAAGAAATTTTAGCAGCAAATAATGGGGTAGGACCTCAATTCTAGAGTAGAATTTTTTTTTTACTTTTGTGAATGTTATATGTTATATAAAGCTCCATGTTAATGAGTTTGCAAATAGATGAAAAAATATTTTTTCTAGGAAAATGTAAGTGAAAAGAATTCTATAAAAAAGTACCTGGTTCACATGTTTTAGGAGCTTTCTGTGTTCTTCAAGGAACACGTGCTTTCTAAAGCATTTTGAGTTTCAAAGCATAGAGAAAGATCAATATTTTTAAAAGACTTATGACTTAAGTATCTGTACCCACATGAATGCAAACAAGCACGTGCACACACACAATTTCAAGGTTACAAGGATGCTCCAATACTGCAAAAATATTAATGCACATTTCCTAATTAATATGCATAATTCATCTAAGTAATAGTTTGGAAGTGGAAATCCATCCACTCTTTCTGAGTGGCAATAAAAGTAATTTTAAAATGTAAAATATTTTCCTGATTAAAGGAGATGTCAGTAAATTTGTTATGGGAGAGAAATGTCTTAATATGATAAATGGAGTATATCTAACACTGGTTTTAAGAATCCTAATTAATGCAAAGCACAGTGGAATTCCTATTAAAATCAGGAACAAAACAATCAGCCCCATTATCACTGTTATAATTCAACATTGTTCTTGAAGTTTCAGCCAAGGCATTAGGCGAGAAATATAAACACCTCGTATAAACAATGGGAAGATCATCATTATACTCAAAAGACCTGATAGTCAGGATAGTAGTCTCAAAAAAAAAAATTGTTCAAAGTTTTAACAATTCATAAAATTGAAATAATGGCATCCAAATTTCATTTGTTGAAGATCAGATGTTACATGAATTGGTTCCAGGGCAGGAAATTACATTAGGTTAGCTTCCACTAAACATAAGCTAACAAAAACAACACACACACACACAAAAAAAAACATGTTTATTAATCATACTTAATTACAAAATTAATAAAATGTTATTTAATAAACATATAAGGATTTTTGTCAATATACACAAATAGCTTTTTCTAAGGGCTCATAGTTCTGAAACTGTGCTCATCATAATTTTTTTAAGAGTTTATTTATTGATTCATGAGAGACACAGAAAGGTAGAGACATGGGCAGAGGGAGAAGCAGGCTCCCTGCGGGGAGCCCGATGTGGGACTTGATGTGGGACTCGATCCCAGGACCCTGGGGTCACGACCTGAGCCAAAGGCAGATGCTCAACTGCTGAGTCACCCAGGGGCCCCTGAGCCCATCATAAATAATTTATATCCATACATCTTTTTCTGTTCAAGACTTAAAGTCAGAAAATTGTAGTCCCTTTGATTACGGTATTTTGTAAGAGTCACTGTCACTCTCCATGCATACTGGCTAAAGTAGTTTGCAAAGTTTTGCAGGAGATAAAAGCCAAGTCCTTGGCTATTTGGAAGCTTGATGCCCCTAGCAGCTTGTCTGATACTCAGCACTGTTTTCTGGGCAGTAACTGGGCAATGACCCCTCCCCTCCAGCGTCACCACCGCCACCCAACTTGGATAACTATTGCTCTTGCTTCATATAGAACAATAAGCTCAGATGGCACAGCAGGGCTACTGCCTATTTTATTTCTATTCCTGAAGCTAAGTATGAGTTTTTGCCTAGCCAGAGAACTCTAATGTAAATAAATATTTTTTGACTCTTTAAAAACCCTTTACTGGTATTTATTATGGCTTGGTCGTTGGGTGTTGTCATCCAGACCACGAGAATCGCTGTGAAGTGGCTCTGTTGAAGGAACTCACTCTGGGTTCAGAATCAAAAACAGCTCACTTGATTGACTTGTTGGCTCCAATCTTATGGAGAGTTAATTCATGTAATTGTCCTATTTTATCTTGGCTTTGGCTGCTAGGGAAATTGAACTCCATCTAGCACAAACAAGTACGCTTAGCACTGCTCTGAGCTGGGTTCACCCTGCCTGCAAGTTGCTCCACCCCCTCATGCTCCCCACACTCTTCCAACTGTGTTTTTGATTGTCTCTTATTATTATTATTTTTTTTTTTTAGTGCAAGCTACCTTAGCTAAATGCTAAGGACTAAACAATGGACTAAACAATGTGCATATGCAAATATTGCTTAAATTTCACGAGTTTGCATCACATCCTATATGTTTTTTTAATTTTCTCCCTGTTTTCTTCCCCCTTCATTCTCAACCATCTCTATCTGTCGTTTGCCTGGGTGTCTCTCATTTCCCCATCAGAATACTTTGATGGAAGGACTAGCCTCAGTGAAGCTGCAAACAGGCTCTGCTCTCTGAAGGTGGTGATTACACTCCCACTGTGGATTTCGAGCCTGCTTCCCAACAGCACGGTCACATGCCTGAAGAAAAGCAGAAAGGAGAATTTTCATAAAGAACAAATGCGGATCAGTCTTTTGGGACGTCCACGAACCGTAGGATGTTGTGAACTGCTAATTGCTTTAAATACCACTCTTGAAAGTGATCCAGGGATGGTGAGTCTGTACAGTGTCTTATTAGCTGGATCAATATCTATGCTTTAAAAATTGGCAAGAACGCGAAGACCTTGGAGCTTCTTTTGTTACGTGGAAACCAAAATGGAATATTAAATATTTAAAAAGTAGGTCAGACTTAATAAATGCATTTTCAAGTAATCCAGCCTTTAAATTAAGCCGCAGTATGGAATAGATGGATTTGAAATGATGTGCCAGCAGCCACGCCCGGCCACGTCGGTGCTCCTATTATGTCAAAATTCTATTTACGCAGAAGTAGCTTAATGCAAATTTACATCCAAAAAGCCAC